>NC_044249.1:8920000-10120000 GCF_003957555.1 Calypte anna | reverse complement strand
TGCAGGTGTAAACAGGAAAAGCTACTTGTTGTATTTGATTTAATAGGAGTGTTCTACTGGATGCCAAAGGCTTTTTTACCCTTGTGTGCCTCTCCTTTGGAAGAAGCCCAACATTTTATTCAGGCTGGAAATAAACCAGCAATAAAATGCCCAAGCAGCTCTAACAGCTCATGTGAAATTAACATCATCAGCCAACCTGTTTGAAGGTTTTTTTCGACGCTCTCCACACTGCTTTTTGCCTGAGTGGAAGGAGCCAGAGGTACAGATGTTGGAACTGTACAGGGGGAAGGCAAATATTGCTAAGCAACCCTGTGCTTGAGAGAGCATTTTTGGAGAGGAGCCAAGGGAGTTATGCCCGGGAGCATTGGCAGCTTCTGGCGGCTCCGTGCAAGGGAAGAGATTAAAAGTTCTTTCCTGTCAGTGCCGCCAGCACAAAAGATACCACCATGACCTCTTGACACTGCTCAGGGCTGACAAGGGAATGTTTGCCAACAGGAACTCTCCACTGCCATGCTGGGAGGCAGCAAGACATGTTCAGGGAGGGAGGTGAGTGCACCCCAGAGATGCGGCTGGGCACCCATCTGCCCTGCCAGGGTGATGCCAGGTGTTGCCATTGGCAGTCAGAGGTGAGACCCAGGAAGGTGACCCAGCCTCAGGAAGTCCAGGGGGGCATTGCCCAGGTCCAGTTTTTGTATATCTGGCTGGGACCAGGGTGCTGAAGTCTGAGCTGTGGGAAGCAGGGGTTGTGTTTAAGGAGTGTTATAATTGCAGGCTGCCTCACGTACATGAAGTTAACTTTTCTAGTTATTGAAAAATGAAGGAGCTTGTAAATAAGGCAAGTCTTAAAACACCTGCACTTGATCAGTGCCAGGCTGGTGGTTCTCATTGCCACTGGAGATGTTTCTTCAGAGAGTGAATTTGTCTATTTAAAGCCTCTAAATTATTCTGACAACGTACCTTCAGTGTCTTATTCAAGAGATGTATTCTCATGAATGGAACACAAATTCTTCTTCCTACATTGAGCATCACATTAATACTCTCCTAATGGTATTTTGAGCACATTCTGCTCTTTGATCTGATTCTTTGTGTTGAGTGGAGGAAAACGGGTTATCATGTGATTTGTGGGCTTTGTTTTTTTTCTTACTTTGCAGTGTTTTGAGTGGGTACTACTGAACCACAGTGGAAGTGCCATTTTGCATGTTAAGGGTGGGTGCTTCATCGGCATCGTGTGCATCAGCAGTGATTTACATTAGGATGAGCCTGGTTATTCTGTGCTGGCTGCTTGGGCACTGCTGTGACTGCAGTGCTCTGGCCCCAGACAGGTGCTGCAGCAAGAAGTTGTTACACTGAAGTATTAGTTAGCTCTCTGGTTTTCAGTGAGCATGAGTATTAAGGGAGAAACATTTTCCTGTGGTCTTGGTTATGGGTAACTTGAGATAATAGTTGGTATAGTCCTGTATTGCAGAAGTGATTCCCAGGGCTACCTGGTGGGGTGTGAGATGGCTAGAGCTCCCCAAAGAAGGCAGCATGTAGCCACTGGCATCCTAGGGCGGTGATACTGTGTGGTTATGTTGTGCTTCAAAGTTTCATGTCTCATTCTTAATTTTTGCTGATGTCTATTGATGTCCTGTCTCAGTTATCTTTTACATCCCCCTGTCTTCCAAGCTTTAGCTGACAGTTTTCATCATTGTAATCATAAGCACTTATTACTTAGACAATAGCTTACTGCTTAGTTGTTTTAAGAAGCAGAATATTTTCATTCCCATTTATAAAAAAATATATTCCTACCTTTTTTATTTCCTGCTTTTCAACATGTGAATTTATCTTTAACATTGCTAAAGTAGTTTAGAGAGATTATCTTGCCAAATTTTTCAGTTAGTCAAACGGTTCATAAATGTCATGAAGTATCGGGGTCCTCCTTTTGTGTGTTGCCAGGTATAGCAGACAGTGAGGCATGATCTTATGCCTTATGCACATGACATTTTGAATAGCAATGGTTTACGAAGAATACCATAGGTTTTGGAAGGTGAAGGATGAAGTCACGTAACAGGAGACAATGTCAGATTTGGATCCTTCCAACCTATTCCTCCTTATATAAAGAATATTTGGGTTTATTTCATCAGTCTGGCAGCCCATTGGTGTTCAATATAAGTTTTAATTCACATTTAGTTGGACACTTTGCTAAAGGTGAAAGGTACAGTATTTTCATCTTGAATGTTTTCACTTGAAGCAAGCATTTTACTTCAGGTGCTCTTTGCTGTTGTATTGTTTGTCTATTTGCAGTTTTGCTTTGTTACTCCTTGACTGTATGTGCTGAAAGAATGTCATCTGTACTTTACCAATGGAGAGGGCAGGCTGACTTCCCTCACTCCTAGATTTGTGCTGCTGAGCAGAGTCAGCACTATTCCTTCCTCTGCTTATAGAAGGATTTGTGTTATTGCAGTAACACTACATGTCCATAAGGAAAGCAAGAAAAGGATCATTGTGGTATGTAGAGGGGGACAAGGCAGGTGATTATCATTTTCTATTCCACTCTCTTGAGACCCCACCTGTAGTACTGTGTCTAGTTCTGGAGTCCCCAACACAGGAAGGCCATGAAGCTGTTGCAGTGAGTCCAGAGGAGGCCACAAAGATGATGAGAGCTGGAGCACATCTCCTGTGAGGATGGGCTGAGAGAGTTGGGGTTAATCAGCCTAGAGAATCATAGAATCATAGAATCATAGAATTAGCCGGGTTGGAAGGGACCTCAGAAGAGAAGGCTCCAAGGAGACCTTATAGCAACCTTCCGGTACCTCAGGGGGGCTACAGGTAATAGAAAGGGACTTTTTACCAAGGGCTTGGAGTAATAGGACAAGGGCTTCAAACTCAAAGCAAGTAGATTTAGATTAGATGTTAGGAAGAAATTCTTCTCTGTGAGGGTGGTGGAACACTGGAACAGGTTGCCCAGGGAAGTTGTGGCTGCCCCCTCCCTGGAGAGGCATCCAAGGCCAGGTTGGATGGGGCTTTGAGACACCTGTTCTAGTGGGAGGTGTCCCTGTCCATGCAGGGAGGTGGAACCAGGTGATCTTTAAAGACCTTAAGGTCTCTTCCAACCCAAACCATTCTATGATTACTGTTTGCTATGGTAGGAGTAGTCCCTTGGGATGTCCTAGGTTAGATGTTTCCTTGCAGTCCTATAGCCCACAGCCTTCTGTGGTGCACATCTAGGGAAACCCTTTGTTGTCCAGCATGCAGGAGGTTGGTTTGGGGCATGTGAAACTATGCAGATGCAGAGGCTTTGACTGAGATCTTGTGAAATAAAAATTGCAGTATGTAAACATGTTGAGCCTGGTTCATGTAAGACTGTGAGTTACTAACTTGCCTGCCTTGAATCCTTCAAGGATTTCGAATGGTTTGAGTATTTTGTTACAGGTTTATGGAACCTTTCATACAAATACTGCCATCATATGAGCAATTATGTGTAAAGGAAACTATAAGCAGTGAAATAGTAATACAGAAAATCTGGAAAAGAAAGCCATGAGTAATTAAGTCTTCTCCAGTTTGCTCAAAAAGCTTAAAAAGCAGAAAGCTTTTCCATTGGCAGAGGTAAGGTGGTGTCTTAGTAATTCTTGTGACCATCTCTCCTTAGTTGGATTTCAATTATAAGCCATTCAGTCAATAAGTTAAATAAAAAAAAAAGCTGCTGCTTTTCTCCAGATTAGAGAAACAAGGAAAGAAACAGTGAACTGAATCTCTCTTGTCCTCTCAGCATGGCTTTGTTTTCTGACAGCTGTGTGAGCCTGGGAGGTGGATGCTCCATAGCCTTCCTCATAGATCTGACTTGGAGGGATAAATTCTCAAATGCCAAACAAGTATATAGTAAGCTCAGCACCTCCCAATTCACATAGCAGAGAAAAATGGGATGTGACAGCTCAGCAGTGTATAAGCCTGTAAGGCTGTAAGGAATTTCTGGGACTTGGAAAATGCTGTCTGCAGTCTTAGATGGAGAGTTTAGGGCATGTTATAAATGTCCTTTAAGAAAACATGTTTTTTATCATAAGAGGCAAGTATCTTCTGCATATGGATTATTAATTATAGGCTGGTTGTTCTAAACACAAGACAAAGAAAGCAGGTTCTAGAAGGCTGTGTCAAACCCTGGCTTCTGTACCCACCTGACAAAGGAGCTTGAGTGCTGTGGTCTTTATTCTGAGTGTGTAAAGCTGTTTGCTGAAAGGAGGATGAAAGTGTTTGTGTGCATATTCAGTTGAGTAATAATTATCTCCTAGGAGCAGGCCCTGTCAGCCTTGGGCACTGTTTTTACAGCTTAAAATAAGCTACTCCAATACATAATTCTGTATACTGGAGATTGGTTGTGATTTGAAGTCACTTTGAGTGTGAATACCCAGAGTTTTGTGATATTGACACTGAGCTTCCTTAATATAAACAGTAGTGTTCAATAATGGGGTGGAAAAGAGTGGAAATTTGGGAAGCATGTGTAGGTTTTCAAGTGTTGCTTGATTTTGGTTAAAGCAGTTAAATTGAGAACCAAAGTGCATCCTTTGTACTCACTCATATTGTTAACAAGTGTCTTAATGCACAGATTTTCAATATTTTTTGAAGGAAACGGGTAGTAGCTGTGCTTGTCTCAGATCTATTTGCGAAATTCTGTTCGCTTTTAAAAACCTAATTCCTTCTGACCTCCAGCAAGACATGGACCTTTAAATGGTTAAATCACTTTAGGAAGTGAAGCTACAGCTTCTGAGAAACTTGAAGCCTTTGAAATATATACCCCATCATTTGAATTTCCTACCTTGTGCTGCCTATTTATTTCATTGTGGCACTTTGTGGTTTTCAGATAGCTTTGCTGTAGTTCGTATATCACTTAAATATATATGTATTAGCCTTGATACACCATTCCTACTAATAGTCACTTGTTAAAATTTGCAGGCAATGTGAGTGTACCCTAACACATGATTTCATGGTGTTTTTCTTCAGAAAGATGTTTAAAATAATGATCTTTCAACCAGGTCTAAGCAGTTTTCCCCTCCAGCACCCTGAATAATAATATCAACGCTGTGATTTCTCCTCCTGCTCTGCTCCTTTCCTGTGACTATTTAAAATTAGCAAAAATTCATGTCTAAATTTAGTTATGTTGGCAGAGTACAGATTGATGTATTCATCTGGCAGATATCATTAACATAAATTTCCTATGGCATGAGTTCTGTTTAGTTCTGCTACTTGTGTAGCTTCATCTGTATCAGCTGCAGTGGTTTTTTTTATTATTTATTTTAATTAAAAAAATTTTTTTTGAGTTGGCTAGGAATCAGGCTACTTAAAATACTGTAAAATGTAGATCTAGTAGTGTAAATTGCAAAGAGGTGGTACTGGAAATGACAAAATACCTGGCATCATGGCTAGCCACTCTTAATCAAATACTGGAAATGACAAAATACCTGGCATCATGGCTAGCCACTCTTAATCAAATACTTTTAATACGTTCAACGCTTAACGTTGAAAGACACCTTTGTGTTTTTTCTGAAGAGAACAAGAGGACAGCAACACAATTCCTGTTAAGCAGACAGTAGGTAAGAATGTTTTGCACAATCAAGGGTTCAAAATATGGTATATACCATATGGTATTGGTCAAAGTATAAAATATAAATATAAAATATATTATACATATTACCTATTGATCAAAATATACTGATGATAATTATAATCAGGAGCTGCTTTTGTGAAAAAGTTCTTTATCTAGAGCAATTTACTAGTGAAATAATCAGCTTTGGCTGGAGTCCTGGTCTACATGGCTATTTTCAGGTAATGACTGCACTTAATTTTAATTTGTTTGGATTCCAGTTGTATTAGTTATTAGGTGAAAGCTAAGAAGCACAAATTACTTTCATCAACTCAAGGTTTTTAAAGAATCCTTTATTAAAACCTGTCAACAGTCTGTTCCCGCGGAACACAAAGCCCTTTGCTGCTTCAGACAAAAAAAAAAAAAAAACCAACAATGATATTTCCCCCCCCCCCCCCATATTCTGTTCAAACACAATGAAGCCCATGCATTTATTTTTAGACTGAGCAAAATAATCCATCTCAGAGTTAGAAAAGCGTGTAAAATCTTTAAAGAATGTTTGCTCTCTCCCCGGGCGCCCACGCAGGAACACGGCAGTACACCCATTGAACACTGAGCAGTTTGATGTAAAAATGCTTAAATTGCCAGTATCATTCAGTGCCAGCTGAAGAAAGCAAGAGTAGAAGTTCATGGAAATGGTTTGATTTGTTTTCAGACATGCAGCACAGGGCAGTGGCAGGCCAGAACTGCTGTCTTCTCTCAGAAGCTGGGCTGCTGGCTTGGTATGTGGGCAGAAGGAGGAGAGGATCTAGTGGTGTGGCATTGTTTCAGTGGAATAACTTGGGTGTTGCCTTGGAAAGGAGAAGAGTGAGTTCAAACGGGTTGTGTGCTCTTGAAACCATTCACAGGGAGCTTGGCTACATGCAAACTGCTGGTTAAGCCCTGGTGCCCACGGAGGACCTGAAGTAGCACCCTGAGAAATTATTTTAGAAGGTTGATGTGCATATGGAGATTGATGAATTGGATTTGTGGTCTACAAACTGTGTCAAAAAAGACCAAGCAGCTTTAACACAAATGTGGAAACAAATACCTTTATAATGCAATTTTTAAGTTTTTGTCTCACTGGATGAGGGGGATCCCTTTTGCACATTTCTGTGGTGCTTCAGCATTGTTTTAGTGTACATAAAGCAAAAAGTATAACGTGGTTTTTGTTTTACATGAAGTAGAGAAGTGAAACTTAATGCTTTAAGCAATGGTACTCAGATCTGCTTTAGCTTTACTTTAATTTCTGGAATGCTTCGAGTCTTGATCCATTATGTTCTTGAGTAAGTTGGTGAGAAGGAGAGATACAGGATGCGTTGCTTGTTTTTGCTCATACTTCATCACTAAACCCACTTAGCAGGCTAACTGAAGCTAGAACAACATTCAAACAAGTTCATCCCCAAACACGTAGTTTTTACAGCTGCTGCAGTGTGCTGTGCCTTGCTAATGCTGCACTGCAACCAAGTTCCTTCTCTTTCCACAAAGATAGTCTGTTAGCAAGATTTTTATAAATTTGGGATTCTATTTCGGTTTTCTCTGTGTCTTATCTCCTGTTTTTGTCCCTCTCTTACCTTCTTGTGTCTTTTTTGTTGTGATGGTTGTGTCTTTGAAATGAGGCGAGCTTTCATTTTCTGAGCTAAAAATTATGTGTCTTGCAGTACTTTTTCACTTCTTGTGAAAATTAATTCTAGTCCTAGGCAGCCTGCTGAGAAAATTGCCTTCCATTCTCCCAGGCTTGTTACTCTCAAGAAGCTGATGCCAGAATTTCTTTAGAAGAACTACAGCTGCTGTTACGAGGACTCTGCACATTATTTACAGTAGCAGTGAAACCACAGGCAATGTTCTGCATAACAAAATGACCTTTAAAATCAATAGCTATAATTTATGAAGCCCATCATTAAGGACATATTTAGTTCTGTATAGTTTGAGCTTTTAAACAGAAAACATCAAAAAAGATTTTGGGACTAGATAATAAAAGTCTCTTTTTATTGTAACTTTCTGAAATAAACATTTTTGAGCTTAATACACAAATAGCACCAAGAGAAGTCTAAACCTCTGCAAGTATTCCTGCATAGAATGGAAGATTCCTGCATAGTCAGGGAAGAGATGGTCTCATCCTTAAGATACAGCTTGTTTCCAAGTTTTTGCCCAGTCTTTTTATTCAGAGCTCACAGGCAGCAGTGCAAAGATTTGCTCATCTCAGTGTTATCTCAAATTCCGTATTTTTCCTTTTATTAGAAGCATTTTTTTTGTACGAACTTTAGAAAAAGAGAGAAACAAAAGAAATCCAACCCCTAAAATTCCCAGACCTGAAAGAAATCATAAGGAAATGAGTGTTGTGCTGTGTGTGTGTAAGTGACCAGAAAGGGAACTGCTGGAAGTTGTAGGAATTAATCACTTAATCTCTCTGAAGTAACTTCCTCAACTGCATTTTTCCAGAAAGAAAACAAATATAGCAGTGATGTCTGAAGTGACTGAATTTCATGTCCCTCTCCACACCATCATGTGGACAACACACTTGCATATCAGAGGTTTTCAAAGTGGTGAATCTGTCCAGCCACCAAGGCATATGGGATTTGGATCATGCTGGTGTGAGCTATTAATGATGAAGTTATGTTCAACCAACTGGTCTGAGTGAAATCCTTTTCAGGCAGCTTCAGCTCTACGTAACAGTACTTCAGGCATATTGCCTTGTATGACTGTCTTAACCTTTAGATGATAAGTCTTTGCAAAATATTACTTGGCCATCATCAGACAGTTATGCAAGTTGGTGAAGTGGAAAAATGTATATATTGCAAGAATTGTAAAACTGATAGAATGTGGCAGTGTTTTGCCATTTTAATGTTACTTATTCGGCAGTAACTGAGAGAGACTTAAAAGTCATGTTAATGGTAGTCTCTGAATTTAGTCTCCTTGGCTTTATGTTTATCCAGCATTTTGTTCCAAAAACCTTAAAACCAAACTTAACCTTCACATTATGAAATGTCTGTTTTGCCAATTAGGTCTGTGAATCCTCATCAAAGAAATAATTGGTTTAATTTCTGTGACCTTTTTAAGCCCTTCTCTTTGGCTTTTTAAGCTTGCAAGTTAGGAAGTAGTATATTAAATCAGCCATCTAAAACTTATTACAGAAATTCATCAGTCCAAATTCTGCTCCTATCATATGTTATCATATGTATATAATTTCAGATTTTCAACTTAAATTATGAGTCACAGAACAGGCATGAGCCATGTTATACAGGCTGTGTCTAGCCCTTCCCTGGGATTTTTGTGGAACAGAACTGCAAATTACAAAGGTGGCATTTTCTTATGCCTGCTCTCTTGAAGTAGCTTTTTGTCCTTCTGAATAAGACTTCTTTCCAAGTTTTATCCTTTCATTTAACCTCTCCAGACCAGTAGAGGAACTGGGCTGGAGTCTTGGGTATGTGCCTGCTTAAGGCTGGGTGTGCATGTCTGGCTCTATCAGTGTCTTCTGAGGGAGATGGTAAATGGAGAATCATGCTACTGAGAAGACCTTTTGGGAGACCGTGACAATCACATTAAGCATCAACAGATGCTCATGCTTTGCTTGAGCAAAATCAGATTTCGTTGGAACAAAAATTAGTATTATTGCTGAAGGAGGCCTCTTATTGAAGTGCAGCATCACTTTGGATGGGAATATTGGCATTAAAAATCAAAACAAAAACCCAGAGATCCACCCATACCCTGTGATTGTGCTTGACCTCTGCCATCAAAACATTTTGTGAATGGCACTCAGGTTATCACCAGATTGGTACAGAGTCTGAAGTGTGTCAGGAGGAAAAACCCTAGCTGAATATTGTGCAGATATTGGTGTCACCCAGCAAATACACACAGGGCTTAAATTGAGTTAGATGTGTGTGTGTTAGTGTTGTCTGTAAAAGCTGTAAACCTGGTAGCAGGGATAGACAGCAACATGTCATATTTGATGTTCAACACCCACAGTCCTCGATGGAGCTGATCTCATTTCAGTGATCTTTAGGGTTTTTTAGCTCTTTGAACAACATTGTCTTTCTCCTTTTCCCTAAATCTTCTGTAAAACTGGCAAGGATAGTCCTTTTTCCAGGTGGTTGTTGTGGTTTAATGGTAGTTGATAGGCTGAAATGCAGCTGAGATGTGACGTGAAGGAAAAAACAAAAAAATGATTCAGCATGCAGAAATGCCCAGCTCCTTTAAAGGGATGTATGGCCTTGGACACTGCTGCTGTAACTAGTGGAGTCCCCCAGGGATCAGTGCTGGGTCCAGTCCTGTTCAGAATCTTTGTCACTGACCTTGATGATGGGACAGAGTGTCTGCTCAGCAAGTTTGCTGATGACACAAAGCTGGGAGGAGTGGCTGATTGACCTGAAGTCTGTGTGACCGTTCAGTAAGATTAGGACAGACTGGAGAGCTGGGCCAAGAGGAACCTCATGAGGTTCTGCAAGAAGTGCAGTGTCCTGCACTTGGGAAGGAATAATGAAATGTACCAGCACAGGTTAGGAGGTGATCTGATAGAGAGCTGCCCCCTGGAGAAGCACCTTAGTCTCCTGGTGGACAAGTTATCCATGGGATAGCAATGTGCCCTTGTGGACAAGAAGGCAAATGGTGTCCTGGGGTGCATTAAGAAGAGTGCATCCAGCAGATTGAGGGAGGTTCTTCTCCCTAATGGGACCTCACCTGGAGTATGGCATCCAGCTCTGGGCCCCCAGTTCAAGAGGGACAGGGATTTACTTGAGGGAGTATAAGTGAGGGCTATGAGGATGATGAAGGAACTGGAGCACCTGCCTTATGAGGAAAGGCTGAGAGATCTGGGGCTTTTTAGTCTGGAAAGGATAAGACTGAGAGGGGAATCTAATGAATGTGTGTAAAATATGAGGGATGGCTGTCAAGAAGGAAGGGACAGCCTCTTCTCACTTGTGCCCTCTGATAGGATAAGGGGCAGTGGATTCAAGATAGAGCACAGGAAGTTCCACCTCAACATGAGGAAGAATTTATTTGCTGTAAGGGTTTCAAAGCCCTGGAACAGGCTCCACAGATAGGTTGTGGAGTCTTCTTCTCTGGAGACTTTAGAGACCTGTCTGGATGAATTTCTGAGTGACCTGCCCTAGTTATGGTCCTGCTCTGGCAGTGGGTTGGAGTTGGTGATCTTTAGAGCTCCCTTCCAACCCCTGACATTCTGTGATTTGGTGAATTTAGTGGCTCTAGGAGTAAAACAGAAACAACCCTGAACAACCCTTACACTTTATGTTCTCTATCTCTAGAGCTGTGCGTATTTTAAGGGCACATTGTATCTTAAAAAAAACAACACGCAGATAAAAGGGTCTGTGCTGCCAGTGCAGACTTCCACAGTACTTAAGGATCCTTTGCTTTCCTTTAAATTCTGTGTCACAGAGAAGAAAGTGGTTGCCGCTAGGCCTCCAGATCTGTGAAGAGCAGCAGTCAGTCACTGAACAGGGTTCTTCAGAATTACAATAAACCCTCCTGAAAATTGCACTGTACTCCTTGTGTGTAAACATATATCAACTGCTAAGCCTCTTCAGGCATGTCTGCAAGAACTTCAGGAAGGGCTATGAGGTGTTTACCACTGCAGGAGAGGTCCACATTGTTGCAGATATGTGATTCTCAGGTTAACTGTATTCCACTTTTGTCATCAGTTATCACCTCATAAAACTTAAATTTCTGGAATGGGAGAAGAAAACTGGTCCAGAAGAAAACTTTGTCCAGACAGGGTCTTGTTTCCATAACTGTTTTATGGGAAGGGTTTTTACTGTGGGATGCTCAAGGGATATCTTAGAAGCTTTCTGAATCAATCTGCTAGTTGAACACTGCTTTTCTGTACAGCAAAATGAAAGTTTCTGTGTCTGCTATTCACTACCTGTTAGACTGAGAAGTATATTTGGTGGTTAAGCTTGCTGGGAAGAAAATGGTGACAAGAGGAATCAATTTTTGGCACCATGTGTTATGAAGCATCCCCATCTTTTGCCATGTGGTAGAAGTCCCCTGCTCACCTTCTCTGCCTGCTCTGTGGTGCTTCTGCAAGTCTTGCCTAGATCCTAGCCCCTTGCTTCCATTCTTGTGACTCACCTGGCTGCACCTCAGCTTCTGTTTGGATTGAGCTAAGTAAGGAGCCGTTTGTGTGTGATTTTTCTGAGAAAAAGTCAAATATTTGTCAAATGAGAGCTGCGTCCATACAAACTTTGCAGACACAGACAAATGAGGTTGCAGGGAAAAAACATTCCTCATCTCTGCTCCCTCCGTTGTAAATAGTGCAGCATATAGGAAGCAAATGAGTGATCTTTCTGTGAGAGTGCTAAGGATGAAGCTTTTTGGCTTGATGAAAGCATTTGCTTGCTTTGATATTTACTTTGTCCTCGGGAAGAGCTTTCTGATCAGGCACTGTAGCTCCCTGCCCTCTTCCTTTAGCATAAGGAATGTTGGCCTTTCCCTTTCAGCAGCTGCACCAATTGCTTGACATTTCCATTGCATTTCTTGTCTATAAGTCTTGGATGCACTTTGTCCATTGTAACTACTCAGCTCTGTGGCTGTTTTTAATTTCCATTTCCTGTAATGCTACCAGTTAGAAAAGGATGAGTAAATGATGAGTACTGTCAAAATACATGCCTTGCTAGTAGATGAAAAGCCAGTCTGTTGACATGAGGTAGGTGGTGTTCCCCATGGCCAGGCAGTGGGTCAGTATGTGGAAGCAGCACAGGTCCTTTTGCAGAGCACCCCAAGCACCTAATGCTGCTGGTGGCACTGGAAGGAAGAGGGCACTGCTGCTGCAGCCACTGCTCACATCCTGGGCATGGGGCAGAGGGGTTCTGTCAGGGGGAGTCAGGGGACTGCTGCTTTTCTCCAGAAGTCCCCATGATGCCAATGTGTGGTGCTGTGTGTGTGTTGAAGGGGGTGTCCTGCCAGGAGCTGCTAAGTGGTTTTGCTGATGCATTGAAAGCACATTTATTTCTTTGCACAAGTTGCGGTGTCTACTTTTTGTTTTATATATAACTGGCAAATATTAGCATTGCTTTGGCTTGTACTCTTCCCCAGAACTGTGCTGTGCCTGGGCTCTTGTGAGCTTGGTTGAAGGCAGCTGCAGGTGCTGCTGTGGCTGCTTTCCTGGTTCTCTTCAGGACGCACTTTCTGGAATGCTAGGACAGCAGCAGGGAGCTGGCTGCCCTTCAGAGGTCCTCACCTTGCTTTTGTTGGGGAGCCCCTGCCAGACAAACATGTGGTGGGCACTGCCTGGACCCCTGCAGAATGAGGGGGGGGAAGCTCAGGGGCAGTCCCTTGATCCAGATCCAGGTCGTCTGCAGGCTTTTCCAGAAATCACCAGATTGCTCCCACCTGGTGGTATGTTCAAAATTTTGTTCTGAGCTGCAGAAGTTACAGTTGTATTGCTTTTCTATTTTTTAATGACAGTTGATATTGCCATGAGTCCAAGAGCTGGCATTCAAGGACTTGGTGTACAATTCCTCCTGTTAAAACATCTCTGCTTTGCCTCCTCCAAGCTTAGGGCTTTATACTGGCTTCTTTTTTCTGCTGGGTGCACATGGGTGCATAGAAGAACTCAAGTCATGAAACGAGGAATCTTGCAAGCTGAATGTGCACCATTGTTTGATAAGCTCTGTTCCTCTTAATGTGATTTTTTCAAGAGGTGTTGTTCGGTGACATTCTGTCTTTCTTAGAATATATCTTGTGCTTCTGCTAAAGACTTGAAAACTTCAGGCTTTGTAGAAGCACATTATTAACTGCCCATCTGATGGGGGTTTTGGTTGTGTTTTTTTATTCTGATGGACTTCTATGAAATTTATAGAACCATTGGTGAGAAAATGTTTTGGTGCATCTGTTTGTCTCATGTCAGTTGGTAAAAACAACACCAACTCATGCTGACTTCCTCTCTTTTGTTGTAGCAAACCTTCCCCAGTGATGTCCGCTCCATTGAAGAGATTTTGAAGGTAGGTGCTCTTGCAGGTAGTGTTTGCTTGCATTTTGCACACATTAAAGTAGTATGTGTGGAAAAAATTACCTCTCTGCTTCTGTTCTGTCAGCCAACGTTGAAATCACTGAAAGTGTGGTTTGTGGTACACTGTGGAGAAGTTAAGATAAAAATTAGCATTGGATACAGCTGGCACTGTAAGATTTGTCTTTCTATCAGTATGTCAGTGTAATACATCTGGTGCAGTCATGGAGCAAGACTGACAATTGAAACAGCCAGAGCCTTTGCCAAGTCAGGGGCTTGCCATTCCTGAGTGCACTTTCTCCAGAGGTGATGGACATGCTGATTCCTCTCCACATGGGCAACCCCAGCCATGGCCCTACATGGAAGCATGTACCTGTGTCCTTCCCACCTGCCTGGGCATGATACTGCTGCTGGGCTGTTTCTCCTTCACTGGCATTCTAGTCCATTCATGTCAAGTCCAGCCAGCTCTGATGGAAAACTGTCTCTGTAACCTTGTGTCAGGGCTGGATCTGGGAGCAGTGCACAGACTCCCAGTAGCTTTGGTGGTGAAAATGATCAGGGGGCTGGAACACCTCTCCTACAAAGCCAGGCTGAGGGAGCTGGGGTTGTTCAGTCTGGAGAAGAGAAGGCTCCAGGAGACCTAATAGGGACCTTCCAGTACCTGAAGGTGATACAGGAAGGCTGGAGAGGGACTGTGTGCAAGGGCCTGGAGTGAGAGGATGAGGGGCAATGGTTTTAAATTAGAGAAAAGCAGATTTAGATTGGATGTTAGGAAAAAAAATCTTTACCATGAGGGGAACAGAAAACTGGAACATGTTGCCCAGGGAGATGGTCGAGGCCATACCCTGGAGGTATTCAAGGTGAGGCTTGAGGAGGCTCTGACCAACCTGATTTAGTTGAGGGTGTCGCTGCTTACTGATGAGTGTATGTCACCCATTCACTGTCTATGATGTGAAAATGCACTGTGATCTGCAAGCCAGTCATGCTGATACTGAGAAGACAGTTCCTTGATACCAAATATTATTCTGAGACACTTAAGTCCTAATGAAGGTGTTGGTTTCTGTGATTCACTGATGTCGCTGTTGCTTCAGGTCACAAAATCCTGATGCCCTTATTGCTCTCAGGAAGCTGTTGTTGGGGCAGCATTTTGGATTAAAGATAGCTGTGCACTCACTAGCTCCTGTGTGCTGGTTGGTGTTGCAACACGAGGACTCTGCCTGGAAGTACTGCATCCTTTTGTTTCACAAGGCATCCAGTTTTCTTGTATAACACTACTTTTGTAGCAACCACAGGGAAGTATGTACAAATACATGAAGAGTCAGTGCAGTATATTGCGAAGTTTATCCTCTGTTGAAACATTGCATGACTAGTGAATAAAGTGAGCAATGAACTAAACCAAAGAGAAGGCAAGGGTGGTAACCATGCAGTCACATGGTTTTTAGTTGTAGGCTGCTTCTGGGTCTTGCACCCTTGTAGATTACTCTGATCCCTGCTTATAGAGCAGAAGACAATGTGGGTTCATTCCCTGCTAAGTCTTTGCATTCATAATAGATAAGGAAACTAGAAACACTTCTGAACTTTCATATTTGTGCCTTGATGAAAAGGTGGCACTTGCAAATTGAGACACAGAAATTTTCACACTTCAGTCTTCTTGATGCCAAAAGTACGAAAACATACTTTGTGCTGACAGGTACCTCGTTAATTTCTTTTAAGACCCTGAGCAATCAGTGAGTGCATGCTTGTCATGAGATCCATTCAGCTTCAACTTAGGAATTAAGTTTCTGAGCTGGGCAAAATTGTGTATTGTGTTACTCTGTGTGCTGCTTTCTTCAGGAAGCTGGCATGGAACAGTTGTGGTTACAGCCACTCTGGATGGGGATGGTGGGTGTACTCCTTGAGTGCAGAGGTTGTGTTGGGCCAGAGGGGAAGACCTAAGATAACTATTCCTGCCAAGGTAGTGAGGGTGGCAGGCCATAAGGATTCACTTAGTGATTATTAAGCTCTTCAGGATTTGAAACTCAAGTATTTAGGGGCCAAGAAGAGTCTTGTCTTACGTGATTTCAACAAGATGGTTCTGAATTTCTGAGCCAAAGTTCCCCAAAAGCCTCATCTAAATTAACTCCCATTATTTTAGAATCATAGAATTTTCAGGGTTGGAAGGGACCTCTAAGATTATCCAGTTCCAACCCCCCTGTCATGGGCAGGGACACCTCCCTCCAGATAAGGTTGCTCAGAGCCCTGTCCAGCCTGGCCTTAAAAACTTCCAGGCATGGGGCTTCCACCACCTCTCTGGGCAACCTGTGCCAGTGTCTCGCCACCCTCATGGTGAAGAACTTCTTCCTAACATCCAATCTAAATCTCCCCTCCTCTAGTTTGAATCCATTCCCCCATGTCCTATCACTACCTGGCATCCTAAAAAGTCTCTCAGCGGCTTTCTTGTAGCCCCCTTCAGACACTGGAAGTCTCCAATAAGGTCTCCTTGGAGCCTTCTGCTCTCCAGGATGAATAACCCCAACTCTCGGTCTGTCTTCAGTGTAGGTACAAGGCAGATACCCTCTTCTGTGCTGGTCTTATCAAGTGTGCTTGTTGCAGTGCAAGCCAAGGCTTTAGAATGCTCTTCTGGGCCAAGCTGTGGTGCCAGAAGAGGCAGGTTGAAGTTGTTGTTGCCTGTTGAGCCCTCTCCCATGACTGTGGTGTTCATGCTCTGCTTTCACCTGGACCACAGCTCAACCCACAAGGTGGTAGCTGGTCTTGATGGTGTGTGAGAGTAAGGGAAGGTGAACAGGGCAGAAGGATTCCTAAAGATGTAGCACATCAGGCAGTCTCCTTTTTTTGGTTTGAAACCATGTCCTGAAGCTCTGCATCAAAGACTTCTTGCAAAAAGCAGAATTTCAGGCATGGGGAAACACTGGCAGGGGAAATGGCTCACAGTCAGAGCCCTCTGGCTGATCTTGAGTTACATAAAGCCTTTCAGATTGCTGTTTCTGTGAAGGGATGCAAAAACTTCCATAATCATCAGGTGCTGCATTTTGCAAAGCCCCACAACTGCTCATAGACAAATTTTATTTACTTTGGCTGACGTTACCTGTGCTGGCTGTAATGCTGAGGCCTGACCCTTGCAAACACAGTGAATACTTAACTCTCCACAAGTTTCCTTGGTGAGGTTCCTGTGAGTTGGCCAATGCAAGTGTGCTCAGAGGAGAGGAGGAGCTCCTCACTGTCTGCCTCCAAGGAGAGCTTCTTGCTGCAGGGCTGTCTCTTGGGTTTATGATCAGGTCTAAAAGGACTTTATTTGGTAGATCCAGCAGAACATCTTATGCGAAGAACTTCACCTGCTTATCAGCAGAAATACTTTAAGCTGCTTCTCTCAATCTTTTTCCAGGAAATGACCCACTCATGGCCACCTCCCCTGACAGCTATTCATACACCTAATACAGCAGAGCCTTCCAAATTTCCATTTCCAACAAAGGTAAAACACTCTCTTTTTGCCAGGGCTTGTGATAAATTATAAAAGAGCTCTTCAGCTCTTAAATGTGTTACTATATGATTTTGGCCCCCTTTCATAGATGAAGGCTGTCAGGAAGACATTACCTTTAGAAGAAGTCAGATAAATTAAAGCACAGTTAATTTTGAACTGCGTAGCAGTTGCTTGCAACACATTTTTTTTGCTGTGAATTGGATCAGATTGTGCTTCTGAGTAGCTTTTTTTGAGTGGCCTATTTGGTAATGTAATTGTTTCCTCTTTTTTATTTTTTCAGCAAGCTTTGTATTTTTAGAGTTTGAGATAAAGGTGGATATGAATAATATTTCAATAATTTACACATTTTAATTTTTTTTTTATTTCTTAAAAAATGCACATGCCACTAATGTGCTGGCAAAGTATTTTTGGTGGCAGTAGAATGTAGCATTTCTGCCCCTGCTAAGCCACAACAGGCCAGCTTAAGGTGTTGGCCACTTCAGAGTTGTACTTTGACAAGTTACTCAAAGTATTTGTTACAGTTACACATGAAAACCAAGTTATCAATATGTTGCTGTTGAGAGAGCTGTTTTATTTTATTCTCAGTTTGCACTTTGTCCTTTCGTTCTAGGAATCACAGTATGTTGGATCTGTAGCACACACTCAAAGTAAGTAGAAATCCAAAGAAAACACACTAAGTGTGTATTGACAGGTGGTTTTGTGTGTTATAGATTGAGGAGAACATAAAATATTTACACTGATTAAGGAGCAGAGTTTTCTGTGCTTTGTTAAACAGTGATGAATTTAGAAAGTGCTTAAGAGATTTTATACATTCATCCCCTAGAAATTAAGGCAGAAATTCTTAGTAGAGAACAAACAATATTTCTTTAAGAAACCCCATTGGGACTGATGAATAATCTCAATGGCAAACAGACAGCTGAGTCCTGGAAGAAAGTGACTTTCTAATCTGGTGCTCAGGGCCCAGGGGGTAAAATAAGCTAAAAGTGAGGCAAATAAAACCAACTGATTTGCTTTTGATTTACAGAACAATATGATGCACCTTCAAAAACATTGCCTGGTTTTCAGCCAAGAACATCGTAAGTAACCAGATACAGTTCCCATCTTTACTGTGCAGTTACTTAAAAGAACCTGGCCTGAATTAAAATTTGGTTTACTTGATGGTTCTGAAGAATCAAGGGTTTATCAGGATATTTTTTCTCAGAAAATACAAGAGCAGAGAATTTTCACCAACAGAAACATTACTATTTCATGATTATGATGTTAAAAACAACGAAACTGAAGGGAAACCCCCAATTATTAATGCACCAGATTGATTTTTGCCCTTTTAGTCTGTGGATACTTAACATCTTGTCACAATTAGTGCTATTCAAACCACTAATAATGTGTTCAACTGACATAAAGTTTAGGGGATACAAACTTGGAATCTGATCTATTCTGTGTATCATTTTGAAGCTGTGGGGGCTTGCTAGTGAAGCAACAGCTATGAAAACCAGCAGTGAAATGTTAAAGCAGTTGTATGGTGTAACTTTCTGGAACTGGCCAAGGAGAAGTTTTCTAAAAAGTGTTGTCTTAATTTTATTTGTATTTTAAAAATACAAATAAACAAGCAAAGAGCCCCATTCATGTGGGCGTTCTAAAAACCTTAATTTATATTCTAATAATTTAAGTAAGTTGCTAGGTGGGGTGAAGGTTAAATTTCTGCAGCTTTTAAAAGCAGTACTTTTGTATTACTACTTTTCTTTACATTTACATTTTTCTTTTTTTCCCTATTGCTTCTAACAATTACAGTCTCATTTAACTTGCTTATCCATAATCACTACCACAGTTTGCAAGGCTAAGTAGAAATGCCAGATAGTAAATTAATTGCTCCAATTTAAAAAAAGCTTAATTTGGTGCATAAAATAACTTGGTACTGTCTCTGCAGGTGAAAATAATTTTCTATTAAATAGGTTAATTACAGGAATTGCTTGAAAGTGATTTTGTGTGGGCTGATCAGTCTTTCTAGATTAACCTGAGCAGATGGCAGCACTGATAGATTCTGAGCCTCAAGTAATAAATAGAAATCTTTCCATGTCTAGAAGGCTAAGGGGTCTGAGTGCAAGGCAATTGCCAAATCATTAAATGCCTGTCAGTTCTTGTGGCATAGAGAGACCTCATGTTCCATAGGCGGCTGCAAACTACAGACAACAAAGCTTCTTCCACTTGTTTTCTTTTCTTTATTGTGAACATTTTAATTTAAAACAAAACAAAACTGGGCTAGTCACAAGTAAGAGGAAGAGCATCTCTCCATCTTGGTTGAGATTGTAGAATTTTGCAGTAAGATCTGTAAAACAACCTTTTCTATGCTGTTTCAGCATCCCTCAAAAAAGCACTCACTGGCTGGGAGTATGGGAGTCTTCCTGAGCAGCTCTCTATTCCCTTAATCCACTCTTGAGTTTGCTTCTTCATCCTCTACCCCAGCTTGCTGCTCCTGAATGATTTCTGGAAACATTCAGTGCACTGTTAAAAGGACTCGTTTCAACTGCTCCAGACTCTGCCTTCCTCCACAGATACCCTGCAGTGATCATCTTTATTTTAGCTTTTCTCAGCTGCTTGTAAAAGTCTTTCTAGCACTTCAGTCAGTTGTCCAGGTGGCAGAGAGAGGAGACTGTTACTGCAGACAAGAATCTGAAGATACTCCTTTCTTATACCAAAGGTCCAGACTTGTATATTTGGCATGGTAGGTAGCTCTGTCCTTAACCCACATCCCCTCCCTGCTTAGTATCCTTGCTGGCACTTCAGAGCCAGTGCTCATGTACCAGGAGCAGATATATCCACAATTGATGAACAGAGTTGAAGCAGGAGGAACAGAGTGGCTTAGGTTTAGGTCCCAAATGGACTCAAGCTAGATTTGCCCAAGAATTTCCTCTCAGTCTTTCCCTTGAATTGATGCACCCTTTCTTGGTTTGTTTTGTTTTCATGTGCACAACAGGGCTTGCTTTCTTTGCTGCTCCAAGCACATGTGACTGAAAATCCAGCTGCCTCGGGTAGCTTGGGCTACAAAGCATGCGGGTAGCTGAAAACAAACAGCGTTTGTTCTGGTTAATTAGAGGTTTAAATCCCAATGCATCTGTGTGCCCAAATTAAGCACTCAGCTTCACAGAGCATGCAAGGGTTTCCCAGATGGCTTTCATTCCTGAATACAGCCCTGAAGTTAGCACCTGGCTGTGCAGGAATGGAAGTAGCCCTTCGTTTAAAAGTGGAGATGCCAAGCTCATTCTTCCTGGTGCATCTTTAACCCAGCTGGCAGTGAGGTACCAGCCTGGACTTTTGGTGGGGTTGTTTGGCAGGAAATATTTATTTTAGTGCTGCTTCTCTGACTAAAAGAGCTCTTTTAAAATAGCTTTGTAGGGAGATCAGTGTGTATATAAGCTGAAAATGAAAACACAGCATCTACTAACTCCAGAGGCAATCAAAGCATTACAATTATTAAAGCAAATTTAAAAACTAGACTATTTAACCATTTTTTGAAACCTTTTGTTGGGGAAACCTTGTCTTCTTTAGGGAAGTCTGATTCATTTAAAGTTTTGGTGTTCTTCCTTGATCCTAATTAAGTAGTTGCAGGGGAAGTTTTGTTTGTTTTTTTTTAATGATGCCTTTTATTTAACAGCAGCTCTGGTGAAACAGGCAGTCCTTTTAATGACAAACAGCTAAATCATACTTAAAAGAAGATTTAGGTAGTGTTTGCTTCCATTATCCTCTTACCACTAAAGGAAATTCATCTGTAGTCCACAATTTTTAAATCAAACCAAAACAAAAAAACCCAAACAAACACTTTTAGAACTTTTTAGCATCCCTGGAAAGCTGTTCATTATCACTGTTGAAGAACTACTTTTCCTAATGGGGTGGAAAAGAATTTAAAATAATTCAATAAGATGCCAGTAGACACTTACCCAAACTACCCACAAGTGTTGGGAGTGGCTGTGTTGTTGCTGTTTGTCTTTTTTCCTTTTTATGTCTCAGTGGACTGGCACTGAGCTTTGGCTCCAGCTGAGAGGCAAAGTTGGTACATGCAGGACTGACGAGGACTGCAGGCTGTTGGCCTTCTCTAGGAAGTTCAGGGATCTGGTTTTCCAAGGTGGGGTCTCATAGCACTTCCCTCCAGTGTTTGCTTTTAGAAGAAGAGGCAAGAGAGTGATTCCCACTGAGAAAGGTGTGTGAGGAAATGAGGCAGAGGAGGCTGGTAGAGGGAAGGGGATAGTCAGAGGAGAATGGCAAGGTCAAAACTCATGAACAAAGAAAGCACATGTGTCTTTGTGAGTGTCATCAGACAGAGCCTTTTTGTCTCTAAGAACTGCTTCTACAGGGACCTGGGGACTCTGGGGTCAGAATCTTTGCAGGATGTGTGGGAGGGGCTGGGGGACAGGGTAGGCCCTTGAGTTTTCTTCAGGGTGTTCTGCTCTTCAGACTGGAGCAGAGTCATCCCTTCTGGTTAGTGGACCTGTTCACTGTGAGGCTCTGGCCAGCTTTCACAGTAAATGAAGTTCTTTCAATGAAGCTCTTTGCATGTCAGATGCTTTGTCATGAGTGTAAAATAATTTGTCTAGTTCATGGGGATAGTGTTTAAATAAGAGGATCACTTTTTTTTTTTTATTCAAGGTTTTTACTCCTCTGTTGTCACAGAACCAGAAAAGCAAACTGCTCAGGGTCTGTACACAGACCACAGAGCTGTAAATCTATTTTGCTTTGTTCATAATTTGACATGAAGGCTTCAAGGAGTGTGAAGGTTTGTGTAGTTTTTCCTAACAAGTGTAAGGAACACTTAAGTCTTTCACCCCTTTTGCAAGGTGACATGGGTCACTGGGGATCTTTCGTATTTGTTTTCTTGATATGAAATGTATTGTCACAAGGAGTTGGAACCTTATTTTTTTATTTGGCCATAAGAAAAATTTGTCACAGGGAGCCTTTGGTTTGAAAGGAGGGTGAAATAAAGAGAGTTTTGATGTGGTTGATTAAAATTCTTTGCTCATTTCCCTAGCTTTTTATCTCATTTTTGGGATGACACGTGTGTAATTCTTAGGGCTGAAAAGTCCAGCTAGTTTCAAGATTTGAATCTCTGTAGTTTTGAGTCGCAAGAGTTTTGCCTTTTTTCCAGCTCCTTTCTGGATACCTATGTGATTGTCAAAGAGAGGAGTAACCATTTGGGGGAACTTTGGCTCCCTTCTCACCAATCTTTCCCTGGCAGCCTTTTGAGGACCTTGGTAATGCACTGAAATCATAAAAAGTAGTTACCACCACACTTGCAAAGCACTGCATTAGGCTTGTGGAAACATGTGCAGGCAGCCTGCTGTCTAGCAATACTGAAGAGTTTATGCCTCCACACTGGTGAAGTACTGTGCTTATCTAAACTTCTTGATGTTCCAGTTACTGCTGAGATGTGTAAAATGGTGAAGTTCACCATGAAGAGAAGAAAAAAGAGAGAGTCTTGACCTTCGTGTTTACTATGTATGTGTGATAGGAGACTTCAGCAGCAAAAAGAGAACCCCTGTGACAGAAGAAATATTCACAGCCCCTGAGAGCAGAGAGCATTTACATGCACAGCTGCTGGTGCAAAGGAGATACCTTCTGCCACTTGGAGAATCAGTGCAGGCTAATAGCATGCGAGACTCTTGCTGTACAAGGATCAGACCCCTTCTGTTCCACCCTGCTACGTTAGTGTGCCAGGCTACCTCTGGTGGCAGTGTTAGTGTGCTAGGTAGCCTTTGCTGAGGAGCATTCCCCTCAAAGAACTTTGTTGTCTGTAGATGGCAGCCAGTGCTACTGACTTCCCTTACCAAAGGTCCTGAGCTGAGTTGCAAAGCACAATAAAATGCCCAGGTTGTGTGTTACAATTTGATCATTCATTCAGGTAATTACAGGGTGTAGCAGATTGAGCATGCCAAATGTTCAGAAAGGATATGGGATGTTGGTTTGTTTTGTCAAGAACTAAGTCTTCTTCAGTGTCTGCTGCTTGAAAATGTGCCTGCCTTGGCTGATACTTATTTTCTGGTTGTCTTTCAGAATGCTCCAGGACGACCTGCAGCTCAGTGATAGTGAAGAGAGTGGTGACGACCAAGTCAGTTTTAGATGTTTTATACACTAGGCACACAGAAATCCCTCTACATCATCATGACTTATGTTGTTCTGAGTTCCTGAAGCTAACCTTTCCTCCCCCTCTCCTCTTTGTTTTTTGTGAACAAAACAGGTTGTTGAAAAGACAGCTTCTTCACTTGGTCTTCCAAGGTACAGGTTTCTTCTCAAATTACTAGTTTGACCAAATACAGAGGAAAACCCAAACTAATCTATGTATTGGGGGTAGATGGATAAGGTTTCCTGGTCTCTCCTGTAGATAAAGGCTTTTGTTTCTAGCTTCCTGAAGCTGCTGTTAGAAATGGGCTTTAGTTCTGTGGAGTTTTACAGAAAGCTCCAATTAGAAGTGAATAATCTGGGCATGCTGGATTTTTACACATTGTATTGAATTGTATGAATTACTTGTATTTCCCCAACTGTTTCCTTCTTTCCTTCTCTTCCCTTCCACCAGTGTATGTGTAAGTTGCACTGGAACCATTGGGATTTTCAGTTGTGTTAGTGATGGGTGAAGTGTAAGTCCAGTTTTAGTTGAAAAGGAAGCCCAAAACAGCCAAGAGGGTGAAAACAGAAAAGGGTTAGGTAGACTTCTTGAGGCTGCTTCTGCTCATCTTGATAAGGTAGCTGATTGTAAGCAATTCCTGCCAGGTATTGTTAGCCAGAAGCGATATTCAATGCAGGCTGAACATCCATGTGCCAGCATTTGCAGAAGAAAGATGGAGAAGCCCAGAATTTTACATACAGGAGAAAAACTACTTATGTTTTTGGCTTGATACCTATATTTTCATGCACAGGGTAATGGTCTACAAAATCAGCCTTGCAGAAGGGCACGCCAATTCTTGGCATGATCTGCATCTCTGCAAGCTCTTGAAATAGTGTTTTCATGATATCAGTCTGGATCAGCAAGGATCTTGCCTCCGAATCATACAAATGTGTTGACACTGACAGGGAAAACAATTTTCGAAGTAAAAAAAAAAAAAAAAAAAAATCAACATTTTTATTTCATAAGCCCATTTCAAACCAAAAAGAAGCTGTGCATAAAAGTCATGGCTCTCCCAGTTCTACCTAATCCCTTTTAAGTGCTGGAGGAAAATACCTTTGAGTAGGGGAGGGTGTTGCAAAGAATCCTGCTGCTCGATGTGGCTGCTAATGAAATGGCCACAGCCTACAGACCAAGTGACACAGGTGAAAAAACAAAAATTTAGAGGAGAATACAAAAATAAACTATCCTGGAATGTATGTTTCTGTCTTGTTAGCTTTTATAGGAATTTTTTGAGTATTTGGGCTATAAGAAGAGCATGTGTCTGTTTTGGTTGGTTTTTTTTAAATTGGGTTTGCTAAATGCAGCTTCATATTCTAGCAATCATTGTCCTGCTTACATATTTGCCTGACTAGGTTGGAGTTGTAGGTTTTATTATCTCCAGAGGTTTTTTCATTCTGGTGCTTTATCTTCTGAGTATGGCAATGTGTTCTTTTGACTTTCTTCCCTTTCCTCTTGGTGCCAAAACTCGGGGTTTCAGGTTTATTTTTGAGTAGCCTTCATCCATACTGCTTTTTAATTTTATCTCATGGTGGCCTTGCAGCGACCTACAGTCCCAGAGTGTGGGATCAGCACATTCCAGCAGCCCGGAGTCAGGGAGCACCAGTGACTCAGACAGCTCTTCAGACTCAGAGACAGAGAGCAACTCCAGTGACAGTGAAGAAAACAACCCTCTGAGAGCATCAGCACCTGAGGTGAATACAAATAAAATGTAGAGGCTGCTTAATGCAGTCTCCTGTCCTCAGACTTTCTGCTGTCTGAATGCAATTGAGACAGAAGACCTGGACTCTGGTCATCGTTCAGGTGTCTCCTTGACATCTTTGGTGCATTATCAGACTTTCCTTGCTCTTTGCTTCCCTTCAAGATTTTGTCAATTAAATGAGGAGTTTTATGTGCCTGTCCTTGAGGTGATTGACTCCTGGACAAATTAGTGCCTTCACTGGCAAGGCACAGATGAAGAACATGGCTTGTCTGGGGTGTTTGGAGCCTATCTCTACACATACAACTTTTCTGGGTGCTGAGGCTGTGGGCTGCTTCAGAGTGAGACCCTGATACAGTAGAAGGAGTTGTTGAAGCAACTGAAGTGATCAGACCTGCAGGAAGGGCTGGAATGTGCTTAGGCTTGCTTCTGTTGAATTTGGCTTGGATAGTGCTACCCTGAAATTTCTGAAGCTTCTATTGGGAAAGGCAGATCAAACAGAAGACAGTGCCTAAAAGTTTTATAATTGACACCATGCATTTTGTACAAATCTGCTGCAGAAGTGCTCGTGTCCCATGGTTTCAAATGGTTCCTCTAGCTTGCAAAAGATTCTCAGGCCAGTGCGAAGAGCAGGGTTATATCCTATGGATCACAGCTGATGTAAACCAATCTGCTGACAGTTTTTGAGGTATTCACACAAAGCTCAGAAACCTTGTAGTTGATTTCTTCCTCACCTCCATCCTGTCTGTCCTTACTTTTACCTTAGGAGCACATGAACAGGGAGAATTTTATGTGCAGAAAACAAGCTTTGGAAGGAGAAATATTTTTTCATCTCACACCTAATAAGCTTTATCATCCAGCAGTTCAGTTACCGACTTTGCCCTCTGTAATGTAGGTCTTTGGAAGGAAATGTTATACTTCTCTTTTAAGAAATCCTACCTGTTTTGTCTTGAAAAGACTAGGTTGTAAGAGCCTTCTCACTCCAGTGAACTCCTAGAAATTTGCCATTTTAACCCTGCCTGGGAAAGGAAAGAGAAAAGGGGGAGAGACAGGCTGGAAGAAATAAAAACAGCCTTAATGAAACAATAACAGTAAAACCAGGAAAACATTTTATCTTTTTCTGTTCAGCACAGTGTTCATCTGTGGTGCTTAAGGAGCAAGTTAGTGCATGTGGCCCATTTGTTTATTGTCAGTTTTTCACATGCCAAAGCACAGACCTGTAGGCAATAGTTCCTTTGAAAAATGTGATCAACACCCATGTGATGGTGCTGACCCAAACAAGATAACCCACGGTAGAAGTTGTAGAAAAGGATCAGAGTACACCCCTGTCTGATAGCTGACAACAACAACTGTTTTTTTATAAACAAAAGCTTTTGGCCATGTTTTAATACTGTTTGGGGGGACATGGGAGGAAATGGTCTTCAGTGGCTAATAACTTAAAATTCTAATGAAAATAAGGTGGATTTGTGTTATCTGAAAAGTATAATGGAATTTATTGTTTAGTTTTACGTACAAACCCATTGTAAAACCAAACCTTTTTAGACTGGGTTTGTAGATTGGCTCACTCAAACACGGCTGAAGGCATGTCTTGTTTATCCACATGTTCTACAGTGAGTTGAGCCTGGGTAAAGAAGAAAAACATGGCAAAAGGAATTTGTCTTTGAAAACCTTTCATGTGGTTGCTCTTTCTGAGGAAGAGTTATGGCTCTTGTCAGGAGGTTGAGTTGTGACTGGGGTGAATCAATGAGGGCAGGAGTCCTCAGCTGATGTCCAGGTAATGACCTGCACACATTTGAGTGATGCTGACACAAATGTAGTGACAGATATTTTCAAAACGGACCCCAAGAGAATCTCTCCTGTGATTTGCATCTTCTGTTGTCAGTTTTAGGGAAATTTGGATTTGCTTTTCTTGTGACTTGTCAGACTATTAGGCAGGGCTTGGAACAACCGTATTGTTAACCTGACTGTGACTTCAGAGGCCTGCAGACCTTGGTTTTTGCTTCTGTTTTGCTTGGCCTAGAGAGAGATGGGTACTGGGCTGTGTAGGCAGAGGACAGCAGAGGCTGGACTTGATACACTCGCCATGCAATTTCATTTGGTAAATGCTTTTTCTTTTGGTTAAACCACAGGAGTCTGACAGCATACCTGCCAGACTTTGATGAGGTATGGTAGCTGGCCCATCTTCTCATCCATTTTGAAAGCAGTGTTGTGTGCAGATAACTTTCCAGATGCCTTGAAAGAACAGCACCTGATCTGTTTTTCCAAGTGCTGCTGTTTCTATATGTTGGCCCACAGTGCAATGATGTTGCTTATTGGCAAACTAGGATGGCACTTTCAGGCAGTCTGGTCTTTTACTGAGTGACAGGCATGGCTAGCAGAGTCCAGGAGTGCTGTGCAACACATTTGACTGATCTGTGCAAAACAAAGGGTGGTGTTTCTGGAGTGTGTGTGCACATGCTGAAGCATCCCCACTCAGTGCTTCACTTTCAAAGGGAAATTTTGCTGGATACTGGTAAGATGTGCTAGGATGGAAGTAGCCCATAAAGGCATCAGCCTTGCATTTCTCTTTCTGCCTGCAGCCTGATCCACCAACTTCTAATAAGTGGCAGCTTGACAACTGGCTGACCAAGGTGAACCCACCAGCAGTACCAACAGAGAGTCTCAGTGAAATTGCCCACGGGGATGGATGTGAGGAGGGCAAGGAGGAGGGACAGGATGTCAGCAGCAATTTCTCCCAGTATGCTGAGCTGAGGGAGCCTCATCACAAGAGCTCCATCCGAGCAGCCAGGGCTCCTCAGGATGCTCATCTTCCAACCAAATGCAGCTGCCAGAGGTCTCCTGTCCACACTAACGAGCCCTTGCCCAGGCATACCGTGGCCATCAAACGGCCTGGCAAGGCTACAGTGCACAAGGGCTCTAAGGGAGGCCTGAAGGTAGAGACTGACCCTGATCCTTTCCAGGTCAGAGACAAGTCTTCAAGAGACAAGCCAAAAGTCAAAACGAAAGGGAAGCCCAAACGCAGTGACAGAAAAGACCCGAAACCAGCGCTGCAGGAGCCCCCTGAGAGCAGAAAGCACAAGAGCTCCCACCAGGCTGTCGCCAAACCTTTGTTGAACCCCAAACTCATGAGAGATGGTGCCCAGGAGCATCTTGCTCTCAGTCCCCTTTCTCAAGGCCAGGGTACACCCCCCACCAGGAGCAGCAGCCCCAGGACCACTGTAGCAGCCAGAGAGGATCTTCACAAGGAGAAGCTTCCCTTGCCTCGCTGGGAGAAGTTGCTCTCACCAGCGAGGGACACCCCTTCCCCTCTGTCCCTCATGGTGAAAATAGATCTCCCTCTCCTGTCAAGAGTCCCCCAACCCCCTGGGAAAGGCAGTCACCAGAAGAGAGCAGAGGCCAAGAAACTCTCCAGTGCAAGGAAGCAAGACTTGGAGAGGAAAACTGCAGACACTACTGACAAGTCCATGCAGAAGAGGAAGGTAAGATGTGGAGGTGGGTTTGTACAAGGTTCAAAGTTATATTTTAAAAACCCATGTGAAGAGTTAATTTCTGCGTAGGTGAGGATGGATTCATTAATGCTCCTCCTACAAAGGTGTTATGAAACATCTAAAGGAAATGTATATCAAAACTCTCCACAGATGTTTCTTGTTATTCATAAATCTCCTGCTGAGCAAATGAAAAGCCCTGTGAGCTGTGGTGTTTTAAAACATATTTTGCTATTTTCTTGAAGTGCTGGTTTTCTCAGCCAAGAAAACCCCAAACACCCTATGTCAGAGGTGGTTTTTGCAGTGGACTGGATCGGCATGTGGCTGCCCAGCCCCCTCATAGCATTTGTGGGTTTCTCCAGCTTTCAACCCAAGCAGAGCTCTAGGGCTGCAGTGCCCCCTCCCTCTGCAATCTGTTTAAAAGCAGCACAGTCTCTGGAGCACCTCCCAGGCCATGCAGACATCTCTGCTGTCCACTTGGTGTCTGTTGTGGGACAGCATCTTGCCTGTAGTTTGGGGGCATGCCCAGAGGGAGGACTGACCCAAACCACTCTACAGTTTTCAGTCTTGCCCCTGTATGCACCTTCTGCGTGCAGCCATGCAGTCTTAGTCTGCTTAGTGTCATCTTCTCCTGTGTGGATTAATTTACTTCCATGAAGCAGTTGTGATTGCTTGCTTACACAAAGGGGAACAAATGCTGCAGGTGTGATTTGTCTTATGATTTGGGGTGATGGCAGCAGCCCTGTGCTTCTTCTTTTTCCATAAATGCAGACTATTAACTGAGCCCAGTTCATGGATAATAACAACCATCACTAAACCCTGATTTGGATCTCAGCACTTGGATAAGTATGTAGAAATCTTCTTGGGTTTTCCCTGGATCTGTTGTGGTGCTAGCAGCAATGCTAATGCTTAAGAGATGCATGTGTCCAGTTAGGAGCTTTTCAGAGATGTCTTTGCAGAGTCCTTCAGTGGTGCTTAGGGACTTGGTGTAGTGGTGGGCTTGGCAGTGTTAGTTTTATGGTTGGAATCAATTATCTCAAAGGTCTTTTCCAAACATGTGCGATTAAGGTGTGATAGTTGCTTTCCCTTGAATTACAGGAAGGCTCTTTATTTAACTTGTTAAATAAATAACTTGTTAAACATGTTAGTTGTTCACAAGTGGTTTTCTGGAAGCTGACTCTCAAGGGGGTTCAGCTGCACAAAGAGTTGGCTTCAGTTCTTAACAGTGAGTGGGTATTCACTGTGGTTATTTCAGTGCCCGTATACTTTTTTGGTCCTCCTCATACAGAGCAGGTGGCTTAGTGTGTAAGGGTAAACCCTGGTTCCCACATGGGTTTCATTTAGTCTTGGTTTCTGAACTTCCCATAGTGGTGGGGAAAAATTCGGAAGAGCAGGGAAATGGTGAAGAAACTTGAGACCCTGTCAGTTGCTCTGTTGCAGAGAAGCAGGAGAAAGGTAAACAGATCTGTCACTTCTCCTTCTGTCTCTCAAGGACCCAAGAGAGAAGCTATTTGATGTTAGACAGACATATCTTCCTTTGCAGTCTGAGTGTCTGACTGCAGGAGAACCCATCTCAAAGCCTTCCTCTCTGTATTATGTCAGCATGCATCAGTGTTCTTGGAGCTAGGTCAGGTAGCATCAGACATCTTTTGTAGTAGCTGGGGAGCTCAACCTGAGAAACAGTTTAAGGACATGATCTAGGTGCTGGAGCCTTGTCCTGACCACACTGCCAGAGGTAGAGTCTGCCCTGAGCTCAACCCACTGAGCTCCATCACAGTGACATAAACCTGGTTGTACTCTTGGGAGAGACAGAAAGTCCTTGAGTGCTTTGGGCTGTCACCAGGCACACTATAGGTAATGTTGATGAGTAAGTGCTATTACTTGTACATCTTCTTCCTGTGTATCAAATGATTCTGAAGTTTTCAATTCAGATGAGCTGATGATTTGCAGGATTTGTATTGTGAGATCTGTGGAGTGCAGTAAAAGGTATTGCTTAATACCTCTATATCTTAATGGTTCCTATTCTGGAGAACAGTAGCAGCAATTTTAACTGAGCGTTCAAAATTTCTCCTATATCAGATTCTTGTTAATAAAATAAAATAAAAACACCCATGTACATCTGGGGCATCTGAGTGATCTAACTGCTGTGAAAAGTTTTTTCCTTCCCTTCAGTAAGGAGTATCACAAAACGCAGTTGCTTGCAGTTCATGACTTTGCCAGTGGGAATCTGAATACATTTCTGTATGTTAGTACTGAGTGTGGGGGGGGGGAAACCATCTAGAACAGATGAAATGCTTATTTTAAGCAATGGAAGTACCTTAGTGTTGATTACTATCAGCAACAAGAGGTTTTAGCAGTTCTATCCCAACCACTACAAAATAATCTCATTTTATATACTGAAATCTTGATCTGCTGTGGTCTGGGTTTCTTTTTGTCATTTCCGATATCTTATTACCCTGACCTTGGCTGAGGCAATCCCATGCATCAATACAGGTTGGGAGGAGAAAGGATTGAAGACAGCTCTGAGGACAAGGACTTGGGGGTGGTGGTGAAGCAGAAACTCAGCATGAGCCACCAATGTGCACCTGCAGCCCAGAAAGCCAACCGTGTCCTGGGCTGCATCAAAAGAAGCAGAGACAGCTGTCGAGGGAGGGGATTCTCCTCCTCTGCTCTGCTCTGCTCTGCTCTGCTCTTGTGAGAGCCCACCTGGAGTACTGTGTCCAGTCCCGGGGTCCCCAGCACAGGAAGGCCATGGAGCTCCTGGACCATGTCCAGAGGAGAGCCACAAAAATGCTCAGAGGGCTGGAGCACCTGCCCTGTGAAGCCAGGCTGAGGGAGCTGGGCTTGTTCAGCCTGGAGAAGAGGAGGCTCCCAGGTGACCTCAGAGCAACCTTCCAATATCTGAAGGGCCTACAAGAAAGCTGGGGTAGGGCTTTTGCACAGGGATGTAGTGAGAGAACTACATCAATGGCAGTGGTTTAAAACTTGAAGAGGGGAGATTCAGATTAGGTATTAGGAAGAAATTCTTACCTGTGAGGGTGGTGAGACCCTGGTACAAGTTGTCCAGGGAAGTTTTGGCTGCCCCCTGCCAGGCTGTGTTGGAGGCCATGTGGGATGGGGCCTTCAGCAACTTGGTCTGGTGGGAGGTGTCCGTGCCCATGCAGGGGGGTTGGAAGTAAGTGATCTTTAAGGTCCCTTTAAACCCTTGCCATTCTTATGATTCTATGGTCCTATCCCTTTTTTAACCAGAATCAACCAAACTTAACTATGCTGTTCTCTGTATTTTGCATTAACCTTCAAAACCTGAGTAATTTTTTTTTCTTTCTGCTAGAGGGAAGTGGAGAAGGAAATTGATGGGAAGAAAATTAAATCAGAAAAAGAAACAAAATCAGTGAAGTCCTCAGCTAAAAAAGACTCCAAGAAATTGAAGTGAGTATCCAGTGGTGAGATGGCAGAAGATGTGTAAAACCAGGTCTTTTCTTAAAAAGATGAAGGCAAGGAATTGTATCTTCTGTCTTTACATGTGTGAGTTTGCTTTTAATAGAATGTGCCTTCTGATGCTTAATCTGCTGGATTTACATCCTGGACCCAACTACATGGCTATGGGACTGTAATTTATTCACCTTTTCATATGTTGCAGATGCAAAGTGATACTTGGGTGTTACCTATCTTCCCGAACTACTCTATAATTTTATAACACTAGGTAAATAAGACTGGAGAGTTCAAGCAGGAGTTATTTCTGCGTTCATGAGAAATGGAACTGGACTTAATGTGTTTCTAAGGAGGCAATTGGACTAGATGATCTTTAAAGGTCCTTTCCAAGCCAAACCATTCTGTGTTTCTCTGAACTTCTTTGCCTATGTCTGTCCTCCTCGTTCTGGGTTCTACTGTCATAGTTACTTTGGGAAAGTTTGTGCTCTCACTGGGTGGGAAGCAGTGGAAAGCAATGTATCAGATTGATGATTCGTGTGTGCATTTAAAACTTAATCTTTGTTAGGTGAGAAGATGGTGTGAACATGTTTCACCTGAGGTGCAGGTAAATTGGGTTGCTTGCTCAGACTCCCACTGCAAACAGGTGAGATAGCTGAAAGTGTGGCTACAGGTCCCTGAGTAATCATATCCACAACAGAGAGATTTCTTAGGAGAAGGTATTGTACTGTAACTGGATGTCCCTAAATTCTGACTTGGTGATCATTGCTGTTTTAATTGGACAGAAAAAAAGTCAGGTGTTAATGCTGCTACTGTTAGCTCCCTCAGCTCCATTTGCTGTCACCGGTGACAGGCTTTGAATAACCCCAGCTGGCTACTGGTGCACAGAGCTGGCTACTGTGCTAGGTGGGACCTGTCTTCTCCCAGCTAAGAACACAGGGGTGGATGTGATGGATATTGCAGAGCTCTGCTTTCTCACCTTGCTGATGTACAAGGCTGCTGAACTGGGATACTCCAGAAGTACGTAGATGCATGTGCTTCCTCTGTCCCTAACCAGATCAAGATGGCACAGTGCCAGTGGGCTTTCCATTGTGACTGGACCAAATTTTTATAGAGGTGAAATGTGCAAAATCTAGTGGAACTTTCCCCTTTTCCACTAAAATTGTCTTGACTTTTTTTGTATGGGACTTAATGGACTGACAGTCAATGTGCCTCTTGAATCACAACTCTGTCTGGAATTTCAGGTGGCCTTTATGGCCAGGAAGTCCTCACTTACTCCAGCATAGCATTTGCAGACCTTCTGATAGATGTGCTGAAATTTACCCCATAATTTGCACAAGAGTGTACTGCCAGCATTTTGTCAGGTCTAGCATTTGCTGCTTTCAAGGGCATGGCTTCAAAAATGGGCAGTGTTCCTGACAGGGGAGGCTCATGTGTCAGGCATGAGCTACTGCATTTAATTTCCACTTGCTTGTGGCTTGAATTTGAGGTATTGACTGGGATTGGTGTGTAGCATTGAGGTTTGTGTCCTGCCAATACAGGTGAACTGCTTTTCTTCAGAAAAAGCACTGATGGATGTACTCTTAAAGCACTGAGATAGGTAGGTGAAGGAATATTTCAGCTGTGGTAGTAATGGAATGGCTTTGATTCTGGAGTTCATTACTCCCTTTTCCTCAGTGCAAATAAGCACCCTTTTTAGACATGTTCTGGCTTGCAGAGTGGCAAGAATAGGATGATTTTTTGGGGAAAGAGGGCTCTGGATCAGGTCAGGGAAAGCTGCTGTGCTCTGTGTGAAATAGTCCATGCTGTAGTGTCTGCTGTGCCAAGGTGGTGTAGCTGGGCTGTATGTGTGTAGTGAGTTAGGGACTGTATCATGGGAAAAGTGGATTGTGGAAAATGTGGGAGAACTGTCCCATGCACAGCAGAATGAAGCAAGATGTGCAACATGATGCTTCATTCTTCTCATTGGGTTGAACATAATTTCACCCCCTTCTGAAATTGCGGTCTGTGAGTTGGCATTCACTGCTCAGTCTTTTCTTGGAAACTTTGAGAAGCTGAGTAAAAACTATAAATGAGCAGTAGTGAAGCAGTCTTAACTTCAGATGATCAGAAATCTGATATGTTACCATATTATTATTTAAAAGCACAGCATTTTAAGTCTATCACTTGAATCATCTCAACTTTCTAAGTGTTGTCTAGCTGAGCTGCCAAGCATTAGGAGAACAGCTCATTTTTATTCTGTCAAAGCACACAGGATCAAACATCTGTGAGTATCTTTGACCATAGAAGATTCCTTCTACCACAATGAGGAGAGGCAGTGCTGCTGCTCTTCTGCCTTGTTAGGTGATTTGTCCAAGGGATTTTTAATTGCTTTTATTACCTCCCTCCCTCTTTCAGTGAAAAGAGGCTGACTGGGGGGATGCCCTTGTTGCAACATCCTGTTACTCTGGTTCAGGTCTTTACTCTGAGGATTAAATAAACCTGAGGCTTATTCCTACCTGAAAAGCAACTTGCTTGTATGTTGTTGACAGCTGAAGATGTGATATCAAATGTATGATGAAGTCAGTGAAGTTTCATTTTGCCTTTTTTGGGTTCTTCATGTTAACAAGTCATCTGACACTTCCAGAGAAATTTAAATAGAATTGGTACATGATGTAAGTAATTTTATGAAAAAATCCCTATGTTATATGTACACGATATGCATCCCAGCTGTTGAATTTGCTTCCCATTTCCAGAGCATCAAAAGCTTCACTTGAAACCTGGAAGAAAGATCTGCTTCCCCCACCACTGCCACCCATCTTTCCTGCACCAAAGTCAAGCAAGATGGCCCAGAAGAGACCTAGAAGTGAGAACAATGAGCTCTCTGCCATGAATAACACTGCCAAGAACAAGAGCAACCACAAGGATCCTTTGTTCTCTAAACACAAGAAGGTGGAAAGAAATCACACGGAACTGTCAAAGGGCATCAAAGTAGGTATCCATTATTCCTGACAGGATGTTTCCTGCAACTCGTGCATGCTCTGTAATTCCTTTTAGAAACATTATCTGGGGACATTAAGAAGGAAGGAAGGTAAACCAGCCATCAGAGTAAGTTTTTTTAAGCATTAAAGAGGCTATCTGTGACCTCATGTTCCTAGCCCAAAACCCTCTTTTGTAAATTCCCTGCTGACTTTCCACCGCCTGTTTTTATCTCACTAGTGTAACATAGTGAGATCGGTGACCAGGTAAAAACCAAGAGATTCATGTTTATTGTAGTAACTTTCTGACTTTGTGCAACTCCAAGTACAATACTGGTGAAAAATAAGTGTGTTTACATACTTATTAAAAATAAAACAAAACACATGTGATTTGTTTTTACCACTACCTGCTTATAAGGTTTTAGAGCTTGTTTACAAAATTGTTAATGATCTTTGCACATGGATTTTTTGTTTTTGCATTATAAAATTTAATTAAATTTTTATTTGTATCTATTTGTTAGAGCCTTGGTAGAATGTTGTTGTGTGTGTCTATTAAGTCAGACTGTGTATTTGGTGTTAGTTGGCTTCTCACTGCTTGCTTGCTTGCTTCCTGATACTGTATTTAGTAATGGAGAATCGGCTATTGCTGTGTGGTTAAGCTGGAAATAACTGTGAATTGTTATTACCCCTTCCTACCTTGGCTAGTGACTGTGAAAAGTGTGCTGCTTGCAGCCTTACTGTGATCTTAACCATTGAGGAGGAAAACCTGACACTTAATTTCTCCATGCTTAGGGAAAATTTGAATGGTATTAAGCCTTACTGGTAGTCAGATAAGAAACCAGGTTTCCATTTACATTTTTGTAGGAAGTGCTGGGTAAGAAGGTAAGAGCAGTAGGAGAGCCTGAAGAATAGACTATGCCTGAGACACGTAAACATTTGCTCTTGAAATTAAGGAAAGCCAAGTTTTGGAGTTGGCTTAGTCATATCTCCCCAACCAGCTTTACTCTGGGTTTCCAGGGATCTGCAGGGGATGCCACAAATCCTTTCCCAGTGCCTTCTTTGCCAAATGGTACCTCCAAGCCAAGGAGACCTCCACTCAAGATTGAAAAGTAAGTTTTTGTTTTATATTCCTTGTCTGTACTTTCTGAAGACACCAGGCAAGACTGCTCCTGCAGCCACCCGGGCTTCTGTTTCTGAGTGAGCACTTCTTTTGGGAGGAAAGAGGTAGAGGTGTCTGGGACCTTCCCTGTACTGCCTTCTTGTGTCTGGGACGTATCCCACCCACGACAAAGCAAAGGTCTCATTACAACAGTTTTTGGTTTGAGGGAAGCTACTGTAGAAGTTAGGTACTTTTTAATTCTAGAGGTGTCACTTTTGCCTGCCTTCAAGTGGTGGTGGGTTTTGATTTATCTGATTCTTGACAACTAGCAGACTCCTTTGTGACAAGTTGCTGGGCAGGCAGCTGACAGTTTCTGAGAGGGTGTTGCTCTTTACTTACTGATTTTGCACAGGGACATGGTTTAGGGGTGAGCTTCCAGTGTTGGTCAAAGGTTGGACTGGATGATCTAGAAGGTCTCTTTTAACCAAAGACATTCTGTGATTCTGTGATCTCAGTGCACAGAAATATATGTGGCCCAGCTTTTATCATCATTTATGTGTTGAGACCACGATGTGTAGAAGCCTGGGTTGCCACATCTCTTGTAAGCAGATAACTTGAATGCAAGCTCTTTTGGTCTAGGATCAGTTTGAAACACAGTAGATTTTGCAGTACCACAAAGAAAATCTATGGAAAATCTATGTACTTGAGAAGTGATAGGAAGTGGTATAACCACTGTCTTTCCATGGGAGTGAAGAAGTAAATTTGGCTTCACAGTAGCCTACTCTCCAGTGTTTTTTTTTAATTTCCAAATGTAAGTTTTAATTGCAATTCTAAAATATGTCTTTTAGGAAAGCACCTCTTTTTATTTGTGCACTCGGCTGCTGTGTATTTCTGGACATGCAGACAATATTAATTTAATTTGACCGTCATAATCATAATGTATGTTTTGGGAAGACTATAGCAGGCTTACCAAAACAGGATGTTTAAGCTCATTATGTCTTCCAGGTATGAAGGTAAAATTGATAATCATCCTACGCTTTTATCCCTGGTTTCTGTTTTCCTCCCTCTGTCTCCAATACAGACAGCATCCAATCGAATACTACATAGAAGAGGCCAAGAGGCTGAAGCACAAAGCTGATGCAATGGTAAGGCTTGGCCCTGTGCAAGAAATGTTAACTGGCTTTTGCATTCTTACCCTGAGTGCATGTGAATAAGATTTGCTGGCAGACATTACTTCCCTGCTCCTTACTGGTCAAGGTTCAGATCATAGGTGGGGAGGCTATGTGAATTTGTGAAATGTTCAAGAATTTCCCTGTGTTATAAGCGTATCTAGAGAATACATTAGATGAATAAAACAGCTTAAGTGTAAGGCAGAATCCTGATGGTAGCTGGTGAACAAGGCTTGGAAGTTCTCTTTGCAGATGTCAGTGGTTTGCTCAGCTACATGCATTTTAACAGTGAGTGTGACAACATGTTTCTTTGCTAATTTTGGCTTGGTTAGATAATGTACATTTGCTTCTTGCCATTTATCTGTGAAAATGAAGTGTGGTAATACTGTAGTTGGAGAGCCCCATCTGCCTCTCACAAGGTAGGTTCCAAGAAAAAGAAAAAATGCTGAGCAAGAGAAAGAGAGAAGAATAGCCAGAGCACACAAAGCTGCTGACTGGGACCACTCTGGTGGTTTTGCTGACACTGCTTTAATTATCTATCACCCAGAGGCCTGACTTGCTTCTTTTTCTTTGGTCAGATCTTGTCTAACTAGGGAAAAAAAAGAAATTCAGGTACAATTGTGAGAAGAAGGTTTTGTCTTAGTCTAAAAATGAGATTTATCTTCCCAATAGACTGACAAGACTGGAAAGGCTTTTCAGTACCTGGATGCTGCCCTTTCTTTCATTGAATATGGATTTGCCTTGGAATCGGATGCACCAGCACCAAAATCAGCATTCAGCATCTTCAGCGACACCATAGATCTCATAAAGTAAGTGGTTTTCAAACATGATGATTCAGCAGCATGTTTGTAGGTGACGGGTTAGTTTCATTGCTTATTTGCAACTGGGGCAGCTTTTGATTCCAACCATGGAGCAGAGTTGCAGTTGCTGTACAAGTATGAAACAGAGAGACCATCCAGAGGCGCCAGAGACAAATCCTTTGAAATATTTCAGCGTTACTCATCAGAAGAAGCAGGCACTGTGTCCCCCCCAGCATTTGAGCCTTGCATTTGCAGCACACCTGAGGACACTGGTTATGACAGTTGAGAACATGAGTTTTTCCTTCATCCAGATCTGAAGTTGCTCTTGCATGTGAGCTCAGCAATTTCAGTTAAAAAAAAGCAAAGCAATTTACCTGGTAGAACAGTTTATGTCCCAAAGGTATTGCAGCTTGATTGAAGGCAGATTTTACTGGTTTCTTCCATGTGTCTTTCTACAAGTACACATCTTTGGGATTTCTTTTAGCAACCTTAACCATTAAGTTTCACATCAATAGTAGATGTATCCTGATAGTATGACATATACAGGCAGCACAGCACAAGGAACCATATATTGCATAAAAGACAGACAGATATCTGGTTATTTTGAAATTACAGGTTATGACAATGTTTTTGAGAGCTCATTTGACTTCAAATAATTGTTTGAGTTGGAAGGGATTTTAAAGATCACCTAGTTCTAGTTCCCCTGCACCCGCAGGGACACCTCCTACCAGATCAGGTTGCTCAAAGCTCCATCCAGCCTGGTCTTCAACACTTCAGCACTTCAACACTTAAACTTGGTAAGGGTTCACTCAATTCCAATGTCCATGGCCCCTACAAGGATTTTACACATCCCTGGTCCCACTACCCACCCCTGAGGAACTCTACTTGTCACTGGTCTCAATTGGGACATCAAACTGTTGAACACCAGCTGATTCCTCATCCAGCGAGTGGGTCATCTGTCAGGTCTGTCTCTCTCCAATGTAGAGACAAGGATGTCTTGTGGGACAGTATCACACACTTTGCACAAGTCCAGGTAGATGACATCAGTTGATCTTACCTTATCTGTCAATGCTGTATCCCTGTCACAGAAGGCCACCAGACTTGTCAGGTACCGTTTGCCTTAGTGAAACCATGCTGGCTGTCTCCAATCACTTCCTTATTTACCATGTGCTGTAGCATAGTTTTCAGGAGAATCTGCTCCATTATCTTGCTGGGCACAGAGGTGACCTGGTCTTCCTTTTTTCCCTTTTTTAAAAATGGAGGTTACGTTTCCCCTTTCTCAGTCAGTGGGAACTTCACCAGGCTGCTATTATTTCTCAAATGTTATGGATAGTGTCTTAGCAACTTCATCTGCCCATTTCCTCAGGACCTGCAGATGCATCTCATCAAGTTCCATGGACTTGTGCACCTTCAGGTCTCTGAGATGGTCTTGAACCAGCTCTTCTCCTACAGTGGGTTGTTCTTCATTCTCCCAATCCCTAACTTCACTTTTTGTGACGTGCAGTGTGGCTTGAGCACTTGCTGGTGAAGATTGAGGCCAGAGTAATTAGTACCTCAGCCTTCATATAGCAGGGAACCTGCTCTCCCCTTTCCTTCTAGAGAGGTCCCACATTTTCCCTAGTCTTGAGTTGCTGGCATACCTCTAGAAACTCTTCCCTTTGTCCTTGGTATTCCCACCTGGAGTACTGCATGTAGTTCTGGAGTCCCCAGCACAAGACAGGCATAGAACTCTTGGAGCAAGCCCAGAGGAGAGCCACAAAGGTGATCAGAGGGCTGGAGCACTTCTCTTAGGAGGACAGGCTGAGAGAGTTGGTTTTGTTCAGCCTGGGTAAGAGAAGGCTCCAAGGGGACCTCAGAGCAGTTTGCCAGTACCTGAAGTGGGCTACAAGAAAGCTCAGGAGGGGCTTTTTACATGGGTGTGTAGCAGTAGGACAAAGGGTACTACTTTTAAGCTGCAAGAGGTTTTAGGAGAGATTTAGGTTAGATATAAAGAAAACTTCTTCTGTGCAAGGGTGGTGAGCTCCTGGCCCAGGTTGTCCAGAAAGGCTGTGGCTGCCCCCTCCCTGGCAGTGTCTCATGCCATGTTGGATGGGGCCTTGAGCAACCTGGGCTGGTGAGAGGTGTCCCTGTCCATGCAGGAGAGGTTGAACTGGATGAGCTTTAAGGTCTTTTCTAACTGAAACCATTCAATGGTTCTATGATTCCTGTCCAGATTTAATTCTATGAGTTTTTAACTTATCTATGCTTGCAGGGATGTTGGATCAGTGTAAGAAGAGAGTGAGTCATGTAAGGGGTATCTGTTCCCACTGCATGAAAAACAGCGCATTTTGAGACACAGTCCTTTGCTTAATATTGTACAGAGTACTCCGAGCCAGGACAAAGAACATGGGGCAGGTTTCCTGGCTGGTGTTTGAGTTAACAGCATGCACTGCTTTTTCATGCAGTGAGACATGGATGGCTGACAAGATTGTGTTTATTTCCTTAGATTCATCATGACATTGAAATCCTTCATGGATGCCTCAGCATCTTCACATGAAAAAACCTTTGCTGTGTTGTGGTGCGTAAATGTTTTCCTGTGCCTTCATGTTCTGGTTTTGGACTTGAGTGAAAGACCCCGTGCTTTCAGGATGAAGGGAATGAGTTAAATGTGAATCAGACTTCTGCAGGGGTAAAAAGCCAACACAATATAGAAACCAGAATAAACTAGAACATCTCTAAAGTGAGCTCAGCTATCACAAGGGACGATACGTGGAACACACAGACTCTAAAATTTGATCCGCTGGTAACTCGAGAGTGCATAAGGGCTTTCACCTAAGGTGAAAGAATGCAATTTGGCTGCCAATGTTTGAGCTGTGTAACTGCAGCTGCAGCTGAACATAGCTGAGGCACTGCTGGGTGGGGATGTGCCTTACTCAGCCTAGGCACCTCTTTATATAAAAGACCAGACATGGCCCTTCCTTGGTTTTTTTTGTTTTCGCTTGTGATTTTTTTTTTCACGGGGTATTTTTTTAGGATGAGCAGAAGGAGGAGAAATTTTGAGCTTTTTTGACTTTGCGGGGCAGCTGATGTGTGTCTTCCTGCCACAAGGGTGCTGAGTGGTGGGCACACAGCAGTGAGCATGGACACTGATGCTTGGGTGTGTTTCTGTTCACAGCATGCGCTGCCAGGCTCTTCTGCATGTGGCAATGTTTCGTTACAAAAAAGACACTGCAATAAAGTATTCCAGGCTGCTGAATGACCACTTCAAGGTAGGGCAGATGTATTACCAAGCTGCCAGGTCAGACACTTGTGGTGGTTACTGATGTTGGCTTAACAGCCCAAACCTAACAAGATTCTGTTTCTTGCTGCAGGGTTCTTCCAGAGGAACACAAGCACCTTCTCCATGTGTGGCAAGGTAAGGTGTAAAAATAGGTAATCTGTACTGTGTCTGTAAGGGCATGGGTGGAAACAGTAACTGGAGTATTTTAGTTGCAAGGTGCATTTGAGAGTGCCTTACAACTTGCCCTTTCTTGCCCACTGAAATCATAGTGTTAGGGGGCATGAGTGTACTTCTGCTCTGCCATTCCTGGTTTTTTTTGGAAAGGGGTTTGGATTTTTTTGTTACAAGGCCCAGAGTTACTGCATATCAAGCAGAGCAGTTGTCCACTAGAGATGCAGGAAAGAGCAAGGAAGTTATTGTCACTATTCTGTTTCAAGGCCTTTGTTGTTGTCATCCTCTGTTAGAGATCCTTTGACACTTAATGGGACACCATCCTCATCTCCTTGGCCACTATCCAGCAGGGTTATGCCTTCACCCTGTGGTGACATAACTTTGAGGTGTGATACTTCAGTATTTTTCCTTTTAGCTCAGTCACCAATTATGAAAAAGAAACTAATTTTCTGATTTGAAAGTTATTGAGCATTTTGTCCTTTCTATGCATCTTCAGCAGTGTTGCTGTGACAGCAAAAGTAAAAGGTAAGCTGTCACATAGTTTTTGTCACATGTTTGACCCAGTGCCCAGCAGACTGAGCCTGTGCTTTAATGACAATGAATAAGAAAGAGTTTTTCCTGTGTGCTGTGGTAATGGCACTTGGCAGATAGACTGCCTCCATGTCTGTCCCTTTTAAACTCTGTGGTTGGGAGAGGGTTCTTTGGTCTTTAGTACTGACACTGAAATTCCAGTTGCTTTTCTGCCCCCTTACACAGTGTAGTTTATTGGAAGGGAGATGGTCACACTAGAGCAGTGGTGGCAGCCCCCTCATCCCAGTGGCTAAAATTAAGTTGGGTAAAGTGCTGGGGGTGAAGTGCTGTCATGAGGCCAGGCTGTATCTGTAAGGTGGGCAGCTGACCACATCTAGCTTTGCTGTGTCTATAAATAAGGGTGTGTAGGCTGACCCCACTGCTGTGAATACCTGGCAGAAAGCTCCATCCTTGAGAGGTGGGAAGGTTCAGCATGGCTGAAATTGAAGTCATTAAGGAAAAAAAAGCCACTTAGATAATCTGATGAAGGCTTCCACAAGTAGGTGTAAATTTTGGCAGGTGGATGGGTGGCCCTTTCTGATGTGTGGTCCCACATTTTGTCCTGTCAAGAGGAGTCCCTAGAGTCACAAATCACTTCAAAAATCTTGGCACTGGACTTGGAAGGACATTTACTTGTTATGTAGCTGAGCACATGTTAGTTTTCAGCACTCCATACTGCAGGCCTGGATGACAGTGGGTAGCTCCTAGCACAAGATAGTCTTGTGGCAAGACTTTTAACTCTGAAATTAAATGCTGATAATGTTTCTTCTCCTGCAGAAGCACAGGCATGCCTTCTCCTCTTTCTCCAATGCCCTCTCCTGCCAGTTCTGTGAGTTCTCAGCTGGGGTCAAATGCTAGCAACTCCAGTGGCAACAGCACTGGCTCTTCAGTCGCTGTCCCCTGTAATATCCTAAACATGACCTCTTCCTACGTCAACATCACTTCGTATATCCTCTATGCACATGATATTTGGGAACAGGCTGATGCACTGGCCAGGAAGAATAAGGGTAAGTTTTTGCCCTGTGTTTTTTTTGTCTTGGTAGTTGCTTAAATCCTAATGCTTAGTGTTGCCAACACCATACCTAAAGATCAAAGCATTAAATATGTTCAGATAGACAGATATGACACATGAGCAGGTTATTAGCAGAGAAAGTTGATGGTGATATACTCGTAAGTGTTCCAATTAATAGCTTGTCTTGGCATCCTCAAATCTCAAAGACCTAGAAGATGAAGGTATCAAGTGTGGGAAACCAGTCAGCTGATTTCATGGCAGCACAAGAAGCATAAGGGGGTTTTGCTCTTTGTTTTTTCTCTTTGGGACACTTAGCTTTTCTGAGTTGGTTCACTTAATAACAGCTTTTTGGCTTGTAGCTGTTATAGTTTTTCTGTGAAACTTCCAGGTATTTTTGTCTTGAAAAAAGTGAAGCTGGCTTCTCTCTGTAAAGAGAGAAAAAAAGCTGAGCAGCACTTCAGTTGTAGTCCTTGCTGGCCACATGAGCAGTATTTGCCAGCAGAATTTACAAAAATTGCTGTTACATTTTTTATTCTACAGTTTTGGTGTTTAAAATGTTGAATTGTCCTATAATGAATCATAGAATGGTTTGGATTGGAAGGGACCTTAGAGATCATCCAATTTCGCCCCCCTGCATGGGCAGGGACACCTCCCATTAGACCAGGTTGCTCCAAGCCCCATCCAGTCTGGCCCTCAACACTTGCAGAGAAGGGGCAGACATCTTCTCCAGACAACCTGTTCCACTCTAGCAAAAGCAATTCAGTCTATAACCTGCCATTCCATGTGGCATTTGCAGTGTAATTTTTAAGAAAACACAAAGTTTTGTGAGCAGCTATGGGTGAAGGGATATGTTGCCATGATCTATTGAAAAACTTGCAAAGGAAAATAAATATATTGTGTCTGGCTGAATTGCTGGAAGACTGTAAAAATACAGTGCTGAAATTCAAAAAGTTTTGCAACTCACCTTTCAATAAAGTAACTCTAGTTTTGGCTGCCCTCTGGGCAAATCTGTGCTTGCAGCAGCAATTCTTGTGTATTATTTTGGATTAGATCCCCAAAGGGTAATAAAAGACTGTCACATAGAACAAGTGGTGGATGCTGCTGTTAAGGCAGAGGAATGAGTCATGGAGGAAAACCTATGGGAGAGCAGCCTGAGTGCAGTATTCTAAATTCAAAAGCTGCTCTGTGCTGTCATTTTAATGTAGGGGATGGTGACTGAAGTAGTAACTACTCGGGAGTGGATCTGTGCAGAACAGTAAATACGCAGGTTTGGCAGTTGTTGTCACTGCTCAGGATGGTGTAAGAGCTTCAGAACTGGAACTTGCCTGTATTCAGTGTAAGGTACAGTTGCAAAGAGGTACAGAGAACAAGTGCATAAAACTAAGAAAAAAGCCCCAAACATCCTTAATCTTTTATACAGGAAAGAGCAGTGGCCTTAAGCTATGGAGTTCCCTTGGACAGGGAAGTCATAACTTAGTGGAATGCAGTTCCTTGTAACTGTGTCTGAGTCACTTGTGCAGAACTGAAGTGCTTTCTAGCAAGTCCACAACCAGGTGCTTTTACAGGGCAGGACCCAGCTCCTCACTGTAATTCAGAACAGCACCATGGATCGTGAGGCTGTAACAGGTTGTCCTCTGGCCTCTGGTCTTCCACAGAGAGGACAAGCTGAGGCTGCATGCATGGAAAGTCACTCTGCTTTCATAAGGTGTTCTGGTCACAGATCAGATTACTTTGCTCAGGCAAGGGGATTGGACTGCTTTTCTCTGCTTAAAGCTCTTCTGTTCCCCATGTAAGGGACTGGATGCTCACTTTACACGAAAGTGGGAAAACCAGGCTAAATGTGTTCTCTGCTTCTGAACTAAAAAGTATTAAAATGATAGTGTTGTGCTTTCTGGTTCTGAAGAGTTCCTTACACAGCCAAGCAGAAATTTTTAGCCTCTGGGTTCAGTCTTTATGTGTAAAAAAAGAACTGAGAATGGGCAGTTTCTGGAAAGGTACCTGGCAACACAATTGAGTCTGGAGGGATGGAGGGACTGGACTTATGTCACTGGAAGGCAGGTCATGCAGGAATGTCTTAGAAATGTGACTTAAAAGGAGTAAGTGTGATAATTTCCCCTAGCTTGCTGTCACCAGCATAGAAGATAAGCACATCCAGGCAGGCTCAAATGTGCTGCAAGACCCATTTCCTGACCATGCAGTACAGTGCATGAAAGTGGTGGCAGGGTAGGACTCTGTTAGATCTGCCTGACTTGCCCAGCTATAAACAGCTCAAATCAGAATCATATAACCTGGCAAGATATACAAATTTTTAAACCTTTTAAGCTGAGAAATCAGTGTGTCTCCCAGGTTCGAGGATGGATGAAGGAAAGGGACCCAATCTGAGGGGAACTGTGTGTGCTTTTGAGCATCATTCAGGAAGACATTCATGTGGCCTGTTCAAAATCTGGGGAAGCAACCAGCAGGGAACACCTAAACTCTTGCCCACCTAGTGGTCTTGATGTCATAAAATCACAGAATTACAGACAGTTAGGGGTTGGAAGGGACCTCTAGAGATCATAGAGTCCAACCCCCTGCCAGAGCAGGGTCATTTACAGGGGGTCACACAGGAACACATCCAGGAGAGGTTTGAAAGTCTCTAGAGAAGGCAACTCCACAACCTCCCTGGGCCAGGGCTCCCTCACCCACAGTCAAGAAGTTTCTCCTCATGTTGAGGTGAAACTTCCCATGTTCTACATTCAACCCATTATTCCTTGCCTATTACTGAGCACCACTGAGGAGATGTCCTTCAAAGGCAGCACTTAGGGAGGTGGTGTGGTGTGTAATGTGTAAGTGCCTTCTGTGCTTGTGATGCTTTCCAGCCTTCTAATACTGCTGAGCTCTCTGCATCCCTGCTGTGTGCAGTGTGACAGTGCTGCTGGTGTCACTCCTCGCTGCCCCCTCGCCTCTCAGACATGCCTGTTGTGTGAAACCAACCAAATGTTTTCTTTCTCCCTCCCCTTTTTCAGAGTTTTTTGCTGAACTCAGCACAGCGACGTGCACTCTGGCACTGAACAGTAGCATGGCTGAACTGGTACACTACACTAGACAGGGTTTACAGTGGCTGAGACTGGAAACAAACACGCCTTAACTGGTGCTCAAGGTGGTTAATTACCTTGAACTTTTTTTTTTTTTTTTTTTGCACTTTTGAAGCCTCAGAAACAGTCTGACATATGTTGAATCTTTGGATACAAAGCACCTGCAAGGGAAAATAAAGCAAGGTGGAAGGAAAAACTGGTTACACTGGAAAAACTTTGATCTATATTTTTAGGGTAGCACTTTGCTGCCTTGAAAAAGAAGAGAATGGAGGAAAGCCTCAGCGTTGATGGCCCCTTCCTTTAAATGATGAAGTGCAATGAATTGTCTGAATGGCTCAATGTATTGATGGTCTGTAAACATTTCTATTATGAATAACCAGCAGGACAATAATCACACACGAAGAAGTGCCGACAAGTAGGGAATCTGCCTCCAGAGGTTATTATGCAACAGTCTGCAACAGTTTTGTGCCCTGAAGATGTGTCAGAGGATTGTTTTTGCAAGCATGGATGCAATCTTTGATGTCTTTGTTCCTCAGATGGCAAGTAGCAACCTCATCAGCACGAAACAGCATTATGTTACAATAAAAACAGCAAAGTGGTCTGTCTTGCCTGCTTCCCAGCCTCACCTGCATGCATTTTTCAGCCAGCTGCTGTCCTGATAATCAGAGGAAGCCACTGCCTTCAATGCTGCAAGTTTACTTTTTAAGTCATGGCTGATTTGGTCCTCCTCCTTGCCATGCACTCATGCACAAACATGCCCTTAGCACTCTCACTATGTTACTTAGGGTCTTGCTCAGTTTAAGCCTTGGAAGCTCAACACAGCTGGGGTGGCAGAATGACCAAGTGTGGTTGGAAACAGCTCTGTCTCCTCTCTGCAGTGGAGGGATGTCACTTACACTGAGGACTTCTTGCCATTTAGGTTGGTGAAGGTGGACAGCTTTACCTGTGTCACTGTGGTGGCTTGGACATCATTCTGAGTCTGAGAGCTTGCACAGGGAGCGTTTGCTTCTGTTTAAGAAGGGGACTGAGTGACTAAAAGTGGAACCTAAGACAAATTTTGTGTTTGGATATTTGCCTGCAACTGTTGCTAGTCTTGGTGAATATCAAAGAGAAGAATTTGGTACCAAAGTAGGGCATCTCTCATGTGGGAGGTAACTCAACCAAACTAAAAGGTAGGCCTAGACTTAGAAATCTGTCAAGGGAACATGAAAGGGAATTATTTGCAAGCCTTTTTTCCTTCTCAGGTGCTGCATTTTTGAAATTGCAATTTTGCACGTGACAGTAGCAGTGAAAGCAGCATCCATGACGTGTGTGTGTGCAGCAAGATGACATCCTTCTCTACCCAAAGATTTCGTGCTTAGTGTCCTGCTGCTACATCCTACATCCCTGCTTCCATATCTAATAGTGTGCCTTAGCCCTCTGGTCCTCTCTCATATCCTTTGCCCTGTCTCTGACAGACCCCTGAGAGTGGAAAAAAAGAAGGATGGGATCGCAGAATAATTGTGTAGACAGGAAGGAGCTCCCTTTCCACAGAATTTCAGGATAGAGGAGCAGGTCTGTATGCTTGCAGCAGCACCCCCTTTATAAAACACCTGCTTGTGATTTTGAGGTTCAAACAAATGGACAGTAAATTAATGTCAGCAAAAGGTCTGCATTTCCAAAAGCAGTTTCTGTAGAAATGGCCCCTACCAGAGGGAAGCCCAGAGTCATCTGAGCTCTCGAAGGAGCTGCTGGGAGTTTGCTGCAGGTCTGCCCCTAATCCCAAGCACAAGGGAGCTTTCCTCTCACCTCTTCTTGCAGCTCAGGGCCTCCAGTCCTGACTGGATCTTCCTTCATCTTCAAAGGACTGTCCTTTTCTGTTCACTTTAATAAAAGCCTTAGTGTATTTCAGGGATAAGGTGTCCTAACCAGATCCATGTCCTCCTCTCCTGTTTCACCTCTCAAACTTCACTTTCATTCCTCCTTGGAGGAGCAACTGCTCTGAGTAAGCCAGGAGCAGAGAGAGACTCAGCATTAACTTTTTTGTTCTCAGGAAGCACAGGGATGGCCAGCTGGCCTGAAGGCCTGATGTGGACTTTGGAGCTCAATTCCAGACTGGTGGGTTCATGCCTTCTTCTGATTTAGTCTTTAGAGCAAGCTAGTTTTAGGATCAGCAGCTGAAGAGGAGGAAGGAGGGAAGAAAGCTTTATTTAACCTGAAAACCACTGTGAGAGCCTGCAAGGACCCTAGCAGAATCTTAGGGGTAACAATACAGTGAAACAAGGACACGGGTCCCCCGTACTTTATTTTCACTCGCATCCTCTATCTCCCTCCCTGCTGCCAGGCCTAGTTCCCATCAGAAAGCTGCTTGCTCACAGCTTGCCCACACCAGGGACACTGCCTGCTGCAACCCTTGAGGCAGGGGATGCATCTGCCCCCATCCTGCATCCAGCTCACTGTCACCCATGGGTGCACCTTCCTTGCCCTTTGGCCACTTTGCTGCCCAGATAGCAGTAATCTCTACTGCTCTGCTCCGAGGAAACCTGCCAGCAAGGGGGCTGGGTGAGCAAAGTAGGAAGCTGTGTTTTGTTTCAGGTCATGGAGAAGACTTCAAATTCTAACAACTTTTTCAAAAGCCATCACATTTCAACCTTGAGCCAGGTCAGAGGCCTGCAGAAGGTTGGGAAAGATGCTCATCCTTTTCCTGTTCAGGCCTTTTAAAACAAAGAAAGAAACAAAACCCACAAAAAACCCCACCAACAATGACAACATCATCATCAACAAAATGAAAAAAAAAAAAAAAAAAAATCACTACCACCAAAAAAACCCCACAACTAACCAAACAAAAAGTAACCCCAAACCAAAACGTAGGTGAAGGAAATAGCATTTGCTATTAGGAAACAAAACCATGAATCCAAGGTAAAATAGAGGTGATGGCTGAGTCCCGGAGGAGGAGGCAGCTATGGTGAAAAAGCATCATCATTTCCCTGCAATATTTATTTAGAAGGAATTAATACATGTTATGAAATTGTCAGATATTCTATTTTTAAGATGCCATTATTTAATAGTTGAAAACCCCACTTACATGGAGAAAGAGATCTCTTCTGGAACTGAAAGTCAAAGCGTGACTGCAATGTCCTTGGTTTTGGTTTTGTCCTCTCCCCTCCCTCTTGGTTCCCATTATAAATCTGTACATCTTAAACTTATTTTGGAGATGTCTGTCCCTCTTGTAAATAACTTATTCTGCCATGTGTGTGATGGAGTTTCCAAGGTGGTTGATACATTCATATGGGGAAATAAACAATAAATGAAGTAACAGTTGGTTATGAGTTATTGCAAAAGTCCTCATCTTCTCAGTTTCTTGTAGAGAAATTGTAATCTGCTTTTTCTCTCTGAGTGGTCTTAATGGTCTTAAGGCTCATTCAGGAAGGAAACTCGAAGTATGAATTTTTGTACAAGAAGTCTCTTGCTTTCCAGTTTATTGCCCCTTGCCTTTTCCTACAGGGACAAGAATGGGTGCAGATCTAGAGGCTCGGAGTGGCAGGAGGGTCATGGACCCAAGGCATCTGCCTCCTGTCCTCCCCAAATGGATTCAGGGGAGACTGTGCCAGGGACAGCTGCTGGGTTGGTTTCATGCAAACAAATTAAATAACCAGGTGCAGAAATGGTGGTTGAAGAATACTGATTCATGCTTGCCACAAAGGTGGTACAGGGCTTGGGGCTTGCTCCTGTCTTATTTCACTGACACATTTCTGAAGTGCTGTGAGGAAGATTTCCCTCAGGCAATCCCACAGGATTCCATTTCCTGTGATAGCTCTGCTTCATGTTGGTTGTGCAAGGTGATGTCTTTGCCTTTCACTTCTTGTTTAGGGCTTTTCCCACTCTTAGTTTTATGTCAGGCAATGTAACTCTTCTTGGAACAGCATTTCTTGCATCTCTAAGGTACTGTTATGATACAGTTTGTGCATGTGATCCAGGCCCTTTCTGCAACAGACATTGCACCTAAGATGTTAGCTGGTAATGAATGTGGGTTTCTAATTGTAGAGGATGCTGGAACCTGTTTTAATTACCACTAGATGTGCTGCTGTTATAGCTGGATATACAAATGTACACTTTTGGGAGAGTCAGAGGACTTTTTCACTGCACACTAAAAATACCAGTAGCAAAATCAGTATGGAAGTAAGAATAAAAGGAAAAATATACCTGGTCAGTAAAAAAAAAACAAAACTATGAAACATGAGATGTCCCCACAATAGCAGCTGGTAGGATTTTTAGCTGCAGCCCAGACAGGAGGAGTTTAGTGGTGTTTGCTCAGGCAAGGTGGGTCTGGACACTGCGCTGCTGCTGGGCATGAAACCAGGTGGGGACCCCAGGGTGGTGGCAAGAGGCACCAAGGGTAAGAAAAAAGCATGGGGAGACAGCTGGTGGTTGTGGCCATGAGTATGTAGACTAAGCCTCTGTGAATTTTGTTCTGGTTTCAGTGGGGCACGAGGAAGGGGGAGCTGCTTTTCCTGGGTCATTTGAATCCTCTGTCCCCCCATTTCTTTCCCTCTGACCCCCTAAAAAGTGTGTTTCCCACCCACCTGGGGCAAAAGCAAGGAGGATGAGTGTTGGAGGCGAGATGGAGGTGAGGAGGGGAAGGAGGGATGCAGGGAAAGGAGGTGCACTGTGCCATCAAGAAAGGTCATTCAAAAGCCAGGGAGGCAGGAGGGGGGAGCAGGAGGCTGTGGAGCTGCAGGAGGTGTTGCCTACCCTGCTCAGCTTTCTGCCCTGACCAGTGGCCTCCCTGGGCTAAGACAGCCAAAAATATTTTGTTGTTTGATTGGGTTTTTTTCAATGAGGTTTGTTGTTGTTTGTTTATTTATTGAGCCTTTATTGACCAAACTTAATCTTGCAACTGGATTTAATTTATTTTGTGATTTGTTATACATTATATATTGGCTCACTTTCTCTCTTTGGCTTGGCTTATCTTTTCTAAAGCCAATGTTATTTTTGGCAAAACAGCTGCATTGAAGTTGATTGCAGTCTCTCAGCTCAGTGCTGCTCTCCAAATGCTAAAATATACCATTGGCATCTTGTGCTTTCTTTATATTAATTATGTTTTTAGTAACCCCTGTCACTACCCCAACTCAACAGTGTTCCTGGGCCATCATCAGCATTTCTGAATGTGATTCTGTAATATTAAGTGTCCCTGAAACATGGATTTGTGGGTATTAAAATGGCAATTTGCAATCACTGCTGGTTTGTGATGTATCTTGTCAAGCTGCAGGGTTGCTGGAATTCCCACTGGGGTTTTCTCCTACTCAGAATTGCTGAGATTAAGGTTTTCTTCAGGTCTAACATTTCATATTGTTGCAATACAGCAATGTTGTCCACCTTTGCTGAGACAGGAGAACTGCATCCCAACTGACAGCTTTTTCTATTCTTTTTCAGTATTTCAATATTTAATCAATATTTCAGCATTCTGTTTCTTTTTCAATATTTGAAGGCTCATGTCTGCCTATATGTGGTTTGTGGCAGCTGAAAGGTATTTCTGGAATTTTTTCCAGCCTGTGCAGCTTTTATTCTTTGTCCTTGAGGTGCAGCAAGCTCTGACCTTGCATGTGAACTCTTCTCACTGTTCAGAGAAGATCTGGCTGGGACTTGGGGTCAGTCTTTTTCTTTCTTGTTTTTTCAGAGGGCCCTAGGAAATAAAGATGAGTGAGATGCCATCTGCAAAGCAGGAGAGGAGCTGAAGGTTTCTTGAGTGGTGGTGTCTTTGTGATGTAGGGTAGTGCCTGGGGCATCAGGAGAAGGGCTCATGTCCTCAGGTCTCCAGGCAGCACAAGGATCGTGACACACTGGTCAAGCTACTGCCCACCTGCTCAGCTGCCAGCCACCTTCTCCCTGTGTTTCTGAGTCATTTCTGTTGGGATTTCTATTTCAACTGTTACAATACAAGCTTGGGTTTTTTTCTTTTTGTTTTTTCTCCTTGCTTTACTTATCATCTTAGAGCATAAACAAACTGCCGTTCTCAGCAAAAAAAAAATCCTTAAAAAGTAACTGTAAGGTTTGCTGAATGTGGAACACTGCTCTTAAATCTGTTCAGTGGTCTTCATCCCATGCCAAGTAATGTGCCAGTGCTCCCTCTGACAGCAGCTCCTCATCTGCTAGGACACAGCAGGAGCACGGGAGAGGCATAAGAGAACAAGGATACAAAACAGAGTCTGCCATGGGACAAAAATGTACAAATAAGGAAAGGGAGGAGGCTGATGTGTTTGATTTCTGCACTGGATCTGCAGCCTGAGGCTTCTGTGAATAAGAAGAAGCTGTCTTCTATAGTCCTTGAAAAAGGCAAAAAACAGATCTGTGAAACAGCTTAAAAAAAAAAAAACTAAAAGAAACAATAGGTAAAAAAAAGACTCCAAAGAACTGTGCCACGGATGGTTTGTTTGTCTTCTGAGGATAAATTGCTGCATATGTGTGTACATATTTAAAAGTAAAATATGAATTTTTACTGGCTTGTCTCTGAGTTCTTCAGGTGCAAGAGATGTTGGCCAAAATTGCAAAGATGAAACTCAAGCTGCCTGGGGAGTGGGAATTTCTTGTTTTGCTGCTCTGAAGCTGAGATGTCTCATTCTCTCTGTGCTCTGCTCAGACAGCAACACAAGCAGCTTCAAGTACATCTTCACTTAGAGGTGAGGGTTGATGTGGCCATGCAGTGTGTGATTGTGCCATGGGTCTTCCTTTGGGATGTGCTTGAATTTCTGGAAATACTCAGCAGCATGAACTTGCCACTGTCTTCCTCTTGCTCCTTTTTGAGGGAAGATACCAAATCTGTTTTAAATTGTTTTAAAATTTAAAAGGCCTTGAAGTTTAAAAGGCAGGTGTCCATGAGACTGCTGTGCTGGCATTGGTTTGTGAGTACTGCTTTGGCAAAATACTAAAGCATGTTTCCAAATCCCATTTATTTTGCCTGAGATGGGGGCATGTTCTACTGACTCAGGTGTCCTTGAGAGCTCTGGGTACCTTGTACATATGTATTTTCTTTTTCTTAATGACTGCATGTGTAGTAGTGCAGTGTTGCCTCTATCTTTTGGTTGATAACATGAAGAAGAAGGCAGAATTTAGCCTGCTGGTTTATTGTTTCATTTTATCTGACAGCTTTGGCCTTCTTTCAGTAAGGAAAGCTCTCATTGAGAGCAGTAACTAAACTTCTGCTAAAAAACAGTTATCAGTGGGTGTGAATCGGCACCACATACATGCAGAGGGATGCATCTCACCCTGACCCTGAGGGGCTGGGGATAGCAGCATCCTGCTTCCACTGGTACTGGGGCTCTGCAGACCAGAACAAGTGTAGGGCCCCATCATCTTGTTTTAGTTTTCCCCCTTGCCAGGCTACAGTGGAGGAAGTGTTGGTGCTAAAGGCAAAATGGGCTTTGTCTGAAAGTTGATGTGCATGCAGGAAAAGAGAGTGCCTGGAGCTGAGGAGCTAACCCTCAGGGCAGCACGTGCTTGCAGATCTGTTGTGGTAAGCAAGTAACATGGATCATGTTTAGGTGATCGAGGTGTGCTCCAGCAACCCACTTTGGGTGGAGAGTGATAAGAAGAAAGAAAATCAGATGGAAGGAAGGGAGGGGCTGGAAGAAGAAGAGGTAAGAGAGACAGATGTGCATGGTGGCCTCTTGGAGGTAAAGGAAGATCTTGGGACCCAATCAGCAGTAGCAAGAGCAGTTGGATGTCCACTGAAGACAGAACGAAAAAAGGGATGGTTTGCTCTGCTCTTCTATTCCTGACTTTTCTGCTCTGCATTGACCAAGATTTTGGCCAGGGCCAAACTCAGCCTGTGCTGAGTTAGACAGTGCTGACTCGCACTGTCCTATTTATTTCTTTTTTTCTCTTTCCTGGAAAATGTGTGTAGGAGAATAATTTGCTTATGAGTCTTGCTCTGAGTTGTCTTACCTGCCAAGCACATGAAGACACAAAAATTTTCTCCTTGGCTGTGTAACTAGAGCCAATTCTCTCTGCCTCTTCCAGGATCAGCTATAGTTGCATACTGTATTAATTTTCAGGACCATTCATGTAATAGGTGTCAGAGAAATTCCCCCTTGGGAAGCTGGCAGGTAGCAGGGGTGCTTCAGTAGCCACACGTGTTCTCTTCGTGGCAGCCCAGTGCCTGTGACTGATTTGTCAGGACACTGGCTGATGCACCACCTAACATAGGTTGTGTGCCCTCATCCCAAGCTCCAGTCCCTGTTGGAAAACTTACAGCAGGTAAGTATTTGCATGGGCTTTTCGCTTGAAGTGATGGCACGTGACCACCCCAGCATACCAGAAAAGTCTGATGGCAGAAATTAACACAGCTGTCTGTTGGCTGTTTTGTGTGTGTGTACTGGAACAGCTTTAAATGGAAACTGTCTTGACTCCAAGGAATTCCATTAAAATGCTGTGAAGTGGCAGCAAAACCAACACCGCTGACAGACCCAGGAAAGAATTACAAGTTTCATCTGGCTTGGAGTTCTTTACTTAGTGCCAGTTCCAGCTGAGAGAACCTGCAAAGGTTTAGAAAACAAATACAGATGTGGTAAAAGCAGCCAACAAAATTTAAGTTGGAGCATCTGGAATAAAATACTTGGGTCTCCAAAACTATGCACTCTTGAAAGTTGTTTTAAAAGTAGCTTCAGCCTAAATGGAGTTAGAAAGCCCCATTTAACTGTGGGAGTAATCTGGAGTTAAGAGACTTCTCCAGGCTTTTGTTCTATTTAAGCTTGAGCAGGTTAACTGGCTGAATTTTTATTGCCTGTTGTTTTTAAAATGAATCACAGTGTCATTTGTTGCCAGAGCTGTGGTCCCATCACAGGGGACCACACTGAACATCCTCCAGCTGCCTCAGCAGTGCAGACATGCAGCAAATGAGGTAAACAGAACCACTTCTGTTTCTCATGGTACTTTGGAGCAGTTGTGCTGGGCTGGAGTTGTGGGGCTCAAGAGTCTTCCCAAGTCAGGAAGACCCACTCCTACCCCTTAGTCTTGGCTGTCTGTATGTGGTTTTGCCTGTTGAGGTGAATTTGCTCCTGCAGCTCCTTTGTAGCTCATAAAAGAGATAGAATGACTCCAGACTCAAAACGTTGCGAGTGGAGGTAAGAGGCAGAATCGAGGCTGTGCAGTCTGGATGCAGTAAGACAGCCCGGTTTTAGGTAAGTGCACACTGAGCAGCAAAGCCATCTTACAACATTTCAGGGGGCTTTGGTAGTCTTACTGCTTCTGGACTGTCTGTGAGCACTTGAGTGCAGAGGAGGAGGCTGTCTAGCTCAGCTGTTGGGTTCAGAATATGCTGCAATTGCTGGTGGCAATTGTACTTTTATTTTAATTACCTTCCTAATCCTCAAAAAAAAAAAAAAGAGCATTAGCAGCTTATGAGCAGGACAAGTTCCTTGGTTTGGATAAATTAATTGCTTGGGATGTATTCTGCAAGGGTTAACAACCCGGGCACCGGAATCGCTGCCCCTGCCCCTAAATTCCACCGAACCTGAAAGACGATCCTGGAGGCACAGAGGATCCCTCCCCCGCCTGGCTGGGATCTTTGTTACCTCCTGCTTCTGTGCTTGGCTGCCTGTTGGTTCTGTTGCATAAATACCCTCTGGAATGGCCTGGTTATTTGCAGGGCTGCATCCTCCTCTAGAGGCAGACATTGCTGTCAGATAATTTTCTTTCAGATGTTGGTCAAACCGGAGGAGGCAAGTCTGTAGTCATTCTGAGAGGATTGAGAGTGTATCAATATATTTTGTTTACGTTTTAAAATCTGTCAGTGGCACAGGTATTGCTTCCAGAGCTTTCTGTCCACATCTGACTTATAGCAGGCTGTCTAATCCAAACATTTTGCTGCCAGCATGACTCCATTAGGAAGGAGGTGTCTTTGGGGCACAGCAATATTAAAATTTATACAAAACTGTGAAAGTATCATCAAATTCTTGCAAGCCAATTTGAATATAAATAACAAGGTATGAATTTAGGGTTATTTTAAAAGGGCATATTTTGTCCATGTAAATAATAAATGCCAGATCCTTGCATCATCATGGTGCTATGGCATGTTCTGAAAAAAATAGTCAGAAATTACTATTTTAATGTAGCAATCAGAAATCTTTTTAAAATCTTTTTATGTTGCTCTTCCATATGTAAAAGTGTTCAGGCTCAAATTTCCTGAAGACGCCCATGGCTGTGGATGGCATAGAAGATGCATGCTGCCCTTGGCAATGGTATGGTGTGAGAGGAGTTGGAAAGCCCCAGTCCAAGCCCTGAGGTGAAGAGCAGCATCATGGAATTGGCTGCTGGTGGGCAGCAAGAGAGCTGGGAGGGAGGGACAGCATCCTAGACATCTCCTAGAAGCTTAGGCAGCAGGAGGGTGACTGGAGATACACAGCCAAGGGGGCTCTCAAGAGTGGTCCAGAGTCTGGTCCTTAGCCTGCCAGCTGGACCTCCATCAGCAGGCTGGAAATACTGATCACTCTGATGTAACTGCAACCACACTTGATTGTTCAAAAATGTTTTTTCTCTGTGCTTAAAGGATGTACTGAATGATTTTTATGAGTGAGGTCAAGGCTTTTATATGGAGTGAGAAGAAAATGAATGGAGGCAGTAACAATTCCATATTTGGGATCAGACACACATTTAGCAGCCAAGATTTCATGACCCTGAATGTTAAAACACTTTGCTATTGCAAATCCCAGGCTTAGTTTTAAATTAGAAGACCCAGTGAGAGTCAGGGCCTGCTCTCACCTGGAGGAAAGCCAGGGGGTCTGCTCCATCCAGAGGGTATTTCTTTTGTCATTCTGTTGTCAATACTGGAATAAGCAAAAGGAGGTTGCTGGTGTTAAATTACAATAGATTTGGATGCAAGTAAGTCATTTCACATTGTTGCCACAGTAATCCTCTACTTCTTTTATAATTTGACATTGTTATCACATTTTCAGCAACAGTATTTCCAAAAACAATTCTGCACAAAATATTTGTATTTCTGGTGCCATCTAAGATTAATCTCATGGACACCATTACACTGGCAACAAGGATTGTTCCCTTGTAAACCTGCTTTGCAGTTTACCTGCCAGCTCTTAAGATGCCTCTGGAAGCCCAAGTACTGGAGGGGTTGTTGGGGGCTCTGGGGGAGCAAAGGTGCAAACTGAAATACAACAGAACTCTGTCTTAAAAATCAGTCATGTTCAGAAGTGGTACCATTTGCCTTTCTGCTACAGGTTTGACAGCAGAGCTTCTCCCACACCATACAGGATCCCAGTGTGTTTGCTGTACCCTAATTTCCCTGCTGAACACATACCTCTCCCTTTGGTATCCAGGAGTGTGGTCTAGGCTGCACCCAGGGGTGCTGGATAGCACTTTCCCACCAAAAGGCAAAGAGCACTAGCAGGCTACTTAGTTTCACAGTGTACTTCCTGGAGAAGTTCAGGACATCCAGAAAATTACCTTTGGTTCCAGAGAGGGAGCCTGCACCTCTTCTTCCTACCCCACCTAGTGAGAGCCAGAAGTACCAAAAGGGTCACCACGTCCTTGCGCAGGGGCAAGGGCTGGGTAATACAGCTCACAGCAGTAACACAGGATTTTCCCTGATTAGAAGGGCTTCCTGCTGAGAATTATACTCTGCAGAAAACAAAAAAATGTTGTAATGTTTCCTCACAACAGCATGCTCCAGTCATACTATAGACAAAGTGCTTTTAAATAAAAATGTTTTATTGCAATGTTTCATTATTTACAGTACCATTCACTTTGTCCCTGGGTGCTACCAAAGTGCAAGCCATCTGAAACAGAGAAGCTAAATGACAGTAACTTAACAGCATAACACAGCTGTGCCACAAGCTTGTACTGTCCTGCCTCTTCCCTGGTACTGAATGCAGAGAAGTTTGCTGCTCTCCCTGGTCACCTGGAAAATCTGCAGTCTTTCCAGCTGGATTTTACTTGGAATTCAGAGTTCCTAAAAAGGTGCTTTTGTACACAGCACCATCAAATTCCTACTTCAATTTTCGATGTACATACTGGCTTATTTCCAATTCTTTGTTTTGCTCATTCTCTTTGGTTAATGTATACTTTTAGTACTCTTACCTGTTTTGAGGCCAGATCTTCCTGGCTTAACTATCTTAAAGAGACAGTACTTCTAGAATTACAAAGAGTTGCTGCTATGTTCTGAATTTGGAGATGTCATCTGCTAGAGCTGCATTTAAAGCTCTTTACAGAATACACTAACTTCTATCGTGTTTCTATTTTGTATAAAAATGGGGATTCAGACACCACTAAAGCCTGTGTTTTCTAGGACAAATTACACTAGTTGTTTCAGAAATGACCTCTCAACAGAAACTTTCCTTGTGAAGAGGGGTAGCTGTAACAAATTTTATTGAAGACTTGAGAATTCCAGTGTTCTAGAGGCTAAACTCAGGTCAATGATCTTTTCAGCTTTCTAGCAAGTGTATTAGTGTGAGAAAGTACTTTGAAAGACAGTCAGACTGCATACCTACAATTTTCACTGCTGCCAGCAACTGCTTGGGTGGTGGGCAGTGAAGTTCTCTGCTCCTGTTATCTTGGTGTGTAACAGGGATTTCATTCTAAAACTTGAGATGCTTTGTGCTACACAGCTTTTGTACAGTTACCAAATGTTTAAGAAGACATTACTGAAAATAAGTTATATTAAACGGCACTCGAGTCCTCCAGAAAACTGTAGCAGGGTTGCTGGGTAAGAGTTATCAAGAGTAATTGCTGGTCTCTCTCCTCACCACCTGCCTGGTTCACAGTTCAATGATGAATCCCTGTAACAGCTGCCTCAAATGATTCTAAGATTACAGCTTCTCAAAACCAGGATGATTGCAGCTCTTGGCAGGCTTTCTCCTGTGAGTCACACATTTATTCTATGATTTCACAGGCTTTTTTTGTACCTCTATTGATAGAAAGCCACCAAAAGTTTTACAGTTGCAGAAGGTAACATTTTCACAAAGAAAATGTATGTTTTATTTCTTACATACCATACAAAACACTGTGTTCTGTCTTTCCTTGGGAATCTGGAGGAGGCAGCAGAGATCACATGCAGTCAACAACGTTGCTGGATCCCTGGCCCACGTCCCTTATCTGGCTGCTGAGGCAAGAGCACACAGCCACACCTGCCCCTGCCCTGCAGTGTGACACAGAGCCGACCAGTTCCCACCTACAGAAGATGGCAGAAATAAAAAAAAAAGAGTAAATTGCTGTCCCAAACAACTTGAAAGTACGATTTTCTGTGTGTGAAATGCAATGACAAAGCCTAGCTGCTTCCTCAGCACAAAAACGCACCCCGATAGTTTATTCTTATTATTTCTCTGGTAAATTTAGTGCCAAATCAGAAATAACCGGAAGACTGTAGATTATTATTGAATGAAGGGAAGAAGAGGGCACTGGATGAAGAGGAGGTGCTTAAATGTTTGCAAGAACAACTTAGTGGTATAAATAATGCTCCTGCATTGCTGGTCATGGTTATTAATTATTACCAGGAAACAACAGACTCATATGCAGCACAATAATTCCATTGTGTTTTCAGAGGGCAGATTTCATTGTCTTATTACACCCAATTTTAAAAAAAAAAGGAAATTACCTATTCACTATGGGATCAAATGCTTCCACTGTGTTCAGGTAGGCATTGCCGTTGTGACCTCCAACTGCAAAAATTTTCCCCATCAGTGTTGCTATGCCAACGCCTCCCCTCGGGGTTGTAAGCTCTGCTACATATTCCCATTTGTTACTGCGGGGGTCAAACCGCTCCACCGAGCTCAGTGGAGAGTTATCATCAAAGCCACCTGCAAAGAATCATCACATTATCACTTTTGAGCCAGTAGTGATATCCAGACTGGCATTTTAAAGCTATTTGCAGCATTCAGTGGGTTACTGTTCTGCTCTGTTTCTTCAGGTGGATTTTAGAAGCTCCTACAAATCCATCTAACAGCTCTCCCTTCTGTCACTGTAGAAGCATCACCAAGAGTGAAAGTTTCTTCTATTCAAGTTTCAAGGAGAGCTATTTCTTTTATTTTCTCCTTCAATTGATCTTACACCTAATTATAATGAAGGAGTTTCCCATCTGGAATAGAAAAAAAGCCAAGACCAGTAAAAGAATGGTCCTAATCTTATTCTGGCTTAAGGTAAACATTTTCTAGTGCTGTTTTCAAATTACAGCATTGCTGAATACTTTATTAGGAAAAAAAGTTCTCAAGTAAACTTCAGTGATGCATTCCCCTTCCTGGGGCAGCTGTCAAGAGGGACATTTTACTTGAAAGGTTTTAATCACTTATGATAATATACCAGTGTCCTGGTTTTGGCCAGAGTAAATTGTCTTCCTAACAGCTTGTATACTGCTGTGTTTTGGAGTTAGTATCAAAAGATAACACTGAAATTTTAGTTTTGCTAAGTAATGCTTATGCTAAATCAAGGACATTTTGGCTTGCCGTGCTCTGCCAGGTGAGGAGGTGTACAAAATGCTGAGAGGAAGCATGGCCAGGACAGCTGACCAGAAGATACTCCATAACATAGGATGTCATGGTCAGTATATAAAACCTGGGTAGGGGTGTCAGCTGAGGGGGATCCTTGCTCAGGAACTGGCTGGGCATCAGTCAGTGGGTGGGAAGCATTTGTGCTGTCACTTGTTTTGTATATTCTATTATTATCATCTTTTGTTCTATTAAAGAGTTGTTATGTTAACCCATGAGTTTCACTTTTTCTTTTCTGATTTTCCTTCCCATCACACTGGAAAAGGAGGGAGTGAGTGAGCAGCTGTGTGGTGCTTGGTTGTTGGCTGGAATTAAACCACAAGGCAGAGCTCTGCAGCTACCACTACAGCTGACCTACCTGGCAACCTCCTCCCTCAGAAAGCAGGTAAGTCCAAGGTAGAGCAGAAAAAGACAGGCCTAGGACAACAGGCTGTGGAGTAAGTGTAACCACCATGTGAAAAAGCTACTCTTGTCTATGTTCAGAATATAAGTAGAGTGCTTTAGAAGTGTGTAAACTTAAAAATAACTTTCCTAAAAGAAATCTCAAGGTTTGTGAGTGTCTAGAGGTTTTTCAATATAGACCTTTTGTCCTGAACAGTAAAGGCTTCCTGACATGTGGGTCAGCAACACTATTTCACCACTAATATGCCTTTGTTTAAGCATGTCCTGGTTGGTCTTGCTGCCCAAGAACACAAAAGTGCAAGTCAGGTCTATCTGTTCCCTAGTTGGTATTCCAAATGCCACCATTTGGCAGAAACAGCAATACAAAAAGCCACATGCCTACTCACCAACAACGTACAAGCAGCCATGGAGCTCACTGACCCCATTGCCAGCTCTTCGCTGACCCATCTCTTTCACTTCTATCCACTTATCCAGATGGGGATCGTATTTCTCCACACTGGAAAGAGATGCTACACCATCATTGCCACCCACAGCATAAACATGGCTCTGGAAAACAGTTGCAGAGAGAAAGATTATTAGTAACATATATACATTACTAAGCTTTTCATAAGCAATGTTAAAATTAGAGGAAAAAATATACAGTCCTAAATATTTAATGATTCCCAAACCAGACTTAATTATCTAACAGCTTGTAAACACTGTCTTCCAATTAAAGAAGTGAAAAAGTTAGGTAGTGTTGCAGATATTTTGAAAAGTATATATGGCAACAGGGGGATAAAAGTGCAGATGCATTCAGAACCTTTCAACACAGGAAGCTTGACAAACCAGAGTCTTCTGAATAAGACATGAAGCATCAGCCTGGTGGTGTTAGAAGGGTCCTGGTACTTGTACCCAATACCTCAAATACTGTTGAGTGCAGTTCTAATTGATACAAATATTATCCTCAGTATCACAGAATCACAGAACATCAGGGGTTGGAAGGGACCTCTGGAGATCATCAAGTCCAAGCCCCTGCCAAAGCTGGATCACACAGGAACACATCCAGGTGGGTTTGGAAAGTCTCCAGAGAAGGAGACTCCACAACCTCTCTGGGCAGCCTGGGCCAGGGCTCCCTCTCCCTCACAATCAAGAAATTTCTCACCTTTTGCACAGTTCCATAGGATTTTGATGACCAGGGATGCTCAGCCTCACCAACTGCACTGTTAAAAATCTTGTTCTGCCTTGCAAAAGCAGATGGAAAAGCAGGTTTGTTCCTCAGATGGCCCCACCTTGAGAGGAAACTGGCACTTACCACAAGGGCTACAGAGCCAACTCCTCCCCTGGGAGTGTTCATGGGGGCAACTGCACTCCATCGATCAGAGTCAATGTCATATCTTTCCACATCACTGAAGCAAGTGTTGTCATCCAGACCTCCTATTGCATAAATGGGGCCACCAAGGGAGGCAAGAGCAATTCCTCTCCTAAAGAAAACCACAGCATTGACATCTCAGTGCACAGCCTTAAGGAAAAGGAATGGGAAAGAACAAGTGATATGGTACCTGGCTGGCACCTGTTTCCAACAATGGGAAAAAAAAGTCATGAAAATGAAAAATATTTACAATACTGAAAGCCAGCAACTGTGGCCCTCTGCACGCCTGTGTCAGTCTTGCTGCTTTATCCTGAAAGTCTTTTGTGTGCTTGCAGCCTTCCATTAGAAGGGCTCTAGAGTTTTATCTTAACTTTGCCTCAGCTTTCCCATGTTTGATCCATGAGTAGGACTGATGCAACTGGAATATTTCTAGACTGCAGAAAGACAAAGCTCCTGTTTCAAAAACAAACAAACAAACAAACAAAACGGGGGGGATGGAATACTATTTTGACTGAATGTCACTTAAGGCTGAAGTCTTCTTACATGCTTGGACATATAATGTTGTCTTATTTGATTTCTCTGCCTCAGTACTGAATTTTACACCTCCTATCTTATTGAATATACTGGAGAACCAAGACCTGCTGCTTTTTACTTTGTTGGTGCAGCTGCTGCTACAGTTTGGAAATATACCATTATGGGTTGTATAGCTAGGGGTGGTGTCCTGGTTTGGGAGGGCCAGGACAGAAAAACCCTTCCTGGGCCCCACCAGCAGGTGCCAGGCTGTTGCTGTGGCAGTGAGAATGTGGAGCAGCCCATGGAAGGAGAGGATGGGTCAGGAGACCCAAATGGATCAATCACAGTGTTCCTGCCCATGGTGCTTAGTATCAAATAGATCCCAAGAGAGCCCTTTGTGGGGGCTTCTCTGGCTGGTGTGCTAGCTGGGTTGGGGCCTATTTGCTCCTCCTGTGGCTGCTCATTTCCTCTTTGGAGAAGAACACCACTCATCAAGCCAGGTTGCCTTCTGTTATCCCAAGCAGGACCAGTCTGGTTGTTCTGAGGTGTTGAGGACTCTCATTGGGACCCCAGACTTGGGGAAACCTCATGTGCTGCCAAGTCCAGTGTGGGACTTTCCTAGCTGGGAAGTAATTACCAGCTGAGCAGGGTGAGTTCCATATTTACATATTTTATACATATTTGTAACTCACTCTCACTATTAGTATTTTGTTAAACTTATCCCAGGTTTTTTCTTCCAACCTTAGTCTCTCTCCCTTACTCATGCCTTCATCTTCCCCCAGGGAGGGTAGTGGGAAAGAGCATTTTATCTAGTTACTGTCTAAACCCGTAACAGGAGGTTTAGATGGGATATTAGGAAAAACTTCTCACTGAAAGGGTGACAGGTTGTCCAGGGATGTGGTCAGTTCACCACTCCTGGAGGTACTTAAAAGCTGTGCAGATGTGGTGCTTAAGGACATGGCTTAGTCATGGACTTAGCAGTGCTAGGTTAACATTTAGATTTATCCTCTGAAAGGTTTTTCCTAACCAACTCAACTCTAAGATTCTATATTAAAAGGCAAACCTGTGCTAAATTGCAATTTTTTTTCCATTCTATTACTTTCTATCAAGCCTGTGTTAAAATATTTGTCAGATATTTTTTGCTACTGAACCTACCAATATGAGACCTACAGTCACTACTACAAAATCAGAAGTATTGTCTAGAGTGTAAGCATTAAGTTCTCCCTTTAACTAACAAGGCAGGTGATAGCACCAATTCACTGAGGACATTCTTGTCTCATTAAACAGAAGGCACATCTGCCCATGCCTGGGCAGGAGCAAGGGAGGCAGTCTTTCTACAGAGCAAACTTTGTGTCAATATCTCAGGCTTATCTTAAATTGCAGTTTTTTCTCAGCCAAGTGTCCTGACAGCACCTCCATCAATGGGAGGAGTGGAGTATCATAGCCAAAGAACAACAGCCCTTTCATTTACTGAGAAATGTCACAGACATCTGGGGCAGATGTTTGCTGAGAAGATGATGACAGGAGGGAGAAAGAGGAGCAAGAAGCAACTTGTAGAAGTTTGGACCTTCTACTTTGATTAGGTCATAGCTACAAATAGCTTTAAGACTTAGACATACTCAAGATTTTACTGCTTCTTGTTCATGATGCTTTTAGAAACAACAAGTAACAAAACAATGTAGACTTAAGGTGGTCGATTTAAATGACAGCAGAAACAAAAGATTTCAAATATGTGAGTCCAGCAGCTCCTTAAAGAATATTAAATGTCAAAAGGCAAGAAAAATCCTCAGGCTGACTTCCAGTGGTTTAATGCTTCCAGCCTGTTACGGAAAAAACATTGGCTGCTGTTGGTTTTCTGGGAATGAAGCATTTCACTGTGCATATTCTGCTGGCTGTTTATTCTCATTTATGCTTTTATGCTCATTCTTTATCTTGCTCACTCATAAAAAACACAAAAAAACCTCACAAAACCACAAAGAAACCTCCACAAAAGCCACACAGAAGCAGTTTCAAGTTCTTTATCAGGCATAACAGAAAGGCCCTAGATACCAGAATATAAGCACAGCTAGAGTAGAAAAGCTCTCAGCTACAGAAGCTACCTTCCCCCCCAACCCAAGAAAAAAAAAAAACCCAAACCCAGGCATTATAAAGTGAGAACAGGAAGCCAAAGCATAAACATAACCAAAGTTGCCAGCCAGAGCCTCTCCCTAGAGAGAGGAATTATGCAGGTTTGCATTGAAATACCAGGTGTGTGTTACACACAACTTTGTGTTTGTGCACAGATGTGATGTCTGCTGGTACCTGATGCATATTTGTGTTCGATAGCAAAATGCCAAAAAAAATAGGAGAAAAAAATACTTCTAAAAATAGCAGAGTTTGAAAACCAAAATAATGGCAGGTCAGACATGACGTTTTTCAGCATCAGCAAGAAATGATATATCACAGACTTGGACTTTCAGATGAAGGGACTCGTACCTCTTTGTGTTCATTGATGCCTTCATCATCCACTTGTTTGTGAGAGGATCAAATACTTCCATGCTTCCTAAGTGTTCATTTCCATCATGCCCACCAACTGCATAGACTTTACCTGAAACACATATACATCTTTCAATACCAAGACTCCTTGGCAACATTTCAGTTTTCATTTCTGCAGTATCTCTGCCTCTGTAGAGACAAAGAGCTCAAAGACTAAAAGTTTTCAATTTTTTTCAATGTTAGACTTTGATAAGTATGGACTTTATATTTTTATACTCTATACTGAACTAGAGATCTGTTCTAACATGGACTTCTCTATAAAGCTTGAGAGATGTAGAAAAAAAAATTCTTCCCATAACTTGAGTACTGCAGGTCAGATCAGGTTGGGACATTTGTATCAATCTCTCCAAATTTTCCATAGGGAAGAAAAGATCTCTATTCTACTGCAGCAACACAAGGGCTACCATGTACAAGGAAAAGCTGCATTACAGATGCTAAGCTGCTCTTGACTGTATGGGCCTCGTTTCTTAAGATGGGGAGATGCAAAAATTATAAAGGTAGGTTGCTCTTGGGAGAGTTGTAGTCTTAGTGATGTGCCTGTATAGATTTAGTTATGAAGGTAGCTACTCTGAGTACTAGCAAATTCTGGGTAACTGCTATGTAAGAATTAAAAATTATAAATGGATGAAAAAAATTAATTAAATCACCTATTAAGACATGAGGCTATATACAATTTATAGAATAGTTTGGGTTGAAAGGAAGCCTTAAAGGTCATTTGTTCCAGCTTCCCCTGCAGTGAGCATGGACATCTTCAACTAGATGAATTTGCTCACAGCCCTGTCCAACCTGACCATGAATGTTTCCAGGGATGGATCATCTACCTCTCTGAGAAACCTGTTCCAGTGTTTTGCCACACTCGTGAAAAGATTCCTCCTTATCTGTACCTATCTCTCTCCATTAGTTTAAAACCATTACCTCTTGTCCTACTACAACAGACCCTGCTAAGTAGTTTGTCTCCATCTTTCTTATAAGCCCCATTTAAGTCCTGAGAGACCACACTAAGGTCTCTTATCCAGGCTAAACACCACCAACTCTCAGTTTGCAGAAATGTCTTCTCTGTAAGTATACTAGATTGTTTCAGAATCAAAAAACCCTTCATGGGGAAGAAACTTTACTCAATTGAAGAGTATCTAACAATTAAAACCATTGCCAGGCAGATTTCTTTAGAAAGTACCAATTCCAGCAAAGGGAGGAAAACAAGTGCCTATTTAATAAAGTTGTTTGAATAGGATTACTGACCTCCCACAGAAATCACACCCACATGCCTTCTCCTGCTGTTCATCTCAGGGCCAAAGAACCAGTTGTTCTGACTGACAGAGTAACATTCAATGCTGCGGAATGGGTCACCAGATCCACCTCTACCACCAACACAGAACAGCACACCTGAAGATGACAGAACAGGTTTCCAGAAACCAGCAGGAAGGTGGGGGATAAAATTGTACAGCAGAGTGAGCTGAAAATTACACAGTCCAAATGTTTATTTCTCTTCAAGGGGCACAGTCATCACCCTGCCTAACTGGATGCTGGATTTTGGCCTTTGCTTGACAAACTCCTATGGCAATTAGCTATCTATGCTCTTGCAAAAGCAATGCATATTTTAAATATACTTTTAATGGTTATGCTTAGGGAGATTAAATATAACAACGTGAAAATCTGTTGTCTAATATCCATCACTCACTTTCTGATGTAGGTTAGCCAAAGAGTTTAAAAGTTAGCCTAAACTTTTGCACCAAAGGGTGTCCATTTTCTTTGGTGTAGCTTTGAGCACACTGCTTGCACATAACATACTTAACAGTTATACCTTTAATATACAGAGAGAGAATTTGGATAAATAAATAATGCTTTAAAGAAAGAAAATTACTGCTAAAGTTCCTCTAGGAAAATGCAGCACAGCATTAACTAACTACCAGAGGGATACACAGTGGCTTTCCCAACTCTGCATTAGAAGCCATTTACACAGTTGGGTCATGTTTTCTCCACACCACTCCCTAGGATAATCAGACACACATTTAATTACCAGCAGTCTGCTTCCTTGGTGTTGTGCGAATGGAGTACTCAAAGTCTGGCACTGCCCTGCTGCTCAGGTGAAGGTGGTAGTTTCTTGCTTCATCCAGCAAATCCCTACATTTTAGATTCTGCTTGACAATCTCTTCCTTTGCCACAACACCCATAAGGAAACAAATGGGCAAGAGAGGCAGCCGTACCTGACAGAGATGAAGACAGTTGGAGTAACTGCTGGGCTGAGTCCCACCATCCACAGTGACACACAAAGAACCCATGAGAGCTCCTGAGCTGCTCTTCACTAAAAACAGCACCATTCATAGTTGTCTGGGGATTTTTTTCCAGAATAACAGCAATATGAACAGTTCCTTTCAGTGACAAATATTCACTACAGACATCTGCATTTAAGCAGCAGTGGAGAACTGGCTGGGGCTGAGCAGTGAAGTGCTGCTGCCTGGACTGGACCTGGACCTGCACCTGCCCAGTGTGATACAGCAGCTGTGACTTTGTCAGGAAAGCCCATGTCAGGATAGCCTGCCAAGGGCAGGAAGAAATATCCTGATGGTGGTGAAACTTCAGAACACTACTGAAAATGTTAGACATTTCATTTATGTCTAGTAATCCTAACCAATTCAACTGCAATGCTGGAGTCAGAGGGCCATTCTTAGAATGGTTGAACTTTGGGGTGACAAGTCAAAAAGGAAACAATCAGTACAAACTAGGTGTCCATTACGGAGGTGTTGCTAATGCATTAACACCTTGCCTAGTGTGACAGTTGAGAAGGTTTCAGTCCCATTTCTTCCACAGCCCTGCTAACAGACTCATGAGGTTAGTGGTATAGTAAAAAGTCAAGGCTGGTGAATTCAGAACCTCATAATAACAAAACCCATAAGGCTGAGTGTGATGTAGATAATAACTGCCAAGAAGCCCAGTCATGTTTTCAGCTAGCCAAATGTCCAGATCAACTGATGGCTCCATATCCTCTGGCAGATAAGCCATGTTTTACAGGAAGAATACTTTTTCACTGCTTCATTCTGAACTCTGGTTTTCATAAACAGAACAAAACTGTGGAACTGAACTGCTAACACAACTGGGCATTTTAAATCTGTCCTTTTTTTTTTTTTTTTTAAATCTCAAAAGATATTTCATGTTTGTATCAAAAACCTCGTGTTAGTCTAGGTGAAACTTTTGGAAGATGCCTAATAAGCAGTTGTGATCTTTTACCAGAAAATGTGAAAAAATTATGCATGAAGACAATGACAGCTGCAAGGCAGTGGACCTCTCATTACTCACATGACTCAAGTATTAGCAATTCTGAGAAATGCAAAATAATCAAGTTGGAGTTCAGTGACAACTGAAACAGCACAGTTGATCCTACCTGCTAAGATGCACAGGACATTCTGCAGTGCCTGGCATGCTCTTCCCCAGCACAGGTTATCCATACCTGTATCAAATACTATGCTTTAAAATCCCATAACCAGCACATATGGAGCTTGAATAAGTGAAGCAGGAGGAGGTGTGATGGGTGTTTAAATGAGTTCAGCTGAGTGACCTCTTGATACCTATATGTATTTCTTTTAGAAGCAATGGACTTACATCAAGTTTAGACAATTGAACTGCAAACTCCTTTCGGATCCTACAGCTAACCAGCTGTGTTTTTCTAGTGAGCATTAAAGGGTCTAGCATATGTTTCCTAGCCTGCTAGTTGAGCTAACACATCTTGGTCTTTTGTTAATTAAATATAGGGAATGTTCTACACGTAACACATCTCTGTTACAGCTTTACTTTCTTAGTCTCGCAAAAAACCTCAATGGCTTTGCTTTCTTTTCTTAAATACAAATATTTACCAGCAAGTGCAGTGAGTGTTTCAGGCAGCAGTAGTATCAAACCAAGTGAAGTGATGGTTTTGTTTTCCAATATATCTAAATCTACATCATTTTTGTTCTAACACAGATGCACCTTTTTATTGGCTCCCCACCACTCAGCCACGAATAAATCTCTTGTTTACAGAATCTGGAGAATACAACTTCTTCCTGATTTTCAAGACATCTAACCTGCTCCCCCTGTCAACTCACAATTGAGAATACTAGATGAGGCACCAACTACTGAAAACGTTTTTTATCTTGAGCCCCATCTACGTACAAACAGTTGATTATACAGGCACCTGGTACCATCTGCCCTACCTGTGCGAGTATTTCATCCAGCCACAAAGCGTGATGCTGTGGATTGGCCAGCAGCCACTTGATGGCAGCGTTGTAAACCTGCTTTTCATTCTCAATATTCAAGTCACTAGAGGAGAGGAGTTTATGGAGGTGCTGTGGTGACACACTCACAAAGTCTTCACACTCCACCACTTCTGTGAAATGTTCACAAGCATACTGGTCAGCCATGTCCATCAAGTCAATGCGGTTGTGACTTTCTGCAAATGCCCTGACTGCCAGGCAGTTGGAGGGATGGAAGTGCAGTTTCATGTATTCACAGCATGCCTTTGCTACCAGCTCCACCTGAAGAATGCAAGCAGCATACAAGAGGGGCTGGACATTATCCACTGTCAGAGTAAGCCGAGAGGAGTAGGCAAACTTCACTAGGTCCTCCATTGCATCACCATCGAAGTCCCTGATCTCAATCAATGTCTGCTTGGCTTCAGCCATTTCTGAAAGAAACATGGCTCTGAAGTAGGGTATAACACAAGCTAGCACCAGTTTGTGGCATGAGATAAGCTTTGAACCAACCTGGAAAAAAAAAAAAAAAGAATACAAACTCCTCCAATCTTTGAATGGAATGTCAGTTTCAGCTACCAGAATATGAACAGTTATGCTGAAATAAGAACTCTGAACTTGATATGCATCGAGATACTACATTTTGCTCAAACAAATTAACTCCACTTGCCCTGTACTTCTGATATTAGATCAGTGTATCCCGAGCAGATATGAGTTGTTAACTTGTCTGCCAGAGTAGGACAAGACCATAACACAAGGAAGTAAGAGCACTGGTGCATACAACTTGCTTTTCTTTTAACAGCTGTGTCCTGTTATTTCAAATGAAACATCCTTAGGAACCTTCTAGATGCATCTTGGAAATAGTAGGAGATTGCAAGACACTTTTTAATGTATATTCAAAAACTTTAAGAGGGATAAAAACTGTAATGTGACGTTTTTAGACTACACAATTTAAAACTCTAAACTTTTGCTAATGCAGAGGAGCTGATAAAGCTGTTTATAGAAGCAAGTTTATGTAACAGGGATTATTAAAAGTTACCCATCACTTCCAAGATTTTTAGAAATTGTTTAGCCATAAGAAATATCGTATTCCCCATAAAGATGAGGTATTTTTCAAAAGTCTGCTCAGAAAGGACAAAATAATCTTTTCACTTACAAAATTCTCTAAATCTATTACATTTTTAAAAGAATATAAATATTGAAAGTAAACGAACAATACACTGCTTATTTTTGTTACAAGAATGCTTTCTTACAGCCTTTGGCATTCTGCAGTCTATGCCAACATAAAAGTATGGCCAAGTTAAGAACCAGTTTCCTTGACAGACTCAAATGACATATTCATTTTCAGATGAAGGTGTCACAGTGAACAGTTTTCATTTTTTGAAAAAAAGGAAATTAAATTATAAAGAATAATTTCGATTACTGCCCTACCCTTTTAAAAAGAGTGCATTATCAACACAACTGTAACCTGCCTGCTGACCAATAAATTGAGTACAGAAAGCAAACACCCATGACAGAGTACACAGATAAAGAAGGGAAAAAATGGATAATTCAGTGCTAGATCCCTTCAGAGGATATCATTCCTAGATCTACCAGAACATCAAACCAACAGGAGAAAGGCCCATGGCATGCATCTGCCACTCTCTGCCTTCTAACAGGGAGGTATTCATGATGTTAACAGTACAGTAGCTGAAATTCCAGATTCTAAGTCTAGAGCAGAGTTAATTATAGTATATAGTATAGTTATTATAGTACTGATGCAAAAAGATGCTACCAGATGATCTGCAACATCAGAGAAAGCTCCTAGTCTGTCCTCACCTTCAGCTATTTTTGTTCTAGTCATGATCCCACTCTGATTAAATCTCTCATTTGAATTAGTAGCTTCTCAATTTTACCCAGATCTGCTTAGTTTTAAATATCCGGAATACCCTTGGTATTTTGAAATCAGAACTCCCCTCCAGTTACTGGCTATCACAGATACACAATCATATTTTGCGAGCCAGCAGTTAAATTAATAATATTTTTGACAACAGCAATGCCAAAATTGCACACTATCAGAAATCATGCTCAAAAGCAGGAAGAAAAAAATACCGGAGCGCTACAGAAAGAAAAATCAAACCCTCCAGAAAATACTAGTTCAAGATACAATTACCAGTTAGTTGAAAATCACTGATTTAGAAAGCCTTACAGCAAGATGCACATAGGTTGCTCTATCTTCATAGATTATATTTTCCACCTGAGGACTCGAAGCTAAGTCATTCAATCTAATATAGTTTTAAATTACCAAACTGGCTCCATACAAAGAATAGAAATGAACATTAATACAAGGATAACTTAGGGAAGGTTAAACTGCACCCACAGTAAGGTGTTCTTCACAAACCAAGTTTCCCTAGCAGAAGGATATATTTTAAACTCTCTGCCTTTTTGCAAGGGGGAGTTGAAGAGGCGAGGATTAGGTCAAGAAAAGAGAAGAGAATGGTTGTTAAGAGGTCTGACATTAACCTTCTTCCCAAAAATGGCTTTTAAAATGACATACATAAAGACCTGATAATGAGCTCTCGCAAAAGTTCAGTTTCATGGCTCCCAAGCTGTCTGGAGCAGCATCAGTATTTATGTTCATTGTCCTACAAGCAATTAATACTCAACTGTGAGAAGCCATTTGCTGCTGCATCTAGATATCTGAATATCTAGAGATGTCTCAGAAGCCACAGGTATCCTATGGCTTCCCTGCCACTTCCCAAAACCACAGCCACCTCCAATGCACTCCATTCGGAGCTCTATCTTCAGACTGCTAAATATAATGGATATGTGACAGTATCACCTTCAGTGTAACATCACAGAGTTCTCCAGCTTCAAAGAAGTGAAGAAGGGAGCAATGAAAATCCTTCCAAGCCTCATTTGCTTCAAATACAAAGCTGTCATCTTCACCGTTGCTGGTGGCAGACCGAGGCTGCTGCTGCTGCCGCCTTTTTCCCTTTATCAGATGTTGTTTTGCCTGCTCTGGAACCATTGATTCTGAAGCCATTGGCTGTTTCTTCTTTCACTGTATGAATATTCAAAAACTTCTGCCACGACACAATCTTGCCCATCAGGAGTGAAGTCCTAAAATGCAGTTAAAATTCTGCTTATCTTCCTGTTTAAACACAAACAAACAAACAAAACAAAACAAAAAAACCCAAAAACCCACACCACACAAGAAAGCAGATGCAACATTATATACTGCTAGTATCTAACACTTTGACTACATTATAAATACTACCTGTAATCTTAATTGGGGAAGGTGTAGAAAGGGAAAAAAAAGAGACTCACAGTCAAGAATCCTATTCAAGTTCCTTTAGGAAAAGCCACTGTTCATGAACTTCTTGCCCACACTTCTTGAAAAAAGACATGAAAAAGGATGTGTCTTCCAACATTCCTCCTCTCATTGCTGTGGATGACAAAGAAACAGAAAAGACATGGTCCACAGACAGCTGTGCTTCTTTGGTCCCACCCCCTCATGGGTGTTTTACATACACTCATTACTCAGCTTTCCCAGGTCTCTTGAAAAGCTGAAGCAATCCTTAAGTGTTTTGTGTACTCATGCAAATGTAGGCAAAATATAAAAAGTTGTTACAGAACTAGAGAACAAGAATTTACACTTACAGAAAAAATCTTGGAATGAAAATTTCCTTTTAGCAACCTTACTAGTCCAACACATTGATATTTAAAGCATGACAATAAGTGTTATGAAAAAGTTTGCTCTTGCTTGCTTTTCTTTGAGACTGTTTACCCAGCTTAGCTGAAGATATTTAAGGTGTCTAAGATATATACAGCTTGGCCAAAAGGAATCTTAGCTGTACTGACATCATAGGTTTCTAAGAGCTGAAAGGCTCACCTTCTTGATTTGGGGAAAAAAAGGTTAAGCAGTAGAGAAAAAATTTTCCAGTTCAGTAGCCTGTTTTAAAGGTTTACAAAGCCTGTTTTCAAGTTTTCTGTCTAATTTATTATGCATTCAGGGTTCATTGTATGCTAAGAATTGATGATTTGGATGAGGCCTTGTGCAACCTGGGCTGGGTTGCAACCCCTGCCCATGCAGGGGTTAAATCTTGATCATCTTTAAGGTCCCTTTCTACGATTACTGCAGTTTAGTGACTTCTGCTCATGGGCTCTAGTGCTGGAGGGAGTACGGAAGTAGCAAAAAAAATCTTCTACAATAAAACTGTAAGTCTTGTGTCTGGAAGCAGAACTGATTTTCTCCTGGAATATTTTTAAAGTGTCCATGCCTCTTACTAAATTTACACATCCTCATGCATTGGTACCCAGAGAAAGAGCAGGAGTGACTTGAGGTGATGGTGCTAATATCTGCAGTAGTCAGCACAGGGCTGCTGTCAGATGTCCTCAGATTATTCACTAATGGTGCTATAAACAAGGTCAGTATTCTTCCTTTAAACAATATCTAAGAGAAAGCTCTTACTTGTTCCAAACCTACAAACTAGCTTGAAGGTATTACAGATCACATGATATATAGCATGTAGCAAGGACTACCATTTTCTGCTGAAAACTTCTATTATTTGACAATTTATTTGACAAATTTTGGGGTTTTTTGGGGGTTTTTTTTGGTTTTTTTTTTTGTTTGTTTGTTTGTTTGTTTGTTTTGGTTTTTTTTTTTTTTTTGTAGTTCATTACAAGGAAAAATCTTGCTATTTTGATTCTTGACTTATAAGCTCAAATTAATCCTCCACTCCTGGTACTCACCACCTTTGCTTGCTTTAACATGTCCTTCAGTGAAGCTGCAATTACCATTGACATGAAGCTATGAAGTGACAGAAGTGAACATATAAGCAAGAGGAAAAAGAGAGGCTGAACTGCTGTACTAGGGTCTTGAAAAGCATCATTATTCATTCAGAGGTAAGATACATCTTCAGCCTGCACTTATAGGGAACTCTTTCTTATTTTAGTCCTTAACTGATACTCTCACTTCACTGCTCCCAAGCCACTCATACCTAGCAGTAGTTTCACAGCCAAGCAGAACCACTGCTTTCAGACAGAACTGCCACTGACCACTAGACAACAGTTCACAGCTCCAGAGTCATAAGGTTTTTCCATGTGGACATATGCTACATCTGTTGTCATGCTTTAACTGCAACTGCACGTGTAATTTCCAAAACAATTCTGTACCTCACTATAGGAGAGGTTGATGGTGAATGTTTTACCTGTTCTGGGTAAGCCACTGTAAACAGCAATAGAAAACCCATGAGTCTTGAGATAAATAAGTTATCTTTTTCAAGATAAGTATAATTTTTAAGATTTTTAAAAATTAAGTATTATTAAATACTGTTTTAAATAAAGTGATCAGTAACCCAAAAGTAAAACCCAAAAACCCCACTAATCTGTATCTGATGTTTATATCACATGAAGGTCTTAGAGATGCTGAGGTCTCATTTGTAAGAAGAGATGTTGAGTGGATATTTGGATATGTACACACTTGCAAGGAACAAACCAGAAATCACACGAGAGGAGACTAAGGCCATTGCTCAAGTACACAGCCATACATAGAACAGTCACATGTACAAGGGAACATGTATGTATGGCAACAACAAATAAGTGTACGGGAACATGTGAGCAAGTCAGTTACTGCTCCTCAGGTAAAAAAAAGTTTCTGCAATGTGTTAGAAAGTAAAATGTTTGCTGTAACATTAGGAAATATTCAGATAGAAAGTCTAACACACTTCTGTTCCATTTTGATGAGACTCTGTGACAGATAATATCTTAAATAAGATCTTTCTTCTTTCCCCAATAAAAGAGCATCTTTCTATGATGCTTCTCAATCATATAAATCTTTTTAGATACCTATCCACAAACCCTCTATTTGTCTGAATTATAGGTTTTCAGCAAATCATCACCTCCTGTGGAAAGTATCGGCTGTAGCTGATAAAGCTAACTTTGAAGGAGGTCCAGGTCACTGTATTGTATCCAGTTGGCTGTTAATTGGATCTGGCTTGAGAAATTATATTGCCTATTTGAATGAAATATGAAGGGATTTTCACAGTTGGATTTAAGAGAAGTCAAGAGCAAGAGCCTACCATACTTAACTGCTATAAAGAGCTTGTCTCTATCAAAATAGTGCATTACTCCAGGTAAATACAAAGAGAACAAATATTACTGACATAAAACCACAGTATTAAGATTATTTTACTGAAGTGTGGGATACAAACTATCATTACCCAGAAGGAGAGAGCAGATGTTTCATTTGCAGAAAATACTGGTTTGCACTGATCTGAATGTTTAGTTCTAGACCTTTACTGCTGTCAGATTTTAAACAGAAGGGTTTTTCTGAGAAAACTCAGAAATGAGTTTTAGTAGTACTTGAATCAACTCTGGAAAGCTGAAGGTCACGCAGAAGTCCTGAAGGTCAGGATATTTCAACCCCAAACCTACTCCTCCTTCCAGCTCAAAGTGGAATGGTAGATATTTTCGTCACTGCACAATCTTAAAGGGATAGCATATGAGAAGAACAAGAATCTGAAGCTGTATGTAACATCTTTAATTATAAAGAAGTTCACTAGTTTAAGGACCACTAACTAGAAGGATTAATCAACTAGAAGGATTAATGCTTAGTGTGCATGATGCTTTGTTAATTATGTACCAAGGATATATAAATTGAGTGAGAAGAGCGATTTACAGATCTGCTCCCTAAATCAACAGTAATGCAACAGTAAGATCCAACTGCTTGAGGTTAGTTTAGTACTGCAGACTGGTTAGTACTGGTTAGTTTAGTCCTGCAGACTTACACAAAGACACAAAACTTTCCTCTCTAGAACAAAATACTGTCATGGCCGTTCAAAACCTCAGTAACATGAGCTTCCTTTTCATCTTAGCAATTAAGTCTTCCAGCCTTCGTACAGTCTAGTATTTTTTACTACAGTAAGCATCTAAGTGACCATCAAAGAAAGTGACTAAGGAAACTAAAGAAGTGCCTCATTCCTAACATCTGTTCTTGCAGACAACTGCTTGACACTTTCAATGAAAGAGTAAATGTATGACTGAAAAAACTACATATTTATAGCTTGTAACTGCTTGCTGAGAGCAGCTCAGCAATTTTCTTATTCAAGTTAAATACTTAGAAAATTTAGAAATACTGATGATGTCTGCTGTTCCCAGAGTAGAGCTGGGAGCAGAGTTGGGAATTTGGACCTCAGTGCTAGTCCTCAGGTGAGGGACTAAAGATCCCCTCCTAGTTATTCCTCACCATCAAACTTAGAAAAAGCAAGAAGGAATGGGAGGTCAGCACACAAGCACAACATCTTGGTTTTGCTGCAATGCAGATAGCAGTAAAATTCTAAAGTCAAGTGATTTTAGTAAAGTGATTAAGTCAAGATAGGCTGAGGGAGATGGGGTTGTTCAGGAGAAGGCTTCAGGAGACTAAATAGTGACCTTACAGTATCTGAAGGGGCTGTGTGCAAGGGCCTGAAACGATGGGATGCGGGGCAATGTTTTTTGAATTAGAGAAGAACAGATTTAGATTGGATGTTAGGAAAAAGATCTTTACCATGAAGACAGTGAAACAATGGCAGAGGTTGCCCAGGAGGTGGTTGAGGCCTCATCCCTGGAGATATTCAAAGTGAGGCTTGAGGAGGCTCTGAGCAACCTGATCTAGTTGACAGTGTCCCTGCTTATTGCAGGGGGGCTGGGCTAGGTAAGTTTTAGAGGTTCCCTCCAACCCAAATTATTCTGTGATTCTGATTCAGCCATTCTAACTAAATCTGAAACTGAATTAAGTGTACAATTCCTCAAGTCACATAGGATATTTACTATAAGTTATAAAATACCTAAAATGACTTTGAAGCAAAAAGAAGTGGAAGACATTAGTGGCAAGACAAGAATGAACACTTTTCCTGGCACGAAATTAAAGCCCAAGAATCCTGGCTGAGAAGCCAAACTAGATGTAGGAGCATATGGTCTCCTCCCCCACTCGGGTACCATGCCAGACAGTGCCCCAGAAAGAGAGGATCACCTTCCACTGACACAAGGGAGGAAGACTTTTCAGTGATACCAAACACAACCAAAACCAGGACTCCCACTACCACTACAGCAACACAGAGTCCAGATGAGAGGCGTTATGATACCCATGAATCCAATAGTTATTCTGAGCAGTGGTACTGAATTTGAAGAAAAGCAGTTCAGAAGACATCAAGACACAGGTCAGGTGAAGTTTTCCTAACAATCCTGTTACCCATCTACAAGATGAACATAAATTACATCATCTGTGTGGAGGACAGCAGTTAACCTCACTATGAAAACAAAAGGGCCTGTTCACTGAAGGAGACCAGAAATTTGCCTTCTGTAAATGCAAAGTGTGTAGCCCTTTGAGCTGTGATGTTCTGCAGGTGACTTGAGTACAGGCTGAATGCCTATAAGTATGTACAAGTCTGCACATGTGCCTGTGTAAAACTAACTTGTCTAATACAGAGCCTGACAATTCTGTGCAGGTAATTACATGGTGGTGTCATCGGTGCTGCTGACCACAAGACCAGATAAGGATATGCATTGACAGTATCTTCTCCAGTTTATTTTAGCTAACAGAAAGTCTAGCTGCTGTCCTATGTTATCCTAACAAAACCTGAACGTTTGCAAGGAAGGCAGCTGGCAGAGCTTAGTAAAAGACAAGAGGGAATAGAGTGGAAAGAGCAGGAGGCAGCTGCCCAGCAAACTGCAGCCAAGCAGCAGCTTTGGCAGGGACTGTACCAAGCAGCTTTACCATATTCAGTCTGGTTCCATCTGCATCACCAATGAGGAACATGAGGAAAAAAGTGATATGCAAAAGCAGTGCAGAAAAAACCTCAGTGCTATCCCCTTCTGCACCAGTTCTGTCAAAGGAGTTAGGGAAACCCATGCAAAACTGTACAAATGCCTATGCTAATTAAGTCAAATCAGACAAGGTTGGAAAACATGGGAAAATTCAAGTTATACACTGTTACAAGCCTAAGCCCACTGTAATTTTCCTCAGAAAGTTAATGAACAGCAAAAAAAATCAGAAACCATGCATTAGGTGGTTTAGCTTCTTTATAGAATCATCATCACAGAATGGTTTGGGTTGGAAGGGACCTTAAGATCATCTAGTTCTAAATCCCCTCTAAATACTCACACTAGAACACATTGCTCAAGGCCTTCAACACTGCTAGGGAGAGGGCAGCCCCAACTTCCTTGGGCAACCTGGGCCAGTGTCTTTGCACCAGTGAAGAATTTCTTCCTCATGTCTAATCTAAATCTCTCCTCTTCCAGTTTAATGTCATTAACCCTTGTCCTATCACTACACACCCTTATAAATAGTCCCTCCCCAGCTTTCCTGTAGCCCCCCTCCAGGTACTGGAAAGCTACCATGCCTCCCTGGAGCTTCCTTTTCTCCAGACTGAACAACCCCAACTCTCCCAGACCGTCCTCATAGGAGAGCTACTTCAGCTCTTTTATCATATTTGTGGCTCTCCCCTGGACATGTTCCAGGACCTCCATGTCCTTCCTGTGTTGGGGCTCCAGAACTGTACACACAACTCCAGGTGGGGTCTCATGAGACTGGAGGAAAAGCATCACCTCCATTGACCCACTGGCCATGCTTCTTTTGATACAGTTGGCTTTCTGGGCTGCAAGCTCACATTGCTGGCTCATGTTGAGTTTTGCATTTATAAACAGATCCAAGTCCTTCTCCTCAAGGCTGCTCTGAATCCATTCACTGCCCTGCCTGCACTTGTCTAGGGACTGCCCTAACCCTAATGTGGGGCCCTGCACTTGGCCTTGTTGAACTTCATGAAGTTGGTACGGGCCCACCTCTCAAACCTGTCAAGGTCCCTCTGGATGGCATCCCTTCCCTTCAGCCTGTCAACCACACCCCAGTTTGGTAGTATCAGCAAACATCACTGAGGGTGCACTCAATTCTACTGTCCATGTCTCCAACAAAGATGTTGAACAGCACCAGTCTCCATAATGACCCTTGAGTAACTCCCCTTTTCACTGGTCTCAATTTGGACATCAAGCTGTTAGCCACTGCCCTTTAAGTGTGACCAGCCAGCTAATTCCTTATCCATCGACTGATCAATCCATTGAATCCCTACCTTTTTAATTTAGAGATCAGGATGTTGGGCAGGACAGTGTCATTGCTTTGCACACGTCCAGGTAGTTGACATCAGTTGCTCTCCCTTTGTCCTCCTTTAAAGCCACAAGGCTTCCTTTTGTAGAAATCCACTAAACAGACAACACGAATATAATATTTATAGATCATTTCAGTACTTCAAAAGTTCTTTGTAGAAAAGATCATGTGTTTCATTTTTTTTTCTTACTTGTCACTCAGGTAGTTCAGAAAACAGTGAAGTGGGTACAAGTGGCACCATCTTTCATCTGCTTCTATAACCAAGGCCCCATCAGTGCTGTAAACATACACACAGTGAATGAGAACTACTTGGAAAAAGGCAACAGAAAAAGTGTTTTGTTTATCACGTTCAGATAAAATCGTATTTTGGAAATAATTCTGCCTGGCAATCCCTTAGTCCCACTTTCAGAAGGCTGTTTCTCTTTTTCCTTTGATCCAATATATGAATATGCTCAACAAAATTCTACTGAGGTTTAATCTCAGTTTTGATCAAACACCAGAAACACCATCTTCTGGGTTTTAGGAGGGCTCTGCAGAGGGACCTGGACAGACTGGAGAGCTGGGCTGATTCCAACAGGATGAGGTTCAACAAGGCCAAGTGCCGGGTCCTGCACGTTGGCCACAACAACCCATGGGGAGCTCCAGGCTGGGGACAGAGTGGTTGGAGAGCAGCCAGACAGAGAGGGACCTGGGAGCCTGGATTGACAGGAAGCTGAACATGAGCCAGCAGTGTGCCCAGGTAGCCAAGAAGGCCAATGGCATCCTGGCCTGTATCAGGAACAGCGTGGCCAGCAGGTCCAAGGAAGTGATTCTGCTCCTGTACTCAGTGCTGGTGAGGCCACACCTCGAATACTGTGTCCAGTTCTGGGCCCCACAGTTTAGGAAGGATATTGAGGTCCTGGAGCAGGCCCAAAGGAGGGCAACCAAGCTGGTGAAGGGACTCGAACACAGATCCTATGAGGAGAGGCTGAGGGAGCTGGGGCTGTTCAGCCTGGAGAAGAGGAGGCTCAGGGGAGACCTCATCACTCTCTACAACTACCTGAAAGGAGGTTGGAGCCAAGGGGGGGTTGGTCTCTTTTCCCAGGCAACTCTCAGCAAGACATGAGGGCACGGTCTTAAGTTGTGCTGGGGGAGGTTTAGGTTGGACATCAGAAAGAATTTCTTTACCAAGAGGGTGATCAAGCATTGGAATGGGCTGCCCAGGGAAGTAGTGGATTCTCCGTGTCTGGAGACATTTAAAAAGCGACTCGATATGGCACTCAGTGCCATGGTCTAGTAACTGCAGCAGTAGTGGATCAAGGGTTGGACTTGATGAACTCTGAGGTCCCTTCCAACCCAGCCAATTCTATGATTCTATGAACAAAGAGCATTGGAATTTCCTCTGATGGTTAACAATTCTACGATTATGGGATGACAGGTTGATAATTTTGAAGAATCAAAACCAAATAAACAACCTCATCTGCATGATGCACTTATGCTTGATTTCCTCTTGCTCCAGAATGACCACTAAAACCCATCAGAGGCCCCAGAACAGTGAAGGAGGACTCTGCTTTGCAGCTACAGGTGTCCTTAGGAAGTGATGTATTTATGCAAGGTAGCCTTGGGTGTATCCAAAAAGTAAAAAACAAACAAAAAAACCCACTGCAAAACAGTGAAATCTTGGGAGCATAATCTGAAAGATATAAAAATTTTAACTGGTACTTTGTATTTCTAGGACTTGATTAAAAGTAACAGTAATTTAAAGACTGTCCACAACACGTGTTTAGTGCAGCCCTATGTGGAAGTAGGGAGAGCAAAATAATTTCTACGTCATTTGCCAGCTGCCCTTTAACCTGGACATGTAAGTCAAGGTATGGTACCCAATAAAGCATCCCAAAGCTATAGACAAACACCATTTCCCATACACCCACCAAGCTCATTCTCTCAGAGCTTTCTGCCTTAGCTGACAACCATTCTCTTTTCTGGAGCCTCTACTCCACTACACTCCACTCTACTGCTACACTCATAAGTCAAACAGTTCAAACCATAAAGCAGTATCACTTCCTTTTGACCAAGAGCTGTAAATCTCCTTCAAAATCTGCTGGACATCAGGAGGGGGCAGAGATTATAGGAGATAAAATAACTCAATAGGCTGTAACAATCAATGCAGGAAATTATTATTACAAAATCCACTTGGTGAAGCCTGGTAAGGAAGAACTAAGATGCTGGCTAGCATGGTGCTATGCTGCCTTCCCTAAGATTACTGGCACTAATTACACAATTATTGTGCTCTTTTGTGACCACACTGATTAAAACTGCTATCACACAGAAATGGCTGACTAAGAAACTGAATGTCGTAGCTATTGACGTCTCAGTAAGAATTTATAAAGAAACCAGGTCATAAGTACATGGCTAATAACATGCTGCACAGGAACAATCTTGGTGTGTTGCGAAGCTGACACACTTCTTACATAGCACAAGAACTCACACAGAAATTCTAATAGAAGAATCAGCCCAAGCGAACTGAAAAACCTCAGGCCAAATTTCTTCACAACGGTGACATAACCTTTTGCAGCTTAACCTCCATTACAAGCAATCACAGTCATCCGTGCACACCTGCTGTTGTTTTAGCTTGTTAACATTTGCTGAGCTATTTTACCTGCTATAAAATATCTCTCTGTAGTCACACTGGTGCAAACTGTTTCTCCAGTATACTGCCAGAGGCCTTTGCAACAGGCACAGAAAACCAGCAGACTTTTACAGCTTTTACTGCTGCAGATAACACAGGCAAAGGAAGAAGCACAGCTCTATGAACTAGGAGGCTCTATTTTCAGAACTAACTGCCTCCACACTCCTTAGGGTCAGAGCTTGATTAAATGGTGCTTCCCAGCAGCCAGTAAGCAAGGGGCTTGAGTGGAGAGGGGAAGGTGGAACCTCTCAAAGCAGGAAGGAAACTCAAGCAGGCAATATTGCTTGTGGAGTTATGGCATCTGAAATTCTCATTCAAGACAGGCAGAGAGGCTAGGAACTCCTAAGGCTCTGCCCAGTATCAACAGGGAATGTCTTGCTGTTTTTTAACACCAGAAATACTTTTCTTTAACCCCAAACCAAGTGGTGTTGTTACCCATTTCAAGATGTCAATAGTAAGCTGACCGGGATACTTATTTTTTGGGCTGTGGACTCCACAGTAGTAATCATATGCAGCACCTTGAAGCGTGACAACTCCCAGCTCAGTTTATTTGTGTGGTTTTGTCTCTGTCCTGGAATCCTGTGTCAACAGAAGAGCTCTGAGAGTGCAGGACTCCACAGGTGCCTCCCAAAGCCCCCTGTGCTGAGGAGAGGCTGGCCCAGGCACCTTCGCGTGGTCTTGCAAGGGGCGAACTGCAGCCCTAGGCGATTTGCACCCATTCTAGGTTAATTTACAAGAAGCCCACGCTCAGTTGGGCTCTCTGGAGCGGCGATAACCGTTTCCATCGGCAAGGGGGGCAGGCCCGAGACCCTGTCCTGCTCCACGGCCAAAAGAGCCCCACAGGAGGGGGGTCCGGGCCGCCCACCTCCGGCTGGGAGTGGGCAGGCGGAGGTCTGGGATAGGAAAGCTGCAAGGACGAGGGAAAAAAACACCATCCCGGCCGCCCGCGCCAAACCGAGCAGCACCGATTCCCGCCGCACCTGAGGGGAGCGAGTTACATAAAGACAGGGGCAGCCCACCATGGCGGCGCCGAGCCCTGCGGGCGGGCGGTCAGGCGGACAGGCAGCGAGGGGCGACGGGGGAAGAGTCCCGGAGTGGGGCGCAGCCCTCCTGGTGCGGAGAGGAGAGAAAGGGGGCCGGCGCAGGCCGGCTGGGACGAGAGACCCAGTTCCCTCCCGCTGCTAACCCCGCTCACCTGCGCCGCCGCGGAGAGCCGCTCCCGGCTGAGGGCCGAGAGAGGGGGAGGTGCGCCCGCGGGAGGCAGGGCGGGGGCCGGGGCGCATGCGCCCAGCCCGGGAGGGCGGTGGTTGGGCTGCGTTCCGCTGAGTGCTGGGCCCGGCGGGGCGAGACGAGCGTCGCGGGGAGACCTGCTCCAGGCTCTGGGCTTTCCTGCTCCTTTCAGCTCGGGCCTGTGGCGTTGCGAAAATCCAGCAGGCCTCGCTTCCTCCCCCATCCCGACTCCCGTTAGGAGAAGGAAGGGTTTGGTCCCTTCCTGAGCTGATGAAGCATTTTTCACTTCTCTTACTTTTTAGAGGAACCATGCTGGGTGTTTGTGAGCAATGGCTCAACGTCCAAATGGCGATGTGTGACGAGTGGTGCTCCTCAAAGTTCACTGCTGGGACCGGTGCTGCTTAACATCTTTGTCAGTGGCACGGAGTGCTGAGGAGTGCACCCTCAGCAAGTTTGCTGATGACACCAAAGTGTATGGTGAAGTCACCAGGCTGGAGGGGAGGGATGCCATCCAGAGGGACCTGGACAGGCTGGAGAGGTGGGGTTGTGCAAACTGCATAAAGATCAACAAGGCCGAGTGCAAGGTTCTGCACCTTGTCTGTCAGGACATTCCCATGCATCAGTACGGGTTGGGAGGAGAAAGGACTGGGGGCACTCCTGAGGACAAGGACTTGGGGGTGGGGGGGTGGAGCAGAAGCACATGAGCCACCAATGTGCACCTGCAGCCAAGAAAGCCAACCGGGTCCTGGGCTGCATCAAAAGAAGCAGAGACAGTGGTCGAGGGAGGGGATTCTCCTCCTCTGCTCTGCTCTTGTGAGAGCCCACCTGGAGTACTGTGTCCAGTCCTGGAGTCCCCAGCACAGGAAGGCCATGGAGCTCCTGGACCATGTCCAGAGGAGAGCCACAAAAATGCTCAGAGGGCTGGAGCACCTCCCCTGTGAAGCCAGGCTGAGGGAGATGGGGTTGTTCAGCCTGGAGGAGGCTCCCAGGTGACCTCAGAGCAACCTTCCAATATCTGAAGGGGCTACAAGAAAGCTGGGCCAGAGCTTTTGACATGGGTGTGTAGTGAGAGGACAAGGGGCAGTGGTTCAAAACTCAGAGGGGAGATTTAGGGTAGACATAAGGAAGAAATTCTTTCCTGTGAGGGTGGTGAGACCCTGGCCCAGGTTGTCCAGCTGTCCCTGCCCATGCAAGGGGGATGGAACTGCATGATCTTTAAGGTCCCTTCCAACCTAAGTCATTCCATGGCACTACATTCCACTTGTGTTCATTGCTGACTCACTGACTGGAGAAGGTGCTGCAGCAGCAACAGCTCTGATCCTGTGCTTTACCTTCCCAACCCTGCTCTGCGCCTTCCAGGGACAAGGAAGCAGCAGAGCAGGCATTCTTGACAGGAGGAGGGGACAAGGGCTGCCGCCCCACTGCTCCCAAGCAAGGACAGCAGAGCAGTTGCCACAACACTGAAAAGGTCAGCCAACCACCAGGCCAGGCTGCAGAGGCAATGCAGGTCCCTGGTCAAACCAGGGAGCCACACCATGTACCAGGTACAGGGCCAGGCATGGCATGCCTACAGCACACACGAGGGATGGGGCCAAGACCAGGGCTTAAATACAGGTGCCAGCCCAGGGGCAGGGGGTCAATGGGGGAAGGCTTCATACTGAGCCTTCTCACAGCTCCTCACCACAAGCTAGTGGCCCGCTCTGATGGGACCCGCTTTGACCAGGAGGTTAAATGCCAGAGATCTTTGGCCTGTGGTACAGGAGAACAGCACCTGATGAAACATGGGTCAAAGGCCTCTTCAGAGCACAGATTATCTTCCCACCTACTTGTGCAACTCCCAGCTGCACCAAGCACTTAGTTGGCTCACAGCCATCTGTGGGAGGCCTGAACACACTGTGGCACAGCTGGAAATAGCTGGCTTCCACTAGAATTCATCCCACTCACCTGAACATTTCATGATGTTCTGCAAGCGGGTTCTTCAGAAAATGGAGACCCCTGGTCATCCATCTTCTGCTCTTAGGTGGCAACAGGTAGAAGTGCTGGTCATGCGTACATAGCTAATAACATGCTGCACAGGAACGATCTTGGCATGTTGCAAAGCTGACACACTTCTTACATTTGTGCTGGCAGCACAGATGGTTGCAATGTGTGCTAAATGACACAAGAAAAAAGTTTCCTTTTTGCTCATGTAATATTCAGGTAACAGGATATTCAGGGTGTGGTAAAGGCCAGGTTCCCAGCTTGGGAACTGCTGCATCACAGCACAAGATTCCTGTATCCAAGAGATGAAAAAAAAGAAGGGGTTTGCAAACTTCAGGTAAAGAGGGGGGCAGGGGAGGAAAAGGAAAAAGTTAAAAGGAAATTAAGAATACTTATGCATGGTTTCTATTTCAAACCAAAGCCAGGTCATGATGGGTGCCTAGCAGGAGCCTAAACGAGCAAGCTTCATACAGCCACCTAGAGCTAAGTTCCAAATGTGAAGAGTAGTGTCCAACATTCTGGTTTTGAACATGTTATGAGTCAGGTTAGAACCTCTAGCCTTGTGCTCTGCCTGCCTCTGAAGTGTCTCTTGGAGCTGATGCTTCTCTGCCTTCCCTGTCTCAGGCACACCGCTGACCTGAGCCCTGTGCCAGGAAAATGACAGCACCACTGAGTGTGCAATTAGTGTCTGGCCCAAACAGTGATGTGTTAATTAAGAGCAGAACAAAGTTCCAAGTAGGAAGTGCCTAGCTCTGAATCTCTCTGCTGGAGTCAGCCCGGCCTCCAGCAGGCAACATGAGCAGCAGTGCAGCCAAACTGCCAGGACAAAGAAAAAAGGATTTCAGCAACTCTAATTTTAACTGGAGACCGATTTGGGTTGGAGGAGGGGTGTTCTTGCAACCATCACTCCTACCAAAGCAGCTCCAAAGGATCATTAAGTAAAACTATGAACAGAACCACGGTACATATATTTCTCTAACTGAAAAGCAAGGAGGTAGGATCAGCCATCATTTTAAAGTAAGACCTTGCAGTTACTACGTTAGAACCAAGCAAACCTCCTGAAACTAGTTTTCTCCTGCTTCCTGTAAGCATTCCTGTTCTGGTTGAGCTTCTGGATGCTCCATTACAAGCAGGAGGAGGGGCCGACCGCAGGGGCCCGCGAAACAGGGATGTCACGTGACCATTCCCCTCAGTAACATAGCGAAGCCCACGAAACTCCCCTCGGCAACAGAGCGATGCCAGCGAAGCAAGAACCAATGCTGGGGGAGCCCGCGGGATGGGAACCAATGATAAACTGATGGGAGACTGAGGGGGAAGGGCTTTATGAAAAGTATAAAAGGCCGGTTTTACCTTATTGAAGGTGCGAGCCAGTGGTGGGCTAAGACGGGCTCAGTGGTGGGCTCCCCGGCCGCCCAGCATGCTGCAGCACGCTACTTTACTTATCTCTCTCTCAATAAAAAGTTTTACTGTTTAAACATTGAGTCAGCGTTTTTGTCAAGTACTAGTGTGAGCTATGCAACGTAGATCCAGCTAGATGAGGATGCTCCAGCTCACACAGTCAGTGAGTGCCATTTTCCAAAGGATGAGAGGAAACTCGGCAGCTGTGAGATGGAAGACCTGGTATGGATAACGAATTACAGGACAGATTAAGGGGGAACAGCCAGCTGAGAGCTCACCTGGGGAGTCCCATGTGCTGAAAGGACTTGTGCCATGCAGCTTCCACTAAGTGACCTGGAAGAGGAGAGCAGGGAACGAGGTCTGCCTAGAACACACAGGAATTCTGAGGAAGGAGTGACTTGGACTCAGACTCGCCAGGAAGAAAACTGCTAGAGGACCTCATGAGACTGAGTGACTGGGTAGTCACACAGCAGGGCTTGAGACAGAATTGCCATAGAGAGTTCAAGGGCCCCTCAAGATGTTTTTACCAGTAAGTGGATGAGCAACTTTATTGCCATTTCCATCCCTCTTCCACCTGCGGCAAACAACAAACAAGAACACGCTTTTGCGAAGGCAAACCCTGAGGTACTCACATACCTCCACCCACTCAGTGTCCTCAGCCACAAGGGCAGAAACTGCCTAGGAGCCACGTTTCAGTAGCCGTGCTGACAGCAGCAGCTCCTCTGAGAGCTATGTCCAGCACCTCCTGCCAGCTGCAGCGCTCCCGAGCTGCACCCCCCGCTTCTCCATAACCAGAGGGAGGGTCCCTTCTGCTGGGTGGGAGCGCACACTCAGGTGCGGCCCCTCTGCCCTCAGAAACCTCTCATAAACCTGAGGGGTTCATTATTAGAGGAAGGAAGAACATTTAACAGCAATATTCAGTATTTGTAACTAACGTCTTCACCGCAATAATAAAATTTTCAGGAATCTCTTAAGTGGCTTCTGCTCTTCATCACATCAAGTCTTTTACTGAATTTCTAATACAATGTGTTGAAGCTCCCCACAGCATTACAGCCTGGTCTGTCTCTTTAGCAGAGACTACCTCTTCCTTTGCTGCATTTTTCCAAAGTCTTTGAATCCTACTCAAAATGTTAGGAGGAATAATCCCAAAATGTACTTCTTGGCGTATACTTAGGCCACTTAAAAGTGGAAATCGTGGCTGTACATCATATTGCCACTGTCTGCTGCTACTATGGCCTCAGTCTCATAACTGGGGCAATACTCGTAGTCTTTTAAATCATGCAAGTAATTCCACTATGCATTAAAAAAAATGGAATTTCAGGCTGCATTTCCAAACGGATTAGTAAATGGGCAAAACTTCCTGAACCCAGCTGTTCAGTGGAAGGGGATTTTGGTTTGTTTCAGTTTTTGTTTGTTTGTTTTTCTACTGCTCCTCTGACATTAAGCATCTGAGATCACTAGCTGTTTACAGCATTACAAAACTGTCTGCAAAATTCAATTCTGAAACAAATTTTTGGTACCCAAAACCCTTTAGATTGTTTCATTCTGCATTTACTATCTTGCCATGAATTTTAGCCTTTTCCCAGCAGGTCTGCTTTCTGTATTTATGCTACACTTTGAGCTTAACGCTAAGGAAGTCAGAGTTCCACTGCAAAACCTCTGTTAATTCAGGAATAAGCTTACATTTATCCAGCAAGCCGGGGGTTACTCTGACTAGACATGCTCTCACACAAACTATTTCCCTCTGTCTTCTCAGCCTTCTAACACTCACAGCTGGTAGTAGATTATTTTCCAAAACATAACAATCAAAATGTTTTTCAAGAAAATTTCTGGTTAAACAGATGCTTCAACAAGATAAGCTCATTGCTCAAAAGTAAATGAGTCACACCAGTGACTGTGGTTTTATATTAAGATACTCATAAAATAATAGAGTGGGCACCTGGGAGCCTCCTTTTCTTCAGGCTGAACAACCCCAACTCCCTCAGCCTGGCTTCACAGGGGAAGTGCTCCAGCCCTCTGAGCATTTTTGTGGCTCTCGTCTGGACATGTTCCAGGACCTCCATGGCCTTCCTGTGCTGGGGACCCCAGGACTTGTCACGGTACTCCAGGTGGGCTCTCACAAGAGCAGAGCAGAGGAGGAGAATCCCCTCCCTCGACCACTGTCTCTGCTTTTTTTGATGCAGCCCAGGACCCGGTTGGCTTTCTGGGCTGCAGGTGCACATTGATGGCTCATGGCCACCACCCCCGCCCCCAAGTCCTTGTCCTCAGGAGTGCCCCCAGTCCTTTCTCCTCCCAACCTGTGTTTGTGCATGGGATTGCTTCAATACAGCTGCAGAAACTGTTTTTGGTTGGATCCTCTACCATTTGGAGGAGGAAGTTGTTATCTAGGCACTTGAGGAAATTCCTGGAGTGCTGGTGCTTTGCTGTGTTGTCACTCCTGCAGATGTCAGGATAACTGAAGTCCCCCATGAAGACCATGGCTTGCAAGTGAGAAGCAGCTCCTATCTGTCTAAAGAGGGCCTCATCCACTTGGTCGTCCTGGTTGGGTGGTCTGTAGAAGACCCTTAGTATGATTATCACTTGCCCATGATGTTCCTTTAATCCTGACCCATATAGGCTCTCTGCCAGTTCTTCATCCATCCCAGGTGGAATCCCATGGACTCCAGCTGGTCCCTTTTTTCCCTTCCTGTGCTTCCTAAACAGTTTATCCCCAGCAATCCCCACACTCCAGTCACAAGAGCTGTCCCATCACATCCTGGTGATGCCAATCACCATATCCCAGCCCTGCAGGCACGCAGACCTGCGCAGCTCCTCTGTTTGTTCCCCATGCTTCCTGCAGTGGCACAGAGGCACTTGGGATGCGCTTCTCTGAAGCAGTCTTACTGGCAGGGCTTGTATCTATCCAGACACATGCTGTCCTGTTGGCCTGTGATTCTCTTCCAGGCCCACGGCATCTGTTAATAGCTCTTTTCTTTCACATGGTGGGTGTGGGATGAACTGAGGATCCCCTCCCATGGTATCCCTAGTTTAAAGCCCTATTATCTAAATTGGCCACCTCTTTCAAAAAGAGGTCCAAAAGCTCTTTCCTCTTTCTCTTGACAGGTGGACCCCGTTGCCCCCCATATATAAACTCTCAGAATGATGCAGTTGTGTTTCAAGAGACAGAAATGTGGAAGCATATGTGTTATCCGGTGCTGTAGCTGGGCTGTCTGTCATTAATGTGTTAATTAATCAAAATAAAGATGCATTTAGGATTTTCCAGGAGTTCAGGCCTTCTCTTGCATTGTACACAGGTGCAGAAGCCCTGTGGACTCCAGCTCACCAGCTGCACATGAATGCAGGTGTCCCTGGCTCAGCAAAACCTTGCTCTTTTCTTTGATTACACAACTCTCACTTATGAATACTGAAGGAGACAGACTGCAGAATTTTTCACTATCTTGGATTGTTTTGTAACATAAGGACAAATATAGCCCATCTTGTTCTGAGGTTTCATGTAATAAATCACATTCTCTAGCATGCATGCAATGCAGGAGGGTACCCAGTAACTTTTAGAGAAATACTGCAGTCGGGGAGGGGGCAGTTGGGGCGGGGGGGGGGAGGCAGTGTGGGCCGGTGCTGAGGCCAAGGTCTCCGAGCAGAACGACGCGGGCAAGCAGAGCGGGGTCAGGAGGGCCGCGGGCTGCTGGCAGATCAACAACCCAGATCCTCGTCAGAAGAGCGTAAAGTTCAGTCGGGCAGTCAGAGGACTTTCAGAAAAGCAATGATCCCGTTTCTGGATCTCCTCCTGTTTTTGCCTACGCTCATCTACTCCTACTTAGAGGCGTTTGTGAAGCTTTTTGCCCCCGTGAGGAGGAAGTCTGTCAGCGGAGAGCTCGTTCTCATCACGGGTGCTGGCCATGGCGTGGGGAGAGCGACTGCCTTCGAGTTCGCCAAGCGCCGGAGCAGACTGGTTCTGTGGGACATCAATAAGGTAACAGTACCATTCGTGTCTTGCCTTGTTCCCCTCCGGGGCCACCGGGTCTCTAATAGTCGCACAGATCCACCCGCACCGCCTCCTTCCCCCTCCGTTCCCACCGGCTCCCATCGGGAGTCAGGCAATGCCTGGGATGCTGAGCGCCGGGAGAGCGCTTGGCCCCGCTCGTACCAGAGGACGCAGGTGCCTGGGTCCCAGAGTTGCCGGTGCCGATCAGCGGGGGAGCAGGCACGGCTCGGCGGAGAGGACCTGCAGGAGGGAAGGCAGTGGTCAGCCAGCTGCTGTTGGAACCACTGCTGGGCTGGCAGGAGAAGGCAGGCTGGGGCCAGAAGCTGTTTCTACAGAGAAGCAGGTTTGCCTCATGCTAGCGGTCTCTGCAGCCTCGGGTGCTTGGCGCACGGTGCTGGAGGATGTGTCTGCTCCTCTCGGCGGGCATCGCTGCTGTGAGCTGGTGTGAGCCTTGCTGCCCTCTGGCGCGGTGACACGAGCACGACGGCAACTTGGAGACGTTCACACTGGCTCTGGAGCTTTGTTTCGGCTACATTGCCGAGAGCTCAAAAAGGCCCTGGCAAGCGCGGGATGGACAGCTACAGACACGCAGAATTTTGTTCAGGGGGGATCCTGGCAAAGTGCTGTGCACAGGAGCTGTACACAGCGGGCGAGTGACTGGGCAGCAGGAAAGGCTTCTGACAGTGGATCAGAAACTACAGAGGAGATCACCATGTAATCCTAAAGCTGCAGAAAAACCAAAGCACCATGAACAACAAGAATAACCCAAACAAGACAGGCCTTGCCTAAGGGGATGCATAAATAGGGAGGATACTGGCAAATGTCTTCAGCATCCATGCTACCCATTACAACTAAACCCAGAGTTTGTGTGTGCTTGTGTTCAAGCACCATGTCCATGTTCTTCAAGAAAAGTATGACTTGGTCTGAGGGACAGAGAGGAGAGCTGTTTGTGGCACTGGTCTCCTGATGTGTAAAGGGCTGCTGCTAAGCAGAGTGCTGGCCATGTTCACTGGAAGGGAGGAAGAGGGAAAATGCTTAATAACAAGTAACCGTTTCTGCTAGGAAATACGTTTTATGGGTGGAGACAGGCAGGCACAAATACATATTGCCAAGGGAGGAAGTGGATTGCAAAGATTGCAGGAACAATTTAGACCACAGTCAGAAACAGCATGCCCCTGTTGATACTGCTTTGCTGTTGATTTTGCTGCAGGAAGATGGGCTTACTGTTTCTTTCAGTCTCCTATAAAAGATGGATGCCAGATGCTCTTCACACTACTGGTCACATTCAGCAAAACCTCCAGAATATTTAGCCAAATGATGAAATGCCTAGACTACATGAATGGAAAAAAATGTGGGTAAATTAGAATAGCATTTTCATATTTTGACATTCTTCTGGCATAGGAATAGATGTTCTGACACAAGACATGAACTGAGACTTCACATTTTGGTTGTTACTGAGAAAGAAAAAACAACAAAAAAACCCCAGCAGCCCAAGCTGTTTCCAGGAAGAAGTGCTTGGGCTCTGGCTTTCATCTGGAAATCACAGTTCCAGCCCTACACTGAGACAGGAAATGTCCACCAATGCTACGTGTGCTTTACCAAGGCAGAGTCCCTCTTGGTGCCTCACTCCCTTCTTGGCAGTCACTCCTTGCCCGTCTGGAATTTGAGGTTGGAATTCCAGTCCTCCCACAGGCCTGAGACACAGCTGTTTCTCTGGTAGCCGTGAACTGCTGAGGGGCTTGGCAGGGTTCTGCTATCAGGACAGAGTATCAGTTCAGCCTCTCCCTGGTCTGCTGCAGTGCCAGAGCAGCCCCAGGTGGGCAGGGGACAGGTGGCACAGGTGTCTCTTTTTTTGCCTCTGACAGCATGGCGTTGAGGAGACGGCAGCAGAATGCGAAAGGCTGGGAGCCACTGTTCAAGCCTTTGTGGTGGACTGCAGCAAAAGGGAGGAAATCTACAGTGCTGCAGAGAAGGTATGGTAGCAGGGGTACATGGGAGGGATTACGCAAAGGTGCTCAATTTTCAGAAAAGTCAGGAAAACCAAGAGGTGTTGTACGCAAGTCATGCGAGCCCTTGCCATCTCGCCGCTTGTTGCTGCTTTCTGTACAGAGGGTGCAGCAGCACTTCAGAGATCACAGCCAGCCTCATCTTGTCTTGTGAGGCTCCAAGGAGTCATGCCTCATTGCCAAGTTTGTTCTTTAGATTTCTGGTCCCTGAAGGAGCCACTGCCTTTTAGTTTTCTGAACAGCACGCAGACAATGCTGGGGACATTTGAAACATTTGATTTTAAAGGACAGGGTCCAGCTGGCTCAAAACAGTTTGTACATCCATAGTCCCAACAGGGACTACATGGAACATGCTGTGTCTGTGGGCAGTGTGTGGGAGACTCTAAATACTGGCAGTAATTAAGGGAGAAGCATCAGCTCTAAGACAGATTTCATGGTACTACTTGCACAGCACCTGCCAGATCTGGAAAGGTGCCATGATCTTCCTCTCCCGAACAGAATCAACGTTAAGAATTGCTGCTCACCTTTCCCAGCCTTGCATATTTTTGATAATGGATGATGTGAAGCTGTTTTTCTTCTATCCAACAGGTGAGAAAGGAAATTGGGGATGTCACCATCCTGGTCAATAACGCGGGTGTGATTACAGCTGCTGACCTGCTCTCGACTCAGGACCACCAGATTGAAAGAATGTTTGAAGTCAACATTCTTGCTCACTTTTGGGTAAGGGCCACTACCATCTTCCAACCTACATTTTGGACAAGGGGGCATTGTCAAGGAGTCATATTTGGCCTAACAATTCTTTCCAGCTACTAGGCTACTTTCTCCCAGTGTTCTCCCAGCAGTGTCAGTCGAGGTGACACAGCTGGGCCCTATGTGAGCTGGCAGGCCCACTGCAGAGCCCTGGGGCAGGGCTGGAATTACAGAGTTGGAGGGTTTCAGCTTTGCAGGGCTTGTTTGCAGCAGAAGAGAAGACACACTCTGATGAGGGTTTTACTGTACATGCTGGGGTGAGACTGTAAGCAATGCCACTGACACCTGAGACATAAAAAGCAGCATAGGAAAGATGTGAGTGAGAATCAGCCTCTGTTCATAGTCAACTTCCCAAAATTTTCCTTTTTGCAAAATCTGTTGCCAGCTGTACCAGCTGAGCAATGAACAGGTATCTCCGGGGCTCTCAGAATCTGAGGTGCTGTGCAGCATGCAGCAGTAGCAACAGCATTAGTCCCTTAATTAATGATAGTCAGGGTCAGTGTTGAATGTGCGTAACAAAACATTGTTCTTTTTCCCCTTGTCCCGCCCCCCCTCCATGTTTAAATCGTTGTTAAACTAACTTGCAAGACCACAAGAGCTTTTCTGCCAGCCATGATGAACAACAACTACGGTCACATTGTCACGGTGGCTTCAGCAGCAGGTCATTTTGTCATTTCCTATATGGTGTCTTATTGGTAAGTGATTTTAAAATCAGCCTTCCTAATTTCTCTTTATTTTTGATTGGCCCTGCTCCATCAGCAAGCAGAGAGTAACCAAAATGTTTCTCTCACTGCATATGGTTTGTCCAGGGGACAGCTGGAAAAAACCTCAACAGCCAGCACTTAAGGATGCCTGGAGGTTCCCACCAGTTTGCTTATTAGCTCTGACCGAAACAGGAGCAATGCTTGTATAAGGGAATAGCCATGTGACACATCAGCTACTGAAAGCTCCTTTTTTCTCTCTGCACCAATCCATACTTTTGCATATCAAGAAAGGTATCTCCTGCCCTTCTTTGTAGAATGCGGTGCTTCTGTGAGTAGCTGTGGTGTCAAGTTAACCTGTAAGGAGTAGCTTTTGATCCTTCTACCACTGTGGTAGTTACTAGTGTATAGAAACACTTCTGCCATCATGAGATAAAGTTGCTTTTTGACTATAAAGTTACCTTTCAGAAGGTAAACACATGATCATACTCACAGTGGTGTGAGCAGCTGGCCTGATGCAACTAAGAGGCTGATGCCTTGCCTATTTCTGTTAGAAGCAATTGCAGCATGGTGCATGAACAGAAAAACTAATAGATTCTGTGTTATTATTCTGCATCAGATCCAGCCCTCTGTAACAGTGGCTCCAGTGAGAACACTCTTCCCCTGGGATCACTCCTTCTCAGAGAGTCACTTGCTATTATCAGTGTGAGAACTCCCCAGCCAGGGATTTCACTGGGACAACACTATCTAAATCAAAACAGTCTATCAGCTGATCCTCTAGTTCTGCTTTCCTTGAATTCATATAGACTCCTGTCCTGCACCAGTTTCTGTGGCATTAATTTTCTCAGTTTTGCAAGCATAATGTTCCTCTACTTCAAAACTCACGTGCAAGTATCATGAGATTCTCCTGTGCGGTTCGAGAAATGGTAGAGGGCCATTCTGCATTTCTATTCTGCTTTTGCTTCTTAATTTTACTGTCTCGGGCTGCATATCTTCTAAGCTTCTCCTCGGGTGTGTCCACTGCTTTCTGCACATGAGGTACCATTTTCTAAGAATTCCTGACATTCATCTGTCAGTTGCAACTAAGATGACATTTTCCAAAAGACATCATGAGGTCTTCATTCTTCTGACTCCCCAAAGCAACAGCAGCTGATCCATCACTATACTCTGGCACAGGGAAGGGTAGAATTAGTCTGTGTCCTGCCTCTCAGATAGAGTACTTTTGGGTTATTTTGCCTACTAGTCACTACCATGTGGTCTTTTCCCTTCTTCCCATTTGCCTTTGCAGAAAGCTAGAAACTGTATTTCTGCCTTCTCATTTGTGGTTTTTCCCCTCCTGCAGTTCAAGCAAGTTTGCTGCAGTTGGATTTCATAAAGCTCTGACAGAGGAGCTGTCTACCCTGGGAAAGGATGGGATAAAAACTACATGCCTTTGTCCAGTCTTTATAAACACTGGATTTGTCAAAAACCCCATTGCGAGGTAACTACCAAAACTGCTTTCCTGTCCTTCCTTTGTTGCATCAAGGCACTGCACATTAGCCCCAGCTTCAGGCCTTTGATATAAAAAAATTGTGCAGTTGGCTAAAGAAAATCTGTGGTGTCATTTAACATACAGAATGGATGCATTTGAATTAGCCACGTTTGTGCAGATGAGAAGTATCCTACATCAGCTGGTACTTCCCATTCTACCATTGTAGCTCTTACATGTATGCTTTTCTGTGTAGGCTTGGAAGGATTTTGGAGACTGAAGAAGTCGTAGAGGCTCTGATGGAAGGAATATTGACCAACCAGAAAATGGTTTTTGTTCCATCAAGTCAGCGCTTTGGTTTACTCTTTGAAAGGTAACTAGAAAAAGCCAACCAAACTCACCCCGAGATACTTCAATTTTATTTGCTGAATATGCAGTCCTTAGACTTGTGATTAAAGGTCAAGTTTTGTTTTAGAGCATATCAAAAGTTAACCAAATAGTGCAGTTGTTCTTTCTAATGACAACAGCAGACAGATTCCACTGAAAGGTTTTTTAAGTGGTCTTAAAGGTCATTATGATCCACTTTCTGCATCTGTTCATAGTGGAGAACTCAAGTGCTCTATAGACTGATAAGGGAGGGAAGGAGAGAACACTTTTTCTTCACACTTTATTTCCTTTTTGTTGCAAACCAGTTTCTCTGAACCAGTGTAAAAAGTGTTCTAGAAAGAGCTGAGGACCTGCTTTTTATTTTATTTATTTTTTAATTTATTTATTTTTATTTTTTTATATTTTTATTTCTTTATTTTATTTTATAAAGACTGAGGTCACAGAAGCCTGGAAAATTGCTTTAGAAGGGTTCTCTTGCTTCTGTCTGACATATAAAGCAATATTTTTCCTCACACATCTATAACCTCAAGTGTAGCTGCTGAGGAGGTTTTTTCAGGTTCCAAACCTAGAATTAACATCTGAACACCTGAATCAGGTATTTAGTTAAGTTCTACAGAATCTCATTAAACTCTTGGTAATTTTTTGTTTGTGAAAGCCAGGGAACTTGGGTCTAATCCCAACCCCAGATTTCTCTTGATGGGTAAGTGTAACGATGCTTGAGTGGTTTTTTCCTTCCAAGAATCCCCCGAATTAACCAAGTAAGGTTTGGAAAGCAAAGAGGAAGCAAATCCATGTGTCTGTATTTAATAGCTGTCATGGGTTAGGCCAAGCTGGCAACAAAGTACCTCAGGACTGCTTGCTCACCCCTCCCCACACTGTGGGCAGGAGGAGAAAACAAAACTACTAAGTTTGTGTGATCAGATAAAGACAGGGTGGGATCACTCACCAGATACGGTCACGGGCAAAACAGTGTCAACTTGGGGAAGAAAAATTAGTTTATTCCTAGTCAAATCAAAACAGGACAAAGAGAAAATAAAACCAGAGCTTTATTACCTTACCCCACCCCTCCCTTCTTCCTGGTCCCAAATTGCTTTGCTCCTGATTACCTCCTCCCCACCATCGGTACAAGGCAGCAGGATTAGGGGTTATGATTTATTTGTCACACATTGTTTCTTCCACTCCTTTCTCCTTGGGGAAAAGCATTCTTCACATTGTTCCCCCGCTCCAGCACGGGGTCCCTCTAACAGCAGAGAGTCCTTCAGGAACCCCTGAGACATGAGTCCCTCCCATGGTCCCTCAGGAACTGCTCCAGCCTGGGCTGCCCAGAGTCACGGCTGCTGCCGGAACAGTCACCTCCTCTGCCACGGGCTCCTCCAGGGATGCAGATCCACATCTGCTCCACTATTGTCTTTCACAAGCTGCTCCACCATGCTCCTCCAGGGGCTGCAGAGGACAGCCTTTTACAATGGGCTGCCTGGGAACCTCTGCTTGCTCACCTCCTTCCCCTCCTTCCTCTCCACCCTTACCTCCCCATCTCCTCTGCAGTGAGGTGTTATAGCAGTTAATTTCCCTTTCTTGAATATGTTAGTCACAGAGGTGAATCCACTGACACTGATGGGCTTGGACTTGGCCAGCAGCTGGTCCAGATTTTGGAGCTGGGGGAACTTCAAGCACCTTCTCACAGGAGCTGCCCTTAGGGCCCTTTCCCAGCTACCAAAACCCCTCCACACCAAACCAAGCCAACAGTAAATCTTCCCAGCAATATTGTAACTGGAATTGTGTCCAGTACACACCTGTCATGGAACTGTCATGAAAGCAGACGGGTGAGATGGGAGTTAAAATAGAGATGGATGAGGGCCCTGTATTCTCAGGAAATAATATCCTGTTTAAGTCTTAGTGTCATTCCACGTGTGTGAACACATTCTGCTCCCAGACCACCTCTTCCCTCACCTGCAGTGCGACTTTTTATAATTTAAGTTTCTTATCCTACATTTAATTCTATGTTATCTCTTTCAGATTGTTTCCAGAACGTGCCCTGAATGTTCTGAAAAAGATGACTCTTGTCAAATTTGATGCAGTCGTTGGGCAGAGAAGCACACAGTGAAAAGCAAAAATTGATTCTTGTTTCCCAGTGGCATGAGTGAGAAAAAAATGTGTGCGGAACACTGTTTGATGTGCTCTTGTAGTGAGTACCTGAAATAATACAGGCTTATATGTTCTGTGATACCTAATCACATCTATCATGCATTAGCTTCATCCAAATGGCTTCTTCCAAATAAATACAGTTCTTTAACACAAAGCTGAAATTTGGCAGTGAAAGTCATAACCAGGTCCTAGAGGTGCATTTAAGGTCTGGCATATACCCTTTTCTTGTATCATTTCTCACACTATGCATCTGCAATTCCCAGACAACTTCAAAACACCTTTCCATGAAAACACTGCAGTATTTCTCTACAAGTTACTAGGTACCCTCCTGCATTGCATGCATGCTAGAGAATGTGATTTATTACATGAAACCTCAGAACAAGATGGGCTATATTTGTCCTTATGTTACAAAACAATCCAAGATAGTGAAAAATTCTGCAGTCTGTCTCCTTCAGTATTCATAAGTGAGAGTTGTGTAATCAAAGAAAAGAGCAAGGTTTTGCTGAGCCAGGGACACCTGCATTCATGTGCAGCTGGTGAGCTGGAGTCCACAGGGCTTCTGCACCTGTGTACAATGCAAGAGAAGGCCTGAACTCCTGGAAAATCCTAAATGCATCTTTATTTTGATTAATTAACACATTAATGACAGACAGCCCAGCTACAGCACCGGATAACACATATGCTTCCACATTTCTGTCTCTTGAAACACAACTGCATCATTCTGAGAGTTTATATATGGGGGGGCAACGGGGTCCACCTGTCAAGAGAAAGAGGAAAGAGCTTTTGGACCTCTTTTTGAAAGAGGTGGCCAATTTAGATAATAGGGCTTTAAACTAGGGATACCATGGGAGGGGATCCTCAGTTCATCCCACACCCACCATGTGAAAGAAAAGAGCTATTAACAGATGCCGTGGGCCTGGAAGAGAATCACAGGCCAACAGGACAGCATGTGTCTGGATAGATACAAGCCCTGCCAGTAAGACTGCTTCAGAGAAGCGCATCCCAAGTGCCTCTGTGCCACTGCAGGAAGCATGGGGAACAAACAGAGGAGCTGCGCAGGTCTGCGTGCCTGCAGGGCTGGGATATGGTGATTGGCATCACCAGGATGTGATGGGACAGCTCTTGTGACTGGAGTGTGGGGATTGCTGGGGATAAACTGTTTAGGAAGCACAGGAAGGGAAAAAAGGGACCAGCTGGAGTCCATGGGATTCCACCTGGGATGGATGAAGAACTGGCAGAGAGCCTATATGGGTCAGGATTAAAGGAACATCATGGGCAAGTGATAATCATACTAAGGGTCTTCTACAGACCACCCAACCAGGACGACCAAGTGGATGAGGCCCTCTTTAGACAGATAGGAGCTGCTTCTCACTTGCAAGCCATGGTCTTCATGGGGGACTTCAGTTATCCTGACATCTGCAGGAGTGACAACACAGCAAAGCACCAGCACTCCAGGAATTTCCTCAAGTGCCTAGATAACAACTTCCTCCTCCAAATGGTAGAGGATCCAACCAAAAACAGTTTCTGCAGCTGTATTGAAGCAATCCCATGCACAAACACAGGTTGGGAGGAGAAAGGACTGGGGGCACTCCTGAGGACAAGGACTTGGGGGCGGGGGTGGTGGCCATGAGCCATCAATGTGCACCTGCAGCCCAGAAAGCCAACCGGGTCCTGGGCTGCATCAAAAAAAGCAGAGACAGTGGTCGAGGGAGGGGATTCTCCTCCTCTGCTCTGCTCTTGTGAGAGCCCACCTGGAGTACCGTGACAAGTCCTGGGGTCCCCAGCACAGGAAGGCCATGGAGGTCCTGGAACATGTCCAGACGAGAGCCACAAAAATGCTCAGAGGGCTGGAGCACTTCCCCTGTGAAGCCAGGCTGAGGGAGTTGGGGTTGTTCAGCCTGAAGAAAAGGAGGCTCCCAGGTGCCCACTCTATTATTTTATGAGTATCTTAATATAAAACCACAGTCACTGGTGTGACTCATTTACTTTTGAGCAATGAGCTTATCTTGTTGAAGCATCTGTTTAACCAGAAATTTTCTTGAAAAACATTTTGATTGTTATGTTTTGGAAAATAATCTACTACCAGCTGTGAGTGTTAGAAGGCTGAGAAGACAGAGGGAAATAGTTTGTGTGAGAGCATGTCTAGTCAGAGTAACCCCGGCTTGCTGGATAAATGTAAGCTTATTCCTGAATTAACAGAGGTTTTGCAGTGGAACTCTGACTTCCTTAGCGTTAAGCTCAAAGTGTAGCATAAATACAGAAAGCAGACCTGCTGGGAAAAGGCTAAAATTCATGGCAAGATAGTAAATGCAGAATGAAACAATCTAAAGGGTTTTGGGTACCAAAAATTTGTTTCAGAATTGAATTTTGCAGACAGTTTTGTAATGCTGTAAACAGCTAGTGATCTCAGATGCTTAATGTCAGAGGAGCAGTAGAAAAACAAACAAACAAAAACTGAAACAAACCAAAATCCCCTTCCACTGAACAGCTGGGTTCAGGAAGTTTTGCCCATTTACTAATCCGTTTGGAAATGCAGCCTGAAATTCCATTTTTTTTAATGCATAGTGGAATTACTTGCATGATTTAAAAGACTACGAGTATTGCCCCAGTTATGAGACTGAGGCCATAGTAGCAGCAGACAGTGGCAATATGATGTACAGCCACGATTTCCACTTTTAAGTGGCCTAAGTATACGCCAAGAAGTACATTTTGGGATTATTCCTCCTAACATTTTGAGTAGGATTCAAAGACTTTGGAAAAATGCAGCAAAGGAAGAGGTAGTCTCTGCTAAAGAGACAGACCAGGCTGTAATGCTGTGGGGAGCTTCAACACATTGTATTAGAAATTCAGTAAAAGACTTGATGTGATGAAGAGCAGAAGCCACTTAAGAGATTCCTGAAAATTTTTATTATTGCGGTGAAGACGTTAGTTACAAATACTGAATATTGCTGTTAAATGTTCTTCCTTCCTCTAATAATGAACCCCTCAGGTTTATGAGAGGTTTCTGAGGGCAGAGGGGCCGCACCTGAGTGTGCGCTCCCACCCAGCAGAAGGGACCCTCCCTCTGGTTATGGAGAAGCGGGGGGTGCAGCTCGGGAGCGCTGCAGCTGGCAGGAGGTGCTGGACATAGCTCTCAGAGGAGCTGCTGCTGTCAGCACGGCTACTGAAACGTGGCTCCTAGGCAGTTTCTGCCCTTGTGGCTGAGGACACTGAGTGGGTGGAGGTATGTGAGTACCTCAGGGTTTGCCTTCGCAAAAGCGTGTTCTTGTTTGTTGTTTGCCGCAGGTGGAAGAGGGATGGAAATGGCAATAAAGTTGCTCATCCACTTACTGGTAAAAACATCTTGAGGGGCCCTTGAACTCTCTATGGCAATTCTGTCTCAAGCCCTGCTGTGTGACTACCCAGTCACTCAGTCTCATGAGGTCCTCTAGCAGTTTTCTTCCTGGCGAGTCTGAGTCCAAGTCACTCCTTCCTCAGAATTCCTGTGTGTTCTAGGCAGACCTCGTTCCCTGCTCTCCTCTTCCAGGTCACTTAGTGGAAGCTGCATGGCACAAGTCCTTTCAGCACATGGGACTCCCCAGGTGAGCTCTCAGCTGGCTGTTCCCCCTTAATCTGTCCTGTAATTCGTTATCCATACCAGGTCTTCCATCTCACAGCTGCCGAGTTTCCTCTCATCCTTTGGAAAATGGCACTCACTGACTGTGTGAGCTGGAGCATCCTCATCTAGCTGGATCTACGTTGCATAGCTCACACTAGTACTTGACAAAAACGCTGACTCAATGTTTAAACAGTAAAACTTTTTATTGAGAGAGAGATAAGTAAAGTAGCGTGCTGCAGCATGCTGGGCGGCCGGGGAGCCCACCACTGAGCCCGTCTTAGCCCACCACTGGCTCGCACCTTCAATAAGGTAAAACCGGCCTTTTATACTTTTCATAAAGCCCTTCCCCTCAGTCTCCCATCAGTTTATCATTGGTTCCCATCCCGCGGGCTCCCCCAGCATTGGTTCTTGCTTCGCTGGCATCGCTCTGTTGCCGAGGGGAGTTTCGTGGGCTTCGCTATGTTACTGAGGGGAATGGTCACGTGACATCCCTGTTTCGCGGGCCCCTGCGGTCGGCCCCTCCTCCTGCTTGTAATGGAGCATCCAGAAGCTCAACCAGAACAGGAATGCTTACAGGAAGCAGGAGAAAACTAGTTTCAGGAGGTTTGCTTGGTTCTAACGTAGTAACTGCAAGGTCTTACTTTAAAATGATGGCTGATCCTACCTCCTTGCTTTTCAGTTAGAGAAATATATGTACCGTGGTTCTGTTCATAGTTTTACTTAATGATCCTTTGGAGCTGCTTTGGTAGGAGTGATGGTTGCAAGAACACCCCTCCTCCAACCCAAATCGGTCTCCAGTTAAAATTAGAGTTGCTGAAATCCTTTTTTCTTTGTCCTGGCAGTTTGGCTGCACTGCTGCTCATGTTGCCTGCTGGAGGCCGGGCTGACTCCAGCAGAGAGATTCAGAGCTAGGCACTTCCTACTTGGAACTTTGTTCTGCTCTTAATTAACACATCACTGTTTGGGCCAGACACTAATTGCACACTCAGTGGTGCTGTCATTTTCCTGGCACAGGGCTCAGGTCAGCGGTGTGCCTGAGACAGGGAAGGCAGAGAAGCATCAGCTCCAAGAGACACTTCAGAGGCAGGCAGAGCACAAGGCTAGAGGTTCTAACCTGACTCATAACATGTTCAAAACCAGAATGTTGGACACTACTCTTCACATTTGGAACTTAGCTCTAGGTGGCTGTATGAAGCTTGCTCGTTTAGGCTCCTGCTAGGCACCCATCATGACCTGGCTTTGGTTTGAAATAGAAACCATGCATAAGTATTCTTAATTTCCTTTTAACTTTTTCCTTTTCCTCCCCTGCCCCCCTCTTTACCTGAAGTTTGCAAACCCCTTCTTTTTTTTCATCTCTTGGATACAGGAATCTTGTGCTGTGATGCAGCAGTTCCCAAGCTGGGAACCTGGCCTTTACCACACCCTGAATATCCTGTTACCTGAATATTACATGAGCAAAAAGGAAACTTTTTCTTGTGTCATTTAGCACACATTGCAACCATCTGTGCTGCCAGCACAAATGTAAGAAGTGTGTCAGCTTTGCAACATGCCAAGATCGTTCCTGTGCAGCATGTTATTAGCTATGTACGCATGACCAGCACTTCTACCTGTTGCCACCTAAGAGCAGAAGATGGATGACCAGGGGTCTCCATTTTCTGAAGAACCCGCTTGCAGAACATCATGAAATGTTCAGGTGAGTGGGATGAATTCTAGTGGAAGCCAGCTATTTCCAGCTGTGCCACAGTGTGTTCAGGCCTCCCACAGATGGCTGTGAGCCAACTAAGTGCTTGGTGCAGCTGGGAGTTGCACAAGTAGGTGGGAAGATAATCTGTGCTCTGAAGAGGCCTTTGACCCATGTTTCATCAGGTGCTGTTCTCCTGTACCACAGGCCAAAGATCTCTGGCATTTAACCTCCTGGTCAAAGCGGGTCCCATCAGAGCGGGCCACTAGCTTGTGGTGAGGAGCTGTGAGAAGGCTCAGTATGAAGCCTTCCCCCATTGACCCCCTGCCCCTGGGCTGGCACCTGTATTTAAGCCCTGGTCTTGGCCCCATCCCTCGTGTGTGCTGTAGGCATGCCATGCCTGGCCCTGTACCTGGTACATGGTGTGGCTCCCTGGTTTGACCAGGGACCTGCATTGCCTCTGCAGCCTGGCCTGGTGGTTGGCTGACCTTTTCAGTGTTGTGGCAACTGCTCTGCTGTCCTTGCTTGGGAGCAGTGGGGCGGCAGCCCTTGTCCCCTCCTCCTGTCAAGAATGCCTGCTCTGCTGCTTCCTTGTCCCTGGAAGGCGCAGAGCAGGGTTGGGAAGGTAAAGCACAGGATCAGAGCTGTTGCTGCTGCAGCACCTTCTCCAGTCAGTGAGTCAGCAATGAACACAAGTGGAATGTAGTGCCATGGAATGACTTAGGTTGGAAGGGACCTTAAAGATCATGCAGTTCCATCCCCCTTGCATGGGCAGGGACAGCTGGACAACCTGGGCCAGGGTCTCACCACCCTCACAGGAAAGAATTTCTTCCTTATGTCTACCCTAAATCTCCCCTCTGAGTTTTGAACCACTGCCCCTTGTCCTCTCACTACACACCCATGTCAAAAGCTCTGGCCCAGCTTTCTTGTAGCCCCTTCAGATATTGGAAGGTTGCTCTGAGGTCACCTGGGAGCCTCCTCCAGGCTGAACAACCCCATCTCCCTCAGCCTGGCTTCACAGGGGAGGTGCTCCAGCCCTCTGAGCATTTTTGTGGCTCTCCTCTGGACATGGTCCAGGAGCTCCATGGCCTTCCTGTGCTGGGGACTCCAGGACTGGACACAGTACTCCAGGTGGGCTCTCACAAGAGCAGAGCAGAGGAGGAGAATCCCCTCCCTCGACCACTGTCTCTGCTTCTTTTGATGCAGCCCAGGACCCGGTTGGCTTTCTTGGCTGCAGGTGCACATTGGTGGCTCATGTGCTTCTGCTCCACCCCCCCACCCCCAAGTCCTTGTCCTCAGGAGTGCCCCCAGTCCTTTCTCCTCCCAACCCGTACTGATGCATGGGAATGTCCTGACAGACAAGGTGCAGAACCTTGCACTCGGCCTTGTTGATCTTTATGCAGTTTGCACAACCCCACCTCTCCAGCCTGTCCAGGTCCCTCTGGATGGCATCCCTCCCCTCCAGCCTGGTGACTTCACCATACACTTTGGTGTCATCAGCAAACTTGCTGAGGGTGCACTCCTCAGCACTCCGTGCCACTGACAAAGATGTTAAGCAGCACCGGTCCCAGCAGTGAACTTTGAGGAGCACCACTCGTCACACATCGCCATTTGGACGTTGAGCCATTGCTCACAAACACCCAGCATGGTTCCTCTAAAAAGTAAGAGAAGTGAAAAATGCTTCATCAGCTCAGGAAGGGACCAAACCCTTCCTTCTCCTAACGGGAGTCGGGATGAGGGAGGAAGCGAGGCCTGCTGGATTTTCGCAACGCCACAGGCCCGAGCTGAAAGGAGCAGGAAAGCCCAGAGCCTGGAGCCTGCTCGGTTTGGCGCGGGCGGCCGGGATGGTGTTTTTTTCCCTCGTCCTTGCAGCTTTCCTATCCCAGACCTCCGCCCGCCCACTCCCAGCCGGAGGTGGGCGGCCCGGACCCCCCTCCTGTGGGGCTCTTTTGGCCGTGGAGCAGGACAGGGTCTCGGGCCTGCCCCCCTTGCCGATGGAAACGGTTATCGCCGCTCCAGAGAGCCCAACTGAGCGTGGGCTTCTTGTAAATTAACCTAGAATGGGTGCAAATCGCCTAGGGCTGCAGTTCGCCCCTTGCAAGACCACGCGAAGGTGCCTGGGCCAGCCTCTCCTCAGCACAGGGGGCTTTGGGAGGCACCTGTGGAGTCCTGCACTCTCAGAGCTCTTCTGTTGACACAGGATTCCAGGACAGAGACAAAACCACACAAATAAACTGAGCTGGGAGTTGTCACGCTTCAAGGTGCTGCATATGATTACTACTGTGGAGTCCACAGCCCAAAAAATAAGTATCCCGGTCAGCTTACTATTGACATCTTGAAATGGGTAACAACACCACTTGGTTTGGGGTTAAAGAAAAGTATTTCTGGTGTTAAAAAACAGCAAGACATTCCCTGTTGATACTGGGCAGAGCCTTAGGAGTTCCTAGCCTCTCTGCCTGTCTTGAATGAGAATTTCAGATGCCATAACTCCACAAGCAATATTGCCTGCTTGAGTTTCCTTCCTGCTTTGAGAGGTTCCACCTTCCCCTCTCCACTCAAGCCCCTTGCTTACTGGCTGCTGGGAAGCACCATTTAATCAAGCTCTGACCCTAAGGAGTGTGGAGGCAGTTCTGAAAATAGAGCCTCCTAGTTCATAGAGCTGTGCTTCTTCCTTTGCCTGTGTTATCTGCAGCAGTAAAAGCTGTAAAAGTCTGCTGGTTTTCTGTGCCTGTTGCAAAGGCCTCTGGCAGCATACTGGAGAAACAGTTTGCACCAGTGTGACTACAGAGAGATATTTTACAGCAGGTAAAATAGCTCAGCAAATGTTAACAAGCTAAAACAACAGCAGGTGTGCACGGATGACTGTGATTGCTTGTAATGGAGGTTAAGCTGCAAAAGGTTATGTCACCGTTGTGAAGAAATTTGGTCTGAGGTTTTTCAGTTCGCTTGGGCTGATTCTTCTGTGATTCTTCTTCTGATTCTTCTAGAATTTCTGTGTGAGTTCTTGTGCTATGTAAGAAGTGTGTCAGCTTTGCAACACACCAAGATTGTTCCTGTGCAGCATGTTATTAGCTATGTACTCGTGTACTTTTTTTTTCACTCATGCCACTGGGAAATGACAATCAGTTTTTGCTTTTCACTGTGTTCTTCTTTGCCCAACGACTGCATCAAACTTGGCATCTGTCAGCTTTTTCAGAACTTTCACCGCACGTTCTGGGAACAACCTGAAAGAGAAAACATGTAACTAAAGGTAGGATAAGAAACTTAAAGTATGGAAAAGAGTGGCATTGCAGGTGAGGGAAGAGCTGGTCTGCAGAATTTGTGCACACACATGGAATGATACTAAGACTTAAACAGGATGTTATTTCCAGAGAAGAGAGAACCCTCATCAATCTCTGTCTGTTTTAGTTCCCTTCCCCCCCATCGCTTTCATGACAGTTCCAAGGCCAACTTATCTACCAGGAAGTGTTTGGGTTGCAGTATTACCGCAGGATCCAGGATGGTTCAATATTGAGATAGCTGTGTACTGAGTGTTTTATGCTCTGAAAGAAGCAGGGCTTTTGAAGGATGAGATGTTAAAACTGAGCTGCAGTTTCATTTCTTAGGATTACTTCTCTTATGAGTCATATTTTTTTTTGTGTCCTCCCGCCCCAAATTAAGACAAAAAAGCAAAGTTGCCCTAAGGGCCTTAAGCACTTAGGTTTGACTTCTTGCTTCTGCAGACTTGCACTGTTCATGCAGCTCTTGAATGCAAAAATACTTAAAATCTTTTTGACACTGTTTGGCATCAGGTTTTTCAAGCAAGATATTACCAGGTGGTTTGTGGTTTGTTTTTTTTTTTCTTTTTTTTTTTAATGACATATTGTAGAAGTTAAATGAACAGTTAGGTTGTTTTGTTTTATGTGAATTCCAGATTTGGAACCTGAGCACTGGTAAAAACACCTCCTCAGTAGAGCAGCCATGCTGGATATTAAAGATGTGTAAGAGCAAAAACCTTCCTTTACATGGCAGGTAGAAGCAGTACAGCTGTTTAGAAGCAACTTTCCCAGCTTCTGTGACCACAGTCTTTGGTGCTGACATGAAGAAACAAACAAAAATAAACAGCAGGTTCTCAGAATCACAGAATCACAGAATCCTAGGGGTTGGAAGGGACCTCGAAAGATCATCTAGTCCAACCCCCCCTGCCAGAGCAGGGCCACCTTGAGTACATCACATAGGAACGTGTCCAGACGGGTTTTGAATGTCTCCAGTGAAGGAGACTCCACAACCTCCCTGGGCAGCCTGTTCCAGGGCTCTGTCACCCTTACAGTAAAAAAATTTTTTCGAATATTCAACTTGAACCTCCTATGCTCCAATTTACACCCATTACCCCTTGTCCTTTCACTGGTCACTACTGAGAAGAGCCTAACTCCATCTCCCTGACACTCACCCCTTACATATTTGAAAACATTGATGAGGTCACCCCTCAGTCTCCTTTTCTCCAAACTAAAGAGACCCAGCTCCCTCAGCCTTTCCTCATAAGGGAGATGTTCCACTCCCTAGATATTTCTGGAATTAATGCTGGGGCTGCTGGTTCAGAGAAAGTGTTGTTTCCAAACCTAAGAAAAGTGTTGTTCTCCTGTTCTCCCCTTCCCTCCATCTCAGCCTGAAGAGCAGTTGAGCTCTCTACTGAGAGCACTGAGCTGCAGAAAGTGGACCACAAAGACCTACAGGAGGGCTCAAAAAATCTTTCTGTATGATGTCTGCTGTTGTCATTACAAAAAAAGACTGCTACTTTATAACCTTGCTATGTGTTCTCATACTAAAATAATTCAGGTAGGTGGTTGGTTAAAAAAATACTTTCTCCTGCAGACAGTTACTTATTTTCTAGTTACTGCAGGTAACAGATGTCAAATCTGGAGTGATGAATATAGTGATGTAAAACACTGAAAACGCGACAAAATAAATAAAAGGGGACTGAGTGTGAACTTCTGCTGTCCAGGTGACATTCCATATCTTTTACTAAAACAAGTGCAAACTAAAGATTTGAATAAAATAAAATTTAATCTTCAAACAGATGTTAGAAATTTGAGGACTGTTATTCCCTCCCCCTTTATTTTATTTTCAACTTACATTTCAGAAAGTAGAGCAAAGTTCAGCTGTGGTGGAACAAAAACCATTTTCTGGTTGGTCAATATTCCTTCCATCAGAGCCTCTACGACTTCTTCAGTCTCCAAAATCCTTCCAAGCCTACACAGAAAAGCATACATGTAAGAGCTACAATGGTAGAATGGGAAGTACCAGCTGATGTAGGATACTTCCCATCTGCACAAACGTGGCTAATTCAAATGCATCCATTCTGTATGTTAAATGACACCACAGATTTTCTTTAGCCAACTGCACAATTTTTTATATCAAAGGCCTGAAGCTGGGGCTAATGTGCAGTGCCTTGAAGCAACAAAGGAAGGACAGGAAAGCAGAGTTTTTGTTAGTTACCTCGTAGTGGGGTTTTTGACAAATCCAGTGTTTATAAAGACTGGACAAAGGCATGTAGTTTTTATCCCATCCTTTCCCAGGGTAGACAGCTCCTCTGTCAGAGCTTTATGAAATCCAACTGCAGCAAACTTGCTTGAACTGCAGGAGGGGAAAAACCACAAATGAGAAGGCAGAAATACAGTTTCTAGCTTTCTGCAAAGGCAAATGGGAAGAAGGGAAAAGACCACATGGTAGTGACTAGTAGGCAAAATAACCCAAAAGTACTCTATCTGAGAGGCAGGACACAGACTAATTCTACCCTTCCCTGTGCCAGAGTATAGTGATGGATCAGCTGCTGTTGCTTTGGGGAGTCAGAAGAATGAAGACCTCATGATGTCTTTTGGAAAATGTCATCTTAGTTGCAACTGACAGATGAATGTCAGGAATTCTTAGAAAATGGTACCTCATGTGCAGAAAGCAGTGGACACACCCGAGGAGAAGCTTAGAAGATATGCAGCCCGAGACAGTAAAATTAAGAAGCAAAAGCAGAATAGAAATGCAGAATGGCCCTCTACCATTTCTTGAACCGCACAGGAGAATCTCATGATACTTGCACGTGAGTTTTGAAGTAGAGGAACATTATGCTTGCAAAACTGAGAAAATTAATGCCACAGAAACTGGTGCAGGACAGGAGTCTATATGAATTCAAGGAAAGCAGAACTAGAGGATCAGCTGATAGACTGTTTTGATTTAGATAGTGTTGTCCCAGTGAAATCCCTGGCTGGGGAGTTCTCACACTGATAATAGCAAGTGACTCTCTGAGAAGGAGTGATCCCAGGGGAAGAGTGTTCTCACTGGAGCCACTGTTACAGAGGGCTGGATCTGATGCAGAATAATAACACAGAATCTATTAGTTTTTCTGTTCATGCACCATGCTGCAATTGCTTCTAACAGAAATAGGCAAGGCATCAGCCTCTTAGTTGCATCAGGCCAGCTGCTCACACCACTGTGAGTATGATCATGTGTTTACCTTCTGAAAGGTAACTTTATAGTCAAAAAGCAACTTTATCTCATGATGGCAGAAGTGTTTCTATACACTAGTAACTACCACAGTGGTAGAAGGATCAAAAGCTACTCCTTACAGGTTAACTTGACACCACAGCTACTCACAGAAGCACCGCATTCTACAAAGAAGGGCAGGAGATACCTTTCTTGATATGCAAAAGTATGGACTGGTGCAGAGAGAAAAAAGGAGCTTTCATTAGCTGATGTGTCACATGGCTATTCCCTCACACAAGCATTGCTCCTGTTTCGGTCAGAGCTAATAAGCAAACTGGTGGGAACCTCCAGGCATTCTTAAGTGCTGGCTGTTGAGGTTTTTTCCAGCTGTCCCCTGGACAAACCATATGCAGTGAGAGAAACATTTTGGTTACTCTCTGCTTGCTGATGGAGCAGGGCCAATCAAAAATAAAGAGAAATTAGGAAGGCTGATTTTAAAATCACTTACCAATAAGACACCATGAAAGAAGTCACAAAATGACCTGCTGCTGAAGCCACTGTGACAATGTGACCGTAGTTGTTGTTCATCATGGCTGGCAGAAAAGCTCTTGTGGTCTTGCAAGTTAGTTTAACCACGATGTAAACGTGGAGGGGGGGCGGGACAAGGGGAAAAAGAACAATGTTTTGTTACGCACATTCAACACTGACCCTGACTATCATTAATTAAGGGACTAATGCTGTTGCTACTGCTGCATGCTGCACAGCACCTCAGATTCTGAGAGCCCCGGAGATACCTATTCATTGCTCAGCTATGAGCAATGAAGGAAAAAAGAAAAAAGGAAAAAAAAGGAAAAAGGAAAGTTTTGGGAAGCCAACTGAACAGAGGCTGATTCTCACTCACATCTTTCCTATGCTGCTTTTTATGTCTCAGGTGTCAGTGGCATTGCTTACAGTCTCACCCCAGCATGTACAGTAAAACCCTCATCAGAGTGTGTCTTCTCTTCTGCTGCAAACAAGCCCTGCAAAGCTGAAACCCTCCAACTCTGTAATTCCAGCCCTGCCCCAGGGCTCTGCAGTGGGCCTGCCAGCTCACATAGGGCCCAGCTGTGTCACCTCGACTGACACTGCTGGGAGAACACTGGGAGAAAGTAGCCTAGTAGCTGGAAAGAATTGTTAGGCCAAATATGACTCCTTGACAATGCCCCCTTGTCCAAAATGTAGGTTGGAAGATGGTAGTGGCCCTTACCCAAAAGTGAGCAAGAATGTTGACTTCAAACATTCTTTCAATCTGGTGGTCCTGAGTCGAGAGCAGGTCAGCAGCTGTAATCACACCCGCGTTATTGACCAGGATGGTGACATCCCCAATTTCCTTTCTCACCTGTTGGATAGAAGAAAAACAGCTTCACATCATCCATTATCAAAAATATGCAAGGCTGGGAAAGGTGAGCAGCAATTCTTAACGTTGATTCTGTTCGGGAGAGGAAGATCATGGCACCTTTCCAGATCTGGCAGGTGCTGTGCAAGTAGTACCATGAAATCTGTCTTAGAGCTGATGCTTCTCCCTTAATTACTGCCAGTATTTAGAGTCTCCCACACACTGCCCACAGACACAGCATGTTCCATGTAGTCCCTGTTGGGACTATGGATGTACAAACTGTTTTGAGCCAGCTGGACCCTGTCCTTTAAAATCAAATGTTTCAAATGTCCCCAGCATTGTCTGCGTGCTGTTCAGAAAACTAAAAGGCAGTGGCTCCTTCAGGGACCAGAAATCTAAAGAACAAACTTGGCAATGAGGCATGACTCCTTGGAGCCTCACAAGACAAGATGAGGCTGGCTGTGATCTCTGAAGTGCTGCTGCACCCTCTGTACAGAAAGCAGCAACAAGCGGCGAGATGGCAAGGGCTCGCATGACTTGCGTACAACACCTCTTGGTTTTCCTGACTTTTCTGAAAATTGAGCACCTTTGCGTAATCCCTCCCATGTACCCCTGCTACCATACCTTCTCTGCAGCACTGTAGATTTCCTCCCTTTTGCTGCAGTCCACCACAAAGGCTTGAACAGTGGCTCCCAGCCTTTCGCATTCTGCTGCCGTCTCCTCAACGCCATGCTGTCAGAGGCAAAAAAAGAGACACCTGTGCCACCTGTCCCCTGCCCACCTGGGGCTGCTCTGGCACTGCAGCAGACCAGGGAGAGGCTGAACTGATACTCTGTCCTGATAGCAGAACCCTGCCAAGCCCCTCAGCAGTTCACGGCTACCAGAGAAACAGCTGTGTCTCAGGCCTGTGGGAGGACTGGAATTCCAACCTCAAATTCCAGACGGGCAAGGAGTGACTGCCAAGAAGGGAGTGAGGCACCAAGAGGGACTCTGCCTTGGTAAAGCACACGTAGCATTGGTGGACATTTCCTGTCTCAGTGTAGGGCTGGAACTGTGATTTCCAGATGAAAGCCAGAGCCCAAGCACTTCTTCCTGGAAACAGCTTGGGCTGCTGGGGTTTTTTTGTTGTTTTTTCTTTCTCAGTAACAACCAAAATGTGAAGTCTCAGTTCATGTCTTGTGTCAGAACATCTATTCCTATGCCAGAAGAATGTCAAAATATGAAAATGCTATTCTAATTTACCCACATTTTTTTCCATTCATGTAGTCTAGGCATTTCATCATTTGGCTAAATATTCTGGAGGTTTTGCTGAATGTGACCAGTAGTGTGAAGAGCATCTGGCATCCATCTTTTATAGGAGACTGAAAGAAACAGTAAGCCCATCTTCCTGCAGCAAAATCAACAGCAAAGCAGTATCAACAGGGGCATGCTGTTTCTGACTGTGGTCTAAATTGTTCCTGCAATCTTTGCAATCCACTTCCTCCCTTGGCAATATGTATTTGTGCCTGCCTGTCTCCACCCATAAAACGTATTTCCTAGCAGAAACGGTTACTTGTTATTAAGCATTTTCCCTCTTCCTCCCTTCCAGTGAACATGGCCAGCACTCTGCTTAGCAGCAGCCCTTTACACATCAGGAGACCAGTGCCACAAACAGCTCTCCTCTCTGTCCCTCAGACCAAGTCATACTTTTCTTGAAGAACATGGACATGGTGCTTGAACACAAGCACACACAAACTCTGGGTTTAGTTGTAATGGGTAGCATGGATGCTGAAGACATTTGCCAGTATCCTCCCTATTTATGCATCCCCTTAGGCAAGGCCTGTCTTGTTTGGGTTATTCTTGTTGTTCATGGTGCTTTGGTTTTTCTGCAGCTTTAGGATTACATGGTGATCTCCTCTGTAGTTTCTGATCCACTGTCAGAAGCCTTTCCTGCTGCCCAGTCACTCGCCCGCTGTGTACAGCTCCTGTGCACAGCACTTTGCCAGGATCCCCCCTGAACAAAATTCTGCGTGTCTGTAGCTGTCCATCCCGCGCTTGCCAGGGCCTTTTTGAGCTCTCGGCAATGTAGCCGAAACAAAGCTCCAGAGCCAGTGTGAACGTCTCCAAGTTGCCGTCGTGCTCGTGTCACCGCGCCAGAGGGCAGCAAGGCTCACACCAGCTCACAGCAGCGATGCCCGCCGAGAGGAGCAGACACATCCTCCAGCACCGTGCGCCAAGCACCCGAGGCTGCAGAGACCGCTAGCATGAGGCAAACCTGCTTCTCTGTAGAAACAGCTTCTGGCCCCAGCCTGCCTTCTCCTGCCAGCCCAGCAGTGGTTCCAACAGCAGCTGGCTGACCACTGCCTTCCCTCCTGCAGGTCCTCTCCGCCGAGCCGTGCCTGCTCCCCCGCTGATCGGCACCGGCAACTCTGGGACCCAGGCACCTGCGTCCTCTGGTACGAGCGGGGCCAAGCGCTCTCCCGGCGCTCAGCATCCCAGGCATTGCCTGACTCCCGATGGGAGCCGGTGGGAACGGAGGGGGAAGGAGGCGGTGCGGGTGGATCTGTGCGACTATTAGAGACCCGGTGGCCCCGGAGGGGAACAAGGCAAGACACGAATGGTACTGTTACCTTATTGATGTCCCACAGAACCAGTCTGCTCCGGCGCTTGGCGAACTCGAAGGCAGTCGCTCTCCCCACGCCATGGCCAGCACCCGTGATGAGAACGAGCTCTCCGCTGACAGACTTCCTCCTCACGGGGGCAAAAAGCTTCACAAACGCCTCTAAGTAGGAGTAGATGAGCGTAGGCAAAAACAGGAGGAGATCCAGAAACGGGCTCATTGCTTTTCTGAAAGCCCTCTGATTGCCCAACTTTTTTGGGACCTACAGGGTCTGACAGCGGGAGCGAGTCGGGCCAGTGTGTGCCGGGATGCAGAGCTCAGCTCCGCAGCTCCGCACCGGTTTGTCCAGTCCCGCACAGGCAGTAACCGCACTCTCGCCGCGACACTCCTCGGGTCGCCCGACCCGGAACCACCAGGTTCCTCTCTCCGCACGGGAGTCCGCGAAACGCGGAGAGCGCGATCGCCGAAGCCTCTTCGCGTTCAATTTGCGAGGAGCGACGGCCACCAGCGGTCAGAGACACCCTACGCGCTGCTGCATCTCGCCGGAGCGCAGGAACCAGTCAGAGAGCGGTGTTCTGTGAGGGGGCGGGTCCGTAGGGCAGCCTTTGGGCGCGATTGGTCGCACTCCGTGTCACTCCGTGGGTGCGTTGGCGGCGCTCCACCCGGGCAGAGGGGGCGTGCGCAGCCTTCCGTGGGCGGCTGCGGGGCGGGTAGTGGGCGTTCCGCGGTGCTCGGGGAGCCCGGTGGCCGCTGCCGGGGATCCGGCAGGGGCGGTCTCTGGGAGCAGGCTGCGGCGCCCTGCCACTCCAGAGATCGCACCTTACGCATGCGCTGTGGCTTAGGCCCGTGGGAGTGCTGAGGCGGGCGTTACTCCTGCCGCAGCGGACTCTGTGTCGGCGTCGATGTTTCTCACCGGTGCCCTGCCTGCTGCCGCGGTGTCCGGTTTCGCTAGGGCAGTCGCCGTGTTTTCTGTCACTCTTGTGCTGTCCGCCCGGCCTCCCCGCTGTGTTCTCAGGTATCGCGGCCTGTTGGTGTTAAAGGTTGGCGGCGGGCAGGCCGGGCTGGGGTTGCTGAGGCTCGGGGTTTGAAGCCGTAACGCTGCGGCGTTTGGCCCCGTTGAGGGGTCCCTGTTCCCCGGGGAGCAGCCACCTCCCTGCTGAGCCAAGGTCTCGGCTGCCTTGCCAGCTGAGGGGGGAGCTTGGTACGGGAGGTGCTGCGTAGCTCAGGGTGCTCCTTTTGGATATCGTAGAAGTAAAAATCACGGTGTCCTTGAAAACTAAAGTGAGTCAGTTATTGAAAAATGCAGAAGTGATGTGATGTTGGCCTGCCTGGGGTGGTTTGTACCCTATCAGTTATGCCTGTTTCCTCCATCTCTGTTACAGATTTTATGAGCCTCAAGGGGGGTTGTGAGCTCAATTGTGTCTTGACAATGAGGTGTGAATGGGGCAGCACACGCGTCCTAAACTCTGCCCGATGCTTTCTCAGCTTCAGTGTGAAGCAGAACCTCTTCTGGATACACCTGAAGTTTTCATAGCGTGAGTGAGGAGGTCAGAACTGTAACTGCTGTTTCTGAAGAAGCCTGGCCTGTTCTATTAGCTGTAATCTAATATAGCTAATAATATTCACATCTGGACTGAAATAACAGGGTTTATATACGAGTTGCTTTTTTCTTTTTATAAGGCTGCTGGGAGCCTGCTACTGCTGCTGCCCAACTTTCAGCTAGAGGGTCTTTGGTGAGGCCAATCAGCTGTTAAGGGCTGTGAAGGGCGCGGCCACCACACCGGAGAGAAGGTATTTAAGAGGTTTCTGGGAGCGCCAGCGACCCGGAGCGCGGCGAACAGGAGCAGGCAAACAGGAAAGTGAAGCAGCAGTTAGCGAGGCAGTTCGCGTAGGCAGAGCGAGCAGGATGGTCTCCAAAAAAGCAAAAACTGTTGCTGTCAAGAAGAAGGATGTGTCCATACAGACAGAATCCCTTAAGAGGAACAAAAAAATGGATGTAGCTGTTCAAGTCTCTGGATGTGCCGAATGTTTAAGCCTCGTCTTAGCACCCGCGGACAGTGAAAATAAGCCCTGTGTAAGATGCGGGCAGGTCAATGACTTGCTGAGCATGGTGGCAGAGCTTAAGGAGGAGGTGGAGAGACTGAGAAGTATTAGGGATAGCGAAAGGGAAATTGACTGGTGGAGTCACACCCTTTCGACTGCATTAGAAATGCAACAGGATACGGTAAAGCCCTGCCCCTCCTATCAGGCAGCTGATGCGGACCAGGTGGATAGGGGAGAATGGAAACAGATCCCCCACCGGAAAGGCAAAAGAATTCTCCCCCAACCCCCACCATCCCCCCAGGTGCCCATAGAGAACAGATATGAGGCCCTAGACCCAGAGGATCAAGAGGAGGACGGACAAGAGGACGATCTGTCCAGAGGGTCTCCTGTTCGCCCCCTGTCTAGCAGCCAGATTAAAACTTCACCCACAAAGAAAAGAAGAAGGGTAGTCGTAGTTGGTGACTCCCTTCTGAGGGGAACTGAGGGACCTATATGTCGACCAGACCCATCCCACAGAGAGGTATGCTGCCTTCCTGGCGCCCGGGTGAGGGACATTACTAAGAGACTCCCTCAACTAATTCGACCCTCAGATTATTACCCACTGCTGGTAGTCCAGGCTGGCAGTGACGATATCAATGGAAGAAATACTAGGGCAATTAAAAAGGACTTCAAGGCCCTGGGTCGATTAGTTGGTGGATCAGGAGTACAGGTGGTGTTCACCTCAGTCCCTGCATTAGAGCAGATGAATGAGGAGAGGAGCAGGAAAACATATCTCATCAATAGGTGGCTAAGGGACTGGTGCCACCGGAAGAACTTTGGGTTTTTTGACTATGGGATGAATTTCAGCATATCATAGAATCATAGAATCATAGAATTGGCTGGGTTGGAAGGGACCTCAGAGATCATCGAGTCCAACCCTTGAACCACCGTTGCGGTTGCTAGACCATGGCACTGAGTGCCACATCCAGTCTTTTTTTAAATATCTCCAGGGACGGAGAATCCACCACTTCAGTGGGCAGCCCATTCCAATGACGGATCACTCTTTCCGTAAAGAAATTCTTTCTAATATCTAACCTAAACTTCCCCTGGCACAACTTAAGTCCATGCCCTCTTGTCTTGTTGAAAGTCGTTTGGTAAAAGAGCCCAACCCCCACCTGGCTACACCCTCCTTTCAGGTAGTTGTAGAGAGCGATGAGGTCTCCCCTGAGCCGCCTCTTCTTTAGGCTGAACAACCCCAGTTCTCTCAGCCTCTCCTCGTAGGGTCTATGCTCGAGTCCCTTCACCAGCCTGGTTGCCCTCCTTTGGACCTGCTCCAGGACCTCGATATCCTTCCTGAACTGGGGGGCCCAGAACTGGACACAGTACTCAAGGTGTGGCCTCACGAGGGCTGAGTACAGGGGCAGAATCACTTCCTTGGACCTGCTGGCAATGCTGCTCCGGATACAGGCCAGGATGCCATTGGCTTTCTTGGCCACCTGGGCACACTGCTGGCTCATGTTCAGCTTCTTGTCGATCCAGACTCCCAGGTCCTTTTCTGCCTGGCTGCTCTCCAGCCACTCTGTCCCCAGCCTGTAGCGCTGCATGGGGTTGTTGTGGCCAAAGTGCAGGACCCGGCACTTGGCCGTGTTAAACCTCATCCCGTTGGAATCAGCCCAACTCTCCAGTCTGTCCAGGTCCCTCTGCAGAGCCCTCCTGCCTTCTAGTTGATCAACACTCCCCCCCAGCTTAGTGTCGTCTGCGAATTTGCTGATGATGGACTCAATCCCCTCATCTAAATCATCAATGAAGATGTTGAACAGAACTGGGCCCAACACTGATCCCTGGGGGACACCACTAGTGACCGGCCGCCAACTGGATGCAGCCCCGTTCAGCACCACTCTCTGGGCCCGGCCCTCCAGCCAGTTCCTAACCCAGCACAGGGTGCTCCTGTCCAAGCTGCGGGCTGACAGTTTTTTCAGGAGGATGCTGTGGGAGACGGTGTCAAAGGCTTTGCTGAAGTCTAGGTAGACCACATCCACAGCCCTCCCCTCATCCACCAGTCGGGTCACCTGATCATAAAAGGAGATCAGGTTGGTCAGGCATGACCTGCCCTTCCTAAAACCGTGCTGGCTGGGTCTTATCCCTTGCCCATCCTGCAGGTGCTGTGTGATTGCACTGAGGATGATCTGTTCCATGACCCTGCCAGGCACTGAGGTCAGGCTGACGGGCCTGTAGTTTCCTGGGTCCTCTTTCCGGCCCTTTTTGTGGATTGGCGTGACATTCGCCAATTTCCAATCATCTGGGATGTCCCCAGTGAGCCAGGACTGTTGGTAGATGATAGCGAGAGGCTTGGCGAGCTCTTCTGCCAGCTCTTTCATTACCCTTGGGTGGATCCCATCTGGTCCCATAGACTTGTGGGGATCCAAGCATCGCAGTAGGTCACAGACTGTGTCCTTCAGGATTACAGGGGGGCTGTTTAGATTCATGTCACTTTCTATGAGCTCCAGAAGCCATCCGTCTTCAGGGTAACCTGTCTTTCCGCTGAAAACTGAGGTAAAGAAGGTGTTAAATACCTCAGCCTTTTCTTCATCTTTAACAACTATATTCCCACTCGTGTCCAGTAAAGAATGGATATTTTCCTTGCCCCTTCTTTTGCTGCTAATGTATCTGTAGAAGGACTTTTTGTTATCCTTCACAGAGGTGGCGAGATTCTGTTCGCATTGTGCTTTTTTGTCTCTGATTTTCTTTCGACATGACTTAACAATATTCCTAAATTCCTCCTCAGTAGTTATCCCTTTTTTCCATAATTGGTAGGCCCTCCTCTTAACCCTAATTTCTTTCAGAGTCTCCCAATTCAGCCAGGCCGGTCGTCTTCCCCGCCGGCTCGCTTTTCGGCATACTGGGACAGCCTGCTCCTGTGCTTTCAGAACTTGTTCCTTGAAGTACGACCAACCCTCCTGTACCCCTCTGTTTTCAAGGTCTGTTTCCCAGGGTATACTCCGAACAAGTCTTCTGAAGAGGTCAAAATCTGCCCTTCGGAAGTCCAGCGTAGAGGTCTTATTGACGACCCTCCTTGTATCCCTGAATATTGAAAACTTTATTATTTCATGGTCACTAAGTCCCAGGCGACCACCGACCACCACATCTCCCACCAGCTCCTCTCTCTTTGTGAAAAGAAGGTCAAGCGAGGCTCCATTCCTGGTGGGCTCATTTACTAGCTGGAGCAGGAAATTATCCTCTATACACTCCAGGAATCTTCTAGACTGCTTCGTCTCTGTGCTGTGGAGTTCCCAGCAGATGTCTGGTAGGTTAAAGTCGCCCACGAGAACAAGGGATGACGATTTGGAGACATCCGCCAGTTGCCTGTAGAATACTTCATCATCCTCATCATCTTGATTGGGTGGTCTGTAACAGACTCCCATCACAATATCAGCCTTGTTGACCTTCCCCTTGATTCTGATCCACAGGCACTCCACCTTATTATTACAGACTTCAATTTCTACAGTGTCAAGGGACTCCCTAACATATAGGGCTACCCCTCCGCCTCTCCTACCCTGCCTGTCCCTTCTGAAAAGCCTGTAGCCACCTATAGTAGCACTCCAGTCATGGGAGTCATCCCACCACGTTTCCGTGATAGCGATTACATCATAGCTTTCCTGATGCGTGATGGCTTCCAGCTCCTCTTGTTTGTTGCCCATGCTGCGTGCATTGGTGTACATGCACTTAAGCTGGGCTGCTGGTTTGTCTCGTACCTTGGGCAGACCACCCTTAGGCTCCTTTCTGGAGAGCCCAGTTTCAACCCCATCCCCCTTCAAACCTAGTTTAAAGCCCTCCTTATGAGCCTCTCCAACTTATACGCTAGAGTCCTTTTCCCCTTGTTAGTTAGGTGAAGTCCATCTGTTTTGAGTACACTAGGTAGTACGGAAGTTGTCCCGTGGTCAAAAAACCCAAAGTTCCGCCGGTGGCACCAATCCCTCAGCCACCTATTGATCAGATTAGTTTTCCTAGTTCTCATTTAAATCTTCTATTGCTGGAACCGAGGCGAACACCACCTGTGCTCCTGACCCATCAACTAAATGGCCCAGTGCCTTGAAGTCTTTTTTAATCACCTTTGTACTTCAGCTGGACTGCAACTATCTAACAGGGGAAAAAGGACTCTAGCCCACAAGCTGGCGGGTCTAATAAGGAGGGCTTTAAACTAGGTTCGAAGGGGGAAGGGGTTGAAACAAGGTCCTCCGGAAAGGAGCCCAAGGGTGGACAGCGCAAGTTAAGGGACAAATCAGCAGCCCAGCTGAAATGCATGTACACCAATGCACGCAGCATGGGCAACAAACAGGAAGAGCTGGAAGCCACCGTGCAGCAGGAAAGATATGATGTAGTCGCTATCACGGAAACGTGGTGGGATGACTCCCATGACTGGAGTGCTGCAATGGGTGGCTACAGGCTCTTCAGAAAGGACAGACAGGGTAGAAGAGGTGGAGGGGTAGCCCTGTATGTTAGAGAGTCTCTTGACTCCACAGAAATTGAAGTAGGTGATAATAAGGTGGAGTGCCTGTGGGTAAGAATCAGGGGGAAGGCCAACAAGACTGATACTGTGGTGGGAGTCTGTTACAGACCACCCAACCAGGAGGATGAGGGTGATGAACTCTTCTACAAGCAGCTGGCACATGTTTCAAAATCGTCGTCCCTTATTCTCGTGGGTGACTTTAACCTGCCGGACATCTGCTGGGAATTCCACACAGCAGAGAGGAGGCAGTCTAGGAGATTCCTAGAGTGTATTGAGGATAATTTCCTGATGCAGCTGGTAAATGAGCCTACCAGGGATGGAGCCCCACTTGATCTACTCTTTACAAACAGAGAGGGGCTGGTGAGGGATGTGGTGGTCGGAGGGCGTCTGGGACTTAGTGATCACGAAATAATAGAGTTCTCAATAATCAGGGACACAAGGAGGGTTGTCAATAAAACCTCTACATTAGACTTCCGGAGGGCAGATTTTGGCCTTTTCAGAAGACTAGTCCGGAGCATATCCTGGGAAACAGCCCTTGAAAACAAAGGGGTCAAGGAGGGATGGACATTCTTCAAAGAGCAAGTTTTGAAAGCTCAGGAGCAGGCTATCCCGGTGTGCCGAAAGGCGAGCCGGCGGGGAAGACGACCACTCTGGCTCAACAGAGAGACTTTGAAGGAAATTAGGATAAAGAAGAGGGCCTACCGGTTATGGAAAAAAGGGTTATCTACTCAAGAGGAATTCAGGAATACAGTTAAGTTATGTAGGAAAAAAATTAGAGACACAAAGGCACAACTTGAACTAAATCTCGCCACCTCTGTGAATGATAACAAGAAGTCCTTCTACAGATACATCAGTGGCAAAAGGAGGGGCAAGGAAAACATTCATTCTTTAATGGACATGGACGGGAATGTAATTGTCAAAGATGAAGAAAAGGCTGAGGTATTTAACACTTTCTTTGCCTCAGTTTTTAACAGTAAAACGGGCTATCCTGATGACAGCTGGCTTCTGGAGCCTATAGGAGACAAGAATCTAAACACTCTCCCTGCAATCCAGAAGGAAACTGTCAGTGATCTACTGGGCTGCTTGGATCCCCACAAGTCTATGGGACCAGATGAACTCCATCCAAAGGTGATGAGAGAGTTGGCAGAAGAGCTCGCCAAGCCTCTCTCTATCATCTACCAGAAGTCCTGGCTCACTGGGGACATCCCAGATGACTGGAAGTTGGCGAATGTCACGCCAATCCACAAGAAGGGCTGGAAGGAAGACCCGGGAAACTACAGGCCTGTCAGCCTGACCTCAGTGCCTGGCAGGGTTATGGAGCAGATCATCCTGGGGGCAATCACACAGCACCTGCAGGATGGACAGGGGATCAGACCCAGCCAGCATGGGTTTAGGAAGGGCAGGTCCTGTCTGACCAACCTGATCTCCTTTTATGATCAGGTGACCCACCTGGTGGATGAGGGGAAGGCTGTGGATGTGGTCTATCTGGACTTCAGCAAGGCCTTCGACACCGTCTCCCACAGCATCCTCCTGAGAAAGCTGGCTGCCCACAGCTTGGACAAGCGTACTCTGCACTGGGTTAGGAACTGGCTGGAGGGCCGGGCCCAGAGAGTGGTGCTGAATGGGGCTGCTTCCAGTTGGCGGCCGGTCACCAGCGGTGTCCCCCAGGGATCAGTACTGGGCCCAGTCCTGTTCAATATCTTCATTGATGACTTGGATGAGGGGATTGAGTCCATCATCAGCAAGTTTGCCGATGACACCAAGCTGGGGAGAAGTGTTGATCAGCTGGAAGGCAGGAGGGCTCTGCAGAGGGACCTGGACAGACTGGAGAGATGGGCTGACTCCAATGGGATGAGCTTCAACAAGGCCAGTGCCGGGTCCTCCACTTTGGCCACAACAACCCTATGCAGCGCTACAAGCTGGGGACAGAGTGGTTGGAGAGCAGCCAGGCAGAAAGGGACTTGGGAGTCTGGATTGACAGGAAGCTGAACATGAGCCAGCAGTGTGCCCAGGTGGCCAAGAAGGCCAATGGCATCCTGGCATGTATCAGAAACAGCGTCACCAGCAGGTCCAAGGAGGTGATTCTGCCCCTATACTCAGCCCTGGTAAGGCCACACCTTGAGTACTGTGTTCAGTTTTGGGCCCCTCAGTTCAAGAAGGATATTGAGGTCCTTGAACAGGTCCAAAGGAGGGCAACCAAGCTGGTGAAGGGACTCGAACACAGATCCTATGAGGAGAGGCTGAGGGAGCTGGGGCTGTTCAGCCTGAGGAAGAGGAGGCTCAGGGGAGACCTCATTGCTCTCTACAACTACCTGAAAGGAGGATGGAGCCAGGCAGGGGTTGGTCTCTTTTCCCAGGCAACTCTCAAAAAGACAAGAGGGCATGGTCTTAAATTGTGCCGGGGGAAGTTCAGATTGGCTATTAGAAAGAATTTTTTCACGGAAAGGGTGATCAGACATTGGAACGGGCTGCCTGGGGAGGTGGTGGACTCTTCGTCCCTGGAGACATTTAAAAAGCGACTCGATATGGCACTCAGTGCCATGGTCTAGTGACTGTGGCGGTAGCTGATCAAGGGTTGGACTCGATGATCTCTGAGGTCCCTTCCAACCCAGCCTATTCTATGATTCTATGATTCTATGATTCTATGATTCTATGATTCTATTTTTTTGTCTCATTGTCATCTTACTCGGATGCTGTTAAATCCTGGGTGCATTTACTTTAATTTTGCAGGGTACTGGGCACGAGTGGAGGACTCTTGTAAGACTGAGTTGGTATGCTGATTAGGTGCCCACAGGGACATTTAATGCTTAAGCAGCCTGCCTGCTGCATTGTTCCTTGTATATGATTAGTAGCTGTTCATGTTCCATGCAGTCTGGGATGATAGTTTGGGTTCATAGCTTCTTACACACACTATGAAAACTTTGTATGTGTCAAGTAGAGCACTCTTCTTCTAGAAGCTGAAGGTAAAATCCACAATTTGTTGGCCGAAGCATACATTTGCATGGTGTCTGAAAAAAGCAGTAATATATTACTGAGAGCTGTTCTGTGGAAAAATCTATAGTCTGTTCCATGTACTATATTATTACTGTGCAGATCTGGGATTAAATGCTAGGGTTAAAACCTAATGAATGAAGTGGGTTATTTTTCTTTTTCTTTCAGTATCTCACCTGCAGCCTCTTGGTCCTGTCTTCATCCTTTTAACATGTTCAACAGTTATAATACAAAGGTCTTTCACAGCAAAGCTCTCACCTCCCCATATCCAAGATCACGTATTGAGCGTAGCCATGTTCCGGAAGATAAAGTAAGCTGGCTGGTTGAGTGGAAAGATTATAATCCTGTGGAGTACACTGCAGTGTCTATTTTGGCTGGACCCAGCTGGGCTGATCCCCAGATCAAGTGAGTGGAAATTGTGGCTCTTCTCTCCTCTGAACGTGGAAGCAGGAAATACTGGGCATCTGAGTTAATAAGATCACCAGCTAAGTGACATGTGGTTCTACAGTGATATATGGAAGAACTAGAAAAGGGCTGGTTAGAGAGCTGAACAGTTTGACACATGATTTTACTGTGCTGGTGATTGAGGTGGGAGTAGTGTTAATTGGAATAATGTTGATTAACAGTTGTTGATGCTGTGCAAGTGCTGCTTCTCTGTGTTGGAAGCTAGGGAAAAATCTTCAAGTTCTTAAGAATTTGGAAGAACATTTTCATAATATAGTTGTTTATTTATTTGTGGACTGAATACAAGAGGAAAAAAGAATTAATGTAGAAATGTAGTCACTGAACTGAGCGCTCTCAAGAAACGGGACAGTTTAAATGTATGACATTCTTTTTGGTGAATGTGTGTGTTCATTTTTATTGATTCTGTGAATGCATTTTCCTCTCATATTCTTGGGTAGAAGGTTGGATGCATGAATGTAGTGTAGCTTGTAATAATGTGAAATGCTGATTCCTGTGTATTCATTTCTGTGTAGAAAGATAAGAGGTAAATGGTGCTTGAGGTTTCAGCCTTATCTTCCTTGTGTCCCACTGTTGTGTGAACATTGCTTCTATTTGCTCTTAATTTGGTTTAGTGTTCTGCTGATTGGAAAGCACACTACTCCTCAGACTCCCTTGGGCTGCTGATGTGCCAAGGCATAGTTGGGAAAGTGTCAGGTAATGTTTTAGATGATGATACTACTTGAAGATGCAAAATAATTTTTTAGGTATTAGTCTAACTTCCCAAATAAATTATGTGTGGAAGAAGCTAGTCAGTAGTTTGAAACCTGTGATGGTTTAAGACGAACTGCTTTTGCCAAGGGAAATGCACTTCTGTAGGCAGGTGGCTGCTTCTCTGCCGGTTTTCTAGAGAGCACAAAGGACATTTCTGGTTTTACTGATTTTGAAAACCAGTGATTATTATCTTGAAATGCTGATGATTCATATAGAATAAAAATGTCTGCTCTGATTTGAAGCAGCAAAATATTTTTTTTTTAGTTTTAGCAGTGGAAAATGTCCTTCTGTGTTCTCTAACCTTAACAAGAATACCTGTGAAACACTTTGTCTAAATGAAAATCTCAACTGGTACAATGTTGGTACATCAGAGAGGCACACCTGGGTCTACAGAATGAGGTAGAACCTTTACATCAGGTTGAGTACAGGTTTACAGTACAGGTTGAGACTTTATAGCCTCCTATGGAAAAGGGACAGCTTGGAACTAAATTCTGGTTAAAAATGCTTGAGGTGGGTGTTGCTGATCTGGTCACTGGCCTTCAAGCTTTTGTGGAGCAGAGAGATGGTGTGTTGTATAACTTATCTCTATTAAATTATGCTTTTCCTTGTAGTGATAAAGGTTTTTCTCCCAAATTCAATGAGAGAGATGGGGAAGTGGAGAGGAGAAGTCTGAATGGCTTGTACGTGGTGGAAAATGGGAGGCCCCGGTGAGTGTGGGGTTTTTTTATTTTGCATATTCACTTCATTGATGTTTTCTTAGAGCTCTTAAAGGTTTATCAGTTTTGGTCAATGTTACGTGCTAGAAAAAAATCAAGCTACTTTCCTGTAGAGTACTCTTTAAACCTGCTTTTTTTTAATACTTGGAGCATATTTTGAATGTGGGAAAGTAAATATGTTTAATGTGCTGTGCCACTTATTTCAGAAATCCAGTGGGAAGAACTGGCCTCACAGGCAGAGGATTGTTAGGGCGCTGGGGACCAAACCATGCTGCTGATCCTGTTGTAACAAGGTAAGGGACAGATGCCTTGCAGTAAAGAATAAAACTAAGCATTTTGCTTTTTCATGCATCTCTGGACAGGCTATTACTTTTTATGGGCCTTTTGTGCGTGTTCCTCAATGTGTAAACCCATTCAGATATGGGTATCTGAATCTGTGAATCACAGATTTCAAAGTTTCTTATTTTTTTTCTCTGAAAAAGTGTTAAGACATCACTGCTAGTGATGAGCAAATGACTCTTAAATGTTAAGGAAGCAGATTTTAAAAAAGAAACTGACCCAGACAGCATTATTAAACAGAAATACACTATAGAAAAAAATTTCAGTAGCAGGTGCAAAAACTAAAGGATTTGATACTGTATGTGTAATATGCCAAGAGGCCATAGGTGAGGCATGTTAACTTGCAGGAATAGGGTTTTCCTATCATTGTGACTTAACTGCAAAAACCAATGTTTTTCTTTTGCTCTGTAAACTTTGTCTAGTATATTACAGGAAAAGGTGGGGATAGGCTCTTTTGTCAGTTTTAATTGTGTTTTGCTAGCAAGAGCTGTGGGTACGTACTCCTTGTTTTACACAACGCATTCAGAAAAGACTGTGTAATAAACAGGTAGCAAGCTAAGAAGTGTCATATGGAAGATGGAACCATTGTGAAAATCATCCTAGTGCATTTTACTTCTTCCCCTCTTAAAAAAAGCTGACAATGCTAATGATTTGTTTCCTTGAAAGTAAAAGAAACACTGTTTTTCTTGTCTTTGCTTAGATACCTTTTTGCTTAAACTGTTGATAGCTCTTCCTCATTTTTTGAAGGCAGTGGTGGGTGCTTGTGGCCTTGTGCTGCTGCATGTGTGGAGCAGAGGGGCTGCAGCCTGCATGTAGGTTCCATTCTTACAGAAAGGACCCTGGTCTTCTCATTATGGAGAAGCAGGGGGTGCGGCTCGGGAGCACTGCAGCTGGCAGGAGATGCTGGACATGGCTCTCAGAGGAGTTGCTGCTGTCAGCACGGCTACTGAAACGTGGCTCCTGGGCAGTTTCTGCCCTTGTGGCTGAGGACACTGAGTGGGTGGAGGTGTATGAGTACCTCAGGGTTTGCCCTCACTTGTGGTCCTGCCGGGCAGCACCCACTGGTTGCCTCTGTGGCTGTTGTGCTGTGTTTGCCCCACACAGGTGCCAGCACGAGTGCCTTGATATTCCTCTTCCAGGGCCTTGTCCCAAGGAGCCCCAAAGCATGTTCTTGTTTGTCATTTGCTGCAGGTGGAAGAGGGATGGAAGTGGTAATAAAGTTGCTCATCCAGTTACTGGCAAAAACATCTTGCAGTTTGTAGCTATCCAGAGGAGAGACTGCGGGGAGTGGGCCATTCCAGGGGTAAGAGCTCCTGAGACACTATACATTTCCTCACTGGTAAGGACAAAAGGCAGTGAACTCCTGTGCACACCATAGAAGCATGCTTTTTGCTGAACTGCCTTTTGTTACAGAGCTGAGGAGAAACGCTCCTTGAACTAGCTTTGCCCAGGCATGTGCTGGGATGCCTTCTGCTGTTTCTGCATTACAAGGCAGTATTTCTGTTTAATTCTGACCGTGTCTTTTGCCTAATGCAGGCAAGATTTAACCCACTGCAGATTTTGAAGGATATGTGTACTTGCTTCTTAAAACTAGGTGTAAAGTTTGTTCCATGTCCAGATTATGTTTTAGGTGAGTGTAATATACTTGGAGCCAGTCAAAGGGCAGTAATAACAAGTGGAATATGAGGGATAGTCACCTTTGTTTTTTTCTCTCCTCTCTCTAAGGGGATGGTGGACCCAGGAGAGAAGATTAGTGCTACCTTGAAGCGGGAATTTGAGGAGGAGGCCTTGAACTCCTTGCAGAAATCACCAGAGGAGAAAGCAGAGTTGGAGAAGCAACTCCACAAACTGTTCAGAGAGGAACATTTTGTGGTGAGCTTTGTGTCACTTGTTTACATGGCTCTTGAGCATGTAGGAAATGGAAAGGACTACTGCAAACTCTGTAAGGGTATATGTGTCAGAGGGAAGTAAGAATCTTCTTACTGATTCCGCTTTGTTTATTGTGACATGACCTTGTTTTGGTTTGTTTGGGTTCTTAAGGTGTACAGAGGATACGTGGATGACCCTCGTAACACTGATAATGCCTGGATGGAGACAGAGGCTGTGAACTACCATGATGAAACTGGTGGGTGTCTCCACATGTGCTCTTAGTTGTCTTTTATTCTATATGTTGGTTTGAAATTGGGATGTATGTTGGGGTGAGATTGGCAATGAAACTGAGGGTGCATGCTAGTCATGTGTTAAGTATTGGACTAGAACTAGAATGAATGTGAGGATCTCTTGTCTCCTAAGATGTTCAGCCATGACAGATAGTTGTTCTCATTTGGGTTTTGTCAGTCTTGAAATAAGGACTATAGGCACTTTGCCTGAAAATTATTTATGTTATTTAATGCCATTTATTTAATGTTATTTATGTTATTTAATGTTAGTTCTAAGCTATGGACCATGTGCCTTTGTATGGAGATTGAGCATGGGACGAGTTCTGTCTTACCACCGCGTGTGTCTTGAGTTAGTTTAATTTCACTGGGAGGCTGGTCTGTTTCTTGTGTTGTTTTTCTTTTTGTAGGTAGTGTGTGCTTTGGGAACACTGGCTGCTGGCAGATCTTCACTGTGTTTATTGCTTTGGTGTTGCAATTGCCCTTGGTTACTTTGCCAAAGTGATTGTTGGACCTTATTTTACTTCTATAAATCCGTAGGAATGGCCGTACATCACTGATTCTTAGATGAATCTGTTGTCTTGGATTCTCATCTCTAACTTTTTAAGATAAATCAATCTAGTTAGGTGTCTCTGACTTTGAGTCGGGGACTTCATACAGTGATGTTTCTTCTGTGTTTTGGGTAGTTGATACCAGTGATCTCATGTCACTTGTCTTGATTTGCCAGCCTCCAGAAAGAAGTGAAGATACCAGTCCTCTGATCTTTGTTTCTAATACATGTCCTAATACTTTTTAAAGCATTTCTTTGATTGCAGTCTGTGAAGTCTTGGAAACAGTAAGAAACTTAGCAAAGCAATTCAGAAGTCTTTCTCCATCCCTCCTTGAGTTAAATTTTTGAGTTTGTGGACTGTAAAATTTTAATTGTTCTGTTTTTCTATAAACATACATAAGTTTCAGGATTCAGTTTATCCTGTAGAATTTTACCTGAGAAAGGAAGCAGTCAAATGTTAGCTTAACAAAGTAACAAAAATGAAGTCAGAGGGATTGGCTAAACTTATGGCAGTGACTGCACGTTGTCATAATTTCTCACAACTTGTTTTTCTGCTGATGGTCACCACCTTAGGGGTGGTGACGAGGAGTAAACACTACCTCTGCCATTCAGATTTACTTTAAAATAGTGCAGGTTTGGAAAAGGTTCTGGCACAGAATCCAGTGAGCAACTTAATTGGTCTCTCTGAGAAGCAGGTGAAGGTTGCTGTATGTGAAGGAGCCATGTATGGAACTGCTCGGATGCAAGAAAAGAAAAAGCAGAGAAGATGATGCAATAGCATGTCCTCTCTTGTTTTGTGAACAGGTGAGGCATTGGATAATTTGCCTCTGGAAGCAGGTGATGATGCTGGAAAAGTGAAATGGGTTGATATCAGTGAGAAGCTCAATCTGTATGCCAATCACAGCTACTTCATTAAGCTTGTGACTGAGAGGTGGGAAGCCCACTGGACTGAGGAACCTGAATGCCAGGAGTGATCTGAATAAAGAACTGATGGATACCAAGAAGAGAATATGTTTCAAACAAATGACATTGTCCTTTTTCAAAGGACAGTTCAGTGAAACCGACATGAAATTCATCTGGCAAAAGCACTTGGCAGTGATAAGTAGAGTTTTTTTCAGACACTTCAGATTCCTTCTTTTGATATCTCAGCTATTATGAAATGAGTTGAATGTGGAGCTGTTACCTTGTTTTTCTTTCTTATCTTCATTATTTTCAGCCATTTCATAATATTTGCAGAATTGTGTGACAACTCTGAGTTTCTGACTGGTTGCAGTTCAGAGGCTTTTCACCATAGCTCTCTATTGTTGCCCTGATTTCTTGTCAGGAATATGAATCTTTCAAGAGACGTGAGGCTTCTTAGATGAAAACTTGAATAATGACTTAAATTAAGTGCTGCATAATAAATTGCATTGTCTTTACTGAATTTTTTCACTTTGTTTATCTTTTCCATGGTTTTCTATTTTGAGAGATCAGTATTCACATTTAGTTGCTTTCTAATTCACAGTATGGATGGTATTCACATCTGAATATTTGATAGTGTTTCTTGTCTAAAAAGATAACTGTTGGAGGATGTAACCTGATGACTGATTTTGGAAGCTGGAATATGAGGTTCCTCTCTTCCAACCATAAAAAGAATTATTGTGAAGAGAAGACTTAGTATGTAATCTTATAAACTGGGGTGGCTTTTTACAGTGTAGGTAATGTAACTTGCAGTCAGGAGGAGACTGTTAGCCACATTCTGCCTAACTAATGAATGATTATGATTATGATTTTATGGTGGGTTTTTTTTTTCCCCTTTTGAACTCTATCCCTACCTCCCAATTAGCTCATTAGATCTGGAGGAGGGGTGTGTTTATACAGGGACTCTGGGAATCTTGTACACTTACTAGTTTGTTCCTTTTGAAGGAAAAAGTAATACTATGAGTTATTAAATTTGATTTCAATCCTTGCTCACCTCTTCCTCTACATTTGATTACTTCTGTAGTCTTACTAAAACAGCATAAATGTTCTCTGTTGCAGTAGAAGCTTCCATAGACTTGTTTTATACAAAAGTCTTTCTTCCTAAGAACTAGTAGTTGCTTAGGCAGAAAGGATTTTGATTGATCTCTTCTCAGCAGTCTCTCAGGATGGAGACTGGGTAGGATCTGGTAGGGCCAGATCAAGACCCCAGTGAATCTGTGGAATTCAGAATGGGCAGAAGGCATAGCCTGGTTCAGGAGTTCCCACCTCTTTTTACTCATGGTCTGTGGAAACGGGATCTGTGAAATGACTTGAGTATATTTTTTTTCTGAGAAAAGATGGAGGCAGCTAAGAAATTTGATGCTCAGCATTTAAGGCCTAAGGACAAAGTCTGAGAGAGATGTGCACTGTCACTCATGTCGGCTTCATAGGCGGCTACGAAAGATTATCTCGGAGCAACAGTTGGAAACATCTGTAGTTTTCTAGGTGTGTGCAGACTGAGAATGGCAGGTTATAATTAATAGCAGTTAATTACTTTAATGTGCAGTTAATGCATTATGCAGAGCAGGTCCCTAACAGCATAGATGGGTTTTGAAAGCATGACCACAAAAGCAGACCCTTTTTTAAGTATATGGCAAAGGAATGTGCCATCATGTCTTAGAAGGGCAACTTTACTGTAGCATGTCAAAATAGTATAATTTTTTTCTTTAAAGTTACTGTTTGCCTGTGAAATGCTTAACATAGTGCATGATAATGAAAACAGGAGAATATAATTTCAATTTTAAAAGTACCATACTGCATGAAATAAAAAGCCCCACATTGCTTATATACCCAGTATGTTATTTCCTGGAAAGCAAACTTTCTCTAAGGAATCTTTTCAGTTCTCATCAGTCTTGTCTTAAAGCTTTTTTTTTTTTTTTTTTGTCTTGACAGGCTAAGTGAACTTGGCTTTGTTTTTTTTAATGTCATGTTTCCAGGAAAGCTTTCTGGTGAACAGTTTTCATTTGGAGTGTGTAGATGGTATGCTGAATGCAGTTACGTTGTGTATCCCAGCATATTACTAATCAAGTCTTGATGCTTGCTTGTGTCCTGAAATGTGTTGGATGATTATTTAAAGTTTATAACCAAGCAAATGTGGCATTTCTTTTGTTTGTCTTTTGGAAAAGTATGTTTCTTGGGTGATGTTAGCTCATGTATTGGTGCAAGTTAGATGTGTTGGAAAGTCTTTTTTTTCAGGCCTTTTTGTTGTGGCTCTAACTTATCTTGAACTATGTTATTTAAATATCTAAGGATGATCTATCCCCAAGGATTGGGATAACCAGACAGGACTCATAGCCTCTATATTCCCTCTCATGGAACCCTCCCTGCAGCACCAACAACATTCAGGCTCTGGGTTTGCTTTACCACCTAAAACCTCAAACGTTCTTCCCCTTGGTCACTTTCCCATTCTTCCCAATTTTGGCTCCGCAATTCCAAACATCTGGACCTGGCTTCCAAACACAAAGAGTAACCACTGAAAACTCCTTGTAACCTCTTTTCAAGCTGAAGAAATAGATGGGTTTCGTATTATAAAAACAACTGAAGAGTTACCTCTTTGAATGCTTGTCTTTTGATCAGAAAGCAGTGTGGATTACTGCCCTCTAGCTTCAAAGGTAAGTTGCACTCTTTCCCTGTCTCCTATGGTAGTTTGACATTCAGAAAAGTCTCTCTCAATATGCCTGATGGTCAACTGAAGCTTCCTGCAGTCTTAAGTTCCATTATGCTACTGGGCAAGTCAGTTAACTCAGACTGAGCGTGATAAGCCTGCAGAGTGTCCCAGTGGCATAGGTGTCTAAAGCCACCAGCAGTTTTCCTTGAACCTATTTGGTTACTGTGGAAAAAAAGGTCAAGGAGGCCTACAAGAAAGCTGGGGAATGACTTTTTACAAGGGTGTGTAGTGACAGGACAACATGTAATGGTTTTAAACTTGAAAAGGGTGGATTTTTAGAAAGAAATTCTTTCCTGTGAGGCTGGTGAGACACCAGAACAGGTTGCCCAGGAAAGATGTGGATGCTTCACAAGACCTGCGAGGAAGGGCTGAGGGAGTTGGGGTTGTTTAGTCTGGAGAAGAGGAGGCTCAAGGGAGACCTTATCACTATCTACAACTCCCTGAAAGGAGGTTGGAGCTGGGGGGGGTCGGTCTCTTCTCCCAGGTAGATACCAGTAAGACAAGAGGGCAGGGGCTTAAGGGGATGTTTAGGTTGGATATTAGGAAGAAATTCTTTACAGAGAGAGTGATCAGGCATTGGAATGGGCTGCCCAGGGAGGTGGTGGATTCTTTGTCCCTGGAAGTTTTTAAGAAGAGACTGAATGTGTCACTCAGTGCCATGGTCTGGGAACCACAGCGGCAGTGGAAGAAGGGTTGGACTTGATGATCTCGGAGATCCTTTCCAACCTGGCTGATTCTGTGTGTGATTCATCCCTGGAAATGTTCAAGGTCAGGCTGGTTGGGGCTTTGAGCAACCTTGTCTGGTAGGAGGTGTTCCTGCCCATGGTGGACATGTTGGAATTCTCTAAGGTCCCTTCCAGCTGAAACTATTCTGTGATTCTGTGATCTTATGTTAAATATTTTCCTGTTCAATACCAAATCCTCATTAGTTAAACATCAGTTAAATGTTAAGTGTTTTTAAATCAACATTAGTTAAAAACAAATGTTAGAACTAGTGAGATTCTGTTAATTTACGAAGAAAAGATTTACATCCTCCCACACTGGGGCTTTCACTACTGCTATCCTGTAGAAAAAGAATTAATTTTCTTTTAGAGTAAGATATAATTCCTTCTGCTTGTATTTTTAAAAACATAAAAATTCTCAAGCACTTAGTTTTGGTTTTATTTTTTCTTTTCCTGTTAGAAAGCAAAGAGAACTTATTAGTATTCAATGTAATACTGTCAGCTGAAATAACTATGGAAAGATATGTGCCCCATTGTTGGTTTAGTGTGAGCTTGCTACTAGTACTTACAAGTTGGTTGTTTTTTTCTTCAAAGTTCAAGCAGGGCTCATAATAAGTAGAGAATTTAGAATGGTAATAACATAAGTTTATAGGTTTTTTAGGTTTATACCAAACATGAGTAATTTTAAAGCTGCTGTGATTTCCAGTTTAAGCTGTTAGCATTTCCCACACTGGATGCCTGCTTGTTTCAGTATTTACTGTGTTTGCAGCAGGAAGAACCTTGCTCAGAACACAAAAAAGCAACAGGAAATACATTTTGAGAGAGAGTCCTGTGAAGCAGTCTGAAAACAAAGGGTTACAGTGTCCTGGTTTTGGCAAAAGGAGAGATCTGGGGGGGGGTATGGGTCTTCTCCATGTGGAGACCGGAAAATCAGGCAGTAGGAGCTGTTCCTAGTGAAGTCTGCCTTGTGTAGTGTCCTTAATGTCATCTCTGTACCCTGGTTGCTCATGTACATGGTCAGATAATTCAGTATGCAATAAAGCTTGCTGTGCTTTTGCTTCCTCCTGGTTTGTATGTATTTTGAGATCTTGTTAGCATTTTATTTTTCATTATTTGTGTGAGATTTCACCTCTCCATAATTTTACTCTTTCCTAACCATGCAATGCTTGTGGAAGCCTTTTTACAGATTTTGGGTTTGTTGGGTTTTTTTGTTTGTTTGTTTTTTGTTTTGTTTGGGGTTTTTAGGTTGGCAGGAACTTCTGGAGATTATTTAGTCCATTCCCCAGACACAGATAGAGTCAAATAGAGTCAACTCGAGCAAGTTGTCCAGAACTGTCTGGTCAGGTTTGGAGCATCTCTTGGGATGGAGAATCCACAACTTCTCTGGGCAACCAATGCTTTTGCTTTATTACTCTCAACATGGAAAAAATTCTTGTTCATTCATTCTTGCAGTTGGTAGCCATACACAAAATTAATTTTTTTAAAATGATCTTCAGTCCAGGTAACATCAGAGCATCTGTATCACCTTTGGACTACAGGTTGAACAGTTGGGATCAGGCAAAGTCATCTGGCTCCAGTGACAGTGTGGTGTGACTGGCTGGTGCCTATGTATAGTTTTGAGTACTATGGCTTACATCAGAAAACCACAAGATATCATGAATCATACCTTCTTAAGACCTTTTTGACATTTTGTTTACTTCTCAGCTAACAAAGAAGCAATTTTCAAAAATTTTTTTAAATATATGGCCCCTACTAATCCCTGGAGGATTGATACATTTGGCAGTGGGAGTGTGTGTGTGGTATAAAAAGGGATTTTCATAGTGCAATTTTTCAATGTAGACGGTAGGGTTGTGCACTTTAGTGTTGCTGGAGGAGTACTTCGGTGATCATGCCTGGAGTAGAGAGGCTCCCAGCTGAGATAGAGTGTTACAAATCAAAAGTTACCTTTATTTTCTTGCAGAAAATGGAGCTTGTGAATTAAAGGCACTGCTGTCCTTTGAGGCCAGCTATGTACTTGCAGTCTGACAGCTGTGATATCTGACATCTGACTGCCTGCATGTTAAGCAAAAAGCCATCAAAAGAGAAGCCCCCCATAAATAAATTTTCAGTTACAGTTGTTTCTTGGTCCTACTCTTTAGTGATTATTTTAGTAGTAGAAAAGTCTGAACTGGTCAATACAAGTTTAGATTAATACATGTGTCTGGGGAAAATCTTGTAGGATGCAATTCAGAAGTTGACATTATGTTGGATCTGTTTGAGGCCACTGAGATCAACATCTCTCTGCTTTTTTCTGCAGCCAAGTCTGAGGGTTTAAAGCATAATACATGCTTGTTGGATCACACATGCACTTGCAGCTTAACAAGAAGGTGAGTAGAACTTGAGAAAGCATCCCAGTTGCCTGTTGTGGAGGCAATAGCATAAATATTGGTCATAAAGCACAGGGATGAGAGGGCAGAAAGAAGGAAGTGTGCTCTTTATAGCATTTTCTACACTGGCATGTTTGTGCAGTTAGTTGACTAGTTGGAAAGAAGGTGCTTATCCTCAATGAAGACTACTATTGATAGTGACTGTAAAAAACCAACAGCAAGACCAAACAAACCACAACAAGCAAAACCAGATAACAAAAAAAAGTAGAAATCATTAATCATTTCTCTAAGATAGCTGATTCTCTTCCTGTGGAATACATGCAAGGCCATCAAGAGGAACAACATATTATCCAGTTTAAGAATGTTTTTTGGGGGGAAGCATTTAGGCAAAGCTGATTAGTATTCTGCCCCAAAGTGTCAAATTGAGGAAAGAGGACGTGCAGGTTGGTGTGTCTCCTGGAATATCCCACATGTTGTCAACCTTCCAGTTAGGCTGGGAGTTATGGCTGCATCTTGGGACTCTGGTATCCCTTAATGGACCTGTCTAAAACCATCAGTTTCCAACTGCTTTTATTCACACTCAACACTAAGCATTTTAGCTGAAACAGGGAAAGTTAATAGGTCAGATAATTTTAGCCCCATTCAAGTTGTAGCCAGTTGCACAAAGTGAACAAGCTAGTGCCAGGGCTTAGGTGTGAGCAATGAATGGATTATGAGTGTACTCTCTCTGGGCATGTGTACATGAATGTGTCTGTGTCTCAAAGGGGATCTAAAGCTTGGTAGGAATGTAATTTCACAAATACGAAGGACTAAATAGATGTTTAATTTACACTCATTGTGTAAGTGAAAACAATCAAATTGACAAAAGGTGAATAAAATTATGACTTAAGAATTAGCTTTCTCTTACCTACTTCATATACACAAAAATTTAAAATATTTATAAGTTAAGATAGAGCGGTAACAATATAATTATAGTACTGATGGGAAAGCTGACTTTCATTTGGCATCATGCACATCTGCTCCTTAACACATTAGGTGCTTCAAATATCCATGGCTGTAATCATCTTGTTGATGGTCATTGTATACCCTGCAGAACTTGGACTGTTTAAAAGGAAAATCTTCCCTGTGAAATTCAATTTCATTATACCTTTTTCTAGTACTTTTTTTGAGCAGAGCAACAGAGAGTATTAACCTCAGTGGAGAACAGGTCAATCCCAATGAGTTGTCGTATGAAGCATGTGAGATTGTTTTAAGGTGGCTGACTCTTTACTGTAGGAAGAGCAAATAAGCAATAGGTTGCAATCAGGTAGGAAATGTGCTATCAAAATGACTTTTTCCTTGAGGAATTTGAAGCCTCAGAGAAAGAACCTTTTTCAAGTGGAATCAACACAGAATACACTTTTGTGCATGCAGTCCAGCTTGCCTGACACACACTGCTGTGTGATGAACAGAATGTGGAGTGGGTGATGAGTCAGGCTTACAAGAGAAACTGTCAGTGAAACTGGTTTTAGTGGGAAATACTCTTTCATTTGTCTAAAAAACTCCTGTGTTTGTAAATGTTAGTAGTCTGATCCATTGTTTCCCAGAGCATCAGGCTGGAGCTGGACTAGGATTAGCAGCCCTTGCTTGTTCCAGAGCAAATTAGTGAGGGGCGAGTGGACTTCCACTGCCGTAGCTACCAAAAGAGCATTTCTGAATACTATTTTCTTTTCATTGGAAAGGTGACATGGTTCAGGTGAAAAGCGTTTTCATCAGTGTTTTCTGATTCTTCCAGGAATAACATTTGAGGGTTCTTGCCTGTAGCAGAGCATGCCTGGAGTGTTTTCAGTTAAGTGCTAAGAAGTTAATCAGTTTCAGCAATAATCTCATTCTGTCCTGGTTTTTATACCTAAATTGCACCTGTCTTTGGCATGCAACAGCTGAGAGATGGTGAAAGAAATAGTTAGCATTTCTTTCTCAGGAAAAATCATAGAATCATAGAATTTTCAGGGTTGGAAGGGACCTTTAAGATCATCCAGTTCCAAACTCCCTGCCATGGGCAGGGACACCTCCCATCAGATCAGATTGCTCAGACCCCTGTCCAGCCTGGCCTTAAAAACTTCCAGGGATGGGGCTTCCACCACCTCTCTAGGCAACCTGTGCCAGTGTCTCATCACCCTCATGGTGAAGAACTTGTTAAGAAGAATGTTAGTAGTAGTTGGTCCTCTGGGGGAGAAGGGAAGAATAGGCTTGTTAAGGAGAATAAGGAGGTGTTGGAGCTGTGGGTTGTGGTGTTACACCTGTTGCTAATCAGGCTTTTGACACATGTACACATATTTCATGTTCATACAGTTAGTTCATTACACAACTTATCAGCAGGAATTCTGCTATGTGGCATTGGTACTCCTTCTGTTGTGTTTCAAGAAGCGAAGGAAGAAGTATCTGAGAAGCACTGATTTTTAAATTTTTTTTCATGTATTTTAGGAATTATGGTTTAAAGACCTACACGTGAGCTACACAATTGTTAATCCTTTGTTAAATGTCAAATGGAATTTCCATTGAACCATTTCCTTGATACCTTTTCTTTAACAAAATTCTTACAAAGCCCATATATTTTGGTAGACTTACTTTACTTGAGTCTTCTATTGCAGAATGTTAACCTGACAATGCAATAAATAAAGAAAACAAGTCCTATGTCATTTTCTTCACTGTATAGTAAAATCTAAATTCTATAATTCTACAGATGTTTTGTTAACAGCTCAGTCGTCAGATTAGTATTATTTACTGTTTCAGAGAGATCATAGATAAATGCAAGGGAAAACACTTGGTTTAGCTATGAACTACTTGGAGTAGGTAAATTTTTCTGCTTTTAATGAATGTAGAACTCCTCAGCACCTGTGTTTTTTGATAAGAATGCAGTGAGCCTTATGACACCTTTGTCTTGAAAACCATGAAGCTGTTGATTACAGAAATAATCAGGATTTACATATTTCACCAGTTTTAGCTTGGCACTTGGATTCTGTTAAGTCAGGCTCAGAACAGGAGACTTTCATTTACGTCTTCTGCAACAAAGAAGAAGAAAATGTAATTAACGTGATGTGCAAGAGACATTTTCATGCTGTGTCACTATGAAGAAAGTGATATACTAAAGTTTCAGAGGACTCATGCAGGGGAACACTATCCCTAACAAACAACAGGTATGGTTGCTGCTGTTGTGTTCAGAAGCCATTCATTAGACCCTTGATAGGTGCTTTCTTGTTTCTTGTGTTAGGTCTCCTTGATCTGTTTGTAAACCAGGAATCCCTTCCACCCCCCCTCTTCACAAGTGACTGATCTTACACCCTTCTTTGAATGAACAGTCATTGGCAGCACTATGTGCATATTATGATAAGTCCCTGCAGCTTAATTGTATGTGTGGTTTGTAAATGCTAAAATGCCATCAGAAGAACTTTAAAAAAATTTGGGTAGAGTGCTTCAACCACTGATTTCCCAGTACAAGCTCTCTTGGCCTTTTCTTTGGTACTGAAGAAGAAAATCAAGTGTTATGTTAAGACATGCAGAACATATTGGTTCAGGCACCACGTAGGAATGTTTTGATGTTTAGCACAAACTGCCTCTTAAGTTTTTCCTCATAGAAAAGGTGACTTTTTCTTATCTCTCCAAGACAATTCAGATCTGCACCTTTGGCAGTCTTGTCATTACCGTTTGCCTCTCTGCACAGCAGCACATAAACTTCTGGCTACAATTTCTTTCCTGTACATTGTGGTCCAAGAGTGTGCTTAGTGTTGATAGGACCATTTTGTCCTATACATCTGCCTTTTCCTCTAGTTTTACCTTCCTTAATCCCAAAGCAGTGGCACCATTCCTTCAAAGCAATGAGTTTGTTTTGGTCTCCATCACACTCTTGGAAGAAACGGGTTATGCAGTGTTCCATGGGAACTAGGGAGGCTCTCAAAGGTGCGATCTCTGAATGTGTTAATAATCTGAAAGAAAGAGCAGGTATGTGGAGCTGTATTTCATTAATAAATCATCAGGATCATTGAAGATTATCTAAGATGCTGGAAGACGACAGTGTTGACTTTTACAGAGATGCCCCAGTTGTGTGGTGCTTATGTTATTAATCTGTCCCTAGTCATTAGGATGTAGATAAACTGATAAACTTTTTCAACTGCTATTTGTTCATTACCATTTTTTTCTAGTGCAAGTATTACTGAGACATGTACACAAGTCATCAGTTATGGAGCTTTGCCATCAATCTTCATGAAGTCAAGCTCACAAGACACTCAACTGTGTTCTAAGGTGTGATCAGCACAAGGTGTTAAGGGCATGCAGCCTTGAAACATGGATCCCACCACCAAGTCTCATGACCAAAAGTCTCAGTCACATTGTTAGAAGCTGGGGGTTCCCTCCCAACCGTAACACTGATGCTGTTTTACCACATCTGCTCCTTAAACTGAGATATTTCCATAGTATTAATTGAAACCCAGTGAATTATTGCTGACTGGCCTCTGCCTTTTCTACTTAGCTTCTTACTCTTAGCTTCAGTAATAATAGGATCTCATGAGCCTTGTTTTCTTCCAGGATCAGGACATTTATAGTCATTAAGATACTTTAGAGCTTAAGGTGTGTAATACATGATTGTGAAAGGCAAGAGCATAGCAGGTTCTGACCTAAGACATGACTCCAGCAAGACAACGAGAGAAGTTCTGTGTTAGAGATTAATGCCTCCTTAGACAGAGGAGGGACTGGTCCTGTAGGTAGAGAATCCTTCAAGTGGTTTAGAAAAAGATAACAGCCTGCACTTAAACAGCAAATTGGAGCTGAACCCACCCACAAAGATTTTTTTTTTCTTCTTTTTTTTTTTTACCTGTCAACAGGATGTTGATCAAGCTGATGAAATTGCCAATGCACAGGATACACATACAAATGATAATTTTTGTCAAAGTCATGCAGGAGCAGCTCAACTTCGTGGTCACTAGCAACAAGGCGCTTGTCATTCTGGTAGATTTTTTTTACCTGAACAAACAAAAAAGTTTTTTGTTTGTTTGTTTAGGGCTGAAGATCTGTCCTGAAGAGAGCTATCTAGCAAGGAGGTGATTTGGATAAATGAAACTTGATAAAATGTGACTGGAGAAATGGCTTTTAGTGTTTGTGGCTGTATACAGCATGAGAAGCTTGTCGTGAGTAGTCCAGATGATTGTGGCTGCTGTCCATGCCAACCCTAGTAGTTACTGGAAAGGAATTGAAATTCCTGTGGCCAACCATCAGACTCAGCTAATCGGGGCAGTAGCATCAGGTTGGTAGGAAATGACACTGATTTTATCACATTTGTTGACCTTTTCCTCAGCCACACAACTCAGCTTCTGGTGTGAAATAAGCCATCTCAGACATAATCTAATTCATACCATTTAGTATCAAACATTCCAGGAAGGTCAGTTTCCCTGTTGGTAAGTGTGTAAGTAATCTTTCATGTTGCTCAAGCATATTTTGCTTAAATCTGCCTTGACCTACTGCATGCACCTCCTACTCCAGAGTTAGAGCAGCTCAGGTCTTGTCTTACCTTAAACTCTTTTCTAACAGTCATGGCTTTTTAGGGAGTTATGGTATCTATAGCTTCAAAACCAAACTACTGTCACCATTCACTTGACATACTTCTTCTCTTAAAAAAAAAAACAAACAAAAAAAAACCCAACAAAAAAAGGCTCAATGGTATTAGATGCTGACTCTTTTTTTAGTGTGATGCTGCGTATCTACAGATGGTAAAATGCAGCTCTTTTATCACCGAGTGTTAGACTTGTGTCATTTTATGACCCTTAATTATCATGTTGTAAATGCACAGTTTATGTGGATGGATTAAAAAGTGCAAGCAATACCTTTAACTGTTGAGTGTTTTCAGGTACATTTGTAGTGATGGCCAAGTACAAGGTTTGCCTCTGGAGCATAGGAGGAGCTGCTTTTGGCCTGTCCAAGGCAGGGATCTCCTACCCCCGTGAAGGTCCTTAAACTCTATTATAATTATGTCTCAAATCCTGATGTGTGGCTACCCAGTTGCTCAGTCTTGTGAGGTTCTTGAGAAGTTTTCTTCACCAGGAGTCAGAGTCCTTCCATCCTTCCTTCCTTTGAATACTTGTGAGTTGTCAGCAGACTTTGTGCCTTACCCTCCTCTTCCATGACACTTAACAAAAGTTGAATGGCACAAGTACTTTCATCTTGTCGGACTCCACAGCTGAGCTCTTAGCTGGCTGTTCCCTCTTATTCTGTCTTTTTGTTATCCATACCCAGATCTTACATCTTATGCTATGGCTGAAGTCCTTTGGAAAAGGGAACTAGCTGCATTAATTGGATCATCCTTACCTAGGATGATGTTTTCAAGAGGCTGGTCATATAGCACTTCCTTGAATAGAAGCTCAAGTGATGATGTTTATCTAGGTGTGCACTAATTCTGGCTTTTCCATCTCTTGTCTGTATACACTGACTTCAGATAATACCCTTAGCTTGCATTTGCTTGGACAAAAGGAACACTAGTAGCAAAAATGCGTCTCAGCCTAAATGAACATGAGGGGCACACACTTGAAAGTTTATGAAGTTTGTTTTGCAATTTGTTAGTCTAGTGAAGTATAAATTGCCTTAACCAGAGAGCAAATGCTCAGAGGACATGGGAGAACTTCTAACATGTGAATCACTGCTTTCACATGGCTTGGCTGGCTCTAACAATGTAACTGCAAAGTCTTACTTAAAAAGGATTGCTGACCTTACTCCTTTGCTTTTCAGTTAGAAATCCAGAAGTACCCAGGTCACCTTCATAATACTGCATAAGGATGTTTTTGAGCCAGTCTCGCATCCGGAGCGGGAACTGATCAACTTCATAATCAGTACAGCGAGGGATGTCTGCCAAACAAGAAAGCTTTTAACAATGATATGTTAAGTCTCCAGTCAATCATTTCTGAGCCAAATTAGATTTGATTCTTGGTAGCAAACTCCCAGTTAAGCTTAAAATGTATGGAGTTGTTGATACAGAAAAGTGGAAATGCAATTAATGGGTTCAATCATAAATCTTCAGGTTTTTGGTGCACATGCTTACCCAGCTGTGAAAGCCACAACCTTTGTATATCTATGCACCTTCTGAGGAGACCTGTGCAGTGACACTGTTACCAGGCAGTTGCATGAAAGCAAAGTTCTTGACAGGAAAGGAATATTCTGGCTGAGAGTGCACTTTCCTCCCAGGATATGCAACAATTTCCAAGAGCTTGGAAATCAGCTTTGCCTTTTGGATCCTGAGTTCTGCATTTGGCATGTAAATAGTTGTTCTGTTTTGCTTTGTTTTTGTTTATTTTTGTTTTGTTTTGTTTTGACTTGACGTTTTCATTTATTAACTGGCTGCTTACTAATGCTTAAAACCCTTAATTATAGAAAAATTACTTTTTAGATATGTTTAGGGTTTTAAGGTCTTAATAGGTAATTGATGCAGAAGGGGGAGGGAGCACAGGAAGAAACCAGGTAATTTAGGAGTAGCTGGTGATTAAGACTACTGGATCTTTATACCTAGGTGAATTCTTCATAGGAAAACTATCCTTACATTTGCAGGAGCCCATATAGTCTAGGTGCAGCTGACGTCCCATTTTTGTCCCCTCAAGTTGACATTTGGTGCCAAAGAGTTGACATGTGCCATCATAAGTCTTATTATCTGTTCCACAAACCTAGAGAAAGAGTAAAAAACAAAACCACCCCTCCACACACACTGTTTTGAGAAAAATTCTGGTTACTCATGGAGGCATTACAATAATAAAAAGTCTCGTTAACATTTGGTGTAGCAGTTGTGAATACCCACAGGGAATAAATGTGATCAGAACTACTGAAAATCATAGCTGTTCTATGCTTGCTTAAGAGTTAGTTACCTGTACTTTCACACAGTTTTGAGACAACGTTATTTTTCTGTAGTAGTTTCTGAGATGGTAGAGAGTTATTACACTGGGGTGTGTGTTAGTATTCAGTGTATGCTCTAAAACACCAAATGAATAAAAAGAACTTTTAGGGACAGGAAAAACCTGGGATCCCTGAGAGACTAAATGAAGCAGATCACTTTAGGTACCGTGTAGCTACATGTGTTCATACTGTTCTCAAGCTATAGTCAATGAGTTTGGGCACTTTATATGTATTTTGCAATTACTGGAATTACCCAAATACACTTGCATGCTTTTTTAGGTGCAGTTATTCTAAATAGCAGGAGAATGTGATCTTGCAAACATTTTAGTGGGCTTTCCCTCAAGCTGTGTGCTGACTTACCTGCTCATAGGATGTAAGAATACTTACATGCTCATAGTCTTTGGTGGGAGGACAAGCAGCAGGGTCTTGGCAAACACAGCTGGGTTTCCCATGTTTGTCTGCATGGCAGACTTTACCTCTCTTGCAGTGGAAGTTCCTACATGGGTCTAGCGATTGGAGCAAGAAAGAGTGAATGTTAGAGGGGATGAGATGAAGCAAAGTGTTTCTGTCTGGTACTACTGACAGTCAAAGGAAATACAGCCCAATATTCACTAAGAAGCCATGTGCTCTTTTGTAAGTTTGTTAAAATGCACCTGGATCTTGTATTGAAGAAATCAGGTCAAACTTTGAACAAGGAATTTTGTGAGACTTCTAGCAGTCCCAAGTTTGAGTTGGATGGATAAATACATTTCTCAGATAAAGCATTTTCTCCTAAAAGGACTGACATTCACTTCCATCTTCCTTTGGTGAAGCATTCTCCATCTGTCTTTGCTGGCACTTTTTTCACTCCTAGCTGAATTCAAGGTATTCTGAAACTGAAAGGTTTCAATGCAAGGTAATTCCCATTCTTGCATAACTGACACAGAAAATTGTGCACTCTCTGTACTGTACACTGGTTTTCACAAACAAATGAGTACATCCATTTGAATGGAAAGAGGATTCTCTGTGGATGTAACTGTGATGCAGGATTATGGACAAACACAGCTCAGTCATGTGAAATCCTGTGCTGCCAAAAGCAGAAAAGAAATGCAGATCATCAGATTCCTCACTACAGAGTTAGCAGTGACATGCTGGCTTTGTGACTTACCCAACAGAGCCTTCTCACTCGTGTTGCTTGCACTTTCCATCTTGCCATGGGAACTGCCTGTAGTCTTAACCTGAATGGTCACAGATACATGAGCAGAAGTTGTGGTATCTTGGAAAGAAGAAACAGGGTCCTGTGCTCTGCTTGCAAAATGTGTGAGAAGTGCATAAAATCTTGTATACTACACTGCTAAGGAGCTCTGTTATTTGGAAAGGAAAAAAAGGTGGGAGGAAAATAAGCACACAGTAAGGCCTGAGCACCTGAAAATTCTGCAGTATTTGCCATGTAGCAGCAAAGTGCCTTGAGGCTGGCAGAAGTCTTAGTTTGCACAGGGACCCTCCAGGCTGGTGAGCATGAACTGCCACTCGATAGTGCCTGCAGTCAGTAGCACCATGAGCTTCCAGGCCAGACATGTGAAGCAGGAGGAGAAATCACAGAAATCACACTGTTAGAGGTTGAAAGGGACCTCAGAAGATCACTGAGTCCAACCTCCCTGCCAGGCCAGGGACACCTGCATCAGGTCACACAGGAACACATCCAGCTGGGGTTTGAATGTCTCCAGTGAAGGAGACTCCACAGCCTCCCTGGGCAGTCTGTGCCAGGGCTTTGTCAGCCTTACAGTGAAAAAGCTTTTCCTTATATTTATGTGGAACCTCTTATGCTCCAGCTTGTACCCATTGCCCCTTGTCCCATCACTGAACATCACTGAGCAGAGCCTGGCTCCATTCTCCTGACACTCACCCTTTACGTATTTATAGACATTAATGAGGTCACCCCTCATTCTTCTCCAAGCTCCCTCATTCTTTCTTCATAAGGGAGATTTTCCACTCCATCATCTTTGTGGCTTTGTGCTGAACTCTCTCAAGCAGCTCCCTGTCCTTCTGGAACAGGGGGGCCCAGAACTGGACACAATATTCCAGATGCAGCCTCACCAGGGCAGAGTAGAGGCAAATCAGAGCCTCTTGCTACTTACTGACCAACCCCTTCTAATGCACCCCAGGATGCCATTGGCCTTCTTGTCCACAAGGGCACATTGGTGGCTCATGGTCATCCATCCATGGTCATCCAGAAGAGATAGATGCATCTTCTGATCATTCTTTGGAGCTGTTGAGAGGTGTCTGCCCTCTTTCAAAAGGATGCCTCCCATATTACAGGTCCTTACTTAACCATAGGAAAACTCTTTTCCTTGGAAGAACACCCCCACCCCTGATAGCCCACTGGTTATCTAATGTGTGACTAGGGTATGGGAGATCTGGGTGCAATATCCTCATTTATCTGAAGGGACAAAGCCCACATCCTTCATCTTGTATGAAAGTGCCTTAGCCACTAGGATGGTAATTATCCTGAGGACTCTAGCCTTGCCTTTTCAAGCTGTTCGCTTCCAAATGGTGAAGTTTAAAACCTTTGGGAGAGAAGAGTGAACAAGCTTTCCTGGTTGGCCTGATACTGGGTTCCAAGTTTTGTATCTGTGTATCCACATCTATTTGTGGATAATATTCCCTATTGGAGCTGTTAGATCAGTTGTGCTTTCTGGTACAATTCTAAATGTTATATATGAAGTGACACAGTGTGAACCAAAAGAATAATGAATAAAAGGAGAAATGAGACTTCTGCACATTAAGAAACCCTTACATTGTTTTTCTCCAAAATGTCCATTCAATAATCAGGAATTTAAATTTGGGACTGGTTCCTTCCCTCGGAAACCCCCCCCCCCCCTTTTTTTTTTTTTTAATTCTTCTAATACGTAACTTTATTTGGAGGAGTATTTACCTTATCTTCCTTTTCCATGGAATTTATGCTCTGAACAGAGCTACGTGTTTCCAGTTGTTGCTTATTGTCAGAATTAGGTAGCTCATGATCATAATAATAATCATCTTTTTCAGAGACAATAAGGTCTTTAATCTTGACATCCTGGTAGTCCTCAGGGTCTGTATGAACTGCAACATCATCTTCATTGGTTCCTTTCCTTTTGTGCTCAGTACTGGTGCTCTCCTGGTCATTACTCTGGATTCTCTCCTCTTCCTCATAGGCTGCTTCTTTTCTGGTATTGTTGAGAACTTTCTTGTCCTCAACATCACCACTGTCATGAACATCATCATGAAGATTACTGTCCTCTGTATCTTGTCTTTTCACCACTGTGTTGTGATCACTGTTATAGTTTACCCAGCTATTGTCTCCCCTCTCTTGGCCTTCCTGTTTGTCATCTTGATCTTCATTCAGGGTTTTTTGAGAAGCCAGGATTTCTTCTTTATAGGGCTGCTTCTGGCTGTTCTCCCCCTCTGCCTCCTCTGGGTCAAATTTCTCACCTTGTCTCTTGGTTATCCAAATTAGTTGTCTGGAATCTCTCAGTTTTTCATCAGATTGCATGCTGTTTTCATTTTGCTGTCTTTTGTACTGGTTACTTTGATTTGTCTGGTGGCCTTTGTGCTTCATATATCTGTAATCAGTTTCTTCACCCCATTCCTCATCCTCTTCTTCCACACCTTCTGCTTCATCACTTTCACTGTTTTTTTCTGATAGGCCAACTGTATTTTTATTATATTTCCATATGTTGTGCTCACGATCAAGACTGAGAGAATCCACTGGATTTTCTGCATTGCCCAGAACATGTGGATTGGCTGCACTGCTGTGTTTCTCCTGCCTCCTGAACTGGTAGCGCTCAGAGCTGGACTGTCCTCTGCCACTGCTTCCAGAGTCACTGTCCTGGTTATCAGCAGCCAAACCTGGTTTATTGCTCAGCACAAGGAAATTGATGCTTTTTAGGCTATTTTTCACTTGATGTTCACTTTCAGTTCTTCCACGTTTTCTAGTGCTCTGGGGCTCATCCCTGTGCTCAGCATCTGGTAGCACTACCTCTGGTTTGAGGTTGTTGTGATGGGGCAGCAAATCAGCCCGATCTACATAGCCAGCATTCTCTTCCTTTGAGGCTTCAGAATTAATATCTTCTGTCTTAAATAGTGTAAAAAAAATGAGTTATGAAAATGAGACCTTCTGTGTCCAAGTTGCTGGAGTAGCATTTCCTTTAGTGTGGACAGAGTCAGGAGTGCTTGGAAACAATTGGTCCACTAACAAATTCTTGTACAAATTTAAAACGTTGTTAGGGATGGAAATATTAATTTGGCTTTAGGTAGATCACCTATATCCTATTTCTGAAGGTGGTATCTGAACATTTCACAAGTCTGTCTTTTGCCTGTTGCACTTGCTGATGGAGGGAAAGCACTGGACAGTGTATTCACTATGTCATTTCCAACTCTGATTTTTCAGGGTAAGATCATAAGTTTGCTCAAATCTAACCAGGATTAGTGAAGAGGTTTTCCAGATTAAATGTACATTTTCTATAGACCTTATAAAAACTGATCTATGAATTACCAAGCATCTCAAGATGATCTTAAAGCAGGTGAAAATTAAGTTTCAAGAACAGGGTTCTTTTACCTGTGTTTTTGGGCACTACTGTTTACAACATCCTATATGTTTTTAAGTAAAAAACAGTCTTATGTGAAAGGCTGCCCATTCTATGGAGTTAGAAAATATGAGGCCAAACAGTCATTAATATTGTCTATGATGGGTGCCTGTATTTGAAGCAGTAGTCTAAGAAAGTTGTGGCTCATGTCTTGCTGGACAATAAGCCTCATGCACCACAGGCTCAATGTACATAGGTTGTGCCTGAATGTCATACCTTTGTCTCCATGACAAAATAAACTTTTAGAAGTTGATTACTTGTGAACATACTTAATATGATGGGAAATTTCAGTCAATGTAATTAGCTATTGTTAGAGGACAACTGGCCTTTTGATGTTGAATATTTACTTGGAACTGACAATTTTTTGCGTATTGCAATGTTTTCTTTCAATGCAAGTGTCTTATGATGGAGTGTTTTATGGAAGAAAGTTGTAAGCTACAACCTAGTGTTTGAACCATAATTTGTTTTGCTGGATGCTTCATTAGGAAAACTTAAATTTTTTTGGCTTCCATAATGCAGAACACCACGGAGCCTGACATGGAGTTCATCTGGAAAGCTGCACAGAGTGGGATATAATTAATAATTAAAAAATGGTTAGCATAAGAGTTGGAATTTTGCATTTCTTACTACAGAGCAGGCTCTGAAATGAGTTGTACCAAAACATTTATTGGCTTGGAGCCAAGGGCCATTATGTCTGAACCACAAATGCTCATCAGAGTGGTGCAATCAAAAGGAATTTAAATTTAGGTCAACCATGAATGCAAAATTCTGAGCTCTGTCATTAGCATGCAGAAATGGCGTAGGGCTTCTGAAGTCATCTGTCTTGTGACAGGGCTGTGTATCAGCCACAGTGCACTCTTACAAGATGAGCTGTATCTGATGTTAGTAAAATAAATACATTGAATAAAGAAACGTATTGGTGGATAAAATCCAGACATGTTTGAGACTGCATATGATCACTTCATGTGATAAATTGAGAATTTAATCCTCTTCGTTAAGTGGAGCAGTGATAACCAAACATTTGACTGTCAGTGGAGCTGCTTGCTTGTTTGTATAAATATGGGTGTCATGATTATATGTAGGGATTTGTTTAATTTTTTCAAATAAATGCAATTTCTGTTGTGAGCTTGAGGTTTTGTCCCTTTCTGTTTCTAGCTGTAATGTGTAAGGTATGAGATGCTTGGTGCTAATTTTTGCAATAAGGGATGGCTACATCATTTTAACCTAAATCAGTTTGCCAACTGATAGCAACTTATAGTAGCACACAACATGTGTACGAATGTGTTTTATCTGAGATGAATAACACCAGTTGCCTATAAAGAACAGAAGTGTACCTTTTCTGGAGTTTTCTGTCCGTGGGTTCCAAGTCTGTAGTTTAAGGAATGGGTCTAGAATAGACAAATATATTAAAAATCTGCATGTAAATAAAAATCTTGTATGGGTCAATGGGATAACAGAGTGTATTCACAGAATAGAAATTAAATGCCCAGCAGTAATAGCATGATGAGGACTTACTGGAATAGCAAAAGCTGATCCTACAAGACAAACAAGAACTACAGCCTTCATGCTTTTCAGATCTTGTAGAGGACAATAGTTAATGGAACAGTGGTAAGGTTTAGAGGTTTTCTCTCTGCAATCAACATGAAAAAAAATAAGTTAGGATTTGAAGTGTAGGAATGATTGATGGAAGCAATGTAGTGGCTGCTGTAACTGGCTTAGTCTGAAGACCCACAAAATATCCATGCAGTGTCCAGTTGTATATGAGCTGAGGTGCTAGACCAGCTTATCTAGAGACCAATTTGTTGTTCTTTTACAGGATTTAAGTTGCATGCTATGTTCACAGTGCTGTTACTGAAAGGCAGAGTTATGAATGTGCACAGGAACAGCACTGTAAATCTTTATCCCCTTTTCTGAACTCTTTCTACCACCATGCTCATCAGGCCTTTGGATTATCATTCAGATTCTGATCCTCCTTCAAGTGAAACCTTGGCATAGAGGTGGGTACTCTGTAGCTGCCACAACCTTTGCAATAGTCCTGCAGGGATCTCAGCCCCAGTCATGGCTGATGCAGCTGGGTGCTCGGCTGATGGAGGAGACAGGAGAAAAGGGATTGGCATACCTACCTCTGTTTTGCAGGCACATGTACATGAATTGCAAGACAGGTCACAAAACAGGGCTCTTCCAGGAAAAGTACCACTTTGGTTTTCAGTGGGCAGCCCCAGTGGGCTTCAGATCCTAGCTTATGCTGTGTGACTACACATGGCAGAAGTCATGTCCAGGTGAGGTACTCAGATTGCCATGCCAAAGACAAGCATGTTGTTGAGAATTAGAGGAGCCCTGCCTCCAACAAGGTGGAGATAAAAATCTACTGGACTGTGTGGGTCTGATGGCCTGGCATAATGACACCACAAAAATATAGGACTCATCATAATGGTGTCCAATTGCACAGGGACAGAATGCCTTTCTGTTTCTGGAGTGAAGGGGAGATCCCAGGAACTGTAGTGGAAGCTGAAGTTAGTTTCGCTGGACATGAGTGGCAAAAGCACCATATAGTTCATGCATTCTTGGTGTAGATTATCTCAGGAGGAGATCCTTTAGCAACCTGAGGGGGTACTGGTGGGTCTTTGGTGTAGCAGCAGTGGAGACAGAGGAATTAAACAGTTTTGCCCAGTTTATCAGAGGACTATTGTGGAGCTAATGAGGGTCAGGGAACAAAAGGTACCCATTACTGTTATAGTAGTTTACCTGCAACAATTCTGCACTCATTGACCCTCCCTGAATGCCATCTGGAAGCTGAACTATCAACTTCAGAGCCAAGGAGTAACCAGCAAGATGCTCACCCTTTCACAGTCCTCTGTGACCAGTGTGTGACTAATTGAGAGTGGAGAATGACTGTGGACTGGCATGGCCTGGATGAGGTCACACCACCACTGGTGAACATGTTAGAACTCCGAGATGAATTGAAGTCAAGGGCAGCCCAGAGGCATGGCACAACTGGAATCACTTCTGTGTTTTTGTCTATTCTGTTGACAGTGGAGTGCAAGCAACCATTTGCTGTCACCTGGAGGGGTGTCCAGTACATTGCCCCAGGGGTGGAAACAGCCCCACAGTTTGCCATGGAGTGATTCAGCCTGGACTAGAAAAGAGTGGAGCTCCTGGACATTTGCAACACATTGATGATATCATAGTCATCCATATAGGGCAATACAGCAGATTTCAGTTTCAAATTTGGCTGTCACTACCTGTGAAGGTTGTCTTTGCCTCATTTTTCAAATAATGAAACAATGGTTGGAATAAACTTGACTTAAGGTGACAGGATAGGGCTTTTGTATTTTTCTTGTAGTAACTAGACCACAGGGACCTATGGGAAGCACAAGTGTTTAATTATTGGAGAAAACTGACCACCTTCAACAGACTATAGGAGTAGTCTAGTTGTGTCTTTCTTTTCTCTAGTTATGATAGTCCAAAGGATTTATAATATTTCCTCCAGCAGGATAATCTGCCCCAAACATGAAGCACCATTTCAAAACACAGTCTTCGTGTAATGTAACACTGTAATGCCCTGTGCAAGTATTGCCAGTGTTGATTCCTGTTTTTTAACTTTCTCAATATGACAGCAATACCAATTCCAACAAGTGCAGTGTCTCCTCCCACTGTTTCTAGAGCAAGGAGTTTTGGTGTTGAGATGGTGCCTCACTGTGGTCCTGACTGCTCCAAGCTAACCCTTTGTTTCTGGGACTCCTTCTGATACCATCGTGCAGCCAGCACTGGGAGTTGATTTCAGCTGGTGTCTGGAAACCACCTGGCAAATTCAATAGCCGTACTAATGAAGACTTTTTCAGTGCTGATGGTACTCGTGAAAGGAGAGCAGTAGGCAAAGTTGAGATGATTGTTTTAAAAACTGCAAGGTCAATCACAACAGCCACTTCATCAGGGAGAAGACAATAGATATCTCGTGGAATGGGCTGTGGTCCCTTCTGTCCTCCAGGGTTGAGAGGAGTGTTGGTGTCACTCTGTGCTGGGGTAAGCTCCAGGAGCTTGGTTGTGCAGTATGCCAAGACTTCTTGCCAGAATCCAGGAGAACCTTTTTGCATGCTACACGTAATGCAGGGTTTAAGTGGTAATGAAGTGTTTAAGTGGTTTGCTATAGCAGAAGCCAAGGGATTTGCAACTTGAAGGGTAAAGCTCTTTGGGGAAAAAACACAAGGAGCATTTCCTACAAGCTTACAGCTCTTTTTTGCTAAGAAAGTTATGGCTTGTGGCCATGAGATTTTTGTACTTGCTCATTTAGTCCTTCAGTGTTTTTTATGCAATGACATTCAGCCTGAGTAGGTGCAGAAATGAGAAAGCTCTTGTGGGTCATATCTAATATGTGGTAATTAAGATGGTGGTGATAGACGAAATTAAGCATTAGCTAATTGTCAAATAATGCAAGGATCTGCATTCTGATATTTACCTTTTTTAAACTGAAATCTGAATGTGAAGACCCTTTGTTCTTTCTTTAGTTTCCACATTTTTCCTGCAGATCAGAATTTCTAAAAACAAGGTTTTGTAACACATGAGATGAACAGAACTGTCAGTAAAGAAATATTACAGAAGAATCTATTTTAAAAGCAAGCAGACATCCTGCTGGGGATATGCTGCCACTGTACTCTGATGTACTCTAGACAAAAGGTGAATAGGAAATTTCTTGAATGTTTTGTTGTTTGGTTTTTGATTTTGTTTTGTTTTGGTTTTTTTTTGGACCAAGAACTGAGAAAGCAATGCCAGCTAAAATCTCCACCCCTTTTTTCAGGTATGGAAAGATTCACCTGAAACCTGGAGGAGACAAAACCTCTGAGCTATTTATTCCAGCATAGTGGTTTCCCAACAGGGTAGGTGTAGCTCAGCTCAAAATGGAAAAAAAAAGGATAAAAAGTTGCTTTTCTTTATGAGGCTGTGATAAATGGTCTGAGTAAACAATCCCTGACGGACCCTCTTTTGGAGGACTGTTCACAGCTGCTGGGTTTGGCAGCTACAAGGTAGGATTCTGCAGCTGCTGCTCAGCCAAGGATGTTTGCTTCATGAGAAGGAGTTGCCTCTCTGCATGGGCTGCACACTGAACTTCAGTCCCAGCTTATGATAGAACTTAGAGCAGTGTATCATAGGGTGACTGAAAACACCAGTAGGTTTAAAAAGTTGGAGTGTTTATCCACCTCCTTGGTTTGCTGGCCTTGCAAACAGTAACACTTTCCCCTTCAGTGAGAAGAGATGGAAGATCGTAAGTCAGATGTCAGTTGATCCTTGTGGTAAATGCATGAAAAGATGCCATTTAAAGGTTCATTACTGTGTCTCTTCTGTTTGGAAACAGAAGAGGGCGGTGAGACCCTGGCCCAGGTTTCCCAGAGAAGCTGTGGCTGCCCCATCCCTGGCAGTGTCTCAGGTCAGGTTGGACAGGACCTTGAGCAACCTGGGCTAGTGGAAGGTGTCCCTGCCCACGGCAGAGCAGTTGGAACTGGATGATCTTTAATGTCCCTTCCAAACCAAACCATGATTCTATGAAACCCAAGTGTTAAAACTCAGCCGTGCAAGCTTTAGCTGAGGTGACTGCTCGTGTCCTTCAGCCTTAGTTTATGGAAACTGCTGCTGAGGGGTTGTTTCACTCCTTGTGGGTCTGCAGTTGCTGGCTGCAAGTTTTTGCTGAAACTTGGGCAGTGCTCCTCTGAGGATCAGAGAGACAACTTGTGAGCTTATCCCTGACAGGAGGGCTGCACAAGGGCTGCCAGTCTAATAGTGTGTCAGCAATCAAGTGAAATACTGATCAATGACATTATTTTTGTGTAGATGACTTGAAGAAATGGCATCTGGCATGACTGCTGGTCTTGCCTGTTCTTCTCAGCTGTGCATTTGGTACACCAGGCCAGATGAGTCACCCAAGAATTTCTCCCAGGTTTGCTGTTTCTCTGGGCTAATAGCAAGAAGCTAACATCTTTAATCAAAAGTTAGAGGGAATTTCCAGAATGGATGAGATGCCAAGTGCTGTCTTCCAGATGTCTCTGTATTTTGTTTCTGATTCATCATTGTTGACAGCAGCTGAAATAGCAAACCTCGTACAGCTGTGACCTAGCAGGTTCTCTGCCTCTTTTGAGATGCTACCCAAAAGTGATTAACTTGCAAAGACAGAGGCTGAGAGTGAAAAATGCCTGGTGTTTAACAAAAGAAATCATGCAGACTGACCTACTTTCAGCTCTAGTATTGGCAGAAAATGCTGCATAGACTTTTGTCATTAGACCTAGCCCTGAAGATGAAATTGTCCAATCCCCCTCCTGCCACTAATGAGCACTGGTGTAGTCTGGCCTTTAGAAAAGATAACGAGCCAACTCTGGAACTCAGTTTCTCATTGTGTAGAATGAGCATGAATGCTCATTTCATGAGGATGAGACTTGGGTAATAAGCTTTGGATCTGGTGAAATGTTTTAAGACACTATGATTTTCATGATTATTAAAATAGTAGAGAAGTTTTAGAATTCAGCTTTCATTCATATATCCCCAAAGTATCATTGAGAAATTATATAATGTGTTTTGGTTTGGTTTGTGTCCTTTTTTTAATCACTCCATTGGAACTTTTTGGGGACTGCAATGAAATTGAATGTCTTGTAATTATTGTGAAAGGTTTCTGCTTGTTGCTATGTCAAGTATGTAAGCAAGAAATGTTGATGCCCACATCCTCACTGATAAATGCTGTCAAGATGGAGTTCTTGTAGCAGGTGATGGTCACAGCACTGATATTCTGAGGGAATGGAGTTGTGTGCAAGGGGAAATTCATGAGCGGGGAAGTGGAGAATTCTCTGTGCAATGTCTGTTCCTTCTATAACAAAGATGCACACATGGTAGCCTTAGATTGCAACTGGTACAGCACATTTTATGTCTAGGTCTGTTTCAAAAGCCCCTATGAGAGCCTATGTCTATAAATGTTAGGTATGTGAATAAGCTGGTTCATGTGTGTACTTAGAAACGAAAACACCAAGTTTGAGGTAGAGATTTGATCTGAGTAAAAGAAGAGGTTAGAATACGAAAATAAACACCAAAGAATAAAACTATTCCACTCATTCTGCAAATAGCTGATAAAGAGAATCAGTCCCTCTGATGCTACCAGTTTCACAGGTGGAAAACCCATTGCCCATAAGTCCTTGATGGCTGAATGCAAAACAACCCCAAACCAACAGTAATTCAGGACATTTTAAAACAGTTTTTGAGGAAACCATTCACAATAATCTAATGTAATTGTTTGATTTGTTATGCTTTGCTTCCATTTAATTTTATTTTCTAGCTGTTTTCTGGGTTTTTAGGTTTGGGTTTTTTTGGGTTCTTGTCTTGGTATTTTTGTTTGCTTTGTTTTGTTTTCAGAGCCCTATGCAGCTTACATTCGGTTCAAGCCAAAAAGAACTGATTTAATTTGAGAAAGATCAAAATGAGACCTCATCAGTAGCCAGAATTATTTTCTGTATTTTGTATCAATTGGTGGGTTTTGTTGTCTCCCAGAATCTACATTTCCTCCACTGATACCCTATTTGCTACAGGTTTTCAGCAGTTCTGCCATGCATTTATGAAAGGTTTCTTCAAGACCAATCACATAAAGGTCATCTTTCTCAGCTCCATAACTATACAGTGTTCTCTCATATAAAGAACAATTATTTCAGTACCAGGCATGTCTGAAATTATTTATCCTTAAAATAGACAATGATAATCATGTAAGCTTCACCTGTTTCACAGTAAGTGAAGAAAAAAGACCTGCAGAGGTTTAGATACAAGGCATTCTGAGGTTTTAACTAAAAATAAAGCAACAGTACCATAGCAGTAGAAGAGGTGCTCCTTCTGTCTAAGCCACAGATGAACTGGAAATCCTTGAGCCCTGCAAAACCTTGCTGCTTTTCCTGTGATCTGTTCTGGTGTCTGATGCAGACTCTCTCAGCACCTGTGTTCTGATGTAGTCTTTGGTGAAGGAAGATGCCCTGTGGATCCTGATGAAACTAAAGAAAACAAATCCCTAGGCTTCCATGGGATGAGGCAGGGAGTGATGGGCTAGGATAATTCTGCTGAATGAACTGAGTCAGAGTATTCAGTTCACAGGCTCTGGGCCAGTAGAGCTCAGCCCTTGTGTGGGAAGGACATAGCTTAGTGGGAAGGGGAGCCAAAGGGAGCAGGTGTATTAGTTTCTGCAGCACTGGTTGGCCCCAGAATTGCTGCACTGAGGGATCAGTCAGGGCACTCACACTGGGCCTGGGGACAAGTAAAGCCCCAAGGCAGCCTGCCTTTGCTGAACTTCTCAGCATTGTTTCAATATACTGTACATTGTACATAGGTACATCCTGGAAAAAGAAGGTAGAGGGCTGCATAGCAAAGCTCTAAATTAAAAATGAAAAAATTAGGATGGGTTGGAGAGTCTTGCATAACTTTGCTGTTTTGAAGCTGTTGCCATGGCTGTGCTGTTGGTTTGATAGTGATGGTGCAGAGCAAGATGATCTAAGTGTGAAAACCTCTACAAGTGGTGCCTGGCTGCAACAGATGCTTTTGTTTTTGTAATGATTTGGTATTCATGAGTTTGATCTTTTTTTTTTTTTTTCCTTCTCATTTCATAAGTTCATAAAAGGCACCTTCTGGAAGGTTCTCAGATCAGAAATAGTGGGGTGAATGCATGAGGGGTAAGAACAGAAGCACTTCCAGTGATGTGTTTGGTAAAGCCAGAGGCTCAGGCCTCCAGTTCTGCCAGGATCACATCTTATGAATGAGGACAATTTGCATGTTGTGCTAACCTAATTAGAAGAGGGGTAAAATTAAAATAAAAAAAAGAGTATGAATGTTAAGAACTGTAATGAAAATTGTGTAAATTTAGTCATTTTATATTGTGTTTTAACATGTTGGGTTTTTTATGGTTACATCCCAAAAGGTGTAGTAGACATTGTGAAGGTGATCAGAAAAGATACAGTGGATGTACAAATGTACAAAAATGTGCCACATTTTACACTGCCCACTGTGAAATTTATTGTTAATAAAATTAATCAGGGTGGCTGAAATCACAGCTGAGCCCTCTCTCTGTGGCCTCAGAAAAAACCCTATATTTGACAAAAGCCTATGAGAAATTCTTTAAATCCCTTCCCCTTTTATCTCTGCTTCTTTGCCTGGAAACTAATTCGTGCCCATTGGAGCTGAAATTCTGGTCTGTCAGCCAGTCAGTGTCTGAAAAGAGCAGTGGTATTTCATAGCTTCTCATTTGTTTTGGTTATGCATTGTTGAAAGATGACTGCTTTTATCTATCCAAACATTGTGTGCTGTGAGCTTCCGTACTCTCAGCTTTCTTTGGGGATGAAGGATAAGGTTTTTCTTTTAGTTTGAAAATATTAATCATGGAACCATAAGATAGTTTTGGTTGGAAGGGACCTTAAAGATTATGCAGTTCCAACTCCCCTGCATGGGCAGGGACACCTCCCACCAGACCAGGTTGCTTAAGGCCCTATCCAACCTGACCTGAGACACTGCCAGGGATGGGAAAGCCCCAGCTTCCCTGGGCAGCCTGGGCCAGGGTCTCACCACCCTCACAGAAAAGAATTTCTTCCTGATGTCCAACCTAGATCTCTCCTCTTCCAGTTTAAAACCATTGTCCCTTGTCCACTCACTCCATGCCCTTGTAAAAAGACCCTGCCCAGCTTTCCTGTATCCCCTTTCATGTACTGGAAGGTTTCTTTAAGCTCTCCCCAGAGAGCTCCTCTTCTCCAGGCTGAACAACCCCAGCTCCCTCAGCCTGGCTTCACAGGGCAGGTGCTCCAGCCCTCTGAGCATTTTTGTGGCTCTCCTCTGGACATGGTCCAGGAGCTCCATGGCCTTCCTGTGTTGGGGACTCCAGAACTGGACACAGTACTCCAGGTGGGCTCTCACAAGAGCAGAGCAGAGCAGAGAAGAGCAGAGGAGGAGAATCCCCTCCCTCGACCGCTGTCTCTGCTTCTTTTGATGCAGCCCAGGACCTGGTTGGCTTTCTGGGCTGCAGGTGCACATTGATGGCTCATGTTGAGCTTCTGCTCCACCCCCACCCCCAAGTCCTTGTCCTCAGGAGTGCTGCCAGTCCTTTCTCCTCCCAACCCGTACTGATGCATGGGAATGTCCTGACAGACAAGGTGCAGAACCTTGCACTCGGCCTTGTTGATCTTTATGCAGTTTGCACAACCCCACCTCTCCAGCCTGTCCAGGTCCCTCTGGATGGCATCCCTTCCCTCCAGCCTGGTGACTTCACCACACACTTTGGTGTCATCAGCAAACTTGCCAAGGGTGCGCTCTATTCCACTGTCCGTGTCACTGAAAAAGATGTTAAACAGCACTGGTCCCAGTACTGACCCTTGAGTAACTCCCCTTGTCACTGGTCTCCATTTGGACATCAGGCTGTTCACCACTGCCCTTTAAGTGGTGACCATCAAGCCAATACCTGCCACTGAGCATTCTATTCATTGAATCTAAATATTTTCAGTTTAGAAACCAGGATGTTGTGTGGGACAGCATCAAACACTTCACATCAGTCCAGGTAGATGATGTCAGTAGCTCTCCCCTTATTCACTGGTGCTGTGACCCCATCAAGAAAGGCCACCACTTTTTTCAGGCAGGATTTGCTCTTGGTGAAGTCATGGTGGCTGCAATGTGCCTTGGGAGAATCTTCAGGAGGCTCTGCTCCATGATCTTGCCAGGCACAGAGGTTAGGCTGGTAGGCCTGGATTTCTCTGGGTATTCCTTTTTTACCATGTTGAAAATGGGAGCTATGTTTCCCCTTTTCCAGTGAGTGGGAACTTCACCAAATTGCCACAACTTTTCAAATATGATGGGCAGTGGAAACCCCTACCAGTTCTCTCAGCAGTTGGATCCTGTCAGGTCCTGCGGACTTGTGCACTTTCAGGTTTTTTGGATGGTCTCAATCCTGCTCTCCTCCTACAGTGGGGGGACCTTCCTTCTTCCTGCCCCAATTCTAGGTGTGGACAGATTGTCAGCTGATGGAAGCATGGTAATTTAGGTGGCTCCCCAGAGATTAAGCAGAGCATGCCAGTGCTAATCTTATGTTAGCTAAATATTTAGCTCTTTTTATCATAAGATTTTCCAATAATGGCTAATAACATTGCCTTGAAATTGTTAATCCACAAATAAGTGCCAGGCTGTGAAGAACTGTGCAGTAACTTGAGGCTGAAATTTGTAGAGGTTTGAAGGTTATTATTGGAAAATATGTATGTGATTCTAAGTTTCTGTGTGCAAATAGGCTTCTTGGGATTTTTTTGGGGGGGAGGAGATGTTTTGAGGATGTTGAAAGATTGTACACTTCATATAAGTGCTGTTACATATTTGCAAAATGTTTCATTAGATGAAAATTTTCATTTTTTTCATTCAATGACAAAACACTTTGGCTGAGAAAAGATCCCTAGTAGCTTCCAGAGTGTTATCAGGAAGCTTGAACCTGTCTCTGAGCCTTCATTACTGGCAAGGAAGTTTGTAAGCATTCCCACTGTGTCAGGTAGCCTAATTTTTGGAAACCCTTCAAGTGATGGATTATCATTTTCACCCCAGAAGGAGATGCTGGGCCAACATGTTGAAGTATGGGGGTGAGCCAAGCAGTTGCTGTGCTAGAAAACTGCAACCTAGAAATTCTGGTTGTGATTCATGAGATGATTTCATTTGCAAACAGACTTTATTCTGTCCTGTTTCAACCTCTGTTGTACACAGGAGGATGGACTTGGACACCAGTGTGTTTGACAGTTAGATGACCTGTTAGTTAAGTGTATGGCTGTGTTAGTTCTGGCTCAATAAGAGAAGGACCTGAATTCATTTAATACCAGTATTACCCCAGAGGTCCCCAGCCTTGGTCTTTGCCTTGGCTTCCAGTTATGTTTCAGTGATGTGCTTGTAGCCTGTGTGCTTCATTACAGAAGTGTGGAGCACATCTTCACAGCCATGTCAGTGGAGAGACACCTCATTTCAGTGAACTTCGGGATAAACCCTGATTTAATTAGTTCAGACCACATGTCCCCCAAACTGCCTGATCCATGCTTGGCCATTAGAGATCAGTGAATGGGGCAGCTTCTATCAGTATGTGCTTGAGAAGCACTGATGTATTTCTTGAGTGGAGCATCAGTGGGTTCCATTTCTGTTGTCTGCTCTACTGTGCAAATTATTGATGTGCCTCACTTGAAATGCCCTGTTTCATTTTAGGCTTCAGCTCTTTAATTGCAGCCTATGCTGTTAGAGTGAAACTGTGCATTACCCAGCAGAAGGGTGGGAGAACTGAGGGATTCTTCTTAAGAGTATTTTTGGGCAAAATGAGTGCTCACTAATGAATGCTGAGCTTCAGTAAGTCTCATCTGCAGTGAGAAGGAGTATGGATGTTGGAAGGAAAAAAACCCGACATGTAGAGGAGAGGACATACGCAGAAAATGATGAAGAATTAAACACAGAAGAAAGAAGCCAAATGAATACAGGGAGGTGGAAAAATGTGATTTACCTGCATGGATCTGGCAGCTGCTGACTGGGCACTTGAAATGGAGGAGAGAAAAAGCTCACAGAAGTTTGTGTTATATTTATGAATGTGCCTGTCTGGCACTGTATTCCCTGGCAGAAAAGGTCTGTGGGTATGAGTGACTGTGACGGAGAGGAAGGCAGATTTAAAAGACATTTGTCTTTATTGGAGGTGTCTGCCCATCTGCGTGTCCGTCACAGCCACCAGCTTTCTGATTTCTGCCCACAAGAGAGTGGTGTTGAGCCATCCACTTTCACACCAGGCTTGAGGGTTCAATTTGCTGTATTTTTTGTAAAATGTAAAGTACATTTTAACCTCCATGGTAGTTCTGATTCACAAATGAAGCTTGACTTTTCCATCAAGTATGCTTCAACCCTGAAGTGACAAAATGTAAGGAAATTGGAATTCGCTTAAACCCTTACTTGGCTTTTAGGGTAGATAAAGAGACTGTGCATGTACACTGGCTGTTGTATCCATCATATCCTATCTATCCTACCTAGCTTGTATGTCCTTGCTTTTTTTTTTTTTTTTCCAAGCACATCTCTGATTGCATGTTAGTTATGAATTAACAGGTGTCCAGGAAATGAAGGGAAGTCTCAGTGTAACTTCCTTACCAAATGGTGCACCTGAAGCCTTTAGTGAGCTTGTAAAATGGCCTTCATTTAGGATCCTATAGAAATAGTTCAGATTCTCAAAAGGCCACAGCCTGTACCAGCTCACCTTGGAAATGCTGTGAAGTACCGCACGTCCTTTCCCAGTGGAAACAATTACTTGGTTTGCTGTGGACCACTGAGGCATTTCATAGGGAGCTCAGGTTTTTTTGAGGGTTAGCTGGGCTGGAAAACTGATTGGAGGCCGTGCTGGGGGAGGGGGGAGGAGGCAGCTGGTGCCTCTGCCCAGCTCTGCTCAACCTCGGGTCAGTGGTGCTGCCCCCAGTGCATACTGTGAGGGGCTTTCTGTGCCTTGTTCCTGAGGAGGCAGGAGAAGATGTGGACGTGTGGAAGCATGGCCAGTTGTGGCTCTTTAGCTATCGTATGATGGATATTCTGATAGGGAAGTTTGCTCAAGCATTTTTGCATGCATGGCTCTGTAAATTAATTAACTATTGAAAATAAAACACTGATAATTATTGTGTTTATGTAATATGGACGTGTTTCTATGTATGCATATATATTTCATCCTCTGGACTACATAATATGAGTAGATTCCTCCTTTCTTCTAATTTACCTCAAAAGAAAGAGAACTTGACTGCCTTCTGAAGGCTCCTGGTACTGAATTTGGACTGAAGTTTTTATATCTGAAAAATTACATTCCAGCCCAACTTTTTTGCCTCAAAAAGCAACGCTTCTCAATTAGAGATCATCAGTACCTGACTCCTTTCAAGATTAACATGTATCTATTAAGATGGAGCATAATAATAAACAGACATAAGCTGGTGATGAATACTTTCAAATTGAGCTATCTCCTGAGAGGTTTTGCAGTAAAAAAAAAAATCCATCAGAAAGTGTATGGTGAAAAACATTTAAAAACAACAAAGAGACTAGGTTAGAAGTTCATCTGTGTGTTGGTTTTGGCCTGTTACTTGGTCAGCTCTGCATCTAGAAACAGGTTCAAGAGCCTACAGACTACATGGTTTCACAGTTTCTGATGCAGTTGCCTCAGTATTTCATTTAGTATAGCAGGAGCTCTGTCTACTTGCACATTTTAATTCCCTTATCCTATTTTGTGTCATTTTCCAATCTTTCAGTGATCTTATTATGTCAAAACCATATACTACTTTTTTTTTTTTTTTTTTTTTTTTTTTTTTTTTTTTTTCCCCCCTCCAAACATTGCTGCTTTTAATTTCTTGTTCTGTCTTTTTTAAATGCTGCACTGAATGTATTTTTATGGACAATTTTCCTGGTGCTCAAGCAGAGAACAAATGCCAGCCAGGACTCTTGTCACCTCAATGTATGGACACAGGTTGCATGTAAAATGCGTCAGAACTGACTCCAAAATGGGCCAAAGCTCTGATGAGGCTCCTGCTAAATAAACTATTGTCTTTTGAGGTATGATGCAGTCTGTGTGTTAGAGACTCTCATCCTGTCTCTTGTGTGGTGCTGCGCTGGGTTGTGTCATGTTTGACCACATTGCCTACATAAGCTGAAATTAAATGTTTCAAAAAGAGGGAGAGAAATAAACATCTTTCCCAGCCGGGGAACATTTGACTCCCCTTGGGGAGGAGGTATTTTAAAGCTCAGGCTGAGGGAGGGATGGCTATTTTTGCCCTTCAGCCAGACAGACTCAGCTAATGCTCTGTATTGTTCAAAATGTTTTGCTGACAAAATTCTTAAAAAGAGGTAGGCAAGAACACTAAAAAAAGTCCTTAAGGCATCAAGAAGTAGGCATGGCTCTAAACTGAAAAGATCTTATCTGTATCTGAGCCCTGCAGTACTTTGGGGCTTTGAAGCTGTGCTTCATCTGGCCACATTATTCAGGTGTGCATTTGCTTTAAAAATGAGACACAGGGGCTGAGGTCAGCACAGGTATTTTAAGGGCAAGTCATCTGGAAGCACTTATGTTGCACAAGTCATGCAAGCTCCATGTGTGGCTCAGGAGCTGGTGGTTATTTCACTTCATTCCTTCAGACACCCAGAGGCATTTGGGGAAGTGTAATGCAGCAGAAGTTCCACAGTGGAGAGTGTTTGTCCACACAGCATCGGGTGTTGTGGTGCCTCACCTGCCTTGCTGCTGGTGTTGCACTGAGCTGCCTTAAGAGCATGAAAAAAACCGTATCCACTTGTAATAGGGAAATGGATGTAAAAAGAGTTACACAAAGGAATTTCTCAAAATTGTTTATTAAATTAAGTGCTGTGAACATTTTCTAAAACTGAAAAAAATTTCTTTGGAATTGGAACTCAAGTGTTCTGATCTGGATTCCAATTTTACGGGGAGAATGAAACCCTCAGGACAAGGGGTTGATAGCCTAATTCTGAAGTTGAGTGCACTAGTCTGAGTAGCATCAGTTCTCATTAGTAGGTTGAGTAGGTTTGAATTATTTTGTAATATTAGTCTTTAGTAGGCATTTTAAATAAACAGTGATGCAATAAAATATAAAATTATCCGGGAAGTAAGAATGATGAAGACTTTTAGCATTTCGAGAGGATTAATTGACGGTGCATTTGAAAACTTGAATACAAGGATCTGATCTGTAACTGATAAGAAGCAGAGGGTGTAGAACTATGCTACATGATCCCTCACAATGCAATGAACTCATTTGAGCTTTATATCATTAATATTGCCTGATGGAAGGCCTGGTCAACTCAGTGCCTGCAAAATGGTTGTGGTGCTGAGGTTCCTGTATGTTGTATGAGAAGACTCTGTAGTAGTTAACATCTACAGAGGTCACTGCCCATGCAACCCAAACCATTCTGTGATCTTTGATGATAACAAGCAGCAAAGTCTTAGTAAGGATGCATGTTTGTTGTTGCTTCAGGAACATCATGGCCTTAGCCTGGAGTATCATCTCTTACAGTGGTCCTGGTTCAGCTCCTATTACTCCAGATAGCCTCCCAGTGGTTTATTTCAGCTCTAACGCTGCTCTCTCTTGCTCAGGAGTTGGCAAAACCCAGGTGTGGATAGCTGAACAAACCCTGCCTTACTCCTGGGACCCTCTGACCCTGACTTCAGGGCAGCATCTCAGGGAGCTTCCCTTGCTGCTGGGAAGTCTGGGACAGCAGCTCTTGGGGAAGTTTTCACTTGGCTGAGGGCAGATAGGCTTCGCCATGAGCTGGGCAACTGCTTGTAAGGGTTTCAGGGTACAGGAGGGTTTTGGTGTCACCTTTGGCACTGTGCCCCTGGCTTCTGCTCAGTGGGACTGCTCCCCTCTGACCCCTCCTCAGATTTTTCCCTTGCTGTGTGCACCCTTGACTTGGTGCAATTGCCTCTACCTCAAATAGAAATAAATACTGAGGAGTGTGTGTTAGTTGTGACAGCGTGAAGGTCAGGCTCCTGTCAGATCTCCCAGAAGGGTGTGTGATGTCCTGCCTCTCACAAAACAAAAAAGTGTCTGTGAGTAGGTGGGTGTAATGTCTGTTGTTCAGGGACCAGTGGGTTTAAAAATACCACTTCTGAGTAGAAGCAGCTTTAGAAGGCATGCGTGCTCAACACACTTTAGTTCTCTGCTGGGAAAGGTATTAGAAGAGATGCTCATTGCAAAATGAACTAAACACAAAGAGAACAGAACAGTGCAGTAAAATCCACCAGCCACTTTAACACTGATGCTACCCGGGCTCCCCAGATATTTGTCTCCTCTAAATCTCGATGATCTCTGAGGTCCCTTCCAACCCAGCCAATTCTATGATTCTATGAATCTCCATGCCTCTTTGGTATAGCTCAAGTCACTGGAATTGTACTGGGGAGGGGGGAGCAAATTATAGAATCACAGAATCTTTCAGGCTGGAAAAGACCCTTGGGACCATTGAGTCCAACCATCATCCCTACTCTACAATGTTCTCCCCTAAACCATAACCCTGAACTCCACATCTAAATGACCCTTAAACACATCTAGGATGGTAGCTCAAAGCACTTTTTTGTATGGGTTCCAAATTATAGCAACCTTCCAGTATCTGAAGGGGGCTACAAGAATGCTGGGGTTTTTGATACAGGTGTGTAGTGAGGATAAGGGGAAATGGTTTTAAAGTTGAAGAGGGAGATTTAGGTTGGACATTAGGAAGAAATTATTTAATTTGAGACCCTGGCCCGGGTTGCCCAGGGAAGTTGTGGCTGCCCCATCCCTGGGAGTGTTGAAGGCCATGAGGATTTGAACAACCTGGGCTTGTGGGAGGTGTCCCTGCCCATGCAGGGGGTTGGAATGGGACGATTCTTAAGGTCCCTTCCAACCCAAACCATTCTGTGATTCTATGATTATTCTTTGAGTGAAGGCTTTGTGCACAGCTCCAGGGGGATGTATTTACTCTGGCCATTCAAGATGAGTCTCACACAGTAAAACTTTCCTTTCTATTTATTTCATTTTCTTGTTACTTACTTTTATTTAAAAAGCTGTGTTCAATCTTTTCCTTGCCACTCCTTGATAAATAACACAGTTCTGTTATAAAAGCATTTGCATTGCCTAAATGAAGTAAAGATATAGAGTATTATTTTTATAGGCTTCTTTTTAATGTTTTGGTATGCTTTATTAAAAAGGTTTTAGACATCTATCTTTTAATCAAAGACTAGCATTTATTTCCAAGTAGCCTTCTCTAGTTCTGTAGCAATACCTTCCTGTCGGAAGGAGTGATACTCGTTTCAGTGCTGAAATCCAAAAATAGATGTGGTGAGACGAGACAAATTATAGTTTCCCGGTGGGATGAGGTGATGGTAAGGAGAAGGATGCTGCACCTTCTCCTTGCATGGCCATGGGTGCCTTGTTTCCCTGCACTCAGAGGGAAGCAGGACCCAAACCTGGAGCAAAAAGAGCACCTTGCAGAGGCACCACCTTGTGGGAAGCTGTGAATATTTCCTGCTTTCCTCTAGGTCCTAGGCCCACAGCCAGTAAAAAAACAGCTTGTCAGCAGCACCATACCTTGCAGAGTATGATCTTCAATGCTGTCACATCAGAATCTCATGTTACAGAAAAGAAAGAATAATAGAATATTTTTACATGTCAAGTTCTCAATAATATGCATTTACTGGTTTCTTTGTTACCCCTAAAGCCAGAAGCTCCAGGTCTGAGGATCACAGAAATCACAGAAAGTGAGGGCTTGGAAGGGACCTCAAAAGATCACTGAGTCCAACCCCCCTGCCAGAGCTGGGTCACCTACATCAGGTCACACAGGAACACATCCAGGTAGGGTTTGAATGTCTCCAGAGAAGGAGACTTCATAACCTCCCTGTGCAGTCTGTGCCAGGGCTCTGTCACTCTTGTAGTGAAAAGGTTTTTCCTTATATTTATGTGGAACCTCCTTTGCTCCATTCTGTACCCATTGCCCCTTGTCCCGTCACTGGACATCACTGAGCAGAGCCTGGCTCCATCCTTCTGGCACTCACCCTTTACGTATTTATAACATTAATGAGGTCACCCCTCATTCTCCTCCAAGCTGCAGAGTCCCATCTCCCTCATTCTTTCTTCATCATGGAGATTTTCGACTCCCTTCATTGTCTTTGTGGCTCTGTTATGGACTTTCTCAAGCAGTTCCCTGAGCTGTACACTGATGAGTGTTTTGCAGTGCCCAACATGTGCCCATCTCTTGGTCCCCAATCCTGTTCCATACCTGCAGCTCCATCATGGCAGCATTTCCATCACTTCATTGGAATCATGGCTGTAAGCACCTGGACACCCAGGGAAATGGCTATCATGACTACCAATCCTAGGACCACACATGCTCCAGGTAGGTCAGGAAAACCTCAGGCATAAAAAAAAAAACAAGAAAAAACCCCCAACCAATTAAAAAACAGGGCTGGTTTTGCCGATGTATCCACATCGGGAAGTGTTTTTTCTTTAAGAGTTCAGAAAATTGAGTGGTTTTTGGTGAGGCCTATTCAGGAGCACTGTTTGCTTTGATGCTCAACTGGCTGTCCCTAGCTTTATTTTGGGTTTGGTCTTCATTAAAAGGAAAACAAAACTGTGAGGAGAGTCAAACCAAAAGCTCATACAAAGAGATTATGTGTGTGGGCATGGGCAAGATTTGAATGTGGGCTGGGCAGTAAAGTGCTTCAGCCCACAATGCTGAGAGGAATACAGGTGAGATGGATCAGTTTTTGTGGTTCTGGCCCAATTTCTTCAGCCAGACATGTCTAGACTCTGCCAAAAGCAGAGGATACCCCAGCATGTAAGATGGGATGATGCTTCCAGGAACCTTCCCACCTTGCTGGGTGGATGGACAGAAGTCCTTTCATGGCTCTGCATTCCTTTTTGGGCTGCTTCAGTAGAGGTGCCTGATGAAGGCAGAGGTGGTGACCCCATTTCCTTAGAGAAAGCCACAAAGTGTACCATGTAATTACATCTGGGCATAGCAGGGCTGCCTCTGCAGCATGGACACCTACACTCAGCATACCTTGACTTGAGAAGGTGGGCACTGCCAGAGCTTGCAGACATTTCAAGAAGCACAAACACTTGGAACCCTCAGGAAAGTTTTCTTCAATGACTTGAGCCATGAAGGTACTGAAGAGAAAAAAAAAAATTCGGGGAAGTGTTGGTTCAGCTGTGGGACTGCTTAGGCTGGGAACAAGCAATGATTCTTGACTCTGCTTCGCCAGCCAACACCTCAACTTCATTTGTTTGCATCCATCTTCCACATCTTTTTGTTTATGACTGATAACTAGTGAAAAAGTAAGAATTCTGTGCACGATGGTAGTTGCTTATCCAGTCTTCCTTTCTTTTTTATCTTTTTAAGATTTCTGCTTGTATTATCTCCTGTGCAATGATATTCTATGCATTCAGCATGCAGATAAAAATCATTGTGTGCCAAGAGGGGTTTCCAGCTGGAATAGTGAAGAGAAAATAGCCCTAATCCAAAGTCTGTGATTAGGGATGCAGTCACTTGAACATAACTCCTTTGAGATGTACCATTGAATGGAAGATTAACAGAGTATGAATGTACTTGTCCAGATGAATGAGTCTGTTGTGCAAGACTTCATCCTGTCATTTACAGAGTGCTCACTGAAGCTGATTGGTGCAGAACTGCAAAGAACCACTTGAGGGGAAAGAAAAAGTTTTATTCATGAATAGATCAAAAAAAGAAGAGTATTGAAGTCCTCATGTTGTTGAGAGTGAACAGCTGATCCATCCCTACTACAGTTATCTGAACTGGGTAAATGGATTCCTGGGCTGAATAAATCTACATCTTCTATATATTGAAGATCTACCTAGATCTTCTACATCTAGGTCTTAAATGCAGTAATATTCAGCTCCTGTTGCAGTCCATGTGAATGAGGAGCAGAAATTCATATTCCTCTCTGAAGATCAGGGGTGGCTGCTCTGAAGTGCTGATGTGATGTTTCTGTGCACAGCCTCCCTAGGAAGTGCACACCAGCATTTTGGCTTGCTGGCTGAGCACTCACATGGGTTTGTCACCAGCTCTCTTTTTCCTCTCTACCTTCCAAAGCTCAAACCCATGGGATTTCCCCAAGCAGTTTTTTGAAAAACTTGAAATTAGACCTCCTGAAATACAAGGCTGCAATCCTACTTACTGTTTTCTGCATACTACCCATGATCCTGAACTCCTCCCGTGATCACGAGAACCAAGACTTCCCCCAGCTTGATGTCCTCCATTCCGGCTTTGTGTGTCTATGCTAGGGACCATACCAGTACACCTCTCCTTGTTGGCTTCTCTAGCACATGAGTCAAAAAGAAGGTCCAGAAACCTCCTGGACTGTGCATGCCTGGCTGTGTGGCCACCCTATCAGGGTGATTGAATTACATAGAGCAACTTCTGCTAAACGTGTATCACACAGACTTTTATACAAGATGAGACATCATGAAAGATGTGGCTACAGGACTCATGTTGTAGTTAATAGATCACCAAGTGAACAGGATTTGTCAAAACCCTCTATTCCCCTGCCTTCATCATCTTTTTCTGGAAGCTCTGACTCCTGTCTGTGCTGTGGGGTGAGCAGTTGGGCTGAGTGTGAAGTGGGTGCTGTTCTGAGGGAGCTCAGCTCAAGGGGAAGCTTGTCCAGTGCATGATGTGGTCCTACAGCTGGCCTTGACCTGGGGTTTAATTACTTTGTAAGCACAGGGGGAAATTTGCATAGAAAGAATAATATGCAGATGATTGTTGGAAAGCACTTCTGCTGTCCCAGAGATTTACTGTGTTCTTGCTTTTATTTTCTATGGTTGTATTGGCTGAGACTTCTCTGGTTTTGGGATTTTGGGGTCGTTTGGATTTTGGTAAATTTTTTTTGTTTGTTTGGTATGGGGGTTTTTTTTGTCTTTTTTTTAAAGCTCTTAACATTTCAAAGAGTACAAAGTAGGTAAGTGGGACTAAGGGAAAGCATGTTGCCAGCATTAGAGGGGAGCCTCTCAGCTTAAGCAGGGATCCAGCTCATTGCAAACTGGACAAACTTGAGAAAAGGTACAATTATCACCCCAAGGCAGGCCAAGGGTCTGGTAACCCTCTCTCCAATGGGGCCTGGTGAGGGACATACCTGCATGGAGCATGCTGACCTTGTAATGGCAGATGATGCTTTGGCCATAGGGCAAGCTTTCCATTCACAGGGAGAGTGAGATGGGGAACAACTTTCCCTGTTGCTCTCTGATGCAGTTGTGGTCTCTGGATACCCAGACAACTGGATGAAGGCTGGGCTGTCCCAGCTCACAGCTGCTCAGCATCTTCACAGGATGAAGCTCATCCTGGAAAAAATGCTGCAACCTGGCTTCTGTCCTTTGGAGGGCTGAGCCAAATTGCTGTTGGTCTCTTGCTCAGGCCTGTGTTGATGGTGTCTATCCAGCCTTTCCAGGCTCCAAGGAGACTGTGGTAATGCTTCCTGTTCAGCTACACCAAGCAGTGATAAATTTAGATCAAGTGAGCCATAATGACAGGACAGGAACCAGCGGAGTGCTGACCGCCCTCTACGAGGTGTTTGGCTCTCCAGACAGATGCCTTCATCCCTTGAGCTGCCAACCCTGTCCTGACCCCTCGGCCCACTCTAGGCAACCTGTGCCTCCAGTTCACCCCTTCGCACTCATGCAGTCCCTCTCTCATACAATGATTTCAATCATTTTCTTCTGATGTTTTTTTTTCTTTCCCTATGACAAGAAATCAGGGTGCTGTGAAACATTTATAGACAGGCACACATAGAGCAGCTGGACATATATCATATACCAGTTGTGGTCTCTGCTGTACAAAAAGGATGTGGACAGGCTAGAGAAGGTCCAGAGAAGAGCCATGAGGATGATCAGAGGGATGGAGCACCTGCTGTATGAGGAGAGGCTGAGAAAAGTGGGAATCATGATGTTTCAGTATTTAAAGGTGGCTACAAAGATGGAGACTCCCTGTTTACAAGGAGTCCCGTGGACAAGACAAGGGGCACTGGGCACGAGTTGCTCCTGGGGAGATTCCAATTGGACACAAGAGGTAAATTTTTCCCCCTGAGGACAGTCAGACACTGGAATGGTCTCCCAGGGGAAGTGGTGGGATCCCACACTGGAAAGTTTTAAGCCTCTGCTCGACAGGGTGCTGAGACATCTCATAAACCCAATAATATTAGAAGGATTGGACCAGATGATCCTGGAGGTCCCTTCCAACCTGACATTCTGTCATTCTATGATATCAAATCTCCAACACAGAGCTGGTCAGTCCAAGCTGGCAGCTGATGTGAGGGCAGAGCCAGCCCCATCTCATTGCTGTGTTTTACTTCCCCAGAGCACTGGCACTGTGCTGCTTTGCCAGTGGATGGCACAGCTCTCTGCAGTTCCCATTGGAGAAGCACAGGGAGGGCTTTTCACATGAGGCTTTGTTAGCATTCCATTTCTAGCTTGTGACTGACAAATACTTCTTGCTCCCAGCTCCCAAGGGCCTGACTTCTATGCAGGGAATGGTTGTAGAAAGTATTGTACTCTGAATGAAATTTTAGAAGCCGTAATTACCCATTTCTGTCACCTGTGATTACTGCTGTCAGTGCCCAGCTATCAACAGCCGAGTATCAACAGCCCTGTCAGTACTCATCCCTGATGTGGGGCAGAGCTAGGGGGTTTGTCCCTGAACTTATTTGGACTGAGGACAGTCAGCTGCAGCAGTGCCTGTGTGCAAATCTTAGAACTGACAGTGGCCAGATGGAAACTAGGCACCTGCTCCACAGCTGATGAAGTTATGGCCTCAAATTAGTGAATTAAGCCAAGCTGGCTGATGAACAGGGTGCTGTGGGACCTGGGAATCTGGTCATGCACACCTGGATGGCACGAGGTACCTGCCCAGTTGCCACTTGCAGCTGTGATGGGCAAATACCAACTATTGCTCCATGCATTTTGCTCTATGAGTAGAAGCACAACTTGCAAAGTATCACAGGACAGGTACAACATCTGTGAGCCTTCATCCAAACAGACCTGCAGGGCAATGTCCTAGCTTTGCAGCTCTTGTGCCCAGAAGAGGCTGGAGCTGGTGGTGAGGAGGGATGCGGTCTGCAGAGGGAGCAGCCTTGTCCTGTCCCCAAAAATGTAGGTGCAAGGGGCTGGGCAGCCTCCATTTCTATTTCTCAGCTGTTGAAAGTATTTGGGAAGGGGATTCTGTATGTGGTAACTGTGCCTGGAAATCAGCAGCTGGCAGCAGGAACGTGTGTTGCTTAGGGGAGGGGGGTATAAAAATGCCAGAAGTGGAAGGAGTGTGTGGCTTGCCTTGCATGTGTGTTGGGAAAGAGCATGGTTCATCTTGTTGGTAGTTTTGGGTTTTGTTTCATTTTGTTTTGTTTTGTTTTGAAAGGCTTATTGCAATTTTACAATGTGCAAACTGAGTTTTCCTTGTCTTGTGAAACAAGGGCAGAACTGCTTGGGCAGCCTGGGTGATGCTGTGGCCTGCTGTCTGGAAGTGATTTGGGGAACAGGCCTTTCAACCCAGGGCTGTTGGATGTCTCAGGGACATCGGGACTTGGTTGGGGTGCTGGCAGAGAGTGTGTGCTGGTGCCACAGGTGTTTCAAGGCCACCAGAGGGAAGGGAAGTACCTCGAGGAGAGTGGCCTGGGGGGCAGTGAGTGACCTGTGCTATGAGAAAGCCAGGTACACACAGCTGGGTGTCTGTCCCCTCCTCACACAGCAGCACTTGGATGTAAAGCAGCACCAGCTCTTTGGGGGCTGAGTTAAATGCAGGTTTGACGTTAAAAAAAACAACAGCAACTAAACACGGTAATTGTTGGAGGTGCCTAAAAAAGGACAGCAACATGAACTCATATCTGGTGGGTACAGGGGTATAATTTTGTTGCAGGTCGGGAAGAAAATACATCCTACAGTATCTGTGGCTGGGGTTGGGTACGGAAGAAGAGGAAAAACATCTGGTGAAGGTGTGCTGAGTGGCTTGATGGTGCCTATCTGGAGGCTGAGGGGCTGCGGGGGGGGGCTGCGGGGCCAGCAAGGCACTGGGGTGTCCTTAGGTGGGGGGCATGAGGAAAGACAAAAAAGCTACTTGTCACACGTTGCACCTTCGTGGTCCTTGCACTGCCCTGACACATACAATTCCCCATCTGGTAATGATGGTGGGGAAAGGCAGGAGGTTTTGGAGGATGCTGGTGAAGCAGGCATCCACAACAAACAGCCTGACATGTCTGGTTTCACAAGATGCTCTGTTGAGTTGCAATGGTATCACAGTATGGGGGATGCTTTCTGGATGCTCTTGTCTATACATGATACTTCCTGGACAAATGCAGATAATCTGGAGTTTGCAGATCCCTGTCTACATCCTGACACTGGTCAAGCTTCCTTAAGTCATTTGTTTTGCAGCACCAGCATCTCCTGTGCATCCCAGTAAACCTGTGGCCCTTACCATGTCCCCTGGACCATAACCCCACCTCTGGGAATTTGTGTCCCTGAACCAAGGGGTCACTCTGGGTGGCTGTGGTTTGTCTAGGCTTGATAACCAGGCAGGGCAGGCCAGGAGCAGTTTGCTGCTGAAGGCAAACAGTGGCTCCCTGGAGCAGGGTTCTGGTGTCTGAACACCCCTTTCTTCTACCCAGGGCAGCAGAAACACCTCCTCCCACCCAGGAGGGATGTCCAAGTGCTCCTCACAGGGCATCAATGCCACCATTAACACTTCCCCCCCCCCCAATAAAACACACACAGGCACCCTCTTCCTGGCCCTAAGGCACCATGGCTGTGCCCATCATTCATGTCTTGGCTGTGGGGAGAACCCAGCTTGCAGAGCAGACACATTACCTGCTTCAGAGCAACCTAATCGTGCTTGTGGCATATTTTTAAGAATTAGACTTTAGAATGGTTTGGGTTGGAAGGGACCTTAAAGATCATCAAGGTCCAACCCCCACCACCCACTAGACCAGGTTGCACAACACCTCATCAGCCTGACCTTAAACACTTCCAGGATGAGGCATCAACAGCCTCCCAGGGCAACCTCTTCCAGTGTCTTACTACTTTTAGTAGCAGAGAGGGGGTGTTGTGGGCGGGGGGGATTTAACAGCAGCCAAATATGGGCAAGGAAGTTGCCTTCCTTCCTTCCTCCCAGGCCAGGGCAGGGCACAGGGAAAGTCCTGGTGTGGGGCTGGGGTGTGCTGTGACCTCTTCTAAGTAGAGAGGTTGCAGTGTGCCAAGGGATGTGCATGTGGAGGTTTGCAAATCCCTTCTTGTGTTATCTAGGAATGAGGAAGGGCTATCAGTGCTGCTGGCTACTGTACTCTTTGAAGTCAATAATCCACACTGGATCAAGAAACCCTGGGGAGATGCAATGCATGTGTAGGACTGCATGTACACACCTGTGCATACACACACCCATACATATTTTCTCGTGTTGTTGGCTGTGTGTTCCAGAGCGGAGTTCTCATCCCCTGGCCAGCAGCTGGAAGTGCTGAGGATTCCACCACATTGCCTTTGTCCAGGGGGTGAGATCCTCCCTGTGCACCCCCGTTTAGTACCTCCTTTCTCCTTTGCATGACTGCATGTATGGGCATGAAACCAGGCATGTCCTTTCTATCTAGAACGGTGTCTTGTGCTCCTGCCTCAAGGAGAAGGCTGGGTATTAGCAGGTGAATGTCTGGACACGGGTTTCAGCACCCTGGCCCATGGCACAGAGCAGGAGCCACTTCCAAGTGCACGTGTTTGGAGGATGCTGTCCCTAGGATGGGGTCCGGTGCTTGGCGTGGGCAATGCTGTAATTGTGTGTGTGTGTGTGTGTGTGTGTGTGTCACAGTGGGAAGTGTGTGAATGGAATAAGTTTAGTAGTCAAAACACGGGGCCAGTGCAGTTGGTCATTAACTGCCAGCCCATCTTGTCATCCCACAACCACAAGGAGCTTTTTTAGGGCCGGCGTCCCAGTGGAGGCCGGAGAGAGCGTGGGAGAGCAGTTCCCGGTGACACCTCCACACGCAGCACTGCCTGATGGTGCCATTGGCTGGCCCTGGCCTGGGCTGGCACTGGCCACCAGTTAAATGCCTGCACGGCCAGGCTGGGACATGCAGACCTGGCTATCTCAACACAGCCTGCCAGCCCAGCCCACCCCAAGCACTGGAGGAGGCACCAGGTTCTACAGCACCTCAAGGTAAAGGCTTTGGTTCCTTTGAGTTGCTCTGGCATCATCTCGAGGGAAAATGGCAACACCTGGGGTTGTGGGGTTCCTTGCAAGTTTTGATGGAAAGCAGGGGAGACTTGTGAGCTGGGATGTGGGTTTTTCTTTGTAGTGGAAGAAATGGAGAGCATGGCTTTGCTCCAAAGTGGTTTGGGTGCAGGGATCTCAAGGTGCTGCCCATCTGTGGTGCTGGCTCCTTTTCATGGCCAGCAAGCTCAGCTGGGTGGCAGGTGACATTGCTGTTGGAACAGAGAATTTGGAAGAGCTTTCTTACTCTTTATTAATAATTAGACATAAAAATCTGCAAGAATGTGGCCAAGTATTTCAAACCCCCAACTAAAGGGAAGTTCCTGCATATGAAATGCCAGGAGGTGGCACTTGGCAAACCCTTGGATTGTCTGATGCCATGCCAGCCTGAGCATCCTGTGCTGGGATGTCAAGGCTGTATCAGGTGGAAGGGCTATGTGGATCCCAGTTGCAGGTGGAGACAAGTGCAAACACTTTGCTCCCTGTTGCAGACACAGGGATCACCACCACCATGAGGGCTGCATTCCTGGTGCTGCTCCTCTGGGCTGTAACCTGCGCTCACCCTGTAAGTACCCACTGGACAAGTACTTGAATCCCAAACCCTGGTAGTTTCACCCAGCCAAGGTGATCACTGATCAGATGTCTCCTGAATGTGTTTAGGTGCCCAGCCACAAGCCTGCCCGCCCTCGCCGCAGCACGCAGCAGGAGGTAAGCCAGGGGCCCCTGGGTGGCAAGGCTGTGATGGGCACCCTTGGGGACCAGTCACCTAGGGAAAGAGATGCTGCTTTTGCAGGTCTTTGGGTTTTGCCTGTATATTCAGTCTTTTCAAGCTGGCCTGGCTTCACCTCATTTCACCTTTTCTCAGAGTGTGTGTTACCAACTCATCTGATGCATTCTGCTGTGCTGATCCTGAAAGGGGACTTTCTATGCTCTGAACCATCATGGTTTGGGCTTTTCTGTGTCGCCCTTTTGTTGGTGGTACTTTTTTTTTTTTTTTTTTTTTTTTTAATCAGCAGAAACAACTGAAAGGCTGAGGTGTGAGCAAAGAAAAAAGCTTGAGCACATGCATGGCTCAAGATCATCATCCTGCAGAGTTATCAGTAGATGTGCAGTGATGTTTAATAAACCAGAGCACCTGTGATGTTTTGCCTCCAGGACACAGCAGCTGAAGATTACATCAACAAGCTGGGAAACCTCCTGGGTGGTGGAGATGTGGAGAGGGCGGACAATGCTCTTGCTGGGGACCCAGAGGGTGGGAACACCGTGGGTGAGGAGCTGGGAGAGCGTGGTGGCCGAGACAAGGGAGACAGGGCTGGGGAGGCTCAGCTCCTGAACCAAGTGGACCACAAGGATACAAGTGCTTGGCATGAGAATGGCTTCAGTTTCCTGGTGAGTGAGTGGGGAGCGGTGTTTTGCTCTTCCAGGAAAGTGCAATTAGCCCCAAACTTGGTGTCAGTCAGAGTAGCATTTGGGCTGCATGGCAAGCAGGGACAAATAATGCCTGTGAGTTGCAATCCTTTGCATTTGTCTCCATTTGTTACCTCTACAGGAGGAGGATGCACGTGATGCTGATGATGGTGACAACAGAGAGTACCATGGCACCGGAGTCCATGGACTTCCCTCCCATGCCAATGGGCTCCTGGATGAGGAGGACGACAGTGGCGATGACACCTTTGATGAGAACAGGGGAGAAGAGGGGGGCAAAGGTCCTACTTATGTGGCTGGTGCTGATGGGGCAGGTGAACATGGCCATGATGCTGGGGCTGGTGGAGGGCACGGTGACAGCAGCAGCAGTAGCAGCAGTGAGAGCATTGGGGCAGACCACCAGCAGTACAGGAACTACCTCAGCAGCCCCTATGAGCGGACCTACAGGTGGGGAGGGGGCAGCAGCAGCAGCCAGGAGGACGAGGAGAGCTATGACTTCAAGGATGAAGCCATGCAGGGTGATGACCCCTCTGTCTTTGATGGCTTGGGCAGCAGCTACAAGAGGCACCATGTGGGCACCCGCACCCCAGAGAACAGCCGAGAGAGCATCCAGGGGACTGGCTCCCACAGTTGGGAGCAGGATGACAGCAGTTCCCCAGAGGTGGAGGACACTGACTCAGGAGAAGACAGCCCATCCACGGAAGAAAACAGCCAGTCAGAAGAGCCTCTCACCAGCCAGCTGGAGGAAAAAAGTGCCAGCCATTCCGAGGAGGATGGGGATGGGGAGGACAGCCCCTCCACAGAGGTTGAGGGCAGCAAGTCCAGGGAGGACACCGCCAATCAGTCGGATGAAGAACCAAGTGAGTCCCCAGAGGACATTTCCCAGGAGGTGGTAAGCACATCAAGCGAGCACAGCAGGAGCAGGTCCTGGGAAGGGCAGGGGGACCAGGAGTCTGCTAAGGACAGGAGTGCACAATCCATGCCTGACAGTGAGTCTGGGATAGATGAGGATGGCAAGAGCAAGTCCCCAGAGGACACAGTAGAGGAATCAGAAGAGAATGAGAATGACTCCAACCCTGATGGAGATGTGCCGAGCACATCAGAGGAGAGCCAGAGTGCATCCTCAGAGGATGATGGCAGCCAAGAGGACAGCACAGGTGAGGACAGCAGGTCCCCAGAGAGCAAAACCAGCGAAATGCAGGAGGACGATGAGGATGGGGAGAGCCATTCCCAGGAGGATGCCACCCGTGAGTCCAGCAGCCGTGGGGATGACAGCTCCCTGCAGAGCCTGGAGAGTGGGATGCACAAACGGCGGCCAGGAGCCTACCGCAACAAGCCAGCTGCTGACTATGATGACAATGACTGCCAGGATGGGTACTGACACAGGCCCCACGGTCCTGTTAGTGCTGGGGTGGCACGGGGGGAGGAGGGGGTTAACTTATTTGCTATACAGCCTGGTTGACTTCTTCCTGAGAAGATGCTGTGGATAAAACAGAGGTGGGTTCGCCAGGGCTCCACCCGGGCACACATTACACGGGGTGTGAAGTGAGAGGTGATGTCAGACCCAGAGAAAATGCCAAGCCACAGTGAGAAAAGCCATTTCCTGTTCCGAAATGGGGAGCGCCAGAGAGCTGTGGGTGCCAGCAGGGTGATGCTGCCTGCTTGCCACCAGGGTACAGCAGTGGATCAGCACTGTAGGACCTGTGCCTGGGCATGCCGGGCAGAAAGGTCTCTGCATGCACCCCTTTTATTTTACCTACACTGCCCTGAAAGGGTCTGCTCAGACTCCAATGAGAGCTTTCCATTAGCTTCACATCCTGCACATCTGGAGGAAAAGCTACAGCTGGCATGCACATGCCATGCGTGAGCTCAGTGATGCGTGAAGTACCACTTCAGGATGTAATATTTTGTAAGAAGTGTACAGAAAATGTTATGTTACGTCATTTTTTTGCACTTGCGTTTCAAAGCTGAAATGTACCCTTGTCGATTTCTTTAGTCAACATTAAAGCCATCAAACTCCACAAAGTGGTCCCCTTTGCAGTGTTGCTGGTTTGCTCTCCCAGGAGAGCTGGGTGCTGCGATCTGGGGTGAGAGGGAAGCAAAGGGCAGGATGTTTGCATGGGAGCCACGTAACACCAGGGTGAGGGAGAAATAAGAGACTGAGTAGTGTTCCCACCCTGCTACTTGCAGACACCCCAGGGGTCACCCCTGCCTGTAGTGACACAGCAGTGTAGTGCAAAAGCTGGCTGATGACCCTAGTGAGCTGGGCTTTGCTGGATTATGGCAATCAAGTGCTGCAATGGAAGCAAGGGTTGTTCTGCTCTTCCCAAGGTGCTGGCAAGGAGATGCCCCAGGGGACAATAGGCTCTCCCAGGCCACTGGTTCTGGGTGCCCAGAGTGGCCCCTGGGGCAGCAAGGATTGCAGTAAGGGTTGGACTAGATGATCTCTGAGGTCTCTTCCAACCCGGCTAATTCTATGATAAGGATGTAGGAGGAGGAGCAGGGGAAAAGGAGTTATTGTGGCACTGTAGATGATGGGTAAGGTTCTTCTACTAAGTGCACCTTTTATTTTTGTCCTCATACCAGCAAGCAAGTGAACAACACGTTATTACTTTAAAGTCCCCTCTGGGCCCTTCTTACTGATTCACATGTCTACAACGAGCTGTACAGCATGGGTATCCCTGGGTATCTTTGGGTACCCATGCTGTTGGAGGAAGAAGCTGTGGGCTGCTATGTAGCTGCACAGCTTTGCAGCATGGAGTTGTGGCTCTGCAGGTGACAGTCTCCAAGAGGTTAGGGGTGATGTCTTTCATCTGCCTTTGGTCAGCAGCCTCATTGCTGGGCTCCACTTCAAAGGAATGAAACTATCTTATACTACTTTGAGCAAAAAGTACACTTAATGGGCAGACTCCTTCCATCCCTGCAAAAGCTGGGAGCTGAACAGCTCCTGGTTTTAGAGGAGGCTGTATTTTAATTTCCACACTGTGCAACCTGCTTTTTCTACTTTTTCTACTACCTTTTTTCCACTTCTTTTTTCTACTCCTGTATGAGGAGTAGAAATGTGCAGCTTTCCTGCACTGTTGTCCTGGGAATGAGCCTCTTTCCTGAGCTTGCTTTCTACACCCCACTGGTCCCTCCCTTTACAGTGGACTTATGGGTTGGAAACTAAACTACACAAATTTAATGAAACAGTAATGATAAATAGGAAAAATTACTCAATATATACAAATATACAGGAAAATTGATACCACATTCCTTCCCCTTCTCCCCCAATAACTCTCATGTCACCAGGGCAGCCCTAGGAATGTCCAGGCTGGACTCCCGGAGTCAGCAGCAGTTGGGAGCTGGAGGCAGGAACACACAGATTCAGACTGGTATGGATCAGGACCACAGGCAGAGGAACAAACGGAATCTTTCCAGGATGCCGAAGCAAATGGACAGATGAAGAAAGGGGCACAGGAAGGGAAAAAAGGGGTTTGACCCTCGTGATGCCTCAAATTTATACTGAGTATGATGTGTATGGGATGGAATACCCTGTTTGGTCAATTTTGGCATCTATCTTGTCCATTCCTCCTTAAGGGAGGGCTTCAGGTGTGATCTCTTTGCTCCTTCTCTCCTTCTGGAGGGCAAAATATTCCTCAGAACTGAGCTATGTCCTTGGCTCTGCACACCAGTCTCTAGCAGTAACTATAAACATTGAGTGTTACCAGTCCCAGAAGCAGACACTGTCTGAGAAACTTGCTGTTAATTTCAGCAAGTGCAGCTACTTACAAGAGACTTACCTGAAAGCAAAAGTACAAGACAGAAAATTACCTTTATCCTGGCCCAAATCAGGACAAAAGCCCTGCAGCCTTCTGCTGGCTGGTGTCTCCCCAGAGACTGGGGAGCTGGTGCCAGAGCTCGCTGCTGCCTGCCTGTCTTGCTAGGACATCTTCCCACAGGAATTTTAAGCAAGTTTGCAGATGACACAAAATTGGGAGGAGCAGTCGAGTCTCTCCAGGGCAGGCAGGTCCTGCAGAGAGACCTTGACAGGTTAGAGGGATGGGCAATCACCAGCCATGGGGAGTGAGCCAGCAGTGTGTCCTGGCAGCCAGGAGCTTCCAGCCATGTCCTGGGTGCATCAAGCACAGTGTTGGGCAAGGGAGGTGATTGTCCCCCTCTGCCCTGGTACAGCCTCACCTTGAGTTCTGTGTGCAGTTGTGGGCACTGCAGTATAGAAAAGGCATCAAGATATTGGAGAGCATCCAAAGGAGCAACAAGGATGGTGAAGGGTCTGGAAAGGATGACTTATGAGGGGAGGCTGAGGTCACTTGGATTGTTCAGTCTGGAGAAAAGGAGGCTGAGGGGTGACCTCACTGCAGTCTGGGGGCTTCCTCAGGAGTGGGGGGGATGGGGCTGGTGCTGATTTCTTCACTCCTGTGACTGAAGACAGGACTCAGGGAAATGGTAGGAAGCTGAATCGGGGGAGGTTTAGGTTTGGTTTCAGCTCCTCAGGGAAGTGATCACAGCACCAACCTGCCTGAGCAAAATAAGCATTTGAATGATGCTCTCAGGCACATGGTATGATCCTGGGGATGCCCTATACAGGGACAGGAGTTGGACTTGATGATCCTGGTGGGTCCCTTCCAACTCAGCAGATTCCATGATTCTATGACCATCCTTCCCTGGCATCACGGAGGGCGCAAAACAGCCCTTCCCTAAGGAAACCTCCAGACTAGCCAGAGGGATGGAGCTGCTCATGCTGACACCTGGCAGCATGTGTCTGCAAGGGTGCTCAGCTTCTCTGACCTGGACAGACTGGATTGATGGGCTAAAGTTCAACAAGGCCAAGTTCAACAAGGTCCTGCACTGGGGTCACAACAACCTCATACAACACTACAGGCTTGGGGAAGAGTGGCTGGAAAGCTGCCCAGAGGAAAAGGACCTGGGGGTGATGGTTGACACCAGGCTGAATATGAGCCAGCAGTGTGCCCAGGTGGCCAAGAAGGCCATCAGCATCCTGGCCTGTAGCAGGAATGGTGTGTCCAGCGGGGGGCAGAGCTGTACTCAGCTCTGGTGAGGCTGCACCTCGAGTGCTGTGTTCAGTTCTGGGCCCCTAACCACAAGAAGGACATTCAAAGAAGGTGGATGGTGGCCAAGATGAAGGTGGCCCCTCACTACAAGAAGGTTCCCAAAGAAAGGCAACAAAGAGCACAAGTCATGAGGAGAAGCTGAGGGTCCTGGGTTTGTTTATCCTGGAGAAAAGGAGGCTGATGGGGGACCTTATCTCTCTCTACAACTACCTGAAAGGAGGTTGTAGCAAGGTGGATGTTTGTCTCTTCTCCCCACTAACTAGCGGTAGGATTAGAGGAAATGGCCTCATGTTGCACCAGGGAAAGTTAGGTCAGATATTAGGAAAAATTTCTTTACTGAAAGGTCATCAGACACTGGAACAGGTGGTGATTAAGCCACCATCCCTGGAGGCATTTAAAATAAATGTAGATATGGTACTTAAGGACATGGTTTAGTGGTGAACTTGTCAGTATGTTAGCTTTATTTCTAGACTTAAAGATCTTTCCAAGCAAACCAATTCTGTGATTCTATGATCTCAATCTGGAGCAGAAAAGGCATGTGTTGCATTCACCCCCAGACACTAAACTCCTTAGACCAGATCAAAATGCCTTTGAAAACGGAAGAGCTTCAACACATTCTGGGGTTGTTAGCATTATGGCAAAAGCATATTCCAGATTTTTCACTTTTGGTGCAACCACTTTATGATTTACTGAGGAAGGGTCAGAAATGGGATTGGTCCTCACACCATGAGGGAGCCATTCAATTGCTGCTGTTTGAAGCACATGCTCATCAGGTGTTGAGTCCATTCCAGCCCTCTGACCCCTTGCAGATTGAGTGAGGTTTTGCAGAAGTGGCTGTGATCATGGAATCATAGAATGGTTTGGGTTGGAAGGGACCTTAAAGATCACCCAGTTCCAACCCTCTGCCATGGGCAGGGACACCTCCCACCAGACCAGGTTGCTCCAAGCCCCAAACCTGGCCTTGAACATTTCCACCGATGGGGCAGACACAAATTCCCTGGGTAACCTGTTCCAGTGTCTCAACCATCATCACAGGAAAGAATTTTTTCTTAATGTCTAGCCTAAATCTCCCCTCTTCCCACTTAAAACCATTACCCCTTGTCCTATCACTCCATGCCCTTGTAAAAAGCCCTTTACCAACTTTCCTGTAGCCCCCTTCAGGTTTTGGAAGGCTGCTATGAGATCTCCCTGGAGCCTTCTCTTCTCCAGCCTGAACAGCCCCAACTTTCTCAGCCTCTCTTCTTAGGAGAGGTGCTTGCTTTAAGGACTTTGAGACCTTTTTAGCAGTAGCTCAGGTGTTTGTCTTTTGCAGCACATGCCTCTGCACAGTGAGCATCTGAGGGGAATGCTCCTGCTCTGCTGATGGGCAGAGAGGAAAAGCATTTTGGAAGGTCAGCTGCAGGCTCAGACGCTGTCGGAGGTGCTACTGCATCCCATTTTGGGCTTATTGTGCAATGAAGTCATAAGGGTCAGCTTGCCTGGCAGGTTAGACAAGGATAAAAAGTGTCCACGTCAATGTCTGCATTTGTCTTGTCCACCCACATGGCATTTTTCGTGTGTTGGGGGTCACCTTTTAGAGTTGAACCCAGTGACTTACCCATGAATCAGCACTGGGATTGAAAAATATTCTTGGTCACATCTGGGTTTGTGGAGATGAAAGTATGCAACATCTTAAAAGAAATGTTTCTTGATTATTTATTGTCCTTTCCAAGAAGAAAATCCATTTTTACTGAGTAGCTGGTGTGGCCGAAGTGCTGGGAGGCAGCAGCACTTGAGCCTGGCTGCAGCAGCTGGACTTCGGTCAAACTGCATTTATTCAGACTCCTTATTTTCCTGGCTCTGGTGGGAGAAACAGAAAGAACTTCATGACCCACAGAGCACCTCTCTATCCAGCAGCAACATTTTTTGTGATGTAGCCAAGTGCCCTGGGCTTCCCACTGTGGGCTGAGCAACACAGCAGGGCTTCTCCTTGGCCCCTGTTTGTCTTTGGCAGAATGGGAACATCTGTGGAAGAAAACATTCGATGGGATTGTCTCATCTGTGCCCTCTGTGATGGATTTCTGTGACGAGAACCTCTCCTTGCCAAGCACGTGGTGAGACTGGGAGAAATTGGTTGCTTTCCTCTGCCCTATTCAATTGGGAGGAAAAAGCTCTGATGGAATCTCTGCTGCCGTCAATCTGAACAAAAGAAATGTCTCAGCTATGGGAAAACAGCCTCTGACCTCAGTGAAAACCCCAAAGTATCACAAACCTTTTGAATGCCCTAAGGAAATTTTTCTTCCAGCTGCCTTTGCTGCCATGATTTTTAGTGGCAAACCCGCCACGAAACTCACCCCCCCCAGTCCCACTGCCCCCTGGAATAGCCATCTCCTGCCAGGGAGTTTTGTGGTTCCCTCTAGCACTGAGCCAAGGAATCAGGCACCACAGGATGGCACATATCGTGGAAGCATCTGCATTGCACTCCCCAGATTCACGATGGAGACTTTAAAGCTGCAGCATGAACAAGTGGTTTAGGTTTTTCTTTTTCACACTCTGAAATACAAAGCTGCAGAGAGCTGGTTGTTTTAGCAGAAGGCATGAGGTTTCTGAAAGCAGGAGCTGAAAATGCAAGTGGGGGGCAGAGACAGCACCTGCCTTCTCCTGCCCTGGACCCAATGGTGTTTCACCTACCGAGCAAAAAAGTTCATTATACCATGAAAATTTTCAAAGCCTTCTTTTGTTTGTGGTGTGGTTTGGGGTTTTTTTTGTGGGTGTGTTGTTTTTTTTTTAATAAAACAAATTCCAAAGTGTGGAGGTACTTATTGCAACAATGTCTGTGCCTATAGGGACACATATACAGTGTTGTGCAACTCCTGTATCTGCAGATTAAGAACCATGCAAGTTCAGCAGCTCTCTGCTGGCCCATGCAGTGCTCTGCCTCTGCTGCAAGCAGCAGCTTCTTAAGCCCTACTACAGGTTTTTTGCAGGTTCAAGAAGGGAATGCAGTGGCAGGGAAGCAGGTAGCCATTGCCAGATGTCCATCTGTCCAGAGACACTGGGTTAGGAGCAGCTGAGGGAACTGGGATTGTTTAGTTTGGAGAAGAGGAGACTGAGAGGAGACCTCCACACTCTCTACAACTACCTGGAAGGAGGTTGTAGTGAAGCGAGTGGACTCTTCTCTCAAGTACATAATGATAGGACCAGAGGAAATGGCCTGAAGTTGCAGCAGGAGAGGTTTAAACTAGGTATTGGGAAGGATTTCCTTACTGAGACAGAAGTCAAGCACTGGAATGGGGTGCCCAAGGAGGTGGTGGAGTCACCATCCCTGAGGGTATTAAAAAAATCATGTAGATGTGGCACTTCAGGACATGCTCTAGTGGGCATGGTGTTTCTTTTCTGCCTTCAGTCCCTTCTGATGGGACTTGGCAATCTTAAAGGTCTTTTTCAACCACTTTGATTCTGTGATTTTGGTGGAGATCTCTGTTCCTGAGCTGGGTGTACAGGCTCTTGATGGATGCCTGTGCATTGAATCCAGGCTCTCTGCCTGCTCTCCTACTGAAAATAGGTCCTTTTTTTGGGGGGGGTATTTGGGTTTTTTCCTCATACTTCTGTCACATAGCTATATTTTAGGCATAGGCTCAATAGCAGTGGACTGCTGATGGGACCAGTTCTGGCAACTCAATCTAGCTGGTGCAAAATTTTTTTTCTCCTGGGAAAAAAAACCAAACCAAACCAACAAACAAAAAAACCCAACAACAACAAAAAAATAATGTGAAAAATAAAAACAGAGGAAAGATGATATACAGATATTGTTCAAACAAGTGAGAACCTGGGTGGTGGCGAGTGCTGGTATTTGTGATAACATTGAGACCTTGCCTCAGTGATTTGCTGGGTTTCTTTTCCCCAGCCTTAAAGTGCTCACATTACTGAGCTACTCGTGACCTTCATTGGCAGGTAAATAGAAATAATTTACTTTATCTGGTTTCCTGCCTCAGAGAAAAAGGAAAATCGTATAAAATGTTTAGTGGCAGAAACCAATTATGTAGAGATTGTGTGCTGGTAGCTTAGGTCTAAACATGTTGCATTTTAGGTGTTCTCCTCTCCCACTTTTAGTCTAAAATTGACTGTTTACAAAAATAGTAAGTCGTGCCCAGCTGCTATTGGTTTGCATTTAGTCTGCTGTGAGAGATAAAGGTAATGAGGGAGGGATGCCTTGTTCCTATGCTGTTACTGGTGCACCCTCTCCTTGCTCATCCCTTTGCCTCTCAGCTGGAGGCCATGGCACACACACTCCTGTACCTGACCACGCTCAGAGCGAGGTGGGAGCTGAGACAAGCTCTGCCTCTGATGCCTGCGCTGCACATTTTGGAGGTGCTTTGGCCACTGTGATAAGTGGCAGGGGTACCCTGGCTGCAGCAGCACCTTGGCCCCTCCCTACCGTGCTCAAAGTGTCCTTCTGGTTTTGTTTTTTTTACTTATTTTTGGCCCTGAGGTTTCCTTCCAGAATAGTTCCAGGGCATGGAAATAGGATGGTGTAGCCCCGACCACAGCCTCAGCCCAGCAGTGGACCTGGGCAGGATGGGAGCATGCTGCTCTCCTCATTTACCACCCTGCAAAAATAATAATTAAATTTGGATATGGGAGCCGTGTCAACCTGCACCAGACAGGGACACTCTGACCACAAGGTCGCCAGGCACTCAGGCAATTACAGCAGAACCATACACAGAGCCCTTGCTGGCCATGTCGGGTGCAAGCCCACCCAGTTGCAGTCCAAACCTGGTGCCAGCAGCACCAGTTCTGGGTCATGGGATCGACCTTAGGCACAGCATGAGCTGCCTGGTGGGATTCATCATCATCTTCTGTGCCACAGGCCTTGAGGAAGGGGCTGCCCCACTAACCCTCAGCTTCATCACCAAAGCATGGAATGGACACCACGGCAGTGTACTGGTACACATCAAAATCTGATGGGAGTGCAGAAGGGGAAACATTGCATTTCTACATCTGGGTTACATGCTGCACACCTGCCCTGTTGTCTCAACACAGTCCCTAAAAATGTTTGGGTTTTTTTCTGCTGTCACCTGTTGGCACATACCCTGGAGACAGGTGAGAATCCTAGAGTATCAGGTTGGAAGGGATCTCAAGGACCATCTGGTCCAACCCTTCTAATATTATTGTTCTTGTTCATACAATATGTTCTCTTTTGTGTGATGTGAGACGTTCTGTGTTTTGTTTCCAGCTGCTCATCTATGAAGGTGGGATTATTCTCATGGAGCTGTCAGATCCTGTGATCAGATCCCAAATGCTGCTTTCCCCAAGCAAGCAGATAACCTGTCCAAGCTCTGCTGCCTTGGAGAGCCATAGTTCTTACAAAAGCCTAGCGACCAATGTTCCAACCATGAGATGTGATGCTTTGTCAAATTTAGGTTTTATTATTGTTATTATTTTAAATAGAAGTGTTTTGGATGCATTTGGCCAACTGCTGGTCCCCTTGTGTGGTGCTGTGAGGTCCTGCTGCTGCTGTGTGCCCAGGCAGCACCCACTCCCTGGTCCAGGAGCTAAACATAGGTGATGGCCATGCAAGGCACTTTGGCACACATTAATTATCCTGGTGCTTTTTAGGGATCTTGGGTGAAACATGCATTTTTATAGCCACTTTTCTTTTTTTAAAGCAGCCTGGAACAGCAGTCCTTTAATTACATTAAAAATCACCTCCCACCAGCACTCTCTGTTCCCTAGCCCTGATGAAATTTAAGCTGAAAGCTGGGCATGAGCTCACTGCTCTGCTGCTCAGGGCAGCCTGTGGTGGCATGGGGCAGTGGGTAGCAGGGCTGTCTGTTGTCTTGGACCCCCTCTCCACCACCTCCTGGCAGAGCAGCCCATCCAGCTACCCCCACCCCCACACCTGGGGTTGGAGGGGTGCCAGGTCCCCCACGATGCTGGTGTCACTCTTAACCAGAAGCTCCTGCCTTGGTATGGGGAAACTGCACGGCTTCTTTTTTTTTTTCTTTCTTTTCTCTCTTCAGTCCTGCATGTGGGTTTTCCTGGCCCAAGGCAACAACTGAAAGCCACAGCCAGCTCCAGGCCTCCCTTTTAATTAGAGGCTCCTCAGAGTGACACAAGAGGCTTTGAAGCCCATGGGGCAGGCCCAGCTGTGCCCTACCGAGGTTTGCATAGTGGGCACACGATGCTGCCAGGCCTGACAGGTCCCAGAGGGGCTGCAAGGGACCTCTCTGTCCCCAAAAGCATGAGATGTGAATGGCATTTCATCAGCTGTGAGCAGCTCCCCCAGTGTACCTGTTGGTGTGGTGAAGACAAAATAACAGCAAAACCCTACCCAAAAGAAAGGTTTGTCTAGCTGGACCCAACCTGGGAATTTCGTTAGCTGGAAATCCTTTGCTTCCCAAGCAAACTCTGGCTCAAAATGGGCTTCCATGGATTTGGGGGAGGTTTTCATCAAGGGCAGCTCCCCGGTTTTGAGCAGAAACAATTAATGTCCAGGTCTTCCACTGCAAAGTGGAGTTCTCCACCCTAAAAAAAATCCATAGTTTTATCACTGGCTAACCTGTGCATCAGCAACCTGCTTAAAGGCATTTTGCAGCCCTGCTGTTTCTTCTCTGAGGGGTGTGTGGCTGAAGGCATCAGTTCTCTTTGCCACTGTAGAAAGCAAAGCTGTGCTCAGCAGGGGCTGCTGACACTTAAAAAAAAATCCGGGGAAGAGAGAGCAGAGGTGCTCTGGGGAGCTGAGTGTCTGACATCCTGGCAAGAAGGGATAAATATAGGGAAAGGAGAAAGGATGAAACCACAGAGATGGGGGGGAAGGGGGGGGCAGCTGCCATCAGGCCCAACGCAGGGGTGATGGGCTTCAGCTGCTGGCTGTATCCTGCCACCAAGGACCCCTCTGCGCCACGAGGATAGGGTTTTTGTTTTTTTGTTTTGTTTCATTTTTTGCCCTCAGAAGTTACTCTGCTTTGCTGGGGAGGTTTACAGAGGCTGGGGAATACCTGATTTTGGAGAGCAGAGGCAAGGTTGGTCCCTGCATGGGTCTGTTCAGGAGGCATGAGAAACGATGTACCTTTTGCAGCATCACTCTGGAAGAAATGGCTCTTAAAGGGGGACTGATGGCACCTGTATCCCAGTCCCTTTTTCTTTCCCTGCCCTTTCCCAAGGCCTGTTTCACCTCTGCAGACATCCTGGGTAGGGACCTGTTTGGATTTAGCTTTTTTTCGTCCAACAGCTATGCCCAAGTGACTGTGGAGCCAGCCCTTTGAGGTTGGTCTTTTTTGTCTTCCTGAAAAAAAAACAGAATTTCCCAAAAAAGGGAGTCAGATACCCCCCGAGAACAGTTTTCCCAATATTTATTTTATTTTAAACCCAGAGTGTTATTATACCCTCTGGCCTCCCAGCCATTCCTCTGAGGCCAGACCCTCAATTAAGTGGCGCAGTGCAAACCTCCCCGGGTTTGGCAGCAGCATGGGGTGCTATGTTTGTGCACCAAATCTGCCAGCGCTGAAGTTTGGGGGTTTTCTGGCACACGCCAGCGGACTGGCGTCACTCTGGGCAGGGCGGCGACTGGCTTGGGGGGGGGGCAAAAATAGACCTTAAATCCCAGTAGAAGCAGCAGGAGGAAATCTGTGCTGGACAACTCCACTGGAAGCCATCAGTGCTCTGTCAGGGTAAGCTTGCTGCTGCTTTTCCCAGCTGAGTTGTGCATTGATGCATTGATGTCTGCTTTTTTTTTTTTTTTTTTTTTTTGTTTCTGCAGGGGGGTGATGGTGGGGCTCAGCTTGCTGGTGAGGCTAGATGCTGCTTGTAGCCCTTTCGTGGGTGTGAGGCTTTGTGAAGCACCTGGATAGAGGGGATGAGCATCCAGAGCCTAACTGTGCGACTAGAGAAGTTAGCTCATGGCCAGTTGTTTCCTAGCCTGGATTAAAACAAGATGGGGAAACTTCAAATTCAAATAAATAGAGTTACAACTCCCCCCAAGCCTCAGCACAGCTGGTGGTCAGTTGAGCCAGAGGAAGGGTAGGGGAAAGGAAGGTGGGCCTGACTCAGCCTTAGGGGATGCTGGGAGCATCCCTTCCTGGGGGCAGGCTGGGGTCCTGTAGGGTCAGGAGTGCTCCTTGCTTAGGTCAGAATGGAGGAGAGCAGCATGGGGTTTTGTATGTAGGGGGTGCAGAAGGAACTGCACAGAGCCAAGTGTCCCCTCTGCTTGTGGCTACAGGGGGCTCCTGGCATTGGTGCCTTGCCACAGCTATTTTTGTCAATGGCAGAATGTAGAAGACAGCTCCATTCATTGTTTTGTTTGCCTGTTTCCTCAAGGAGGTCAAATTCCTTGTGGTATCATTCCCCAGGGAAGTTGCTCCCTGGGCAGAGGCTGAGCAGGCTGCAGGGCTGTGGGAGGGTGGCTGCAGTGGGCAGTGCTTCCCATGGCTGCTCCTTTGCATCTCCAGCAGGGGTTAGTTTTCCACAGTTGCTCACAGGCAATTGGGAAGCAGGAGTGGGAGTGAGTAGTCCTGCTCAGCAAAAGCAATGTGTCCACTACTGGGTGAAACTCAATTTTCTGGTATTTTGTGGTTTCTTGCAAGAAAAACCAAAATCATAACAGAGTCAGAGACTGGTTTGGGTTGGAAGGGACATTAAAGATCATCCAGTTCCAACTGCTCTGCCATGGGCAGGGACACCTCCCACTAGACCAGGTTGCTCCAAGCCCCATCCAACCTGACCCAGAACATTTCCAGGGAGGGGGCAGTCACAGCTGCTCTGAGCAACCTGTTCCTGTGTCTCACCACTCTCACAGTGAAGAATTTTTTTCCTAGTACCTAATCTAAACCTACCCTCTTTCATCTTGAAAGAGTTACCCCTTGTCCTATCTCTACATGCCTTTGTAAAAAGCTCCTCCCCAGCTTTCCTGTAGCCCCCTTCAGGTATTCAAAGGCCACCATAAGGTCTCCCCAGAGCCTTCTCTTCTCCACACTGATCAACCCCAACTCTCCCAACTCTCTTTGGGATTGCAACCTGTCTTTGTAGAAGAGATGCTCCAGCCCTCTGATCATCTTCATGGCTTTCTTTTGGACTCACTCCAGAGAAGCGAGTATTTCCATGTATTCATGGAAATTGATGTAGATCTGTCTAAATAAAGGACTTTGGTCTCTGGAGAGGTTGGATGACACCATCTAGAGCTGGCTGGATGTCAGCCTTTTTTCTCTTTGTTCACCTATGTGGACAGAAACACCCATATGGCTTTCTAGATGTAAAGAAAGCCCTCACTGTGTTTCTGTTCCTAGAGAAAGCAGCCATGAGGACTGCCCTGGTCTTCGCGTGCCTGGTGGGGATGGCGTGTGCCTTCTCGGTGAGTGCCAGGCATTGAGTGGCCCCCTGGGCCTTGCTGGGGGTGGTGTTGGCTGTGTGCCAATGCAGCCTTTCCTACAGGTCAAGAGCTGGCTGCGGCGAGCAAAGTCAGACGACTCAGAAGAAAACGCGGTAAGGTGTCCCCCCCACCCTCTGTGCCTTGCCCCACAGAGTGCTGGCCTAGGGGACAAGGACGTTTTGGTCACACCCGGATCAAAGACCCCAGACTGATGGGATTTACCCCCTTCTTCTTCTGGTAGGTGTTCAAGAACAGGCACAGGTATTATCTGTACAGATATGTCTACGTGCATCCCCCACAGATGCGGTACCAGGTGGGTGCTTTGGAGGGATTGCTGATTATTCACAGCCCACCAGATGTGGAGTTACCACCTTGCATGAGATGAGGGCATGGTCTGTGCCCCGTCTGCCTCTGGCCTGCAGGGCTTGGCTGAGCCCATGGCTCTCATGACACCAATGGAGACCTCCCAGCCTAGCTATGTCTTGGTTTTGCCTCTCCTTAGGGCAGTGACTCATCGGAGGAAAAGGGGGATGGCTCGGATGAGGAGGAGGAAGGGGGGGTGAGTACAGCAAACCAGCAGTCTGCAAAACAAATACGGGAATGAAACTTTATTTTGGTTTTGTAGTTTCTGCTCATCAGCATTTGTGGCTGCTGACCGCCCACAGCCTTGCACTCTGGACACAACTGGATTTTCTACTCTGGGCGTTGTTTTTTTAATATTTTTTCCTTTTTCTTATTTGTTTTGTAAGAGGATGAGAGGGGTGTGTGCACCAAGCAACCCTGAGACAAACTTTCCAGGTTTCCATTTTCAGTGATTCAGAAAGGAGCAGGACTGGCCAAAGGGTAGGAGTAGGGAGGCTCAGCTGCTATGCCCAAGGGGGTGTTACAGGCTCCTCTTGCCTGCTTCTTTCAGGGTGTGTTGCCTCATAGTACTCATGAAATTGCAATTGAAAAAAAAGTTATGGTCTTCATGCATGCGTGTAGAGGGACACGACTCAATGCTATGTTGGGAAATTCACATTTGTAGCAGCCCAGCATGTAACACTGCTCCTGTCTGTCTTGTTGACATGAGTTTAGGCACTGCTACATTTATGACAGTTGCACAGGTCCAAAATTAAATTCCAGTGATTACAAAGGTCTCTTGTGCCTCACTGGGCTGCAAGTGCTCAAAATAATCCAGAGGTCTGAGGCACACAGGTGCTTTGAAAGAGGGGTGCGGCATGCTTGGAAACCTATGTGTTAGGTCTAATCACATATGTGCTTTATAAAAAATCAATTATTTTGAAAGCTAATTTCAGAGGTCTTTTAAAAAGGATTATAAATCTGGGCATCTGCTCTTAAAAACCCCTTTGGAGGCCCTCCTGGGGCTGGGGGTGCAGCACAGGATGGCCCCCATCCCCCGGGTGCCTTTCTATATGTTTCTCTCCCCTACCACTGCCTGGATCACCAGAGATAACTTTGAGCAGTTGGAAGAGACAGCCAGAGGGGGCATTTTATTCCTGGGGAAAAAATTAAGTTACATACAGGAATGCAGCTTCTGTTCGGGGCTGCCCTTCTTGTTTCCAGGGCACCAGAGCAGCGGCTGTGCCCAGGCAGGGACCTCACCTGCCTTCACTGGCAGGGAGTGGTCAAAAAGATGAAAGGCCCAAGGTCACTTGTAGGTATGTCAAGAGCATTGTTATATCTGCTGCTAGATGTGAGACATTGCTCTCACTAGCACAGGCTGCTATACAGTGCAATCTGGTTGCTTCCCCAATGGAGAGAAAAGCAGGCTGGGTTTTCTCTGGCATCACATGCACCCCTATTTTAAGTATCTGAGCTGGCCCAAAGCATCAGGGTGAGCATCTTTGGTCTTGGCATGTGAGCAGTGAGGATTGCCCAGGGCAGGGAGGACAATGCCCCCGCGTCTCCCCTGGCAGCTGGGCTCATTTGCTGATACAAAGGGCTCCTCTGCCCAGGCTGGGGACTGGGTGAGCTGCCCCACCAGTTCCTCAGTAGTTTCTCCAGGATCTGCTTCATTTGGATTACTCCTTGCCTTTTTGGCCATTCACCCTGCCGGGAGAGGCTTTGCTGCGGGGCCCCTGGGGCGGAACAGAGCTGAGGGTTTATTGCTGGTGGGGTTTGGAAGCTGTTGGGCTCTCACAAACTATCTACACCTGGGGTGTGGCGTGTCCACATGCAGTGCGCCTGTGGCTTGCTTTGTTTATTGGAAACTGGGAGAGGTAACTTCAAAAGAAAACTTTTAGATGCTTTGTAGGGCAGAATGTGTAATCAGAATGGGAATATTTGACTCCAGCCACCTAATTGCATGTCTTGGCTGCCCGGCGGCAGCTTCTCAATTTTAAACTGGGGTGAGATCCATGGGTCAGTAGGGAACTTGGAGCAGTGCTCAAATGCCATGTGGGGATGCTGTGTGCCCCCCCTTGCTGCTCAGCTCCTGACCACCTGCCCTGTCCTCTCCCTGTCCCTGCAGGACCCATCCCACACTGGCACCGAGGCAGATGGCCACCCCGCCGGAACAGCCCCCAGGGACAGCCAGGGCGGGCTGGGAGAATTCCCAGCTGCACAGCAGGTGTGGTTTGGGGGGCTTAAGGGGAGCACCCACGGGAAGCAGGCACGTTCACTGCATGTTCATTTGCACCCATGGGATGCTCTGCACCTCACTTCTGTTTGGGCATCTGCTGAGCAAGATGCTCATGACTGGGCCAAGATCTTGGATGGTATCCCAGCAGGAGGGTCAGAAGGGACACTCCTTCTGTCAGAAGGGAGTGTCCATTCTGACCCTCCAAACAGGCAGCCTTGCCAATGCAAGGCATGGAGGGGGGGGCAGGGTGTGCTCAGATGTGCCCACACCTGCCCCATGCCACGTGGCACCAAAAAGCTGAAACCACCTGAGATCCAACTAATGCTGTGTTATTTTCCCCTCTGCCAGGGCAAAGACTGCCAAGGGCTGCTGAATGGGAGCAGAAAAAGTGCTGCTGGCAAGGGCGATGACTCTGAAAATGAAGACAGTGATGAGAATGAGGAAGAGGAGGAGGAAGAGGAGGAAGAAGAGGTAGCTGAACACGAGAATGGTGTCAATGGCACAAGCACCAACACCACTGAAGGGGCAGATGGACCTCACAGCAATGACACCGTGGTGGCTGAGGAGGGCACTGGCAGGGCTGAGGAGGAGGAGGAGGAAGAGGAGGAAGAGGAAGAAGAAGAAGAGGAAGAAGAAGAAGAGGAGGAGGAGGAAACTGAAGCCACCACTGTTGCCAGCACCACTAATGAAGAGGGACTGTCCCAGGCAACCACCGTGGGGGACGGAGAGCCCACGTATGCCACCACAGTTGGGGAGCAGTGGGAATACGAGGTGACAGCTGGGCACCATGGCCGGGGGGACGAGGGCACCACAGATGGCAGCTACGTGGAGCAGGATGAGTATGCCCGGGGGGACAGCTACCGGGCTTACGAGGATGAGTATGGCTACTACAAGGGGCATGGCTACGATGTGTATGGCCAGGATTACTACTACAACCAGTGAGCGGGTGGGTTCCTCCCACCTGCCCTATCTCCCACTCAGGAACATGCATTCAAAGGCTTGCTGCAGCCACCAGGCACCAGAGGGGACAGCAGGAGGCTTGCTGTGGGCATCAGTGCTGTCACAGGCTTTTTTTTTTTTTTTTTTTTTGTATCTCGCAAAATGAAATGAAATGAAATAAAGCAACCAAACTGAGCTCATTGGTGACAAAGGGTTTGCTCTCGAACTTGCTGGGGTCAGAAGAACAGCATGGCAGTTGGTGGGCTGAGAGACTACAGGTCCTCATGCTGCTCAGGATTAAATATCTTTATTTCAGCTCAGGTGTTCCCAAAAGGAGTGAAGAACAGAAGGGCTGACTAGGAAAGGCCCTGTGGAGCCCTCTCCAAAAAATGGAAGCAAATTTTTAGGGTCACTGATGTGGGATTACTGCCACATCTTGTGTAGGGTTCACATGAATTTGCAATGTGAGGTGATGATTACTTTGTGTCTTCCATGCCTCCTGTGGCGTGACCACACATGAGGCAATATTAATAAAGCTAAAGACATTAATTTCTCTTTTCACGCTACTAGCTGTAGATGCACACCCCTGTAATGAGAATTTCGCTTCTGCATCTTGGCACCAGGCATGTAGGTCCTGCTGAGGCTGGGCATATTGAGTGTGTTTCAGGCACTGACAATGCAACCAAAAATGGTCCCTGTGTCTCCTCTCTGCACAGCCTTATCCCGAGGGCAAATCACTGCTGTCACAGTGACAGTGGTGCATCTGGTCACCTCCAGCATCAGGGGTGGGTATGCCCCAACTTTTGCTCCCCAGGTCCTCGTCCAGAGTCACCTCCCTGTAGGAGTAAGGCCTGGACAGCTGACTATCAGCACCAGGAATGGGGCACGACCAAATCACTCGGGGTTCCAGGAAGGTGCCCCCTTTCATATCATGGTCCTCTGGGATGGGTTATGATGGGTTCCGTGCTGCCTTTGCACCCATGGAAAGGAAACCCACATTCAGCTCCTGATACAGGTCCAACTGCAAAATGAGCTTCTGTTCTCACAGCAGAAAGCTTCTGGACACTGTACAAAACCACCTCCCGGTGCCAAACCTGGGCTGCAGCTGCCGGGGTGACAGGGGGTGCAGCCTGCAGGGTGGGGACCCCCAGGGCCAGATCCCTGTGGTAGCACTGCAGAGCAGAGCGCACACCGCTGGCAGAGGACGACACATGAACCACATCGTCTGCATCCCCAGGGGGTACCCAAAGACGTCAGGGAACCAGCATGGACAAAGGGCACTGGAGCTGCCTGGGGCTGGGTCCTGCTCCACGGGGCTCCTGGCCAGGTCCCACGTGCGTCACCCCTGGGGCTCCTGGCCAAAACTCTGTATCCCTGAGCCAAGGCTCGGGCTCGGCAACCCGCGGGCAGCATCCGACTGCGGCTCCCCGGCCAGGGGAAAAGGTTCCCTCCTGGCTCCAAGCTTTGTTCTCTCCTGAGATCTGTGACGGGGTGCTGATGGTTTAAGCACTTCTGGCATTAATGTGACCGCTCCCAGGATGTGGCTGGGGCAGAGTGGCGGGTGCGATCGGAGCTGTTGTCACCATCACCTCTGTGAATGGCTGAGCCAGGCAGGCCACAGCCAGGGGAACCCTCTGGGGGTATGCACTGACACCCAGCAAAGGCATCAAAGCTAGAGGGGGATAGGAGGAGAGTAAGTACCATGTGCACATCCTGGCAGCTCCTTCCCACAGATAAGGTGGCTTAAAGGGATCTGTGCGAGCAGTGCATTGGGGGTTTTTTTAATCACTTTTCTGTTCTGTTCTTGCACAAGGTTTGGCTTGGGGGGCTTGGGGTTGAAATCAAAAAAGCAAGCGTCAAAGGCTACAGTGTGGAAGCAGCTCTCATCTTGGCCATCACTGCCCCATGGTGCTGGTCGTGGCTGTGGCCAGGCCAGGCTCAGTGTATCACCCTTTCCTTTTGGCAGCCTTGATGGCTTTCCCATGTCAGTCACTGTGAGCACGACACAGCCCACTGCACCCCCTCTTATCAATAACCGGGCTGGATGTGTGCCATGCTAAGATCTACACTGATCATCAAGCAATTTCACCTTCAGAACAGATATTTATAAACTTTGCTTTCTGTTTATCCAGTCAGGTGGAACATTTGATAGCTGTCTTCCACCACAAACACATTTTTAGCTGGAAATTACTCCCCCTGGTTATCTGCGGGTGCTGCCAGCCCTGACAAATGTCCTTGGGAACGATCTGATTGGCTCCACATGCTTGGGGCCAACTTTAAATTTCAGCAAAGTGGGCACAGCCTCCATGGTCTGCTGCTGGGACCTGCCTCTGACAGCAAAAGGTAATCTTCTTACCTAGTTTGTCTGCCCCATGCCTCCCCAGCCCTTTGGTTCTGCCCTCCCTGAGCAGGGCATCTCCTGCTTTCACTCTGGGCAAGCTGCAGTGAGGGCTGGGAGACAGCCCAAGCCTCAGCTGTGTGCATCTCTGTGTTGCTCTCTCTTGAGCCTATGTTGGTTGCTTTGTACAGCTGATCCTTGTGTGTGAATTTCCTTCTGGTGTTTTGTGTAGCAATGCTTGCACTGCTGAAAATATTCTTCGGGCTGAACCTGTGAGTCCAAGCCAGGGTGGATGGGTAAAATGGGAATTATCAGCCAACAGAACTACTGTCTCCTGCCATTTATCAACACTGTTGAAACCAGCATTGTGGTTTCTGTGTGTGAGTTTCTTAACCCAGATTTGCAACTGTAAGCGTAAGTGTAGCCTGCAGTGGTTTGCATGGGCGCTCATTGCAAACACCCATCCAAGCTGCTTTGACAGAGCAAGTTCAGAAACTTCCATTCCTGGTGTCAGTGTCCACTCAGTGATGCTGGCTGCACGTGTCCTTGCCTCACCACCATATGCACATGGTGGGACCATAGCCTTTGCTGTGAGGAATGCAGAGTGATGCTGAGTGATACCACAAAGGCTGGGAAAAGCTGGGGTTGTTGGATAACCTCCCTACCATGGGGACTTCGGGACAGCAGGAGCTTTTGGGTTGAAGCTTACCAGGACTGGTTGGGGACCGCAAGTCCCAGGAAGACAAACTCCAGTGATGCTTCACTTTGTGCCTCCAGGATCTCCCCAAGATGCAAACAGCCCTTGTGTGCCTGTGCCTATGCCTGCTCAGCACGACCCTCTCGACTCCTGTGAGTATGGCTCTCCCTGGCTTCCCAGGGTGCTGCCAAAAGTGTGGGATGCACCACCCTGTGCTTTCAGCAGCAGGAAAACATGGGTTGTACTTGCATATAGGTCCTCTGGGGCTTGGAAAGTCTTTTGAGGTTCTAATACAGAGGTGAACCCAGCAGCAAAAATAGATATTAGCACCAAGGTGCCTGATCATTTACTCTCACAGAATTACAGGATGTTCTGGGTTGGATTGTGCAAGGGCTGGTTTGTGTCACCGTAGCTCTTCTTGATTTCTGGGGATCTGGGGATCTGCCCAGAGCTTGTGCCCTGACATGAGCCTGAGAGGAGTCACAGGAAGGGGGGAGGGTAGGGAGAATGCTCACCTTACCCACATGGGTAACAGGTGCTGGAGGAGCACTTGCAATTAAATTTCAGCTCTCCTAATGTGAATTTCAGACAGACACAACTAAAATAAAGAGCAAACTAAGATAAATATAATAGCAGACATTTTTGTCCTGCATGACTCTTACCCAGAGTACTAAATACACAGCTGGAGTGAATATCTGCTTCTGGTGAAGGCCTGCTGTTTCATTAGGGAAAGGAGGAGGGTAACCATATCTTCCCTGAGGGCTGGGCCCTGGCTGTGTGTCATTTATCCCCTAGGACAAGCTTGTACAACCAGGTCTGCCACAGGGCAGCAGAGTGGAAGAAAATAAACCAGCACAGATTTGCTTTTCAGATAGGGGCACAGAAGAAAGATGATTAATATGTTGTAATCCAGCCTTTGACATTGTTCACAAACAATGGATTCACTTGGGAATATTTAATACTCTGGGGAGCATTTTTGCCCTTTACAGCTGGGCTTGGGGTGCTACAGTAGCTGATTTTGCTGAGACTGGAGGGAGCTCCCCTCCACGGGGCTGTCTTCCCTTCTTGTCACATAGAAAATGCTCCAGAATGGCTTGGTGGGGCTCACTGGATGCTTCCACATCCATGTCCCCTATCCTTGAGAGATGCACTGGACAATAGATCCCAAAAGATGCAAGCATAATCAGGGGGAGCCAAAAGCTTGCAAGCACGTATGGAAACCTGTTGTGAGGGCACAGATGTTGCTGCTCTGTTGCCACCACACTGGGCACGGGGGGTGGCTGACAGTGGGCATTGGCAACTGCCTTGAGACCACGTCAGGATTTGAAGCCTTAGCTCTCACTTGTGTTTTGCTGCCTTCAGGTGCCACCACCACTGCCTGGGAGAGCTGCTGCCAAGTGTGTGGGACAGCACCAGGTATGTCCCCCCTGGCCTGATCTGTACCCCATGGGATGCCCTGCACCATGGGCACTCTGCTTTTGGAAGGCATCCCCAGGGAGCTATGGAAAAAGAGAGTGGCAGTCCCCTTGCATCCAAGCAACCCTTTCAAATAGCAGGGGGAGGGAAAGGTGCAATGTGCTCAGGTGAGGGAAGAACTTCCCACACCAGCTGCTCCTCCCTGTGCAGCCCTAGTGCACAAATGCTTGGTGTAGGTTGTAAAAGTGCCAGAAGCAGCTGCTATGCATTTGTGCTTTGTTTGGGTGTTTTCATTTTGTTTTGTTTAGGGTTTTTTCAAGTTTATCAGTGTAAAATGTACCAGTAGCAAAATTCAGATGAGTGGAAGAAAATACCTGATATCAGATATTGGAAGCTAATTGCTGTCCTTCCAGGGCTTTGGTTGCCATCCGTCCCAACACTCATGCCTGATGGGGCCATTAAATATGTTGTTTATTCAAACCATAAGATACTTGCAAAGAAACCCCCCCACCTCCTGAAAGCAAGCAAAGGCAGAAAACGAGCCCAAGGGACCCAGGGGGTGAGCATGGACATTCTGCCCAGGTCCCTGCTTGTGCTGCTGGTTACCTGTGGGAACTCCCCTCTTCTGATGGTGGTCGTGGGAGCTACTGCCTGTACTGGGGGTCCAGTGGCTGCGAGTGGGACCCTGTTGTGGTGCCAGGCAGAGCAAGGGAAGCTCCTGTTACTGTATTCAATATGAAAACTGTGGGGCTTGGTTATTTTCTTCCCCAACAGATACTGCTGAAAGGCTGCAATGCCAAGCATGGCTTCTACGTTTTCAGATTTATCTACTCACTTTCAACACGGAGGAACCAGACACAGATAAAGGTGAGGACGTGGCTGGGTGGCATGGCAGGACGCCAGATTGGCTACAGCACCCCATGCAGCTGGCCCTGACCTCTCCCTTGTGTGTCTTGAACAGAAGGAAGAGGCTGACAGGCAGAATGTCATCCCTGGCCACCAGCTGGGGGAGGACGATGGGAGGTGGGAGCTGACGGAGAGTGGGGTGGCCCTGGAGCGAGATGATAATGTCAGAACTGATGAGACGGAGAACAGAACTGGCCTCAAGCCCGAAAGCAACACTACCCCAGATGCTGGCACAGATCCTCACCCAGACTCCATCACACATGGTGGTGTTGGCATTGCAGGTCCCACACTGACCAGCTTGGAGGGAAGCGGTGACCTGGATTTGGTGGTTGAAGCTGATGGTGGTGTTTCCACTCCTACCTGGGATGGACACCCTGGCAAGACCGTGGTGGGGAACAAGTCCATTGTCAGAAGTGAGGACAGGGATGATGGTGCCCCTGGGTGGGTTCCAGTGGAGGGGACCATGACCACTGGGAGGGAGAGAGCTCCTGCCACTGGAGGGGCTGGGGATGAGGGCAGTGGTGAGGCCAACAACCTTGGCCAAGGGCAGGGGAGTGTCTTGCAGGGCACAGGGACAGGAGGCTCTGCTCTTGCCTCTGTCACTGAGAAGACAGAGGACGTCCAAGTTGATGCCAAAGGTATGGATGAATACGCCTACATTCCTGACTCAGGCAGCATCACTGTCACCCGTGGGAAGGTGGGCAGCACAGTGGGGACCACAAGCTTTACCCAGATCTCTCCAGACAAGGACGATGAGGTCAACATCTTCATTGGGAGAGCGAACATCCACGTGGGGGAGCAAGAAGCCACCCAGGCTGGTGCCACTTCTGGAAGCGAGGATGATGGCATTCCCACTGCAGGAGCCAGCAGCCCCCTGCCCAGGGTGGGCACCACTGTGGCACAGGATGATGATGCTGGCGTCCCTGCTCACAGGCAGCCTGAAGGACTGGCCACCACAGCAACCCCGAGCCATAGGGACAGCATCACCAGCCGACCTGGGGGTGGCCATTCCATGGGAGAAGATGAGTATCACACTACCACCTTTGGTGATGGAGCAGGACCAACTGCCCAGAGCCCTTGGAGGGTCACTCGTGATGATGTTACCATTCCTGCGGAGGCTGACATCCATGGGAATGGTGATGATGAGATAAGAGGTGAAGGGGAGAGGTTTGAGGGGAGTCCAGGCAGTGTGCCTGTCACCACGTCCCGCCAAGAGGATGACCAGGAAGCCACTGCCACTGTCCCAGCTGAAGGGGCCAGCATCCACCTGGGCACCACCGTGGCCTCCCCCAGGGTGAAGGATGGGAACTGCACCTCTGCCCTGGGGATGACCAGCAGCTGCAAGGCAGGGCAGAGCGCTGCGATAGAGAGAGAGGGGAGCCGGGAAGCCGGGCCAACCACCCCCCAGCCGCTCGGGGAGGACCGACCCGGGGGAGCGGGGCTGGACAAGACACCCAGGACGGACAAAGCACCATTCTCACGCAGGAAACCCGGCAGCCAAGCGTTGAGAGGGGCCCAGACGACGGCTGGCGGTCACAGTGGCGATGCGGGGGGCAGCTTGCACACCGCTGAGGCGCAGGCGGGGCGGGACAAGGGCAGCGCGGCAGCGCGGCGCGTTCCGGAGCGGAGCCGTGGTGGGGAGGCCGGGGCGGCGGGGGCTGTGGAGAGGGGAGGGCGCGTCCCTGCGCGCCGTGGTAGGAGGCCGGGGGCCGGGGCACCGGGGGCGTTTGCAGCGCTGAGCCGCAGCAGGCAGGTGGACCAGGTGAAGCGGGCCGACGAGCTCCACATCCGCGAGAGAGCCTTTTACACGCTTGGCGGAGCAGGGGGCGGCCCCCGCAGCCCCTACGCCGGCCCGGGGGGTGCCGACAGCAGTCAGTCCTCCGAGGGGGAGCGGGGCAGCCGCAGCGACAGCCGACAGGTGGGACTGCTGCGGCCCTCGGGGTGGGGAGCCCCGGGGCACCCCCGGGGCCGGTGGAGCCGGGGGACCCTCTGAGGGGCTGCCAGGATCTGCCCCAGCAGGCTCCAGCCATGGGGCTGGGGGTTCCACACATCATGTGTCCCCCGGCATCCCTGCTGCGGGCACTTCCCTTGCCTGGGTGAGGTCACCCTGCACATTGCTGGGGATCACCTGGTGCTTTGCAGCCCAGGAGCCAGAAATCACTGGTTCATACAATCCAGCTGTTACTTTGATGGAGTCCGTGTCCAGCGCTGCCACAGCGGTCCATGGGTTGGTCGCGCTAGACAGCCACGTAACAGCAATTGTACTACACAGCATAGGGTAGCCTTGTTCATGCACTGATGCAAAGCGAGTCTATAACCGGTGAGAAAAAGCCTCTGTCCCTGCCATTCCACATCCATCCTAATGGAGAAATAAATGCATTTCTGTACCTAAGGTTCTGCTGCTTTTGTTTTTTGCAGTGGGGCTTCAGGCAGCTTCTTTGACATGAGCAGAGTACTGTGGTGTGGCTGGTCCCTGGACACAGGTGGATTTCTGTCCCCAGTGGATCCAACCATCACCTTTGGGCTTGCAATTTGGTCAACCAGCCCCACACATCCCTCCCTGGCGTGTCAAAGCCCGCTGGTTTACTGCCAAGGTCACCCACCTCCCCATGCAGTTTGTCCTTCCTGGAGACCCCCGCAGAGCATCTTTCCCATGGGCTCATCTGCAGCAAGAAATCCCCATCACGCCCTCCAGCACAGTGCTGAGATGCTTGCTGGCCCCACTACACTTCCAGCAGCACCATAACACCCTGGCTGTGCTGCTGCCATTCCTACCACTGGCCCCAGCACGTGAGCCAGGCTGTGCTTGGACGTGCTGGAGCCATGTCACTGGTTGTACCCAAAGTTAATCACTATTTATGCAATTGCAGGTTGCTTTTTCTGTCCCAGAAGCTGCTAAAATAGGCACGCTCAGCAGCATGCCAGAGCAGATGGCACAGTGGGAGCAGCACCAAGCCTTGCAGGGACAAGTGCTGCCCTCTGCATGAGAGAGGACTGCCCACTGGTGCTGAGCCTTTGCAGGGAGAGGGGTGGGAGCAGCAATGATGCCAGCAATGTACCTGCAGAACATTTACTGCCCTGCCCTCTCTGTGGCTGCGTGCAAGGAAAGGGTAGGTCTCATTTCAGGCTACAGACTTTGTTCTTAGGGATGGTGCATTGGTGATGCTGGGAACATCAGCACGAGGATAACACTGCATTTCTCACTGGTGCCATCAGTAGTAGCACCAGCTGCCAGAGCTCTGTCTTGATAGAACTCGTGCTTTCCAATGGAAAGGATCAAAATTTTTATGTGCCCACTACACCCTTAACCAAGGCATCAGGCCCCAGTGTCCCCAGGGCAGTCTCACACCAGGCAGCCCAGTGCTAGTGCTCACAGGGACACGGAGGTTTAAGTAGCAAGGATTTTCCTGCAGCTTCCCAGGTGTGGGGCAGCATCTATAAGACTCCCAAAGGCTTGGGGACCTCCTGTGCCAGCCCACCCAGCTGAGAGAAAAAGGGGCCAAAGGGCTGCTACCAGCCTGGGCTGTGTAACTTGTCCTGGAATTGTCATAGCACGCCACATCCTAGGCCTCTTGGACCATGGCAATGCTCCTGGGGCCTCAGACTCAGCATATGCTGGTACCTGGCAAAAGAAGGGGATGGTTTTGAGGTCTCGCTGCTGGCAGGGCTGGGACTGGTGGGTTTGCAGCCTTATGAGGACCCTGGCCTGGTGTCTTTTTGCTTCCCAGTCCTGTCCACATACTTGTCCACTTCATTAGACAACCTCCATAAGGAGGGCCTGGGCACCATCTAGTGGAATAAAAAGCCCTTTGCTGTGAACATTTCGTGCCTGTTGAACTATTCCCAGCGTTGCCTAGTGCCGAGATGGGTACTGCTGCTCTCTTTCTTGCCACTCTGCTTCCCCAAGCTCCCCATGAACCCTCCCTAAATGCTGAGGTCAGGTGTAAAACTGGCTAGTTCAAGCATAAATGGCATGCATTTATAAAGCAGTTCTACCACCTTTCACAGCTGTTGCTAAAGCACCTGAAGTTTTTTGTGTGGTGATTCTGGCTCTACAACCTGGGGGATGCAGGATTTTGGGATGCTCACCCCAAGCCCTCTCCTCACCACCACTGAGGTGACTGGCCCCACTCTTCCAAACCTCACTTGCCAAATATAAAAAATGGCCACTGAATGGACAAACTGAGAGTCTAGAGGACAGGTTTTTCCTGGAAGCAATAGCAGGAAGCTGTTTTTCCCTTGTGGTGAAGGATGGGCTGATGGGGTCAGAGGTGGCAGGGGGGCTCACTGCCCCCTCTCACACACCAAAACCCACAGCAAGTTTACAGCTGGGCTAGAGGTGGCCACAAGGTCTGAGAGATGTTCCTCTGTGGCTCTTCAGTCTTTGGTTCTGATGAGCTGTGTATTTTGGGGGAAAACTTTAATTTTGACCTTTAATGCACACACGTTTATATCCTGTTCCCATGTGTTGCTTTTGGTTTTTTCTTTACTGAAGGGCAGCATCCACTTATCAGCAGGTGTTTCTGTTCTTGGCTGTTGCTGAAGTGCTTTGGGTTCTCTCATCCCACCCCATGAGTGAATCCAAGTGAAGACTGATATTTCCAGTACAACACTTTTTGGGGGTACAGAAGTTGAAAAAAGTTATCCCTAAAAATCCCAGGTTCCTTTACAAATACTAATTACCTTTCTGTAAAGAGGGAAGGGGGATAACAAAAACCACACTAAACCTTTGTAACAAATATTAAAAATCATTCTCTTTGTACTCTTAGTGGCTTTATGCCTTGAGGCTGCACCAGGGCTTATATGATGCAGTGAGCTCCTCTGCCTCTGCTACAGCTGGACCTCATGTCACTGTGGGTTTGTGGGGGTCTCATAGAAACCCTCTGCTCCCTGGGCAAAATGGGTGAATTATCACCTCTCCTTGCCATCACGGTTTGTAACATGGCCTCAGTCACTTCCTAATGCTTTGTTACTCTGGCAGTGACAATGCTGTAGCCTAGGCAATTAGGAACCTGTTGCTCTGAAGGTCTATTGGGTTTGAGCACTAATGAGTGAATGTCCATGGGGTTTCGGAAAATGCTTATGAACATTCAGCCTCTTTCAGCTCTTAGAGAACACAGAGGCATTTTAGAAAGTGAAGGGCTTTCACCTGCCTTACGTTGTTACTTTATAGCTCCACTAAAATGAGAATGAAACCATCATTTGGGGGAAAAAATTGGTTTTTACCTCAATAAGGTGGGTTTGGAGGGCAAAAAATTGAGGCGTACATGAAGATGTGAAAAGCTATCAATGGCTTTGGAGTGCAGCTCCAGGTACTGATACCAACTTCCCTAGTCTTTAGAGGATATTCCCCTTTCTGGGCATTTTTGACACCACTTTCCTGCTCTTGCTAGCACTCACAGTCCATGGACTGGTCCAGTTCAACACCTGGAAATGCTCCTGTGGATTTTGGGGAGCTTTGACCCAGCTCAGTACAATGCTATGACTTGTGGACTGGGGGGTGTAGGGCAGCTTTGGGAAGTTGCAGAATCTCTGGAAGATGTTTCCTTCTGTAGTGAGAGCTGAAGTCCCCAGGTGGGCTGATGAGAGGAAAGCCACAGAGCAGGTGCAGAAAATCCACTCACGTCTGGGGTATCTTGGAGCAAACAGCAGCTGTGGATAAGCCCTCCCAAGCACATCTTCCTTCCATCTCTTGGTAGATGTGCTTGATGAGCCTGCTGTCTGCATGCACAGCCACTTTACACCCTCCTTCCACTAAAAACCTCATCCAAGGACAATTTCTGGGCATGAAAAGTACACGTTTAAGGAAATCTGGAGGGATGGCAGTCCTGCTTGGCTTACTTTGTAAATAAACACTTGGAGCATGTAATGCAACAGCACATACACTTGGCTCTGGTTGGGCTGTTTCTCTATAATGTGTTGTTTTGGTGTGTGTTCTGCATCAGAAATCTGCAGGTTTGTTTTTGTACCAGCAACTCAACTGCTAACCTGCTTAACCTCCTTGACAGTCAGTGCCTTAAAAAAGCCAGATGTGAACAACTCAGACTGTATGAAAACATGAGCTGCAGACTGGTCTGAAAGCCAAAAGAAAGCTGTAATTAACTGGAAGGGAAGGTCCTCTTTAAATTTACAGAAAACAGCATATATAGAAATCTAACAAAAGCACGTAATGATCGTCTGGTAAGGACCAGGGCATGCTGTTGCAGGATGTGATGATGTGGATCAGCCATCACATGTTAAACAGTTTTTCTTGGTCAGGTAATGATCCCACATCCTTACTGGAGAGCATCTCTTTCTACTCCTAAAACTGTGGAGATGCAGTTAGAAAAACAAAAGCTCAGATTAAACTGAAATCAGCCAGAGATTTCAATAACTACAAGAAAGGTTCTTCAGTTACATAAACAAAAGGCAGAAAGAAAAGGAAAACACTGGCCCGCTCTTAACGAGGTGTATTCCTAACCAATAACAATGAAAAGGTAAAATTTCTCAACACTTCCTTAACTTCTGTCTTCACCATCACCACTGGGCTCCAGGTCATGGGAACAAAAATCCAGGTTAATCCAAACATAGACCCACTGTCAGAGAAGGAAGAGTTGGTATGTGCACCCTTACAAATTGATGGGCCGTGGCAATGCCCACCTGAAAGTGTAAAGAGAGTGGTCTGACATCATTGTGAGGTTGCTCTCTGCACTTTTTGAGAAATTATGCAGATTGGAGGACATCCCAGAAGACTGAAAGAAGGTTGGTGTTATTCCCTATCTACAAGAAGGGCTTAAATCCATCAGTTGTACTTCACTGTCTGGGAAAGTTATGGAATGAATCTTCCTGGGCGCTATCACAAGTCAGATGAATGCACTTGTCTGGGAAAAGCCAACACAGATTCACCAAGAGTTCATTGTGTTTGGCAAACCTTCTACAACAAAGTAACCTGCTCAGTTGATGTGGGGTGAGCAGTGGACATTGTCTACCTGGATTTCTCCAATACTTTTGATACGATTCCCCACAGCCTCCATCCTTGAGAAACCAATGTGTTAATGCTCTAGACAAGTGGTCTGTGTGGTGGGTTGGTAACTGGCTTACAACATGTGCCCAGAGGTTGGTGGTAAACAGCTCCTTTTCAAGCAGGCAACCTGTCACAGGTGGGGTCTCCAAGGGATCAATATTGGGCCCAACTCATCTTCATAAGTGATCTGGATTGTGTGATCAAGTGTACCCTGATGAAGTTTGATGATGATAGCAAACCAAATGGGGAAGTGGACACTTCAGAAGGGGAAGCCACCTCCCAGGAAGACCTGGATAGGTTAGGAGAGTGGGCAATCAAGAACCTTGTAACACTCATCAAAGACAAATGTAAGGTCTTGCACATGAGAAGATACAATACAGGAGTACAGCACAAGCTGGGATCTAGCTGGCTGGAGAGCAGCTCTGTAGAAAGGGACCTGGGTGTCCTGGTGGACAACAAGCTCAATATGAATGAACAGTGTACTGCAGCAGCAAAGAAAGCTGACAGGATGCTGGGCTGCATCAGCAAAGGCATCACTGCCAAAAATAAAGAGCTCATCATCCCACTCTACTCAGCTCTTGTCAGACCACACCTGGAACACTGTTCAGTTTTGGTCCCTGCTATGCAAAAAAGATGTGGACAGGTTAGAGATCATCTGGAGAAGGGTCAACAAGATGACCAAAGGACTGGGAAGCCTTTCATCTGAGAAAAGGCTGAGACAATGGGATTTGTTCAGCCTTGAGAAAAGGAGGCTTAAGAGAAACCTCATCACCACGTTCCAGTACTCACAGGATGGCTACAAAGAAGATGGAAACTCCCTTTTTGCAAAGAGTCATGTGGTAAAGACAAGGGGTAATGTGTACAAGCTACTTCTGATTCCAGTTGGAGATTCCAGTTTGACACAAGAGGAAATTTTTTTCACTATGAGAACTATCTGCCATTGGAATCATCTTCCCATGGAAGTGCTGGATTTCCTGACACTGTCAGCTGGGCAGGATGATAGGCCATCTTGTCTAGATCATGCTTTTGCCAAGAACAGTTGGACCAGATGATATTTGAGGTCTCTTCCAACCTGGTATTCTATGAAACTCTCATCACCTGCACCAAATTTCTGGAGTTAGTGTTGCTGGCTGTGACAGACTCCAGTGACATGTCTGCAGCCACTAATTCCTGCATTAAACACTTAATTTCTGTCTGAGCTGCAAAGCATGTTTTGGCAATATATATGAAATACACACAGACAGACACACACACACATATATGTGGTTTTTAGTTGAAGAGTTAACTCTTAGAGGCCAAAGATCTAGCAGTAAAAGCAGCACTGTAAAAAGCATCTCATACAACCCAAAGTAAAGAGAGGGTTGAATATGTGGGCTGGAAACAGACTTGGGTTGCTTTCCCTCCCCCCTTTCCAGCTCAGTTTCCTCAGGTACCTGCCTTCTCCCCTGCCAGCCCTCTGACTTGTCTCCTCTATTTGCATTTTTCCCCATAGGTCTTTTATTCCATTTCTGTTTCTCCAGCCTTGCCTTTTCCACTCTGTGTTTCCATCCTGGTGTTTCTGCCCTCTGGCAGTGCTTGCCTCCTCTGCTCCATCCTGAGTAAATTGGTCCTGGCTTCTTGCCCCAGCTGCCAAAAATCCCCAGACAAATAGAGGTCAAGGGTTTACTTAACATATACTTCCTTAGGTATCAACTTTGTGGAATAGTCTCCTGGTTATTCTTTGTATCTGGTTCTCCTATGTTTCCAAGCTCCATTCTTTTGCTTTTTTGATAGAAGCCAGAGGGGGTGGAGGCTTATGGGGCACACTCAAGAAACCAAGCACTGCTATGGTTCTGCAGGCCTCCTCCAAGTCTCATTTGCTGCCTGGAAGGTCTTTGCCTTTATTCCTTTTTATTATTAATGCATCAGAATCAAAATCACTAGTGCAAAATAATGGTTCTTGCTGTGAAATGGTCACCCATAAAAAAAGTACATAACTGGTGAGGAGAGAAGCCAGATGTTGAAGACCTAGTTTGCACAGGTCCCTTCTCCACTTAGCGAAGGCTTGTCCTGCAGATAATGAGGGACCTCCCTGGCTGGGTTTCCATGCGTTGTCTCCCTGGGTTTCACAGGCAGCTCCTATGCACAGAGATACCATAAATGTAAATCACTAACTGGCAGGCACATTGGTCTCCAAGCCCAAGGCAAAGTTGACTGAGGTGGATCACAAGCAGCTGGTGATTTTGCCACCTTGTTTAGACCCAATCACTGCCGTGCTGCTTCCTAGCATGGTCTTCCTTTGGTCTGCAGGAACATACATCTGGGGGTGAGATGGGATTTGCTGTGCAAGAGCTGGGGAGCAGCTGCTGCTCTCAGCACTTCCCATCAATGCATAAGCCATCCTGGGTACAGGTGGCAAGAAACTGTCTTTCTCCAAGTGAAAAAAGTGATCTCTGTCCCCCCTGGGTGCCCTCTCCCTTGTCACCAGCCATGGCTGTGGGGGGTACCAAATCCATTGAAGATGAGATGCTGTGATACGCAAGGTCTAACATGTTCTCAGCCTCCCCCAGCTCCATGCTTAGGAGGATGTCTCTGTTCCCTGTCACCTTGCACAGCCCTGCTCTCTAAGCCCTGGATGCCTGCCTGCCCTTACCGGTGTGCCTTACAAATAGGCTATTGTGGAGGTGTGCCTGGGGGAGGTAGTTAATTTTTATCTTCTTGCTCACTGAGCCAGGAGTAAGATTTTAACAGGGACTCTGCTAGAGCAGAGCTGGTTTGCTTTGGCTGAGCTAGTGCTGCCTGGCTCTGGGCCACTGAAAACAAAAGGCCAGACTCCGGGAAAGAGCAGAGCATTGCTCCTGTCACTGGTAAACCAAACGGGGCCCTTTCTCCATGTGGCTCAAACACTCCCAGGGCTGGGGTTTCAGAGCTGGGGAAACCTCCCCCAAGTTGGTTGGGGTGGGGATTTGTGTTTCTCTACTCAGGGACTCAGAGGGGAAGCGGGGGTGTCCACGTCATCTGCCAGGGTTCTGTGGCAAGGGAGAGGCTTTCATCCTCTCTACTGCAGCTTGTGGCCACCACAGCCACTTCTCGGGTGAGGAAACCAAGGCACCAGTGCCCCAGGGCTGTGCTGCCTTGGGCAGTCTGTTCTGGCACACCTGAAAGGAGGGAAAGGTACCAGCTGGGTCTGGCAGCAGCAAACTATGCAACCACATTTCATCCCCTAAAGTTCTGTTCACTGAAAGGTATGAATGCAGTCTGAGAGTTCATGCCTTGGGAACAGGATAGAGTTATCAGGGCATGCATGAGGACATCCATAAGATTAAATCTATGAATCTGTCATGGCACTAATGAAATACTTCTGCCTTGTGGTACTAAATCCTCACTAGTAGCTCATTTTATCCTCTTTCAAAGAGCATCCTGTCAGGGACAAAGTGACAAGTGCAGTAGTTCAAGTCAGGGCCTTATCCAGGGCACTGTAAGGGGAGGACAGGGTCTTCCCAGGGCTGCTGGGCTCAGGAGTCAGAGCTGTGCAGGGCTCTCTCGTATGGACTTGCTCTGGCAGGCTGTTTTCAAAACAGCTATTTTGCTACTCAGAGGTTGCAGTAGATTTCCAATAGCCATAAGGACCGTGGAAAATGGTTTTAAGGACTCAGAGATGTAGGAGGTGCAAGGGCACAGGTCAAAGGCTAACATCTCCAAGGGGAGATAAAGCCCTAAGGCTGTAAACAGCTCCGTGTGGGACAGCTGGATCTGTGTGCAGGTGACATCCCAAGTACCTACAGCAGCCACTGTGATGCACTCTTCCAGGACATGGGAAATAGATGGAAAAAAGGGTATTTTACTTGTTTCTTGATCCTTCACTCTCACTTAACACTCCTTCAGTGTGACAGCAGGGAAATGTTGATGTTGCATCTTTCTTACCTTTCTTACCTTCTCTGCATGTAGGGTCTGTATTTCCAGAGCCTATCACAAGCTCTGACCCTTGGGAAGGGCTGGTGGAAAGTAAACTTGCCATGCATGAGGGAAAAGTTTTGCTCAAGCTCAAAGTATGTGACATGGCATGCTCTTTTTATCTCCCCTTTTTTCAGCAACCATAAAGGAATAGTTTGTGGTGTAGATAGCAAAGTGTTGGTATAATTCAGTTCAGTTCAAATACAAGTACCTACTGATAGCTACTTGTGTTTTCCTAATACTGCTAGATATTCAGTGTTTGTGAGGTTGAGAGAGACTTTTATGGGGGTTTGTTCTTGTCTCGTCTTGGCCTGCTGCCATAAAAACCTCCAGAAAGGCAAAAACCTGTTCTGGAGAGGTGTTCTGTGGCTGGTGTGAGCATCTTCCTCTGTTTTTGAAGGCAGAAAAGCACTGTTCAGCCTGCAGCCTGCTCTCATAAGGGTGAGCAACAGAGAGCCTTAATGCCCTTTGCTGTAGGAATTGACACACCTACCTTGCTGATGTGAGAGACAGAACAAGCCATCAGCCTGGCACTGGAAGGCTACTGGAAAATCCCAGTTTAAAAGCTTTATATGTTACAGGGGGGAAAAAAAAGAAAAAAAAAAAAAAAGAAGAAAGAAAGAAAAAGCAGTCTGTCACACCTCTGGAGTTGCTCAGACTTGATTTTTATTTATTTGTGTTTGACACCCAAAGGGACAGTTTGGACCTCAGTGACCCCTGACAGCCAGGTGTTTTCTCCAAAGCCTGCAGGCATGCCATGTGTTTGGTCTGAGATGGTACCTGGAGTGGGTTTCAAGCCAACACAGCCTGGAAATCAAAATGTTTAATCTTCTTTCCACAGTTCCTTTTTCTTCTGCATTGCTCCACTGGTCTTGGAAAATGGGTTTGATATCTTAACAAACACCTCTCAGGTAGGATGGGGATGGCATCTGATAAATATCTAGGTGCCTTCCGATATCTAGAAAGCTACTCTGAAAAATATAAGCTATATGCAAATACTGCTTCTGCTTAGTCATGTGCACTCCTGTAGCCCAGCACATGCCTTCACTGTTTGGAGAAGCACCCCTTGATATCCTTAGGTGACTTTGCCACCTCCCTTGGCAGTGGTAGTGATGAGAGCTCAGCATGTTTCTTGCCAAGATGTGCAGGTCTGCCGAGAGCCCCTATGCCCTGCAAGCCCTTAAGTACAGCCAGCCAGGCCCTGTGGAGAGGGGAGAGAGGAGAGGGCCACAGCACTCCAGCTTTCAAGTGTCAGGGGAGAGTGGTTCTCAGGCAAAGAGGTGCTGTCCATTGCTGTCCCTTATGTTCCCTGGCAGAACATCCTTTTTTCACTTTGTCTGGACTACATACAATGTGAGGAGTTTGCCTGTGCAGGGGTGTTGCCTGCAATACCCAGTGGTTTATTCAGCCATGCTGATTGACATGCAGTGTCTTTTCTTATGGATGGAGGCCAGAATATTTACTTGTGAATTCCTGCCGTGACTTAAGAAATAAGACAGGAAGCAGATAGTATTTTTAAGGTGTGTTGGCTCATAAAAATTTATGCTATTGACTGCTGAGCCCACATCCAAACAAATCCAGTAAGTGTGTTCTACCCACTTATACTAGTGAGGCTTTCCACTGACAGGATGTATTTTTTCATTTCTGTTTAACGATTGACCTTGTTTGGAGAGCAGGAGAAAGTAAACCCTCTGTTATTTCAGTCCTCTGTTTCCGTCTTGGATTATATGTTTTGCATGTGGGGACATGTTGTAGACAATTACCCATCTGGGTGAAATGACCTCCAGTCAGGAGGTGCCTTACCACTGCTTTCCTCAGCTGCAAGCATGAGGGCACGTTGTGCTGCACTCCACTTCTCTCAACAGCTCCTGGGGCTCAGCTCTGAATGTTTTTAAATACTTTGCCATGTCAAGAGCAATTGCAAATACACAGTGAAACATGAAAATGGTCCCATGCTTGGTCAACTCCCCCTCTACTCTGCTCTGGTGAGGCCACATCTGGAATATTGTGTACCCCCACTTCCAGAAGGACAGGAAACTGCTTGAGAGAGTCCAAAAAGAGAGAGCCATAAAGATGATGAAGGGAGCAGAAAATCTCCCTGATGAAGAAAGAATGAGGGAGCTTGGAGGAGAATGAGGGGTGACCTCATTAATGTCTATAAACGTGTAAAAGGTGAGTGCCAGGAGGATGGAGTGATGTCCAGTGATAGGACAAGGGGCAATGGGTACAAGCTGGAGCAAAGGAGGTTCCACATAAATATAAGAAAAAGCTTTTTCACTGTGAGGCTGACAGAGCCCTGGCACAGACTGCCCAGGGAGGCTGTGGAGTCTCCTTCCCTGGAGACATTCAAACCCTACCTGGATGTGTTCCTGTGTGACCTGATGTAGGTGACCCTGCTCTGGCAGAGGGGTTGGACTCAGTGATCTCCTGAGGTCCCTTCCAACCCGTCACTTTCTGTGAACTCTCTGAACTTCCACAGTTTAGAACTCCCTTTGCAGAAGAATGTTTGTCTCATTTCTTTGACTTTGAAGGAATACCCCACATCAGCATGAGCTGTATATAAGAAAGAGTATGTACCAGATTTGTCAGAAGTGAGAACTTCCATATCAGTTTGAATGTTACTCGTGATCAGAATAGGGTTTACCATGTCAAACAGGATCACAAAGCAAGTCCATGTTGTGGCACATGTTCAGTCTTTGAAAACTTCATTTATAGATTGGGAAACAAGTTGTTTTCAGGGAACTAGCCATCATTATAGGTTACAGCAGCCCTTCCCAGACCACTGCTTAAACAGGAAGGGAGAGAGACGTCTGCCATTTAGTTTGACAAACTAAACTTGTCACAGTATTTTGATGCACAAACCATTGCCCAAAATAACCCCATTCTTGTGCTTTGGCTTGTATTTGCAATTATACCTCACAACAGGAAAAAAAACTTTGTTAATTACATTTCAAGGAAGAAACATTTCTCTTGGGTTTTCCTAGAATGTTCTGTAGGGAGATTACTGTGTTGACATAAAAAACCCAAACAAATAAATCAATAGCTGTTTTCACTGGAGAGACTACTTGCTGCTTGGTTGCTCACTGGTGTGGGGCCTGTGCTGACAAAGAGATTTCCTGAAGTGTCATAGCTGCACAGAGAATGCTTCAGCTGGGCAGAGCTGCAAGAGGACAATGGACAAAAGTGTTGGTAGCCCAAGCATGAAAGATGCTGACCCCACCAGACCCTCACTGAGAGGGAGTGGGGGCATGGGTGAGACCCCATGAGGTGGGCACCTTGCACAGATTTGTTGGGTTACACCACTGAGTAACCTACAAAGCTGTGATATTTACAATTGGGTGTACAAAGAAGCTGAGCAGGTGTCAGGCAGGAAGGGTCCTCCACTTGAGGATTTTCTCCCCACTTCCACTTTAATTCCATCAAACCCATAAAAATTATACCTTTGCATTTCTTCAAGAAAAACTTGGAGTAGGATAAAGCCAGTGGACAACACGGATTTTGTATTGCATTGAGAAATGAATGGAGGGATACTGGTCACTAGTTACTTCCAGAACTAATTTCTAGTTGTTTGGGGGTTTTTTTAGTAGTTTTGTGTCTTTAATCCCTTTTCTATCAGTGGCTCAGCTACTTTGACCATCTTTCTGTCCTTCAGAGTTGATCACTGGAAGGAGAAATCTTATTTCCAGAAAGCCAGGAGGTGTGCATGCAGCCTACTGGAGTTGGGGGAGCTCCTGTTTCCCTAGAGGCCATGGATTTGTTCACTGTCCAGAAAAGCAAAGGTTTCTTGGGCAACAAAGTCTGCAAGTGAAGCAAGGTGAGATGCCAGTGCTCTGAGGAGGCTTTCTCAGCTGTGAGCAGAAAGGTGCTGGAAAGACCTCACTGGTATTGCTATCACAGTTATCTCTCTTAAAACCAGAATACAACTTGTTAATACCAGTGCTGGAGGGACTGGAATACAACTGATAATTGCAAGTCAGGCTGTTGTCTTTATATATGGCTGAATTGTCTAAATGGCATGAATAAGCTCTCACCCACAAAAAAACTATGGCAATGCCTTTGCAAAATTTAATTCTTAGAGTTAGGAATGGGCAGTTATTGCTCAGCAATGTAATTTTGAGGAAAATGTCTTTAACACAGAATGTGCCCAGTTCAGGAGGAATGACTGGGTTTGGCCAAAAGCAAGCTGTTAAACTTGGCTTATATTGCTGAAGTCTGATTTCTGCCGAGGGTCAAAGTAGAAGATGGTCTGGTTTAGATTTAAAAATTCACATATCACAGACTCATCAGAGTTGGAAGGGGCCTCTAGAGATCAGCTGGTCCAGAGATCCTTGTCAAGAGCACATTACACAGGGCTGCATCCAGGCAGGCTTTGCATATCTCCATAACAGGAAATTCCACAACCTGGGAGCCTGTCTCAGTGCTGTGTCACACTCACATGGGGCACAGTATTGTTTATATCATAGAATCATGGAATGGCTTGGGTTGGAAGGGACCTTAAAGATCATCCAGTTCCAACCCTCTGCCATGGGCAGGGACACCTCCCACCAGACAAGGCTGCTCAAGGCCGCATCCAACCTGACCTCCAACACTTCAGGGATGAGGCAACCACGACTTTCTTGGGCAACCTGGGCCAGTGTCTCACCACCCTCAAAGAGTTTCTTCCTAATGTCTAACCTAAATCTCCCCTCTTCCAGTTTAAAGCCATTACCCCTTATCCTGTCACTCCATGCTCTTGTAGAAAGTCCTTTCCCAGCTTTTCTGTAGGTCCCTTTCAGATACTGGAAGGCTGCTGTAAGGTCTCTCTGGAGCCTTCTCTTCTCCAGGCTGAACAACCCAAACATTCCCAGCCTGTCCTCATACTCCAGCCCTCTGATCATCTCCAGGACCTCCTCTGGACTGGCCATTGACCACAGCTCAGACCATCCAGCCAATTACTTATCTACCAAGTGGATGTAGTCCATGTCTTTCCAATTTAGAGACAAGGGTGTTGTGTGGGACACTGTTGAATGCTTTGCACAGGTTCAGGCAGATTATAACATTGCTCTGTAGTGGAACAAAGCAACCAGATGCCTCTGATCACCGAGGAGTGGGTGTGAGCTGATATCAAGTCCACCTGTGCCTAGTAAAGGCAGGCCCGCTATTGAGCATGTGCAAGACCAGGGGGCCAATAAAAGGTGAAACTCACAGCCACAGACTAGCTCACTCTCAAGCACTGTATTACCTTTATTGCGCCGCTAGTGCTCATCACCTCCAAGGTGAGGCTCTCGTGGCGCAGCTGGTTAAGACCCAGTACTGCAATGCCGAAAGCCCTGGGTTCGAGGCTCTACAGAGAGCCTCACCTTGGAGGTGATGAGCGCTAGTGGCACAATAAAGGTAATACAGTGCTTGAGAGTGAGCTAGTCTGTGGCTGTGAGTTTCACCTTTTATTGGCCCCCTGGTCTTGCACATGCTCAATAGCGGGCCTGCCTTTACTAGGCACAGGTGGACTTGATATCAGCTCACACCCACTCCTCGGTGATCAGAGGCATCTGGTTGCTTTGTTCCACTACATTGCTCTTCCCTTATCCACCAGTGCTGTGACCCCATCCATAAAAGGCCACCAAATTTCTCAGACAGAATTTGCCTTTGGTGAAACCATGTTGGTTGCCACCAACCACCTCCTTGTTTTTTGTGTGCCTTTGGAGAGTTTTCACAAGAGAATCTGCCCTATGATCTTTCTGGACACAGATGTGAGACATCTGTTCACTGTAGTAACTTGCTCTTTAGTCTGGCTGTATTAGAAATTCAGGCCTGGAAGAGTTGTTGGCTTTCCAGGAAAGATCTTCTGGGTATTGGCCTGGACTTTCTGGATAGCCCAAGCAGCTGATCCAACATGTAACAAGGGAGTGCCCAGGCTTGTTTCTGCCTGTGTTAATTGCTATGCAGAGGTGGGATAGTGAAAAAGAGCAACCCAAGCAGACAGGCTAATTGTTGGCAGGCTGTATTGTGGTGAAACAGGAGCAGTTCTGCTGTCTTAAGCTTCAATTTGCACCATCTGTGTAGCCCACGTTAAAAAAAAAGTTCTTCCCTCTTTCCCTTCTTGCAGTGCACAATCTGTGTAGGGGCAAACCCAGCACTTTTCTACTGAAGTCTGTGAGGAACACTTGTTAAAGACAGGAATTTATAACCAATAGTCAGAGAACACAGTTCTACAGATTTATTTTTTTCCTTTTTCTACCTTGCCTCTGTATTATTCCTTACTTTCCATGGTGATAATGATGCTAAACCAGTTGTGTTGAGAGAAATGCTAGCAAAATTGTGAGTTCAGAGGGAGATTTTTGGTATTTCTCAGGTCTCTATGCCTCAACTGATTTGTGGGCAATATCAGTCCAGGAGCTGATGAACAAGACGGGCAAATAATTATTGCATTAAGTCTTAGAGTTGTCTCCTTTTAAAAATATATTTAATAGTCTTTACCAAATAACAGGACCTAATAACAGTATGATCAATAAAAGAATACTTGTGACAATACAGTAGCTTTGCAAGAGCAGAGCCCTAGTGGATATTGGTTTTGTTGAAACTGAGGAAAGACACAGTCTAACAACATCAGGGTGGAAAGGGCAGGTATGGTAGACATGAAGTTAAATGGGAAGCTACTTCAAAACAATCTTGCCATGGTAGTTTGCATTTCTTATTATTTTGATGCTTCTCCTTTTTCATTGGAAAATATACATTGTTCCTATTACCCTAAGACCTCAGACAAGCCAGTGAGCATGCCTTTAAAGCAGCCATGTTATATCCCATCAATGACACTCATGGCACTGGCCAAAAGAAGCCATGGTGTCCCCTGGACAGCTCACCTTCTCTTTTTGCCCTTGCTCTGAGTCTCAGTCCTGCATTTCTTCCTGTAGGAATCTGCCAAGTGGCACTTTCACTGCGTTCCACTGCTCCCTCTCACGAGAGCAGCCACCTGGCAGAGAGGAAGCACGGATGGCTGGCTGGCTGGATAGATCAGCTGAGCGCAAAGAAAATTCCAAGTGCATCAGCCTGGCTTCTTTGCCTGGGGAAGAGGGAAAGTAGACATCCGTGACTGTGAATGTTTGTTGAAACTGAGCCCTCCTCTTCGCATCTTTACTCAAGACTTTACTCAAGGTAGTGAACTAAATTGTACCCCTCATCTTTACTCAGACAGAGAGTTCAGATCTGTCTCGCTGGGACTAGCTGTGGCCTAGTGCTATCTTTTGCTCCAGATTTTTGGGGTTTTACGTTACTTCCATGTGACCCAGAAGCCCAGAGTTTTATTTGGTCCAGAAAGTGGAATTAAAAAAGTAATTATATGCATGTATGAATGTTAGTGTAGCTGTGCATCTGTGTGTGTGTGTGTATTGATGTGGCTGAGCCAAAGCAGAGCAGTGCTGCAGGAAGCCTGCTATGATCAGACTTACAGTCTGAGATGTAAGAATGCCTCCAATTTTTAATCAGGAAAATTCTAGCCACCTTGTGCATGGAGGCAAACACTGGGGTGTCTCTCTGTACCAAAGCCTGTGCAGGAGGAACTCAGCTTCCTTTTGCAAAGGTGAATATAAAAGAATCCACTCTGCACAAGTCATTCATCTAAGCAGCTTTGCTAGCTGAATGCTGACAACCAGACAGCTCTGTTGCTTTTCGGTTTTGTTTTTTTTGCTGTAGCCACTTAACCATTTCCTTTCTACTGTTTAGCAGACCCAGGTAACCTGCCTATCAAAGCTGAGTCAGTATGCTGTTTCCTGAACTATTAGGGTAGTCCAGGAGCAGGAAGTGTCAGTGATGCTGGCAGCACCAAGGTCCTGCAAGGCTCAGACAAACAGATTCCCATAGGCTGCAAATGCTTCAGTGCCAATGAAGGTCAAAGTGCCAGAGTCTCTGCAGTGCTTCCTTCAGGGACTGGGTTCCATGAGAACTGCTTCACAGCAGTCTGCTGAGAGCACAGTTACCTGTTGACAGTCTTCCCTCCTTAGATCTGCAGTTTCCAGGCTGGCTCAGCCCATTTGTCTCTGCCCTGTTCCTTCCCTGCTGCCTGGAGTGAGACCAACACGGCTCCAACAAGCAGTTGGGCTTCCTCATTTTGTTTAATCAATTGTTTAAATGCGATTCAGCCTGTGTTTCAACATCAGTTATTTTGGGTATGGCAGATCAAGTTTCTCCATACAGAACGGATGTTACTTCCCAAAACTGCTTCTCATCCTCTGTGTTCACATTTTCCGTGGGTGAGGAGAAGTCATTTGACTTCTTTGTGATAAACAAGATTCAGTGAGCAAAAGAGCAGTTCTGGTTTGTTATTTATTGACTGGTAATGTTCTTCCTAATGCAAAGAGCTCTGACATGCTCCTGAAGAGTCAGTTGCCCTGTCAGCTGCCCTTCCTTATTGTTTGCCTCAGAGACTGGTGAAAACATCAGTTTCTTGGGCTTTCCTTTCCTCTAGTTAATGTATAGCTGCAGTTTGCTTCTTGCTTTGCATCCCTCTTCCAACCACAGTTTGTCATTTATTCTGCCAAATTTATAGCTACATTCTCAACCAATAATCTTGTCTAGGTAGCCAGTATGATTTATGTGCAAAATTTCCTAAGTTTGGATTTGATTATCTCTCAGCTCTGTATTTCAAAGCACCTCCCTTCCAAAGAGAGCTGGTAAGCAAGGCCAAGGAGAGCAGGGGCTTGCCAAAATTGTTTGTGGTGCTGTGCTCCAGTGCTTAGCAGACTGGCTGTCCCCTGGCTAGGCAAGCTCAGGGTGTCTCTGTGCAGTTCCCTCCTATTGGCAGGTTCTGGGTTTCTGGTCCTCAGTGCTGGACAGGGTCAGGGAATGGCTGGTTCAGGAGGTAACAAATCTGGGGATTAGGGGCACCTGAGAGTCAAGTGTGAGTTACTACTTCCAATTCCATAAAAAATACCCAATTTCCAAAACTTGAAAGGACAGATACAATTTCAAAAACACAAGGAGAAATCGCTGGGTCTGAGGGATGCTCTCTATTGGCACATTAATTGTTTACTATAAAAGAGGTGGCTACCCCAGTACTAATTAAGGAGAATTATCCTGACATGCAGGAGATGTCCTGGCTTTCCAAGCCAGAAGCAAAATGATGTATTGCTGCTGCAGTGAAGCCTGGTTCCTGCAGAGCTCCTGCCTGGATGGGTTTCGAGGGAAAACAGCCTCATCACTTGCAAGACAGAGTAAGATGTTGGGAATCTCTCTCTGACCCAGTTGAGACAGTAGAGGTCTTGACCCCGTCCTGCTGGTTTTTGGTCCCACCACAAAATCAAATCAGCTTCTCAGCCAAAAAAACTTCCTCTCCAAATCCAGTCCCAAACTCTTTAATTTCCCTTTATCAGGCCCACGGATAGGTTTTTCTTCCCACTCCACTGGCAGGGGCTCCACACCCTGGTGCACAGTGCCTGGGAGATGTCTGTTTTCACACTGACTCAGTTCTTCATCCATCTCACCTCAGACCACAGCAGCCCTAGACTGAGAGTTTAGAAGCCACGTGAAATCCAAAAGGTTTCTGGTGTGTAGCCAAGCCTTGCTCTGGTTTACTGACAGGGTCACAACTCCTCCCAACAGTCCTGCACTGCTTCTTACAGCATATGCTTCACCTTTCCCAGACCTTCTGGAGATAGAAGAGTCAAAGCAGACTGCAGAATAGATGTCTTGTGTACAGACAACCACAGACCTGCAGGCTCCAGTCCTGTCTTGCGCAATGCCTGCCACTGCTCCAAATTATCTTGTTTTGCACTGGCCCCTTCAAGAGCACTTAGCAAGTGTGCATTGGTTCAAGGTTTGTCTCTGTGATTGGCAGAAAACTTTTTATGGGCTCTGCTCCTCATGCTGTGAGCTTGGCATGATCAAGCGTGGAAACAAGATGTGAGCTCGACGTGGTCCTTGTGGAATGCAAAATCAAGGCTGTTGTGTGATAAGAATTAGCAGGGCACAGTAAGGACTCTCTGTCATGCAATACAGGGTTGCAGTGCTCATCTTAATTAACTCACAGCAGTGTGTGGGTGACTGTGGAGGAGGACTTGGCCCATCATCCTCTCTGTCCACCTCTTTTCTGTTGTGCTGTGCTGGGATCTGCTCTGTTTCTTGCAGTGAGGAGGTGGCTCTTCGTGCTTTGCCAATGGAGCTTAGTGACTGTGGAAGTGGAAGGGTGCCGGGTATCCAGAAGCATTCCTGTGGTGCCCAGCCAAAAGTCCCTGCACTAAGTGGAACAGACATCTTGTGACTTTCCAACAGTTTCACAATGCAGAGCAAGAAGCTGCTGTTCTTTCCATTTTCAGTCTGCATACTCAGATGTTTCCATTCATGTCATTTCTCACAAGGAGAAGAAAATTTTGCAGCAGGATAGGAATCCAAGAACTGAGATAGCAGGGAGGAGAGGGAGAGAGAGAGAAAGAGAGAGAGAGAGAGAGAGAAACAACTTGTCACAAAGTTTTTGCAGTGCTTGTCCAGGAAGCAATATTCTGAAGGTATTTCCTACCACCAAATTCCCCTCTCTACTCACACTGTGAGCCCTGAGTTGGCAAAATGATGGTTACTTTCTTATGAGTATCTGGAGGATTTAAGCACATGCACCTTTTGTGTTTTTCTTCATACTTTAGTGTTACTTCTGCAGCACTGTTCAGGCTTCAGAGCCTTCATCTTGAGGGCAGCTTGAGCTCCGTTCCCACGGAGATGCTGAAAGTCTCATCTTCCTGTTCTCAAACAATTGCTTTTTGAGGGTTATATACATCACAAAATGGAACAGTCATGAAATACAGTGTACACCATATTTACTTCTTCTGGGTGCTTTTTTTTTCTAATTGTAGTTCAGACTGTTGTAGTGCTTATCAAATTTTCCAGTTGAAACAAATGCAATTCTTTTTCTGTCAATTCAGAGCTGAAACACAGCCACAAAACCAGCACTGGAATATCTGGTGTATGGCTCTTCACGCTGGTAACTATGGTGACCTGAAACATAGGATTTTTGTGTTGATTTAATTCCTGCTTCTTCTGCTCCGTGGACTTCTGTCTTAAACTACATGAATTTCAACAGGAAAAAAAAGATGTGGAATTTTTTTTTTTTCTAGCTAGGTCTCAAGTTCAAGGCAGGAAATATCAGGAGTGCTCCATTTAAGGAAGCTACAGACAGCTGGACTGTACCTACGCAGTAGCAGGAGCAACCACTTGGCTCTGTAAAAGCTGGGATCTGACTGAGGCTTTTCAGCTTCCAGGATTTGTGGGCCACAGCTGCATGGAAGTTTCTCAAATATGTATTTTTTTTCCTTCAGTTTCCAAAGCTGTCTCTAAAAAGGCATTTTAAGACATGAACAGGTAGCAGCTAATGTCAAAAGTCAGAGAAGAGAAAATGAACTCTTTTTCAAAGATGCTCTTTGAAATGAGAGCTCTTTCTTTCCAAGGACAGACCAGAAGACTGTGCTGTCAAGTTGCGCTGACACTTTCTAATATGTTGGCCACTGGCAGTGGGGCTGTTTCCCAGAAAGTCCCTGTTCTGTCTTAAATCATCACCTACTGCAGCTCTAGGTTGGGGTTGTGCCTAGCTCTGCGGCCCCTCAGGAATGGCTCTGGACAGCTCTGGGGCAGTAAGAGACAACAACCCCCTTTACTGCCTGAATGAGGATTACATAGAGGTCACATTACCAGCAGCCACCTGAGCTGCCTTGCAGAGCCCAAGTGGCAGGGAGGCTGGAAGGCTATGGACCCCACATTGTTCAGAACTGCCCTGTCTCTCCACAAGATATTTTGCCTAGGGGCAGCTGCTGCTGCTTGTTTGATTGCTGATGTGTTTTGTAAATGCTCTAAATGGTGCAAAGCAAAAAGATACCCAGTTGTGCTGCACAGCCTGCCTTGTCAGGGTACACTGTTCACACACATCAAGAAGTGTTTGGAGGATGCTTTCAAGCCCATGGTATGATCCCTACATAGGGATGGGAGCTGGACATGATGATCCTGATGGGTCCCTTCCAGCTCAGTGTATTCTATGATTCTTTGATATAGGAGCAAATCTCTGTTGTCACTTCTTTATTCAACAGCTCTGATTCCCTCCTGCAGACCAAGTAATACCCTAGGCCTAAACACAAATGTTGTGGTGGTCCATGTAATCTATTTAAAATGCAGGTTTTTTTAAGTCTGCCAACCACTGAATGTAAGATTTTCCCCACTTTTGAAGCTTTGCTTGTGAAAATGTCCCTGCCCATGGCAGCGAGGTTGGACTAGATGACCTTTAAAAGTCCATTCCAACGTGAACCATTCTATGGACTTTAAGGGCTTTGGGAGATATAGTGTGTCCAAGTATATAGAGATATACAAGTATCCAAGGTAATTTTCAGGAGTATTTTGTGGTAGCAACATAAAGAATTTTTGGGTTTCATCTGTTTTTTACAGAAACCGCTGTTTACTAAGTCTGCTTTTCTTTGGGACATTCTAGCTGCAAAAAAGATGTTTCTAAGAACATTGCCAAGCTGGGGTATCTTGGGGCTTTTACTTGATAGCATTCTTAATGGTGCTGAAGATATTAATCTCTTCCCTCCTAGCTGTAGTTGTTGTTGTGCAGAAATTGCTGCTCTGGTTTCCCCCAAGACTTGTTTTTTAGTGAATAAATCTAACCAACAACCATCTCTCCTGAAAGGCTGTGTCACATCAGGCAGGCTAGGGTTTTGCATGCCAGCCAGGGATATCACCGAGCATCAAGATTATGTCTTAGCTCAGGGTCTTGGGTATAAGTCAGAGGTTGCACAGGGAGGCACTGATAGCACTTCTTGGTGGCAGGGAATGGCAGCCTAACCACATGTTCTGAGTGCAGCCCAAGGTGGAAGGAATTGTGGTCAAAAGCTTTGTTTGACCGGATAGACAAGTAGAAACTCTCACCTACATGCAACAAATTACAGCCTGTCACAGCTGTGCTCCACACAGACCCTGACAGCTCTTGAAAGCTGAAATCATGTAAGCCTCCCATCTGTACAAATTTGAACAACTTGCGTCTGCTGTGCCACTGCCAGCCAAGTGCTCTTTAGAATTAGGCATTTTAACATGGGAAGTGAAAATGGTGAAAGTTTCTCCCTTCCCCCTTTCTTGTTCCTTATGTCTGAGAGAACAAGCACTACCTCAGATCCAAGGCAAAGAATTTCTCAGCTAGATGAAGTGATTTGCAGGATGACTACCCACATAATGAGGTACACAAGACAAATGCTAAATTTACTGCAGTTCTGTACTGGCTGATCTTGCATAAAATTAAGCCATTTACTGATAACTGTCACTTCACATCCTGCTTCTGTGCTACTGCAAAACAGCATCGTTGTTCCTTAGTTCTTACAAAATCAACCATAAAGCTTTGGCAGTGATACTCAGAAATGCTGCCATCTCCCAGCACCCTGAAAATATCAGTTGTTTGCCAGAAATAAATTCCTGGGGATCACATAGTGTCTCTGCTGGGAAGCAAGTGTTCCAAGTACTCACAAAATGTTTGCCTTGAAAAATCACAGTGACAACTGACCTGTACAGAAAGGTCTTTACCAAGGAAGACTGTGTTTCTAATGGTTTGAGGGTTCTTCATCAGCATTAATGATAACTGTTCCTAAAGTTGGTGAAACAGACTCTTTACAAGTCCTGCTGTAATATGTATTTCCCTGAAAGTCTGATGGACAGTAACAGGCCATTGTGTAGATTGCAGGCACAGGAGGATATTGCTTTGACCAGACAACAGCTCTGGAGGATTTTACATCTCTTAATGAATGTTTGGAATACAAAGCAGGTTTTTGCAGGCTTGAAATTGGATCCAGTGTGTGGGCAGGAGAGCAGGACTCAGTCCCACATTCAGTGGTATGAGCCACCCAGCCCCTCCCTGTTTCAGATTCTCAATCTATCAGATGGAAGTAGTTTGTTCTTAGGGGTCAGGAAGGCATTTGTATCAGTGTATCATTTGCATGACAAAAGGTACTTCCTGAGGGCCTGGTTTGGGGTTCCCTGTACCACAGCAGTGGCCTTGGGGAGCAAGTTGTGATAGTGATGTGTTGTAATCTGAGTGTATCAGCCACTACATAATGCTCAAGCAGAAACTTCAAATAGCATCCACTTACAGCTTAACTGTGTGAAAACTTCAACTCCTTTCTGAGGAGTTTTATGTTCAGATCTCTTTCTTCCTCTACACATTACACGTTTCTACCCCCAACAGAACAGTCCATTGAAGGTTTCTGTGACACTGGCCTCTGCTCTTTCACAAAGGCAGGACAGACATACCCTGGAGTCCTCCTACACGATACCAAATGCTGTGCATCCAACAGACCCACTGGTTAATGATCTTGCCCATAAGTAATGTTTTAACCATAGAGTATCATTTGTTTGCTTCAAAAGCCACAAAGCCAAGGAGGAAGTGTAGGAGAATGTGGGCAGGATGGTGGCCAGGAGACTCATGACCTCATCTTTTTCCGCCACATGGGGATTGGTGGCTGTGCTCTGGACAGGGTTTAAATTCCCTGAGGTTGGAGATGTTAGGCAGCCAGAGGACTAGGGGAGAAACCCATTGCTGCTGAGAGCCAACTGGCTGGAGCTGCTGCTTCTGGGATCACTCAGAGTACTCTTGTCTCAGCTGACTCCTACAGCACCAGAAAAGGTAATTTCTGTATGCATTTTTTTTGACCTAACATGTGCCATTCTGCCTGCAGCTGTAGTTAGGGAAGTATTCAGCAGATCTTTGAAAGCTTCTTCACTGGACAGGGATGTTTGATGTTTCTCTGTGGAAAAATGTGTGCTTTTATAGGGACTAGGTTGCTTTAGGTATGCAAATATTATACATCATCACAATCTTAAGCCTGTGTGCTGATCAGTGTCAGGAGGAGGTTACGGAAAACCCTGCCACTGGATCAAGTGCTAGAATCTCAAAGCTGGTCCTTGAACACAGGAAACCTCCTCCTTCACATAACCACTGCCTGGCAGCATCTCTGCTCCTGGCAGGCTTGCAGTTTGTGCTGCATGCTGCTGAACAGATGGGACATGCACCCTGCTCTGTGTAGCTCTTGAAATTGCAACACCTCTGATAGAGTGTCCTGCCTCAGGGTCAGCCGTACTAATGTATTTTAGATGTGTCCTTGGTAGCCTTTCCTTCCTGCTATGATTTACTAAAGTTTTAGATGGCCTCTTGCTCATCAGGAAATCAGTTTAGTTTTTCAGAGATCTTCCTTAGCCTGGGAACTGATCAGTCAGCACCAACATTTTCTGTAGCTCAACAGTCTCCTAGATTCCTGTGAATCACTTGTTTATTAAATTGATAAAACAGCAATGTGAGCAGGTATTTCACTTCATCTCTTGCTTGGTAACACAGGAAATTCTGTTCAAGATTCTGGAGGGGGAAATAGAGGTCCATCAATAAGAGTAATTTATGTACTTCTCAGTACCTGATTTCAGAAATCTTATAGTATTTGAGTTGCTCAGTCATTACAAAACCAGCTGGGTGTTGGGTGGTGATGGAGGACAGATGAAAAAGACTGGCATGGGCAGGTTGAATCCTTTTCAGAAAGATGGCTTTGGCATGGTGAAGTATATCAGGAGAAAGAAAAAGCCTGTGGCATTTTTGTGGTATTTTACTTTGCTGACTCAGTGGCTGTTCCAAAATATTTTCTAGGTAACACATCACAATGAAGGTGGAAGTTCTCTATTTATGCCTTATCAGCATCGCTGCTGCACGGCCAGTGAGTAAATCACAAATGCATATCAACCACCACTTGCATACTTTCTTTGTATATTACCAAGAAATCAATGCTGACAAGTGCTTTTTCTCCTTTCTCCTTTTAAGGTGAATAAATCCAAGCAACATGCTGTTTCTGCCAGCTCTGAAGAAAAATACGTAAGCCTCTTTTGTCTTTCCATTCATTTTACTTAATAAAGCCTTTTTTTTTTTTTTCCCTCTACTATGCATTGTTTGATACTTGTTTTATGATTGTGGCTGCTTGCAGAACATGTCCTCACTTGGCTGCTGTGAGTGAGTTTCTCAGGTAGCCAAGGCAGAGGGCCACTGATGTAAGTATACTTTTGGGATGTGAGGTATCCTGGTTGTGGACTTTCATCAGCTGTATCCCTAGGCCAGCACTGGAAGCCTTTTTTCTTAACAAAAAAATGTGTAAGCTGTCAGTTAAAAAGAGAAAAGCACTGTAGCATGGCACAACTACAATGACTCTCTCTCATTAGTGTGGATCAAGTGACAATATTTGGTGTTGGAAGAACAGTTTAACCCAATTACTATAATTTTTTTGGAGTCATGTAAGCGAATTGTATTAGTCTTGTATATAGCTATTTGATTTATAACCCATCACCAGCTACTACCCATGTAAAATCAATACTTTGCTCTGACAATCAGCTACTGCATTTGCTTCAGAGCCCTCATGGTTTGGGATATAAATCATGCCTGGGCAAAGGACCTGAGAATTAGCAGAAACAATGGTCATGAGAAATAACTCCAAATTTTACTCAATAAAAATGAGCTGGAGAAACTGATATGCAATTTCCCATGCCCATTGGAAGGGGCACATCTTCTATGTTATATTGTTTGGGTTTAATGTTCATCTGGGGCCATGGTTTGTTCTGACCTGTTTCTACTGCAATAAATTGCTGAGGATGCATCCTGTAGGAAAAAAAAAAAAGTAAAAAAAAAAGTATTGTAGATGCCACATCTGCCTGAAAACAAAGGTTGTGATACAGGCAGCTTTGCCTACCCCTTTATGCTCCTTTGTGGATTAACACCCCCTTCCCTCTCCTTTTTTTTTTCTCTTGAAGGACCCCAGGGGCCATCACTCTCACAGATACCAGCACCACATGAATTCTCAGTCTTGGGAGACTCTGGAATCACCTCAGCAGGTACAGGCAGCTAACTGGCAGAGAAAGCATAGCCTCTTTCAGTGCCAAGAGCTGGAAGTTCGGATTTAGTATTTAAAGAACAGTCACCATGCTGATCAGCTCTACAGTTTATGCCTTTGTGTGCTAACAGTGAGGTTTGTGTTGTTTGCAGACTCTTTACTCTTCAGAAGAAAGCACAGACATCCTGGGACAGCCGGTAAGTGTCTTGACCAGCAAAATGTCAGCTGAGTACTTAGGGCCGCCAGTGCATAGCAGCCCTCATTTTCCTCAATCAAAGAGCCAATCAAATATGGCTCTTGTGGTAACATTCCTTCCTAAATAAAACAAAGCTTCAGGCAGGGTGAGGCAAATTCAGAGCAATTTATGCATGTAGCTCCTCAGCAATGCATAATCTCTGGGTGAGCAGGGCAGATACAACTCTGCACATCTCACGTGTATGTTCATTCAATGTCTTCCAGCACTTTCCTGATGTGTCAAGCAAAAGCCATGAAGATGTGAAGGATGACGATGGTGGCAACAATGATTCCAATGACACAGACGAGTCTGATGAGGCTGTCACAAGTCTTCCCACAGACATTGCAGTAACTGTGCCCTTCCCTCCATTCCCTTTCACCCGGGGAGACAACGCCGGCAGAGGAGACAGCGTGGCCTACAGAGTGAGAGCAAAAGCCACAGCACTGCAGTCTAGCAAACTCCACAAAGCTGCAAAAAAGGTAAGTAGTGATGAGGAGTAGTACCCAGGTTTTTGGAAAAGAGCACTGAGCTTGAAAACGAACATGTTTCATTTCAAAAAGGGCTGGTGAGAGGGAGGTGGGCATAAGTGAAGGAATGTATTTCCCCGCTCTCCAAATTGGAGGGTATTGGTGGTTATCAATGTGCTGAAGCAGGAATACAACTTGCTTCTGCAAGCCATTCAGTACTGCAGTTTGCACTGTCATGATGTACTCGAACATAGGAAACTTGGAGCCAAGATCAAACTTGAGTTTCTCATAATGTGAAAGGTTCATGTAACTCCATAGAAGACCACAGTGCCTCCAAGCAGAGGTGGATCGTGCAGGTTTAAGTGTCCCTGCAGCCTTTGCAGCTTGGTTTGGTGCAGTATGACAGCCTCTGTTGACAGATCAGTTCCTCAGGAGTGACACTGGCTTTTTCTTGTGTTGTTCTCTCACAGCTCATTGTGTATGATGCTACTGAGGAGGATGAGAGTGCCCTGAATGCAGTCAGCCACCAAGCAGAGTTCTCTCAGGAAGGTCCTTATGTCCTGGGGAAGCACACCGTCAGTGAGGAATGGGCTGGCAAGAGTGACAGACAGGACAGCAGCCAGCAAGACAGCAAGCAGCATGACCAGAGCATGGAAAACAACAGTCTTCAGAAATCCGATAGCCATGAGACAAAAGGGGATGATAGCAAGGCTGATGTCAGAGCGGATAGCCACCAGAGCATGGAAAGCAAGGAGAGCCAGGTCCAGGTTCCAGCCGAGGTCCCTGACGATAACAGCAATCAAACGCTGGAGAGTGCTGAGGATGCTCAAGACCACCACAGCATCGAAAATAACGAAGTCACCATTTAAAGGGAGACATACATAACGTTTCCCTTCTTTCTCAGTTCCTAAGGGAAACGGGAGTAGCTGCATTTCGGGTAACTTTGTAAACGTAGAGTGTGCGTGGTGACTTTCTGGGTTTGGGGTAACTTCTTCACCGGCAGTGCCACCGCTCTGGGGGCACAGTGAGCATTACCTCTCAGGCATGCTGCTCTCTGTACTGCCAGCCTGTATTTTGGTGCAACTGGATTGAAATAAAAACACAAAACCCTCTACCTTGCAGGCTGAGTTATTAGTGGCTGGGCTGGGGGCAGAGGGTTGCTTTCTGCCTGCATGAGGATCTTTAATACCACTTCTCCTTAAAATTACGGGAAATAGCCGATTCCCCCGCAATTCATTCAGTGGGTAAAACCCTTCCGCGGTGTTTCCCTCGGCTTTCACCGAGGCTGAGCGGCGAGCTGGCCTGAAACACCCAGCCCCAGAAACACCCTTATTTCCACCGCTACTACGGAGGCGCCCCAGGGCTCCCCACCTCACCGATGGCCCCAGGGCTCCGCGGCACCAAGCACTCCGCGCCGCCCATTCCCGCTGCCAAGCAGAGGAACTAAAGCTTCCCTTGCACTCCAGGGCTTCCCGGGCCGGCGCCTTGAGGGCGGGAAAGGGGAGGAGGAAGGGGACGGCGGAAAGGAGGGGAAAGGGATGGGGAAGAGGAGGCCCGCCACGGGCGGCGGGGTGATGGCGGGCAGAGGGGGCTGCAGGCGCGGGCGGGAGCAGCTGGAGCTGGAGAGGTTGGGCGAGGCGGCCGGGGATGGCTCCTGCCCGCCCTCGCCGCCCCTCGCCGCCTGCTCACGGCAGGCTTGGAGCCGGGACAACCCGGGCTTCGAGCCCGAGGAGGGGGCAGCGGCAGGGCCGGTGCTGGAGATGGACGTGGAATGGGGTGGACCCGCCGCCGGCGCTTCCTCGTCGTTGGGCAGCGGTGAGGGCGGCGATGGGCGGCGGCAGCGGCGGCTTCCCGCGGGGCGCGGCGCGGCGGAGGTACCGAACCGACACCAGGTGCTGCCCGACGGCCCCGCGCCCCACCGGGCGGCCTGGGCCAAGCGCCTGGCGAGGCGACTGCGAGGTGAGAGCCTCGGCCCCTCCACTCCTTAGCCCCGGCCCCCTCTGCCGGACCGGGCTCCGATTCCCTCGGCTGCCTTTTCCTGCAGCCCGGAGTAATGATAGAGTTGTTTGCGTCCCCTTTTGCCTTGCCTTCCACCTCCCTCTGTGCTACTCTTTTCTTCTCCCTGTGCTGTCTTTCCCATCCCCTGACTGTCCATTTGTGCTTGCCCTTGTCCGTGTCCCCATCTCTTCACCTACGTCCCTGGTCAGTTCCTTGTCCAGGCTATGCCCCTCAGCACATACAGATCCAGGCACACTTATTCTTCCCTCCGGGGCATAGAGCTCTCTACTCCCCGGCTCTTAGTCTTGGCTGTTTTCAGTGTCAGACTCTCCTGAGTGGTTTTTGGGTGCATGTGGCTTCTCTGACCCAGTACCAGGTCTTCGGAGATTTGGAGCGGAACGCTTACCTTTCTTTTTCAGCATTTTCTGTTCTGTAATAGAGGAGCTTAGGGTAGCGTTTGTGCTTTGAGTGTGGTTGATAGGGTGTTTTATTAATTTTTGCTTTTCTGCAGTGTTGTGCAGAGCCTTGGAGCTGCCCTCGGTTGTGAAGAGCTGCCTGTTGATGCAGAGCTGGTGACCAGGGACATTGTTTGAAGCAGGAGCACATAAAATGAGCATTTGGAGTGTCGTTCTAAGCTTACTAAATGATCTCTGTGCTGAGTTGCCCAGAGTTAAATTGGCACAGCAGAGGAAGTGGTGGATGGGAAGTTTTTTGCACTCAAGATTGCAGGAGCATTTGTGAGAAACCCCCCTTCCTTGCCAGAAAAGCTTAAAATGTCAGCATCACATCATGAAGATTGTAAATTTGGGATTTAAGTGTCAGGTAAAATCTTTATAGTTACAAAGCTGTTGTATTTAGAAGGTAAGGTTGTTTCTCCTAAAATGTGCATTTTCTAAAGTAATAGGTAGTGACAACATTTACCAGGGGAATAGGAAGTCAGCTACCTCATACTGTCTATTTTAGGTTTTTCTTTTTGTGGATTCTTTTCAGGCTCTAATGTGAGTCTCTATGAACGAGCTTTAACCCCTCTAGTTTTGCAGATATCCTTAGCAAAAATCCCAGATACTGAAGGAGATGACTATTTACATCTGTTAAGGACAAAGTCATCAAAAATTTTGATGTGTTAAGAGAAATGTCCATTTCCAGAGCTGGGCTGGAAAGGTAATCTACTCCTGAGAGCTGTACTCAGTCACCCAGTGATGTGTCCTCATGTTCCTTGTATGTGGAACATTTCTTGAAAAATGTTCTTAGGTATTGCTAAATGCAAGTGTCAAATATAATTTCCAGTCAATCAATAATTACTTTTACAAAATGCATTTAATTGTTTTGGGGCAAAGCATCTTTGCCAGAGGGTCACTTTCCTCTCCTACTCCTAGCCCCATTCTTTCCACAGAATCTGGTGTAGGCAGATTAGTTAATGGTATGTAGCTTGTCTTGAGGACTTTGAGAACATATGCATAAATCTGAATTATGTCATATGCATTCTGTACCTTATAAACTTGACTTTGTGATTAGGTAGGTATATGCATATATTTAAGTACATGTATACTATATATATATATAGATCATGTGTGTATATAAGTATATAGCATTTTAAAATCTGTTTACACATCTGATTTCCTTAAATAAATTTTAATTTCCTTTAATTTCCTTCCTAACAAGCTAGATGTTTTATTGTAAGATGAAATTTCATCTGTTTTTTTAAATTTGCATTTGATAATGTTTTCTTTGACAAATCTGAGTTCATATACTCTTTGGGTAAGCCATTTGGACTGCAGAACAAGTATGAGAGAATTCTTGGTTGAATATTTGTTTGATAAAAGCGTGCATAGATTCTGTCAAAAAATCGATGAATAGCAGATTTCTGTACCACACTTACTGAAAATGATTAATTGAGCCTAGAAATGAAAGATTTCTGGTGCTTGCAGTAGATGTCAGGTTAAATCCAGCACTTCCTATGGTCACTATTCTTGATGCACCAGAACCAATATTCTAATAAGGCAAAATGAGCAATAACATAGGAATCTCCTAAAAATGTGGCAACTATTGAAAGCTTCAAGCTGGCTGATGGGGAAACCCGGAATTCATATGACACAAATATCGTGATCCTCTGTTGCTGGGGTTTTGTTTTGTTGTCTTCTTCACATTTTAACTTTTTGTCCCTTGCTGACGGACTCCTAATGTTGTCTTGAAAATCGAGGTCTGTCACCTAGTGTGCAGTAAGCTGATCTACACACAGGGTCAGGATACTTGCTTTGATTTGCATTTGTATGCAGAAGAAGGAGCTAGGTGGTATTCCACAGAGCTATCTCAGTTTCCCAAAATATAAGGACTGGGTAGAAAACATCAGGTGGATTGACCACGTTAAGACAACATTAACATAAGAAAAGTTGTAGGGAGTGCTCTTTTTCATCCCCTTTCACCTGTCTTGCAGGCCTCTTTCTCCTGGACATGTTACTGACTACTGGGGATGTGTTTTCTCTAATTCTTGCTATTGCATTGTTATGTAAATTGTTTTTATTCCATGTCTTTGTTCTCCTTTATGTGATTTTCCCACCCCTGAAAACCAAAACAAAACCCTTATTTCAATTAATAACAGACATAACTAACAATATTCTAATATAACAGAATTTGAGCTTTCTGCTTTATACTCACCACATTTCTTATTGGTGAGTAATGAGCTGGGACTCTGCTCTCTTGCCAGCTTAGCTCACTGTCTGTTCCAGCCTTTTCTTCCTCTCTGTAATGTTTTCCTGCTGTTACTATGAGGTTGCTAGTGCAGTGTACTGCTGTGTTAGAGGCTAAGCTTGTTGAGTTCTTTACTATGAGTGTAAATGCTCTTGGGTTGGGTTTTTTTTTTTTCTGCCTTCAAGAATGACCTTATGGTGAGGATCTGGCATCCTGGGAGTGAAGTTGAAGTCTTTATCTGTAAATTTTCAGGCTTAGCCTTAAAGAAGAGTGTGAGAAAACTTCTCTTGTTTTGGGAACCAATAGTAGTGCTGTGCGTATGCAAGTGAAGTTTCCCATCTGACTTTGTGCTTAGGTCACAACTTAAAAATGTGGTAGCTGAAAGGCTTATAAAAACATCTAATGCTTTTTTTTCTGAATACACCCCATATTTTCTGGCAAAAGAAAGAATTTCCTTACTCCCATCTCTTTGTTAGCAAATGAATTTCTGCAGCAGGCACATTAATTAAGTGACACTACTTCTGGCAAATCTTCAGCAGATTCTGTTGGAGTTCTGCTGAGCTGTTACTACATTGCTGTGCTATCTTGTGACCAGCTAGTACTTCCTCAGGCCCTGTTCAGCCTATGGAAGAAGTTGTTCTTGCTTCAACTTGGACGAATTTAAAAACCGTAGATGAACCAGCAGCAGAGGTGACATAGGTTAAGCTTTCAACACCGTTGAATTTTTTATGTCATTTGTGTATCTAGTATGATACATCTGTGCATATCATTATAAATGCTTTCCTTTTAAGGTCTCTGGGGGACAAGACTCATGGAAGAAAACAACACCAGCAGAGAGCGATATCTGAAAAGCGTTTTACGGGAGTTGATTACATACTTGATTTTCCTTGTGGTCTTGTGTGTCCGTAAGTACCATTCTGCATCAGCTCACCCAGTTCTTTAATTTGCTACATGATATTCCAGAATTCAAGTTGTTTCAGTGAAGGTTCTTTTTGTTGGGAGGAAAATTAATGACCAGGTGCATAGGCAAATATTTGAAATTAAATCTTGAATTGCCTGAAATTGAAAATACTGCAGCTTTTTGTACCTTAACAAGTGGGGCCAGAGGATTGAGGTGGGTGATTCTCCCTCTCTGCTCCACTCTTGTGAGACCCCACCTAGAGTACTGTGTCCAGCTCTGGAGCTCCCAGCACAGGAAAGACATGGAGGTGTTGAAGTGAGTTCAGGGGTGAGAGGGCCTTGATGACCAGCAGGCTGGAGCACCTCTCCTGTAAGGACAAGCTGAGAAAATTAGGGTGGTTCAGCCTGGAGAAGAGAAGGCTCCAAGGAGCAACCTTCCAGCTGGGGGTTTACAGGAAAGCTGGGGAGGAACTTTTCACAAGAGCATGTAATGATAGGAGCAAGGGATAATAAACTGGAAGATGGGAGATTTAGGTTAGACATTAAGAAAACATTTTTTCCTGTGAGGGTGGTGAGACACTGGCACAGGTTGCCCAAGGAAGTTGTGGCTGCCCCTTCCCTGGAGGGGGAGTGTTGAATGCTAGGATGGATGGCACTTGGAGCAACCTGTTCCTGTGGGAGGTGCCCTGCCCACGCAGGGGGATTGGAACTGGATGATCTTTGCAGTCCCTTCCAACTGAAACCATTCTATGGTTCTGTGCGTTTTGAAATCACTGAACAGAACTGTTAAATGTGAAGAGTCATTTAGGACAAAGAATCAAGTCACCAAATTTCAAAGTTATCACCATGCTTAGGTACAGAACATTCCAAGAATAAAAGTTCTTGATAGTATCTGGAAAGGCAGAGATAATGCTAACTACTCAGAAATATCTGATAATATGTTTGCATGATGCTGGGTGTTTTAAACACATCTGCAGCCTCCATATACTCAAGTGTATGAGCATCAGAGCTGGAGGCTTACATGACTTAAGTGTGCCTTTTGATTTCTAGTCTATAATATCATATGAATTATAGTAACACTATAGGACACAGAACAGAGTGACCTCCAGCCTACTTTTTACATTTCTATTTATTTTTTACTTTACTTGGCTTTTGAGTAGGTGACTGCTATGAGGTAGGTGCTCCAGCAATCAACACTGAGATAATATTTGCAGATTGTACTAAATTCAGACTTATAAGTGAGGAGTGTGATGGAGCTCCAGTCTCATACACAACAATATTCATTTACCCAACATGAATTTTAGAAAGCAGCCTGATCTTAGTTTGCTCTTTTCTCAGGGTGGAGAACCTTTGGGGATGCTGGAGAAGAGATAGTACAGGATGTTTATCACAGGTGTAACACAGCACCATGAACAGTTATATCTAGTGTAGTGTAACAGTTATGAGAGCAGTCTTCTTTGATGGCTGTGGAAACTTGGAATCTTTATACAATTCTATTTCAAGATTTCCAGGGTTTTTTTAAGTTATTAGAATAGGACGTGTTCATATATTTGCATAAAAAATTAGCAAGACACTGCAAAATAGAGCTTACTATAGAGTTGTGAAATAACTGTTATTTGGTTCCTAGAGAGAATAACAACAAAACCTGTATGCATTGGGTTGCTATAATTTTGGAAATCTGGTATATTTCAAGCCTCAGATTTTTAGCATGGGCAATTCTGTTCAAAATGCCTGAAATGTCAGTGACAGTTCAGTTGCTGTTTATGATCAGCATATTGGTCATCGGTTTTTTGTTAGCGAGAGGGAATGTTGAAGTTGAAAAGAAAATGTAAAACTAGATTGGTAGACCAGCTCTGAGAGCAAGTCTGCCTTGCTTGTCTGGAGTCATATGACTAGAAAAATCCCAAACCCCCAAACTTTATACAGTTGACAAAACTGTTTTGATTTTGTACTGCAAACATGGTTATATACTAAATATCATGTTTTCTTCCTTCCAAAGTCCTTGAAGAATTATTAGGATTATTATTAATGGACAAGGCATTGTAAGACTGCTTGTGTCTGGTATGCTGTACCACCAGGTGGGGTGGAGTGGAGTGGTCAGGGACCTGAGTTGAAAATATATTGGTCTCAGCAGGAAATATTTGACTTCATAGTCAAAGTATAGTATGCTATATACAGATACTGCTGTCTCATTATTAATTTTTAAACTACTGTCCTTTTTAGTTTTGCATGTAAGCAATAACTGTGGGACAGACTGTTCTGTGGCATGCCCTAGGAGACAGCTTTCAAGTGCAGGCTAAATGCTATGGGCATTTTGTCTACTTTTGTGCTTTTAAGAGCAGTATTTAGAGAGAATCCAGGTATTGAACAGTCATGTGATACATTCCATGTGCCAGAGCAGAAGTCTATTAAAAATAGTTCTTCTCCACTTGCTAAAGAGAACACATTTTATTCCCCCTGATAAAATAGTTTTATAAAATTATCAAAATGGATGGAGATCATTCAGCATATATATAATATTTCAGGCTTTTCCATATTTCAGCTACAAAATGGTATTAAGTACTTGTAGACAGTAGTAGTTTCAGTGCCAGAGGCGGTTATTTCAAGACTTCTTGGCTTTGTACATCATTTTATGACTTAAGTTCTGTGAACCTCAGCCAAATGCTTGGCCCAGTCTGAGGAGAAGAATTGTGGAATCATAGAATGGTTTGGGTTGGAAGGGACCTTAAAGCTCATCTAGATCCAACCCCCTGCATGGGCAGGGACACCTCCCACCAGCCCAGGTTGCTCAAGGCCCCATGGCCTTCAACACTGCCAGCAATGGGGCAGTTACAGCTTCTCTGGGCAACCTGGGCCAGCACCTCACCAGCCTCACAGGAAAGAATTTCTCCCTAATGTCCAACCTAAATCTCCCCTTTTCAAGTTTGAAACCATTGCCCCTTGTCCACTCACTACACACCCGTGTCAAAAGCTCTGCCCCAGCTTTCTTGTAGCCCCTTCAGATATTGGAAGGTTGCTCTGAGAGCAACCTGCGAGCCTCCTCTTCTCCAGGCTGAACAACCCCAGCTCCCTCAGCCTGGCTTCACAGGGGAGGTGCTCCAGCCCTCTGAGCATTTTTGTGGCTCTCCTCTGGACATGTTCCAGGAGCTCCATGGCCTTCCTGTGCTGGGGACTCCAGAACTGGACACAGTACTCCAGGTGGGCTCTCACAAGAGCAGAGGAGGAGAATCCCCTCCCTCAACCGCTGTCTCTGCTTCTTTTGATGCAGCCCAGGACCCGGTTGGCTTTCTGGGCTGCAGGTGCACATTGATGGCTCATGTTGAGCTTCTGCTCCACCACCACCCCCAAGTCCTTGTCCTCAGGAGTGCCCCCAGTCCTTTCTCCTCCCAACCTGTACTGATGCATGGGATTGTCCTGACAGACAGGTGCAGAACCTTGCACTCGGCCTTGTTGATATTTATGCAGTTTGCACAACCCCACCTCTCCATCCTGTCCAGGTCCCTCTGGATGGCATCCCTCCCCTCCAGCCTGGTGACTTCACCACACACTTTGGTGTCATCAGCAAACTTGCTGAGGGTGCACTCCATTCCTCTGTCCATGTCACTGACAAAGATCTTAAACAGCACTGGTCCAAGTACTGACCCTTGAGGAACACCACTCATCACACATCTCCATTTCAACACTGAGCAACTGATCATAACTCCTTGGGTGCCACCATCCAGCTAGTTCCTTATCCAATGAGTGGTCCATCCATTGAATCCATATCATTCCAATTTAGAGACCAGAATGTCATGTGGGACAGTGTCAAATGCTTTGTACAGGGCCAGGTAGATGATGTCTGTTGCTCTGCCTTTGTCCATTGAGGCTGTGACCCCACTGTACTGTAAAAGGCCACCAGATCAGTCATGCATGACTTGCCCTTAGTGAAGTTGTGTTGGCTGTCACAAATCACCCCTATGTTATCTGCTTGCCTTAGCAGAGCCTTCAGGAGGATCTGCTCCATGATTTTGCCAGGCACAGAGCTGAGACTGACTGGCCTGGAGTTCCCTGGGTCTTTTTTTTCCATTTTTGAAAGTAACGTTATGTTTCCCCTTTTCCAGTCAGCAGGAACTTCTCCAGATGGCCATGACTTTTCAAATATGATGGACACTGGCTTTGCAACTTCATCTGCCAAGAAGTAACATTTTTTTCTTTGGGGAGATTCTTTTAGAAGCACTGCATGTCTTGGGTAGAGTTTTGTTGCCTAACCATAAACAGCTAATGACATTCACAGTGTCCTGTAGAGTCCTGACTGACAGTCATTATCTGCTTAAGCCAGGCATAGTTCTCCCAAGGTCTTGTGCCATAGGTGCCAGATCCCTGTGGATGCCTTGGACACTACAAGTCTGCTACAACTCAGTCTGTTCTTCACTGCTTTTTGTATTTTAATAACAATTGACAGACATATGCTGCATGGTGGTGGTTTGTTTTGGGTTTTTTTTTGTTTTTCACTGCAAAATCTATGCAAACACAACCTGATGTACTTAAAACAAGCAAAGTATTCTTTATTTTTTTCTTTTTTTTTTCTTTTCCTCTCACTCCTTCTCTCTTTCCCCCCACTCCTTTTCCTCTCACTCCTTTCCAAATCCTTTGCAGTGACTTATGGAACAGTGAGTTCCAGTATGTACTATTACACGAGAGTTATGTCGCAGCTCTTCCTGGAGACACCTTTATCAAAAATGGAGAAAACTGATTTCAAAACTTTGTCCACAATGGATGACTTCTGGAAGGTAATCTAATAACCTCTGTTGCTTGATTTGCTTGTCCTATCAAGGCCTGTAAATTTAACTTGCAGGTTCTTTTTTCTAATGAGAGAGAGGTTATGCATGAAGATGTGTCCACGATGTCAAAGCTATGGAACAAACTAGGCAATTAATATGTGAAAGTTTAGGACCCAGGTGATGCTAGTGGGGCAGGGTAGGGGAAAGATTTTGGAATGTCTTTGGGAAATGGGTAAGAGTAAGGGCCTGTGTCAGAAACTGCAATTCTAAGACATCCATGGAATGAAGATCTACAAAAGAGGTGATTCTTCCTCCTCTGCTCTGCTCCTGTGAGAGCCCACCTGGAGTAATGTGTCCAGTTCTGGAGACCCCAGCACAGGAAGGCCATGGAGCTCCTGGAACATGTCCAGAGGAGAGCCACAAAAATGCTCAGAGGGCTGGAGCACCTCCCCTGTGAAGCCAGGCTGAGGGAGATGGGGTTGTTCAGCCTGGAGAAGAGGAGGCTCGCAGGTTGCTCTCAGAGCAACCTTCCAATATCTGAAGGGGCTACAAGAAAGCTGGGGCAGAGCTTTTGACACGGGTGTGTAGTGAGTGGACAAGGGGCAATGGTTTCAAACTTGAAAAGGGGAGATTTAGGTTGGACATTAGGGAGAAATTCTTTCCTGTGAGGCTGGTGAGGTGCTGGCCCAGGTTGCCCAGAGAAGCTGTAACTGCCCCATCGCTGGCAGTGTTGAAGGCCATGGGGCCTTGAGCAACCTGGGCTGGTGGGAGGTGTCCCTGCCCATGCAGTGGGTTGCAGTGGGTTCCAACCCAAACCATTCTATGATTCTATGCAGCACAGTGCTGGCAACATGCAAACTGAAGTTCTGTCTTCCTTCCCAGTTCACAGAAGGCCCATTGCTGGATGGTCTTTACTGGGAGATGTGGTATAACAACAAAACTGTGGCAGAAAACAAAAGCTTCATTTATTATGAGAACCTGCTCCTAGGGGTGCCTCGCATTCGGCAGCTAAAAGTGAGGAATGGTTCATGCTCAATACCTGAGGATCTAAAGGATGAAATCAAAGATTGCTATGATGTCTATTCTGTAGCTAATGAAGATACTGCTCCTTTTGGACTTCGAAATGGAACAGCGTATGTAGTGTTCCTGTACACTTTTTTTCTCACCTAGGCTATTCTGAATTACAGATTAAGTCACTTGACTGATGCAACTTGGTGTCTGCTGTATGTTCTGTCTGTAAAGCCAGGTAAACCCAGAGCAGCTGCCAGCTCTGCTCGTGGAGGAGCCTTACGGAACTTGGCGAGCACTGTGCTCTTGATCCACTTGAGTGGAGGTGCTGTCATTGTGCCATTGGTAGCTGTACATGCTGTGAGTTCAGCACTGCAACTCGTCAGCACTTGTTCTGTAGTTCCAGCTTGTATTACTGCTGGGGTGGGTTCACTGGGTTATCTTCTCTGGCTGAAAATGGGAATAGCACTGCTTCCCTTGGAGCACAATGTGCAAGATGAACCACAAAAGGTTTGGAGGTGGAATGTAACTATAAATGCAAATTTTCTCTTTCCTTACGGATGGAAATTCTGTCTGAGTGGTTTGATGTGTTCTCTTTTCATAATTAATGCCCTTGTGACCCATCTTTCTATCTTAATGTTGTTTTGACAATTAAAGGAACTTTGTAAGCTCTTTCTCCATGGAACATCAAAAGTTTCTGCAAGTACCTCTTAAATGAAGGCAGCTTTAAGTAACTGGTTTTTATTTTATTGTTTCTGTTCAGGTTTTGCTGTTACCTGTTTTGTTAATCATAAGTTGAAAGTGGAAAGGCTAATGTGCTCTGTTTCACTTACTCCTGAGCTAGCTGGACATACACTAATGAGAAGGATTTGAATGGGAGCAGCCACTGGGGTTTGATTGCCACTTACAGTGGGGCTGGTTATTATCAAGACCTCTCAAGAACCAGAGAAGTGACAGCTGTGCAGATTGCTACCCTTAAGAAGAACCTGTGGCTGGACAGAGGGACCAGAGCAGCTTTCATTGATTTCTCTGTATACAATGCAAATATCAACCTATTCTGCATTGTCAGGTATGAACAGAACGATGACAGTCTTCAAACTGCATAGTGTAGGTTGTAGACTTGAGGTTTTCTTGGGATTACTTTGTTTTGAGGATGTGGGTAAGTATGTTTTGCATAAAGGAGGCAGACATCTGGGGTGGCATGCCTCCCTGTCAAAGATATGGGGCTCCACATTGCAGGTGCATGGAGTGTCTGGAGGCAGATCTGACTTTCCTGATGCCACAATGTCTTGGGTGCAGTTTGCAGGTGGTTTGGCAAGTGTGTTGGCTTATCAAAGTAACTATATGGTTATGCAGCATCAACCTATTTTCTCATGATTCCTGAAGTGCTTTGGGGTTAAGTCAAAATTGAGTGCATTCAGATTTACACCTTTTGCTCTGTGTAGTGTCTTCTCCAAACTGTATGTGTGCTTTTGCCTGTTTCCATTTATTAGGTAGTATTGTAAATAAAGCCGTGTAACTTTAAGCAGTGCATGTCATAATGCTGTCTAAATGACTTTTTTTCTTTGCCTTTTTTTTTTTTTTTTTTTTGAATGTAGGTTGTTAGTGGAGTTTCCAGCAACTGGAGGCCTTGTTACATCTTGGCAGTTTCAGCCAGTGAGACTGATTCACTACATCTCCACTTTTGATTTTTTCCTGGCAGCCTGTGAGATGGCATATTGTCTTTTTGTTCTTTATTACATGGTAGAAGAGATCTTAGAAATTCACATCCACAGACTGCACTACTTCAAAAGTCTCTGGAATTGCCTTGATATCCTTATTGTTGTAGTAAGTTATCTTTTAATAAGGCTTTAACTGCTTTTGAATGCACTGTGTGGAAGGGGTTAACGACTCTATTCCTATTATGGGTTTACAGGATAAGGCTTTTGTTAGGGTGGATACTCTTCAGTCTGAATTAGACAATTTTAGTTTGTGTTGTAATGTTGATGTGCTTTGCCAACTTGTTCTGTCTTCTGTGGTTTCAACCTTTGCATCCTGGTGAAAAGCTTATGCCCAGTATTTGCCCAGTATGCTTTTCTAGTTTTTTTCTTTAAAAGCACAGCTGCTGTCAGAGGTAACAAACTTCCCTTCATTTCTCATCTAAATATCTCATACAGACTGTTGCAGTGGCTTTGAAGTAAGAAAATCATCTGCTTTAAAGTAGTGATTAGCATCTGGAGAAATGAGACTGGAATTTGACTGTTTGCAAAGAATTCCAAATAGATTTAATGTGGTATTAAAATACCAGCTAATACCAGATTTGAATAAGTGTCTCAGTGCTGCAGAGTGCTGGCAGCTGTAAGGGATGCTTTCCTGGTTAAGTGGGCAGTGCCAATCAGTAATCTTGGTGTAGCAGAAAAATCTGAACTTTTAATTTAAAGCCATGTAGCATAATTGTCTCTGGATTTTTAGTAAGCACAGTTTGATACATGTGTGCAAAGAGAGTAGTGCAGAAATACAGTTGCAGTCCCATGCTAGTTTTATGTCTTCAGTGTTGGAGAAATCAAGAGTTTAAGTCAGTATCTGTAAACTAGAGAAATCATACTTGCATCACAGTATTTTGTAAAAGAAGGACCATTTAGGAGGATGTTTAAGTGAACTGTGCTGTTAGATTTAAATGGTGGGGACCAGAATAAAATTCTTCACTGCTACAGTCAGTGAGGTGTATTCAAGTGTGAGTGTAAATTTCAGTTCACACTTCAAAATTCTATGTTTATATCTTGTCTGAGGGACACTGCTTACATTTAGGATTATGTATTTTATCATTCTAAATACTCTTCAATATCTTTAGAAAAAGAACATTTGCAGAGGTCACAGCAAGACCCTTACCTGTATGGTACAATTACAGCTTCTCTGCTGTTGCTTGTTCTGGGCAGTTCTGGTCAGTCTGTACTCTGGAGAAACTTCATTACTTTTCTGACTACTGCTGTCTTTCTGCTCTTTACTCTCTTTCATTGTTGTGTTTTTGAGTTGTCATCTTTTTTCCTTCCTTCTCTGTGGCAGCTTCATTTTTCTGAGCTCACTAGGCTTCACCATCTTGTTCTTCAGCTGTGGTAAGGCAAAGATTTCTAAATCTTCTTACTCCCAGCCTATTGGTCTGTAGTCTAGGACTGTAGTGGGTTTGTTATGAAATGCATTTCCTGATATGTCCAGAAATTCTAGCTTGGATCCCATCTCAAACAGCAGCCACTGGATTTTTTATTAAGTCATCACTTGTCACATTAGTTCTTAGGGGCCAGGCAGCTGCAGGGCTGGAGAAGGACAGGTTCCATCACCTCTCACTCAGGGGCTAGTAAAAAATCCAGTGGGGCTGACACTGAAGCACTTAGAGAAGTTTTCATCAGTGATTCCTTTTCTAGGCTCTGTGAAATCACTAGCTGTTACTTCCCTGTTTTAAACCTTAGCTTTTTAGGCAAGACACCTTCAAAAACAATATATTTGCTTCTACCTGAAGTTCACAGAATGGTAGTGCAATAAATAGTAAGTTCCTCATATCTTAACTTTATCTGTCTGATATGGCTAGAACAAGTTATTTTAGAATCCTAATTACCTGCCATAAAGTTGTATGTTTGTTTTGTACTCAGCTTTCTGTGGTAGCTATAGGAATCAGCATCTACAGGACATCAACTGTTGACATGCTCCTGAAGAAGCTGCTGGAAGATCAGAACTCATTCCCCAATTTTGAACCTTTGGCATATTGGCAAATGCAATTCAACAACATTGCTGCAGTCACTGTGTTTTTTGTCTGGATTAAGGTAACTCCAAGGCACACATTCTTATTCTAACATTAGAATGCGTAAGCAGTATTCTGATTTTTGTGTGATACATAATTTTAGGTTTAGTTGAGTTTCTCCTAAAATTGGTCAAGCAAGAAGGTTAGGGCAAAGGGGTAACTTCTTCCAGGTTAAAAGCGACGTTGTCATTTGTCACAGGTTTAATCAGCCCTTGTTTAAATCTAGAAGGTATAGACAGTGCTAGTGCTTTGTCGCGGGAGACACCTCAAGAAATGTTTTTATTACTCCTGAATTGATAAGTCAGGAGTTCTTACTGGGTATTCCTTTTTCCTAGCCTGGTTTAACTATTCCCATTTTATCTGTTCAAAATTTCTGAATCGTTAGAAGGGTTGGTAAAGCTAGTCCAATTAACTTGAAAACTAGATATATTACTTCAGGTAAACTTAATTTCTCTCTTTTATTGCCTCCTTTCTAATAAAGTTTTTGTTGTGTGAGTGTCCATACTCATTTTTCCTGTCCTCTGTATGTGTAGAGTTGCAGAGGAACACTTGGTTAATAAACTGTCCAGCGAGGGAAAATATAAGACTGATAAGTGAATTTCCACTCTAATACTCCAAACTGACACTTAGGCTTGTCAAGCAAGTTAGCTAATCTCCTACTATTTTGCAAGACAAAATTGCATCTAATTTTTGCAGCATGGTTTAAGAAATGAAATGGTTAATTTTAAAAGATAAGGGTAAACTGCAGAGTAAAAGAGTAATGTAGGTTGGAGGGGACCAGAAAGTCTCTAGTTCAACCACCTGCTCAAAGCAAAGTCAGCTGTGAGATCCTCTATTCTCAAATTTTACCACTTCATAACATCTTTGTTGAAGCTAAAGATCAATAGGTTTTTGGAAGCATTTGGTAACAGTGCTTTGAAGCCAGGGTGTCAAATAGAGGGGTGAAAGAATGAGCAAACAAAACCCCACTCCAAGGAAATAGCTGGCATTCTCATAGGATTTTCTTCACATTTCAAGCATGTGCTTTTAGGAAGTGATGTATTTTGAAATGTAAATTAATTTACTATCTCCAGTCAAATTCAGTAAGAAATCTCACGTGTAAAAGGCTGGAGAGTCATTTGTGTTAAGAAATTAGTTTTCTTTACCTTTACAGTTGTTTTTGTTGTTTTGTTTTCTTTTTAACAGCTTTTCAAATTTGTTAACTTCAACAGAACAATGAGTCAGTTATCCACTACCATGTCTCGCTGCGTCAAAGATGTCATTGGCTTTGCTATTATGTTTTTCATTATTTTCTTAGCATATGCTCAGTTGGCCTATCTTGTCTTTGGCACTCAAGTCGATGACTTCAGTACTTTCCAGGACTGCATGTGAGTATAAAAATTAAAAAATGCAAAGAATTTCTCAGTACATTGATAAATGAATTTGTTTGCCTCATAGAGACCAAAAAAGTCCTGTCACGTTCATCTAAAGACATAAGCTGTGGACATGTCACTGTTGATGCAGTTCCATAGCTAATGCATTTTTTAGAAAATTTTTAGTACTTGCTGTGAGATTAAAAATATTCTATAGTTAGGTTAGCAGCCTAAAATGGCATTTTTTGGTTGGTGGAAGTGACGTGATTTTCATAGCAGTGGGTCACATTCCTAGTCAAAGCAGTAACTGTCTACAGCAGTTGAATGATTATATGCTTACTTAGGTTTACTTATTACTTACTGAAATCTTGTATGCATAATAATGCTGTGTTCCTTATAGTGGGTGTAGTTGGTTGACTCACAGAGTTCATCCTAGACATCTAACTAGTAAATTTGTAAGTAACTGCTGGAATCCAGGAGAGAGAGAGTGGACTTTTAATATATATGGTTCTTAATCAGTTTTTCCTTTACCAGGAACCAGTTGCCAGTTGTCCCCTGCCTCCTTACATTGGGTCTTGCCAAAAATTGACCTCTTTCAGCCGTGGCACTTTTGCAGGCAGCTTGAGAGAGAGGCAGGGTTGGGATTGTGTGTATGTGAGAGGCAGAAGAGGGGTAGCAGAGGGACAGGAGTGGGTCTGAAATCTTCATAATGGGAACCATTGGTTTGCTCTGCACCCTGATGCCCCCTTTATCAGCTCTGACCCAAAGCTGGTTCTGTGTGTGTGGCATGTGGCTGGGGGTTTGGTTATGTGTGCTTAGAGATGAGCTTGAGGAACTGACTATTGCAGTGCTTGATCAAGTATTGGAGAGATGCAAAGGTCCCTGCTGCCCATCAATCAGACTGCTAGGGTAAAAATAGACAGACAGTTCTTGCCCAGCTCCAAGTGTTTTGGTTTTTGCAACTCCTGGATGTGTTTTGTTTTTGCAACTCCTGGATGTGTTTTGTTTTTAAAGATTTACTCAGTTCCGCATCATTTTGGGAGACTTCAACTTCACAGAGGTCGAAGAAGCAAATCGAATTTTGGGACCAATTTATTTCACTACATTTGTTTTCTTTATGTTCTTCATTCTTTTGGTACGTACACATTTGTTTGCATGGGGTGGGTTGGTGCCCTTTTTCACATCTCTTGTTCTATGATTCCTACTACAGACCATGTAGGGACTTAACTGTTACATGGGCAATCACTACACTCTTTCATTTTTCTTCATTTAAAATAGATTTGTATTGTGTGTTTGTTGTCATTCTTGTATAGTGTTCCACATTGTCAGGTTTTTTATTATTATAAAGAATTTTTTTTATTTCTAAAGTCTGAGTGTTGTCTGGTTGGCGTACACAGCAAGTCTGTATCTTAGAGTAAAAAGTAGCTGTAATGTTTTGTACAGGCTTTTAGTTTACGAAGTACTCTAATGTGTGGCTGGCTGTGTTTACAACAGCCTAGTTCATGCATGCAGCACACAGCTTGTCTGCTAGAAGAGCCTGAATCATGATTGTCTGACAAATAAATTCAAACAGTGGGTATATTGTGAGTGAGTACTCATCTTTTGTGTACTCTGTCAGTAGACTCATAGAATGTTATACTACTGTTGAATCCATATTACAGCCTTACTATTGATTTATATAACAAAGTGGAGGGAGACATCTCTCTCAGAAACCTATGAGACCAAGTAAATGAATTTTGTTTTATGTCAGTGTAAGTGAAGAGCCCCAGTAACTTGTACCTGGATGCATTTATCAGTTAGTTCGGTACTAACACTAATATACAGTAATTTTGGTTTTGATTATACCACCAGGTGGAAGCTATTATGGGAGCAAGCAATCCTCAGATTGTTCCCTGAACTCTGTGTCTTTTAACGATTTGATATGACAAGCATTAAAGCAGGATTTTACTAAACTTAATACAACAGTCCCATATCATCCTGACTTTTAGAGTTATTTAATGAGCCTTGTACTTAATAAGGCTTTTTATTATTCTTTGAGAGGTTAAGAGGTGTTGTTCAGATAACATTTGTGGGAGAAGACTTCATCTTGGCTATTCACTAGTAGGGAAGCAGAGAATCTTAAGTTCTCAGTGAGATGGACCAGTCTACATCTAGGTCACTGGCTGAGGAAGCATATGAAGCAGGTTTCATATTTGCTTTGAAGCAGCTCACAGAATCCAGAGGAGCAGAGGCTGGTGTGCAGCAAGGGAAGGAAATACTTCTTTCTAAAGGAGTGTGAAGGCATAGCATGCAATTTGTGTTCTTAATTAAAATCATAAAATGATTTGGGTTGGAAGGGACCTCTAATGCTCATCCAGTCCAACCAACCCCCCCCTGTAGTGAGCAGGGACACCCTCAACTAGATCAGGTTGCTCAGAGCTTCCTCAAGCCTCACCTTGAATATCTCCAGGGATGAGGCCTCAACCACCTCCCTGGGCAACCTCTGCCATTTTCCCACTGCCCTCATGGTAAACATCTTTTTCTGTGCATCCTACCATTTGTCTGAGGTAAAGTGTTGCTTGAGACCCGGAAACTAAGTTAGGGAAGGCAGGCAGAAAGGACCAACTCTTAATGTTGGGCAGCTGAAAGCAAAATCGATTGTAGTCAACTTACCTCCTGCATCTCTGGTGTTGGGCAAGAATGTGTAAGTATACAACATTGGAAGAGTTCTTCTAAAGCATTTTTTAAGCCCATGAGGAAATAAATCATTGGCCGAGTTAACGAGACCAATTTTGTCTCTTTTGTCTGAACAAGTGACAAAACTCCTTTGCTAATCATTAGCATACATGCAAAGTAAACTTCTTTTCCTTTTCTCTTTAGTCTGAAGTACAAGCAGAGCTGTGTCTTGATAAGAACCTTGTGCTTGTTGTTATGGGATGAACAGATAACTTGACTCCTCAAGCATTTTGTAGCTGTCTTTGATGTCTGGATTAATTCACACATTAATTCACAGCTGTTACCTGTGTAACTTTGGCCTTGGAGGTGGAAGGTCAAACTAATAAGGCTAAATGGGTATGGTTTATTGCTGCTTTGTGTGGGCATGAACCCTCTCTGGAAGGTAATTCTCCAGTAGTCTTAATTAAAATAGCCAGTAGTCTTTATTAATAAAGTTGCTGTACTGCAGTGCACCAATTGCAATATCTCAAGCTCTTGATGTTAGTGCTTTTTAAGCAGCCCACCATTTTCACCTGGTCCTTTTTAAAACAAAAAATACGTGTATAGGTCTACACATGAAGGTCATAGGAGCAGTAGGGGTCAGGCTTGTTGAAACTTCTAAGTGGGCTTTTTCAATTCTCTTATGAACAGAACATGTTTTTGGCTGTTATCAATGATACATACTCTGAAGTCAAATCAGATATGGCACAACAAAAGTCAGAAATGGAACTGTCTGACCTTATCAGAAAGGTAAGATTAACATTTTGTTTGTTTGATATCTTCCTTGCATCTGAATTTATTCCATAAAATCTTACATAAGCCCTACAAAGTAAGGCTGGCACCAGCTGATGAAAGTACACATGTGCTGGGTAAAATAAATGAATCTGAGCTGAGTCTAAGTTAAAATAATGAAAACTTTCCATTGCAATACAGGTCACAGAATTCATAATTGACTCATGTCAGGCAATAAGATGAGGCAAGTCTTGGACATGCTGGGAGCTCCCAGGGGCAGTTGCCAGTAAGGTTTTTTGAATACAAAGTGAAAAGCTTGACCTGAATCCCAGTTTAGGGAAAATCTGTGCCCATTCATGTGCTCTGGCGTGGATGTGGGGCTTCAGTATAATCAGAAATGTCTAAATGAATACTCAGCATGACCAGTAACTCAGACCTTAAAATTTGGGAACTAGTTATTAAAACAGAGCAAAGAAAAATTAAAAAGTGCTACTTTCTTGAAATAAGGACATTATTTAGATATTATTCTATATTTTATATATTTATTAACATTATTTAAAACTGTCACTTAACTGTTAAGTGACTGTCAAAGGTGTCTTACTGGGACAAAATACTTCATTCCCTCTGACCTGCAGTGCAAACTGAGTGATAAAAGCCTTACCTGATACCACAGAGCTATTTAAATGTTACCCATTTAAACACTGAAACAGAACATGGATAAATTAGAGGAGAAGACAGATTCTTGCAGAGGTTTTGGAACACACTGAATGACAATATACACTAGCTGATTTTGGTAATCAAAAACATTATTAGAAATAAAGTGTTAACAACTTAGGAGAAGTAAACCGTGAAATTTCACTTTTTCTTTTAGGGCTACAATAAAGCCATGATCAAACTGAAATTGAAGAAAACTGCTGTTGATGACATTTCAGAAAGTCTGAGACAAGGTGGGGGAAAACTAAATTTTGATGAACTCCGTCAAGATCTGAAAGGGTAAGGAAGCTGTTGCTTCTTCAGTAGTAACCCCAGAGACATGTGATGCTTGAAGTCTTTGATGGGCCTTTCTCTTGCTTCTGTGATGTGGCAGGAGTGTGCTAATGTGAATAAACACAACATAACACTTTCCTTTTGGTAAGTGCCTAACAAAATATGTGCTTCTCCTGCATCTGGTAGGAGGTTCATGTCAACATATGTGTCCAGATAAAGTGTTGGAACATGGGCCTGCAGACATTGCACAAAGGAAAAACCATGAGGCAGAAGAACAGAGAAGAGATGGAAGAGAAGTCTTTAGATAAGGAGGTCTGCTGAGCTCATATTAACTAATGAAAATTGTGGGCTGAGCTTATTATCATCAGTGTTGTGAATGTATAAGCTGGGATCAGTTGTGTCTTTGGCTTGGGGATAGAAGTCTATTCAGAGTGAAGTGCTCAATCAGCATCTGAAAAATGGAAAGGGAACTCTTTACTGCCTTTTCAGGAAGGGGCACACAGATGCAGAGATTGAAGCGATATTTACCAAATATGACCAGGATGGGGACCAGGAACTGACAGAGCATGAACATCAGCAGATGAGAGATGACCTGGAGAAGGAGAGGGTGAGCTCAGCTTAGGAGTGTTCTGCCACCAGTGTTGTCTGCCAGTCTCCTCCCCATGCTGGTTTGCCTCCCCAGAATTCCCTTCACATTTACTCTCATCCCTGGCTGCCTGAGCAGCAGAACTGTAAAAAGGCAAGGGGAAGCTGATGAAGGGAAGGAGGTCTTTGACCTTGGCACCCTTATCCCCATGAGCAGATGAAAGTCTTTACATCTTTTCTGTCTGTGCCTTGTGTTTTGATGAAGGAGGATCTGGACTTAGACAGGAGCTCTCTGCCACGTCCGCTGAGCAGCCGTAGCTTCCCCCGGAGCTTGGACGACTCTGAGGAGGATGAAGATGAAGACAGTGGACACAGCTCCAGGAGAAGGGGCAGCAGTTCCAGTGGGGTTTCCTATGAAGAGTTCCAAGTGTAAGTTTATTCTTCTGAGAGGAACAAATCTTCATGGTGGTGTGTTTTTGTTTTCATTGTGGGTTTTCTTCTTTTGGTTATATAGTAGTCTCCTGTAACTCTGAATATTAAGCACATTATTCATAAAAGTAAGTGTTATGTTTTTTAAGGTGCCTAGGTCACTCTTTTTAGTAGCTCCCAAGTAATACCTGAACTGGAAATACTTTATGTAGGCTCATGGGATTCAGCTAGAAAACCAGAACAAAATCAAAAGAAACAAAAAAAGCACATCAAAAAACCCCCATCCTTAGAATTTGTCACTGAAAAGACAAAACAATGGTCATGCAACAGCAATACCAGAAAACTTTTCTGGTTCCTTTCCTAGCAAAACCTTGAGATTGCTTTAGGGTCAGTGAAAATTTCAGCTGTTGTTTTTAATCTTTCTAAGTTATATGTGAGTGTGTGTTTTGTCTAAAACATTAGATCTCTATATTCATTCGGTACAGCAGCACTAGCTGAATGAAGTTTGATTTGACTAGAACCAACAGATTTGGATGAGGATGTCCTTAAAAAGCAGGGGAAAGCAGAGTGGAATAAGTACTTTTCTTCCCATCTGTTTTACCCATGTGTTATTTTCTTGCTCTTACATATCTTCTTCCTTCCTGGACAGTAGAACTCACTTGTGGAAAGTCAGATGTGTGTTTGTATTAAAATATTGTCTTATATCTCTACCTGACACACGAGACTCAGAAATGTCACAATCACTGAAGTTCACCCCTGTTGCCCTCAGGCTCATGAGGAGGGTTGATCGCATGGAGCATTCTATTGGCAGTATTGTCTCCAAGATTGATGCAGTAATTGTGAAGCTTGAAGCAATGGAGAGAGCCAAACTGAAAAGGAGAGATGTGTTGGGCAGACTGTTAGATGGAGTGACAGAGGTAAGAAACCCACTCTGTCCTGTCTGGTCACAACCTGGATGACTTGCTTACTGCAAGCACTTCTTCCTGCAGCTTGGCTTGGGAGGGTTGAGAGAGTGGTGGTAAAGACAAGATAGGTGCTTTGGGAGTGACTAAGTGATTTCAGTTTTGTGTTAGGAAAACATGAAATTTGAAGCATAAAATGTCACAGACATGATGCAAGTTTCAGATATAATAACTAGTTTTATAGCAGACCTATGTCATGCTGAGGCCACAGAGCACCAGTCAAACCCCTGAACTGGACAGCAATGGTATTCTGTAGCTGCTGACAGTTTGTCATCCCTTGTGTCTGGATTAATACCAAGTGTTTTATGGACTAGTCTGTTAGAGTCTGGGGGATCCAGCTCAGCAAGCCCATGCAGCCTGCTGCTCTTCTCCCATGTTGCTCCTGGGATTGTGTGTGGCAGGTGGAAGCAGATCATGTCTGTCACCAAGGTTATCTGGCTCCTGCTGCCTTCCCTCCCACCTTCTTTTTCCTGAGGACCTTTTGGAAGAGGCCAGTGACAAATGCATTATTTCTGTGGACTCTAAAACCTGTGAGCTTCCTGATGGTGCAAGAACAGCTAGGGGTGGGCAAGATGAACTGAGATACGTGGGGCAGACTGGAGCTGCCCTATCACTCCTGGCTGTTACTGTTGTTCCAGCCAATAGTTGATTCTTGAGAAAGGGCTTCCTTGTGGGTGTGTGCTCTTCAGTATATTTTACATTTCTGGAGGTGGATTTAAATACTAGAAACTGTAATGCAAATTGTTCTTTCATAAGTGGGAGTGACCACCTGGGCATTACATCACTGTAAAAAAAAACAATTTTACTGAATCACAGAATGTCAGGTTGAAAGGGTCCTCAAGGATCATCTGGTCCAACCCTTCTAATATTGTGAGATGTCCCAGCACACTGTAAAGCTAAAACAAAACTTTCCAAGGTGGGGAAATCCACCATTTCCCCAGGGAGACCATTCCAAATGTCTGAATGTCTTCAGAGTGAAAAATTTTCCTCTTATATTTAAAAGGAATCTCCCCAGTAGCAACTCGTGCCCATTGCTCCTTTTCTTGTCCATGGGAATCCTTGTAAACAGGGAGTCTCCATCTGCTTTTGTAGCCACCTTTAAGTACTGGAAAAGCATCATAAGTTCTCTGCTAAGCCTTTTCTTCTCAAGGCTGAACTTGCTGGTACAGTCAGGGAGGTTGTGGAGTGTCCTCTGGAGACAAAGGCCACTTGGATGCATTCCTGTGCGACCTGCTGTAGGTGACCCTACTCTGGCGGGGGGGTTGGACTCAATGATATTTCGAGGTCCCTTCCAACCCCTCAACTTCTGTGATTTCTCAGAAGTAACTGTTTCTTCACCAGCCTATGGAAATACCCGTGTGGTAGAAAAATTTCCCATCTTTGTGTAAGGTTCTGCTTAGGCTGCAGCTGAGAATCCATGCTACCAGTCTCATGTCTTTGAATCTGTTTAGGATGAAAGGCTGGGTCGTGACAACGAAATTCACAGGGAGCAAATGGAGCGACTGGTGCGGGAGGAGCTGGAGCGCTGGGAATCAGATGACACAGCCTCCCAGATGAGCCACCGGCTGGGAACCCCTCTGGGGCTGACCCAACCTCGGCCCAGGACCTCCCGGCCCTCTTCCTCCCAGTCCGATGGGATTGATGGGGGAGGAGGAAACGGGGTGAACAACATCCATGTGTAGGACAACTTTTTAGGCGATGCTAAACGTTCAGTATTAAGCCAGCCAATACCTGCAGTTCCCCAGCATGTGGTGGCCTTCCTGATCAGGCCACCGAGCACAAGGGGCAAGTGGTGGGCAAAAGTAAATACTGTCTTCATAAGGCATTTTCAGACCTATGTAAGCTATGTGTCATGTTAAAAGTTACCCTTTGTGAGACTCAGCCTTGAAAATGAAAATGCAGGAAACAGAATGGAAACTGAGTGTAACAAAACCTACATGGATGGAATTTTGGTCCCATACATGTATTATGGGAAACACTTTCACAAGGGCAGCAAGCTTCAGACAAAATAATGAGCTGTGGCTAAAACAAAGGCTCTGAGTTTTGTGCTTTCTGTTGGAAAATGATTTTTAAATGCTTTTAAAAGCAATTTTGAAAAGAAGATGGCATCAGCTTGTCTCATTCATTATAACAGCTGACACCTTCCAAAGAAGTAAACCAGCACTTTTTTTTTTTTACTTTGTTTCTGCCTACTTTTCTGAATTGTTCTTGATGTACCAACATTTTCATTAACTTCAGTGTTCTATTTTCCTGTTCTTGACAGTTTCCTTAAACAGAAGAAAATGCACTTAGTTTGTACAACCTCAAATCACATCATTCCATAATAGAAACTGTACCCGCTCTGTGGTTTTGCATTTCATTAGCATTTCAGAAGTAATAGTTGAGAACTCCCTCTTCACACCCAGCTAACGTAATAATTTTCAGCTTTGTTGCAAAGTGCTCCTTTTTTTAATGCTGTGTTTTCATGATCCTGTGATAAACATAAAATAAGGGTTACTTTGGAGAAAATATAATCTTTAAAAGCACACAAATTTGAAAAATTAACTTTTCCTTAGGTTTAACAGAGAAGGGGTCAGAGAAATTGCTGACTGGAAAAATCCAAACTCATGCTCTACCAAGGTCTAATCATATCTCAGCTGTGTAGCTTGTATTTACATTTAGCAGAACTGCTTGTAAAATTCTTAGATATATTTCTACAGAGGCTTTTCTGCTGAGCTGCAATGATTCCTATCAGTATCACTGATTTTTAGTATTTCATTAACTTGCTTTCTGTGTTATAGAAGCTGTATTTTTGAAAGGAGATGCAACACTGGGACACTGGTTTCCCATAGAAAGCATTGAAGCACAATGTTTGTTGTTTTGTCTAGCAACATGTTTCCGTGTTGTGGAATGCCCCTTTAGGAGGGAAGTTGTCAATTGTGCTTTTTTCCTGAAGATGGCATTTGTATTTAAAGATTTAGAGTTAGTGTAAAGGAAACTGAAAAGCTACACAATCAAACACGTCTTAGCTATTAGTAGGGTATATATATTTTTAAAAATGCTTATTTACAAAGTATATGTAGCATGTATATATATGCTGGTGCTTTTTGAAGTGAAAAGCAGTTGTTACCAGGGGTTAACACCCCTCATTCCTGTGATACTGCTGCTTAGGCAAAGCTGACATCTTGCATATGTTCTTACACCTGCAGTGACTGGGTTCAGAGTGGCTCAGAATCCCTGCCCTCTGACCAGGGCAGTTTCTTACTGAAACTGAATAGACCTCGTGCCTTACCTTTAAGTTTACAAGAAACCATATGCACAGAAACTTAAATATAAGATGGAACAGGAAGAAGTTCAGAGTGGAATCTGGAGTTTCTTAGTAGCTTTGGCTTGAGAACAGAAGAACATGTGAAAACAGGTTTTGATTCTTCAGAATTATTTTTTCTTTCTGTGGGTAATTTTGCCCTGTTCTAGGAAGAAATTCATACCCTTTCACAAGAAGCCTTGTCAGCTTCCCAAAACTGTGCAGCACAGTGGTTAAGTATAAACACTCTGTCTTGCCTTGATTGAAAGTTTTTGGACCTTAGAAACCTTCCTGAGGAAAGGTTTTCCATGTTGAACTGCCATCTCTGACTTGGAGCAAACAAAACAAGAAGTGTAACTGTACACATGGCCAGCTGGTGTGCAAGGAAAATAGAAAATACAGTACAATACAAGGATTTGAAATGTCCATAGCCTTATCATTACATCCATATCCAAAATGCCGTGTGTTGGTACGTGACATGACTCACAGCTTAAACTTTGAGGCAGACTAAGTAAATGTGTGTATCATGTAATTGCTGTTGGGTATCTAGGGTCTAGGATACCCTAAGTGCTAAGATAATATTTCAAATAATCATGTACTTAAATCAGTGACTTTGACAAATAACCCAACTTCATCTGTCCAGCAAGCATCTGGAACCTTGAAGTTATTCTGTAGGTACACAGTAAGAATATTCTGTAAGAATACCTGTGTTAAGGTATTTTACAGGGCTGTGGTCTGTAGAGCATGTGGCATGCTGAGGTTTATGGCAGCAGGGACTGGGGAGTGTGCAGAACTGACCAAGTTGTCATCTGTTGGTGAGGCAGGGTCTTTCTTGGGGAAAAGAAACATAATTAAAATTATCAGTACAGTTTTAAACAAGTTTCCTGTAAAAATGCATCCTTCAAAATGTAAGTTCAATCCTCTCTAGTATATGTTTATTCTGAAAATGTTTGCATTGGCAGCTGTATTTGGAGGTACATTTCTGTATCATATTGTAATCTTGAAGTGCACTTAAGTTTTCATGGGGTACCCCTGTGTGTTGGTAATGGGCCTTGCAGTTAAGTTCATGGCCACTTGACAAATGTTACAAACATTTTATTGCTTCCTTTTTCAACTACACAGTATAATTAATTTATCACTTATTACAAAGGTAAACTTTTTGCATAGTAAGGTACAGTGTTTGGTCTTATTAGGAAGCTGATAATTATGCAAGTCTTGTACAATGATCAAAAATGTATTGATCTGTAACACTGAGCACTTTACTTCCTAATAAATGTTATATATAATCTACAGACAAGCATTGTGATATACACTTGGTTTATAACAGAACATTAAGAATCCTACATTTTATTTGGGTGTATTACTTCTATCTCATGCCTTATTCTCCTATTATCTAATAATGTAAAAGAGAGAGTACAGGGTGGAATTCAACAGAAAAGACTGGGCTGATCCTACTGCTTCATTGCCCAAACATTACTTTTTTAACACTTTATTTCACATTTGTGTTTTTACAACTACAAAGGTTTATCTTCTGCTATTTCAGGAATATCTATCTCCACATGCAAGTAGTTCTGTCCCTTTATGACTTCACAGTTGCTGTGTAAGTTAACATCTCTTTTTCTCTATTTCCCTATTCTTTTTCCCCATTGTTTCAGGGAATTCTTCTGGCACCAGGTTTTGAAGGCGCCTTGGAAATCCCAGGTTTATGTGTAAGCTCTTGTCTGGGCACTTTTCTCACCAAGTCAAAAGTGTATCATATTAATGGAAACAGAATGCTTAAATCCATCTCTTTCTTTAATGAAACAGATACATACTGTTTCATTATCTATCATTATTCATTGAATAAATACATTAAGCCTTGTGTCAGTACAATATAAACATAAGTATGGGGGAAGTGAATTATTTTTTTTAATATTGTGTGTATGCTGTACTGTTGCTGACTTTTAAAAATTTCTTTAGGTAGTGCAGTTTGAGATGCAAGTTTGGAATAAGACCCACATTATTTTTTCCATATTCCATAGGCATCTCTTGAATGCTTTGAGTAGGCAAATACTCTTCTCCAGTAAATCTAAACAAGAGAAATTAGAAGTGAAAAAAGTTAACATTCTGGTATCGGTGTGATTTCCCTCAGGGGTATGTACTGGGATAAATACTGTTTAATATCTTCATCAATTACACAGTAGTGCATCCTCAGCCAGTCTGGAGGTGACACCAAGCTGAGTGTTGCAGTTGCCACATCCCAAGAGACCATTCAGAGGGACCTGGGCAAGCTGGAGAAGTGGCCACATGAAGTGCAACAAGGCCAAGTGCAAGGTCCTGCCCCTGCCCTGGGGAAATGCCTGGTATCAGTTCAGGCTAAGGGAGGAAAGGATTGAAAGCAGCCCTGCAGAGAAGGACTTGGGGTTGCTGGTTGGTGAGAAGCTCAGCACGAGCTGCCAGTGTGAACCTGCAGCCCGGAAAATGAACCATGGCCTGGGCTGCATCAGAGGAAGTGTGGCCAGCAGGTCCCGGGAGGGGATTCCCCTCTGCGCTGCTCTTGTGAGATCCCACCTGGAGTACTGTGTCCAGTTCTGGAGTCCCCAGCACAGGAAGGACATGGAACTCTTGGAACAAGTCTGGAGGAGGGCAACAGAGATGCTCAGGGGGCTGGAGCACCTCCCTGAGGGGGCTGGAGATGTTCCGGCTGGAGGAGGCTCTCGGGAGCCCCTATAGCAGCCTTCCAAAACCTGGATGGGGCTACAGGAAAGCTGGAGAGGGGCTTTTTACAAGGGCATGGAGTGACAGGGAAACCTTTTTAAACTAAGAGGGAAGATTTAGACTAGATAGCAGGTGAGAGTGGTGAACCACTGGAACAGGTAGCCCAGAGTGGTGGTAAGTCCCTCATCCATGCAAATGTTGAAGGTCGGGTTGGATAAGGCACTGAGGAACTGGATCAAGTCAAAGGTGTCCCTGCTCACTGCCGGGGAGTTAGACTAGATAACCCTTAAAGGCCCCTTCCAAGCTAACATAGGACTCTACATCAAATGGGGAATTAATTACAAGGAAGGGGGCATTACTTTTAGTTAACTGGCACAGAAAACACAAAAGCCTTACTTTCTCTATGGAAAGCAATAAAACAGTCTTTTAAGATTACTGTCATTATAAAGCTTCCTTCAAACTAATGCATTAAAACAAATCACAGTACCTCTTAAGAAAACAATGTCCTCCAGCTTGTGATTTATTTTTAATTATTTAATAGTAGTTCAGAAGGGAGAATTTAAAAGAAAAAATCTTCAAAACATCTAAAAATAAGTAAGTCTCCTAAAGTTTCCTAAACTCCAGATTACATCATGTATTCTTAAATGTAAGCAAACAGTAATTTTTATGCACAAAAGCACTTTTTCAATCGAGGTAATGATAGAATAATTACATTCTATAAATCACAGTTGTTCAATACTAAGTTCAAATGACAAAAAAACCCCAGGAAAACATTGGTATCAGGCAGTTCTTTCATTTTAAGTGTGAGCAATGCATGAGTCTTAACACTGAGAGCCACTTTGATCCGTGGTACTTGATGGCCAAGATCCTGCCAAAAGGAGCAAATGTCAGGGATAATTCAGCTCCCCAGCCATTTGCAGTGGAAAGCAGGGATCAAATCAAGACCAATTGAACAGATTAATGAAAAGAGGCTTAATGAGCTGTATACCTCTCCAAGAATGCTTGTGAAATCCATCCCTAATGAGGGTGGGGAGATAGAAGATTATGAGAAACAAGTCAGGACCATTGACCCTGGGGTATTACAACAAGATCTTTGAGACTCTAATTCTTGTCACAAGGTCAAGCTTTTACAAAGCAATTATCAAGGATCTCTATAGTATCAACATACACACACTCTCAAAGCCTTTTAACTTCAATGGTTCTGAACTTGTTTCCCTTCTTACTAATTGCTTTTTTTTTTCCTTGCTTTTTTTTTTCACCTTCTTTCCATGTTTATATAGGTATAAGTTATAGCACCTATGCAGGTGATGTACCTCCTGGCTTGTGCAGGCAGCCTAATTGCAATAGTCAGTGCCCAATTAAAAGTGGAGGATACCAGCTTTATTTAGTACTTCACTTTCACTTGCTTTTTTCTCAGCTTGATTTACATGCCTCCCCATTGGAATGAAAAATAAGAAGAAAGGAAAATTTTCTTTGCTATAGTGAGCTGTTCTAACTTTAATCTTGAATGAAGACAGGTAGGCATTTGCACCCACTACCAATCTGAATTTTTTTTCCCCAAGTACAAGAAAATAGTCTGCCATGAGTGATCAACCTCAAGCCCTTTATTCATCCTTATCTTCTGAAGTTTTCATCCCACTTGGCTCGGCGCTTGTCAGACCACACCTGGAGTACTGTGCTCAGTTTTGGTCCCTGCTGTACAAAAAGGATCAGGACAGGCTGGAGAGAAAAAAGAGAAAAAGCCACAAGGCTTTTTTTTCCAGAGAAAAGCCACGAGGACAATCAGAAGGCTGGAGCATCTGCCATATGAGGAGAATACAGCAGTTCAGTCAGGCAAGTGTTTCCTTGTAATGTTACTGCACATGCACTTCCTAAATAAACTCATGAGGAGAGCTGACTGGTGAAGAGTCTGTAGACCACAGCCAAAATTAAGCAACAGGTCTTTTAAACAGAGCAAACTTTACTGCATGAAATAATAACAGGGAGTGATGAGGGCAGAGATCCTTGGTGTAAGTGCTGCTGCATCTGTACCAAGAGGCAGGAGACAAACTACTCCTGCTGTGTATGGTGAGGAGAAAATCTGGGCTGCAGGAAAGGGTTACTGCAACCTAGGGACTTATGAATGAGGACCTGCACACTTGAACAGACAGACACAAAAAAGACTAGGAGCTCACAGTATCAGCAATAACAGGACAGTGAAGCTGACTTGCAGCTGAACAGAGAAAATGCCAATTTTGGTACGAGAATTATGCAAACTGGATGAGTGAGAAAGTACAGTTATCTTGATTTTTAAAAAAATGTTTCTACCACTCAAGATGGTTAAGAAGAAAAACCTGATGGTATCAATCAAGTACACTCACGCAGTAATTATTATTCCCAAAGAGGAAAGGGTATAAGATACAATGGGATGGAGAGGGTGTTTTTCTGTCTTGTTGACTGTGACCACATTAGCAGTGAAGACTACACTGGTAAGCATCACGTTGGACTGAATAGCTTGCGAGTAAATGTAGATGCTGATTAAAGTATCTTTTTTTTTTTCAGACTATGCCATTAAGTATTAGTTTCATCATTTTACAAATTCATAACGAGAACATGTAGACAGAGAACAGCCTCTTAAATGAATGGTTGCTTACTTTTTATGGCAAAGAGGAATGAGGCATGCCAGGCATTTCAGCAAAGTATATTAATACCTAAGAACTTACAAGGATGGGACTCAACTTCTGTAATAATAAAAATACAAGGCAAGATCTCAAATCAAGTCAGTTCATAAGACTACAGAACAGTGGGAATTTCCTCATATTTCATTCTGGCTTTAAGAAAACTTCTTCATTAGGTGCAGTTTCAGGTATGCAATGGTAAGGAATATTACTGTCATGCAAGCAAGAGCCAGGTGGTTCTGCCACAGGCCCCAGCTACTTGTAAAATCGATTCCTTGATTTTTCAGATATTCCTCTCCAGTACACCACCTGCAGATTAACACACAAACATTTAGAAACTCAGTCAGTCTGAAGTATCTAGAAACATCCCTAGATGTTGTAGTGTGCTTTCATGTCTATAGTAGGCTAGGCAAAAACCAGCTATATTTCACTCTTTTCTATTTGTAAATTTGTTTTTCTTACAGTTGTAATTGGCTTCCTGCAAGAAGCTGAAATCGATTTTGTGAGGCTGGACAATTGTAGAGCATGTGTATGTTCAGTAAATGCACTTTAAAGAAAAGTGAGAAGCATAACACCAGATATTTTTAGTCCTATAAATACTGACTATGACAACAAGCGAAATGTTCTCTGCAGAACACAAAAACTCATTCAAGACTTCATTTTCCCTATAGTAACTCACAGATTCTGCTGGTTGTCAGTATCTCATAAACATGCTAACACTCTAGAACGTTTTAAGTTAATGGGGGTGAGATTCAATTTAATGTACCAGAATACTTACAGTGGGCCTCTCTGTCCATACGTATCATTGCTGCCTAATTTTGTGTTGTTACTGATGCTGCAAAAGTCCAGACCAGTCAATTCATTGATTTGCAAAGCCTTTTTAAAATAAAAGAAACAATGACCACAGAGATCAGTAGGTAAAGGAATCATACATTAACAAGATGAGATATAATTTGATTCAAATTTATTCTAAAAAATGTGATGCTATCAGAATTCACTGTGCTGGCGAAGTCTCCATTTTCTGACCAAGCAGCATGGTTCTTTTTCTTTTAAGAGAGGCATGTATACAGTCACCAGGGTTCAACACCTCCCCAGGCTAAACTATTTATGCACAGGCATATTAGAGCCCAAATTTTTCAGCAAAGCATCACTACCTAAATTATCAAAGTAGGAGAAATTTTTTAGCTTGGCAAGTTTTTGTTTGATTGAAGGAAAATAATTGTTTTTTTAGGGATAAGATTTTCTTCATCCAACTGCACTCCAATGGATATAACTGTTTAGTGTCTCTCTAACATGAGAGGTAGCCAAGTTACAGAAATAAGCTCTTCTCAATAGCAGTGGGTGCTGGTTGATTGCAAGTTTTTCTTATTTCAAGATATTGTGCAGCCTTCTGCAACTGCTGTATTTAACTAGCTGACCTCTTGCTCATTAGTCCAGAAAGTATGGAGTCTTCTTTATCATGAGCAAAGACATTCCTTTCTACCAAATCTTTTCCAAGTCTGTATAGAGGAAAATAGAGCACTTACTGTCAGTCCATATCGAGGGATGCTGAAGTATTTGAGCCAGGAGAGCCAGGACATGATGCTTGTGAGATTGACCAGCAACCCAGAGAAAATCTAGAGGCCAGGATTGGAAAAAAGCCACAGGAACAACACAACAAATTACAAATTACATTGTGTTAATGTGTAAGTCTCCAGCTCTTGACTCTGCTTGTTCAGATTACAAACAAGTGGGAAGGCATTTCTAGAGGAAGAAACTCTTCCAGTGGAAGAACAGAGGAGAGGGAGGGAATAATTTCTGTGTGGTCCTCCCAAAATGAGTAAGGGGGAATGCTTTCACCCATGCATTAAACCCAGATGCTTCCCATTTGTGGGTGCCACATGGGTTCAGATTGACTGCCTGTGGTTGGTAGGGTGTGTGGAGCTGCTGGAGATGTGCACTTGGTTTTGCATGTGTGCCCCAAGTCTGAGGCAAGGTGGGTTTGGCTCTTGGTCCAGCATTTCCTCATGGTTTATGGTGCTGGACTTCTAACTGCAGCTGTTAGAGTGATCTCAGAGAGCAGGGTTCTGTTGTCAGCCAAATTCACAAAGCTAAAGGAGACTGAACCAAATGTAGGTCTAAGCTGCTTTTCTGCTTTCCAGGCAGCATGCTGGCTGACAGAGCCAGAGGGAAGAGGGCACTCACTCTCCCTCCCCTCACGCTCAGCCCTCGCGGCCCCTGGTTCTTGTTATGTAAGAGGACAAACCTGAATATTTGACCCTGCAGTTATCAAACAAGTCAGGATATTCAACATGCTCAACCCCACAGTCTTTTTGCAGGATTGAGCCGAACTCTGTGCTGGTAGGATTTCTAGATTTCAGCATTTCCAGGCTTTCAGGATTTGGTCTAGAAAACTGAATCATGCTACTCACAATCATAAAAACAAATGCGATGGTCACAAGCAGGTTTGCTACAGACACCGTGCTCTGTCCTGCTGCAATGGCAAGGGCCATGGAAGTGGCTGTGTAGGACACCATCAAAAGGCTGAACAGCATTATAAAGAAGGCTTCTACTGTTGGTTTCAAACCTTAAAGGTGAGAACAAGAAGGGTTTCAGTATGATCTTGCAAAAGCTCCACAATAACCTGAACAATATCCTGGCTTATGCTTTGTATCGTTCCTGTAGGATGCATTTTGTCTGACAGCACAGAACCCATGGAACCCAAAACTGCAGTGGGGCTTGTGAGAGCCCATGGGTTTATGTCCTGTCCATGGAGGACAGCATGAATAAGCACTATGTCTGTAACTGCAGTAACACTGCAGACAGCAGGATGGGTAGAAGTTACAGTACTGTACTCCACTCCACACAGTCCCAGGTGAAGGTTTCACCATGGCTTCAAGTTGTCCACCAAAGGGGAAGTTCCTAGTGCATTCCCATGAGCAGCAGCTGTACAGCACTTCACCTGTTTCCAGCAGAGAGCTTGCCTAATGGACCTGGAGACCATTAGGTTAATATGGATGTGTAGCAAGGTCTATCTTACTCCAGTTTTGCACTGAGGACCTCTTGCATGTGAGGCCTTGTTCCCTATTCCTTGGGAAAAAATAGTCAGACTGAAGTGAACTGTGATTATTTTTAAATTCTGCTTTTGGGACATCCCAAAAGGATGTTGTGATCTGAAACCTTAACCTAGAAAATGATCTTCTTGGGAAATGTTTTGAAGGTGACATTTGATGGGTTCTGGGGTTGTACATGCTGGTGCCAGCAATCTGCACTCTAATCACTAACATTTTACTAAAAAGAACAAGCTGCTATTCACACAAAATGAAGCTCTTAGAAAAAAACTTTTTGTTGATAGATGTTCTTTCAAGGATGAAAAAAACCATCTTCTAGAAGTCATCAGCAGCTAAGATGGCCATAGATGAAAAAAGGAATAAATCAAACCTTGCTGATTCATTGCGGAGGCTGTAATGGGACTGTAGGAAACCATACTTGCCCAACATGAAGTAGATTATGCAGGTGAAGATGATGCTTGGCATAGTCCTCATAGGTAATAAATCAGCCACTAGCTTTGAGATGAAATATGCAGATGTTCTGTAGTACCCACTGATGTATTCATGTCTGGAACACAGATATTCATACAGTATATTACAAATCTAATTGCTAGAAACCAGTAAGATCATTTTTACCTGGAGACAAATTAATTCTAGCTCAAACTGAAAAAAAATCCAAACAGTTCTTTCACAGTTAGGCTGTAATGCAAATGTCCTGTAAGCCACACACTGAAATGGTGGTATTTTAATATGCAAATGAATATGGACACTTGTGTACATAGATTTTGGTGGAAGTGTATGTCATGTCAAAACAGCGAGGGTAAAGCTTAAATAATTTTCCGTTTCTGAGCAGTGTCATCTGCACAGCTTTAAAGAATCCTGTTTCATAGTATTTACTGTCCTCATTAGCAAATCAGAATCTTAATAACCAATAGCTAAATTGAGTATTGAGGGGGTTTTTCCTACATATGTTAATAACTTTAATCTCTGAGCCATCTGCAACCAGGTACAGTTAGGGGGATTTGCAGACAACTCACTAGGCAGGCTAGAAGGATACATTTGCCAACAGTGAAATAATCTGAAAACTCTGCACTAGGTGCACTTAAATGACAATTAGCTAAAGCAGGGCAAAGAAACCAGCTCTAACAGATAACCTGAACATTTTTGTATGTTTTACTTACATAAATATCTTTTTTTCCACAATGAAGAGTTCAATAGCTGTGACACTGCTGAAGCACTGGTTGGTGGTCAGAAAGAACATTGCACCCACTCTAGAAAAAGCAAACCAGCAGCAGTTATGAAAAATTCAATGTCAATGTAGTGTTTCCACTGCAGAGTACATAAATCCATGTGGACCTGGAGCCTGGCAGTGTGTGACATCCCATCTTGAATTCCACAGGGAAGTGCTTGGCTACAAGTCTGAGTCTGTAGCAAGCCTGAAGCAGACATGGTACAGGGAGTATTTGTTACTTGCATGCAAGGATAGTATGTTCTCTGATGCAGTCAAAGGATAGGAAGTGAACTGATTTTATTTTTTTTAATATGTAATTTCCTGACATGTTAAAAACTCTCAATCTATGAGGCATTTGTCTGATGCAAACTGTGAGGAAGTGAACAAGCAATGTGAAAACTTGTTTTCCCCTTTTCCAACAGAATTTAAGGCTTTGCTTTCATAGTTTCATATCCAATTTAAAAGTAGACCATTTAAAAATAAAAGTTATAAAGGGTTTCGAGATCCAGAGCTTTCTTAGTTGCAAACCCATTTGTCAGGTCACATGCATACAGCTGTTAAAATGATACAAAGACCAAAATAATTTTAAAATCTGGCTCTAGATGCACCTTCTGACTTACTGCTGGTAAACTCAAGTGAGCATATAGATACAGTTGCAAGGTCAAAGCTTTAATTAGCCAGGTTGGTATAGCCATGTTTGTCTATTTTAACCTTTTGATATTTTTATCCTGGGGAAATTTTTGCACAATAGTTGTTAAAATGCTGCCGTGCTGAGCTAAGCTGTTTTAATCTGACATCTCATCTTCAGCAACCTGACAGGCACTGCAAAACATCATCCTCCAGATGCAGGGTTACTCACTTCATTTGGACTGCTTATCCAGGTTTCAGCATGGCAGGGCAGAACTGCATCCCTCTCTCAGTTCAGGGACCTGCCCAGAGGCAGAAGAACATTCTCACTTCAAAGTCACTAACTTAAGCTTGCCCATGTTACCTGCTGATGCAAAGGCAAGCATTTGCTTTTAGTGGTAGATGTATGTCTGAGCTGGCAGGTTCCTTCTTAGCCTCCAAGCTGTTTTCTCTCCTGTAGCAACAAGAAGGGAGTTTTATATCCATTACCCGAACTGACTAACCTGTTCTGTAGTCCAGTGGAGTCCTCTTTAAGTCCAAAGAAAATGCAACCTACAACCAGTCCCAGGAAAGCTGTAACACATAGCTAAGTGTAAAAAAAAAAAAAAAAAAGTATTATTCTTATTGCTTTCAAAGCTTCAGCAAGCTTCTTGAATGTGGTGTCTGAGTGTAGGTTTGTAGGATGTGTAGGATGTGTCTTCAGAAAGGAGAAAAACTATACAAGCTGGGCAGAGGGGTCAATGGGGCAGATGGCAACCTACAGCACAGCAAGACTCTGAGTCTTCCACCAGAACGTCCTGCAAGAGGCGTGTGAGATACAGGGAGTCCCCAGTGCCACCTGCCCTTGTGGCAGCCAGCCACTGGGACAGCTAGAAAGGAGGGACATACCAGAGCTTCTGCTGCTCACCCTTCTGTGGTAGCACTGGCAGGAGGCACATTCTGGCAGCAATACCACTGCTTTTTTCCTGAACTCCTGCCAGACCAAATCTATGACCTAAGGGAACTACTCTGGGGGTGCCAGCACCAGCCACAGGGGGAGGATGATAGCAGACGCTTGGAGGGGCACGCTAGAAAGAATGAACAACACCCTTCCCCAGAGGAACCCCAGCATCACATGGACCTCAGTCAAGGTCCTTTCCCCCACCACTGTTGAAGCCATTGTTGGATGCCATGATTAAGTTGCTTGATGATGTATTGCAATGTCACTCCTCTCTCCCAGCTGATCCTCTCCACCCTCCTGGGTCAGTTGGTGATGCCTCATCTGCTGTCAGTGACAAAGGGAAACTTCAGCTCTGAAGCTGATGCTGGCTCTTCAGAGCAGTGCTGCTCTGGGTGTTTCCCTAGTGCCATCTCAGTGCTACTTCGATTTTGGCAACCAGCACCTGAGTGCTGATGGCTGGGTAGGGGCTGACAGTTTATTTTCATGCTCCACATTGTGTAACTGCTGGGTACTATCACACATCTTATTCCTGGGACTGTTTTTAATATGAAATCATAGAAGCACAGAACGGTTTGGGTTGGAAGGGACCTTAAAGATCACCCAGTTCCAACCCCCTGCATGGGCAGGGACACCTCCCACCACACCAGGTTGCCCATCCAACCTGGCCTTGAATATTTCCAGGGAGGGGACAGCCACAACTTCCCTGAGCAACCTGGGCCAGGGTCTTGCCACCCTCACAGGAAAGAGTTTCTCCCTAATGTCCAACCTAAATCTCCACTTTTCAAGTTTGAAACCATTGCCCCTTGTCCTCTCACTACACACCCGTGTCAAAAGCTCTGCCCCAGCTTTCTTGTAGCCCCTTCAGATATTGGAAGGTTGCTCTGAGGTCACCTGGGAGCCTCCTCTTCTCCAGGCTGAACAACCCCAGCTCCCTCAGCCTGGCTTCACAGGGGAGGTGCTCCAGCCCTCTGAGCATTTTTGTGGCTCTCCTCTGGACATGTTCCAGGAGCTCCATGGCCTTCCTGTGTTGGGGACTCCAGAACTGGACACAGTACTCCAGGTGGGCTCTCACAAGAGCAGAGCAGAGGAGGGAAAGACACTGAGCAAGACACTGCAATCAAGCTGTAAGTCTACTGATATTTTCAGTCTGTATCACAATTTCAATAGCATAGATGCAAGCTGCCTCAAGCATATAAATTGAAAGATTGAAGTGTGTACATCACACTTTGTTAATGTTTAATGCAAATGACAAAATTCTCAGCAAAACTGATGGTATCAGGCAGTTCTGTCATTTTTAATTGTGAGCAATGCACGAACCATAATACCATAAACCCCTTGACCCGTGGTACCCTGTCACTAAGATTCTTCTGAAAGGAGCAGATGTCAGCAGTATTTTAGCTCCTAGGCCAACTGCAGTGGAAAGCAGCAATCATATCAAGACCAATTTGGAAGAGATTAATGAAAAGAGGCTTAATTAGCCATGTACCTCTCCAAGAATACTTGTGAAATCCATCCCTAATGAGGGTGGGGAGATCAAAAAGATTGTGAGAAACAAGTCAGGACCATTGACCTTGGGGTATTACAACAAGATCTTTGAGACTCTAATTCTTGTCACAAGGTCAAGCTTTTACAAAGCAATTATTAAGGATCTCTATAGTATCAACATACACACAAATGTACTCAAAGACTTTTAATCTCGAGGATCCTAGACTCATTTCCCTTCCATGCTGGCTGTTTGTTCTCTCATTATATAAACCATGATGAAGATAATTTATACCCCTGGCTTGGTACCGATTTTTCTATTGGCTTTTCTCAGATGACTAAGAATTGCAGTGATGGTTTTGCTGGTGCTGGGACTGCAGTATTTGGGTCATGAATGAGGGGATTCCTGAGGATTAGTTGTTCTGCAGAGATCAGAGAGGCATTCTGTATTTTTGAAGGCCATGTGCAGCTTTGAAGAAATCAACACTTTTGGTGTTGATTCTTCTGGAAAAACAGCACTAACAGGGCCAGTCATGTAGAACATGCTCATCTTCCATGGTTGGTATGACACTATTTTGTTCTTCATCACATCCTCTTCACAAGACATCATTGTCATTCTGAACAATGAAATGACCAAATGCCACACACGTTACAAGACTGTGCAGATATTTTTGCCAGCTTTGCCAGCTGAGCCAACTTGGCAGCACTTCATTTTGTGCTAAAGTCCAATTAAGTATGCAAGTGTCATCTGTTAACTTTTCCTGGTGGGAGAGAAGATTTGAAGCCAAACCTCACAATGCCAAGTCTGGACAATTATAGTCCAGTAGTATAGAGTATATCCAATTATAGTAGAGTCTGAAGAGTGGTCTTGAGCAAATGTGTGAAACTACTTGGGAGATAATCTGCTCCTGTCTAGAAGGAGGAGAATACTTTGCTGGAAAGATCTTGCCTCCCAGAGTCCTTCACTAGCCCAAAATTAATTACTGAACAGTCCCTTGTGCTGCTCACTCAGGACACCATCAAAACCATCCCAATGATTTACCTCATACAGGAATGGAGTAAATTCCCCATATACCACGAAAGGATAGATACAAATAGCATTACCTGAGCTATTGAAGCTTGAGGGTTTCCTAGCAGATTTTTAAATGTGCGCCTGGACACCCATTTCAGCTGGTGAAGGAAGGAATTGGCATATGTAATTTGTCGGAAAATTGCTTTTGTTTTCTTCTTATTTCCCAAAGGAATGTTCTCCAACACTGCTTTTGTTTCTTGGTAGTAGGCAGAGTTGGAGTACTTTTCTGCTAACTTCTCAGCCAACGTTTTATCACATTCAGTGCATTCTGCAGTGCTCTCTGCTGCAAGGATTAAAAAGAAATAAAACTATTTCTGTAGGGGGTGGGAAGGCTGTTTAGTAGTTAAGCCAGGAGCATTTTGTATGGGTGAGAGAGTTGCTAATGAACCCAAAGAATTAATATGTACATTTAAGTCCAGTTATTCACTGCACTCAGTCTCATAGCATGCAATTCAAAAGGGTTGGTAAAATACCAAATCTCTGTGTTTGTGTAACCTAGCCAAGAGGCAGTGGGTTCACAGCAGACTGACTAGGTTAACCCTGGTCTGCTGATGAAGTTTCAAACTGTCAGCAATCTGTTTTTTAATTAAAATGTGATTTCCACTTCCTCACACACACCCCTAGGTTTCTGTAAGTGATCTGCTTCACAGAGCTGATGAGATAACCCTATACCTCCCAGACTTCTAGTTCAGGTTAATCCTGCATGTATCAACTTCAGTCAAATTTTAGAGTCTATCATACAGAAATTTCAGCTGAAGCTCCTTTTTTTTTCTCACTTGCAGTGAAGTGTGTGCTTTTCCAATAGCAAATAAGTGTTTCCAACTATATGCTGAACAGTCAGCATTTTTGTAAAATGCTGATTACTTCTTTGCTAAAGATACAGTAAAACTGTATGTTTGGACACATATTCATCATTTATATAAGAGTCCAGTTAATGAGTAGCAACAGACAGGATGAAAAAGCATGCTACTGAACAGAGGTGAGAGTTGATTTGTTATCTTGGGGATAATTTCTGCCTTACTGCAACGTCAGGGAAGCAGCAGAAGAACCCTAATCCCTATCTGTACTCTCATCTTCCCATGCTCCTCAGAGGAAGGAAACCAATAATTTCATAACAGATGAACCATCCCAGTTGGGAAAAACTGCAAGTCCTAACTGCAACAAAGTATGTCTCTAACTGGAAGAGTTGTTCTGTTTTATCACCTCTGCTTCTGCAGGACTCCAGCTGGTTTGCCTGGAAGGTGAAAGAAGCTCCATCTCTGCACTGAGAGACAACAAAACAGTTTCTTGTATTTCCAGACATTACAGCTTCAATACAGGAGAATACAGTTTCACCCTTAACATCTCCTAATGTGAGTGTGACATGGCGGTGTACAGGTCGGCTTACGGTGAAATGGATGACAGTGACAAATTGCTACAGGCATGTTTATGTGAGGCAAACTCTTCCTGCATACATGGGCTTGTTTTATCTTGCAGGGCTGTATATGCACTTTTTACTTGTTTCAGACTATGCTAACTATTTCCCACACATAAACAAGAAGGAAGTAGACACAGTGTGGGGTTTTCTTTTCCCTTTAAAGCACCATGGAGCAGAAATACCTAACACTCTCCATAAAATTGCATGCTGGTACAACACAGTTCCTGGCTGTTTGACACCTGTAAGTGATTTTCCTGTGTTGTGCTGGACACTGTCTGGCAAAATACGTTAGGATAATTCACCTCATCTCTGAGTTTCATACCTGTGCTCGTTTCCTCGGTCTTGCTCACTGCCACTGCAGTGGAGTCTCCATTGATGATGTCCAGGAAAAAGTCAGCAGGGTTGTTGTAGGGCTCACACTCGTAGCCTGCAGTGACAGCAATACAAGCCCTGAGTGGTGGTTGTGTGACAGGTGACCCTTCTTTGGTAGGGGGGCTGGACTCGAAGATCTCTAGAGATCCCTTTCAACCTGTCACATTCTATGACTTTATCAATCTCTGATTGTGGCCACAGAGAAGCCATGGCACTGCAGGCTTCCAGAACTCCCTGCTTACCTGAGAGGTAAACAGCACTGACAGACAGCTGGCTCAGTGGAAGGAAGGGGACAGATGGCAAGGTGCCCTTCTCAGCACTAGCCTGGGCTTCATTTAATCAAGATGTGCCCAGCAACAGTTGATTAGAGGTCATCTAAACCCACATATGGGTCAAGAGACAGAATACCACGAGAAATTCTTAGCCTGTTACCTGCTAATACACACTATGTCCAACTCTGCTCTAGTGCTGTTGGCATTTTATTCAAGTTACTGCCAGCTACAGTTGTGGCTGCCATTGGCTCTGCTGTGATTTATACTCACCAATAGACTGGAAGTAGCCGATGGCATGCTGAGCAGGCCCGTGGTACAGCACCCTCCCTGCAGCCAGCAGGCTCAGGCTGTCAAACAGTCGGAATATGGAGTACCGAGGCTGGTGGATGGAGAAGATTATTGTTTTTCCCTGTTTTGCCATCCTGAAGGAGAAGAATGACATAGATACTGGTTTTGCAAGTCAATTCAGCATTTAGAGAAGAGAATTTGCAACTTCAGTTAAGCCACGTGTAAGTTTGATCAACTTGGCATGGCAGAGAGAAGAGGGCGAAGGGAAAAAAAAAAAGATTTAGGTCATGTTACCAGACTGTACAACCAGCATTTTTATCACATTTTTTTGGCCCAGGTAGACATGAAAATAAGTGAAAGCGTCTACAAAAGTTATCATGGACGAATTGCAGTCCCAGCACAGACATGCTTTGTGTACTGCTGTGAGCAGCTGCTTTGGATTGAGGGAATTCATATAGCTTTTTTTTCCTACCCCCTCTGCAGCCTTGGCTTGCCAGGAAACAATTACACCTCTGACCTCCCTGTTTGCTCATTCTAACGGTAATGTGAATCAAATACAGCTGAAATGCAGCAGAGCTGAATGGTGAAAACACAAAGTTGTGTCTCACCTTTTCAGAAGCAGCAGGACAGCATTGGCAGTACTGGCATCAAGTCCCGTAGTTGGCTCATCCAAAAACAAGATGGCGGGATCTGTGATGAGCTCCATTCCAATATTGGTCCTTTTCCTCTCTCCTCCAGACACCCCACGAGTGAACTGGGTGCCAACCTGCCAGAAAACAAGAAAGTTATCTTGTTTGATGTGTTAACACATATTTGAGTGAACAGCATCTTACAAACATAGCAGCACATGTGAAGAATTGTAAGAAAGTTTGACCCTACCCTGATGTACAGATGTAGATGTTACCTCACTACTAGGCTGTGTCTTAATGTTAGTATCACACCTGATGTGTTCTCTTTTTCTCCAGCCACAGATAACCAACCCCCTTCCCCACAATGTCAAAGCACATGGCAATGCCAGCAGAGTCTGTACAGATCACTATACAGAAATGTGATTATTTTATTACTGAAATGTTTTATTTAATTGTACTTTCCTTTTCAATCTGCCATGCCATCCATTAAATAGATTAGTATTTGTGATTTAAGCACCATATTTACATGCCTTACCTTGGAATCTGCCACTTTGCTCAAACCCAGTTCCTTGATGATCTGATTCACTCGTTCATTTTTTTCACATTCCTTCACTGACTTTGGCAAACGGAGTGCTGCTGAGAACTTCAAATTTTCTCTTACAGTCAAGGTTCCCATCACCACATCATCCTTCAATAAATAAAAAAGTTACATGGTGATTACTCAGACAGGAATCTGTCAGAGGTAGGAAGTCCAGAGGGCCAGGTGTGTTTTGAGGGACTACCTTTCTGTATCAGGGGTTTTCATAGATGCATCTCCTTGGGTCTTGATAAACTGCAAGCCTGCTGCTAGCACAGGTAGTGAAGAAGGGAAAGAAATGAAAAAAGGGATGTGCTTTTCCTTCTTCTGCCCTTTACATGCCTTTCTCCCCAGCACACCCTGGCAGAATCACAGTTTTCTCAGAACAGTGATGCTGTCTCAGGAAGGAGGAGGTGTAAGCTGGATATTGCCAGAAAGCATCATACTTGGAAAATAACTCTGTGTCTACTGGTAACCTAAGGCTGTTCCCCCAAATGGTGAACAAGGAGAGATCCAGAGCATCTGCTCCAGTTGACTGTAAAGCATTAAAGAGACTCAAATACAAAGCAGAGTTTCCCACTGAGGGTGGAAGCATGGAGAGTTGCTCCTGCATCAGCCTCAATTCTTAGATGAAGACAAGGTACTTCCAACACTGCCAGCAACTTCTTACAGTTGCAGTCAGAAGAGGACAATAAATAACATACAGTGATAAAAATTACTTACCTGTACTACATATCCAGAGGTACATTTAAAGTTGGCAGGCTGAGGAGCTCCATTGATCAAAATGTCTCCAGAAAGCCCATGAGGATCCTTCCTTGCAGCCAAAATGTCAAGCAGACTAGGAGAAAAGTTGGTTACTTTGTCAGATCAGCATGCAGGAGGTAAGATCTTTGGACCACAAACCAAGCTCATGGAACAAAGACCTTTTTAAAGGTATCCCATATTAAACATTTGCTACTTAGAAAACTCTCAGCAACTTTCAAGGGACAAGTTTCTTTTGTCTTGGATTCCTAAGAAAATGAGATCTGTGCAATTTCACAACGCATTTGTGTCCATTTGTTCAATAATAAGAGTTTAACATAGAATAATAAAGTATAGGACTAAAATTGAACTGCATCTTTGTCATGTAAGCTGATTATCTTTTTTCAATTTCGGTATTTCTCAGAAACCAGTGAAATGACAACAAAACTTTTCCTCAAAATTATTGTTCATTACTGCTAAATATGAGCAGGTTCATTTTCTTGTAATTTCTGTGTAGGGCAAAGAGGCACTTACGAAGATTTACCACTACCAGTGGGTCCCAAAATTGCATTCAGTCCTGGTCTCATGATGCCACTGTAAGACAAAAAAAGATAGGTTTTACAAAAGGAGGGTGTTTTTATCTCTGCTACTGTTTCATCTGATGAGCTAGAGTATATTATCTGTAGAACTATCTTCTGCATCCCCTTGATTTCAGAATTAATGAAGCTGCCTGATCACAAACAATATTTACAATCAAACTCCACCTTAATTCAAGAACTACTCTTCATATAAAGAAGATATCACAGAAACATGAGTAAAATGTAGCAAAACCTGTATGCATGCTCTTCCCCCATGTATCTCCAGATGTGAAGCACATACTTGCTTTAACCACACTCAGTTCTAACCATATTATTCTCCTAGCAGACAGAATAATGGTGCCTCTAAACAGCATACGAAGGATTTGTCTGTACTTACAGAAACTGCAGATAATGGTCCCACTGTCTCTGATATTAAGCCACATAAAACTCAGAAGCCAGATGGAAATAGCTTTTAAGCATTTGGAGAAAAGACCCCATAGAAATTACACAGTATATGGAAATACTGCTACCCTTTATTTTTTATCTTTTTGTTTGAAGCTACGAAGGCATTGTTGCTACTTTTCCTGAATAGCCCCTAAAATCTGCACTGAACAGAGCTTAGGTGTACACAAAACTCATGCTGAGCATACAAATGCTTGTCTGTGTATTTTGATAGCAGGTTTACCTTCAACTGCATTCTGGTACTGATTATTATCAGCCATACATGTATCTGCAATCAGAGTGCTTGGCTGTGGGTCTGGTCCACTGCAACTATTCCTAGGTGCTAAGGACATGCAACCTAGAAGGCTTGGCTTTGCTCTTCCTGATGCTTATTTCCTTCCTTCAATTCCTTATTGTGCCAACTTTTGGTTCCACAGATTAAGCAGCATACACACTATACATATGTTACATTATTTAACAAAAAAACACCACCCAGTATTTAACAAAGCAAATGCACACATGGCATTTTTGATGAGGGGAAAATGCATTGGTCTTCTACAGTAAGCCACAAGGGGGACCTTCATTGATGCAAATGATCAGTGTCAATGGAGTTACCATAATACAGGGCTCTCTTCAGAAGAGTAGGAAAGATTTTACCAGCTTGTCTTTCGGTGGTCTGGAAACTTCATGGGCAAAGAGCAGGACAGACACAGCTACACAAAAGGGCGAATCACAGAATCATAGAATGGTTTGGGTTGGAAGGGACCTTAAAGATCATCAAGTTCCAATCCCCCCTGCATGGGCAGGGACACCTCCCACCACACCACGTTGCTCAAGACCCCATCCAACCTGGCCTTGAACACTGCCAGGGATGGAGCAGCCACAACTTCCCTGGACAATCTGTGTCAGGGGTTCACCACCTTCACAGGAAAGAATTTCTTCCTAATGTCCAACCTAAATCTCCCCTTTTCAAGTTTGAAACCATTTCCCCTTGTCCTCTCACTACACACCCGTGTCAAAAGCCCTACCCCAGCTTTCTTGTAGCCCCTTCAGATATTGGAATGTTGCTATAAGGTCACCTCAGAGCCTCCTCTTCTTCAAGCTGAACAACCCCCAACTTCTTTATGATAGAATATGATATTTATGATAGAAATTGGAATTAGGGAGCTGAAAGTCACTGGTGACTTGAAATGGCATTCTGTATGAGTACTTCCACTTAGCTTATCTACTGAATGGTGAATGGGCAAACCTTATGCAAGGATTATTGAGCAAAGCCCCTAATGTGATTAATTTCCTGCAGCAGTGCTCAATGTTTGAAGAAAAGACTAAATTTTACATCTCCTTAAAGTTAACCAAACCCCTCTTTTATATTACTGACTTCAACATTTTAAGTTAAAACTCCCAAAATTAGCCTTCCCAAGGGACACCTTAGGGAAGGAGCCCAGTGAGGACCCAGTGTTGGTATCTCTGCTAAACACCATGGCACAGGGGATGCTCCAGGGTCTGGGAGCTCAGTGAAGCACCAGGGAAGAAAGGAGCAAGAAAAAGGGGCCTCCTGGCTTGTAGTCCTGACTTATAGAGTGAGGGCAGGGAATGGGAAGGAATATTGACACCTGTTTCCACCCCTCTCAGAGCCCTCAAGGTCCTCTCTTTAGGCTCTTGTATCGGTACCAAAAATTAATCTGGTCCACTCAAACCATGATATGGTGTAGAAGGACCACAGCTGGCTTGTGTGCACCAGTGCTGCCAGCAGCCTGGAGGGCTGTCCCTCTCTGGGGCTGGGGAGATGGTGCCCAGCAGCATTAGCTCTCTGTTGTACAGGCTCAGCTGTCATGACTGAGAACCACTGGGACCTAGCAGGAAGCTTAGGCAATATGACAGGAAACACAAAGCAACCATATATACATTGCATTTTTCTAAATCTTGACAAAATTCTATATATTGTTGTTAGTGGCTCAGTGTCAAGAGCGGACTCAGCTATCAGGACAAAAATAAACCATACCCATACTCTAAAGACAGGGTTCAATACATACTTGACATCTCTCAAAACTTCTTTATGGGCTGTTTTTTGACAACACAGAAACCCAGTCTTTGTCTTCACATGGTAGCAGATGTTGTGGAAAGTTAGTACACTCCCTTCCCGGCTGGCTGTGTCCAGAGAGGACTGCTTTCTGCTGGGGATGCCATTTGTATTCCAGTCTGACATCTCAATACTTAAATGTGGCTGGCCTTCTGCCATTTTTCGTCTGTAAATAAAAAAAATAAAAGAGAGGAGGAAGATTTCAGTAGGTGTGAAGAGGAAAGGTGCATCTGTTTGGTCCAGCGTTCAGCATTGGATCTACAGTGGACCTTGCAGATGTCCACCTTAGTCTCTCTTTTCCAGATAGGAAGCTTGGGTCCTGAGAGCTCAGACCTTGAGATGACACAGTTTATGGGGAGCTTGATCTGCCATGTTGCATCACACCACATGGGGTATTAGAGACAGTTACTCCTTCCACACTGATGTTCTGTTGGCGTGGGCTGACCTGGGCTGGCCACCAGCTGCCCACCCAGCCACCTTCTCAGTGGATTCTCTGCTCCAGGGCCTAGAGCACCTCCTCCCTCTTCTTCACTGGCCTTGGTGTCTGCAGGGCTGTTTCCATCACATTTTCTCACTCCTCTCTCACAGGTGCTGCACAGCATCTTTTCCTCTTTAACAGATTTTCAGAGGCTCTACCAGCAGTGCCGACATTGCCTGGCTTTGGCCAGTGCCAGGTCCCCTGCAGCCAGCTGGGGGTGGTTGTGTCCAGCATGGAGGAACTCTGAGTCCTTTCTTGCAGAGTTCCAGCTGCCAGATCCCCCATGGCAGCACCTGGCCACAGGCATCAGCTGCATCTCTTCTCCCAGTAGGAGGAAGCTGGTACCTCTCCCAGCAGGCATCAGCATGGCTTCAGGCTTTTTTGGGAGAGCTGCCCTGGGTAGAGAGGTTGGTACATAAACAGCATTCTTGTTGGAAACCACAGATACAACAAGTGACTGACCGAACAACTGGTTCAAAATTATCAAGGTCTAACAGGACCAGGCCTTCCACCTGTCCACTCCATCAGATTTCTCTATAGTTTGAGTTTGCCCATTTCCTACTTATCTCTTTCACAGAATCACATAATTGTAACGGTTGGAAAAAACCTCTCAGATCATTGATCCAACTGTCAACTCAGAAAAAAAAAGCCCACCATGACCACTGGAGCGTGTCCTGAAGTGCCTCATCTATGCAGTTTTTTAATACCTCCAGGAATGGTGACTCCACCACCTCCCTGGGCAGCCTCTGCCAGTGCCTGACAGTTTCAGTAAAGAAATTCCTCCTAATATCTCATCTAAACCTCCCCTGCTGCAGCTTCAGGCCATTTCCTCTGCTCCTGTCATTATTCCCTGGGAAGAAGAGGCCAACACCCACCTCCCTACAACCTTCTTTCTGGTAATTGTAGAGAGCAACGAGGTCTCCCCTCAGCCTCTTCTCCAAACTAAACATTCCCAACTCCCTCAGCCTCTCCTCACAGTCTTGTTCTCCAGACCCTTTCCCACCTTGGTTGCCCTTCTCTGAACTCACTCCAGCACCTCAATGTCCTTCTTGTGGTGAGGGGCCCAGAACTGAACACAGCGCTTGAGGTGCAGCCTCACCAGAGCTGAGTACAGGGGCACCATCACTGCCCTTCTTCTGCTGGACACACCATTCCTGATACAGGCCAGGATGCTGATGGCCTTCTTGGCCACCTGGGCACACTGCTGGCTCATATTCATCCGGGTGCTGAACAACACCCCCAGGTCCTTTTCAACTGGGCAGCTTTCCAGCCACTCTTCCCCAGGCCTGTAGCATTGCCTGGGGTTGTTGAGGCAAAGCGCAAGATCCAGCACTTGGCCTTGTTAAACCTCATATAAACCTCATAAACCATATATATAGATATATATAGATATGTATATATAAACCATATATATATATATATATATATATATTAAAACCATATAGACCTCATAAGCCTCAGTCTTGGCCCATTGATCCAGCCTGTCCAGCCTCAAGCAGACCAACACTTGGTGTTGTCTGTAAACGTACTGAGGAAGCACTCAATCCCCTCATCTACATCACTGATGAAGATACTGAACAGAACCAGCCCCAAAACTGAGACTTGGGGGACACCACTGGTCACCAGACATCAACTAGATTTAACTCTCTTGACTTCAACTCTCTGGCCTGGCTTCTCTGGGAGGATGCCATGGGAGATGGTATCAAAATCTTTACTCAAGTCCAGGTAGACAACATCCACAGCTTTTCCCTCATCCACTAGGTGGATCACATGGTCATAGAAGGAGATCTGGTTGGTCAAGCAGGAGCTGCCATTGCCAAACCTACGCTGGCTGGGCCTGATCCCCTGGCTGTCCTGCACTTGCCATAATTTTCCAGGCACTGAGGTCAGGCTGGCAGTTGCCCAGATCCTCCTTCCTGCCAGTCTTGTAGATGTGTGTCACACTGGCAAGCCCCCACTCATCTGGGACCTCCCCTGTTAACCAATACTATTAATAAATGATGGAGAGAGGCTTGGTGAGCGCCTCTGGCAGCTCCCTCAATACTTCGGGGGTGGATCCCATCTGGCCTCATAGCCTTTTGAGAGTCCAGGTGCTGGAGCAGGTCCTTAACTGCTTCTTCCTGGATGAAGGGCAGTTGTGCTGCTCTCCATCCTTATCTTACAGCTCAGGGAGCTGCATAACCTGGGGATGGTTGCTCTGACTGATGAAGACAGAGGCAAAGAAGCCATTAAGTATCTCAGCCCTTTCCTCACCTCTGGTTGCAATGTTCTCCCTCCCCCTGCAGCCAATAAGGGACAAAGATTCTCCCTGGCTCTCTTTTTATTGTTAATATATTTTTACAGATAAATTTGTAAAAACTTTTTTTGTTTTCCCTTATTACAGTGGCCAGGTTGAGCTCCAGCAGGGCTTTTGCCTTTCTAGTATTTCCTCTGCATGCCCTAACAAGATTCCCCCTGCCTGCCCCATCTTCCAAAGCAGGTAAATTCCCCTTTTTTTCCCCGAGTCCCAGCAAAAGCTCCCTATACAGCCAGGTCAGTCATCTTCCCTGACACTTTGTCTTACAGCACATGGGGACAGTCTGCTCCTGTGCCTTTAAGATTTCCTTCTTGAAGAGCATCCAAGCCTTCCTGGACCCCTTCACCCTTCAAGACTGTTTCCCAAGGGACTCTCTCAACCAATGTTCTGAACAAGCCAACATCTGCCCTCCGGAAGTCCATGGTGGAGGGTTTCCTGCCCCTCCTCCTTAGATCAGTAAAGATTGAGAACTTAACCATTTCACGGTCACTAAGCCCAAGACCACCACACCTCCCACCAGTCCTTCCCTGTCTGCCAACAGGAGATCCAGCAGGTCTGCTCCCTGGGTAGGCTCACTTACCAGCTGTGTCACGAAGTTACTTTCCATACACTTGAGGAACCTCCTAGCCTGTCTCCTCTCTGCAGTGTTCTATTTCCAGCAGACATCCAGTAGGCTGCAGTTCCCCACCGGAACAAGGGCTGGAGATTGTAAGACCTCTGTCAGCCACTCGTAAAATGCTTTGTCTGCCTCCTCATCCTGTTTGGGTGGTCTGTGGCAGACAACCAGCAGGATATCCGCCTGAGGGATAATTTGAAAGCAAAGACCCTCCTCCCACCTCTAGTGCTTCTGCACAATGACAACAAAACCTGAACACTGTTCATTTATTTCTAGAATCAAAATAATTTTGCCAAGGGTATAGGAACATGGAAACTGACACCACTGAGAAGTAATTCTCCTCCTTCAATTTGCTTTCCATGTGAAAACTGGAAGGTAGTTGTGCAACAACTGAAGTTGTTTCAAGAGAGCAATGGCTCAATGTCCACCTGGAAACCAGTGACAAGTGGAATCCCTCAGGGGTCTGTTCTGGATCCAGTGATCTTTAACATCTTTGTCAGCAACATGGACAATGGCATCGGGTGCACTCTCAGCAAGTTTGCCAATGACAGGGAGCTCTGTGATGTGGTGAATTCACTTGAGGGAAGGGATGTCATGCAGAGGGACCTTAAAAGGCTTGAGAAATGGGCCAGCATCAACTGCATGAGCTTCGACAAGGCCAAGTGCAGAGTTCTGCACCTGGGTTGGACCAACCCCAGGCACAATTACAGGATGGGTACAAAGTGGGTTGAGAGCAGCCCTGAAGAGAAGGACTTCAGGGTGTTGATTAATGAGAAGCTTAACAAGAGCTGGCAGTGTGCCTGTGCAGCTCAGAGGGCCAACCCTGGGTTGCACCAAGAGGAGTGTGCAGCAGATCAAGAGAGGTGATTCCCCCCTTTTTCTCTGCACTTATGAGAGACTTCACCTTGATTACCACTTCCAGTTCTGGCATACCCAACCATAGGAAGGACACAGATCTGTTGGTATGTGTCCAGAGGAGGACCACAAAAATGATCCAGGGCTGGAGCACCTCCACTATGAGGAGAGGCTGAAGGAGCTGGGATTGTTTAGCCTGGAGAAAAGAAGACTCAAGGGAGACCTTACAGTTGCCTTCTAATACCTGAAGGGAACCTACAGAAAGGCAGGAGAGGGACTTTTCATGAATGTCCAGCAAGATGACAAGGAGAAATGGTTTTAAACTAAAGGAGAAGTTTAGACTGGATCTTAGGAAGCTCTTCAGTATGACGGTGGTGAGGCACTGCTAGATTGCCCAGAGAAGTTGTGGATGCCCCCTCCCTGGGGGTGTTCAAGGCCAAGCTGGATGAGGCCTTGAGCAACCTGGACTAGATGAGAGGTATCCCTGCCCATGAAGTTAGTTGGAGTAGGTAACATCTAAAGTCCTTTCCAACTTAAGCCATTCTGAGTCTCTTAGATTAGCATAGTTATACTGCTTGTGGCAAGGAAGAAGGCAAATTATGAGACTGTCTCAGACATACTGAAGGAATTTGAGAGTAGTTAATAAAATGAACCAAAAAACCAAAAAGCTGTTTAATCTAACACAGTCATATGGTTGCATAAAAACCAAGCTCTTATCTGGTCAGTTTCTAAGGTTGCTTGCCACAGAGCTGAACTTGCCTTTGTGGCTATCAGTGCAGTGAGACAGCTGGAAGCCTGACTTTCACCAACAGGCCTATCTGCATGTAAAAGACTGGTTCCTCTGTCTCCAAATGATATCATCCCAAATACAACCCAAGGTTGCCTCTTGTGACAAAACTGCAGTCTTCTGTGCTGGGAAAAAATACGTCTTCACGTTTTAGCAGTCAGTAATCTTGGACAAGTTTTCCAACAATGCACATAAATTGTAGTCAAATATAATTATAAATTAGCTTTAATTTAAGCTGAAATGGATTTTTAGTAAGTTGAACATTAATTAAATGTGCAAAATTTAAAGTCTGTAAGCCTTTTATTGCTAAACTGCCTACACTTTTCTCTGCTTGTGCCTGAACAGACTTTTCTACCTGTAGGTGAGCATTTTGTAAGTCTTTCCATATAGTGGTTTCTGGTCTGTCTGAACATCAATCATTGCTGTTTGAAAAGATGATTTGGTACAGATCTGCAGTGAGAACTTTTCATATGAAGTCTCGCCACAAAATTGCTTGAAATATTGGATAGCCAGCAGCAGGATGTGAGTGCAGAATTATTCAGAAGACAGTGTGACTCTGACCTTCATGGAGCACTGCATCCAGAAGGTATCTAGATCAGTATTTTACTTGATCAGACTTTTTTTCTCAGCTTAATATTTCAGCTTTACTGATGTAATGATATGAGCAAATTGGAGAGAGTGAGGCAGAGCCTGATCTCAGGCATTATAAAGAGAACAAATAAATTCTTTGTCTCATTTGGGTTTGCTGTTTGGTTTTTTTAAGAGATCATTCTCAAAACTTAGCTCAGCACTTGCACTGAAATGTCAGAAATGCTATTTACAAAACAAACTTTTCATTTAGGTATGAAGCAGACTCAAGTCTTCCAGACAGAACCTGACTGGCAGACAATAAGCACAGGATCAAAAATTATCATGCAATAAGTACATGATCACAACCACTTTTACGGAGTTGTTCTTAAGAACAGAAAACATGTGGATGTTAAATTTAATATACCAGTCAAATTATGATTAGTTTTATGCATGTTTGCAAAGAACACTGCAGAAGCTAGCTAGATGAATCAGCTCTGAGAAGGATCAGAGGTATTCATAGCACACTGCTCCTCAATGGCTATTTAAGACAGCTGTGGGCAGGAAAACCCCAGATCAGGGAGGCCCAAGAACACTCATTGCCCAAATCTCCTGGAACAAAATACTGTTCTTTGACATTGTCCCTTGCAAAGGCACTGCTCACTGGCATCTATACGTAAGGACTAGATTCAGGACCAGTTGGTATAGGTCAGCATTGCTCTTCATGACTGCAGCTTGTGTAAGCTGCTGTGGTGACAGGATTCGGATCCTGTGCATGGAAGGCAGAGATCTGTCTGTGTGCTGTTCCTTCTTATGGTTGCCCCTTCAGGAAAAGGGGTATTTGTGGGCACATGCAATTTAACAAAGTAAAAAAAAAAACAAACAAAACAAACAAACAAACAAAAAAAACAAACAAAAAAAACTATTTCAGGTGCTAATACTGAAAATCATAGAATCACAGAATGGTTTAGGTTGGAAAGGACCTTAAAGATCATGTAGTTGAACCCCCTGCCATGGGCAGGGACACCTCCCACCACACCAGGTTGCTCCAAGCCCCATCCAATCTGACCTTCAACACTGCCAGGGGTGAAGCAGCCACAGCTTTCTTGGGCAACCTGGGCCAGTGTCTCACCACCCTCACAGGAAAGAATTTCTCCCTAATGTCCAACCTAAATCTCCCCTCTTCAAGTCTGAAACCACTGCCCCTTGTCCTGTCACTACACCCCCATGTCAAAAGCTCTGCCCCAGCTTTCTTGTAGCCCCTTCAGATATTGGAAGGTTGCTCTGAGGTCACCCTGGAGCCTCCTTTTGTCCAGGCTGAACCCCAGCTCCCTCAGCCTGGCTTCACAGGGGAGGTGCTCCAGCCCTCTGAGCATTTTTGTGGCTCTCCTCTGGACATGTTCCAGGAGCTCCATGGCCTTCCTGTGCTGGGGACTCCAGAACTGGACACAGTACTCCAGGTGGGCTCTCACAAGAGCAGAGGAGGAGAATCCCCTCCCTTGACTGCTGCCTGTGCTTCTTTTGATGCAGCCCAGCACACAGAGCTGCATAATTCCTTGCAAAATAGCATTTTACACTTTGATTTTATTGCCAGAAGAAAATGCAGAACACTCATTTGCTTCAAACTTGGTTATTGATAAGTAATTGTTAAGCTGCTCTATGAAATTTGTGTGAGTTCTCTCTCTTCCCAAGGCAGCTCCTTGGGATGACAAAATGACAGAGTTCTGGACATGCTCAAGGGAAGAGATTTTGGGAAGTCCTACAAACCAGCTTCTCCTTCCAAGCAGGACCCTTACCAGCACAAGACTGAGGCAGTCGCAGCTTTGCCTGGGCAACCTGTAGGAACCTCCCAGGTGCTGACTGGGATCCTGGCTAGGAGTGTGCTGAGAAGATGAAGTGCTAACAGTAGAAACAAAGCCTGTGTGGTAGAGTGAGGCTTTTGAATGGCTTTGCTTTTTTAGGGACCATTTTACCCTGAGCCATAAGTACTCAGTATGATAAACTGTTTGGTATTTTAAAAAAATGACCTCTCCATTTGTGATCTAGCAATAAATTTCAGCAAAGGAACACAAGAGCCTTCTCCTTTTTGCAGCTAATATAATCGTCAGCTGTTTGCAAATCCTTAGGAATGGATTTTTTTTAAAAAATGCTTTAGGCCCTGTTAGTAAAAAATAATTTATTCTGTTTAAAGTCATATAAATCCATGAAACATTTTAAGTTTCATTTGAAGTTTCAAAGAAACATTTTAAGCATGTGCAGGACAAAAAATACCAAAATCAAACCCAACAACCATGATGAACAATCAAATAGTTTTATATGCAATATAAAATTCTTTAAATGAAGTTTCATAGAATTCATTGCCAATACCTGACAAATACCTACTTTAGATCAGAATTGAGAAGATTTAATGACAATACATAGTGACTGCTGCATTCAGAAATATTTATTAATATGATAAATTATTTCAAATTCTCATCATATCAGTTCTGGATATGATACACTATTTTTGCATCAACTATAGAAAATATTATGAACTCTCTGGGAATTTTACCAATTTCATTTGCTTTCCTGAATCTTTCTAAAATATTTTTATTTCCACTGATTTCAGCATCAATTTCCACTCAAGCCTAATAGAAAAACCTTTCCTTCAGTGATATTTAGTCTCAGAAAATTTTCTAAGAAGATGAAGTTCTGGATCTTGAGATTTAACCTTTTATTAATGACAAAATTAGACTACTTTCTTGAAAACTATAATGAAATCTGTTTGCCCTCTGTTTCAATGCACAATGAAATTCTCAGTACGATTGCTTTCCTGTGTATTCTTCTGAGACTTGTAAAGTCCAAAGTCTCATTTTACCTACATACACAGGGGCACTAAACAAAATCATAAAACAGCAACACAACGTCCTATGCAGTTCCATCAACTTAAACCTATATTCCATACCTGAAGTCTTTCAAGCCATTTTAGTAAACCTATTTGTATGCCTTAAGAGACATAGCCTATATAAAAACTCAAGTAAGATTCTTTCCTGCCAGTCTTCCTGCAGAGCTTCTGGCAACAGATTTGAGGTTCAAATTAGAAAAAACAATAAACCAGGAGCAATAGGAAAATTGCAAATGGCAAAATTCAGAAGTGTATTTTAAATGACTTTTTTAGAATCCAAGCAGTTATTCGAAGTATTTTTGTAGAGCACAAGCATTAAAATGACTTGGAGAAAGTTCTAGCGACACAGACGCTTTCAGCAGTTTTCTAAAGGAAGCTCATTCAAACCCTTTACAAAATAGCTTTTATTTTTAATTAATTTATTTAAAAATCCACATTTAAGTGATACATTATTTCTAAAGGGTACGAAGTTTAGTCTTGCAACCCGCAAGATGAAACAGTACAGTATGGACTACAGACATGCATTTTAGACTTCAGAGCCATATCAATTCAGAGAAGTCATAATTATGCCTTCTTTTTTTTTTTTCTTTTCTTTTTTTTTTTTTTTTTCCCTTTAGTTACGTGCATTTCCAGGGCTCTAACACACACCAGAGAATGGATGTGGGCACGCAAAGAGGGCAGCTGCCAGCCTAGGACCATACAGTTCTCTTTCTCGGGAACACGCGTAGAAAATTAAAACCACTGGAGTAAATGAGGATAATGCGATTCAGGCAATCCGCAAGTTAACTGCCAACCGATTTACTAGGGATTTGTAACCTATCCGTTGTGAAAAGAGCCCTGTGCTGTAAATGGGGGGACTCTAAAGTATGAAGTCCCTGCACAATATTCTACACTTTCAACTGTTTGCTGTTTTACTTTAAACCTTGAAGCTTTCGTCCCCTGTTTATATATACATTAAAAAAAAAAAAAAATCATTAATTTCTTGCCCAAATTCTCAGTTAGATCCTTTGGAAAGCTGGGAAAAGGCCGGCAAGTGTTTTTGATGTGTTTCCTTTGGTTTCTGGAGGAAAACAGCTGCTGAACCTAACTCCACAGCAAAGGCAGAGTAAGCAATTCATGCAAGTGGAAGCAAGCCACTACGCCAAGTTAACTCTACCTCCGTGAAAGGGCTAAACCGCTCCTACCGATTCACTTACCAGGTCTGGAGCAGCTGAGAAGGAGGCAGGGAGGAGAAGATGGTCTGCAGGGGGGAGGAGGTGTTCTGCGGAGAGGCAGCCCCGAGGGCTCGCTCAGCGGGCAGGGCAGGGCAGTCCCACCCGTGACATCCCCTCTGCTGCACCACGGCAGCGAGCGGGGAACTGCGATCCCTGCACTCGGTCACCCCGAGGAGTCTCCACCCTCTGAAGCCAAAGGGCTTTGTGGGCAGGGGCAGGGCCAGGATGAGCCACGGCTTTCACCTTTATCATAAGCAAACTGCCGTGCAGCACATCCTCGGGAGCCGCTCACAGAATCGCAGAAGCGTCGTGGTTGCGAAGGAACTCTTGAGACCACAGAGTCCAACCATACATACACAACAAGCAAAAAAACCCAAACCAAAACAACAACAACAAAACAAAAACAAAACAAAAGCAAACACACAACAAACAAACAAAAAAATAATATCCTACAATCTGGGCGTCTGGAGCATGCCCTGAAGAGCCACAGCTACACGTTTCTTAAATACCTCCAGGGATGGTGACTCCACCACCTCCCCAGGCAGCCTCTGCCAGTGCCTAACCACTCTTTCAGTAAAGAAATTCCTCCTTGTATCTCATCTAAACCTCCCCTGCAACTTCAGACCACTCCAAACCAACCATGTCTGTAGCAGTGACATGTGCATCAAGTGTAACACCTCCACCTGCCAGATGCTCAGCTGGCAGGGCATGATGGATGCCAGCATGGCATGGCAGATGAGGCACAGCTGGTCATGAAGCCTTTTCCACCCCCATGGCCTGTGGACAGGTACTACCTTGGTATGGTTTCCTTCAGTTCAAAATACCTGCAATGATGCAAACGCTGTGCTGAGCCCACTAAAGCATGTTTTTCACAGGATAATACGTGGGCAAGCAACTGCTGCTATGGAAGGAAACCAAAGCTGAGGCAGCCTTTCTTAGGTAAGGTTGGGGCACTGATGCCTGGAACATTCTGCTTATCTTTCTGTGCCTGCTGGGCAGCACAGGCCACAGCTTTCCAGAAGCTGAGATAATGTCTGGAGTGGCACTGATGATGGCCACATCACTCCTCCCATCTGCTCTCTGATGTAGTTCTGCTTGCCAGAACAACTGTGGCTTCTGAGTCCAGTAACCCCAAAGATGAGATTGGCCAGGCTCTGGAAGATGCTGAAGGAACTCCTTCAGTTCAGCTGCTCTACCCATGCTTGACCAGCATCCCAGGCATCAACCTGGGAGGCCTCGGCCAGCGCTTTGGCAAGAGCATGAACCCGTGCTGTCACAGTTGTTCTCAGGAACACAGAAGAGCACGTTACAGAGGGTTTCCAGATAAAACCATGACCTTTTTGCTCTGGTTTTCCTAGAAAGACTCATCGCTAATTTGTGAAGACCACAACTGCCAGTAAGAGCTGCCCAGGTCATTTTCTTTAATTTTTTTTAGCTGGCTATAACCTGGGATGGGAAAGTATCTCATCATTCAGGAATCATACTCCTGGGATCTTGTTCTTTCCTTTATCACTGTTTTTGTCATAGTTAACTGTGAGGTTCCAATCAGTGGAATTTTTTTGCCTCAAAAGACAAGTTTAAATTGAATACAGTTGGCTGGAGGAGCTAGCTAGAAGGACCTCAAGGACTAGGCCTCAAAAGGTGATGAGGACTGATAAGCCAGATGGAGATCCCCTTCAGGTGGGCCTGTCTTCAATGGCCCTCTCCTGTGGCAATTGGACCCCCTGGGAGGTGACATTCCTGAGGGCCAGTCAATGGCCTTCTGAACTGAATGGGACACCTCTGGCCTTCTGACGATAATGGGCAAGGGATTCATGCTAATGACAGCTCTCCTTCTGGGGAAGAAAGCTGGAAATACAAGTTTTGTGAATAAAGGACCCTTGAACCTTTTGGGGTCTGGAACTGTGGTAATTTAGGGGCATAAAAGCAACACTTAGGTCCCTGTCATCGATCACCAACCCACCATCCTGCAATGGGCCCTGTACAGAATCAGAACACCATCTCAAACAAGAAACCTTTGCCAGATACCTCTGGTGACTTTCTCAAACCCACTCACCTCTTTTCTTTCTTTCTTTCTCACTTTTACTCTTTTCTCTCTTGTCTCTCTCTTTTCCTTGTACCTTCTCCTTTTTTTTTTTTTTTCTTTTTTCTTTTTCTCTCTTTTGCCTTGCAATCTATTTGCCATACCTTCATGAGTTATCTCACTTTTCTCGCGTTAAATGTCAAATAAAACTTTATGTTCACACGCAACCCTTGGTGATTGGACTTTGTTCTCATGGATCTAAAAATTATAAGTCACTTTGAACCATAATATTAACTCTGTAGTGTTACAAGACTTACAAGTTCCCTATCAGCTAGTGAAGACAATTGCATAGTCCCAGCAGCATTTAAGAAGATGCACATGTGCAACAAAATAGAGGTAAAAATACTGTTACCTCATCCAGGAAGCATATCCACAGTCCGGCCCAGAAACCTCAGCTGACATTTCACAGTATCAAATATGGGCTATTCCCAGGCAAATCATGAAAAAGCAGAGCATTTTCACAGGACACACTCACAAGGCACATAGCACTCTGAGCATGATGGACACTCACACTGAAAAAAGCCAAAACAACAAGAGAATTGAGATGGGAAACTATAGTTGTTGTGTTCCCATACATCTCATCAGCTTTGTTACATCAGGGCTCCCAAGAGGATCATGTGAACCCTGAGCTCATGCAGGACTGGAAACCTTTCCTCACACAATTGGTGTAAAATGAACTCATTCTACCCTAATAAATTTTTTTATATCTTACTGTTTTCAAGGCCATGCCTGCCCTGTCTGTTTATTTGTCAGATGAGAATGCATGACAATGGTTCATAAAGCTTTCCTCATCTATCTCTGGACAAACCTGTGGCCATATCACAATAATACTTTATACTAGTCACTGATTAAACATGGAGCTCAGCCTTTCAGACTCATGTTTTGTGCTTGGTCAGGTGTCTGGCACACCCATATCATGCAACTGACCCTGAGATATTATTCACATCACATATGAGGTAGCGCCCTACCAGACAATGCTGCCAGACAACACTTTCTTCTGTTTGCATGTGCTGTTTAATATTAAATCTGGCAGAGGGCTTTCCCCTTTTAAGGCTCACACATCAAATTATTTGATCCAGAAAAGTAGCAGTTAATGTCACATACTTGATTTGTGTGGCAGGTTTACCAGCAGGTTCCCCGCTGTGTTTCACTGATTTATTCCCTCCTCCTGAATTTAGGCTCAGAGCTACATTCCTCTGCCCTCTGCCCTCCTTTGTCTTGTCTCTGCTTTGCTATTTAAACCAAAGTCTCTCATACTTGAAAATTAACATACCCAGGAAATATTTGACCTCTGTTTCCTATCAGTGAACACAAGAGTTCCTAGAGCTGCTACTATCTGTGACGGTGAAACTACAGCTATCCCAGCTATCCACCCTGTTGGTTATGCCAGCCCCAGCTTGCTAGTTGTGGTGTCACTTGGGGGAGATGAGTGTCATAGAACTGTGCCTCCAGAAAACTGTGCTTCATTTGTACTTACTCAGTGGTGTTTGCATCCACCACCCCAGAGAGAAAAAAGTCCTTCAGGAATTGTCCACAGCTGAGGAGAAAAAAGAGATGCCAAAGGGCCCACTGCATATATAATCCCATTTGCTAGACACACTGGAAATGGTAAAGTGAACAATATGAACATCAGAAGTTCCTCTGTTTCTCTATGTAAAAATGCATCTTTATCAGAGCAGCCTCTTCCACATGCTCCTTGTGACAACTCTGCTCCACGTCTGCTGTCGTACTTTGCCTCTCAGCTGTCTGATTTCTTGGAAACAGCAAGTCTCCGGGATGGAGATGAAACAGCATAGGTGGCAAACACTGCATAGACTGTGAAATATCACAAACACAAATGAACAGAGGGGCAAAAGCAACTTGATAGGTAACACTTGAGAGTTTTTACATCCATTCATTGCTGTTCTAATTTGTTCCAAAGACTGCCATGTTTTCTTCCCATTGTTGAATTGCTGTGTCCTTGTGCCTGTGCAGAAATACCCTGTCATGGGGATATTGCCTGTGGGCAATCAGCTGTAGTAGGGCATTTCTGGAGAACTCTTTCTCCTTTGGAAGCTGGACCATTAAGCAGAGTGGCCCATGGACTTCTTCAGCATCCTTCTTCCCTGGTACCCTCTACTGACTGATTCAACGTTCTTCCAGCTCATTCTGCACAGAGGATTTCTAAAATACAGAGCTTCTGAGGCTACAGAGGTTGTCCATTAGTAACAAGTGAAACTGGGTGGTCTGTTTTAGTTTCCTGTACTATGTGCAGGCAAACCACCACTGGTTTGCCCCAGGTGGAATAAAAAATGGCAAAAGACCTGTGCAGCATTTCTGTCTGCTCTTCATTTTGTTGTACATCTGAGAGCCTCCTGTACCTAATAAACTTATGAATGACCTAGTTCAGTTCTGGAGTCCCCAACACAGGAAAGACATATTGCTCCTTGAGGGTGTCCAGAGGAGAGCCATTAAAATGATCAGTGGGGCTGGAGCATCTCCCCTGTGAAGATAGGATAAGCAGATTAACAAAAGGAAAAAACAAAAGAACCAGGAGTTGAGTTTTCTGGTAGTGGCTTTAGCAAGGGGTTTATAAGTGTCTGACTGTCATCAAAGTGAAAAATTGTGCTCTTGTATTCAAACAAAATCTCCCCAGGAGCAACTCGTGCCCATTGCCCCTTGTCTTGTCCATGCGGACTCCTTTGTTAAACAGGGAGTCTCATCTGCTTTGTAGCCACCTTAAGTGCTGGAACATCATAATGTCTCCCCTAAGCCTTCTCTTCTCAAGGCTGAACAAACCATTTTCTCAGCCTCTTCTTATATGGCAGGTGCTCTATCCCTCTGATCATCCTTGTGGCTCTTCTCTGGACCTTCTCCAGCCTGTCCACATCCTTTTTTGTACAGCAGGAACCAAAACTGAGCACAATATTCCAGGTGTAGTGTGACATTTAGGTTTCATGTTAAAAGAAAGGCAAAGCTTAGTAGACCCAGAATGGGTCCGGGCTACTGTAGAAGCACCTCGACTGGTAACAGATGAAAAACTGTGAGGATTTTTAGATGCAGTAGGATACTGCAGATACTGGGGTGAGGGGAGTTCAATAAGCCATTGACAGAAGCTTCCGAGGTAGAGGAAGTGGAGCCTATACGTTGAGATCCAGAGAGAGAAAAAGCTTTCCAAAGGTGCCGAGTTACTCTACACAGCCTTTGAGCTACTTCTACGTGAGAAAAAAAAAGGAGTCCTTACTCAAAAGCTAGATCCACACCGCCGCCCTGTGGCTTACTAATCAGCTCAGCTGCATGCTGTAGCGGGAGGGAGTAATCCCTGTGCTGAAGCCATAGCGACCGTCATAGAAAAAAAAGCAGTCCATTAATTTTGAATCGTCCAACAACCCATGGATACCCCGCATGAAGCAGAACTGATTCTTAACATGGCTCATCTCTTGGCTCCCCAAAGAGAACACCACTATGAATTAATTATTTTAAATGTAGATAATATAATTTTTAAAACATGCAATGTTTTTAATCGAGAAGCATTATTGCTTTTCCCCTCCAATGGTGAACCACACCATGCTTGTGCTAAGGTGATGTTTGACTCCAGCTGCCTATGGGAAGGTCTGTGAGATCACCCTCCAGAGAACTGTGATGTTTCCCTTTTCACTGATGGATGGTCATTCCACATGAATGGAAAACAAATTATGGGCTGGGCAGTGGTGAGAAATTTAGTGGCAGAGCCTCTACCACCCTCCATGAGGGTCCAAGGGGCTGAATTAACTGCATTAGCAAGAGCAGACAGGTGGGGACACAATTATCAGGTAGCTATACTGATTATAAATAGGCTTTTAGAGTGTGTCATGCAGCGGCTGTGCTATGGAAAGAACAAGACTTCTCACCTCAGCAGAAAAAGGTATTTCACATGATAGGCTAGTCTGGTTAAAAGGATACTAAGCTCTTATTTGTCATGTTTGTTTGTCCTAATTAATCTCATGAAATAAAGTTTAAATCACAGAGTACCTTGTCTTGTATATCTAAGAGATCCAAACGGAGCATGACAAGAGGGTGGGGAGTGGCAGAGGGAGGCCAGATTAAAAAGGAGAGGAGGATGCCAACACAGAACATTGCCCTGCTCAAGGTAGGTTGCAGGCCTGACTGAGGAAGTGGTGCTCCATGAGTCAGTCTATCCCTAGGTATAGGAGTTGGCACTCCTTAGTTCTTACTGTGTTCTCCTTCCCTTGCAGCAGCTGGTAAAGCAGCAGCATGGTGTGGAACTGTGAGGCAAGGGTGGTCACAAAGTGGAGCGCTGCACTTAAGACTGGGACAAGAAAGGCACCCTGGGCAAAGGGATTTCCCTGTCCCCAGGACTGTGGTCTCATCAGAACACTGCTGGCAGCTTCAGTGCCCTGGCTGGCTTTGTACTGAGCAACCTCCCTGTATCCAGGACTTGGGGCTCTGATTTTGCTGACCTTTTGTCATGCTGCTTCTTATGTGCCTGCAGAGAGTGACACCCCTGTAAGGAGGGTCCCCAAGAGTCACTCTCTGCATCCAAGGGGGAAACAGAGCTCTGCATCCCAAGCCTCCCCTGTTAGAAGGGGAGAGCTCCCCTTGCCTGCTGGCAGCCTGGCCAGTGACACCCCCTGTCCTTGGCGTGTTTGCCTTTTGGCCACCTGTGACTGAGCTCTCTTATTCCTTTGGAAAGTTATGATTGTTCCTGCCCTTGCCCCTGCTCTGTCTTTGTCCACACTGGTGTGAGTGTACAAGCAAGTAAACTTGTGCTTTAGGCCTCTGATCAAATTGCTGCAACTTAGCTTGAGCTCCCCAGGAGAGAAATAAGGACTCTGTATAGCCACCCAGGGATCCCTTCTCGGCTGGGAAGTGGAGGGAGAGCCTGGGCTGACCTCTTCTTTTCCCTGGACGAGTGAAGCCACTTGAGAGCAGTGCCGGAAGCTGATCTGCCTGCCCAGGGGCTGGTTCTCCTCCTGCACGGCCACCATTGCTGCTGGGAACTCCCCAGAATGACACCCAGGATGTGAGTCTCAAGCTCTGTAGCGCTCTGTCCCCAGGAGCAGCCTGACCTCCTCCCTGTGAGCAGGGCTGGGGAGGCTGCTTTTGCAGCCAGCAGGAGCCATCCTCCCCTTGCTCTTAGAGGGTGCAGGTAAGGGAGGGCAGACGACTGTGTTAGTTGTGACTTTTGGCCAGGCAGGAGGTCAGTACCGGGGATCCTGAGGGTGTGGTGGTGTGCGGCAGTCAGGAGGGACAGCCCCTGGCTCAGGTGTAGGCAAGAGCCTCCTGCTCTGGGGGGTTCCTGGCAGTGCTGAGCGAGAAGCAGGGGGTTCTTGCTGGGCACGAGGTGTTTGGAGGGACACCCTGTAATCATAGAATCATAGAATCATAGAATCATAGAATCATAGGGGTTGGAAGGGACCTCGAAAGATCATCTAGTCCAACCCCCCCTGCCAGAGCAGGGCCACCTAGAGTACCTCGCATAGGAACGTGTCCAGGCGGGTTTTGAATGTCTCCAGTGAAGGAGACTCCACGACCCCCCTGGGCAGCCTGTTCCAGGGCTCTGTCACCCTTACAGTAAAAAAATTTTTCCGGATATTCAACTTGAACCTCCTATGCTCCAATTTACACCCATTACCCCTTGTCCTATCACTGGTCACCACTGAGAAGAGCCTAACTCCATCTCCTTGACACTCACCCCTTACATATTTGAAAACATTGATGAGGTCACCCCTCAGTCTCCTTTTCTCCAAACTAAAGAGACCCAGCTCCCTCAGCCTTTCCTCATAAGGGAGATGTTCCACTCCCTTAATCATCTTAGTAGCTCTGCGCTGGACTCTTTCAAGCACTTCCCTGTCCTTCTTGAACTGAGGGGCCCAGAACTGGACACAATACTCCAGGTGCGGCCTCACCAATGCAGAATAGAGGGGGAGGAGAACCTCTCTTGACCTACTAACCACACCCTTTCTAATGCACCCCAGGATGCCATTGGCCTTCTTGGCCACAAGGGCACATTGCTGGCTCATGGTCATCTTCTTGTCAACCAGGACCCCCAGGTCTCTTTCACCTACACTGCTCTCCTAATCAATTGGGTGTCTCTGGCCCTGGCCTTTCAAAGGGATGGGGCTGAGATGTATGGGTCTCAGTAGGACCTCCTTGTCCTTGGGGCTGAGGTCCAGACCCCCACCCTTGGCTGTGCCACTCCATTGCCTGTCTGCTGAGATTTGTTCCTCTTGCTGTGGGGGAAGGACAAGTGCTTTGGCACCAGCTGCCCATGAGCAGGCGGCTGTGGTGCTCTGCCAGCAGCTTGTGTGGAGTGACTGCCCTGCTATCAGGGACCCAGGGCAGGGTTCCCCCTCATTGGAGAGGAGGAGGCTCCTTTGGCCTCTGGGACCAGGGCTGCCCTGTAACACCAGGCCCACACAGTGCCCACTTTGCAGTCTGGGCTGCAGCTTGAGACCCCCATAAGGTGCAGCCTCTGTGGGTGCTGCTTTGCATGCCCAGCTCCTTTTGCCCAGAGTGCCTGCCTTGGATTCCAGCCCACTCCAGCACCGTCTGGAAGTTGGATTCCCTCTATCCTTCAGCTGGCAGTGTGAAGATCACCAGTTCTATGTCCTCATTTCTTTGCAGGAGCTGGGGCAGAACAAAATATTCTGTGGAAATGTCTCAAATTTGGGTTCTTTACCCAGTGTGCAAAGAGCCAACCAACACACAGAACTGAGATATTTGCCTTTATTTATAGTCTGTGGAGAAGGGTGCCAGGCCCTTAACACCAGCCAGAACACCTTTTGACAAACTCATATGCAAAATAGCAACAAAGGAGGAAATACACAAAATATATGATTGGTTAATGATGATTCATTCTCCAGTCTAACTATACATGTGTGTGTGCTTGTGTTTAAAAGATTTAGAGAGGTTACTGGATTAGCATGCTCATTATTCACAGGTGGGTGTGTGTTTTACTATTACAATTCCCTAAATTTACTGTAGGATGTCCTTTTATCTTGACTTTTATTCAAAAAACATGAACACATCTCTAAGTCAGCAACCACAGAACCACTAAGCAGAACTTCACCACTTTCTAATCTCAGGATTCTCTGTGCTGCCTTTGTAAGAGACTAAGCACAGTTCAAGGAATCAACATCACGAAAATTGGATACTCCTGTATCACTCACACAAGCCTGCTCAATTTGCAATCTTTGTAACTCAACCCTTCTCTTTTGAAATCAGAACTACAAGCATGAGCACAAGGCAATATTCATAGGTAGCACATAAAACGTGTTTCCAGACTTTGTGTCACACATTTGCATACCCAAATTTTCTCTAACTCATTCCCAATAAAATCGCAGAACATGTTACTGTGACTATGCAGCCACAATGGTAGTCATGAGGCTGCTGCATGTTTGTCCAGGCTGTTCCCGAGTGGAACTCTGTGGATCATGAGCTGGTTTCCAGACAGAAGTGGTCTTTCAGCAAGAGTTTGGTAGCATAGCAGAGTTACCATGGAAGGGGTTGGTAACATTCCTGTTCTGCAGTATTAGGACAGAAATTTGGTGGTAATGCAGGGGATATAATAGCAATATCAGGGGTGGCACTGCAGCGTGCCTGTGCTACTTTGACAGTCTGAATCTGCCGGCAATGCCGTGTCCCAGGGGAGGTTTTACAGGCAGCGTCACCGGGGACGCCGTACAGTCACTGCAGAGGGTTTATCCCCACCAGGGCGGGGTGGCGGCGTCCCGGTGTCACTGGAAGCGTCACAGCAGCAACCGCCTCCCCAGGCACCAGGGACACGGGGAGTGCAAGCTGCCCTCCGGCCACTTCCCGCTTACAATCCCGCTGTCTGGCAGCAGCCGCCGCGGCCGCTGGCTGTAGCGGTCAGGCCGTCGTTCTGACACCGGCTGTCAAGGGCGGCCACGCCTTCCGGCTCACCCAGAACTGCATCAGGGGTGGGAGGTGCATCTCCGGCATTGGATGCCGCCATTTTGTTTCGGCCGTTCCTGAGAGGACGTCGCCATTTTGTTCCGGCAGCTGACATCCCTACATGGCCACGCTTGGCAGCCGCCATCCGCTGCCCTCCTGCTGCCATCCTGCTCCCAGCCTGACCTGGGAATGGGAGCCTGATCTCCTGTGACGTGGGGCGCTCGCAGAAGCAGAGACACTTATTCACAACACACACAGCATGTCTGTATTATATTAATAGAAATTCGGAAATATAAATGTAGTATTTGAGGTTAAAATATAGATTAAGTATAGGTAGATGAGAACTGTAAATGGATGCGGTATGTGGCTGCAGGAGGCTTCTAACCCGGGACCCACTGTTGGCCTAAATCTGGATTCTTCACCTGGGCTGCAAAAACCCATCCACAAGAGCTGAGCTATTTGTATTATTTTGCACAGGAAAGGGGTGCCAGGAGATAGCTCACAAAACCAGCACACCTTCCCCATAACACTGGATTTCTTTTACAGACCAAAGAATGCAAAATCACCTTACCTGTTAAGTCTCCTGATGCCATTTACCTCTAACATTGTGCATCTAGTCCTTTTCTTTCACTTAAATTGTTACAGCTTCTGCTTCTTACTGTGTATGTTGAGGGCGGGAGGCTTTCATGAGCAGGTCCTAGCTTAGGGGAGGATAGTTCAGCATGCTAATGAGGTAAGTTCACAGTAAGTTCAAATAGTGCTTTCTTCTATCTGTTCTGCTTCCCCTAATTAGTGGTCAAGGCTAAAGTCAAGGCTACTCCTCTTCATACCAAGCTAAACTCAGTGTACACCCTCTTCTGAAAGCTGGTCATGCTCATCTATCAACATGATTGCTGCAGCAGAGCAGAGGCATGGCAGCTGCCAGGGCTGGGCTCACCAGACAGAAGTCACATTTCTCCCCAAAAGGGCAGCTGAGAAAAAGCACCTTGCTCAAACCCCTCTCCTAAGGTGGGTGCACAGCACAAAACCACAGCAGTGTCACTGGTACTAGCAGTGGGGTGTGGCTGGGTCGGACCTAGCAGCTCTTGCTCTGTCTTTCCTGAAATCCCTTTGCATCTCCAAGCCCTTCCAAGGCAAGGCAAAAACCTGTGAGGTTTCCCCCACAGCACTGACCCCCCCGTCCTTGGGCACTGCCTGCCCCACACCTGTGTCTATGCAGTGCTGTGAGAAGAGGGCAGCCCCTGTCCCAGCCACCCAATCATGGACTGGCCAAGAGGGGTAAGTGCTGAGCTGGGGAACCTGGGCATCCTTGGTGAGCTCAGTGGGACACACAAACAGCAAGGACAATGAGCACCGAAACCAAAACAACAGCAAAGTGGCCTTTCAGCAACAGCTGCTCTGGGAAACACTGTCCTATACTCACTTAGCATGTCTACACCAAAAAGGTATAAAAGTAACCCAGTACCTACCCAAGACAAACTGCTCTGCAAGAGCTGCTCTCTGGGAGCTCTCCTGGACAGATGGACCTTCGCTAGGGCCACCTGGCTGACTCCTGACTGTGACAGGAATCATCTGTGACAAGAAGTTTTCTGTCATCTTCAGTGCTGGCAGCTGGTTTGGTGAGTTTCATGCTGGTAATATTTCAAATAATACATTCAGGTGTGCATAATGGTAGGTGATCATATGTACATGCTTTCTTTGTTATTGGTCTCTGAAACTGCAATTCATAGAAACAAAGTCTTCTGTCTTTGTGTACTACACTATCCTATGAATCCACTGTTGTGACCTTCATACACCTGAGGGTCACGTCACCCTCATAGGTTGTAGCAGTGACAACTTCAGAGCCTGAGCAGCCCAGCCTGAGACCCCCACAGGGACAGAGACACATGTCCCAGGCTGGCATCACCCAGCTTGGCCTGGCACAGCCAAGCCAATACCACAGACCCTGCACAGAGGAGGGGATTCTCAGTCTGGCCAGGCTTGTTCCCAGAAACCAGCACCAGAGAAGGCAGAAACCTCTCTGAGGCAGCGCCACACAGTGCTTGGCCCTGTCCCGACCAGCAGAAAGCACCTGCAGACCCCCACAGTTACACCCCATGTGGCTCCACTGACCTCTCACCACCCCGTGTGGCTCCTAACCCAGGGATAGGCACCACAGTCCCAGCAACACACAGACTGCTCCCCAACCATGTGAGCAGCAACAACCAACACCACTACCCACAGTGGGGTTTTCCTGAGCAACAGCCAGACACAGCCCTGGTGAGCCCCAATGGGCTCTGCTGTGCATTCATCACCATCAGCTTCCCACCTCTGTGTCACAGCACCTCTCCCATGGTGTAACCCTGAGACCTCTGTGCCCCAGACAGCAGCCGGAGCCCACCAGTACCCAGCTCAGTCCTGATGGTGTGGTTGGGTGCGTGGCTGTTTGACCACAGCTTTGAGCACTTGGTGGGCATCACCTGCAGCTCTTGCATCCCCTGATGTTTCTCAGACAATGTGGGCACTGGTACCCCTCATCCAGGCTTGGGGATGGCTGCTCCTGGATCCTTGCTTCAGTACCATGGCTGGCATGGCCAAAAACCCCAGGTGCCTGCAAGGGTCAGAGCTGTGGTCCCTGGTCGCAATGGCCTGGCCCCTGCGTGTGTCAGGGGAGAAAAGCCCTGGAGAGGAGACCCCATGAGAAAGGATGGGCAAAGCCAAAGGTCCTGCTAACCCCTGCCAAGATGGGCCACCAGAGAGATGTCCCAAGCAGGAATGACTGTCAGGGGACCACATAGCAACCATCACAGTTGAAAGGGAAATGAGAGCAGGAGCACCATGCTGAAGGCACAAGAGCTTATCTGTTGCTGTAAAGGGGGGACCCCAGCACTGCCCCCAGGCACCATGGTTTGTGTGGCTTTGAAGACCTTGAACTTGGGTGCCCTCAACTCATCCATGAACTTCTGGAGCAGCAGGGCTGGTGCTGAACTGCCCGTAGCCAACCATGCAGCAGTCTGTGCTGGGTGGGGAAGGCTCAGATCTTGTTCCGTCCCTAGCAGGCTGCAGGATTTTGTGGATTTAGGACCAGCAGCTGGGAATGAGGTGACCCAGCATACCCATGGGCCATGCACAGACCAGCACAGTGACACCTCACCCAAAGGGGAAGCAACTCCCATGCATCAGGCTCCTAGCAAGGTTTGTGAAGAGAAAGATGAGTGGCACTGCAATCCCTACACTGTCACTATCACTCCCCTGCTGTCACCTTCTGTGTCTTGGTGCTGGGGGTGGTCCAGGCAGAAGCAGGGCTGGATTCTGTGCTCTCAAGCCTCCCTGCCCTGAGGACAGTGTTGTCACCAGGTCTGCATGCAGCAGTCTCCAAGAGGAGAAGCTGAGCTGTGTACACCAGGCTTAGCTTTTGCTTTGCTTCATTTTATCTTACATTCTCACGGAATGTTCTTGGTCTCATCACAGTGTGCGTCTGGAAGAGAAAGTCTCCTTTATCTCAGAACCTCAGTGTGAAAAATAAGGGTTTAAAATTGTAGTTTATTGTTTTGTTGAGTGTATCTTTCAGTTTAATAATGTTTGTTTGGTCAGTTTGTTCAGATACCATGTTGTATCCTGTTGTTTTGGGGTGTATTTGTAAGTGTACTTACAAGGAAGAAAAGCCAGAAAAACAGGAGGAGGGACCCACCGGAGGGGCCCGCAAAACAGGGGCGTCACGTGACCATTCCCCTCGGCAACAGAGCGAAGCCCGCGAAGCAAGAACCAGTGCTGGGGGAGCCCGCGGGATGGGAACCAATGATAAACTGATGGGAGACTGAGGGAGAAGGGCTTAATGAAAAGTATAAAGGGCCGGCTTTACCTTATTGAAGGTGCGAGCCGGTGGTGGGGCTGCGGCTCCCCGGCCGCCCAGCGTGCTGCAGCACGCTGCTTTACTTACATCTCTCTCAATAAAAAGTTTTTAACCATGTCAGCGTTTTTGACACTCAGCATTCCTCTGACAGCAGAGCAGTCAGAAAGTACAATACTGTACTTGTGGTGCTGCAGGAGGGCACAAAAAAAGAAATAATGCGCAGGCAAGAAAGCAAAGTCTGCTGTTTATTGCAGGTGTTACCCAGGGATGGGCAAATCAAACACAATCGAGGCAAACCAACCAGCCCTGGGGCATTTCCCAAGGGGCCGGGCTGTGGTGAGTCCTCCCTGCAGCGACTCGGGAGGGTCCATCGAGGAGGGCAGCATCTGACAGGATGGGAGAAGAGGTCAGAGAGCAGGGCTCTCTCTCGCCACGTCACGGGTGTGCTTTTGTGTGTGTGAGTGTGGGAGCACATGCCCTGCTTACCAGAATATGCCCATCTCCTTCCTCCGCTTGATGTCTCTTTTCAGCTGGCAGAGTGAGCACGAGGAGAGGCACACAGCAGCCAGGTAGTCATCCAGAATAGAGCCCTGGGGAGCAAGAGGCATTGTATGAACAAGCCCTCCCCACATCAGCTTTTAAGACCCTGGGCAGCTCACCCACAGCACACTACTTGTGTGATGATGCCCAGCAAGGACTGGGGTGAGGGAGTGCACAATGGGATTAACTCCAGCTCATGGCAGGGATGCAGAGGTATCCCTGTCGCCCTGCCTGCAGGGCTGCCCATTCAACTCCGTGCCACTGCTCTGTCTCCTGGGCACCCTTTTCTCCTTCCCTGAGCCTGAAACCCATCCCCCAGCTGGCAACCCAGGGCAGGTGTTGGGGTCAACCACTGACCGGGATGTTGTATCGGGTACGGTACAGGGTCCTCAAGGCCACGCTGGAGCCACACAAGCAGCACTGGTTCATGTCCCCAGCCACTTGACAGGAGAGGCAGTAGAAGCAGAAGGTTCCACAGAGACCTGCATGACAGTGAGACAGACTTGGCTGAGGGATGCAAAGGAGGAGGAAAGGGAGGAAAGCTGGACAGGCATGTGGATGCGAGAGCTGCTCTGCTGCTGGTACCAGTGGAGCAGCTGGGGCAGCAGAGGTGGAAGGAGTGAAAAGATCAGAAAAACACCAGAGCAGGGAAAACACCAGAAAACAGATTGTGAGCCATCACCAAGATCAAGGGGTACATATATACTCACACACGCCCCAGTCGGTGCAGCAATCCATCAACCCTGTCTGCCACTCTCCTACCTGCTGGACAGCAGAAAAGTGGGGCTGGTTTGTGATCACGTGCTGAGAGGCCATTGCCAGCACAAGTTGGATCCCTCCAAGCACTTTGTTGTCTGGAAGGAAAAGCCATCAGAATTAAGATGCTGCAGGAATTTCTGAAGAGAGTGTCTTTTACAGGTATTCGAAGATGGAAAGGGCAGCAAAGGAGGCCCTACTGCCCCCCCAAAGTGGGGGGCATGGCTCTGCCAGAAGCTGCCACTGTCCTTTGCAGCAGAGCCCTCCCACAAATCAGCAGCACTTTGTTTCTCTGCATATATAACTAAAAAGCCTCTGTAAAAACACAGATCCCTCTGCATCAGAGCCTCAGTGCTTCAATACTTCAATCCTGTCTTCTCATCCTCAGTTCATCTTTCATTACTATCTCCTTGGCATGTTTTTCCTTTTTTTTTTCCTCTTTGCAGTGTCCCAAAGCTCTGCAGCACAGTCCCAGGTTTTCCAAGCTCTCAGTACTCTCCTTAACTTTGCTTTGTTCACTGAGCATCTCAGCCTGTATGCCTCCCTCTTTCCCTTCCTTCTCCACCTGCTTTCTCAGCAGACTTCAAGGCAGTGGGTTTTCCTTGACCCTTTCGGTCACCCTAATCTCAGTCACCAGTTCCCATCCCTCTTTCACTTGCCTGTCTGTTCTAGTGCCCTCACAGTCCTCTTCCTTGGTTTCCTGGGGCCACCATGGCCCCTGGACCTCTGATCCTGTCCATCCTTCCCCAGCAAGGGGCTGCAGCCTCTGAGAGCAGCAGAGCTCCTTCTCTGCAGCACCATCCCTGTACCATCACCTGCACCTCCATTTCCAGATCCATGTGCCACCCTTTCCCTCCTCACTGCCTCACACAAGCCACAGCACCACCCTCTGCCATTTTCACTTCACCTTTGGAGCATTAATTAAAAAAAAAAAAAGAAAAAAAAAAAGAGAGAGAGAGAATGCTTTCATAGGGAAGTCCTAGGCAGACTCTCTGCCCTGTGCACAAGCTCTGCACTGCTTTGATAAGCAGCACTGGGATGAGATGCAAAGGCTCCTGTGCTCTTCCAGCTAAGGGTGTGCTCTCCTGCTCAATGCGCAGCCACACATCTTGAGCAAAGAAATCAACAGCAGGAAAGCAGCCTGAGCTTTGGACCTGGTAACTGCAGGTTGCTGCTCCTTTGCCAGGGTGGAGTCCCAGGGCAGCTCCCTCGGAAGGTCCTCTCCAGCCCCCACACAGGGACATGCACAGAGCACGGGCATTTCCACAAGGGGCATTAACCTGAGTGCCTTTGGGCAGTTTGTGTCCCACCTGACCCTACCAAGCTTTGATGCCTTTGTCCTGCCTGTGTGGGTGATGCCTGGGATGCCCACCAAGCAGCCCTCCTCTCCCTGCCCTCAGCTCCCTGCCGTGTGTGGCAAGGGAGTGCTGGAGTTTCAGAACACTGTGGGGAGCAAACAGAAAAACAGGAGAAGCATTTCTATTTTGAAGCAAAGGATGATAGCATTAACCCCCCAAAATTCTGTGAAAACACTCTAAAAGGGAGCAGAATTCCTGTGTGGAGGGGCTGAGGGAATTGGGGTTGTTTAGTCTGGAGGAGGCTGAGAGGAGACCTTAGAGCTCTCTTCAGCTACCTCAAGGGAGGTTGGAGCGAGGAGGGAAACAGCCTCTTCTCCTTAGTAAACTGTCACAGGACCAGAGGGAATGGATGGAAGCTGTGCCAGAGGAGGTTTAGGCTGGATGTTAGGAAATATTTTTTCACTGAGAGGGTTGTCAGGCATTGGAATGGCCTTCCCAGGACAGTAGTGGAGTTGCCATCCCTGGAGACATTTAAAAGGTTCTTAAGGACATGGTTTAGGAGTTGACTGGTGTTAATCAAAGGTTGGACTGGATGATCTTGGAGGTCTTTTCCAACCTAAACATTCTGTGACTCTGTAATTCTGTGAAAAAAACCTTCCCTCGTGTGCTCCTCTGTGGAGAGGTGGCCTGGGCACAGCACATCCAGCACATCACCCCAGCTGCCCCCAAACCTACAGCTCCATGGCAGCACCTGTGGTATTAGAAGGGCTGACGGGAACAAAACAGATCCTGTGATGCATCACACTTCTCTGATAACTGAGGTCACAAAGCACCATTTTGCTATATATAGGCACATTTTATATATACACAGATGAACAATATAGCACAAAAGCTGCTCTCCTTTATCTCTTTTGCCCACTTCTGTCAAGATTCCCCCAGAAGCACGCAGCACACCCTGGTGAAGCTCTAAAGCAGTTTTCCAGGCGGAAAATCTCACCTCTATTTCCACCACTTTCCCTTCCCCAGCAGCACCACTTTGGCCACGAGCAGTTACCCTAGCTTTGTACAGAAGCTCTTGTCAAAGCCAAGCCAAGCCATACATACCTGCTGAGCTGCCTGTCCTCAGGAGATATGTGTCCTTTTCCTGGTTCTCATCCCTTATATGCTCTGGGTGCTCCCTAATGAACAACCTTTGCTCCCATGACTAAGGCACCAACCAGGGTCGTCATGGCCACACTGGCTCACACATGCAGTACCCTTCATGTCCCCAGCCATGTCACCTTGGCAGGTGAGGCAGGGGAAGCAGAAGGCTCCAGAGCAGCCTGGCAAGGGAGAAACCCATCAGTGCCTGCATGCCCCGTACCACCAGCACCAGAGGAGGAGGAACAGGGAGGACCAGACTGCAGCTATTGAGCTATCAACCCAAGCAGCAGAGGTGAGAAAAGTGTCCTGAGAGAGTGTGGGACCCTCGGTGCTGACAGCTGAGAGCCAGGACAGCCCAAGGCACTCACAGGCACTGCAGTCAGTGCAGCAGCCCATCAGCCCTGTCTGCCATATGTTCCTGGAAGCAACAGGCACAGCCACACCATACTGAGGCTGGATTGTCATGATGGATGGAACAGCCATTCCTAGTTGCTCTTCTGAAGGAAACGTGAGGGAAACGGGTCAAGTGGTGAAAAAAAATGTGGTTATTCTAATCTCCCAATTGAGCTGGGCACTATCACTGCAGCAGACTTTCACCCTGTGGATGGCTCCTGTAAGAAGCTGCTGGTAGCCCCCCCAGCTCCCGAATCTTCCAAGTGCACTTCCTGCTCCTTAGTAGGAATACACTTGGTTCTTAATTTCTGAGTCAGTAAATACACCCCACATGGAAGCTTCCTATGAAAATTAGGCAGATTCCCTAAGTGCTTGTCACAAGCCATGTAGCTTGGCTATTGTAAAATTACCTTCCCATACACATCCATTTCCCTCTACGAAATACCAGTATTAACTATTTCTTCACTACCTTCCCCAAATATTTAACTGCTTATACCCTATGCAAGTCACTAACCATGCCAGATTCCCTTCCACATTCCCATGTGAAACCATGACATGTTCCCCTTCTTCCTTGCTCTTGACAAGCACAGGAGAAGTGTATGTTTGGGTTAAAAGGCAGCCTACAGGTCTGTCGGCATTTATGGTGCATTAAGTGGAGCCATTTACCAATAACTGCTGACATAACAGTGAGCCATGCCCTCAAACTTCACTTCCAACAGCTCCAAAGTTTAACTGCTTTTTCTTTTTAGCCCCCTGCAGGGCTGCCTGGGGGTAACTCCTCACTGGATCTTGCATGTGTTTTTTTTTTACAAAACATTGCAAGAAGCTATGGGAATTGAGGTTTGCAAAAAGTTGTAGTTCAGCAGATGCTTTCTAGTAGAGGACCCACCTGACATTTTAGACTAAACCAATGCAAAATGCCAGGTAGCCTAGAAGTCTTCTGGAGAGGGAGTCAAATGGGAAGCTGGAATACATGGTTGGTATGGGAGAAAAAATTTTGAAAAAAGTTCATCAGCAAAATTTGAAGGATTTCAGTAGTATGTCCTTTATTGAGAGGTGGGGTGACACTGACAGAGCAATCAGGCCCCTGCAAGTGCTTTTCTTCAATAGAAAAGCAGTCCACGCCTACATGTAAACCATGTGCATCAGAATGTAATTGCCCTTTATCACCCTGAGGAAACACCACCATAAATACCAACAGCAGCTCATTCCCTTCAACCCAGGGAATGCTTCAACCCAGCATTTAAATCGGTAAAAAAACCCTGCAAAAAAAAAAATCTCACCAAAAAAATCAAAACATGAACACCTGAAACTCTCACCAAGCAGCAGCCAAGAGTGCTCCCTGCATCTCATCACAGCTGCGGTGGTTTCTGGCCAGAAACCAGTTCCCCATGGATTCTGACTGGGCCTCTGCTGCAGCCACTGTCCCCTTCAGGTGCATCTTTTCCATGTCCATGAAGTGGCATTGTGGGAAGATGGGCATACAGCTGCAAAGCACCCCTCCATCAGTCACAGCAAGACAACAAAAAGCAAAGCACTTCAATAGCTAGAAAGAAAGGAAATATGCTAACAAAACCAAATTTGTAACGTTTTATTCCACATGGTAAGAACAAAAGATTATTGCCAAGCAGGCAGTGGAACAATTCAGCTGAAATGAATATTCACCAATTTAACGTGTATTACAGCAAATGCCATTTCAATAAAGGTTCAGAAGTACACGTAAAAAAACCCTCCATGAACATATTTTTCTTTCTCTGCCAAGAACAAAGTATAAATTAGGGGGTCTACCATTGTATTTGACAGATGAGTGGCAACCCAAAACTATCTTATTCCACATCTGTTCCCTGTACCATTTGAAATACCTCCATTGTGCCACAGAAAACACTCCTGCAAATGAGCAAAGCCACCTTCCCCAGCTCCTGCCTCATGGTCCCACTTACACAGACCCGTGTTTCCAGGGGGTTCATTTGCAGAGGGTCTGCCCTAAGCCAACTCATGTGCAGATGAGGAGAAGGAGGGTACCTGGAGTACCTGGGTACCTGGGTACCTTCTCTCCAAAGCTCTGCTCTCCAAAGCTCTTCCAAGAGGCAGAGTAACTGTTAAAAACGCTGACTCGATGTTTCAACAGTAAAACGTTTTATTGAGAGAGATATAAGTAAAGCAGCACGCTCCAGCGCGCTGGGCGGCCAGTGAGGCGCAGCTCCACCCACGGCTCGCAAGTTTGGTAAGGTAAAACCAGTCCTTTTATACTTTTCATAAACTCCTTCCCTTTAGTCTCTTATCAGTTTATCATTGGTTTTTGTTTCGCGGGCTCTCCCAGCATTGGTTCTTGTTTCGCGGGCTTCGTTCTGTTACTGAGGAGAATGGTCACGTGACATCCCTGTTTCGCGGGCCCGTGGTTTTTCTGACTTTTCTTCCTTATAAGTACGCTTAAACATACTCTTTAAAATAACAGGATATAACATGCTACCTCAACAAACAGCCCAAGCAAACATTATTAAATTGAAAGATACACTCAACAAAACAATAAATTACAATTTTATACCCTTATTTTTCACAGTATCAGCTCCAGGGCTTCAGCAGGGTTTTGCTGCAGACACGGAAAAGGGCTTCTGCATCTGAAACTATTTTTATTAGATGTCTTAGCTGGTTCAGTGGAAAAGCAGTTCTCCCCCAAACCTTGCCTCCGTCCCACAGCTTGGAAGGAGTTGGGTAGAAGGAAAATCTCTGCAACTATAAAAGCTTGTTATAAATGACCGAGACTCAATATAACAAGCTGAAGGTGAGAGGAACTGAGTAAGTGCTAGAAGCAATTTTCACAGCCCTTAGAAAAATGGCTAAGGGCCAGAATCACATCTTACTGACACAGAAGCAACTGGAGTTGGGATGAGAGAACAGTTCCCTGCCCATGCCTGTGTGTCCCTTGTGCCTCCAACACCAGGGACACTGCACACAATGGAGCAGGTCCACTTGGCTGGCTGATCAGACAGAAAATGGGGCTGGGGTTATGGCAGGGGGGGTCCATTGCCACCGGGGCAAACTGCATGACCCCCTCATGCTGCAGACACCCACACAAGGTCCAGTGCACAGTGGGGAGCTCACAGCTGGGACCAAGGGTGTCACCTGCTTTGCAGCAGCACACAGCCACAGCATGTCAGACCCAAAGGAAAGTAATAGGACAGCGGTTTCACAGCCACCTGTGGCTGCATGCTGGCTTGGGCAAAGGTTTGGCTCAAGATGCTTCACACAGCCTGGCTGAGCTCCTGCTTCCTGTGCTTGTTTCCTCTTCTCTCTCGCCCTCCCTTCAGTGGTGCCACTCTACCTCTGGGTCACTCAGATTTACAGGAAAACGCCCTCTGGGAATCAGACTTCACCTCAGGCTCTCACATGGTAGAAACCAAGAATAAAATCAACCCCCTTGTAACATGCTAGCACAAATTTTGTAATCTGATGCTTCATTAGTTCCCCAGCTCATGAATTCACCAATACCCCCACACAAACAGAAGAGCTGCCAGTGGGTGTAAGTGTGGGTCCTCCTGTCCCCATTCCCCATGTGGCAGAGGGAAGCAAGAGAACCTCAGCAGTCATGCTACTCTTGAAGGCTTTTTGGGGTAAGCTTTCTTTTCTTTTTTTCTTTTGTCTACCCTCCAGCTTGGATGTGTGCTCTGTGCCACTTCTATAGCCTCCCAAGTGTTTTATCCCAAGGTGCCAGCTGTTGCCACCATGCTCCCAGCAGCACCTGGGCAGGAGCTGAGTAAACAGCCGCATGGGATGCATCACCAAGGAAGTGACAGAAGGACATCCATTAGCAACAGAATTTGCTACAATCTTGCAGACAAAAACATTTAAATGTGTTGAAGTTACTCAGTGCAGTACTTAAGAGTACTTAATCATAGTGACGATTTAAAAGGGCCTTTACTACTTGGAATCAAAAATGCTTTTCAAGAAAGATGAAGGCAAACTGAGAGCTGGACTGGGAGAGATGTGCATGAGGGGAAAGCTGTGCAGCTTTGCACTTGCTGCATGCACATGGCTCAAGTCCTTTTCGGAGGACAGCTTCGCTCACCTTCAGTTTGAAGACATTCTGGTTTCCCAACTCTTGTGTGCACATTGTGCACAAAGGGACTTCTGCATCCACCCAGCACCCAACATGCTCACCCTGATAGCCTCTCATGGTAGCTTCCTATCTGTTTAGCCTTCAGTTTTCTCAGGCACCTTCTGACTTACTTTGATGTAAACAAATCAGCACTGACCAGCTCAACCTTTTGAAGGCAGCGTTTTGGTCCTCTCCTGCATTGTCACTGATTTCTTGAGCAAGGCCTGAAGACAGCAGATACGAGAGTTGCTACCTTTGCACCTGCTCCATATAGCAGATGGCTTCCCTGTATGGGTGTCCCAAGACCCTGCAGGACCCCTGAGAGCACAACTGAGAGTGGCATAGGAAGGACTGAGAGGATACTGTCCCCATCCTACCCAGCGTAAGAGAAAAAACAGGTAATCGCTTCCCTGGAGGAGGGCCAGCTGTAGAGAGCACTCTCACCAGATCAAGACCCAAACACGTGAGAAACCTGTGGGTGCCAGAGCCCTCCTTGGGGCTGAGCAACCTGACATCTGTCACCTGGGAGTGGGGGTGTGCACTGCAACACCACACCTTCAGCCTGTCCTTCACCCTGCTGAGAGCAATGTCAGTTTTATCAGCTTCACAGACAACCTGTGCTTGCCCAGCCTTGGTTTCTTTTTTCCCCTCCTCCACCTCCCCCAAGCAGGAAAGGAACAGGAGACCTCCCAACCCCTCCGACAGGCTGGGTCAGTGCCAAACCTCTTCCAGGCACCTGTCAAACCTTGAATTTATGGCATGGCTGGATCCACTGCCTGGTGTCACACATGCACCAGTGGGGAGAGGGGAAAGAGGCACCGTGTCAGCACTAAGCAAATAAATTCTCTAAGGTCCCTTCCAAACAAACTTTAAGCACAACAGTCATGCAAGTACTGCAAAAACAGCACATTATGGTGCACATAAAGTCTGCATTTCCTTAATTTTTCTCTCAAATACTTTTATTTTCAAGTATATATTTCCTGCCAAAGTCATTAATAGCATGACAGCATGTGGGGGAAAAATAAGCTCTGATGAAGCTGAAAAATCTGGCTCACAAATTTTTGGCCACACTGCAGCATAACAACCAACACAAAATGCACACAGGTCCTCCTATGAAGCAGCCAATCAATGCTGTTGAAGTTTCTCCTCAAAACAGTCCTCTCACTCTCTGCATGTGCTGCTGCCTGCAGGGTTAACTTGAAAAGCATATTGAAACAAAATAATTTTATCTCCATTCAGAGATGAACAATACTTTAATAACAGTTCAAAAAAAAAAAAAGGTACTGTGGAATGGGCATGCAGTTACTTTCCCCTCCAGCCTCACAGCTTGTTACAGGCTTGGTTCTGTTCTTTATGCAACTGAAGCAACAGATTCTGTATTAGATCTTTCTTATTAAACTTTCACAGCCAAGAAGCTCTGCAATTTAAGAGGAATTGTGTTCTGCTGAGGTAGGTTTTGGGTTTTTTTTCATTCAGGTAGGAATTTCTGCTCATTCATCCAGAAATTAAAGCTGCATTTTTAAAAGTTTTGAACTTGGCATTTGAACTGTTTTTTGCTGGTTTTGCTTTGAATTGTTGTAGCCATCTTCTTGCTCAGCTCAGACAAAACCACATGTGCCACAGCTGCCTGGCTGGGGGTAGGAGGGCATTGTTTTTTTCAGCACCACCAACCATCCAGGAAAAGTGCTGTAAAATCAACGAGGTTTTTTATTATTTCCTTTGTAATTCTGATACTGTATCTAGCACACACAGTGTGTAAAATTGCTCTGGCCTTTTGTCTCTGCTACAACTTACAGAGAGGCTCTGCAGGAAACTCACCTCTCAAGTAAGCCAGGTGTCTTCAGCAAGTACTGAAAGTACACATTGCTTCCACATGGCCGATTAAAATCCTCAGTTTTTCTTTTCAGCTTTGTTTTGAAGCTTAAACAGATCTTCCCTCCTGGTATTTGCACTGTGTTGCACTTAGAAACAAATTAGTGTCGCTTCCTGGCTTTTGCCGAAAGGAAAAAAGCAAAGCAGCACACACCAAACACCTCCTCTCACCCGTCCTTCATCACAACACTTGTGCTTTCAGTGTCTTCCATCCACAATGCTGGTACAGGTGATGGATTACCTTAATTTTCAGACAGCTTTTTAGTGACTTCATCCTACAGGATGCTCTGATCTTTCCACATGCTGACACACCTTTGTCACTTTTTTAGAGTTGAGCCACCTTTTCATTCCCATGTTGTGCTACCAGTGGCTGCTGCTACACCTGAGCTGGTGAGTCCCTGCCAGCCGTGCTGGTTGTCCTATGTCCATCTGAGGATAAAAATTGTTATTGCAGTACTTTTAGACAACAAGCTCCAACTCAGACTGAAAATTATTCATGCAGTCAGAAAACCAAACATATAGAGACTTTATTTACATCCTGAAATCACTTTGCATTTTCCCACACCCTGTCACTGAGACATCTACTTTGTATAAAATCCTGGGCAGCTGTAGTTATATTAAAAGCGTTTTCCTTCTTACAGTACTTACATTTTAGCTGGACTAAAATATCAGTATTTATAGCAATTTGAACTACCTGTTTTCTAAAGGCTCTTCTACATTTTTTGAGTCTTTTTGTTTCCACAGATTTCCAAATACAATCCCTGTGAAGAGCAGAACTCCTACAGTACGATTTGAAGTAAATTTCTTCCAACAATCCTCAGGTTTGTCTATGTCCAAAGTGTAAATCTGCAAAAACCCAAATTTGATATGTTATAAAATATTATTCTGCATTATTATTCTACAGACTCATAAATATTTGACACATCACCAAAAGGTCTGTAACTTCAAGAACTGCACTCAAATTCTGAAGTCTGCCCTTATCTCCACAATAAACAGGAATACTGTGTTTACAAAGGATTTTTTGCATGACTGGCTTTTATGTTTACTTGACAGATTTATTCAATAGAATAAATATACAGAAGAAAAATCAAGGACCACATGTGAACACAACTCCTGGGCCCTCTCAGTGAAGGACTGTATTAACAGCCAGGATACTGGTGTGTCTGGTTTGATATTTAAAAATGCAGAAATATCTGGGCATGCAAATAAGCCTTTCTGAGATCTTCCTCAGTAGGTAGCCACCTAATTCTTCAGTGGGAACTTTAAATAAATTTTAAAAGCCCACAAAAAACCTGCCTCCACCTTTAAATCTCTGCTGCAAGGTATTGCTCCATATTTCAGCAGAGACAAGGGACTGGAGGGCCAGCAGTGAACCAGAACTGAAATAAATGCCCAGGAAGGTTCCCAACCCTGCCTTGTCACACAGGGCGTTTAGTCCAGCCACCCTTAGTGATGTTCCACTTTCTTTAAAAAGGAACCAGAGCACATGGAACAAAAGCTAGAAGCAAGGTTTGCCCAGCTGGGCAGCTGAGTAATGACTAACGGTGAAAAAACCACCCAGATACTGCATCAAGAGCAAAGTTACTAAAAAATATTCCTGGAAAAAAAACTTGGTTAAGTCTTGAGAAGTATGATGTGAGGAAAAAGATAAGCAAAACAAATGGAAGGACACCCCTCCAAACGTCAAAACTTGCTATTCAGCCTAGAAAGAAGCCACAGCCCAAAGTATTTGGATAAAAGAAATGAAATCTTCCCTGGGAAACCCATTCCTCTGCCATTTGTGGTTGTGCAGCATTGGGCCTCTGTGGGAAAAAGACCTGCTCTGCCTCAGTGGGCTTCTGTGGGAAAAAGGCATTCACTCTGCTCTGTATGCTCTCTGGTGAAAACCAACTACCAGTACATGCTGTTCCTTAGTGCTGGAGGCCAGTCTGGAGCAGCTGGGCACAGACAGAGAGAAAAACAGAAAACTCATAAAGGAAGGAACAATGTTTTTATGAAAAAGTCTTTTGCTATGCTAGAAGGATCCCTGAAAAAAGGAGGTTTGGCTTAGCAGTGAGTGACTGACAGTCAACCACTTCATTCTATAAAAGCCTAGTCCCATTCTTGACTGGGTAGGATTCTTGCACATTTACCCCATGGGGTGTGTTTGGGATGATCCCCGCCAGTGGGGGTTCCCCTTGAGTGGTTATTCCTCACAGGCTAAGAGAGAGGGAGCTGCCCCACAGTCACTGGGTAGGCTAAGTTACACTAAACCCCTATTTAATAATTAAGCTGGCTTTAAATGATTGCTTTAACATGTTGCTTCAAAATATTGCTTTGGTTATTGTTCTAGATGTAGCAAATGCCAACAATTAGTAGTTGCTATAGCACTTACATTGTTGACTACGGTGTAGTAGATATTCTGATTTATGTCTTTTAGCCAACTGCATCATTATTTCAATTTATCATAAAATTTTGCTTTGTGTGTAGATACACTCTGGTCTGTCACCCCTATTAGGCAGGATGTACAGAGGAGACAGGGCTGGGTTCTGGTCAAGTAATTTGAAAGGTTGTCCATAAGCTTCTAAGATGTGATGTTATTGACAACCTTGAAATCCTGTCAGACCCTCAGGCACAGGAAACTGAAAACACTGAACTGACAAATAAAACCCAACAGCAGCCAAGTCCTGAGATACAGCTTCAGAAATGCAAATACCTCCTCACAAATTCAATGAATCAAAGCAAAACTACTCCTTACTTAGCCTTACTCAACTTTCTAAACTCAGTTAAGCATAGGTTCAGAAATCCTGAAGAGGATAAACATGAGACTCCTGCCTAAAATGGCAGAACAAGTATTAAAAAAACTCGGAGAGAAGCTACACTGCGGTACACAAAACAATTCTCCTCTTCTGACTTCCTCAGTCTACACCACTTTTGTGCACTCTTCACCACTTACATTCAATAGGTCTGCATTCTCACTTCTAAAACTCTCCCTGCAAGGAAGTAATTTTGATTTGTGCCAGAACTACAAGGTCCTCTCTGACACTGCAGACTGTAAAGGATTATGCAGCAGAATGTAGTATTCTTTCCATCACTGACTTCCAAGCACAATCACTATGAAAATGCAGTGGCCGACAAGTACCACACTGCATCACAAGAATTCTCTTACACAGAGTTATCTTTAATAACCATCAGCTACATGAGATTGTACGTTAACCACAGACCTAACTTCTCTTGTTGACAGTTTTATTGCTTGCAACACCCACATTTCTTTCCTATCACCCACCTCTCAAGACTACACATTTTCATATAAACTTGTCTGACAAGACTGGAAAACATAACTGTCAGAATTGAGAAAGAAGGTAACAAGATCCTGGCCGCTTCCGTTTCCAACAAAGATGATTTCTTTCTTTCTGTTATGATTTAGAATTTGTAAAATTAATACAACTGCAAGACTGAACTGGATTGTTCTTTGCTATAAAAAGATATTCTATATGCTATTTCAATACAAAATGAAAACCAGTGCTCTAGTCTGTGAGCCACCGGAGGTCTCTTCAAACAAAAGGTCTACAAAAGATACTTAGGAGAAGCAAGCTTACTGTCAGAAGACTTCCACTCTCTTTACATAAATAGTTTTGGCTTTTTAGGTAGATGGCAAATTGAGGGGAGGTTGAAAAGCACTCGTATTTTTTATCAAGAACTTCCACATGGAAAAAGTAAAAATAAATCAAATCAAACCTGGTGTGCTAGGTGAGCTCCTATGGCAGCCACAGCTGAGTAGTATGGGAATGTCTGATTACAATTCACTCCTGTGATGCACAAACTCAGGAGCATTGCAAGGCTGAAGCCACTGAGCCACTGCTTTGTATCCTCTCGGAACCGTAAAGCTGTAGACTTCACACCAATAATGATGTCATCCTTCTTATCCTAGAATGAAAGGATAATTGGCAAAAAATTCACAATCTAACTGCCACCTCATAAGAAAATAAGAAGGGGGAGAGGGGGCTTGCTTAAGTTTCCAATGCTTATCAGGAATTGAATTTAAGTCCATTTGTAGGTCCCTACATTAAAATTTAGATCGCAAGGTTGGTCCTTAGAGCTGCTTTAGCAGCCAAGAGCTAACACTAACATCAAAGTTATTTATGCAATGCAAATGTGTGAGCACACGAAGTGTATCACACTTCCAGCTTTCCACCTGCTATATCAAACATTTGCAAATAGCAATAAAAGGTGCCTGGGCTGGGGCTTCATTGGTGCTGTCTTAGCTCAGCTGAGGTTGAAGAACTGCAACAGGTTAGTACTGCTGTTTGACAACAAAGCTGCAAATTAATCATAGAATCATAGAGTGGTCTGGGTTGGAAGGGACCTTAAAGATCATCAAGATCCAACCCTCTGCATGGGCAGGGACAACTCCTACCAGACCAGGTTGCTCAAAGACCCATCCAACCTGGTCTCAAATACTTTCAGCCAAGGGGCATCCACAACTTCCCTGGGCAACCTGGGCCAGCACCTCACCAGCCTCACAGGAAAGAATTTCTTCCTAATGTCCAACCTAAATCTCTCCTCTTCCAGTTTGAAACCATTGCCCCTTGTCCTATCACTCCATGCCCATGTAAAAAGCCCCTCCCCAGCTTTCCTGTAGCCCCTTCAGGTACTGGAAGGTTACTATAAGATCTCCTCAAAGCCTTCTCTTCTCCAGGCTGAACAACCCCAACTCCCTCAACCTGGCTTCACAGGGGAGGTGCTCCAGCCCTCTGAGCATTTTTGTGGCTCTCCTCTGGACATGGTCCAGGAGCTCCATGGCCTTCCTGTGTTGGGGACTCCAGAACTGGACAGAGTACTCCAGGTGGGCTCTCACAAGAGGGGGAGAATCACCTCCCTTGACCTCTGGCTATGCTTCTTTTCATAGAATCATAGAATTGGCTGGGTTGGAAGGGACCTCAGAGTTCATCAAGTCCAACCCTTGAACCACCGTTGCGGTTGCTAGACTATGGCACTGAGTGCCACATCCAGTCTCTTTTTAAGTATCTCCAGGGATGGAGAATCCACTACTTCCCTGAGCAGCCCATTCCAATGCCTGATCACCCTCTCTGTAAAGAAATTCTTTCTAATGTCCAACCTAAACTCCCCCTGGCACAACTTAAGACCATGCCCTCTTGTCTTGTTGAAAGTCCTCTGGGAAGAGACCAACCGCCCCCGGCTCCAACCTCCTTTCAGGGAGTTGTAGAGAGTGATGAGGTCTCCTCTGAGCCGCCTCTTCTCCAGGCTGAACAGCCTCAGCTCCCTCAGCCTCTCCTCATAGGGTCTGTGCTCGAGTCCTTTCACCAGCCTGGTTACCCTCCTTTGGACCTGCTCCAGGACCTCAATCTCCTTCCTAAACTGAGGGGCCCAGAACTGGACACAGTACTCAAGGTGTGGCCTCACCAGCGCTGAGGCAGCGCTGTGGCCTCACCTGCTTGATGCAGCCCAGGATATGGGTGGCTTTCTGGACTGCAGAATAAACACAAAAGCATCCACAAACATCTAAAATCTCCCACCATTACTATACCTGATGTGCGTAAATCGTATCATATAGCAGTGTCCACATTACTCCAGCAAAGTACAAAGGCAGACACACAGACCATTCACATGACCCTTTGATGGCAGACCAGCCAAGAAGGGCTCCCCAGTTAAACGTAAGTCCTAAAAACATCAAAAGAGAAAAAAAAATCAAGCCCCAAATTACCAGATTGCCAGAAGAAATCTACATATACATATGGAGAATTAAATTACATCCCAGTGTAGTCAAACAGGTCTAAAATTAAAACTCTTAAGATGTCAGTATAACAAAAGATGTTAGTGTACCTGAACACAAAATAGTGCACAGCAGCCAACAACAAATACTTCAACTGAAAAATGACAATTTCAGTTGAAAAAGCCAAAGGCAGCTGGAATATGAAGGCCAAGATACAGAGATATGTTTTAGTAGCTCGACACAAAATACATGATCAGTTTCTGCACAGAAACTGTTAGAGGCTGATAACTGAAGTTCAGAACAATTACATATTTAAGAAAGGTTTCTGAGATAACCCCAAAACTAAAGATGATTCTCAAGTGACAAATATTTTTTGTCTCCCTCCCTTCCCTCACTCGATCTATATGAAGAACTGATATTTAACACAAAAAAACCCCAAACATCATCTCTTACGTGTGTTATAAATTGTTTAGGAAGCTTCTGGGACAACAGAACTTTGTCTTTATGGTATTTGTATTTTAATATAAAGTTATAAAAAAACGCCAGATTGCTCAAGTTCAATTACTGGTACGTAAAACACCCCAAAAATTACATCTGAAGAAAAAAAAATAGTAAATTTGTTTACAGCTCACCTAAAACTAATTGTGGCCAATATGTTATTCTCTTCATCAGAGGATAGGTGATCACAAGAGACAAAGAGGCTGCTCCCAGAACGATACTGTAAAAAGTACAAAGACATTATTTGCCAGTCTAAAGATCACAAGGTACAGTGCAGCATATCAGCATGAACTGATTCTCCTACTTTCAAATATAATTCCATGACTAATAACCTCCTCCCTCTGCCTCCAACACCTTTTCTGCTGAAAATCTCTGTGCTTAAATCTGGACCCAGAATCAAGTTCTCAAAAACAAAAGATAACTTATACATCACCTGTAGTAATTCAGACACAGAAGCACACAAAGTGCCAAGCTAAGCTGTCCCCCAAGAAAGATGAAGGACTGAAAAGTAGAGATATCCCCAGCTGCCAGGGGCCTATTTGCTGTCCTTGTCACCTAAAAATTGAAAGAAAAATGTTAATACCAAATGAAAAAGAATACACTCCAATGTACCTTGAAAATAACCCCCACACTACTGGCATATAACCAATGGGTTCCTCAACTATACAAACATAGCATACCATCTAGAACATGAGTTGCTTTTCTAAACAGCAGTGTTTATAACAGAAGCACACAGGCTTGAAAAACGAGCAGAAATAAAGTGCCACTTGAGTGCAATAAGAAACACTTCAGACATCTTGTATAGGAAAAATCACTTAAAAAGGTGTGAGCTAACTATCACAATTTAAAGTAACACTTCTATGCTTAAATCCATCAAAGTGATTACCATGTAAAATATAAAGATGCAGGGCTCCTCTAGCATGCATAACCGTGGTTAATAGCCATGCCAGGACAATAAATTTAATCCTAGTTGGAATACAATAGAGATTAGAAGCCCTGTCTGGAACAGGAAACCAAGCAAAGCAAATAGAAAGAAGAAACAAGTATCAAAAAAAAAATTCAGCTGAAATGTATGGCTAATTACTTGCCAGAGGTGATCACTGACTGAAGAAAAAAAGTTAAAAAAAAAAAAAAAAAAAAAAAAAAAAAAGACAAGTTTTGCATTTAGATAAAAATGGTATAAAGTCTATTCAAGGAGGTTCAGAAGCCAGCATTTTACAGAATACTATTTTTGTATGAAGTGTTCTGCATATGCTTTAATAATATGAATTTAAATAAACTTTTTTTAGTTTGTTCTGTCCTGATCAGGTTATGCAAATATCAAATTCTGCTTTTGCAGTTTAAACAGGCACTTGACATATTGTGACCAATTCCACTGCTCATGGTAACCAGATCAGGGACCTTTCATTTAAACAGAAGATTTACCAAATAATTAGTAACATCAGTCTAAAACCCCAAAGCACCATCACCACCTCAAGCCAATACCCGGATATTTACCCAGCCTCTAGAGCACTTGTTTTGAAGATATCCTTTTAAGTTATGTATGAAAAAAACAGCAATGAGAATTTTTAAAACTTTAGACCTAACCAAAGCACAAGAATGCACAAATTAATTAATGATACTAAAAATTCCATCTAACTAATGAACCCCCACTTTGTCAAATATTTTTAGCATACATAGTTTTTAATAAACTGCAAACCTTAAGGCTTCCAAAGCTTCCACAAAACCCAAACTGATTCACTGCCTTCCCAAAAGCACAAATACAAGAGTGCTGTAAGAATTTCACATATTTGACTGGCTCACTATCCTGTCTCTTGTCAGCACTGAAACCCAAAGCCAAAGACAGAGGAATAATAGAAAAAGAGAAAACAGGACAAGCAAACACTGACACATCAGCAGGACACTCCCTTCCAAGCCTGCACCTGGGCACATCAACATCTGACACTGGGCACTGCCTTTTGCTTATGTCCTTCTGAACAAAAGGGAGGTGAAAAATACAGTACAAGAGGAGATGATTAGCTAAGGGTTGGGCATGACATGCTTAGCAGCCATTCTCGTGAAATTAACAATACTCAAGGAATCTCTGCTCCTGAAAACTGAAAAATAAAATTATTCATGGGTGGATCATAACAAGCAAATATAGCAAAAAAACCCCAACAATAAACAGCAACAAAAAACCCCCCAACATTACTTAATTTGTTCTGCAATGCAAAATGAAGCTGGAAAATGAACCTATTTACAAACTATCTACAGCTGAAAACAACATCTACTTTATATACAAGAAAGCTGGTGAAGGACTTTTTAGGACGTCAGGTAGTGACAGGACACGGGAACGGCTTCAAACTAGAGGAGGGGAGATTTAGAGTGGATGTTCGGAAGAAGTTCTTCATCATGAGGGTGGTGAGACACAGGTTTCCCAGAGAGGTGTTGGAAGTTTTTAAGGCCAGGCTGGACAGGGCTCTGAGCAACCTGATCTGATGGGAGGTGTCCCTGCCCATGTCAGAGGGGTTGGAACCGGATTATCTTAAAGGTCCCTTCCAACCCTGAAATGTTATGGTTCTATCGTACACTGAGCTAAGTTCTCTAGAAGTCTTACTACATCCCTAGAAAATGTACAAAACAAAAATTATTTCGACTATTCTAGGAGGCAATGTAGACGAACTCCAGGCGCACACCTCTGCCAGAAACATGGGGGAGTTTCTGACCGCGGAGCCCTGTGCAGTGCCCGGTGCTGCCGGGGATGAGTGACCGTGCCCTGGGTCAGCCACCCAGCACTCCACCTCCCCAGCCCCCTGCCAACTCCCCGGGGCTCCTCTACCTTTCTGTCGTAGTCGCGATCCCACATGTCATTGATAGTGCAGCCGGCTCCGCGCATCAGCACGGCCCCGACGCCGAACAGGGACAGCATGGGGAAGTCCGGCAGGCACCCTGGCTCGGCCGCTAAGCCGATGCTCCAGGTGCACGGCAGGTACAGCAGCCACGTCCCTGCGGGAAGACAAAACCCGCGGGTGGGTGAGGGGGGGAAAACGAGGAGCGGGACGGAAGGGGAGGAAAGAGGACAGGACGGAGGCACCGCCGAGCGGACAAAAGCCCGAAGCGAGGGCGCTGTCGCCGGGCAGGGGTGCGCGGGACTCCCGCCCTCCCCGCCCGCCCTGCGGGGCGCCCATCAGCCGCAGCCCCGCGCTTCGTCACGGCTGAGGCGGCGCCCCTGAGGCTGCGGAGCCACCCCGGGGTGCTACTGCCCCGCTCACCGACGGGCTGGTGCAGCCGCATGAGGCGCAGGTAGGGCTGCAGCGGGCCCGGCGCGGCACGAACCAGCTCGGCCGCCGAAAAGCTCAGCGGCCGTGGGGGTCCCGGCAGAGCGTCGGCGCGGCGCGGCGGAGGAGCGGCGGCCACGGCAAGGGCCGGGCGGGCGGCGCGGAGACCCAGGAATCCCCGGCAGGGCCGCCATAGCAGCGCCGCCATCTTGCCAGGGCCGGGCGGTGCCACCCGGGGCCCATGCGCAGAGGAAGGAGCCGGAGCGGGCGGGATCCGCCGGGTCCTCGGGGCTGTAGTTGTGGCTCCTCGACCCGCCGGAGCCTGCAGCCTGGCGTCTCCGTGCCGGCAATCGGAACTGGAACCGCCGTTTGCTGTCGGGCCGCGCAGCCCTGACAGGTACCGGCAGGCCTCGGGCTGCCGTGGTCCTGGCACAGGAATGGAGATGGGCAGCCGACTATCCCGGCACCGTGTGTGAGGGGGATGGAGCTTCGCCGGCCTTCGGCTTTGAGCAGTGAATACTGACAGAGCACCCGAGGGGGACCGGTGGCGAAACACCTCAGCACCTCACTGGAAGCACGTCTGCTATTTTTACTGCTAAATGTCTTCAAAGCCTTGTATGCTATTTACTGAAATCCCACAGGTGACTGCATATTGTCAAATACACCATCATAAAGACATTGGTGCTCATGGAAGACTGTCTGTTCAGCCCTGAGAAGAGAAGTCTTAGGGGAGACATTACGCTGTTTCAGTATTTAAAGGTGGCTACAAAGATGGAGACTCCCTGTTTACAAGGAGTTCCGTGGACAAGACAAGGGGCACTGGGCACGAGTTGCTCCTGGGGAGATTCCAATTGGACACAAGAGCAAAATTTTTCCCCCTGAGGACAGTCAGACATTGGAATGGTCTCCCAGGGGAAGTGGTGGATTCCCCCACTTTGGAAAGTTTCAGGTCTCAGCCTGATGGGGTGCTGGGACATCTCACATAAACTACAATATTAGAAGAGTTGGACCAGATGATCTTTGAGGTCCGTTCCAACCTGACATTCTGTGATTCATGCATCAACAGATATCTCCCAAGTCTTTCCAAATTCTACTTAATAAAACTGTATAATTTCATATATGGCCTTTGGATATCTGTCCACATTCACTCAGTTCTCCTATCATCTGACACGAGTTATTGCATAAGCCAGGGAGGGAGGGGAGCTTTGAAACCATGCCACACAAGATAGTTTTTATGGCTCTGTCCAGTGGTAAAATGTTTCTGGATTTGCTGCTGAAGGATTTCTCAGAGACTTCGGTGTCCCTGTAATGTATTTCTGCCACATTCCACACTGTCTTCAGCTTGAACTAACACACTGTCAAAAACCAAGGGAAACCGTTCTGAACTTTTAATTTCAAGAAATGTCAACTAGAAGGAGGAAGTTAAAAAATATTGGAGAAGTGACTTTCACATTTTTCCATTTATTGTTTTAATCCACAGCATTCCACAGCAATAAAATGATTTGCATAGGACCATAAAAGCAGCAGTTATTTAGCTCAGATAAAGTTTAACTATTTTTTTGTGTGTGTGACCTTGGTTCTGTTTCATGCTGACAAAGTCAGCATGGGCTATATTCACTGGAGATGAATGTCTGAGGCGTGCTAGAGCAGTGCATCCTGGAAGGCAGTGAGAGCCCAGGCAGTCGGCAGTCCATGCCCACAGCCTTTCTGCCTCCTATGTCTGTAGGAACTTCAGTACTCCGATTTTCACCAGGTGACTGCTTCTGTGCACACTAGGGGTGTTTTTTTTAAAATGTGTGATGGCACATTCCTGCTTGATGGCAAACTGAAAGAGAGCCAGCATTGTGCCCTGGCAGCCAGGAGCTTCCAGCCATGTCCTGGGTGCATCAAGCACAGTGTTGCGCAAGGGAGGTGATTGTCCCCCTCTGCCCTGGTACAGCCTCACCTTGAGTTCTGTGTGCAGTTGTGGGCACTGCAGTATAGAAAAGGCATCAAGATATTGGAGAGCATCCAAAGGAGCAACAAGGATGGTGAAGGGTCTGGAAGGGATGACTTATGAGGAGAGGCTGAGGTCACTTGGATTGTTCAGTCTGGAGAAAAGGAGGCTGAGGGGTGACCTCACTGCAGTCTGGGGCTTCCTCAGGAGTGGGGGGGATGGGGCTGGTGCTGATTTCTTCACTCCTGTGACTGAAGACAGGAGTCAGGGAAATGGTAGGAAGCTGAATCAGGGGAGGTTTAGGTTTGGTATCAGCTCCCCAGAGAAATGGTCATAGCACCAACCTGCCTGGGCTCAAGAAGTGTTTGGATGATGGTCTCAGGCACATGGTGGGATCCATTTACGGGATTTACGGGAAATCCAAGATGAATATTCCAAGCTCCAGAGTAAAAAAGAGAGCAAAAGTAAATTGTGAGGTGTAATCATTGTTGTTAGTCTCAGATAACTGTGTGTCTATATACATATTTATATTGACATTCAAGGTCAAGATGTCAACATTCAGAGAGGAAAGCCCCTTGAGATAAGGTACCCATGGGGCAGGTTACTGCTGAAGGTGGGTCCTGCAAGGTTCATTGCTGCTTCTGACTCTACCTGTCTTGGTGTGCTGGAATCCAGTGTCTCATTGCCTATGCACCTGTCCCTCTTGCTTTGTTCGTGCAGAGCTAACAGTAATTATCAGATTCATGTACAACACTTTGTAACGAGAAGTCATCTGGGGGTATATAGAGCTGTTTAAGATGAAAGCAGTTATATATCATGCCAATCAGACCTCTCCTTGCCTTGCCATATGAAGGACCAGGCTGTGTGCTCAGAGAAGGATACAGGCTGGGAGGTGAAGCCAGAGCAGCTGTCATCTGCCTGGCCTGGCATCCCTGTGCCCTTCTTACTAGTTCTGCATGGCATCCATCAGCCCATGCATGAGTGAAGATGGGGGTGGAGGGCTTCTGAACGGGTAGTCAGCTACAGATGAAACACACCAGCCTGGGTTTGCTTGCTTTCATTTTCAATTGGTTACTTCTGTGGAGAATTGTGCAGAGAGCACATGATGGGAAGGGAGTTTTCCAGTTTCAGAATGCCAAAAAGGAGTTGTAAGAAGAGGAAGATTGCCAAAAGCTGGAATAAATTACTTTAATTAAAATCTTTGAATATAAAAGTCACAAGCATGGGAATAAACAAAACTGTTAGGAAAGTTTGAAAAAAGGAGCTGCCAGGCAAACTGTGACTTTGGTGCCTTTGTTGTAACTTACAGTAGCAATAATGTTATTAACTATATTGACTGTATGTAAGACTTTCTACTCCATTTTATGCTCTCTTTACATCTTTTCTTGAACTTGGACAATGTAAACAAACTTAAGCCTTCCCTAGTCTCATTTCTGATGTGTATTAACCCCAGATATGTAGCCTTCACTGAATGCATATGCACTGTGGATGCAAACACTCCTTGGACACACAGAACTTAAATATAACCTTCATATTGTGCAGTTTTTCATCACAGCATCAAAAGTACATCTGTTTTCAAAGTCTTCCCATTTAAAAAAATCTCTTTCTTGCTACCCTGTGTTGAAACCCCAAGTAGCTGGTGGCATCCTTCTAAAGCTTAGAGGGAAATAGAGCAGTGTGGTGGTGTTTTCCCCTGCTGTGCTCAAAATGTCATAAGGCACTGACAGTGTAAGGGGTTATATATATATATATATATATATATATATATCTATATATCTTCAAGAAAAGTAGATGCAGACAAACACACGTGGGAGACCACAGGTATTCTCTGGGGCAGTTTACTGCCCAGATGAGCAGCACATGTGCCAGAGTAAGTGACCATGGCACATCCAACTGCTGCAGGGTTTGCATGGGCAAAGCACAGCCTGGGACAGAACTCACTGCCAACACAGATTTCTGACCAAAATAGCTGTTTTCCCCAGCAGAAGGGATGTCAGGGAGGTTTTTCCCCAGGATGCTTGGAGACCACTGATGTCCCTCTGGTGGTGAAGGGATGGGTGGTTTCCTCAGCCTCTTGACTCTCCCTTTCCATGTTTCCGTGAATATAGAAGAGAGCTGAACACTAAAGCGAGCTTCACCTCCAGGAATGTTCAGGGAAATCCTTTCCAGCTGAACCACTTGCAGGGTGGGGAATGGTGAGGAGTTGGAGCCCTCATTGTGCTGCCCATGGAAGGTTTGCCAGGGTGCTGGTGGGCTCTGCTCCTTTCTTCCCGGGGATGAAGTGTGTGAGGGGCAGAGGTAGAACAGCCTGCATTTCACATGCCAAAAACTTGCCTTTGGAAAGCGTGGGGCCGTAGCTCTATCTTGTGACTGAACTCTCCTAGCTTAGGAAAAACATGCCCCAAATCCCATGGAAGGACCTGGTTTCTCAAGAATGTATCTTCTCCTGCAGAATGCAAACCATGACCTGGGGTTGCTCTGTGGTCATTGCTTTCTGCCTGGAGGTTGCTTGAGCAACCATAACCCCTCCTTGAGCTTCCCCACATAGTGCAAGCAAAAATCACAGCTGTAGAGCTAAAATAGAAAAAACCTGCTTGTCCTTTCTGAAGTCAAGTGTTCGAAGGAACTGCTTTAAGAGCTGTGCTTGCAGAAATGAGGAGAGGGGAGGCTGCAGTTCCTCTCTGGCAGAGCCTCAAGTACAGCATGGGAAGCTGATGCAGCATGGTGTGGAGAAGGGCCCTGTGCTCACGTGCAGTGACCCAGGCTGGACCAAGAGCAAAACCAGCCCCTGCCTGGGCTTGCTTAACCTGGATAACTCTCCCAGGAGCTCCACGAGCATCTTGCATGTGCAAATTACCCAGCAGGACAGCACTTCTTCTCCAGCCCACATATCAGAACACTGCCACCACATTTGCATCCCTTGCTAGAATTAAGTCCCATGGTAGAAATGTGAATTTCTAGGCTTGAACTTCCCGGCTAGCCAAGTGCTTTATATTTATCCTCTGTGTGTGTATTAACCATTTAAATGCAAGCAATAGCTTTGGCATTTTTGATAACATAAAAACCATAAGAGAAGGCTGGAAGGCCAAGTATGGTGCCAGGTTCAAGGTTTTTTTCTGTAAGCTCTGGCAGTGTTTTGTCATCCACCATCCGTAGCACACGGCCGTTCAGCTCAATAGACCTGGAGAGGGACAGAGAGATGAGCAGCTGTGCTCTGATTGCCATTGAGCAGAAGCAGCTCTGGAGCTCAGTGTAAACATGAGCTTGGCCCAAAGCCCGAATCAACTTGGCTTTGAGTGGTTTTGTGCACTCCCTCTGCAAGGACTCCTTTAACATTATAGCACAAGCAAGTTGAAAAGAGCATGTTTCTTGATTACCTGTTGAGCTTAACACAAGAACAGGCTTTGTAAAGTACAAATTTTAATTGTTTTGTTGAGGTTTTTTTGCCTGCAAATAATAGCATTATCTACTATGTCCAGAAAGAACATCCTTCCTGTGCAGATGCATTAGCATTAACAACAAAACAAACCACACAAAGCCTGAACTCATTGCTGTAAATTATAAACCAGCACTTGAGAAAATACACCTGTACTTCTGCAGAACTGGTCCAGAGCTCTGAAGCTTGCTAGGAAAAAGCTTCCTGATTGACATCAAGCAAGACACCTTTTCCTTTCTCCCCACCCCTACCTTGCAAATTGAAGAAAGTGAGGTTTCAGAGGCCAGCTAACTGCAGGCAAAGTCCTTTCTACAGAGACAGGAGGAACTGCACTCTTACCTGGAAAGTATATTCTCTTTGCCATGAGGCAGCAAGAGGTACTGATCAACGTGCTTGCTGGACAAGTAATTGGGTAGCTGCAAATGTTGGGTTACATTGTAGAGGTTTAAAGCCAACAAGGTCACATCCCCTTCTCTGTATTTCGGACTGCAAGGCAAGAGGAGATCATGGTGGAGATCAGGCGAGAAAGGGGGTTCACAGAAATAGTGTAGTTCTTGCACAGTCCCAGATTGCTTTTGTTGGCCTAGGGGTGGCCATGGGCTCTGTTTCTGGGATTTTTCACCATTTCTGGAAGCTTACTGGAGGGTGTTAGTGCAGTGGAGGTAAACACGGAGCTTCTTCTCGTCGGCTCCTGCCAGGCTCACCTGCAGCACCTTGGTACCCACCAGCTTCTTGTAGAGCAGCGAGAGCCAGTAGTCCTGAGGGGCATTAGAAAACACAGGTAAGCACTTGTGTACATTCCAGGAGCACACCTGAAAACATATTCACTGTGTTGCCAGTTTCAGCGATCTTTTCCCTATGATTTTTTCTTTACCGAGTTTTTCACAATATCTATTTCAGCTCCTACAAACGGCATAGCCCAAGAAAAAACCCTGCCTCCAAACTGCAGAGCAGTTACATATGAAAGGTACCTAAGAGTCATTTTCCCTTCACATGCAAATCTCGGAGCTCTCAACGGAAAGCATGGAGAAGAGAGTGCATTTTGGAAGTCTCTTCTGCAGGGTACACAACACCCCAGGGCTGAATCCTCGGGGGATGAGTTGGAGGAAAGCTTATGTCCCATCAACTGGTGTCATGCCGGTAAGAAGCCCCCACCAACTTTTATGCCTTTTGCTAACATCGTGCTTTTGAACATGTTTTGAGATTAGTTTCTGAACGCCAGTCAAGAGTAAACCCTCTGACACCCCAGGATGATGCCTGAGGGATGCCCGAGGTATTTTTTCCCAGGTCTGCTTTATCTTGCATCTTAACTGCTACTTTTCCTCTGTGAAGTCTGTGACTGTACCGAAGAAAGCACGTGGTCTGCAAAGATGCATTTTAGGACTGCAGGGGCAGGCAGGCTGCATTTTGCAGCATTGCTTCTTCAAGCTCAGTCCCAGGGGAGGATGAGCTCCAGCTGGTGCATTTGAGACCTTCTCCCAGCTCATCTGGGAGTTGTCTTTGAGGTTTTCTAAGAAGGTAAACTGTCAGGTGTCTCTCCCGACTCATCACAAACCCAGGGCAGTGACTATTCCTATTGGCCTTGCATGCTCAGACCCTCTGCAAGGACATGTAGCCTTCTGACAGTTGTTGTGCTACTCTATTTCCATGCTAACTAAAACTGATGGGCCTGGGTTTGGATTTCCCTGCCTGTAAGGCATTATGAACTTGCCTAGCATCTGTACTGCCTCTGAATGAGGAACAAGGTACATTCTTTTAGCCTCAATGAAATATATTTTAACTGAGGGAATAAAAAAAGTCCAAAGACACAAGCCTGACAATGCAGCCCCTGGCATGGCAGGACACAACCCCATATGCTGGGTTTCCTCTCAGATGGTCTCTACAAGCCTGTGGAAATCACAGCTTGGTAGCAGAAAAACTAGAGGATGGATAAAAAGAAAGATGTTGTTCTCTCATCCCAAGTTAAGTGCTATTAGCACAAAGAAATATGCTGTACATGCAAGAACAACATATAAATCAAATAGTGATGTTTCATCACAACAGAATGTTATTTCCTAATGAATCAAATGATACTAAAAGCATGTTTTCATTTAATTATACTTCAGCCATTTCTGTAGGCTGAATACACTCATGTGCCAAGAAATGGATGAGTCTGGACTTCATGTTGGTTTGGTTTTCACAAATGATGATAATACCTCATACCATGTCTGTTCAAGAGCCACTCATCACTCAGCTGAGGAGTACTCAAATCAAAACAGTCCACCCAGAAAAACCTTGTGCACTCCAGCTGCATACAAAGAGCATCGTGTCCCAGTGATCAGTCTCTGTAGTGCTGGGGCCTATCCGCACCCCTGCAGTTGCAGTGAAGACGTTAGATAACGTCTGTAACGTGTGTAACGTAACACACAAGGAAACCTGAGCTAACTTTAGGTGTGAGCAACTATCCTACAAAATCTGTGGCTCTCTTGTGTTGCTGAAACAGCTGACTTGTACCTCCACGTTCAGTGCAGGAATACCCACAGCATTCAGCTGGTGCTAGCGGGCTGCATACCTACCGGCAAAGGCTCAAAGTTGGTATCCACCAGGTGATAGGTCCCTGCCCCGAAGAAAACTTGTCTCATCACAACATCAATCCCTTGCCTGGCTGAAAGTCCGAGTTTGTCCAGCCACCTGCCAAACATGAGACAAAAACCATGCAGATGGAATAGTTGACCTCATTGTTGTCCCTTCTCTGATTAGCTTGGAAATTAGGAAAGCAAGAATTAGGGCATGCTGCTGACTTCCTTTTTCAATTCATCTTGCTCGATTACCTTGAAAATAATTTCACTCCACCTCTGGAAGTCCTAGGTGGTGGGAACAGTTGCTCCACTACCCTGCTTGCAGGTGGTGGAAAAACAGCCACCAGATATGATCGTAGAATCCTAGAATGCCAGGTTGGAAGGGACCTCAAGGATCATCTGGTCCAAACTTTCTAGGCAGAACCACAGTTTAGGTGAGATAGCCCAGCACCTTGTCAAGCCCAGTGTTGGGGAATTCACCACTTCCCTGGGAGGATTATTCCAGCTGTGCTCAGAGTGACACTTTTCTTCTGATGCCCAATTGGAATTTCCCCTGGAATAACTTGGACTGTTATCTCTCATCTTTTCCCTGTGAAAAAGGGAGTCTCCATCTTCATTGTAGCTAACCTTTAAATACTGGAACATGGTGATGAGGCTTCCTCTAAGCCTTCTATTCTCAAGGCTGGACGTACCCCATTGTCTCAGCCTTTTCTCAGATGAAAGGCTTCCCAGTCCTTTGACATCTTTGTGACCCTCCTCTGGACCCTCTCCAGCCTGTCTACATCTTTTTTGTATGGCAGGGACCTGAACTGAACACAGTATTCCAGGAGTGGCTTGACAAGTGCTAAGTAGAGTAGGATGATGATTGTTTCTGCTGGTGATGCCCTGTAGGCATGCAGTCTGACCTCGAGCATCACCTTAAACCTTGAGGCCTAGCTAGCAGAGCAGAATCTTTAACAATGATGCATAGTTAGTAGAGCAGAACAGAGAAAATGGCTTGATACAGTGTAATAAAGTTAGAGAAATCAGCAGAAACTTTTAGCCTGCCCGCTTTAAGCTTCCAGAGTGTGGACAAGGGGTCCCAGCCTTATCAGTTTGTGTGTTGTGGTGCATGGACACCTCATAATAACCAATCCCAAACTGTACAGGGATGGCCGCACAGATGGCCAAAGTATAACAGTATGGATGTCTCATACAATAAACGCTGATGCTTAAAGACCCGCCGGTGTCAGTCATTCTGTATTCTGAAAAATGGTGACCCTGATGTGATGATCAGGACTGGATCATCTAGGTCAGCTGTGGAGTGAGCAGCCGGACGGGGACGGCTCTGCTGAAGGGAACAGAAACTTCCAGGGCAGGAAGTTGGGTTCAGAGCCACCTGAGGGTGAGCCCAAGACTCGGGAGTGAACGAGCCTGTACCCCTCAGAAATAGAGGTGAGAGCAGGAGAGAATGTAGTGAAATGAGGCAACCAGGTGCCACTAATTGCCAGGTAGTGGGCGTGAGCTTGTGTTAAGCCCACCTGTGCCTGGTTAGGGCATGAGCATGAGCAGTGGGGGCCCGCCCTAACCAGGCACAGGTGGTCTTAACACAAGCTCACGCCCACTACCTGGCAATTAGCGGCACTTGGTTGCCTCATTTCACTACAAGAGAACGTTAAGGTTATGGGGTCTCAAATGTCTTCTGAGGATAAGTCTATTTTAAACGTCTCTGTGAAAATCCTCCAAAAGAGAGGAACTCAATATGACGACACTGCCATAAGATTTTTGCTCACGTGACTCAAATCTAATGGCTTATATGCCGATTTTAGGAAAAAGCAGGGAAGCTTCTCTTTGAAGCTGCCACAAAGGGAGATCAAACGGCCACGAAAGTGTTACCCACCAGGCGTCTGACCTTGGAGTCACTGAAACAAAACAAAACAAAAGCGGCGGGCGGGAGCACAGAGAAAACCTTGGCCGCCCCTCAGCCCCCAGGGCGGGAGACCCGCGCCCGGCCCCGACCATGACCCAAGAGAAGCCCCCGCAACGCGCACCTCCCAGATCTGATGGAGCGGCACAAACACCACCCGCGGGTCCGGCCCGGCCTCTCCGCAGCACCGGGGAAACACAGAGACCCCGGGGACTGCCCCGCTCAGCCCCGCCGAGCACCGGGGCGGTGCAGATGGGGAGGGGGCAGAGCGGTTCGGCCCTTCCTGCCCGGGAGGATCGGCGGCCGCGGACCCCAATGTGCCCCCGTCAATGCCACCCCCTTGCCTCCGGTACCTTTGCCCCCAGGCAGGCTTCTGCTATTATGAAAGTTAATCAGGGGGTGCCAAGTGACTAAAAGACTACAAAATTAAGATATTTAGTATTATTTCCTTTGAGAAAAGCCTTAACGGGTTGTTTGCATTTGAGATTTGAGTTTTTGTGGGGGTTTTCTTGGTTTTGGTTTTGCTTTTTTGGAGTTTTTTTGTTTCTTGTTTTGTTTTGTCATTTGTCCTTGGGAACTGCAATTGCAATTCCTTGTCATGTATTGTGGTAAACGATTGCTTTGTAGTTGTAAAAAGAAAAGTGTGAATGAGTATGTGAGGGGAAATTCTGATCTGAAACTTCAAGGGTTGTTAAGAGATTTTTATACAATGTGACAAGTGGTGTGAAGGAGACTGCCCATCACCTAAGAAAACTACATTTTGCTCCAAACCCCTTTATTTTTTAAAAAAACTAAAAACCAGCCAAAAGCCGTGAGGCCGCAGTTCCCCTCTATGTCCCTGCAATGCCCTTGTTGATGCAGCCCAGCATCCTCTTGGCTTTCTTTGCTGCTGCAGCTCACTGTGCACCCATACTGAGCTTCCTGTCCACCAGGACCCCCAGGTCCCTTTCCACAGATGCTCCTGGACTGGCCAAGAAATCACCACAGCCAACAACAAGGTTGTCTGCCATCACTAGGCTTTGACTTGCTGACCCACCAGGCCCTGATGAAAAGATCATCAGTGCCTTATAAGAGGGGAAAAAATATACTGCAGCCATGTTTTTAGTTAATTTTCAAAGTGTGAACCAAACATTCCCATGCAATTTTGCCTTCCTGAATCTTAAAATTATCAAAGTGTTAAAATCCTGAAGTCTTTAATTTTCACAAAATGGTAAAAAAAATGAGTACTTGAAGGAAATTATTTACATGACTCAGAGTCCCTTTGGTGAGTAATTTCACAGTGGTTAGAGGATGACATTGGGAAAGGATCACATGAATGACTTTCTATTCCAAAGGACAAATTTAGCATAGGAGATTCAAGACCAGAAACACAACTTTCTCTCCCTTCTCATCCTCATTTTCCATGGGAATCTGCCATCACCTGGGCCTACAATGAACCTCAGGCACTGGGGGAAGGCACAGGGAGCAGCAGGGAGTTATGATCCTCAGCCCAACCATGGCCTGCTCTCCTCCGGAAGCCCAAAGGAGATGTTTCTCCTGCAGGGAATGTATGAAGCCCCCTTCAGCTGGTTCAGTGTCTCATCTCCCCACCCCTGGGACATGGTACTCACATAAAGCCAGCAACATAAGTGTTGGACAGCCCAGGGGCTCCTCCTCCATAGGCAGAGCTTGTCTCTCCTAGCCAGACCTTCTTGTTGGGCACAGTCCCACCAACAATCTGGCCAGTGTGACATAGGGAAGAAGAGAAAGAGACAACAATTTAGGGGTGGGTTTTTTGATTACTGAAATAACAGGCAAAATTTGTGCTTCAACCAAATGCCTATGCATGATGCTTATATTTAAGGGCTAACATCACAGAAATTTTGATCAAAAGGACTAGAAGCAGGTTTATTCCCTGTTCTCTCTCTCTCAAAAAAAAAAAAAAAAAAAAAGTCTGCAAGTAGAACAAGGCAAATATCACTAAAAGCCAGGTCCTGTAAGTCTCCTTGTGCTGAGTTGGGTTATATTCTAAGTTATGTTGTTCTTGGGGTCTCAACATACAAAGAAATAAGGGTGAGGAGCAGGGGGGGTATGACCACAGATTACATCCATAAGTAGTAACCAGGTAGGTGGGTAGGTAGATGAAAATGTAAAGGTTGTTGATATATCTGGCACCATGCTTGCAGTATGACAAACTATTGGGGTTCATCTATTATTAGTATTATTGGTTTTTTATTTTGAATTTACAACTTCAGCAGCACCCAAGCTTTGATGATCCCTATTTAATGCTGGTGAGAACTTGTCCTTTATCCTGCATTCTCTGCTAGGCCCCTGGAAACAGAACGTGGGAATGACTGAACAAGACAAGGCACCTCCAGGACTTCATGTACAGCAGTGGCAAAGGAATCCAGCACCTTGGGGCTCAAGAAGTCCTCCCTGGTTGCACTTCGTCCATTCACATAGTAACTGGAAATGGAAAAAACAAAAAACATCCCCTGCCACAGCCAAAATTAAAGAAAAATACAGCCACTGGTACCAAACACCCCTGAGAGTACTCAGTTGCTTGATAGCTTTATCCACAGCATTAATCTTCTGTTCAGTTCTTTTTTGTTTTTTTGTCCAAGTGTGTTGTTTGTCTTTTAAGGACTACTGGGTATAATTACCTCAGGAGAGACAGGATATCACAGAAATTGTGACAAACAGAAGTGGTAGAGATTTTTTGCATATACTCATTCAGAATGAGGAAAACACTATAAGAGTCAGAATAAGAGCCAGCTGATGTAAATCTTCTCTTGCTGAGATACTTCTATGTGCTTATTTTGCTTTACTGTTTCAAGTTATATATTAAACAGACCAGCTACCAGATTCTGTCTCCCTGTTGGAGTATTTTGGCCATCTGAAGGGAATAGGATGGAGGCATCTCTACAGCATCACAAGCTTTTCACTCATGTTTGAATAAACAGAAGGAAATTGGAATCCTGTGGTTTCATCGTGCTGTCACTCAGTCCTAACAGCTGTAGCTGACATCTTCCAGCCACAAGGGGAAGCTAAAACCTGATAATCCTAAATTAGTAAAGAAAATAATGCATGCCCATTTTAAGCTAAAGCAGCCGCAGGGCAAGAACAGTCTAGGAAGGAGAGAGGGTGCCTTTTATGTCTTGCTAGCTGCTCCAAATGCATACATAAGTCATGTATGTATAGATACATAAAACATAAGCACATCTTTTCCCACAATTACCTGACTGCTACACGTCCCCGTGCTGCATTCAACTCTGGAAGGAAAACCACCTTCCCATGGCAATCACTTTCAAAACATGCCGAGTTGATGAGGCAGGTGCCCTGGGGACCACTTGCATCACTGCCCGCTTTAAAAGCCACAGCACAGGAGGGAAGGGCTGGCACCGTGCCACTGCAGGGGGGACCTGAGGGCAGCTGCACACAGGCAAAAAGAGAGAGAGCAAAAGAGAGAGAGCAAAGAGAAGGGAGCAGGAGAAGCAGCTAGAACTTTGGACCAACCAGACCTGCAGGGATTTCCCCTTAGAGCAAACAGACATAAAGAGACAAAAAGGCAGCATGTAACATGAGCTCATTTTTTACAAGGAGTGCATTTGCCAGCATGGTCACCAGTGGCTCCCTGAGTTTGCTTTTAGAGGGTGAAGCTTTCACTGCATCAGGTTCAGCCCTTCAAATACTATGAAGGGCACCAACATCAGAGGTACTGACTCAGTTTCAAAGCCATCTATGGGTTGTTTAAAACCTTACGTGAAAAACCTGGTCTCACAGAACTCCATCAGTGGCATCTCTGCTTAGCTACCTTCTTTTCCTTCTGTATGGACATCCCTTTCCTCCACGGGGAAAATGCAAGGATTGGCAAAGCTTGAAGTTTGGAGGCAGCTGAGTCTGCAGCTCAGCTCCCAGTAGCTTTTGGTACATGTTCAAACATAGCCTATGCAAAAAGGCTCAACTGCTGCAGGGATTCTCTGTGTGATGGGGAGAACCATGAACTACCCCTTCATGCTCCTCAGAAAACAGAACCTGCTGTGACACCTTTTTCTCCACATTCTTTTTCTGCTTTTCCCAGTGAACTTATTTAGTGAGCAAAATGACCCTGTTGCCACACTGCATTCCCTGCTGCACCAAGTAGACTCTGTGGAGGCCTTCTGCACTTCTGTAATGTTCACCCTCAATTCATCTCTTATTCTGAGCAAAGAAGTTTGCAGTGAGGCACCTGAGGGACCTGCTGGAAGGGGTATTTCACCCTTTCTCCTTGTGGGGATGTTCAAACTGATGTTTTAGAAAGAAAGCAGATTATAAACAGGGGGGATGATGGTATCTGAGCAGTACTTACTGGTGCCATGTGACAGAATTGATCACCTTCCCTCCTGACTTCAGGAAGCTGCAACCAAAAGGGATGTGGTAGAGAATGGGAGGTTAGCAGGGAGAATCACTGAATGGGTTGGGTTGGAAGGGACCTTAAATATCACCCAGCTCCAACTCCCCTGCATGGGCAGGGACACCTCCCACCACACCAGGTTGCTCCAAGCCCCATCCCATGGCCTTCAACACTGCCAGGGATGGAGCAGCCACAACTTCTCTGGGCAACCTGGGCCGGGGTCTCACCACCCTCACAGGAAAGAATTTCTTCCTAATGTCCAACCTAATTCTCCCCTCTTCCAGTTTAAGACCATTTCCCTTTGACCTTTTGCTATACCTTTACCTGTGTAAAGAACTCTACCCCAGCTTTCTTGTAGGCCTCCTTCAGGTACCAGAGATGGGCCACAGTCCCCTATGAAGGAGCTGTCATGTACAGCCCTACCCTCTCCCCCTGGCTGGCAGGAATGAGGGGGAACTGCTGTGGGGCCATGCAGTAGGGCCATAGAGATTCCTAGGGTGGAAAGCCCTTGTTAACACAGCACTAGAGGCAGAACTCAGTTGAAAGTTGATCACTGGAGTGCTGCTGGTGTCTTGGTTTCATCTGGCTGTGTATTTAAACCTTGAGCTCATGCACGTAAGTAAGATTTCAGTCATCCCCAATCAAGGGAAATAAATATCTAGCATGAGTTAAAACATAGGAAAGTAGTTGCCAGTTAGACTGGATGCACCCATTTGTAAAAGATTTGTATTGATTTGGAACATAAAATCCTTAAAATTAGCAGAAAATCACAGAAAATCCTGCTGTACACCCTCAGGCCACGCCAGGGGGTGCTGCCCAGGCTCCTACCTTCTCAGCAATCTCTGTGTGTGCTTTCGGGGCTGACCAACATCAGGACCATAGAGCTTGGTGTGCTGGTAGAAGGTGTAGTTACTTAGAAGCTGCCGTAAGTGGATAAAATCTTGCCCAAGCTGGAAGCCATCAATGTAGATGCCAGATTTCTTCCTGAAGCTGTTGGGCTCTGGAGAGGATACAGAAGCATCAGCACTGTAGTTCTGGGGCCTGGCATCTCATTCCCCAGGGGGAGTGCCAACCACTCGTGATCTGGCATGATACAGGAGAGAGGTTTGAAGTTGACAAGCATGAGACTGAAAGCCCAGGTGATGCAGCGTGCTATGCCCCAGACAATCCCCACAGGTGACATCCTGCACCTTGCTGCACCTCATCTCAGAGCCTTTGGTAGGAACACCAAAATTATTTTAATTTGCTCATTTTGGGGGCCTTCTGTGAAATCCCTCCTCACGAATGAAGACCTTAATATTTTCCAATAAAATATCACCTTGCTTTTATGGGCTATCATCCTAAACATGCAAAACAAGCAGCCCTTACCCTGAGGTGGTCCTTTTCCAGGTGACTGCTGGCCTGGCCCACAAGCAGGCTTCCACGCTTACCATTCCCAAGCTCCCAGGAGATGTTGTATCTCTGTGAAGCACAGTAGTCCAGCAGTGCCTGGGCATTTGAGCTGTCCCACTGGAAGCCATCTTTCCGGAGCAAGGCGTTAAGCCCAAAGATCAGGTGGAACCCTGAGCAGTTTACGAAGCTGTAGAGAATATCCAGAGTGTTCCCTGCACAGAGAAGGGGAGGATGCTCATCTCGAGGCTATGGCGTGCTAGCTGAGCTCTGGCCAATACAGTCTTTCCTGCTGTATTTATTTAGCCTGGTGCTGCAGATGTGCCAACCTCTCCAGGTAGGCAGAAGAGCCCAGATATTACTACAAACCATGCTGCAAGGTGCTGAGATCCTCACAACTCCTGCAGCAGCTGAATGTGAAGTGGGAGGCAGGAGAAAAAGATTTCCCAGAAACATTTCACCTACTTGGAAAAATATTAAATTTTTCAGTGGTTTCAGCTTCTAGCAGCCTAAAACCCTTTTGCCTCAGGGCACAGATTTACAAACCCCTGGTCCTAGGAGAAAAATCCACTGAAGTCTTACTTGTAATGGTGGTGTTTCTGTGCTTTTTTCGGTTATAGTCTGCAAGAATCTGCTTCTCCTGGCTGGGCCACTGGGACAGCAACAGCTTCTCGACAGCAGCAAAGGCAGGTGTTGAGCCACAAGGCCCTGGAGAGCAGAAGAAGGTTGATAGCAATTAGGTCCTCACCTTCATGATCAGGGTTCAGCATGCAAAGAGCTGCATCACCCGAGAGGAAGCACAGGAGAGTCATGCAGTCCTGTGAAACATACCCCTACCTTCAGAGTGTTAGGTGCACAGAAAAAAAAGGGCTGGTTTGATGAATAAATACATGTTATATGAAATTTCCCAGTGTAAGGTGATGGAGATGGCAGGGTGAAGGAAGGCTGAGCTGTGCTTCTGGGAGCAGTCACATCCCGGTAAGCTATTTTAGCTGGAGCACCATCTGGAAACCCTCGTTCCAGCCAGCTGACAAAGCACATGCAGCAGTGCCCAAGGAGCAGATAAGCCACTGTGGCATGCAGTGGGACAGCAGGGTCCATGGCTGCTGTGGGCAGGTACAGGGTGATGCTTCTGCTCTGCTGGTCTCATGCAATGCAGGGGGGAAAGCACTGACCCCCCCGTGTGGCTCCAACAGCAATGCCATTGGCAGCAGCCACAAGACACATTTTTTCTTCAAGGCTCATATTTTTGTTTTGGTTTTGTTTTGTTTGTTTATTTTGTTATTTTTGCTTGTTTTGGTTTTTGTTAGGTTTTGTTCTGGTTTTTTGTTGTCATGCAAATCAAGAACAAGCCATAACCAGAGAGGAAGGCACAAGCTGCAGTCACAGTTAGCCAGAGAGGAAGCAGCCACCCAGCAAAGAGGTATGGGAGGGAGATGACCACCAGTTGTACAGTGATGCACAGTTACACTGTGGTGCTGTGCACCACTGGAAGAGATGGGTTTTTTTCATCTGAAACACCTCTAAGAAGTGCTTTTGCTGAGTTTAAAGAGGAAATGGACTTCACTGCAGTTGGAAACCTCATGGACCAGCACAAGCTAAAGCCCCAGGAAGTAGTCTGATGGGTTTGTGCTTGACCTGTTGAAGCAACAGGAAGGCAAAGCTGCACTCCCAGCCTAGCTCTGGCTTCAGCCAAGATAGAGAAAATGGATACTCTGTTCTCAAAAGATTATTACTTCCATCCACTACTTAATTTTCATCATGAAACCACAACTTTTGAGCTGACCTTGACTGCCTCCCAGGCAGTGTGGGAGCTCCCAAGGCTGCTGCAGGAAGCACGGGGTGCCAAAGGGAGAGTTCCAGCAGATGCTGGGGTGGACATGATGTCCCCTGTGCCCTTCCTCCCTTTTCCATGGCTGGTGCTGCTTCTGCCACAGACTGTGCTGAAGGTCCACAGATCTCCTCTCCATGGAGGAGAGCAATGGTGAGCCTGTGGAGGACACCCAGAGCTGCTGCTATGCCCTTGTGGCTTTCCCAGCTTGCATCAAAGCCACGTGCTAAACCTAGAAGTTTGAGTCTAACAGGTTGATGCCCATTTTACCTTGCTGGACCTCAAGTTCCCAGAGGGTTTTCTCTTCTGGAGTTGAATCCTCGTTGGGATCAAAGATGAGAAAATCTGTTTCAGTGCCACCAAACCTCAGGAACCCTGGGGACAGGGCTGCTGCCAGGGCACGGAGTTTGACATTGCTGAGGAAGGGATGTCAAGAAACAGAAGAAACACTGAATTCATGCAGACTCTGGCCTTGGTGTAGAGGCTAAACACAGCAAGTGCTCAGAGCGACACATAGGTGACCTGGGGCTATCCAGTAGCTTCAAGGCACTCCTGATCCCTTGCTGGACCTGTGCCTCAACGCACTGTGCAGCAGAGATAGTACTGACAAGGAGGGCCAGGAGAGTGCTGGGGAGGCTGGAAGGCGGAGACATGCCCTAGGGAACATGGTTGCAGACAGGGAGCCAAGTCCTGGGGGCAGAGTAAGGGAATACTTCAAAACAGGTTTGGTTTGGGTTTAGGTTTTTTTGTCCGAGGCATCTTTTTCCCCCAGACTTTTTATTTTTCGATTATATGAAACTACCACACCAGTCCTGTGAGAAGGTGGGTGTAAATATGATTTTATACCATCAGTCCTAATTTCCATCAAGTGACTGCTTTTGTTCCCAGGACAGATTAAGAGTCCACGCTGGGACAAGCATTAGCTTTAGGGTAGCAGGCTGATAAAGCAACCTAAGTTCTGCCCCTGTGACTCACACTTATCCCGTGCAGGGTGTGCAGCACAGACACCCAATGTTTGCTGGGGAAACCACAAGGATGCCAGTCCCACAGGCACTATCTGCCCCACACACAGCAGATTACAGGCCACCAAGTACTTCCTCCTCTTTGAGGCAGTGGGGCTGCCCCAGTCTAAACTCCGTGGTGTGTGTGCAGTTGAGGCTGGAGGTTAGAGAGCTGAATAGTGTCCAAAAAGCTAACGTCATGTATCTACACACCTTGGTGACCAGGAAAAGGTGAAAGTGGTGGGAGGAGGAAAATCAGGACTGGGGATGAAAAGTGGTACCAGAGAGGTAATTAGTTAAGATAGGTTCCAAAAAAGTCAGAATCAAAGGGAACAGCATACAAAAAATAAAAATATAATAATAATAAAATGGAGTAACAGCGGGGAAGAAAAGGGCAAGAGAGAAGCCAGAGCCCAAAGGGTTAGGTATAGAAGACTTGTTCAGTATAACACGGGGGCGATAAAGGGCTCCGTTTTCAGGATCTCTTGATTCAGTTTTGGTGGTGACAGACCTTGCTCAGCTTGCTCAGTTTGACTTTATGTTGATAATGCCCAGGCAAGCGTTTACAAAGCTGCCTGAGGGCTCGGATGATTTTTTATTTGGCAGAGCAGCAGGGCTCGCAAACCCCAGTCCCACCAGGCGCAATTCCTTTGCTTGGCAGTTTCCTTCTCTTTATTTTCTCCTCGCAGAGCAGTTCCTCTCCTCGCTTTACCCGTGTGCTATCTCCAGAGAGCAAGGTAGCCTTACCCCCTCCCCCCAAACCCTAGCCAGACTTTGTCCTGACACAGCACGCAGCTCTCAGCACTCCCAGCTGCGTTTAAGTCTGAATCCAGCTGGATTCAAGACTCCGGGCTGGCACACGTTCTGTTGATTCCGAAATGCCCGCTTCCCCTCCGGAATGCCCGAGGAGCCCCCTCTTCCCGCAGCTGCAGACCCCTCTCCGCCCGCCAAGGACCTCTCCTCAAAAGAACCTCCGTGTCCGCCCCCACCCCGGAGCTCTTTTTTTGTTTTGCGCAAAACCAAGAGGAAGGGAGGAAGGGAGGAAAGGAGGCGGCTCACCTGAGCAAGGCGACAAAGCGCGGGTTGCGGGCGATGCTGGCGTCCAGGGTGAGGGAGAGGAAAGCCGGGCTCACCTCCCGGAGGGGACTACCCCTCAGCCCCAGCCGCAGCAGGGCGGCCCGACGGCCCCCCGCCAGCCCCAGAAGCAGCAGCAGCACCAGCAGCAGCCGCAGCATCCTCCGGTGCCGGCCCGCCGCGCCGCCGGTACCACCCCGCGGAGGGCGGGGACGACCCGGGGGTGGGGTCCCGGCCCTCCGCTCCCCGCCGGGGCGGTCGTGAGCAGCCAGCGCGGAGACACCTTCCCCTCCCCTTACCCTCGGGAACGGACTGCGAGCTGCAGTAGCATTCTTGAAGCGCAGCCTTGCTCCCCGAGTCACTCCGCCGTGTCCCAAACCAGCGCCGAGACACTTGAGGCCCGTACTGACTTTCCCAGCCCTCACAAAACGGACCGGGGTTTCGAATCTGGTTCCTTGCCCGCTCAGACCTCTTCATTATCGCAGCGTACTGCGGCTGACCAGCCAGCTTTCCGTCTCACGCCTGCAGCCCAGGGTACCTGGGTGCCAAAAAACCCCAAACCAACAGATGGAAAATGAGCACGGAACACTGCTGCTGCAGAGGGGGTGTCACATCCCAGCGAGATGCCCAGAGAACCTGCGGCAAGTGCCGCTTGGAGATCCTGCTGCTTCAGACCGAGACACTGCTGCACAGAGGTACTTGTTGATTGCAGCCAACGAGGAAATTTTAATCACCTTACAAAAAGGAATTAAGCTTGCCCAGGGCCTGCCCTCGGTCCTCTCTGAGGAGTGGAGCCTGTGCTGAAACCCTGTGCTTGGCCACAGCCAAACCTTCCCCTTGGGCCCTGGCAGGAACCTGCCAGCCACAGCCAGGGTGTGAGCAGTGCTTAACTCTCACTGCTGAAACACCCTCAGTTTTTACACTATTACACTGAACTCCAAGAAGCATTTGGATGACACTCTTGGGCACATGGTGTGGTCCTGGGGGTGCCCTATGCAAGGACAGGAGCTGGACTTGATGACGGTGATGGGTCCCTTCCAACTCAGAAGATTCCATGGTTCTATGAACTTCACTGTTATATTTCTCACCTGTGTCAGTGTTCTCCTGAAACATCCATGCTTCTTACTGCTTGTTTTTCAAAACAGTCACCTGCTGGGACACACTGCAAATTGTCCAGCCCTTATCTGTGACCTTGCTTGGGTGCAGAGCTTCCCACACTCCACGTCAGGACAATAATCAGCGTGGCTCAAGTGCTAGCCTGCCTGGCCCTTCCTGTTCCCTCTTGCTCTACATTTTTGTACTATTAAGTAACTCCCTACCAGAACGAGAAGAACTAGACCAAATTAACCCCATTTCTGATAAACACATCCATGGCTCTGCCAGAAAGGAAATGGTGACACTCCTGACTGTCTCACTATCTTAGTCAGGGTAATGCTTCCCATTTTGGGGGTATTACCACCCCTGCCTACACCCACAGGAAGGGCTGGGGTGACTTTCTGCCAGAGGAATAATTCATCTATCAGTAGATGACAGGAGTGCCACACAAATTACGCAGCCCCAGGAGTGAATCAAGGGTTTAATAATGTGGTTCAGTGTGCAACTGCTGCAGATCATGTCCAGGAAATGTTAATGCCTTAGGCGAGATGCAGCCTGTGCATGATTTTTTTCCTTACTGGAATTCACTCCTTACCCCTTTAAGTTCCTCTGTGGAGAAGGTGCTTTGAGTTACGTGCCACCAGGCTGTATTTGTGCATCTTGGTGGATGCACAAGGTATGTATTTTAGTGGTCAGTGTTGGATTCCTTTGCTGTGTACAGATGCAGGTAGAAAAGATCAAATGTGTTATATAAAAGCAGCCTGCAAAACCTTGGAGCTGGAAAAGAATGCCTGTGGTATCACTACCTGGAAGAGCTACAGGTACTTAATGGGAATTGGTGACTTTTCCCAGGGAATTTTTCACATTGTATAATACCCATTTTTACATATTGTGAAGTAAGGGAGATCAATACAGGGGTATTTGGACTTTTATGGAAATTAGGGCAGAATTCGAGTGGTGCCATGTGAGCTCAAAGACGAAGCTGTCCCGGAACCAGGAGTAGGCTTAAAGCCAGTCCATGTTTTGTTTGGAGTCTGCCTTGTATCAGCATCCCATCCCACTTCCTCACTTCACAGAAAGCCAGGCCCTGCCTTGTGGTATTCAAATGCTTTGGTCAGGCAGTTCTGCTTCTCCCACACCAGCAATGCTGTTAGCAGACACACTGTGCCAACTCGGTTTTAACAACAGAGATGAAAATAAATGCAAACACACACAAAAAACCCAAAACAAAACCCAAAACACTTTCCAGGAATTTCCATCCAACAGTGGAAAGAAAGCACCACACTATCACTAATAGCAGCTCCAGTGCTGTTCCTGGGCAAGAACCAAGAACTGATGCTCAGTGGTAAAGCATATATATATACACACACACACACACATATATATATATACACACACATATATATATATGCATATATATAGAAATGTATACAAAGCAGCTTCAGAAGGGAAGAATTGTCCATTCAAAAGGCAAGCAATTGCCTTGACATAGCAGTGTTTGTGTGGATGAACAGAAATGATCTGTCAGAGGAGCACATTACCTGTTTGTATATAAAACACAATAAAAAGATGAAACCAAGGCAAGTTGATACTAAGACTGGAAATTATAAGAACATAGCAAGGTAACAATCATAGTGGTTTTTTAAGCTGTCCTTATTCCCTGCTCTCAAACCCTCAGCCAGACCCTGTTCTGACACAGCACACAACTCCCAACACTCCCAGCTGGGTTTATTTCTGAATCCAGATGGATGTAAGACTCCGGGATGGCACACTGTCTGTTGATTCAGAGAAGAAAACAATACTTTGTGTCTAGTTTTTAGAAGTTACCTTTGAAGTCCACAAAGCTACATAGTAAAAAGCTTCCTTTCCACTGAATCTGCAGCTGACAAATTCAGGTGCTGCAGGAGCTGCTGAGCTCCATCATCCCAGAACACCAAACAGACCACCACAAAATAACTCAGCCTCTCTCTGAATCAAAGCATAAGGCTTTAAGTAGTAATATTTGACTGTCATCACAACTGATATTCAGCGTTAGACCACCATGCTTGAAAGAGAAGAAATGAAGCTTTAACAGGCAGAACAAAGCAAGAGATGATGAGGCAGGACCATCTCATGTGGCTGCAGCTTTCCAGAACAGAAACACAATAGTTCTCATTCACACAATGAAAATTAAAAGCTAAACGTTAACCTAAGCCTGACTTTCTTACCAGTCCCCTTCCAGAGGGACAGTTTTCAGTAAGCTTTTTTTACAAGGGTTTCTGAAAGTATAGAATTATGGACTCAGGGGGAAAGAATAGAACTGCACAAACATGAAAACTGGTCTACACGAGCAAGTTGGAAAGTAGAGTGAAAAGGCATTAAGACTAATATGCACTGAGGGTTTTGGTCAGAACACTTATTCTGCACTAATTGCAACCTGAAGAGACACACATACATCCAGTTTACTGACAGTTATGACTGAATCGCTAGGAATGTCCTATAGAGCATATTTTTTATGACCTACCTTAGCTTGAAAACATCTACTGCTATTTCATGTAGATAAGCTAATTGTCATTGTTGTTTTCCTTTTAATACAGGCTTTAAGATTTAAATATCCCACTGGGGCAAGTGAGAATCTACGCCTCCCAAAATGCCCTAAAACCCATGTTTAGGACAATCTCTCCTAACAGACATTCACCAAACCAATGTATACCCGTCCTGACACCTGCACATTCTACTGCATTTTACAAGCCCGGGACTGTACCTGACAACAAAGCACCTCAACAGCATCCAGCAGAGCAAAAATACTGTGACTGGCAGCTGTTTTATACTTTTTACACCTCTCCCATCTCCACTTAGGGGAAAAGCCCAGCCAAGAAAGCTTTCTGTGGAGAGAACATTTAATGCTACATTAACACATAATGTGCTGTAGAAAGAAGCAATGTGAAGGACGTGTACTGCTCTGCTCAAGTTTGATTTCAGAAAATGAGACAAGCTGCACACAGCAAAGTTTTAGTGCAAATCACTGCAGTTTCATTTCCTTCACTTTTTCTGCTATCAAAGGTCACAGAGAAAGCCTTGGGAGAACACACTCATCCACCTGGTAAAGCACAGCTTGTGTAAACAGAGCAGAGATGACAAATGTCAACCTCATTTTCTTTCCATATCAGCTTCATGCAGACCCAAAACCTTTGGTTGTTTCAAACCAGCTTGTTTCAAACCAGCTCCATCCTTTGTGGGAAACCCCTGACTTCACTTCTAAACATGCATGTCAAAATCTGATTGTGCAGTAGTGCTGGTTGTTATGGTGATGTACAAGGCTGTAGATGGGCAGGCAGTGACCCAGCAATAGACAGCTGCCAGAAATAACTTTCCCCTGCTGTTCCTTATCACAGTTTAAAAGTAAAAGTGTACACTTTAAATTAGCATACAAATGCAAGTGTCTTTGAAAGCATTGTGACAGAGGTTACCAGCTCATTAACTACTCTCATAAGCAATTAATGGATTATTTCCCCAAAGTGATGCTTTCAAACTTTGGAGGAATGCCATCAAGCACCAATAAAACTTCAGAGCAACTGCTTAGGCCTGAAAGGCATCACTGAAACTTTCCTACATGCGTGCTCCATCAACCACCTAGCAGCAAACTCACATTTATGCTGGAGTAAGCACCATCTGTCTTTTGATGATAACACAAATAAACCAGTGAATAATGTAAAATATCTACCATTTGGTCAAAAGTATGTCTCAGTTAAAAGGAAGAGGCCCTAAGAGACAGACTAAACCTCAAGTCATGGCAAATAGTGCCTTTGGACTTAAGAGCCAATTATACCTTATTGTGAGAGACAACATGTTCTGTTCCAATGGTTCCACAACCATTAGTGCCCTAAGCACTTAAGGATCAGTCCCAAGATGCCCCTGCAGGCACTCAAGGTGGAAGTTGCAATGAACCATGTTGCCTCTGAAAGTGCTGTTTTTAAGTTCTTTACCTGGTTTAATATTGAATGTAGTCAAACATTTAACTTATATACACTTTGTAAGCCACAACAAAGTATCACAATTATGGTCTTAGAGGTGTGATTCTGCTAAATTATGACTTAAATGATTCAATTTCTATCTATGACTTCTTTAATACAACACTAAAATGAGCTCCAACATCCTAGCTTTTTCATCAGTTTTTCACCATTATCCATTTCAGTCAAGTGTTCAACCCCTAACAACCCCACTAGATTTTAAGATTCCCATTTATCTTGCATCCCAACACAATTAACCTAAGTTAGAATAAGGTTTATCTTACTTTTTCTTTACTGGGGACACCCAATTATACATGGAAATGCTATTTTTCCATCACTATACTGACTACCACAATTTAACCCAGCAGCCTGTCACAGCTTTCAAGTCTTTCTTAATGTGCTCTAACACTGGTATGCACTACACACCAGCTTTGAAAAAGGAGTTTATCCTGCTACAACTGAAGTACACAGACATTTCAGGCACCTTCAAACTTCTGTTCAAAAGGGCTAATTTCTTACTGGAACAAAAGTGGTTCAGACACTTTTGAAAATCCCAAGTAGTATCACTGACACTTGCTCACGAAATGTCAGAACTTGATCTGGTTTCTCAAAAAGATCAGTTCTTCATCTTTCTCAGTCCTCACATTTTGAAGGCTGCTATAAGGTTTTGAAGGCTGCTATATAAACCCTGAAATAATCTTCTCTTGGGGAATTACCAGAGACTGAAATTTGATATTTATATCTTTGGACAGGACTTCAACTAGGCACCAGGAGGGACAACTGCTTTGTTATGAATTGTAACTCATTCTCTCCTTTGAGTATAGATATTCCTTCAAGCAGGAATTTTGGAGAAGCTTAACTCAAGCATGTGTTCTAAAGGAATATCCAATGGAAAGGCATTAATTAAATCAGCTATGAGCCTAGGTAGAAGCTCTAGGTAGAAGTACGTGCCAGCCAGTCAGCCCAGTCCCCAGAACACTCCTATGGCTATGTCTAAAACCAGGAATGAATTAAGATGACATCTTTTGATCCTTATCTCTTGATCAAGAGGTTCTAGTCAAAGCCTTCAAATGTAGCCAACTTTCCAAGAAACATTCTGAACTCCCAACTCACAGAAACTGAGGTATACAAAATATGTTGAATATTTATTATAATTACAGCAGTTTTGCACAGGGTAGTTAAAAATTTAAAAATTTTAGTATTTGAATTCATGATTTTTCTTCATGACAATTGGTCAGTAGGTACCTGGGATATCTGTAGGCACCTTTAAGAGTTCTTCAGCTTCTTCCTGTAAAGCCTCAGCTTTTTCACTCAACAGCATCTGTAATGAAAAAATATTAGGAAATGAATACAAGCACTAGTTATAACTGTTAGACAAGTTAAAACACAAATGTTTCTTTCCAAACCTGCAGCTAGTCTGTAAAAAAGCATCTGCTTACTGCTTACAGGACCACAGTAATGTTGCCTCAAAGGACATTTTCACAAGTATTACTACCAACATTTTTTTACTGTTTAGCATATACTGATATGAAAAACAAACACAAATTTATACAGTAAGTTTTCTCAGTTTTGCTATCACATTAATACACAAAATTTAACAGCACATAATCAGTTTTGTCTAGAGTTGTCACCAAGATTATTTTTAACCTTACAAGTGTACCTGCTATGTTGGAATAAACAACTTTAGGCCTACAGAATTCTGGAATGCCAGGTTGGAAGGGACCTCAAGGATCATCTGGTCCAACCTTTCTAGGCAGAACCACAGTTTAGGTGAGATAGCCCAGCACCTTGTCAAGCTGAGTCTTTGCAGTGCCCAGTGCTGGGGAATTCACCACTTCCCTGGGAGGATTATTCCAGCTGTGCTCAGAGTGAAAACTTTTCTTCTGATGCCCAATTGGAATCTCCCCTGGAATAACTTGCACCATTATCTCTCATCTTTTCCATGTGCCTCCCTGTGAAAAAGGGAGTCTCCATCTTCATTGTAGATACTGGAACATGGTGATGAGGCTTGTTCTAAGCCTTCTTTTCTCAAGGCTGAACATGCCCCATTGTCTCAGCCTTTTCTCACATGAAAGGCTTCCCAGTCCTTTGACATCTTTGTGACCCTCCTCTGGACCCTCTCCAGCCTGTCCACATCTTTTTTGTATGGCAGGGACCTGAACTGAACACAGTATTCCAGGAGTGGCTTGACAAGTGCTAAGCGGAGCAAGACCCTCAGGTCCCTTTTTTCACAGAGCTGCTCTCCAGCCAGGTGGATCCCAGTCTGTGCTGCACTCCTGGCCTATGTTCCCCCAGGTAGAAGACTTTACATTTGTCCCTGTTGAACTTCATAACATTCTTGTCAGTTCACTATGTCTGTGTAGTCTATGTTTTTCTGGAAGGTGGCTCTCCTGTGGTGTTTAATTCCCACTCACCTTGGTGGCCCCTGCAAGCTTCATCAGGGTGCACTTGATTCCAAAATACAAATAATTTATGAAGGTATTAAATAGGACTGGTTCCATTATCAATCCCTGGAGGACCCCACTTGTGACAGGCTACCAGTTTGAAAAGAAGTTATTTACCACCACCCTCCAGGTGTGACCTGTCAGACCCTCACCCACCATACAGTCCACTTGTCTAGACTGTGACATAAGAAGTTGTGCCTTGTTGCCAAAATTTATTACAGGATTTTACATCATACTTATAGGACTCCCAGTATTAGCAATTGCTCAGTCTACCAGCCTGGACTGTTCATTGCTGGCAGCTGGAGTTCAACAGTCCACCAGTATGCATAACACATGCAAGCTAACTTCCCAGTTCAATAAAACTTCATCAATTTGGTATCTGAGATATTAGTAAGCTAAATTGCTAAGCTTGGAACCGATGCAGATGACTACTCTGCAGATATCCTTTTCTTTTGGTTTGCCCAGCAGCATGGAGCCTGCAACAACATTAAATGTTCATGGCCTTTTAAGCATGTAACCTCCAAAGTTAGTACTTTTACTTTGTGAGAATATTTTGAGAATATACACACCCAGTGACAACACCATTTCTACAACAATCATTCATTTATTCTGGGCATTCTCTTTACTGAAAGCTTGCTAATTTAGCAGAATCTACCATGAGGATGTTGTAACAGGAGATTATTAATGGAGGTTCAGGAGAGCAAATACCATTTAAGAAATAAAATACTTCCTGGATTTTGTTGTTAAGGCACAACTCTGTCTTTCACAGATCTTTTCTCTTGGATTATTTTTCTGCATCTCAGGTACTACATGTGCCTTTGAAGTAGATTTTAAGTGAAGGCCCTTCTCATGATGGATATTCAAACCAGAAAACAATTCAAAAGCATAACAGGGCATGACAAACACAATCTAAACAGGTGAGGGTAACCCTGTACCTTACTGGTTTTCATTTTTACAGTCCTGAAAATCCTGCTCTTTTAACACAACTGACACTGGGATTCCTGTAAGGGAAGTCCTGAGGCATTAGCAGAATGGAGCATTTTCAGTTATGACTCAGAGTGGAGAGATCACAGTATTCACTTAGGCCTTGCTTTTCATCAGAAAAACTGTCAACATTTTTGCCCTTTGCATTTGCAGTAATGCCTTCAGAAGTGACTGAATCCTTTACTTCCCATGTCAAACATCCACTTTTGACACACTGAAGTTCTAAAGCAGGTTTTTATAGCTTTGCTTCTAACTTACCTTTGCAGATGAAACAATCTGTTTGGCTTGACGGCGTGACAAGTGCTCTATCATCTTGACCATAGTTTCTGGATCTGCATTAGCCAAGTGTGCTAAAGTTTTGTACCCTGCATTATAAAGCTGTTTTGCTCGTGCCTGCAAGTCCAAAACTGTGTTAGAGTAATAGAACAAGCAATATGAATTACCATTAAGTACCAATCTCTGTACCAGTCTCAAACATTTTATCTTTGCTTATCAATCCAAGTCTCTTTAATTTGTCTTTCAACATGACTCACCGAGAATCTTTACTACCCAAAAGTACTGCTTTACCCCCAATAGTTACCTCCCCATACAATCTTACTCAGCTCTTAGGAATCCATTTGGCATTACTGTCTCTAAGCCTACATAACACTGATTCTGCCATCACCTTTTATTATGTTTTCTGCATCCACTGTCACTGACAAGAGAGACTGTCTTGCATTTTTCAGAGGTGTTTAGGTGAAAGGAGGGCTCATTTTATCCTATTTCTTTTTCCACAAAATTTTCGTGGAACTGAGCTTTCAAAAGAGTTCCACAAAAGACTATACTTTCCACTTCCAAGCTTATAAATATTTTGTCTTTAGTATCATTTTTATTTCTCTAGTTTTCTGCAAAGTGGTGGCTGTGTCACCACTTTACACAGAAGACAAACATTACAAGAGAAACTCTATAGATTATCACCAGTTTAAGAGGGTGTGATTATCTCCTTCTCTCAACTTGGCTTGATCCTGTTGCTATGTAACTTAGCCAGGCAGTATTTGCTTAACAGAGGGTATCTGGGTAAACAGTTCTTTTGAGTAATAAATACTGCTACAACTTCACAAATGGTTAAATTAAAATTTCAACACCAGTAGTAGTAGATTACTAGACTCAAGGCTTTAGTATCCTGAATTATAAGTCATTTAATTAAAAAGTGTTACACCTCCAAACATTTAGTCAATTATCCTTTGTTCCTCACCTCTTTTAAAGAAAACAAAGGACAGAAAGACATCTCTTAGACAGCATATATGGGGTTTTTTAGCATTCATATGTACTGGCTCACAGTTTACATTCCACCATGGTAACTCTGTGTTCATTGATGTGAGCAGGTGTCATTAACTTCACTAAACGTAACTACTAATTGTCAGCAATTATTTCCTGCAGGCTCTTGTTACACATGTATGACCTGTAACAACATCTCTCCCCACTAATGATTGAAATCTCATTAAAAGATTTCAGATTGTTCTTTGAAAACTTCAATTAGAGGTGCAGAAAATAATTCTCTTTTACTACAGTAATTTTAAGATTGATTTCATCATGTCCTCCACAGCAATCCAAGCAAATCACATCTGTTCAAGACAATCTTCCTGCTACAAATATCAACTGCTGGTATAGCTTTAAGTCCTGTGCAGAAGTACCTTGGTTACAGCAATAATTTTGAAAATCTCTCTTTAAAATACAACTTCAACAGAACCATGCTGTCCAGGTTGGTTTTGCCCTTTGACAGAAATGCTCCCATATGGAATAAATCATTAAAAAAGCCTTCATAACCTTTCTGCATCAATGTCAGAAAATCTGATATATAGAAAAAAACCCATTAGGCTCCAAGGCTTTATCATTGCTTAGCTTCTCAGAATAACACTTTACCACCACTAAATGCAGTGGTTTGCTAACAAACTGATTCTGCATAAGGCTAGAGAGGCAAGTTAGATCATTTTGCAAAGAAGGCAAGTGATAACTTGCACAGACTTCTTGTTTGCACAGAATTCCCAAAAGATTTTCCACTTTAATAGTAGTCTTCGATTCAGGGGCCAGCTAAGTTTTTTATTTAAAATACATGCAGCAGTGCAAATGATTGTAAAGGCCACGTTCCCAACAGGACTCCAGAGATCCTGTGAGGATCTTTTATCCAAATATGTAAATTCTTATTCCTCTTTACTCCCATGAACTGAACAACCCTTACCACAAAAGAAACCTGGACTCTGTTTTCCAGCTGAGTATACAGCTAAATGGTTGTTCAGCTACAGCATTGTCATTGCTGCTGTGGTAGCCAGTGGAAAAAGACCATTGGCTCCAGCTCCCATTTCCTGAACAGATCACTTTTGCCCAGACTCCAGGACTCCTGTGAAATATCTGGACTGTGCCAAATTCTCAATAAAAACATTGCTTCAGTCTTGCAGATATACCTGTAAGACACAGTAACATTTAGCATACAAATTTACTTTAAAAAGCCAGGCTTACTAACCTCTAGAACTCCTGCTACCTCCATCAGAGGGATGAGTTCCATCTTAACACAGTATGTCAACTGCTTGGTGAGTTCTGTCAACAAGGCTTTATAAACCCAAAATTCATCCAATTCCTGCAGAGACAAAGATCCCTAAAAATCAGAGCCCAAATCCTGCATTTGGAGGGTATGACTGATAAAGAGCTCTGCTACAGCAATGAGCATATTTTTGGCTTTTAGACAGGAGAAGCACTACTTCTGGTTATTCTTTCAGGTAATTAGAACTGTGTTCAGCACTCTTCGGTTGAGCATCCCAAAGATCAGGCAGTTCTGAAGGATAAGAAACATTATTTCAACAGAGAAAAAACCCAACAGAACAGGCCAAGTCAGCTCTTTTCCTGATATGACTCCACAACCAGGTGGTCTTATTTCCAAGAGAATGGTAAAATTGTCAGTTACTTCACCAGCAGCTCTGAAACAGTTTGTACACTTTCATGTTTTCATAAAGCTTACTTTTAAAAGAAATCTCACTATGAGAGCTAGAAAAATAGTTTTTAACAGGCAAAGTGAAAAAACCCCAGATTTTGGACAGGAAAGTTTAAATACTTTAGCATGTTCAGGTCTAACTTAAAAGAACAAGACTCCAGATTTCACAAAAACAATCTCAGTTTATTTGAATTAACACATTACCTCACAGAAGCGCAGAACGCAGGAGGCAAATGAGGCAGCAGAATTAAGGAGATTTTGTACATATCCTCGGGACATATTAAATTTCTCTGAAACACTCCATATATTTGTCTCTTTCAGTAGGGCATACAAGACAAAGGTCAGGTAAAGTCTGTTTACCACAGCAGTGTCCACATTCTAGAAATAAACCATGTCAATTCAGAGTCAGTATCACATGCAAGATATTCTGCCTGTGCTACAAGACAATTCTTTTAACCTCTGCTCCTTCATCTGTATTATACTAAAAGACACTGAGCAACATCAAGAAAAGCAGCCAGTAAGGTTAAAAGAACTTTAACAAGTAAAACGGCTATAAAAATACTATCAGAAAAGTAATATATAGTGTGTAAGCATTCAAAAGTTACAAAACTATCACCTTAGGTATGAGAAATCTCCAGCCTACCTTTCTGATGGCTTGACCAGAAGCCTTTTTTGTAATAAAGCTTTCAGGCACTCCCACAATATCTACTACTTTTTGCTCTGCTGCACTTAGCTGGTTGAACTAAAATAAGATTGATAAACAGTAAAGATAACAACTCTTTAAAAGTTTAAAGTATTAAAAAAGCAGCAATGTGAATATATTCTAATTCAGCTGTAATAATAATAATAAAAAAAAAATAAAAAAACCCCCACAACTTCATAAATCAATACCCCCTGCAGACAGACAATTTGCTTTCCCTTTCCCTCCTCAAATGACAAGCCTTCATTTTGTTTCATTTTGAACTCCATTACTTTAGAAATATATTTCCATGTGTGTTCTGGTGCTAAACTTCCAGCATGCATACACGAGAAGTTTCTCTTTTTATAAACGTATAAAGCCTACTCTAGTATTAAGGTGCACACAGCATCACTTTTATCATATCCCCTGGTAAAAATGCCTACTTGTATATTTAAGATTCAAGATGTACATGTTAAAATTCCTGGAGAGCTGTCACCTCTAAGTGCTCAAATATTTTTTCCAAGAAATCTCATCAACATTAAAGTATCTCCTGGATTTAACATCTTCCTCAAATGGTGATCAAAGGCTGTTCTCTAAGCTTAACAATCAGTCTGCAAATTCCAGGATAGTTTTAAAGAGTTTCCCAATATTTAGTTCTTTAAAGTCATAGAAAATACAAGTCTAGCACTCCCAGTGAAACGTTTTTCAAGATCTCTACATGGTAGCTAATCAGACAATCAGATCAGCAGCTTCATTGCCTACCTGTTAGAACAATCTAACTGTCCCTCTCTGACTGACACATTTTGACAAGGCTAAATATATTTTAGTGCCACCCTTACTATACAAAGCTTCACAGAAAAGGGAATAGTTATGGACTTGGCAATATTAGGTTAACAGTTGGACTAGATGATCTTAGAGGGTTTTTTCCAAAGAAAATGATTCTATGATTCTGTGAATTACGGGTGGATCTGACAGGGTGCAGGATTAGCAAAAGGGCTATAGGAATAAGCATAAGGAATAAGGCTTAAGCCTTATAAATAAGGCTTAATAAGCATATAGGAATAAGACATGCTATTAGCTTAACAGTTTGTAGGAAGGTGATGATCACAGTGCAACAGCTGCAGTCACAGCTGGAGTTAAGCATTAGACTCAGACATCAAACAACAAAAATTAAGACTTAGCATCCTCTAGTGGATTCTGCTCCCCAAAATACAGATTTAATTAGAGCTACAGAAGGTAAATTTAATAGTGATTTTCTTGCAAGACTGCAATGATGTGATTATATTAAACTTGTTCATAGGAAAGTCTTGGTATCAGACTCACATGATAGCAAGGCTAACAGCATTACAGTTGGGATTTAAAGAACCAACAAATCAAGAAGTGTGTTTCATGTCACTGTTTTCCCTAAAAAGGGTCAAATGTTAGAGATGCAAAAGAGAACTTAGGTTTTCAAGCAATACAGGAAAGCCCTTATGCCCTGTGCCTGAAAATAAAATAGCATCTTAACTTCTCATCAAATCATTACCCCACTATCTACATTTCCTATGTATAAACTTAAGTTTAATAAACTACAATCAGTTAAAACACTTACTTAGTTTAAAAATTTAGTTTAACTATGGTTAAACAATCTGCTCCCACTGCAAGTTTGCTAGCAAGTTCTCACCTGTCTGAAGTATATCATCCAGTCTGGGCTACAGTTGTAAGTCAGATCATACGGAGTTGCCAGATAGAGAAGATGAAGATTGGTCTCCAGAACCAGCCCTTCCAAACCTTTCTTCAGTTCTCTGTAAAGAAGATTGCAGTATGCCAAGTCTACAGACCCTACAATAAGAACACAATATATTGCAGATTTAAACAGGCAAACAGTCAAATGTAGTGGATTTTAACAGAGTCAGTATTTCCTTTATCTTTCACAAAATCTTGTTATGGCATCTAAATTGAAAAGTAACTGTAGACTGAGTAACTGCACTAACCTAACATGAGCAGTGAAAGGAACTGAGGAAAGACAGTCACCTGTTGCCACATACATCCACACTACATGTGGTTTTCAAGTGTTTGTGAATTGCCTTAGCTTTCACGAAAGTCTGAAAAAGTCTCATAGATTGAAGGAATCTTTCAGGAGATTTGTCATAATCCAATTGAGTTCCTAACCTTCTCTCTCTAAGCTATGACAGGAACACAGAGCTTTCAGACACTCTCCTTGATGACAATCAACCCACATCTTAAGCTTCCCTATGCCTTCCCTTTTCAAGCTTCCCTCTAGGTCAAGAAACCCCCTGTTCACAATACCTGTTTAATAACAATAAATTATAAAACAAAGCCATAAGCCATTTTGATTACAATCAAATCTTTAAATCTTTGTTTGTTGGTTTTTGGGGGGGTGTTTCTGGTTTTACTCCCGTTGCAGCCAATGTTATTACACTTTATTCCCATCATCTTCAGTCATGCACTACTTGTTCATTCCCATTTTCAGTCCAAATTAACATTTATTAATAAGAACTGACTCTCCACAACTTTTCACTGCAGTTTCAGACTGAAGATGGGGAAAACATGGCAAACTGAGATGCACTTGAGATGAAAGGGTTTGGTGAAACAAATTTTACAGTAAGAATTAAAAAAAAAGCCTTACCTTTATATGTAGCTCTACCCAACGGTGTGATTGTTAAAGTAGATTGGGAATTGTGGTCCTTCTCAGACACTCTTCCCTTTAGAAGTCCTTTTTCCATCAGGTTTTCCAGCCCATCTTTAATTATCTCTGAGAGGCTCTTCTCTTTAGACAGCAGCTGCTGCTGAACACCCAGCAATGTACTGCACAGAAAATTGTTGCATTCCTCATGGGTAACTGCTATCTGCACCAGTTTTGCAAGGGAACAGCATGTTCAAAGGTGTCATTTCACATAATATTTCACAAGCTACATTAAAAAATTTACTGAATAGAGAACAGTTCAATATCCTGTTAATGTTTTTCTATACACATATATATGACAACAAATAGAATAATAGTCTGACTGCTCTGGTAGACTGCTTTCCATCTGTTCTATTATTCTAGCTACTTCATGTTAATTTTTATTCTTAATCAAGTATCAGAAATGGAAATATGAGCACTGTAATGTCATAGGTAGATATAATTTTGACTTTATACATAAGAAACTTGTAATTTGGTAACTAAGTTAAATAAAAAACCTGATCAAATCTTTGTCCTTCTCATCTGATTAGAAGTTGTTCTTAACTTATAGTCCATGTGTTTTAAAAGTCTGGGTTTTTTTCCTATAGAATCAACAGAAGATTTTTCTTTGCATTACCAAGCACTTAAGTTACTTGCAGAGAAGAGTACCTTCAGTCCAACCAGAGATAACAACAGGCTCTGGATTCCCTTGGTCAACTCCAGCAGAAGATGGCTGTAACAGTTCTCCAAAGGCCTGTTAACTAAATCCCAAACCTAAAATGAGCAATAAATTCAGTAAGCTCAGGGAAAATATTTATGCATGACTTTTACACTTTTCAAAAACCTGATTTGCACGATTCAGCTTATAAAGAAAGTAAATGTATAGATCTAAAGTTTACAGTTCACATCTGAAAAAAAAAATCACATAAAAGTAGTTTATAGGTATTACCTAAGTCAAATACTTGCAATGTTAAGAAGTGAACAAAAATTCACCTAGGCATCTCAGCTCCTCCTGTTCTTCCCAACAGCTTAATACAACAATTTAAATTAGGTAACAGCTTTGTAAAAATTACCAAGTGTTTGTCTTTTTCTTGCACTATGAGAATACTTTCTCCAGCACTGTCGATACCAGCTCGACCAGCTCTGCCAATCATTTGTTTATACTGGTTCTTCTTCAGGAAGTCACTGGCAACATAAGGAGCCCTTAAAATAACCCTATAAAATAAGTGCTTAGTAAGTTTTGCTTTATATTCAAATTATAAAAGCAGCAATAAATTTTACAACTGAATTATTGGTATATACCCCTTGCTCAATAATAAAAATCAAACGCACCTATTTGAAAAGATGTGCAAGTCAACAGGAAAACACTGAACAATTTAAAGTTTATTGTATGAGAATGGCAATATTGCCATTATTATGTTTTGCAGACCCTAGGGAACTAATTTTTACATCTGCTCAAAGGCCTGAGATTAAGAGTCAAAAACATAAGCAACACTGACAATACACCAGTTATGCTAGAGAGAAAACACTTTTTTTTTGTATCAATTCTTTTTCTTTCTCAGATGCTCTATTCCAATACAGATGCACACAAAACTGGGTTCTTAGCAAATAGTCTTTGATCATACAGAGTACAGCAGCCATATGATCAACACTTGCATATGAATACATTTTTGTTTTAAAACATATTCAAATTGTATCTCCTTAGAAAGGATTTATTTTACAATTTAAGCATGATTCTTATGACAGTATATAATGAAACGACCATGAATTCCTTATTCTTCTGGATAACATTGCTAAAATAGTGAAGTATTTCCTCAATTTACTAATGTTTCCTTAATACATTTAGTTAAGTGCTCTTCAGCCATGCATTCTCTGGGACTTGCTACTGATTCAAATTTACTATCTAAAAGCTTAGCAATCTTGTCTCCTGATTTGAACACAAAATCCTTTAGGGTTCCAGTTCGGTAGTAAAAACAGAAACATACTTTTAAATAGCACCAGTATTTCTAACTTAGTAATATTTTAATAAAGCAAAAATCAATGCAAGAATGAAATACATTTCAGTTGCTAACCTTCTAGCTGGCAGGTTGACTCCAGCAGCTAAAGTAGCTGTGCAAGCAAGCAGACACAGGATACCAGCAGAATATGCTTCCTCTATAGATTTTCTTTCATCATTTGTAAGGCCACTGTGGTGATAAGCAATACCAAAAGGAATTGTTTGCTTCAGAACAGGACAGACACTTCCGTTTCCAATACTCTTTAAGTTCTTGATGAGATCTTGTTTCTCTTTCTCCCTGTGAGCTCTGAATTCTCTTAGAGGAGGAGAAGAATTTCTTTAGACTTTGATCAATCACTACAACTTAAAGAAAAGTAAGAGACATCTTGTAGTCTGTTTCTGTTCATTAGCAATTCCTCTAACATCTAGGTTGGAGAAATATTTATTTCCAGTAACTTCACAGTAATACATAGGAGACTGATTAAGTTGCAATAAAACTCTTCTCTTGTTTGTAACCACAGGTACAGATGGGATCAAAAACTGACGAGGGGGGTATCAGTTGTACTGAAGGGAGGAAATAGGGCCAGCATTAACACACAGAAAAGACCACTGGTACATCAGAAATAGTTTCAATTTTCATAGCAAGTTTTTTGTTGGTGTTAATTTTAAGTTTGCTAGACCATTATGAGTTGATCAAATCCCATTTCAGTGAAACCAAATTAAAGACTGACTTTTCTTTATTAACAAAGCCTGGTCTAGAGCTTAGAACTTATATTCATAAAGCAGGTATGGATCAGAGATACTCAACTGACAGTAACATACATGACCAAATACCAGGCTCAATAGGAAATGTTCGTTCCCTGAGCTTGCAGAGAGTGATGCCAAAGCCATGCAAAGTTCACTAATTTGATGTGCTTTTCCTTTGTTTGTCCTCTAACAACCATTTTTTCAACTACTTTGTTAAAACAGTAAGATTTGTTTAGTGGGCCTTGAGCAGTTTGCTATAATGTATGAAGTTGGCAACTTTACATGACTTTATATTCAAAGTATCTACACTTCTGATCACCAGGGCAAGTCACTTGCAGGCCAGTGAAGATAAATACAAAGCTCTGACCAAGTATTTCAATTATAATTAAAATAGCATGACAGAAACTTACATCTTCAGGTACTTGGACACCATTAAAGATACATTTTCACAGTTCTTTTTAGTGGGGCAAAAGACTAGGCAGGAATATTTAGGAATAACTTCAGTAACCAGTGCAATGATGTGGTCAGGATCTGCTTTCTCCAGATTACTAGAATACTATAACAAACACAGATTGACAAACATTTCAATTTAGAAATTAAGTTAATAACTAAGTATTCAAGATTTGCTCTCAACCTCCACTAAAATACTACCCCTTGCTTAAATGAAACACAATTACAAGATGCAGGATAAATTATTCTCCTAGTCCATCAGCTGAAAGAGATGGTTAACACATCAAGCTTGAACTGAGGGATGCATGAATGTAAGATTTGAATGCGTTGCTTTTTCCCCTGAATACTTCAATTTCTTTTATCAACTCCACAGTGATGTTACTTGTGCTACTGGCCATGTAGCATAACATGCATTTTTCTTCTTAAAGGTCAAAATTAATCCTTACAAAAGGCAGCAACAAGCTAACCAGAAAATTAAAAAAAAAGTCTTCTTTTAGTATCATCTCTGAGCACTCAACTGTTAAGAAAATCTACCCACTGGGTATCTGGAATCCTCAACCCCCTTGCTCTTCACCTGTCAAACAGTGAAGAAACCTCTAAGCTTAAAGAACAGCTAGAGAGCGAAAATCAAGGTGAGCATTCAATATTTCACAGGCCTTTTTGCTCCCCAAAGCATTCTCATGGGTATTATGAAAGAACTATCACATCTAAGAAATTTGATATTAGTTCTGTAAGGAAATCACTGTAAAACAACACATTTCTCAGTTACAGTTCAAAAGAAACTAAAAGCCCTTCAGTTTTACCTTGAAATTAAGGAGACGGGAAAAAGTGAAGCCTTCTGTCTTGCTGTCAACCTCATAAATGGTGTCTCCTATCTTTACATATTCCTTTAATTCTACCTAGAGAGATGCAAGCCATAAACAGACACTGTACAAAAATTACTGAGTCTTCTCTAAAGATTAAACTATTGCTGATGTACAGCTACTCTTTTTTTCCTAAGCAACATATTCTGTATACATACACACATACTTCAAGGCACACAAGCACACATTCCACCCCACCAAGATTTAAAAAAAACATTTAACTGTTTTAATTATTTGCCTTGAGAAACTATCTAATTATAACTAAGAACAGGACCAATGTTGCAGCCAGGAACCATTCATACAAGACTGCCATAACAGTATTCAAGCACCAGCAGTCCAGATTCTGGTTCTGTCAAATGGACTGTACTGAATGATCACAGTAGTGGTAATTAAAAAACTGCTTCAGTTAAAGACACAGATGGCTTAACACAACACATAAATGTGTTGGCATTTGTGTTTTTACAAGCCTACAGAGGTACTTATTGCATCAGTACAATTACAAGCAGCAGCAGGCATTATATTACATTGTGAAAACCAGCACAAAGCTGTGAGATGAGGCTAAATAGATGTGCTATGACTTGAAAGCCAAGTATCTTATTTACTACTTGAAGGTATCTTGTATACAGACCGGTCTGAAATTATTAGTGTAGTACTCTGCTTGCAGGAACTTCTGCAGGTCTCCAATGTTGCTCAAAGTTGCACTCATTCCAATGATTTGTGTGCTTTCTGTAAATCAGAAGTTGAGATTAATTTATTGCTGTGTTCACAGTTTGTAAGACTTCTGCTCAGTATTTTACTTATAAGCCTGCTTCTTCATTCTTAAGTCTTTTTAAATGCCAAAGTAGCAGGTTTGAAGAGGATATAGCTAATAAATATTACCTGAGATGCAAACATAAAGGAATCCTTCTCTATAGAAGCATTTAATTGGAAAGGCTAAGGGGCTCCTACGAAGAAATGGAAGACATTTGACAATACTCCAGATTTCTCAGAGAAGTATCAAAAAAACCTTCAGAAACACCACACCCATCACAACAGGGTGAACTGACTAGCACTGAAATGAGGAAACACTGTCCATGTGTACCCTTTGTGTTCTCATGTATCCCTGTGATGTTTTCCAAAAGCAGCCAAAACATCACAGATCCAGAAAGCAAAGCCTGCCTTCTCTCTGGAGTATTTCATAACATTAACTGCAGTCATGACTTACTACTAGTGTAAAGAATTTTCGCAAGAGTCATTTCCAATGCTGCTCCACGACTTCCCTCACCAAGCATATGCAACTGTGCACAGAAGGGAAAAAGAAAATGTGAGACTATTAACCAAGTTAAGAGTATTTCACTGAGGAAAACTCAAATTACATAGTCCTAAACAAACCCTACAGGCATGTCTGTGCTGGACTTCAAGATATCCCACTGCTATGCTCCTTCCTGAGCTCACTGAAATATTTAAGAATCACAGCAAACCAGAACCAAGAGCAAACAGGTAAGAAGATTAATCTTCTATTTTACTAGACCATAACAGACACAGTTAATTCCTGACAGCAAACACTCTATGTGGAGATCTTTGTATTCACCAGCCTGAAACAATCCTAAGCAATCTGCATTGTAAGCAACACTTACACTGAAGGTTAATGTAAAAAATTTTCTAGTAGCCAGCCAGCTACTACCACCAAAAGTAGAAGCTAATTATTAAGTTGCCTTCTGCCTAGAAGCCTGTGTTAAAGTAAGGTCAGTCAGGCTGAAGCATTCCATGAATTAAACATCCCTGTCAAATGTTACACATGTGATTCAGTCCCAAAATCAACCCTTAGCACAACTCAGCCACAGGACTACAAAGCAGAATAAGGGGCAAATCTCACAGTCAGGTGTTAGGTTTTTTTTCTTGTTTTCATGTTCATTTAGTCATTATTAATACATGACACAGTCTTATGGTTCCACAATGAGGAGTTCAATCACACACCACATGACTGCAGGGATTTATGTTTTTTCTAATCCATTAGAGGTGCCTAATCAAGGAGTAGTTACTAAATAATTCACCATCAACACAGCAGATCTCTCTATGACAATAATTTTTGTAATCTATTTATTTTAATAGAATATTTTAATTATTAGTAAAATTCATATTTTAATATTAAATTGTTTTAATTTAAACTATTTATAGTAATAGATCTATAGACAGAGCAACAACTGCTTCAGTTAAAGAAAAACCACTTTCAATATTATAGAACAATGCCGAAAAAAACTTTAAGTAGCAACAATTAATTTCATGACAAAACCCTACTCTTTGCTAATAATTGTGTCTGATATAAAAAACTGCCCATTGTAAAGCTGAGTAAATCTTGTAGCATACCTCATCTACTACAACCAGACCCAGGTCACCCATTCTCTCTGATTCAATCAAGGCATTCACTAGAGCATGACCTTTTTCTATAGTAGCAATATACAGAGACTTCTTTAATCTCCTCTTGATTGGTGGAAATCTTCCTTTACTCCCAGCATATTCTTCAACCAGGAAACCCAACTCTAGCCCAAAACTTGATAAGCCCCTAACCTGTTAAAAAAAAACAAACAACAAAACAAACAACAAAGCAATTAGGGAACAAACTCATGCTCAGTGGGGATTCAGAGAACTCCACATGCAAATAACCCACCCATACCACATCCAGCTCTTTGAATGACTGAACACACATTAACTGCCACTGCCTTTGCTGCTGGGAGCTTGGGTTACCATCTGGTCACCAAAATTGTCTTTATGCGAAAAAAAAAAATAGGTTTTATTTAAAGACCACTTCTTTAGCAAGGTGAGCAGTAGAAATCCAGTTATGAACTACATATAACACTGCAAAAAAAGGTATTATCTCAACATTCAGCATGCTTCCCACTACAGCTCAGCATATTCCCCTTAAAATCTAAGACTTATTACAAAAATCCTGACCCTCAGAACAGCCTTTAGAAGTTGCTCAGTTTCCACCAGATATTTATGAAAATCATGGAGTTTACTAAATTTAGTGCTAAACTCAGGCAAGTAACAAGGCATAACAGAGCAGATAAGCAGCATCAGAAAGACTGCCCAGACCTTTTCTTGGACAAGAGCAACATATGGCAGGATCATCAGAACATCCTTCTGCCTGCAGAGTAATTCCTGAAGAATTAATATTTCAGCCACAAGTGTTTTCCCACCACTGGTTGGCAATGAGTATATTAAATTCTTCCTTTGCTGTAGAGATTCTAACATTAAGCAATCATGCTGCCATTCTGAAAAATTACAAAACAGAACTGTTAATCAGAAAGAAAACGCTAATATTTCATATAAAATAGTTTAATCCCAGCATTTAAAAAGTTTTCTTCAATAAACTACTAAAGGCTTTCAGTGATCAATACTTCACAAGTATTCTACAAACCACATCAACATTTCCAACCCATCTAAATCCCCCCAAATAACAATTTTATAAAACAAAGTGGTTTACTTTAAATATTACCTTAACTTAAATATTTTTTACAGTGTAATGGAAGGTTACACTTGACTAGCAGTTTTGTTTGGGTTTTTTTTCAACAAACCATTAGTTACATTACCATAAAGTGTTTCAATCCCTCGAAATTGTCTTAGTAACTCTTTAACTTTGCTAGGTAATCCATAAAAAGGGCCTATATCAACAGAAGAAGACTCAATGGTTTTCTTGGCAACACAGATCTCTTCAGACAAAGAAGCTTCTCTAAGCTGCTTGGTCCTAGAGACCTGCAGGAGCTGGGCTTTGGCATTTCCAGTCATAGCACTTTTCAGATGATCCTTAAGACTTTCAGTTTTAAATAAATCACATTTGGAGTCTGAGGCAATGGTCGTAGGTCTGTTCCTGTGGTCAGCATCAGGACAACATGATGACAGGCTCCTGACTTTGTCTGAGGAAGAATTCATACAGTTATTCCTCCTTTCTGAGGCTGCAGATACTCTAGAGACAGAAGAAACTTCATCCATCTTCTCTAAAAACAGAAGTTGTGATGATGGCAATTCATCTAAAATAGATTCAGTCAACTCCTGATTGCTGTCCATGGAATCATTTTCATTCATTTGGATGGCATCCTCTTTATCAGCTTTGAGGGCAACCATATTTTCCAAAGTTGAAAAGTTATCTTGGTTTTCCTGGTGAACTCCTGACTGAAGATTCCCAAGTGTGATGCCTCCAGCTGCTTTAATAGCCAAATTTTTATCCTGTAGGTATTTGTGCTCTGTATCATCAACTTGCTCTAGCAAGGAATCATTTCCATAAAAGCCATCATAGTCACCGAACATATCCTCTTCACTGTCATTGCTACACTGTTAAAACACAACGATGAACATTAATACTCCACAGTAACACCCCAGAAAGCAGCATAACTTGTACAACACTCACCAAATGCAACTCATTTCAGTATTCCCCGGTTTAATAAGTCAAGCATATTTCTGATGCTGTTTCTGAGGAAAACCGAGCCTGTCTTCTAAAGGAATACGTACTGTAACTCTGTGAGATTTAACCCGTAAGCGGACACCATGCCGGCACAGCTACTCGGTGGCGATGAAGCCTTTTTAAAGTCAGTTTAATCCAAACCGTACCCCCCTCACACGAAGCCAGGCCCTCCCCGAACAAGCCCACGCAGGCCCGCTCTGGGCCAGGCCACCCTCTCCGACGGATCCACCTCGCGCCCCGGCACCCGCATCCCACCACCCCCGTACCGGGATCTCCGTCGGGGGCCCCTCGCCACCAGAGCTCGGCGTCTTGAGAGCCACCGGCGAGCAGGCGTTGCCAGGCTTCCCCGAGGGCCGCCTCCGCTTGCGGTCAGAGGCAGGGCAGCTTCTCCTCCGCACCGCCAGACGGGGCTCGGCCATCGCTGCCACCCCGGTGGGAGGGGGAGGGCGGGCTCAGCCTTTCCCCTGGGGAGGCCCCGAGGCAGCCGAAGCACCGGCAGGGGACGGAGGAGCCGCCAGACGCTCAGCGCCAAGCTCCCCCCCGCCGCCTTTGCCCGCCCTGTGACGTCACTTCCTACCGCCGGGTACTCAAATCAGTGACGTCACCGGTGGACAGCCAATCGCTTGCCTCGCGCTGAGGAGGCCACCACCCCATTGGCCAGCGGGGGGGGGGGGGGGGGGCAGTTTCCCAGCACGTGCAGGTGGTCCAGGGCGCAGGCGTAGTGGGATGGAATGGGGGCTAGGCGGAAGTGACGTTATCGGTAGGCGCCCAGCGGGAAAAATGGCGGCGCGGGTGGTGGGACTGACGGGCAGACCCTGGTGGCGCTTGGTGCCCGGTGCGTTCCCCGTTCCCCCGTTCCCCCGTTCCCCCTTCCCCTCCTTCCCCTCCTTCCCCTCCTTCCCCTCCTTCCCCTCCTTCCCCTCCTTCCCCTCCTTCCCCTCCTCACGGCGGTACCGGCCGCGGGGGTGCTGTTCCGTCAGGGCTGTTCCCTAAACCCTGCCGCTCTTCTCCTTGCAGCCGCGCTGTGGGAGCGGCCGCACCGCCTGCAGCACGTTGAGCTGCCCGGCAGCTCCGATCAGGTGAGGCCCCGAGCGCAGCCCCTCCCGTCCCGCTGCCCTCGGGCAGGAGCAGTGCCCGGAAACGCTTCGGTTCCTTCTCTGTGCCGCGCGGGCCACGGAGAATCCTGAATTCGGGCCTCGGGTGCCGGAACCCAGCGCTGAGGGTGTCAGCAGGTGCCGAAGTGAGGGACCCGCTGGTCAGTCACCCAACAGCTCCACTGCGGGCACCCGAACCCCCTGAGCAACCCGCGTGTGGAGCAAAGCCTTTGGCGAGAGAAACCCTTCACGCGGCCGCACGGGGTCTCGGGGTTCTGCCCTAAGAATGTGTTGCTCACTGCCAGCAGAAACTCCCAAGGATGCTCTGCCCACGTTCTACCCATGTCTGCGAAATACAAGTTTCTCCTTTCACTCGTGGCTGGTGGGGATTTGGTGCTGGGTGTGCTCTGAAACTCAAGGAGCTTTTCAGGGCTCAGGGAATATTTGGGAATGTCTGTGAGCTCAGAGGGGCTCCCTCCAGCCCTTGCTTTGAAATTATTTTCAAAAAAAATCTCGTTACTTATCACACAGAACAACTTCACGAGCAGCCTCTGTAGACAGTGCATTCTCAGTAAAGGATGTAAGTGCTGTCTTGTTAATTGCTTTAATCTGTTACATTGTTCTTAAGATGTAAAAAGCTGTGTAGCTGCTTGATGTCTTGTAGATTGCCAGGCACCAATCACTGTGCTGGAGAAACACAAAGTTACTGAAAAGTTACTTAATCATGCACTAAAGTCTTCCTTTGGTTTTGTGGCATGTTTGCCCCAAGGGACAAAAATAACAAACATTTCTTATTTTCTTATGAATCTTCTGTTCATAAATCTCTGGTTTCAGCCCATAACAATGGAGAACCCCTACAAAGATCCTCCTAAAAGATGTGTCTTATGTGGGATAAAAGTGGACTACAAGAATGTGCAGGTGAGTCTGCAAATTTCTGTCTTTAGATGAAGGTAATAGTTTCACTATTTTAAAATGTGTGTGTGGGAAACCCACGAGGATTGAGAATAATTAATTTGTATTCATTCATATGAGTGAACAATTGTGAATGAATGAATGGGTTTATAACATAAAAATGTGAGGAGATAGGGTCAAATCATGTAGTTGTGATAAACTGTTCAATCTCATAGCCCTTTGGCAAAGTTACAGCTTTGTTATTTGCCAAACAGAGTCCTCAATTCTAATTCCACTGTCAAGTAGCTTAAATGTTGTGGCATAAAAAATACTGCCTAACTCCCAGCTATTATTTTTCCCATCCTCAGGCAGAACTGAGCTTTGTAAAAGCAGATTAAAAACAAACAAAACCCAGAATGCAAGTTGTAAAATGAACTAAAGCTCTATAAAAGGAGTTCTTAAGCTGACTTTGGATTTCTTCCTTTTAAGTAGCTTCTTTCCCAGTTTGTTTCTCCACACACTGGCCGCATTTATGGCAGGCATATAACAGGTATGTGAAGCATTCAGTTAAGTAACTTACTAGTTAATGTAAATCAATGTTTTAGTGAGTCTGAGTAACTGTGTATTGGATGTCTTTTTAAAATTAACTACTTCCAACTCTAGACATGTTGTAATAAAACTCCCCTGACTTAGTAGCCTTCATCAAGGAGTGAAAGTGTCCCTTGGTTATATTTATTTTGCCTTTAACAGTATAAACACACATGCCATTTTTTAGGAAGACTTACACAAAAAGCTAGGGAGAATAAACGTTTCATCCTTAAAACTCTTGGTTTGGTTACTGTTAATTTAAGAAACTGAAAACGATTCCTTTTGTTAGGCTTGTGCAACAAGAAGCAGAAAGAAGTTTCAAAAGCCATTAAAAGAGCTCATGTATTGGGTGAGTGACTGATTTTGAGTGTGGCCAAGTCAAACCTATATTTCTATTAAGAAAACCTCCATCTTCTCTTTTTACAGGATTCATGCCCGTTTTGTACAAGAACCCAGTATTTCTCACAGACCCCAAGATCTGCAATATCAAATATCCAGATTAATACACTATAAAGAAATAAACAGTTAAAAGTTTTCATGTTTATATTTTTGTTTACTGGAAATATGGTTGGCTAACATCCCTGGCTGTAAGGTGAATGCCAGCTGCTTTTCTATGAAGTGTCAGTTTTGCAGAATGTTTTGTCTGAAGGAGGCATGAAAGATGAAAGCAGGAATGGAACCTGGCAGCTCTATGGTCACTTCCTCTGCCCACAGGGCTTGCCAGGTTCAGGTGGCTGCTTTTTTCCTTGCTTGGTGGGAAGGGTGGGGGTGAAATGAACAAGTAGTGCATTCCTAAGAAAAAAGTTCAGTACCTAAATTGTTAGTTTAGTGCAGACAACTAATTAAGGATATTACATCTGTTCATTTGATGTTCTTTGCCTCGGCTTCTGCTGAAGGAAGGGTAGTACTGCTGCTTCAACAGCAGCTTTATCTTGGATTACTCTGCATAGTCTTTAAAACCTGAGATAGAGAATACAGACCTAACTGAAAGGCAAGATGGGGGACTGTTATCTGGACTTGTCTTTATGGCAAGCAGGATTCATGCACTGAAGGCATAAAAACAACAATAAAAAAAGCCCAAACCAAACAAATTATAGCAAAACAAACCTGTATGTTTTGCAAAAATGCACTATGTTACTTTCATCCCTGCAGTGCTGTGAAGTGAGCTGTCACTCAGATATGCTGGCAGTAGCTTTTGGTGCAGTCATCTGGACAAATCGTTAACAGATCAGAAAGTAGGAGAGTGTGGGTATTCATTTGTGTCTCTATTTTTTTCAAAGACATCCTCATCTGTTTCAGTGCTACTCAACATGAACTTCCTTTCCTGGTCACTGTCCTCTTGGTCTTGAAGTAATTTTTGGTGAAGCTGCAGTGATCTGGATTTCTTGAATGACTTTGATGCTGTTGTGGTCCCTCTGACTTTCCGCTTGGTTAGGCGTCTGGTTTCAGTTTCAGTGAAGTCTCTGTCCTCTGCCATCAGAGTCAGTTTGTCCATGACATTTATGTTATGGTCAATGTTACAGCAGTTCTTGGATATCTGATGGCCTTTGACAGAAACTATACATGTCTGAAGTCCAGAATTGGGGAAGAATGTTTGCAGTGCCTGACAAAGGAGAACATTCTCCTTTGGATGTCCTGGGTGGTCTCTGTCTTCTGGAAAACAACAACAACAACAAAGCTGTTGTTTCAACCTATTGGTTTCAACTTTGGAACCCTTATGAAAGACTGGCATTACATTTCTTTAACTTACCTGAACAACTCTGTTGCTTTTTCCTCTTTATTTCTTCTTTTAATTGGCTCACCTCTGCTAAGAGTTTCTCTACAGATCGTTCACTGACTTCTACTGTAGAGCATATTTTCTGCAAGGAAAAAGAAGTATTTAATGTAATTAACAAGTTATCCACAGAAGCAGGCTTTAACCTTGCTGGAAAATCTGTAAAGATACTTAAGATTTTAAGCTGGATACAAAGTAGTAAAAAGCTTAAGGAATAAGCTTGAGATGGATTTTAGAGATAACAAACCTTGTGTTGAATGAGGTGCAAGATGTTTTTATTTGTTCCCATCTAAACAAAGGAGAACAAACTACAGATAGTACTCCTTCAAAAGAATCCTCACATAAGAATTTATTAGTGGACTTGAGGGTTTATCAGTGTACTCATGACGAAATGGAAACTTAGGTCTCCAGCTTTGGATATTAATAGTCTTGTAGCAGTTGAATAGTCTTCAACTACTAATTCTAAATGGAACTCCCTGATCTTTCAGTATGCTCTTTGTTTCTCAGTGAGTGCAAGACAGTCTATCCACTGCTTGACCTGGTTCTGAAGTGCTGCTGAAAGTGACTGTATCACCAGGCATGCTTGACTTACCTTCAGTTCCTCCTGCAAGGTGGCATACATCTCATTTATCTTATGAACCTCTTGTAAGGATCCATCTTCATGAAAGAATTCTGACCTGGGGACCATGAATATAATGGTATCATTGCAAGATAACTATCCCAGTGCTTAATTAGGGGGAGCTCTAATGAACAAAGCAGCATTCAGAGCTTTAACACTTCATGCTTATATTGAGACAGACAGCAGCCCTTACAACAAACTATGGGACTGAACTAAATTCCAAGTACCTTGGAAAGGGATTTCAGGAAACAACAAGCAGGGGAGCATTTGCAAAGGACTTAAATACTTTTGTAGAAAGATAACTATATTAACTGAAAGCTATAGTTGTCAGTAAATACAGCAGATACTGTACCTGTGCTGTCTTACTGCTCTCACAAAACTAGAAGATATGCAGGAACTAGACACTGTTCTGTAACCTTGCTGTTCTGCCATACCCAAGTTGGTTACCACCAAAGGAACTTTCTGGAAAAGACTTAAAAAGCAGGAGTATGACAACATTATTTATTTACATCTAAATGCCTCTGATAGTTAAATGCTCTTGATCCTTGAGTATCCCATGTGGAGGTTTCCAAGACATTCTTGCTAAATTAGTTACATCACACATAGATGGCTCCTTGTGGCTACAGGCAAACTGCAAGAGCAACAAGACTGAACTGTGCCTCTAGTTTGTTTTTTTTTTTCCCTGTTTGAGTCATACAATAAGGCAATACTTTCTTGATAAGCCTAGCCTATAGGCAGCATGTTTCTGAAGACAAGCAAAGGTACCACCCATTTAGAATCAGAATGGTTTGGGTTGGAAAGGACCTTAAAGCTCATCCAGTTCCAACCCCCTGCATGGGCAGGGACACCTCCCACCAGACCAAGTTGCTCCAAGCCCCATCCAACCTGGCCTCAGACACTGCCAGGGAGAGGGCATCCACAACTCCTCTTGGCAACCTGTGCCAGTGCCTCACCACCCTCAAATTAAAGAATTTCTTCCTAATGTCCAACCTAAATCTCCCCTCTTTGAGTTTTAAACCATTTCCCCTTGTCCTGTCACTACACACCCGTGTCAAAAGCCCTACCTCAGCTTTCTTGTAGCCCCTTCAGATATTAGAAGGTTGCTATAAGGTCACCTAATTTTAAATATTTTAATGATATGTGAAAATGAACACCATGCATATTTCAAATCCTATACACAAACCCAAACTGATCAAGAACAGCTTATATGCATAAATGAACTGACAGTGTCTGTCTGTTGACACTGGCACTACAGAAGTTCTAAAGGCAAATTCCTCAACTGAACTCCAGGGCAAGATTTCAACTGGACTCTAGCAATGTAAGGAATCATCTTACTTGGGGTGCAACTTTCAAGGATGAAGTAAACAATGTTAACAGTAATTCACTTGCAAGGAAGAAAAAAAGGAAACTGTTCAAAGTTACAGCACATGCTATGCTACTGCTTGTTAAAACTTGAGAACAAACCACTTACCCTTCTTGTGGCCGATGTAAAGCATGTTCCAGTCTGTAAGTAGAACAACTTTCTGTCATCACACTAGATGTTAACAGAAGAAATACAAGTCCCTGGTTGGATAGGTGAGACTGTAAATTCTTGTGAAGAAGTCTCTCCCGGAATGTCATGGTCTGGTCTGTGTTACGTCTGAATTTGTACCATCCTATTACACTCTGCAGGAAGAAGAAAATTCATTATTACTGTGCCAGACTGAAGCAGACTGCATTGTCTGGTGATGTGCACATAGTCAATCAGTTAGCCTGCAACCTCTTTCCTCTTTTCCAGCTTCTACTTTGCCCTTGTGCAACCTTTTTCTGTAGAGATGACAATCTTTTTGTCAAGTGGTGCTTAACCACCTGAATGAGTTGCCCTCAACTGATCTTAAGCTAGAAAGCAGTAGAATCCCTTTGGGATATCTGAACTGCTCACCTGAGAAATGAATGAGAAAAAATAAAGTTTTGATGCAGGCAAACCCTATCCAAAACCTTAACTTCCTTCATGAGGAAAAGATGATGCAGCAATGTGAGTGTCTAGATACTGGATTGAAAAAAAGATAAGAGGAAAAAACACCAACTTAAGATGTATACAGAATACCCCCCCAAAATCTAAGCAAGCTCCTTGACATGGATTAAGTTTGAAAATAAAATACCTTCTTGCAGCCTGACAGTATTTTCTTCAGGGCAGGTTCATTCAGTTCTCCTGCAGAATTATAGAAGCTAGAAGAAAATTAGGACAATTAAGAGAAAAAAAAATGCTACTACAGAAACAATCACTTTAATACCTTTTTTCTTTTCTGGTAGCCCTAAAGATATGCTGACACAGCTTCTCTGCTAGGACAGTGCAGTTAGTTTCATTACTAGTAGGGGGTCTTGTAAAGTTCAGATGCTCCTTGTGGCATCAGTAGACACAAGTTAAAGGTAGCATCTATGTTCTCTCAACTACCAAACAGTAGTGTTAGGGATTGTTACCATTAGTAGCTTGCTTAGCATCAGCAGCTAAATTGCTGAAACCTCTGGCCATAAGCTGTGAACTTTCCCTTATGTATGTTGAATTTATGTTCAATTTTTACCTAGTCAAGTAAAAGCAGGCCCCAGAGATCGTTCCAGCCAGAAGCTGGAACCATCAACAGGAAACTGCAACCTTAAAGACAAGAAAAATGGCCCACCTAGAGACAATGGAGGGACCCAATAAAGATAAGACCCCAGACCCCAACATTACTGTTGGTTTGAACTGATGTGTGAGGGGTGGGAAACTTACACTGCAAGGGTATAATTGACTAGGGAGTTCTTTGTTCAGAGTCCCTCTGTGGAGGCATCCAACTCAATCTGTATCTACTGCTGTACCACTTAATTAGTTTATAAGACTTCATACCAGAGGCTCTGATTTGGGAAAGTTAGGGTGAAACCTGAGGGTAAGAGAAGCACTTGAGAGTGAGAATGGGTATGTGAAAGAAGTCAAAAGGGGCATCTGTGGACCCACTGAAGTCTCCTGCTCTGAACAGACTCTGGTCCTGGCAAGGACTCAGCTGGTGTGTGTGCTGGACCTAGGAAGCTCCATGTGTGCTCAAGTAACTACTCCCTTTACAATAAGATGCCTTTAATTTGATATGAAATGCCTGCCTAATGACATCTGAGTTGATTAATTTTTAGAAAGATTTGAGAAGAAAATTGTGTTGCTATTCTCCCCTTACAGGAGTGTAAACCTGCACAGCTGTGTTCTAATCTATGATGGAACTCTAAATACTTGTCCTTGAAACTACTCCTGCCATGGGGCTAACAAGTCCTTCTTTTTCTGACACACTCAGCAGCTTATAGCTGATGCTACCTTTTAGTTTCTTGTTTGTTGTTTTTCTTTCCTTTAAAGGGTGAAGGACTAGGAAATGTGCTTTTAGAAAAGCTATGCTTTTTTTTTTTTTGCTTTTTTTTTTTTTCAGTGTGTTGACATTATTCTGTAGTTTATTTGTAATGATAGCTCACCAGAAGGTAGTGTATGCCACTCCTCTGTTTTTATATGCATAGACAAACACCAAAAAAAAGGACACAAAGAACCCAAATACCCAAGTATTTTGGATCTGTAATTCCAAGGGGTTCATAAGGCTACTGTAGTTAACAGCTGGGTGATTTTCTCAGTAATGTAATATAAGTTCAACTCTTGAAGAGTTCAAGTCAAGAGTTAATTTTAACTTTTAACTATCTCTTAATATTCTTACCTGAACAACTGGTAGCACGGAATATGCTTCTGTATATCTGGAAAGAGAAGGTAATATTACTCTGGATTCATCAGTTCAAGATGTATATTCTCCTGTGTGCTATGATCAAAATTAAGCTGACAGAAGAACCAGGAAAGAATTCTACATAAAACTTCTTAAAATAAAATCCATTAACTTGAAATTAGATAAGCTTGAGAAATATTTTAAAATATTTTAATTAGTTTTCAAAATATAAAGGGGAACACCTACATGAACTGAATTTTTAATGCATTTTTCTGTTCTATCAAATGGAAAATCATATCAGGCACTTTATTTTTCCCTCCCTTCTATCAAGAACAGGAGTAGCATGTAAAATGAAAGATTTCACTTGAATTACTCTGCAACAAGGCATGGGTGCTGTCAGTAAGTAAGATGAGGCTAGAGAACAGGATTAAAATGGAGGAATGAGGCAGAATAAGGAGAACTGGAAGACTGACTACCAGAAAAAAATGGTAAGTGATCCAATAGTGTTCTAAATTCTTTATCTGAATAGCCCAGTACTTTCATTTTCACAAGTTAACTGAAAAAAAAAAAATCAACCCAGACTGTGGAGCAAACAACTGCCCATGAGGATGTGATGATAGGACTCCAGGTAATGTGATCAAAAAATTCACCACGTTTTTGGTTCAGCTGTGAGCTGTTACACTTCAACTGTGGCTCACACTAAAACTAGAAAATTTGATGCAATTTTTCCCCACTATATTTTCAGAAAATCTGGAAAGAAGGTATCTACTGGATTGCCCTGTTCTCTTTTATTTTGTACAGCTGCATTTGTGCATGTACACATACCGTAAAATTGTAATCTTTTTTTAGCAATTAAAATGTTACAAAATAACCCATATGTTTTGGGGTTTTTTTGTCAACATGGACCCCACCATCTGGATGCTTTGATCTTGCTGTAAGGTGTTTGCTACCCTTGTTCAAAACTGTACAGCAGTTGTATATTGCCTGAAGTCAAGCATGGTATTAAAAATGTGGACACACACTAACCGATTGTATAGACAACTTCAACATCATCCATTTGTGAGTCAGTGATGCTGTTCTTGGCTTCTCCCTTCACATCTCCAAGGAGAAATCCTTCCTTTTCAGGGGGAGAGAAACAGAAAGCCCACATGAACAGCAGCACCGAAAAGGACTTCTGTGTCATGTTAACAGGGTAAATGCCATCTTCAGAAGAAGGGAAAAAAGGCTGTCAAATGAATTATTTTGTTGGTTTTGTGTTTGTTTGTTTTGTTTTTGTTTTTGTTTTTGTTTTTTTTAAAGAAAGAAGCCACAAAGTAGGTTCTCAGTCGTTTTTCCTTACCTGACCATATGTAAGTAAAACAACCAACCAACCGAAGGACAAAACCAAAACAATAAGTCGGGATGTGTACTCAGCTGCTTTCCATTCCCCGTTTTCCCCTCATCCCCTGGCCCAGGCTCAGACCCAGGCCTGAGCGGCATTCCTGCCCGCCTGGCAGACCCCAGGCGCTGGGCACCCCATCCCTCCTGGTTTTAAAACCCACACCCGGCACCAGCCAGCAGGGAAAGCGCCCGGCCCCGAGCGGCAACGCGGGGAGGCCCCGAGCGGCTGCGGGGCGGGCAGCTGCGGACGCGCGTGGTGGCGACTCGGGAGGCCCCTGGCGGGTTCCGCCATAGCGCCCGCTCCTCCGCTCCCCACGCCCCCTCCCCGCCCCTCCCGGCGGCGGAGCCCCCGGCACCCACCGTGTCCGAGTCGGTGCTGAGGTGCTGGAAGGCGAGGGCGCCGAAGACGAAGCCGGAGAGTAAGGCCGAAGTACTCTCACCTTCCATGCCCCCGACTATGGCGCGCCGGGCCGGGCCGCGGCGGGAGCCCCCAGCGGCCGCCGGCAGCAGGGCAGGACCCGGTCCCGGCCCCGGTCCCCTCCCTGGGGCAGCGGGGGACAGAGGAGGACGGGTGCGGGCCCGGGCTCTCCTCAGCCGCCCGCCCTCCCAGCACGGCGCCAGGGCCTCGCCTCCTCTGCGGCTGCTGCCCTCCTTCCTCCCGCCTCCGGCCCGGCAGGAACGGCCCTTGTCTGAGCTCTTCACTCGGTGTGGAAAAAACATTCGACACACAAAGGCGAAATACTTCATAGAATCGTGGAATGGTTTGGGTTGGAAGGGACATTAAAGATCATCCAGTTCCAACCCCCTGCATGGGCAGGGACACCTCCCACCAGCCCAGGTTGCTCAAGGCCCCATCCAACCTGACCTGAGACACTGCCAGGGATGGAGCAGTCACAGTTTCTCTGGGCAGTCTGTGCCAGGGTCTCACCACCCTCACAGGGAAGAATTCCTTCCTAATGTCCAACCTAAATCTCCCCTTTCCTAATGTCCAACCTAAATATCCCCTCCTCAAGTTTTAAACCATTTCCCCTTCTCCACTTGCTAAACACTCCTGTAAAAAAAAGCTTCCTTTCTTTCTCAAATAGAGATATGTGACAAGTGGTGCTCCCCAAAGTTCACTGCTAGGACCAGTGCTGTTTAACATCTTTGTCAGTGACATGGACAGTGGAATAGAGCGCACCCTCAGCAAGTTTGCTGATGACACCAAAGTGTGTGGTGAAGTCACCAGGCTGGAGGGGAGGGATGCCATCCAGAGGGACCTGGACAGGATGGAGAGGTGGGGTTGTGCAAACTGCATAAAGATCAACAAGGCCGAGTGCAAGGTTCTGCACCTGTCTGTCAGGACAATCCCATGCATCAGTACGGGTTGGGAGGAGAAAGGACTGGGGGCACCCTGAGGACAAGGACTTGGGGGTGGTGGTGGAGCAGAAGCACATGAGCCACCAATGTGCACCTGCAGCCCAGAAAGCCAACTGTGTCCTGGGCTGCATCAAAAGAAGCAGAGACAGCGGTCGAGGGAGGGGATTCTCCTCCTCTGCTCTGCTCTGCTCTTGTGAGAGCCCACCTGGAGTACTGTGTCCAGTTCTGGAGTCCCCAACACAGGAAGGCCATGGAGCTCCTGGACCATGCCCAGAGGAGAGCCACAAAAATGCTCAGAGGGCTGGAGCACCTGCCCTGTGAAGCCAGGCTGAGGGAGCTGGGGTTGTTCAGCCTGGAGAAGAGGAGGCTCTTATGTGACCTTATAGCAGGTTTGTGATTTGCTTTATTCCAGTTCTGTGCAGAAGATGGTGCCAGGCAGTAACTTCCAAAGATAGCACACCTGTCAGGAAATAGGGTGTTTTATATGAATTAGCAACAATACACAAACTACATGATTGGTTAATAATGATTCGTTCACCACTTCTAACTATCTACATGCATCTAAGCTCACGTTTAAAAATATTTAGGGAGGTTACCTGATTAGCAGGCTTGTCATTCACAAGTGGGTGTGTATTTTAGTATTATAATCACCTAGGGTTACTATAGGCTATGCTTTTGTCATTACTTTATTTCAAAATCATGTGTGTATTTCTAACCTGGCAGCCATAAAACCGCTAAGAAGAAATTTACAGCTTTTTAATTTCAGGATTCTCTGTGCTGGTTTTGTTTGATAGCAGGCACTTTCTAAGGAATCAGGGAGGTCCTCATCCTCTATCAACCATAAAAGCCTGCTCAGTTTGCAGTCTTTGTAACTCTAAACCCTTTTCTTTCTGCATCACAGGCTGAAAGTCAGGATATGTGCTTTTAGGAGCACTTGATTAATCTGTACTAAGATTTAGTAAAGCATCAAACCAGAACTTAAGACAAGCTGCCTGGCCCACATCACCCATCTGGGAGTGTGGGTGAAGAGGGCTGCATTCATGTCTTCAAAGTGGGAGGATTGTGTGATACACATACAGATAATTTGTATGAGCTGTGTACTTACTGTAAAAAAAAATGAACTGATAGAAGATTGACCATGATTGAGAGTCATGAAGCCTACTGTCATTTGCTTCAGGTAAGAATGCCTTTTGTTAAGATGTAAGGGATATATTATTTCAACATATGAAGCACAACCTGGCTGAAGTTCATGTGTCAGTGCCCTTTTGTACAGGTATCTAATAAGGATATATGATGTCCTATCTGTTATTCTTATAAGAGAGATAGTACAAGAAAGGCAGACTGGGATTGGTTGCAAACTCTCCTTGATGACATCTCCCAGGCATCTTTTCACAGAAATCCCAGAAAGTAAGGAGTTGGAAGGGGCCTCAGAAGATCATCGAGTGACCCCCCTGCCAGAGCAGGGTCACCTACAGCAGGTCACACAGGAACAAGTCCAGGAGGGTTTTTGAATGTCTCCAGAGAAGGAGACTCCACAACCTCCCTGAGCAGTCTGTGCCAGTGCTCTGTCACCCTCATAGTGAAAAAATTTTTCCTTTTACGTATTTGGAACCTACTATGCTGCATCTTGTACCCATTGCCCCTTGTCCTGTCACTGGACATCACTGAGCAGAGCCTGGCTCCATCCTCCTGGCACTCACGTATTTATAGACATTAATGAGGTCACCCCTCATTCTCCTCCAAGCTGCAGAGTCCCAGCTCCCTCAGCCTTTCCTCATAAGGGAGATTCCCTCCCTTCATCATCTTTTTATCTCTATATATGCACCTTTTTGAAAGATGCCTGCTGAATAACCACTCATAGGCAGGAAAAGGCTGTTTATACCTAATCTAACCCTTCCATGTACATTGCTACAGATAGGCAGAGGCCAGTGCTGTGTTTTCTTCTCCTTATGGTGAAAAAATAAATGGGTCATAATTCCAGTTTCCTCAGGCAATTGCAAAACATTGCCTAATAATCAGAAATTAGTAGAATGACTTCAAGGGTCAAGAGCCAAGAATAGGCAGCTGACACCTACTCCTTCTTATGTTCCCCAAGGCCAAGAATATATTGTTTCTAATTAATTTCTTATGCTTTCTGGTACATCCTTGAGACTGGTTAAATTAAAGAGATCTTTGCTCTTGATTTCCTCCTGTGTCACCAGCATCCCTTTGGATTTTGTTCTTCCAAACAAACAGTTTTGCACATTCAGTGTCTTGTGACTTTTGCAGTGACCCTATCACTTGCTCTGTCTTTTTTTTGGAAGGTGGTGGGGAAGAACTACAGCATCTCTCTGTGCTCCTGGTGCAGTGGAGAATATGTCTTTTCAAGGGTTAGACAGGCAATACAAATGATAAGGTCTCACAGGATGAAAAATAATTCTCTCTTACGCAGAAGAGGAAACCATTTCTTCCTCCCCCCAGGGTATAGAAGTCTGTGCTTTTAAGCAACAATCCCTCTTTTGTGTGTCTCGTGTTGAGGCACCCTATTGGGAGAGTCACCCCACACCTCCCTATTACTTCCTGTTGTGCTACCAACCCTTGACTTGCTCTCCCTTTACTGCCTCATACCAGGTCCCACAAACTACCTCCACCCTCCCGCCCACAACATGGGTGCTGATCCCCTGTGCCAAGGCTGGGTACCAGACCAGGTTGCTCAAGGCCCCATGGCCTTCAACACTTCCAGGGATGGGGCAGCCACAACTTCCCTGGGCAACCTGGGCCAGGGTCTCACCATCCTCACAGGAAAGAATTTCTCCCTAATGTCCAACCTACATCTCCCCTCTTCAGTTTTAAACCATTTCCCCTTGTCCTCTCACTACACACCCATGTCAAAAGCCCTACCCCAGCTTTCTTGTAGCCCCCTTCAGGTATTGGAAAGCCATTATAAGGTCTAATGAAAGATCTATAACCTTACTATAATAATAGATAATAATAACTATAACTACACTTTAAGGTCTCATGAAAATAAGATGCAAATTATGTAAAGAGAGCTGAATAAGATGCAATATAGTTACAAAGATCTGAGGCATGGCATCCAGTGGTAAATCAGAATATAGAAAAGCCGCTTGAGTCATTATAGAGCACGAGAAACATATCATGGAATCATGAGAGCTTGTGACATGTCAGGAGCCTGCTTCGTGGTGCCTGCATGCATGGTCTCCCCTGGAGGACTTAACACTCTGCTCTGATACATGTGCTTCTGGTGCTAAATGGTATGGGTGCACTTTCTACAGAGGATCTTTGGGTCTGCTTTCATTTCTCAGGAAATAAAGCTTGTGTGTACCAGGGCTGCTCCACAGCACAAACCAAACAACAGTACATGGGGATGGGAATATTTTAAAGGGGCAGCCTCAGCTTTAGACAAACAAGCTAATGCTAGCATGAGTGAAGGAAGGGTCTTTTGTGGATCAGTGTATCGCTGTCTTAGAAGGTAGGCCCTAAATGGTCATTCCACCAAGGTTAGTTTATTAGTACTGTTTTAAGGTTGCACATGAGCAACTAGTGGGCTCCTTTTAGGTTCTAGAGATAATTATTCACCTTTGTTTCTTCTGTGATACATACAAAAATGAAGGAGAATGGTCATTGTAAGGGGCTGAACTGGGTCTTTCTTTAAAAATGCCTGTTAAATGATTGGCATTTCATAAGATAGAAGGAGAGACCTGCTTATCCATTGTATTTAAATTCTGTAGTCAAATAGATGTAAAGGTAGGTGACTTGTTGCTTCACCACAGTGCATTTTGTAACCCTGTGATACAGTTTGGCTTATTTCTTGTAGAGCAGTGGAGGGAGCAGGTTTTGTTGTCTTGTTGATTCCTGCCTGCTGAAATTTGCATCTCTGTTTCACAGGCATTATGAAGTAAAATAAAAAAGCCTGACTTGCGTTTCAAGCTTCAGTTTTGTTCCTTTTGTTCCTTTGGCCAAATACAAAAAGGAATACAAATACAAATCCCAGTAATTAGTATCTGACCAAATAAGTCACTTATTTCAACAAGGGTCAGTTGGAGAAGTGCTTTATGTGTTTTAGTGAGTTTTAGAAGAGAGGATTTTAGGCAGTCTGAAAACCACACCTACCTCATTGTATTGTGATTTATTGATGGGATGAATGCCTTGTGAAAACTCGTTGACACATTGACAAGTGTCTTTATTGGAAGCAGTTTATTACCTAACATAAATTATTACTTACCATGTTTTTTCTTTCTTCTCCCCTGTGTTGTATCTGTTGAGTAAATGCTTATCAATTAAAAAGAAGTGGGTGGAGTTTGGGCGGGTCAAGGGGTAGAAATTATATTATCATTGAGTGCTTTTGCAGTGTCAGGTTTCAGAGGGCAACAGCTTTCTCCTAGAGATAGCTTTGACTCCTCGAATGTCTGATTTTTTATTTGCCTCTGTCACTTGAAGCTTGCAGGATTCTCCACTACAGATGAGCAGGTTGGCCTTTTGAGGAGCAAGCATGGAAGATAATAGAGAGGGCTATGGCCTTGCCAAGGGCAAGATTTTTTCTGTCTGGATGATTTTGCTTCTAGTGTTAGTTTTGTTGCCTTCGATGTTTAGGGTGTCATTGGGGATTTCTCATTTCTATGTGAAAATTGTAATAAAAATGTTAGAGGTAAGTTGAAAATTGGGTTAAAAAGGCATGTGTTTTCTACAAGACAATTAATAATAAACCAAAACTCTGTAGGCTTGATATAGGTGTTCTTTAAGTAGGAGCAGTTCCATTAATTTGGGTGCACTGTTTGCAGGCTTAACTTGCATGTTTGTTTTTGAGTGATGTCTTTAATGGTATCTATTTATGTGCTGGGTTAAAATCTGGTGCCAGTTTGAGGTTTTCTTGAGTTAAAGTAGAGATTCCGTGATCAATTGCTTCTAGTTCAAGCTGGTTAAAATAATTAATGCTATGCTTCTGACAACTTATATATTAATAAAAAGTTGTGTTTTTGAGAGTTCTGAAGTAACAAGAACATATATTTTCAATGTACATCAGTTTCAGTGGGTTTACTTGTATTATTTTAATTGCATGGTATTAGTGAGTACTGTTTTAGATAGGAATACTAACTCTGTGTGTTTGCTTCTTCCACTTGTAAATTTGGGAGATCCATCAGTCACAAGTTACTTGTGTTGTATGGGACTTGAAGAATCCATGTAGCCTTCTAAACGTGTTATTTTTCTAGAGCTTATCAAATTAGAGCTAAGATCCCGATTCTGCTGGTATCAGTAAAACTTTCTTGGGCTTTTAATAAACCAGAATTGCATTTAATTTTTCAAGTCTGACCTTTCATATAAATCCGTGGCCAAAAGTAGGTGCTCTGAATTCATCATATTGAACCATTTTGCTTTCTGTTAACCAGCAGATAAACTTTGTCTTTCTGGCATAAACCTGCTTTTCGTTAGACTACTTTCTTCTTCCAACGAAAAAATTATTGCTAGTATTGTTGTTATGACTATTATTAAGCTGTTAGAGCTATCTACTTGTGCAGTAGGACATGTCTGTAACAATGTGTTAGTATCCTGAACAGTTTCCAATTCTGACTTTAAATTCTTCTGTCCTTCTTATTTATTACTTATTAAGAGCTCTTGGGCCAGGCTTGTCTTCAGCTCTCTGAACATCATTTAGCATCGTAGACATGGCTGCAGACTGTAGGGGTTATTTGTTTTTTCAGATACTGATGTCAATGGGAAATGACTGCCTGCAGTGTTGATATGTAGTGAATAGTGTTGGCTTTTATGATACTTTTTTATCAGCCAGGGATATGCTAATTGAATTCTTATTGGTACTGAGTGAGAACCTTGTGGCACTTGTATTTGGAACGGATTTCATCAGGCACTCTTGTATCAAACACAGACCTGAGGAGGTCTTTGGACAGCATTGCTGCTGTAGTTCTCAGCCATTAAGATAATTTCTGTGTCTTTTTATCTGTGCATTTCCCAACTTTGAAGGAACTTTGACCCACTCAGTGTGTGCTTAGTATAAGAAGGCTCTTTTCTTTGGAAAAAACACCTTACACGTTTTTCTTTTCACAGTTTTTGTAGCAGGTTAGGAACATGCTAAATTTTTGTTTGCAGTCTGGAGAATTAATTTAGCAAAAAAAGAAGTAATTAAGGTAACTGTTGTGAGATCAGATATAGGCTTTTATGCTTAGTTCCCCATTGCTGCAGCAGCTAGTAACAGGAAGAGCACATCTTCATGTACTGCAGTTCAGGCTGGCTTGTTTTGTTCTTTAGTTGAAAGTCATTCCCTAACTATCCTGTAGGCAAAAAGGAGTTTCTTCTGGTTTCATTTTATGATAAATTTCAGCTGTTTTCTTTGAAGTATTGTTGATACACTTCTCATTGTACCAAAAGAGTAACAAAGCATTATCTTGATGGGAAATGAGAGGGAGAGAGGATGGAGGGAATATTATGTTCCCTTTCATTGTGATGTGGCCCATTTGGCTCTCCAGATGTAAGGGCAGGGCTGGGAAGCTGACTGAAGCTGGTGCATGCCACTGGTGAGCCTCTTCTGGGAGTCCTGGGGCTCATTCACCACAGCATGGTTGAAACTGCTGCTTGTGATGCAGTGAGATTTAAAGCAGGCTTATATGTACCTTTCATTCAAAAAGTGAACTTGACGTTGGTAGCCGAGTGAAGTGTTGTCCTGTTTCTAGCTGGGACATCATCTACCCGAGATCTTGCTAATGGGGTGGTGCATAAAGACCATCCTTGGTTCTTGGTGCTATCTTGAATGGTGACATAGGATCCCTTACTGGATAGAAAGGCTGGAAATGCTAAGAGCAGCTGCTTAGTCATGTGTTAGCACACTGCCAGCTGGAGTGCAGAAACATTCGTGCTCTAGGAAGTATCAAAGCCCTGGCTGATGTTTCACCAGAAAGCAACCTTGAGCACTATGAGTGGATTCTCCATTGTGTTGCACTTGATTTACTCTGTTATGTAGACCAGCAAAATGAATAGAAAACTTCTCACTGGGGAACACTTTATATTTGCTTCTCACAGCTTTAAGTGACTGTGCAAAGCGGGACATGGGCGAGGGAAGGCATGGGGTGGGAATTATTTTCCTCCATGTTTTGTAGTTTTGAGAAAAAGAAGAGAGGAGACTGAAATGAAGGACTTAAAAAAATATTTTTTTTTTCAAAGTTGTTTTTTCCCAAAGAAAACAGATCTTTAGCCCTTGCTAAATTTGCTGGGCACTCTAGGTGTTTAGGATAAAGCCCAGATTTGCAGATCTACTAGTAAGCAATAAGTAATGGTTGCATATCATTGGTCATTTTGATTTCCTGACCTCACTGAAGTGCTTTAGAAGCATGAACAGTGACTGGAACAAATGAGAAAGATGTAACCTGTGTGTGGAAATACTTCATACCCTTTGCTGCTTCTCCATCAAGGAATCTAGATATTTGTTTTTTAGAAACACAATGAACCTTTTTACGAAAGCCAGATGCAAGGCTTGAAAATTTGGGGGAGGTGATTAGTTTTGTTTGTGGTTGCTTTTTTTTTTGGTTGGTTTTTTTGTTTTTGCTTTTGGTTTTTGTTTTGTTCTGTGTGGGTTTTGCTTTTCTTTCTAAATTAATTTCTAAACTGCATAACTGTTAGCCCATAATTACCATTATTGCCACTCATTTTATCCTTAAAATATTTCTGGAGAAGATAAAGCTGAATTTGGTTTGGTTTCCAGTAGTATTATTCTTTACCATATGCTTCGAAGCTTTTATTTGTTGAAGTAGTGTGCTTTCTCTAAGCTTTGTATTTGGTTGGCTATAATGGGGTTTGGTGAAAGTGATGAAACTTTGGAGGAAGCAAAACTGTGCTAGGGACATTATTCCAGTTCTTTAGTGTTGCAGCTGCAAAAGAAACTGCTTTTCCTAAAATGAAAACTACACCATTTTCTCTCTGTCCTGTGGAGAATCTAATAAATACGTTAAACAGCTGTAATTCTATCTGCCAAAGATCTTCTGGATTTTTATGAGATCTGAACTTCTTTATGAAATTGAAGTATTGTTGTTTCTTGAGAAATGTGTAGGAAACACATAAGTCAGCTAATAACTGGATATTGTTTGGATTTATAGCTCACTTGGACATTAAGATAGCTAATATGTTGTAAACCACCACTGGACTACAGGCAGATGTTGCAGACACTTGAGCTAGGGGAAGAAGCTCTCTGCTGTGATTTCAAATCATAGCCACTGCATCAATTGTGTTGTTCTTTTGTACTTATCAAATGTTTGGGAATGTTCCCAATCTATTCCATCTCCCTTCAATGGGGCAGCCAGGAGACCTGAGACTGATTTTTACCACCTGATTGTGGAGAGTCATTGCTTGCACAGCCTTTCAGGCACACGAAATGATCCCCAGATCATTTGATTTGGATTCTTGTTTGGGATGTCAGAGGAAATGCATCCAGACAGAAATGACTGTTGAATGAACGGTGCTTGATCTTGGTGATTTCCAGCTTGCACTAAAAGCCTACTAACCTTCTCTTTCTAATTGTTTTAGAAAGCTTTACCTGGAGTAATTGTCCCAAGGCATTTGTAACACATGAGAACAAAGCTAAGAAGATTTTTAGGAAGCCAGTGTAATAAGCGATTATAAAAAGCTTCTATAAGAGCATGGGTGAAGAGGTAGCAAAACATGGTAACGTAGAGGAAGAAGTACAAAACTGAATTATTCCAGTACAGCAAAGTGGAATACTGAACAACACAGTAAGGTGTACTTAAAAGGAAAAAGAGAGAAAAAAACAGAAGTAATGAGATTTTAAAAAAATGAACATTCCATGTTGTATAGAATTTCATACCATATACTATTAAGAAAGAAATTAATCTAATGATGCATTAGTCACCCTTGTTTTGTTCCAAATATAATTATAGGAAGCTCCAAACAAATGAGCTGTTGGAGTTAAGCTGTCAAGTCTTCAATATTCCAGATGGGATCACCTGCTGGATGTTTGGCCTCCTGGTGTCCTCATCATTTCAGAACTGGGAGGGAGGAAAGCACAACACCTGAGTCCTCATTCAGTCAGCAAACTTAGGAATGAAGTTGCTCCATTTACCACTTAAATTCTGTGCTAGTTGCAACATCTGTATTTTGGCAAGGTATTTACAACATCCTTTCATTACTGTTTTGCAACAAAGACCAGCATGACAGCTCTGTCTCAATATTGTGCAAAACAAATGTGATCACAAAATTGTGATTCATATTTTAAAAATAAATTAAACATACAGATGCCACTGAATGCAGAACACAGAAACTATTCTGCTGGGTCAGTCCAGCTTTTAACCCAGACAGACAGCCTGGCTTTGACAGGTGTCAGCTTAGCTGCTTGATGAAAAGTCTAAGAGCTATGTGATTGTATAGCCATGAACACCCTCCCACCTGCTTGTTGCTTCAACCTCCCATGTGGATTCCTGATTTAGGAGATGTTTTTTGTCCTGTGGTGGTGTTAATCCAGTTTTTTATGTAACTGCTCCAATTTCAGTTATCTCTGCTATGTCCTGGACAATGAACTTCACAGCTCAACTGTGCTTTGTGGAAATATGTTACCTTTTTCTTGCTCCCACACCCGGCCCAATACTTTCATATGATGCTCCCCATTTCTTGTGTTAGGAGATAATATACCTGGTCTGTGCTACTCCAGAATTTTAGAACTCCATCACAGTCTGTCTCAGACAGCTCTTTTCCAAGCTGATAAGCCCTGTGTAGCCTATTGAAAGCTTTTCTAACCTTGCCTTGTTAGCTTTGACTGACTATTTAAATAGTCAAGCTGCCATTTTCTGCCTCTGTTCCTCTGTGCTAGGGAACAGCCTGGCAGGACCTTATACTTTCATAGTCAGCTTTATTTATTTTTGTTTGGCTTTAACTTGTCTCGCTCATTTGAATTAGTTAACACATTTTTGTGAGTCACCTTGGGCAGTGATTACCACCCTTTTTCTACTTGATATTAAAAAGCCAGCCTCCTTGAGGCAAATCCTTCAAGACAGGATGAGCAAGCACATTTCTGGCAGTACTTGCCAATGGGCAAGCACATATTCATCTAGGAGGACTGTGGTAGACAAGATAAGGGTAGTAGATAGGAAAGCAGAGAGTAAGGCAAGGGGCTTTATTTGTCAAGCTAGGTGATTTTTCTTTTTTTCCTCCTTCATGCCATACAGCTATTTGAAAGGACACTGGGTGGGGGGGTGGGGGTGGTGGAGAACAGCCATATATTATAAGGAGTTTGACACATATCTGCCTTTACTCTCTTTTGTAATGTTCCTGTGCAGTATGTTCTTTCATTTTTCAGTGTGTGGGCTGCCTGTTTCATGGCATTCCCTGGCTCTCCACTTCTGAATGACTCTCCATGTACTGCAAAAGATTGAGACAGATGATGTGCCAGTTTACTTTTCCTAGGGAACAACTGGAAAGTATAGATAAGGTGAAGATCTGCATTATATTTTTCCTATGGTGCTACTACAGATGTTTTGCATGGAATTTACAATTTCATATCAATGCCTGCTCTGCTTTCTCTTTTTTTGTTTTCTTTTAAGATGGCAGTTAAAAAAAGTCAACTAAGGGTAACTAAAATATGCTAATTTTACTGTGATAAAGTGCCCCTTTTTTGTTATTGATTTAAACTTAAATAGCTACAGAAGAAGCTGGTCAACAGCAGACAAAACTTAAGGATGGCAAAAAGCCAATTGATGTTGACATATGCAAAAGGTTGTCATATGGTGAAGACTATTTGAGATCAAGCTTCATGGTGACTTAAATGGCTGCATGTACCAGTAAGAGGGAAATAATCTGTTTAGCAAGAGCATCCTGAACTGGAAGGATGTATCCTTACCTGTTGTAGGTGGAAAGCCTCAGTAATGAGTGAGGATGTAAGTTGGGTGGGTCATTGGTTCCTTAGCAGAGCCTACAAACATCCTGTGTCCTTTGTTAGGGCAGATGCCTGGATGTAGATCCAGGAAGATCTAACCCTTGAAAGAGCTACTGTTTGTATGTCTATATATGTATGATGACAACATTCAAAATCATGAAAACTTCAAAAATTAGACATATAGGTATATTTGATTTTGGTGATGGAGGAGTGAAAGGTCATTACAAAAACTTCTACTTTCAGAACACTATGGATATGAAATTGTCCTTCCTATGTCTTTTAACAAGAACTGCCCTAGAGCTGAGATAATCTTTTATGCTTTAAAATCAATTTTAGATATATCTTTTCCAGCATGTCTGTAATGTCAGTGATAGTATCTCGTATCTTTCTGATGTCTGAAGATAACTGGAGAAGAATGAGTTTTGGACCCATGGACCTCAGAGTCCTCTTAAGCAGCGCTTTAGCTTGTGGGTGTTTTGAGGTTTGTTTTTTAAAAACAACCAAAGGGAAAAAAAAAACCAAACCAAAACCACTCATGAAAATAAAAAAACAAACCAAACAAAACCAACTGACTGTGTGGTGGAAAGAAGTTTTAGCCAAACTATATTTCCTGAAGATAGCAAAAGGTAATCTATGTGACAAATAAAACAAGAGACATGCAGGACAGCCTTCAGGCTGAACTTGAAAAATGAAAATCTAAGACCTGGCTTCAATAAAATAGGCTCAGACACAGTTCACCTAAAGTGATTACAAGATGCTAGGAAATGTTGAAATGAAAACCATCACTATCTACTTTTCTTGTTTTGGGAACAGTGGGCCACACTGCAGGTTGAGGAAGGAGTGAAAAACCAGAAGGCGCTGGCACTTGAAAATTTAATCTCCACTGGTAAGATCTCTGGATGAAGGTGACATGGCACTATTAGATTTGTAAAAAGATGACTATTTTAGTACCTTCTCTATAAAAGAATAAAGCAAAATGTATATGGGATCTGATGTTAAGTAAGAAAACTAGAATGGCCTGATGGAGTTTGGGCAAATACCTGCTGAAATTACAAACCCGCAAAAGAGACCTTAGGTAGGTTATAAGCAAGGTAATCTGTGAATGAACCTTCTGAATAAAAGGTGTTAGAGACTAGTGGGGGTAGCAGGACACTGCTGGTAAGCATTTGGGAAGCTGTCCCCATTTTCCTCAGTACGTTATAGTTTCTGACTCCATCAGCTCCTTTTACTCCATCTACATCAGCTCATTTTTAGTCATTTAAGAATGAGTATTCTTTGCCCTTGACACTGCCCTGTATGCATCCTCTTGCTTCTTCTAACCTGTAGCATGCAAAATGCCAGTATTTCTCAAATAAAAGAGCTACAGTACCCCAAAGATCACAATCAAAAACTCACTCTTATCTAGGCATTGGGATAAAAAAATGAGAGAGGAGTTGTTTGGGTTTTGTTTGTTGTTTGGGTTTTTTTCCTCCTTTCGAAATATTTTTCCTTTCTTGTTTCACACAGAGAACTGGGTTAGGCTCTCATAATAATTGCTTCACTTGTAGTGATATCAGAAATGTTTGGTTTGTCAGCTAAGGAATTTCAGGTCTGTTTTCCTGGACATTGAAGAGCAGATGGAAGAAAATTTAATGATTCTGATGGAGGATAGTATGTTTCTTAAGATAATTTAAATGTATTTTGCATAATTTGTATTTAATATTATCTACTACCACCACCCCCCTAAAAAAGAAAGACAAAAAAAAAATCCAGGTGTTAGCTAGTATGAATCAATACAGTTTTAGTCACTGTAACCAGGCAGATAAGGGCTGAGTGACCTCAGCAAACACCACTGAGACTTGCTGGGTACTTGTCCTAAAAGGCTTACAAGCTTCCTGCATTCCTTATCCTTAGAGGTAAGGAGTGTGAACATGTCATTCCTCCTGCAAAATGTTTCTGTGTTGCACTATGTGTGTTTTGGGGAAAATCTAAACACTTGGAAGGTTCTTGGTAGTGAAGTGGCTCTTAAAGGAGAAGGGATGGGGGAAGCAAAAATGCTCTGAGGAAAAAAAACAAAGGAAGGTTTGTTACAGATGGGAAAAAGCATAACTAACCAACAGCAGCAAGAGCAATAACTGCACAAACACTGCCTGAATTTGAGCCAAGGCACCAGGAGGGGTCTGCAATCTTGACATTTGTAGGTGTTTGTTTCATATGTTATTTGTTAAGTGACAACAAAGTAGATGTTGCCCTCAAGTTGTTGTTGGGTTTTTTTTTGGTTTTTTTGGTTTTTTGTTTTTTTGCAGCTCACTCTGACTGCTTTTCTCCCTTCTGCATCAATTTAGTGGTGTTATATGGCATAGGATTAGAGAGGTAACTTGTGGAACTAAATGCCAGTACATAAATCAGGCATAACAATGTAATTATGGCATTCAGAATAGGAAGAGAGCTATTTCTAAAGAGCTTGTGTATTTTATTTGGAATCCATTTTGTCTGTGTGGAAGGAAGACTCATTTCCTCATGCAGGGATCATCCAGAGGGAAGAAACCTCCATGGAAGAGGAGATTGCTGGTCAGCACCAAGGATGCTTCAGCTTTGCTGATGTTATGTACTTCTGCAAGAAGGGGTGTGAGGCAGTTGCAGAAGATGAAGTCACCCAACGGTTCTCCTCGGAGGAGCTGGTGTCCTGGAATCTTCTCAGCAGAACAAATGCCAACTTACACCACGTCAGCTGGCAGCTGAGTGCTGTGTGGGTTGCTGGGATCCTATTTCGGTATTGCCTCCTGATGCCTTTTCGGTGAGCCACATGGAATTTGCTGAGATTGGTTTTTCATAGTCCTTTTTCCAAAAGATGTAGAATAATACACTATTGACTAGTGCAGAAGGGAGAACATGGGCTGGCTTTGTTTTCCAGGATGCCATTGAAACTCCTATATCTCCAAAAAGAAAAAAAGAGGTGCTGAAAATGTAAATTTATTGTGTTCTCTGTTTTGTAAAATCCATCAAAACTTTATACAAATGATTTGGAGACATTTTGTTATGTAAAGTAACAACTGTTTCATCTGAAAAGCTCAGGCTCTACCTGGCTGAATAGGAGACAGGGAGACTGTGTGCTAAACAGTTGGGATATGAAGCAAAAGGAAATTTCTGGGACCATAGGGATAGATGGGGAAAAACCCCACATCCACTCAGACTGTGTTTAATTTAAAGACTTTGTAACTTTTCTTTTAAGCAAAATCAACCTTTTAATATATTGATGCTATATTGACTAAACAGTTACAAATATTCATGTCTTCTTGTAAAGAGCAGGAGCTTTGAAAATTTCTTATTCCTGTGATGGCAGGACAGTGTATTCAGAACATAGCTGCAAGGCATAGAGGGGCATCATACCAGTCAGTCCCACAGCAGAACTGTCTCTAAACTTAAATTAAACATAGAAGAAGACAACATTGAAGTGGAAATGGATTCCGTTTTGGTTTTGCTCAGCTATCAGCAACCAATGACATTGAATTTTCACAATTATGTCATCGCTTGCTGCTTGGAGTGGAAATGCTCAGATTTGAGAGAGTGATCAGACATTGGAATGGGCTGCCCAGGGAAGTAGTGGATTCTCCGTCCCTGGAGATATTTAAAAAGAGACTGGATGTGGCACTCAGTGCCATGGTCTAGCAACCGCAACGGTGGTTCAAGGGTTGGACTTGATGATCTCTGAGGTCCCTTCCAACCCTGCTAATTCTATGATTCTATGATTCTATAATTCTGGAGAGGTTTTTAAAAATTAAATCACTGATCCCTTTGGGCACCGAGAAATCTCACCTGCATTAAAGACCAGAGGGCACTGCTTGCTGTCCTCTGAACACCCTGGCTTCTAACCAAGGTGTGCTGCTTTTTGGAAGACAAGCTCCGGGCAGAACAAGGGTTTGTACTCAGTGCAGGATTAATTGAGTGAAAACATTGTCACAGTACCCTCTTGGCCCAAACTGTTTTTGTTTCTGTTGCTTGTTGGATGCTGTCAGTGGTGGAGGGAAGCACTGTGGAGTGGACCAAAGGGTGCATGGAAGCAAAGGGTACAATACAAAAATTTCCTTGCTTGCTCTTCCAGTTTTGCCTTTTAGAGTTTAATTAAGGTTATTTTACTTCGTAGTGTCTGCTTGGCTGTTTTCATCATGCTTTTGCTGGTCTTGGCCACTACAGTCGTAGGACAGTTTCCAAATGGCAGGTAAGTGTTTGAGGGCTCATTTATTTTTTAGTTTTCTTTTGAGTTTTCTTTTGAGTTTTCTTTTGAGTTTTCTTTTTAGTTCTATTTTTAGTTCTATTTTTAGTTCTATTTTTAGTTTTTATATATTTTAATTTTTATTTTTTATTTTATTTTATTTTTATTTTTTCTTTTATTTTTTACTTTTATTTTTGTTATTTTATTTACTTCTATTTTATTTTTTATTTTTATTTTTTATTTATTTGCTATTTTATTTTTATTTTATTATTAAATTTTAAATTTTAATTTTTAATATTTAATTTTTAATTTTAATTTTTAAATTTTAATTTTTAAATTTTTGTGCTGCATTTTTGCATTTTATAATTTTTATTTTTATTTTTTAATTTTATTTTTATTTTTATTTAAAATTTTATTTCTATTCTTTAAGGATTTGAATTAGTGTGTTCTGCTTGAGAGCACACTCAAATAACTCTGCTTGAGTCTGGAGGATTAATGAGGATTATTGTGGGGATGATTTTTTATTCTTTATTTTTTTTTTTCTCCTCTGCTGTAAACTTATAGAGCACTATAAGAGAGTCTGGCAATTGCATCTGGAAGTGGACATTCCATGTAATCCAGACCGATGCTGGTGGGAGCACTTCTCCAAGTATAAATTAGATAGCATGTTCTACTTGAATCAGAAAAGGGCAAATAAATAATCTGTCATGAGCAATGATGCTGCAAGATAGTTATTTCCTGTTTGTGCAACAAAACCTCAAATACTATTCACTAGATAAGTATTTTATGTAATTATTTTGAGATAAAAATCAGTACAACAACCCTCTGGCTAGTAACTTCTCTGTTTTGAATCTGATGGGTTTAGAATCGCTTACAGTAGAAGAATGAACCAAAAATATCTTTGATACCTGGTAAGCTCCTCCTGAGTGGCTGTTAGTGCCATTGGGTCTGTGTAATGACAGCTGATGGGATCACTTGGAGAGTTTACATTCCCCTGTTCCCTGAGTGACTGCATGGGACTGTACACCTCTGTATGGCTTCACTTCTCTCAGGGTTAAATGCTGGCTGAGCAACCAGGTTCAGATGACATGTGCCACGTTAGGTGTTTGGTGCCTGAGCGGCCAGGTTAACTTCCACAACAGGTGAGTGGTTGCTTTGATTTTGATTTCTTACAGTACTCAATGTCTCAAGTGGAATTCTTATTCCACTGCTGCAGAGATGCTGTGGTGGTGCCACAAGAGCCAAGAAGCTGTTTAGCTCAGCTGGACTGTCAAGATGCTTGTGTGCCTGACTGTGTTTTCTGTTGTGTACTGTCAGGGTATGCAAAGGTGGAGCAAGATCTGTCTTCTTGATTAAATATAAGTTTAGACATTTTTCCCAGTGTTTGCCATGAACATGTTATAGCCAAATGCAAGAACATTGCTATGAGATGTCTGACTGCTCTATTAGCTGATTTGTTTGGTAACTAATCCTTCATGAGCTCTCCTAAGCTAAGTTACAGGTACTATTTTCAATGTGATCTGTGATATCTTGCTTGCTTGGTAGTGAAGATTTATGTAATGAAGGCTCCTGAAATATGTTTGTGCTTTAGAAAACAGTCAAAATCATGCTCTAGTGTCTTTACGTTTAGAGTTTTAGTGTCCAAGTAATCTGATACATACCTCTATGAAAGGTAATGGAGGCAACTAAAATGCCTGCTCCAATGAAGTCTTGTTTCCTCAGCTAAAAGGAAACTGGCTTTGGTGTATCTGGAGTATCTGAAAGGACTCTTGAATGAATGAGGAAAGATCAGTTATCTGCTGTAGTGTACTAACAGAAGTTTTAACATATATCATACTAATATTAACATTTTAAAATGTATTGCATTCTACTTTCTATGGATCTGTAGATGAGCTGTGTGCCTCAAATACCTTTGTCACTGAGAGTCTCAATTGTGGGAATGCTCACTGGATGGCTCACCTGGTGGGGCCTGGAGAACTAACATTGAGTAATTACTTTAATGGTTGTCACTGCAGGGAAAACAGACCACAGAAAGGAGGCATCTGTGTAGCTAACCACACATCTCCATTGGATGTTCTGCTCCTGGCCAGTGATGGATGCTATTCTTTGGTATGAACAAGAAAGTCGGTAAATATGGGTAATGTTGAGATACCCATAGCTGCAGTGTTGGGTAAGAGGATTAACTTTGGTAGAGAGACTGGGATTTGATAGCATTCAAACTTCTGCTCAGGAATGCAAAACAATAAACACAAGCAGGTGTGTGCATGCTTTTGACTGAGAGGATTGGTATGATTTGGGAAGGGGCTTAGAAATTGCTGCATCTGTGTGCAGAATTTTATCGTTTATATGTGTGGGGTTTTTTCCATAATAACCTGTTTCTTTTGGGCTTGCAGGTTGGCCAGGTACATGGAGGGTTTCTGGGGGTTATTCAAAAATGTTTCATGCAAACCAGTCAGCATGTTTTGTTTGAACGCTCAGAAATGAAAGACCGTCATCTGGTGAGGAAAAAGTAAGGTGGTAAGGTTTGTGCTTAATTGTCCCATCAGGCCTAGTAATTGTGAACTCACAAGTGTGCATTTAGACTGTTCTTACCCTGTGTCTCTCTTTGGGCAGCTGGAGGTTGTAATCAGTATCAGGCTTGGAACTGCTGTATCAGTGAATGTGCAGAGTGTAGCAACCACCTACAGAACTTTTGATCTGTAATCTCTAGGAATTTCCACATTGCTACAGTTATTGTCTGCCACAGGCAGGTGCCTTTTCATTGAGTTTGGAGGCTGATCAGGACAGATATGTCAGCACATCATCCCAGTTCATGCCTTCCCCTGGTACATTTTTTTTATCAGCTCCAGGCACTGAAGCTGATCGTATCTTCTGTGAGTACAGGGATAATGGGAGGCTGATGGTAGGAAATAAAAATTAAAATTACCAAGGTACAACCTAGATTCTAGAAGCTGGATGAGCATCCTGGAGAAGTATCATAATATGTTTATTCTGCTTAATGCTCATCAGCTCTCCAGACCTTCAGTATTGATTCATGGCAGACAGTATGTTGGGCTTTAAGGCATGAGCAGAATTGACTCAGTATGGCAGTTCTTGTATTCTCAGGTGTTTACAGAAACTGTTCTTAGTCATCCTCAATCTTTATGTGCTGGATCATTCTGCCCTTTTTTCAGTATCTGATATTTTGCTTTTGTTCTTTAATTCAGACTGGAAAAGAAATACATGCTTTTGAGCCATAGGAAAGACAGATGTCTTGAAAAACAATAGATTATTGGTGTCAGTTATCTGCTTAGTGGTAATACATTTGTTTTTAAGTGATGCATCAGAAGTAGTAAAATAGAGGCCCAACTCTTAACCAGATGCAGCAGATCATCAGATGCATGTAACACCCATGTAATGAAGCTAGAAGGCATGAAATTTTTAAAATATGGAATAAATTTCAGTCAGAAGGAAAGTTTGTGCTGGAAAGGTAAATGGAAAGTGATTTTTACATCCTTCTGGTACCCCTTGTCTTTGGCTCCGTGTTAATTGGGTTTAAACGGTGAAATAAAACTGGAGACAGCTTTGTAGAAAACCTACTTTTGCCATTAGCAAGAGGGAACTTCTGAGATAAAGGTCTGGAACTATCATGAACCCCAGCTGAGGCTACTGACTGGCCAGGGAAATTGGGCAAAGGCTTTTCTTGTCCTGTGTAATGGATGTTTAGATAAGGTAATGGATATTTAGATTCTTGACCAAATACAAATATGAGTCTTCTGAAAATGAAGTATACACTGACATTTTTATTTTCTCTCTGCAGAATTAGAGAACACATTGCAGATAAAGATAAATTACCCATTTTAATTTTCCCAGAAGGTAGGAAACAACTATATTGATTGTACTGCTCATTTTACTTCCCATTCCGTGCATCTTATCATATCTGGTCTTTACAAGTGGGGTGTGAGTTTTCAGTCTGTAGAATTAATTATTAGCTCTTGTGAGATACTGAAAGTCAGATTCTAATATTTTTAAAATAGTTTTATGACACTGTTTTCTTTTGGGTACAGTATAAGGCAAGAGAGAACAAGGATTGTTTCAGCACTAAAGCTTACTTTCTCCTTTAGCAACTTAAGTCTCCTTAAGACTGTTAAGTATTTGTTTGCTGATACGTTTCTTAGAGTGGATTAAACTCTTAATCTGTTTTAATTCTGACCAGGTACCTGCATAAACAACACATCAGTAATGATGTTTAAGAAGGGGAGCTTTGAGGTAGGAGGGACCATCTACCCAGTAGCTATCAAGGTAAGAAATCTGCAGTTTTCTAAACATGGGAGGATTATGTGAAGAAACTTCTCAGAGAAGCTGTTCATGTTCAAACCTCACAAAAGATGTTCTTCTGTGTGAACAGGGTACTGAATAAGCCCTCAGAAAATGGTGTTTTTTCATGGTGTGCAGTGTCTTGCTGTACAGTGCAGTATGGGAAGTGTTACAATGAATTTATTTACAAGTGGGTGGGAGGACTTTGGAAAGTACAGTTGCTATTACTAGGCTGTGTTCAGTTCTGCCTGCTCTTACTGCCATAGCTTCTTGTATGCTCTGGGGATGAAGGCATTTTTCTTGGCACTTCCAAGTAGCTTTGCCCAAGTCACCTTAGCTCTAGATATGATAGTTGAATTTTCTGGAACTGTGATATTGCTTGATCTTAAGGAAGTTGTTAAAATTGGTGTGACTGTTTTCAAGGGAACCTTTGCAGTCAGCATTATCTGTAGAAGACAGGTCTTTATACTTTGAGTAGATCTAGCTAGTTACAGTTGTGATATGCTGCAATGGGTCTGTCACAGGTTGGGATCCTGCATTGCTTGTAAAGTTTAACTGTTATAAACTTGTATAATAAATGTTGAAATGGGGAGCTTTTACTAGTGCTTTTAGGAGGTGTGATTAGAGTTGCCCCTGACTTAATTAGCTTAACTGTGCCTTCAGGGCCAAAAAAGAGCAGCTGATGTGATTTAAACAAAGGTAGCAGATCATAACCTTTCATTTATTCTTCTTGTATTCCAGTATGACCCACGCTTTGCAGATGCATTCTGGAACAGCACAAAGTACTCCATGATGACTTATATTTTTAATCTCATGACCAGCTGGGCTATTGTCTGTAATGTGTGGTACCTCCCAGCAATGGTCAAAGAGGTACTTCACTCTTTTATATGTTTTGAAAATTGTAAAATGTCTGGGAGAGAGTCTGTCTTACTACATGCAGTGTGTTGCCATGATGTGTCTGAATCTTTATTGACAACTTAATGGAAAAATGCCAGAAGGCAACACTTAGAAATTAAGTGAGCATGGATGTCTGTGGGTTACTTATCTTCCAATAAAAACTACTCTTGCAGAAATTCAGACAGTTCTGCACCATGTGTCCTGTTGCTCCCAAAGAGCTTTCTTCTCTGTGTGCAGCTGCCTTTCTTTCCTCTGCTCCCAGTGACTAGAAGAGATGTTAAAATGTGGTTTTATGCTGCAGGACTCCTGCCCCTCAGCCTGGCAATGACCCCCCCCTCTTTCTTTACTTCAGAAGTGATGTATAGATTCAGGCCTTCTCTTCACTCCATACTGGGGTGCTTCTACTTTCTGTCCTGCCCCCTCTACCTCCATCTGCACAGCTTCCTCCCATTTCCTTGTTTCTCAGCCTTGCACAATATCCAGCTAATCCTTTGCCCAGCAGCATTACCCCACAATTTGGCACAGTCTCTCAGCCCATTGCTCCTGAATACCAACCTGATGCACACAAAGTAATCAAAGCCTTTGATCCAGCAATGTCTTCTTTTGGTACTGCCTACCCTAATCTTGCTGGGGAAGCTGCTGTAATGCATCAATCTTCAGCTCTCTGCAGTTTGGGCAAGCAGACTCCTGTGAACTCAGAATTATTCCCTGATTCTGAATGCACCCAGTGGTGGCAAACCAGGTGGTGTTCCCCACAACTAACTAGAAATGTTCTGCAGGTTACATTTGGCTTGTGAGCCTGGTATAAACCCAAGTGTCTGCTCTCTGATAAAAAGCATTTCTTCACATGAGACATGGAGAAAATGTTTAAGTTGCAAAGCAAAAAATTATTGTATTTTTTTTTTTAAGGAAGAAGAAGACGCTGTTCACTTTGCCAATAGAGTCAAGGCTGTCATTGCTGCTCAGGGAGGAATGTCCATGCTTCCTTGGTAAGAAGCAACACCTTTGAGGTTGAATTAAATTTATATTTAGGTGTTTTGTACTCTGAAATGTTATCTTGAGATCTCTTAAAACTTCTTCCAGATTTGCTTAGCTTGAGCTGTAGTCCATAACCCTTACCAACCCTGAGTTATAAAAGATTACTTTATTCTTTGAGCAATTCCACTGGAATAGACAGACTAACAAAGTATAAAAAGAGAAATGGAACTGATAGGTGGATGTAGCCCCCAGGTAGGATTTGGAGAAAATAAATTATTTGCCTTTTAAATGCTGGATTGAAGGAAAGGCACCGTGTTAAGTCTTGGCAGTACAGATCATGTAGCATTTTATTGCCAAAGCCAACATATAGGGTGAAATCTGCTTTGACTACACAGTCTAAATATTGTAACATTTACTACCTTGACCCTCATTTGACCTCGAGGATGTTTTGTATCTTTCAGGGATGGGGGACTGAAAAGAGAGAAGGTCAAAGAGTCTTTCAAGGAAGAGCAACAGAAAAAGTACTGCCAGATATTAATAGAAAATGGATCTATAGGAAATGGAAATGATTGTTAAATTATACTTATTTAATTTTTCCATGACTGATCCCCACTGGAATATGGACTATTTTTTACACTTAAACTGACATACTTTCCTTCTGTCTTTGTAAGATATTTTGCACATGGCACAGCAAGAAAAACACAAATTATTGAATAGGGAATTCTCTCTGATATTGAGTGAGAAGATTGTCAGAAAATTACATAGGTTTATTAAAATGCCATATAAGTTTTTTTGTTCGTGTTGTCCTGAAGGCTTAAATAGTTACTTAAGTCTTAAATGCCTGAGTGTGTGGTGCTGGGATAAATTAGTACATCCAAGGGCAATGGTGTGGAAAAGTATATTGTATTTTTAAATTATATTGTGTTGTCTGATTTTGCTATATCCCTTTCTGTGTCTGTATTCAACAAACTAAAGAGCTTGTGATGTCACCTCTGTTATTCTCTGTAATTATTTCTGAAGAGCCACCTACTTGTGCTACTGTGAAGACTGTTGATATGCTCTCTGAGAAGCCCACTCTCCAGAAGAAGAGCAAGTGCATTTAAGGATGCTGAGGTGGAAATAATTCCACCACCTGTAGTATTTGTTAGCATAAAATATTTGCTCTCCTGTTAAGTAGCTCCCACGTGGAAGAATCTGGCTTCTGTAATGATGTGAATGTCTCTGAGGAAGCACACACCAATAGGTGTTGTTCTGACCAAGTTGCTTTAAAACAGGACAGTCAATAAGGTTCACTTGACAGAAGCTTGGCTGAGGACTCAGCAGAGATGAGGGTCCTGTTGTGGTGAGCTCCAATGCACCTCAAAGAAAGACAACGTGCACAGATATAACACCACCCAGCCCTGGAGAGGCTAGGAAAGGAATATTCAAGAGAGGGATTAATAGAGAGGATAACTACCCTGAGGCTGCATGGTGAAGAACTGAGCTCTCCTGTGACCTGGCCAATCTTCCCCGAGTTTAGTTGCTGAAGGTATGTGAATTCCATTGGTGGAGAAGTCAGTCCAGATTTTAGTGTCATAGGTAAGGAGTAGGAGAAACTGCCATTTTAAAGAATTACTGCTGGCCTGGGTAGGGACGGTGCTGACAGTGTGTGTCCAGAGGAAAATGGCTTCAGGCTCCCCTGTTGTGAAAGAAGTCTTCTTACTCCTGACTGTAATAAGCTGTGCTTCCATGTCTGAAACTGTTCAGTTTCTCAGCATAGAAATTTGACAATATATGACAGACTATCCTGATAACTCTTAAATCTCTTCAGTATGCCCAAGTATATAAAGTCTGGAGTTTTTCCTTATGTGCAACATACCCAGGAGTTGCTTACAGAGGCTGCAGTTGTGTACAAGGAGTTGAGATTAAATGCTGGGAGCATTCTTCCCACACAAGTGTGTGCCTTCTTCCTGTTCAGATGTAAAATGGGAGACAGAAAAAGAGAGGGAGACAAATAAGAGCTGTTGGAACAGAGACTTTCTCATTTGTGCTCTGCTTCTGTAAGACATGAGGAGATGATGTACCTGTTTTCCTGTCCTGCAACACTTCCCCAGCTTACCAACATAAGAGCCCTTGGATGTGTGATCATCATGGTTATGACACCAAATCTTGTCAAAGTACAGCTCAGACCTCTGAATATATGAGTATTAAGTGTCATCTGTTGAGATGAGGGAGTAGTGGTGGGGTTGTCTGTAGGAGGGTGTGGGCTTGTGGAGCAAAGAGACGACCCAATATGAGTTAGCAACTAAGCTCAATTTTATTAAGCAAAGCGTTACATTTACATGGTCTTGGCATCTTTGTGGCTCCTGTTGATTGGCTGCGTGTTGCTGTTCACACACCTGTTTGTCATGTTGTGATAGATCTATGTGTTGTGATAGATCTATGTGGTAGATCTATTGGCGCCCAACGTGGGGCCCCGAGCTAATTGGCTCGAGTCCAGTTCAAATTTTGACTAATTTGCCTGAACAGTTTGAATTCCAACTCCAGTGAAAGAATGGCTTTCCTGAGCTGGAATCAGACCTTGTTCTTTGGAAATTTCACAGGGTTGGAGATTAAACCAATCATGTCGTACCTTTGGTATTTAGGGTATGTGATGTGTATTTTTGTAGCTGGAATTGCTGTTACTTTGTGGTTTGTTTTTTGTAAGAGCTGCTTAAGAACCATCGTTGCAATAGGGTCCTCAATACTGATGTATATCATGGTGCATGGTGCAGTAGTGTTTCATACAGAGATAAAAAACTTGGTTGGTAATTACACTCCCAGTTTCAATTTGGGAAATTATACCATTCCATCGTATTTTGGGCTGACTCCACCAGATTTTGGTGGCAATAGCATTTCATTTCTCAATCTTCTGATGCAGCTAATTAGTGTAGAAAAGACCTACACTGTAAGGCAGAGCCTTGCTTTGTAACTTGGTGCTGCTGGCTAATACCTATGTATGAAGCATCTAAGTGATGACAACCATTGCTGTGGCACTAATGTATTGTGCTGATGAAACTGAAGTAAACCAGTCCAGTCCTATGTGCATTCATCCTGAACTTCTGAGGTGCCTCAGACAGTGGGCCATGAGCTGAAAATAAATATATGTTGGAATGGGGGAATAAAATCAGGCCCTCTTGCTGTGTGGGTGAGTCAGAGTCCAAATAGCTGCTTATGCTAACTTTTGAAGACATCACTTGATCATCTGTGTGGAGAGAAACCCAGGTGTATTTAATGAACTCCACCATTTATTTTCTTAATAAAACTCACACAGTATGTCCAAGGTGCATAAGTGCAGAATTTTTGTGTGCAGTATCAGTCCTGGGCTGGTCTGGGACTTTAGGTCACTTGGGTGTTCTCCTGCTTCTGCACCAGGCTGAGGGCTGGAGCAGTGTCCATGATATTTTGAATCCTGAAGCCTTGAATAATCCAGGGCAGCTCTCAGAATCCATGAGGGCTGTGTCACTGTGTTTATTGTGCCTCTCCTTCCTCAGGCAGGCTTCCAAAAACTGGAGCTTGAGCAGGAGCCCTCTTTATGGATGTTCTCACTACTATTACCCAAGTTTTTCTTAGCTGACAGTAGAACTTGTAAAGATTATTTGTGCTTTAACAGTCTGTGTGCAGACTGAAATAGTTTCAACATCTGGCTTGCTTTCTGGGTTTTTTTGTTTTTTTTTTTTCCCCTTTGTTTCTGGACTAAGGAGATGTTTTTTGGTCACTACCACTCTTCATGTTTACAGTACAGTGTGATGCTCTGCTAAAAGGGTAAAGGAGTCTGAAAAAGGCTGTAACTATGCAGTGTTACAGCAGTGTAAAGTGAGTTTCTGTGTAAATGTTTGTTGTTGCCATTATGTATTTAAGCCCATTTTTAAGACAGGTTCTCTAAATTTCCTGGGCCTCCAAGGACTTATGTGGCTTGAATACAAGACAGGACTAAAAGTTTCGATGTTTCTTTTTTGTATAAATACACACACCTTTTCCTCTATATCTGTGTGTGTATAGAGATAGATATAAATGCCCAAACACTGTGTGAATGCCCTGAGTGCCCACTGTCCATTAGCACAGCACAGATGTGAGAAACATGAGTTAACTATAACAAGAGATGTTGCAGATCCTAAGAGAACGTAGTGATAAGCAACTTAGAGGCCTCATGTACTCCATGAGAATTAAATTGGAGTTTGTTACAGTGTTTAATAATCTTTCACTGTAAGGTACCTGCACACTAAGACTGACAGACATAGCTACATCCTTTATTTTGTTGACTCCAAATGCCTTTTTCTACACCTGTGTCTTCTCCTTGGGAATATCTGAAATCCTTTCCTCCCTGTCTTCTGAGTTGCTCTTTGGAGTCTCTGCTTCCTGACTCTCTGCTGGTCTAGGATGTGTTTCAGTGCTTGCACATCCCTGTGTTACTGGAGGTGTGCGAAGGATGCCATCTGGTGGCATTTCCTCAGTGACACCAAACTCTGCCTTCGCTCAGCGGTCTCAACATTTCCTTTAAAGCAGTTGCCCTAAATTTTGTTGTGTCTATGCCAGTTATTTCTCCCACTTTTCCAGGAAACCATAAGAAGGTGGGAATAACTCTGCATGCCCCAAACACCGGGTCTTTGATTAGAGTCATGGCGTACTTACCAGCAAAGCTGGTGCTTGTTCTAGGTGTCAGCGGCCTCTGTTGTGTGTGGGTTCCCCAGGCCATCTCTTCCCTGCTGCAAAACTCCCCTGGATTTGTTTAGGGGTCGTTTAGATGTGGTGTTGGGGGATATGGTTTAGGGAAAACTTTGTAGAGTAGGGATGATGGCTGGACTCGATGATCCCCAGAGTCTTTCCCATCCTGAAAGATTCTATGATTCTAAAATAACCAATCATGAATATTTCTGTCCTTTAGTTGCTTCAAAATCAAGTATGGGTTTTATTTTATTTGTATCTTTTTTAATTTATATCTTTTAATTCAGCAGAGGTAGCAAGTCAGGGATGCTCCTGAAGGCAGTAGACACTTGGGTTTGCTGTGAGGAGTTTCTTCAGTACTTTGGTACTCTTTGCTCCTCATCTGAGACTTGCAGAGAAAAAGATGTTTTCAGAATAGAAACTGAGGTATTCTGAACTTGATTTGTACCAGCATGGGGTTCCTTGAGCTGTAGTGAGAACAGCAAGCACTTGGTGCCCAATTCAAAGTCCCAGCATTTTACCCAAACTCTGCCTTGTGCAGCTTGCCCTGAATGGAAATGAGGAAAGAAGCCTGGGAAGCTCTTTACCTGGTGGGTTTATTTTTATCCTCAAGATACCCTAAGGAATATATTTTGGTAATGTGTGCAGTTCGAGGCCTGATTTGAGGCATATGGAAACAGGTCACAGATGTGTTATGGTTGGAACCTCTGGGTTTTCTAGCCTTTCTGACACGTTTTCTTATGGAAATGTTTGTGCTGAGGTGAAATACCTGTTACTCAAGCTCTTTTGGACTGGTTTCCCAGCTGGGGCACAGGTTGTGGAGATCACAGAAATCACATGGAATTCACAGAGTGTTAGGGGTTGGAAGGGACCTTGTGAGATCATAGAGTCCAACGAGTCCAACCCCCTGCCAGAGCAGGGTCACCTACATCAGGTCACACAGGGACACATCCAGGTGGGGTTTGAACGTTTCCAGGGAAGGAGACTCCACAGCCTCCCTGGGCAGTCTGTGCCAGTGCTCCCTCACCCTCGCAGTGAAAAAGCTTTTGTTTTGTTTACACAGAACCTCCTATGCTCCAGCTTGCATCCACTACCCCTTGTCCTGCCCTTGGTCATCATGATGATGACCTATGAGGGATTCTCAGGTTCATTTGGTTTTGGAAAGGTTTGTAAAACTAGCCTCAAAAGTCAGTGGACTTCCAGTAGAGACAGAGGCTTTCCTGGCTCTTTGTTTATTTGTTGTTGTTATGCAGATTGGAAGGACTTTGTAGCTATTTCTCCTCTACCCTCCTCCTCCTCTATTTATTATTCTATTTAATGATGGCTCCTCAATTAGTGTTCCAGACTCCTTTGTGAGCAGGGTTCATTGTGATCAATTGTTATCAAGGCCAGCATTTAGTACACCCAATCAATGATGTTCTACATAATGGCCGTGGTATCGACTGATTTCTAATTTTACAGTATGTTGAGCCCTATTGAACTCTCTTAAAATGATAATTGCTTTACTAATCAGTAGGCAGGATTTGTGTGCAGTTGTGCATTGCTGACATCAGTTGATATCCCTTGGTGTTTGTATTTGACTGTACAGAAGATGCATGTGGTGAAACATTAAATATCTGCAGGGCTGGTATTGAATAGAATAAAACTGGGGAAAATAGCATATCCATGCATATCAAACTTTTAAGGAACAGGTTATTAGATAATCTAGAAAGGTATACTTCTTTTTATATGAGGTAGATATTAAATACTATCTTTTAAGTTTATACAGACATCTCTTAAACAGCTTATCTTATACCATAAATGCTCAATTGTTTATGCATTAAATACTGTGTTTCTGAATCGTTTAAGTCTTTGGTGTGTTTTTAAAAAATACTCATGTATGGCTATGGACAGTCTCCTCATATAATGTATACCTTTACATAAGATATATAAATATGTATACATGTTCAATAAAGTAAACTGGATTTTATTACTTCAAATAACTGCTCCATTTTTCTTGTGTTTTAATAATATAATTTCATTAAATGCACCTAGAAAGATTATAAGGACAGATAGCATATAAATAGCACATTGCTGTTAGATTTGAGCTGAACCTGGTTTCTATCCAGAGGCTGCCTTACACATTTGGGCCTTCAGGTTATTCTTTGCATATTGCACTTCTCGTGTGTGACAGGGGAATCTGCATCAAGCTCACCAGTTCCTGCAGTCAGCTTCAGGACTCGAATAGGGATGGGTGGCTCCTGCTCTGAGACCAGAAGGTGGCAGCGCTGTACACACATCTAACACTGCCATGAGGGCTAGAACCTTATTAATGCTCTTTTGGGAAGCACAAGCTTTTATATCACTTAAGGAAAAAAGAAAAAAGGAAATAAGAAGGAGAAGAACAAAAATAAGAAAGAAGAGGAAAAAGAAGAAGAAGGAGAAGAAAAGGAAGAGGAGGAGGAGAAGGAGAAGAAAAGTTAATTTACTGGATATCAGCGTGCTTTGCTCTTCCTTAAAATCCTGGCATGAACAGAAAGCACAGTATCATTTTATAGTGGTAATTTTGTTGCATTGGAAGCTTAAGTCATTAAAGAGATAAGGAAGTTCAGGAGCAATATATATATATTTTTTTTTCTTCACTGTTTCTACTGTCCAGGTGCAGTAGAAAGTCAAGCTGCCAGGCCTCAGGTCATGGTGGACAGTAACAGGAGGTGCCATCCTTGTGGCTTGCTCCTTGTGATGATGCAGCAGGTCCTTGCACATCTGCTGGGCTGTCTGTAGCATTTTTTCTCTGATGCTGGTGTCTACGTTCCCTTCTGTGCTTCATGCATAGAACTACTCAGATTCTCACAAAACCCCTTCCACATTACCACAATGGTAAAGGTTTCAATGTGGTTTGGTCAGTTGGGTGAAAATGCTTTTAAGGTCATGAAGGTAAGATCACTGCCTTCTGATGCTTCTCAACTTCTACAGACCAAGTATGCACTTAATTAATTAAGTATGCACTTAAATATTCTGTTGTATAAAGGCCAGCACATTTAACAGCTTGCAGGAACAAGCACTGAGGTATCTCACTGAAAACCATAGAATCACAGAATGATTTGGGTTGGAAGGGACCTTAAAGGTCATTTAGTTCCAATTCCCCTGGATGGGCAGGGACACCTCCCACCACACCAGGTTGCTCCAAGCCCCATCCCACACGGCCTTCAACACTGCCAGGGGTGGAGCAGCCACAGCTTTTCTGGGCAGCCTGGGCCAGTGTCTCACCACTCTCAAAGGAAAGAATTTCTTCCTAATGTCCAACCTGAATCTCCGCTCCTCAAGTTTGAAACCATTGCCCTTTGTCTTCTCACTACACCCCCGTGTCAAAAGCTCTGCCCCAGCTTTCTTGTAGCCCCTTCAGATATTGGAAGGTTGCTCTGAGGTCACCTGGGAGCCTCCTCTTCTCCAGGCTGAACAACCCCAGCTCCCCCAGCCTGGCTTCACAGGGGAGGTGCTCCAGCCCTCTGAGCATTTTTGTGGCTCTCCTCTGGACATGGTCCAGGAGCTCTGTTGGGACTCCAGAATGTGCAAGTCCTCCAAGAATCTCCAGGTCCTGTTTCCAAGACTAACAGGGAATCTCAACTGTTGTTCTCCAAGTGGTAAAATCCTGCTGTAGATGGGAGGCCAAATGATCAAAAAGCCTGTGCTCAGGTTACCTAAATGAAAAGTGCTGGATGCTGAACACCTGGAAACTTTTGTTTCTGGGACTTTTTCATATGGCCACTGAATTAGCAAAAATCCCTCTCCTCCATCTTCCCCCTCCATTAGAGACTCAGTTTCTCATGGACAGACCTCAGCACAGGCACCTCTGAGACACTCAAAGTCGTGTGGAAGTGGGACATATGTGCAGTTGTCTCCACTGCAATGCATTTTCTGTTAGCTGTTCTAGCTAGAATCCTCTCTATTTCTGCTTGCTTCTCTTAATGTCCTTCTTAGGTGTTGACATTTTCCCACTTTTTGTAAGGAAAAGTAAGTTTGGGGATTTTAATGGGGTTTTAATCATATCTGCAGTGCTGAACTCCTAGAAAATCAAGTCTCTAAATTGTGGCAGTTAATTTTTTGAGGTGGAGCATGCCTGGGTGCTGTGTTTATGAAGTGTACAGATGCTTATGAGCCCTCATCCTTTCTGGAGATGATACACAAGGCTGCAGCTCTGTCAACACTCAGTGCTAGGACAAAAGGGTACACAGAAGCCAGGCTACTTGTATTTATTTTCAGTGTAGGAAGAACTGGAGCTCCCTGACAGCACTAAGTAAATTTCCACTGAGGTTCCTGGATATAATATGAAGCTGAAAACATTTGACTTCTGCTATAAAGAGTATCAATTTTTACAGTGAGTTACAGCAAATACAGTGGTGGAGAGAAACCATGACCTCCCTGCATCCAGAAGACAAACAAGAGAGTGCAGAATTTCCCCCAAGTGGTTTGCTGGCTCCCTGCCATTTCTCAATGGCAGAAGATAAAAGGGAGCTCTAGGATAACTACCCTGCCCCTATTCATTTCCAATGAAATAGAGGCATTTAAATGAGATAGAACAGTTACATATTCTGAAGCTGCTTGGCTTCAGTGACTGGGGACAAATGAAAAGCTACTTTTGGTTATAGCTGACCTACCAGGAGCCAATAACACGTGCAATAACCTAGCAAGAAGAGTGTGACTGCCACGTGAGGTGACACACTCCAGGTGCTCTGCCTGAAGCCAGTAGAAAAAGGTTTCCATCATCCTGGAAACCAAGGATGCAGCCATGCTCAGCATTGCCAGAACTTGTTAGGCTCTGATAATTAAGCAGAATAAAAGAAGTGTAGCAAAGGAATGTAAAAATAAATAATTTATCAAAGCAGTGTGGTAAGACTGATGAGAATTTTAAAAGTGCTTTTTCTCAGCCTTTGACTCAATCCAACCCCCTGCTGAAGTCATGCATTACATTACACTACACAGGCATGCATATTTATTGCAAGCCAATAAATGTAAATACAGTCTTACTTCAGACATAAAAATACATTAATATTAGTGCTTATAGAATAAAAATTAAGAATCTTGAAAACTTATAAATTGAAAGAAAACAAAACTTTCTGGGTTCATTTGGATCTCGTTTAGATAAACTTGGAACACAGGGTTTCAACTGAAGCTTTTTTTGTACCTTTTTTTTACTTTGACAATTACTGTGTTTTGTGAAATAAATTTAAAAATAAGAATGTATGAAAATATTTTCTTCCATGTTCATGAACTCTGATCTATTCTCACATGTTGTTTCTTTCCCATGGTTTGTGCTTTTTACTGGAAAACATTCCACTAGAAATCATGATTACATATAGCCTTTGTACATGAAATAGGCCTTTAAAAATGGAAGCATGGAAAACTGTTGAAACTAGCACTCTCACCATGGCTGCAGTGGAATTATATTGTCTTACCCATGCTGCAAGTTTGGCCCTAGTGCTTGAAAAAAAAATGTTCTCTCTTAAGAAAACAGGCTCATTGGTAACAATGAGACACTGAGAAATTATTTGTCCTCACAGGCTACAGAGCAGAGAAATAAAATGTATTGATTGAATTGTCTTGAAACTATTTTATCATTAGATCAGTGCTTTATTGACAGCTATCTCTTTCTAAAAGACAAAGGCCACTTGGCAAAGAGAGCAAGCTGTTAGTTTTGTTTGAATTTTAAATAAGTCAAGAGTTTTTGCAGTTAACTGTTGATGGGAGTGCAAGGTATGTGCAAAGGATAAGCTTCAGCACATTTGTGATAGGAAGGCTGTCAGGCTAGCAGGCATGTTTCCTTCCTGCAGCCCTAGGCTGAGAAGGTGGCTCTTCAAGCAACTCAAAACAGGAATTGATTATTTTCCAGTTTAACATTAATGGAATTCTGAATTTTTCATGCAACTATGGAAGGGAAACCTGAACACACTAAAGAGTTTCTTTTTATGTGTGATTCTTGCCTCTGTCCAGCTTATGCAGTCTGTGTTGAAAACTGCCTCCTGTCAAAATACCTTTTTTGTCAGCATTTTTTTCCCCAGGGGTCTGTAATGACAACAGAGATCAAACCAGCCACCTTCCTCAGCTCTGAGACACAAAGTTGGTAGAGACTGCTCATTTTCTACTATTTCTTCACGGAGACTGCAGCAACAGGTACAATACCCAGCCTGTTGTGGCAGAAAAATGATGCCTTAATTCCATGTAATAACGTTAAGATTAGAGGTCTTCAGAATTTTTTTCTGATGCCTCAGGGACACTGGATGCAACTTGCAATATGCCACCAAATATGACACATGCTGTTCTGAGTCAAGATTTTTCTGCATTTTACTAAAGTAGAGGTTTACAAGCATGTAGACAAAGCCAAAGAGATGATTTGCTTTCAGTTTTCAAGGTTTTGTCAACAAACACAACAAACTTTGCCTTGCACAGGGCTGTCTGTATTGCAAGTCTTGCTTCCAATGGCAATTTCAGATATTACTACCTAAATGAAGATATTGCAATGTAATGGAGAAGAAATCTGTACAACATGTTATTGAGAACACTGCACTGTTTTCCTTGAGGGCTGGGTGGTGTTCATTGTTGCTACCTGGGTTACATCTGTCCTTTGGGGGAGGACTTCTGCTTCTTAATGCCAGGTAAAACCAAACCAAACAAGTGGTTACACCCCAAATGAAAATTCATTACAAATACTAAATGCTCTGTATCACCTTCTGCCTGTGATGCAATGGACAAAACACAGATTTTAAATGTGCTACCCACAGGTGTATGTATTGTGAATACCACCAAGTCTAGAAAGTAATTTCTTCTGACTTGTTTCTGTTCCAGACTTTGTGCTCTCTTAATTGACTTGCATCCTCACACACCTCTAAGGTTTAAAAAACACTTGTAACACAGCTCTTGGGAGTAGAGACACTTGCATTAATGTGTATATGGCACCAACAGACCACTGCCTTCTGTCCTAACTGGGCCTTTTGGGCATGATCACAACTAAATATTTACAAGGATGGAAAAAAAGTGAAGTGCTGGTTGTCAGTCTCAGATCTAGCTAGATCTAGCTAGATGTTTGATTCTGTAGTTGTTGTGCCCAGAGGCTTCATCAGGGATCATCCTGTCTGTGTCTCAGAGAACCTACCCAGCCAGATGATGCAAAGAGTGGGAGGAGAGGTGAGACATTGGGAAGACTTGTCCAAGATGACACAGTGCCAGAGCCAAAAATAGGAGCCACCATCCAGCGCCCTTGTCCACATGGCTCTCCTGAGAAATAGTTATTAAGCTCTTGGAGTGTAATTCAGGTTTTTCCTTGGATCCTAAGCACTTGGCTCTTAGCTACCTTTTCGACCTTCCAAATACAGGGAAGAAAACCACATGTCCCTTTTCTTGCAAATGCTATGAAAGATATATGCTGACATTGAGGTTAAAGGTCTTTTACCTGGAGGAAAATGTTCTTTCCTTCTCCCAGGATGCTTTGTCAAGGGTGCCAGCCTTTTCCTGCTTCAGTAATTTTCTGCATACACCACATTTTTGGTGTAGACTGTCATGTCAAGTGCTATGTGACTGCTGCGTATAGATCTGGGCAGGTAAACCCTCTTCTAGGCATTTTCCACAAAGATTTGTTTCTCTTGGCATGTGCCTGACCTCGGGGCTGGTTCCTCAGTGCATCCCTCTTCCACCTCAGGCCACAGGAAGGACCAGGTGTCCTGCTGGCAGACCTGGTGCCTTTTTGAGCTGTGCTTATCTACGTTACATTTTATATATTCAGCTGTCCCCAACTTTCCTTTTCTCTTTCACCTTCCTAGCTGCAGCTTTGGGCTCCCCATGGCCATGAAGCACACCGCTGAGCCGCGGCGGTCCCGCCGCTCTCCTGCCCACAGCCGTTGGGACCGTTTTACTTCCAGAAGGAATTTTTAGTGCAGATGTGGCCTCTTCTCAGCAGCTTTTCTCTCCCCACCTGTCACCTCCCGAGGCGAAGCCCCATCTCCCTGAGCTTCCAAAAGGCTGCAAGGAGCACCCCCGGTTGCTCTTTACAAGGAGACATTCGCTGTGGAAACACCTATTAAATCGTCAGAGAACCCTTACACTTCATACACCTGCGGACACCTCCCGCCTGCCCACCGGGCGGGCGGTCCGGGGGCGGTCCAGGGGCGGTCCGGGGGCGGTTCGGGGGCGGTCCGAGGGAGGCCTGGGGGCGGTCCGGGGCTTTAGTGGAGGTGGTGGTGGTACCCGCCCTCTCCTAGGCGGCGGTGTCGGTGTCATCGCCGGGCCTGGCCCGCGATGGAGGACGTGGGGTCAGCGGCGGCGCGGGTGGGCGCGGTGTGGCTGGGGCTGGTGCTCGCCCTCATCGTACTGCCCTCGGTGCTGGGCATCTCGCTGGGCATCTCCGAGGCCTACATGTGGGTCCTGATGAAGACGCTGGAGGTAGGCGGGGGGCTCGTCCCTCCCTTACACGCCGGGGTGGTGTATGTGTATGTGTGTGTGTGTGTGTGTGTGTGTGTGTGTGTGTGTGTGTGTGTGTATGTATATGTATATGTGTGTGTGTGTCTATGTATGTGTGTCTGTGTGCGTGTGTTGGGGTGTCCTGACTCCCTGAGGGGCTCCAAAATGGCGGCCCCGCTGTTAGGGTGAGGCGAGGAGCACCCCGGGGCGGCCCGGCCCGGCTTGTGTCTCTCTGTCCCTCGGGCCGGGCTCCTTCCCTCCGGCCGCGGCCCTCGGCCCCGTGCCGCCGGCATGGATGTGCCTGGTCCTGCGCACAGCTGTCGGGCTCCGCTGCTCGGGTGCGGTCCCTACGGGAACTGCCTCGGCGCTGCCTCCATCCGCGCCCTGGGCGGTGGCGATCCCCCCGGCCGGGACAGCGGGGCCCCGCGGGCAGGTGTGAGGGGACATTTCCCTCCTCGGTAGACCCGCTTAGGGCTGGGAAGTCTGTGAAAGCGTCGGTCCCCCCAACCCGCCTTGGGGAGCAAGGGTTGTAGAGAGGAGGTGGGTTATGTCCTGACTGACATCGGCTGTGTCCGTTTTGCTGTCATAGCCCGCAGGCAGAAACCAAAATTTGTGTGGATGTAGGTGGTTGTGCAGGCTCTGGTGCCTCCTCCCTGAACCCGCGGGAGCACGAAATAACCCTTGGTACCTGAGGCTGTACCATGTCCTGGGCGAGGTTGTCTCTGCTTGGTGCCAGCTGTTCCCCACCTGAGAGAAGCAGTCTGACTCCTGAAGGGTATAAATGTCCCTGTGCCTGAGCAGTGAGTGCCAGAAGTGCTTATGCTCCCATCCCATGCTACGGTGTCCAACATCTTTAGTCACTGTCTTCCCCCAGATTCTCTGGGAAAGGGAGTTTCCTGCACAGGAACTGCTGTCTGGATGGGACATATTTCATATGTGTATGAAAATGCTCCCTCTGAAGCTCATAATGGTAGTGGTGAGGAAGTGTAACAGCTGGGTGAGATGATCTGGTTGAAATCTTTATTATGCTTCTTTCAAGTAGGAGGGAAATTCAACAAAACAGCTGTAAGGAGGAAAAGTAAAATGACACAAGGTACAGACTGCTGCAATGCAATGTAGATCAATACATGACTATGGAAAGTAGGTTTTGCCTCATTTAATCTTGTTCTATGTGGTTTACAGTTAAACCTTGTTCATATGCTTTAATGACTTCAAGATCCTTGGTGCTTGGCTAACAAAAATCACCATCCACCTAATAAGAATGTTAAATGCATCTTAAGTTAAAAAGTTTTAAGGCTTTTGGTGAGAATGAACGTGCTTGAAGTACTTTCTGGGCCTGTGAATTGTGTGAGTATAATTGTTAGGAGTAGAAGATGTCATTATTACTGGAAAAAAAAAATCTGTGGATAGCAGAAGCTGAGGAAGTGAAGGTCACACTGGGCTGAGGGAGAAATCCAGATGGCCTAGTGAGATAGTCTTGTTTGTATGACTTGCCTTCACCTCTGGTTAGCCACAATTCACATTCTGTGTTCATATATTATTAATCATGACTTTTTAGTTTTATCAAATATTGCAACATGAAGTGACTCCATGTCTTGGGCAGAAGTATGGAGAAGTAGCTGACAGCATATTGATTATGGTGACTTGTAAGCTTTTTTGTTGTCTAAGAGGGGAAATAATGACTTACCTTGGGAGCTGCCATTACTTTTTCATTAAATAATTTCTGGAATTACATGCCATTATATTAAAATACATCAATACATAATTACAACGTACATAAATATTTTATTATATATATTATATATAATAGAAAAACAAATGAAAAATTGGGAAGTGTTCTGAGGAGAAGAGTCTGGTAAACTGGACTTGTGCACGAGAGTGAAGAAGCTCAATCCACCTAGATAATCCACTTATTTTAAGCTGGCCTTGCTTTGTCTGTGGATTCTTTATGTTGTCAGAACACTTGCATGTGGAGAATCCCTGAAATAGTGTTTTCCTGTGAAATGTGTCATGTTCCTTGACTCACAGGTCTGTCTTTGTCAGCAGCCTGACAGAGACAGGCTGATAGTCTGCTAGCCCGGCAGCATCTGCCAGAGCCCCTGAAGATGTCTTGTTGCACATGACTTTTCCCTGCCAAAAATCACGTTACCACTGGAAAGTGCTAACTAAATTTAGCTGCTAGCCTTTTGCAGTTGCTGGAGTGCCTGAAACTTCCTGGGCTGTTGAACTGAGTATGCAGGCTTCCTCCTGAGCAGCCGTGGTCTGTTTTGTGGTTATGTTGAGGCACAAGGTGCTGCAAACCTCTTATGGCTGAGACCTTTTTTAAGGACAGTGCTTACCTTCATGGCTTCCAAAAACTTCCTCTTGTTTCCAGCCCTGGATCTTACAGGCAGTCTTCCTGTTTCTTTGAGCTCTTGGCCATCCAGCAGAATGGCCTCTCGAGCCTCTGGGGTTCTCTGTCATGATGGTGTCGTTGCCTTTGTTGCCTCTTTTATGGGCTAGGTTGCAGGAGCTGTCAATGGTACCAGCTGTTCCTGTGCCCTAGATGAATTCCAAGTTGCTCTTTAGTTTTGCCTTTTTATATCCCACATGTAGGTATAGGGGAAGGACACGATGACTTCTGTGGTTTGTTTGCTACACAGCATACATTGTCAGGTGCTTTATTAAAGCTCATCTGTTGTGAGGGTCCAAGTCTGTCAACCTGAGCAACACAGTCCACAGACTAAGTGGATGGAGAGTTTGCTGTGGCACATCTGCTGGCCTGCTGTCATGTCAGATGAAACAAGGCATATAAAAATAAGTCTGTGGTGTTCAGTTGTGTAGGCTGTGGTATGGAGCAAGTTGGAGAGGATCATAAAAGTTAGGGGTTGGAAGGGACATCTAGAAATCATCTAGTCCAATGATCCTGGACTTGTGCTTTTATTTTTCCTGCCAGTAAAATTAAACCTGTTCCTGCTTGCTTCAGAAGGGCAGAAGCTTTTTCCCAGTGCTGCAAGTGTGGTCCAAGAAAGGGAGGGGAAAAACCTCCGTTTAGGAACAAAATGTTTTGTACTTTGACTGTCTGATATTACTGACAAGGGAGATCAGTTGGTGCACAATAGATTTTTCTCTGTGCCTTAGCAGGGCACGTTCTTCTAAGCAAAATGCAGCACATACAGACAGCAGTGTTGAGTATGCACTTCTGTTGGATTGCTTTGTGGGTTGCATTTGACCCTTAGGTACTGCACTAGGAACGACAAGCTTTATCTGGAGTATATGGGGTTTTTTTTCCTATTATATTTTGACCAGCTATGCTGCTACCAGAGGAATGCAGTATGCAAGATAAATTTCCCTCATCAAGTAGGGAACATCAAGGTATTCCTTAAAGTACATTAATTCACTTCTCAATTGCATTACCAAGCTTAAGCGAACTTTTAGGAAACAGCCTGTGGCTTCTCTTTCAGTGTTAACAGTAGCATCTCTGGCACCATGGTAGCATGCTTTTTAAAAATACTGGATTACTGCCATGAAAACATCTCCAGCAGCTGTTCATTCCTTTGAGGAGCCAGTCTGGGCTAGTCACCTGCCATGCTAGTGCTCATGAAATCACTTGCCAGAGAAATCTTTTCCATTGCTGAAACTCTGGGGACAGCCTCTTGTAAACATCACGGAGTGGTGGATTCTCCCACTTTGGAAAGTTTTAAGTCTCAGCTTGATGGGGTGCTGGGGCACCTCATCTAAACAATCATATTAGAAGGATTGGACCAGATGATCCTTGAGGTCCCCCTCTGACCTGACATTCTATTATTTCTCAATTTCTTTAAAAACATCATCAGGTAGCTTCCAACTTTAAATTTAGTCTGTCTTTACCTATCTCATTTTTCCTCTTAGTCCATTGCCTCTTTTCTAAACTCTGCTATGGACTGGGGTTGATCAGACTTCTGTCTCTTTTGCCAGGCATTGGAGGAGTCCAGCCTTTCAGAAGGTTATTTGTCTTTCATTAAGGCTCATAGCGTAGCCATCATCACAGAGCAATCAGTTTCTCTACTTCGATCAGTTTGTAGAAAATCTGGATGAGTAGTTTAGACTGCACACCTATGTATTTGGCAGTAGCAGTGAGCCCCCCTGAGTGATAACTCTGACAGATTGCAGCTCACCTTGTTAAAAACTAATTCCAATATTTGTGTATTTTCTAGTCTTCTGGGGTTTTTTTGGGGTGTGCCTAGCTTCCCAAGACAGTAGGGTTGACTTGTCAGCAGTAATTTTACAGACTGTCTTGCTTTTTCTAGTGGGAAAACATTACTTGTGTTACATATGAAGTATTAAGAAACAAGCTAGGCTGAGGAAAGTGAAGTCAGTAGGTCACACTTGTGTTAAGAAACACCAGGGCTAAAAACTAATGTCACGGTTTTGTATATTTTTGGGGTAATAGTTTGTTGATGGCTGCAAGCGTTTTGAATGCATTCCCTGCCCCTATCCCTTCACCTGATCTCTTGAGGCTCTTTGCTTGTGGAGCTTGCAGCTGGCAGAGAAAGCATTTCTTGGGTGGTTTGGTTTGCAGGTTGTGCTGTAATGCACAGCAGATGCTTGAAGTTGTGGGTGTTTTTCATGTCTTGTAACTGATCCATCTGGGTTTAATAGCAGCCCCTTGGAACAGAAACAATTTGTAGTACCTTGTGCTGCCCTGCAGGGAACGTGCTTTTGCTAGGACAAGGATGTAACAGTGGTGGTTAGCTCTGGGGTAAAGCCAAAGGTACTTGTTTTGCAGATGACCATGGTTATGTGAATGGACCTAAGCTTGAGAATAATATACTTTTGGGGAAAAAGACCTTTTAGTGCCTGTGGTCAAACTGTAGGTTGTGGCTGGGCAGGCTGGGCTGTCCCAAGGATGCCAGGTCACAGCTTCTTCCTATGAGCCACCATCATGATTGCACGTGGTGCAGGGAAGGGAAAAGGAGAATGTGTCAGCTAAAATAGGTGAATCATTGTGGGGTTGTGATGGTTTCCTCTAACTCACTGACCTCTGAAGCAAGCTTTTCTGACTCATGTTGCAGAGTGTCAATGAAGGCCTCTGTGTAATAGGTATCCTCCGAAGACTGCTGGGTGGGGGAGAAATGGAGAGCTCTGAAGTGAGAGAGGAGCTCTGCAGGTTGCCTGCTCAGCTGTTAACAGGAAGCGTGTCTTGGAGATGTGCCTGATGTGAATGATGTGCCTTTGTTTAAAGGGCTTGGAGTAACTTTTGGAGTAGTATTTTAGCAATTATGCTGCATAATCTTGAAGTAAATCCCTGGGCTATATTCATCTAGAACCCCAACCTGTGAAGGCTGCTGTTTATGTTTTCCACAGCTGATTGAGGCTCCTTGGATATTAGCAAGGTTGGCAGAACTGGGGTTACCCTGTGCTGGGGTTGTATCACTAAAGCAGCAGCTTTCTGGTCAGCAGCTCTGACCTAAAACTGCTCTCAATTCCACAGCATGTGAACGCTGCATTTTCTGATTCTGTTGATGAGCAAATGCTGTTAAAAAAATAATAGCAGCTGTATTGAGAGCTTGCCTTAAAGAAACAAGTTTGAAGGTGGTGTAAAAGAAGCTGCTTGTCATTTCTGTTGCTTGATCCCCTTGGGTTTTTGTTTTTTTTTTTCATGTAAAGCTGAAGTCTTTGTTGTTCTTGCCCACCAGGAAGGAGTCGATACTTAATGTATCATGAAGTTGTACGTGTATCACATGTACAACTCCTAAGCAGAAGAATTTGGAAAGCTGGTTGGAGGCAGTGCCAGGGATGTCCCATCAGAATGAGGAAAAAACAGTGTGGGCGGCCACAGAGGAGTTTTTGCTCTCGCACAGCAAATGATTGCTCCTCTTGGTAGTGGTGTTTTCCGCTCCTCACACAAAACAATCCAATAATTGGCATACGAGGTTTGCTGCATTAAACAATGTAGCATTGTGGGGGAGGTGCTCTGAAATTTTTCTGTTGATATTGAGGTTTGGAGATCCTCCAAGGAGTGCTCATGTAAACTAGCATACAGACTTGCTCTGATAAGACAGGTGATCTAACTCCATTTGACTGCAGATTTCAGTCATCATCAGTAATTCTCTCCTTTTGGAATAATCATCAAGCATTACTATTGAGCCAGAGGTGATGTAAAGGTGAAAGGCAAAGCTGCAAATAGGGGAAGTCCCTGAGGGGTTTTTAAACTGTGACTTGATTGATCCTAACAAAGTATCTCTAGAGATGCTTTAATGAAACAACAGGTGAAGCTTGGCTTTGCTACCTGGCAGCTATCTTATCCGGAGCTAAGATTTTTGGTATCTGTCGTGGTTTAAGCCCAGCCAGTAACAAAAACCCACACGGCAGCTCATTCTCCTTTCCCTCCACTTTGAATGGCAAGGAGAAAACCCAACTAAAAACCTCGTGGGTCAAGACAAGGACTAGAAGGGTTTCACTCATCAATTATGGTCCCCGGCAAAACAGAGTCAGGAAAAAAAAAAAACAACACAATTTTTCATTATTCAAATCAAAACAGGGCCAAGAGAAAACAAGACCAGATCTTAAATACAACACCTCTCCCTTTTTCTGGGGCTCAAATTACTTTGTGCCGATATCTCTGTCTCCTCCCCCCCGGCAGCACAGGGGGACAGGGAGTGTGGTTTATGGTCTGTTTGTCACACATTGTTTCTGCCACTCCTTTCTCCTTGGGGAAAAGCATTCCTCACATTCTTCCCCTGCTCCAGCGTGGGGTCCCGGAACTGCTCCAGCCCGGGCTGCCCACAGAGTCACGGCTCCTGCGGGAACAGTCACCTCCTCTGCCACGGGCTCCTCCAGGGCTGCAGATCCACATCTGCTCCACTGTGATCCTTCATGGACTGCTCCTCTATGGGCTGCAGGGGACGGCTGCAGGGGAACCTCTTCTCGGGCACCTTCTCCCTTTCCTTCCTTACTGACCTTGGTATCTCTGCTCTGGTATTGCTCCCACCTCCTCCTCTCCTCTGCCCTGAGGTCTTGGAGCCGCTGGTTTCCAGTTCTTCACTGGTAATGGAAGAGGAGCATCCTTTGTAGCTGTTGGGACTCGGCAGAGCCAGAGTGGCATAGCTGGATTTTTTGGAGCCAGGGGAGCTTTCAGCAGCTTCTCACAGGACCCTCTTGCTGAGGACCCTCTCCCACTACCAAACACTCCAGAACATCTGTTGTAAATAAAGTACTGCATAGGTCTCTGTATGTAGGAATTGCTTAGTGATGCATAAGTGAAACTGATCTTTTGGCAGTTTTGGATAGGCTGTTGACTTGCTGGTTTGGTGTGTGGTGGTGTGGGTTTTTTTTTGTTTTTGGTGTTTTTTTATATATATTTGTCTTTTTTTTAAAAAAAATAAGGTGGTGATAAATTAGAAGCCTTTCTGATGAGGATGTAGAGGGAAATCCTCTCAGAGGAGTTTGACATGTTTTCCTTGTCTTGTTGAAGTGTGGTAGCCTCAGAGTGTGCCTTTTTTGTTTAAAGCATCCAAACTACTTTGCTGAGCAGTTGGTATACTAACATTTCAAAATCAGACTTGTGGTGCTGTTTGTATAGTTTTTGTGATGATGATGCTTTCTAGCATTGCATGCTTAGTGGGTAGCCCCAGCTGGAGAACTGTTGTTAATCTGTTCAGAAACCTGGTGTTTTATACTCATTACGCAAAACTTCAGAAATCACCGATAAAGACTTTAATCTGGATCAGGGCACTCAGGATTGCCTGCTCAGCACCAGCTTGGAAGCTTGGAGAAGGCCCTTAAATTTGTTTCAGTATTGCTGGTAAGTGATAAATCCAAAACACATTTAGAAAACTAAATGGAGGCTATGGCTTATGATTTTGTTTCATGCTGCTTGATCTCTAACACACAAACACATAATTTTTCCTTCTGTGGGACGGATCAGTTTACATTACAGCTCTTTGTAGCATAAAGCTGTTCTTTAGCTAAGGAAGCAGCTGAAGTGGCAATGGATGGTGCAGATCTCTAGCTAGCAGGAAGGAAGGGAAATCACTCACATTGTTGCATGTGATGTCTCTTGCTTTCCAACCTGGATATAAACAAGCTTTTCACTTGATCTAAGTTAAAATTTTGGCTTTGATAGTGCCTATATTTCAGGTGCCTGAAAACAAATGGAAGTATTAAATCAAGTAAAGTTAAGTAAAAATGTCTTGCTGCCTGGCTGCTGGAACATGCATAGTTTTTGGAAATATGATGGACTGAGGGAAGAGCAGTTCTAACATCTGGTATTTAAAACTGTCTTGCTGTAGCATCTAGTAGATGTGGGCCTTTAGGAATGCCCAAAGGCTTCAGCTCAAGAGAGAGGATCAAGAAGAGGAGTCGGTCTCATCCTTGCTGGCTTTGTGAAGCATGCTTAAATACCCTGGGAGATCTGGCACCAAAAGTAAAACTGTCTCAACTATTGACTTATGAAGCACAGGCCAGCTGTCCCCTGGAATGATCTGTGCAACCTTTGTACAAGATGCCACACTGATGTCAAGCTTGTATGGCTTCTGCCTCCTGGTAGAGGGATGTGGGTAGAGGGCAAAGGAAACTCTCCTCTCCAGTCTTCCCCTTTGTCCCTATCCCCTCCATCCACTGTGTGGAATACTGTTGTTTTCTGGAGTCAGGTGAACCTGTGGGCCAAAGGTCAGACTACTTTGAAAACAGGAATGTACTTTTCTGAACAGGGTAGATAAACTTGGGTTGCATGACCCTGCAATATCTGTCTGCTTTGGGAAGAGTCCACTTCTTTGTTTGCATAGCCAAATGTCAGAAGATACTGCAGTATTTGCAAGCTTTTCAGTGTTACAAGGGCACGTCTCAATAGCCTGTGCTCTGCTGGCTTATGCTGAGGCTCATCCTTTGTGACAGGAGCATTGTCTGGCTGTAACTGCAGGATTTATATAGCAAGAGCATCATGAAGGGAGTGGTGCTTCCTCTTTCTGAGCACCAAACAGAAACTGTTCCTCTAGGTTTTACAGAGCAAAAGATGGCTGCACTTGGTTTTGATTATCTGTTTGAGAGGATTTGGAGGATGAAATGTTACTTTTTCAGTGAATGCATATGACTGAGTAATATTAACCAAGTATGTTCTTACTCATATGTAATAGAAGTGACTTCTATGTAATAAGTGACTTACCTGCTTGCAGAGATTTTGATTCATTGAATATAGGTGGTTCATGTCTGGTCAGAGAATGATTGTCTCAATGTATTTGCTGATCTGTCTGTGCTCCCAAATTAATTTCATAGAAGAAATGTAGAAATTGATATATTGTGAATAGGTTTTTTTTTTTCCTTGAAGAATGCTTTGTTTTGTCATTTTTCAGAACTTCCATGGCTGTGGCACTCCCAGGGACAATATGTAGCCAGAAAGTACTGCAAAATTAGCTCCTGGAGCAGCTGTTGTCTTAGCAGAACTGAGGAAAGAAGTGAATATATTGGCAGGGTACATTTTGATTCAGCAAGAGCTGCTATAGCGAGTAGTCCAGGCTCTTCCTGGGAGGTTGTGTGGCCAAGATAATGCCAGGAGTCAAGATACTGACCCTTCAAAAGAAAACTGGATCCCCAAATGCCCCACAGCTCTGTGGGAGGGGAGACGTGGAAACTGCATGGTTCAGCACGTGACCTTCCAGGGCAGACCAGCAAGGTCCACCTGTATGCTGTGAAAACAAAATATGCCTTTGATTCTGCTTAAGTTATTAAGGTTTGAACAGGATAATGTCCTGATCTTTTGATATGAACTCATTTCTGCCAAGTCACCTGTCTTGGAAGCACACATTGTAACAGGATTCCTAGAAACAGGATTGATTAAGCCTTGTGGGGGAGGAGTTAATGTTCATAATGAGGAACCACAGAGTCAGTCCTCTTTGCCTGAATATTTCATCCCTTTGTGAAGCTGCCATGTAGGGAAGGGAGGGATCCAGGCCAGGAGGGCTGCTCTGTCATCACTGGCAAGCTTTAGAATGGCAAAGAGATTGCAATTGTTAACCCAGTATAATTAGGAGGTAGAAGGGCTATTTAAAAGCACTGTGTGGAACTGAATCAGCTGAAGGTCAAGAAATCATTTTGGCCCAAGAACAGGTTAAACTGGCTTCAGCCCCATCAGGGCTAGAAATGAGAAGAAGTCATCATGCCTATGTAGTCCTGCTTGCAGGATTTTGTAGGGAGCAGAGCCTCTGGGCACCTTTGACTCTGGTTTGAGAGCAGAGCTTACTTTATCACCTATCCCAATCTCATTCTCCCAGCCCACCACTAGAAAAAAGGTTAACCTCAGTGACCTGGCAGCCCTTCCCTAGGGCAGTAGAAGGGGGTCTCTGCAGCTATACACTATGGCTTGTGATTTGGCAGTGATTGTACACCGTAGCCATCCTGTTTTCAGCTTCTCAAAACTCTAAAATGCTAAAAAAAAGGAGTGGCTGCAGAGTCAAGGGAAATTTCAGTTTTGCTCAGCTTTAAAAACATTTGGGTGCAGTCCTCATGTACTGTGACTGAACTTAGATTGAGACTTCACATGTCTGCAAATGTTTTGGTTTTCAGCCAGTTAGCTGTGTCCAGGCTTCACTTTGACCTACCCCAGTTGGGACTTTATTTGCGTCACTGTGGTGAAACTGCTCTGGAAGGTGGTGTGTCTGTTGGCTCTGTGGATGTGTGCTGTATGCTCAAGGGCTGTTGTCTTAGCTTGGCTGCTGGAGCTTCCCCTGGGGCCATGTCTAGGTGACTGGTGTGCAAGTGGCAAGGCTGATGATGGATGCCTGTCAGGCTCTTGGGGGCTACGTGCCAGAACTGGAAGAACTGTGAAGCACCAAGTCAGCTCTCCAAATACTGGCAAACAGAGCTGAAGTACTGACTAGAACTAAGTGATTATTTTTCTTTTAAATTCTTATTAAATACACCGAGGCAGTGTTTCTGATGATTACCTGTCTTTTATTAATTGTTGCTTTTTTATGGCACTTTTTTCATAACTGAATACTACATTTATGAAATTAATGTTCTCTTTCTTTTCAACAGTGGGCCACTATACGGATAGAAAAAGGTGTCAAAAAGCCACAGCCACAGATGCTAAAGAGTCCTGCTGCTAATGGTGAGACCTTGGGGTAAAGTCAAATGGACAAGAACTAGTGTTCTAAAGCAGAAAACAGAGTTGTTTTCAAATGGGGAAGTTAGTAGTGTGCACAGGAGAACGGGAGAAGAGATGGGGTGGTTACAAGCTAACGGTTACATCTAATTATTTCACAATGCTACTGGCACAAGAACTGTTCCTGTAGATAGAAATGCTTCTATGGGCTTGTACTGAATGGTTGAAAAATCAAGGATGAGGAAATAAAATAACAAAACAAAGTAGAACTTAAGGTGGAGACTGTCCTCAACTGAGGGAAATTTTCAAGTTAAGAGCTTTAAATCTGTCTTCAGGCCACTGCTTGCAAGACTGCTGGCCAGCAGTGTTGGTCCTAGCAGCATCAGAATACACTTAATAATCTCTGAGGAGATCTAAATGTTTAGTGGACAGCATTTTCCTTTCCTGAGCTCAGTGCTTTTGCTATTGTAGGGGCTGTTATGCTTGTTTCTTTTTCTCAGTCTGCTGCTGTTCACATTTTGGCCTCTGGAGTTACCTCAGTGTTTGCCAGATGAACTTCATACACTCATTATCTGTAGAAAGACAGCAGAAGAATTGCTTCATATTTCTTCCTTTAGCCTAATTTTGAAATTAGGTGGTTTGCTATATCTTAACCCATAGTGTACATGTGTAGTTGTAGGCTTTACTAGGTTAGAGTTGGCTGTAAGACCCAGGAGTTGTAAGTGGGGTGAAAGCAGTCTGAGTTTGCCCAGGGAACAAGAGAAGGATGAACAGGGCCTTGCAGCCAGTGCTTAGGTGTCTCCTGGTTCCTGACTACCTTGGTATTGAATGTTTGACAGCTCTGTCAGCACTTGCTGTGTGCTCCTTTGTTAGACAGCACAGCTGGAAACAGGACTAGCTTGCCAGCTGGACAAGGCAATTGTTACCTGCTGCTACCTAAAAATTAGCTCATGTGAGCAGGATAGTAGTGGGGACTGAATGGCTGGAATGATTGTTTGGGTTTCATCTCCAGAGCAGTTTCCTCATCAGTGCTGTGAAACACTGGTGTTGGGCTCTCTACAGGCCAGGCATAAAATGGGTTCTGATGGCAGCTGATCTAACTGCCAGTGAAGCAGCAAGATATCCCTTTTCTTCCTGTGGGGTGATAGTGTCCCATCATGTCACAGGTCTGTGGGAGGTCAAGAGAGGCAGCTTTGCTGCTTCAGCTTTAGCTGCACAGTAGGAGCTCTTCTCTTGCTGGATATCCTATCATTCTGGCATGTAGCTTTTTCTTCTCTAGAAAAGAAAGGTAAAGGGAGAGAGGATTTGGCTAGTAGGTTATTTTCCATGGCCTATCTTTCCATAAAAATGCAAGTCCCCTGTATCTGTGACTGAGGGGTGTATAGTGCTAATCTGAGCTGTAGTTTATAACCTGGACTGCTCTGCATTCTGCTGTCTGGAGCAGTAGTGACAGTAAAAATGGCCTGATGTAATTCATGCAAACCCTTGCATGCAGGCTGTCTTCAAGTCTTGTGGATATACCATTGCAAGGTGGTCTGAGGTACACTTTTAAATGTCCTCCTTGTACTTGAAATTAAAATTAAAGCCTTTCCCTGCTGTAGCTGGCTCTAGCTGTGGTGACCTGGAGCCTAACTGTTCCTTACTTGACAAGGGAGCAAGGGAGATGTGGAGCTTGCAGTCCCAAGCTGTGCTCTGTATATTGCTCTTGAGAGCTTTTTAAGGATAAGAATAACTGATTTGTGACCAGGAGCCTGGGTTCCTGTATGTGGAGGAATGTAGTTGAAGGTCAGGGCAGGTGTAGGTCTAACAGTGCAGTATATAAGTTGGCATCCCCTGAGGGGCCTGAACACAAGCAGGTGGAGAAGCCCAGTTGCATTACACAATATTTACTGAGGGAGGAGACATTGTCCTGCAATTATGAATTAAGAGCAGCAGATCAGAACAGGCTAAAGGTAAGTGTCTGTGTCTGTACATATGTGCACATTGTCCTGAAAGGGAATGTGGCACCTGTTTCATCTTCCCTTACCATCCAGTCCTCTCTTGAAGTTGGGTCAGGATAGGAGGAAGCATTGCAGATACGTGTGCAAGGGCAAGGTTTTCTGCTCCCTGGCAGAGTAAAAATGGTCCTCCCCAAAGACCTTAAAATCCAGTGTCTCTCAGTATGAAAGGCAAGCAAGAGTATGCCTGGGGAGGTACCACTCTTTTCTATGGTACCAAACCCAATCTGTTTGGTATTTGTAGGAGAATTACCTGCTGTGTCACCTCACAGACCCTCTGTCCTAGAGAGTAGTGTATTTATGTGCTGGGCCCAGTGGTAGCTCTTAGCTGAGCAGATAGTTGGAGGCTGGATGTGTTTCACTGCAGCTGAATAACCAGTTCTCTGTCAGTGTGGATGTTGGTTGTGTTGAAAGACAGTACTCTTCAAGTTGGTGGCTGTAAAAACCACAATTGCTGGTGAGTCAGGGTTTTGAAAGCAACATCCACCAAAAGAGAAACTTATTCAAGTAATGTGTCTGTAAGTAGGTAATGTCAAATTTGAGCCCAGTATGAGAGTATGGGAGCTTGAAGCTGTGGCTCTTGTGCTGTGGCACTAAGGCAGTAGCTCAGGCTTTTCTTGGTTGAGAGTAATGTTTGCTCTTCATAATGCTGCTTTTAGCTGTCTTTTGGTGAACTCATGTCTGCCCATGGCCAAGGGGTTACAGGCCATTAAATGTGACTTCTGATCACCAGAAGGCCAAGTACATCCCCTGAGCAGCGTGTGTTTTAATTAATTCATAATACCTTTAAGTGCTGCTGAGATCTTGACTGGGAGCAGCTTGTCCAAGAGCTGCAAGGCAGCTTGCACATGGGAGTGTTGTGTGACAGTGCCAGCTTGGGTTGGTGAGGCCAGACATTACAGCTGTGTGTCTTGGCTGTGCCAGCAGTGAGCTAAACTTGGCTTCAGCCAAGAAGCAGGAGCCAGGGGAGTCGGCCTGCTTGGCTGATGCTGAATGAGGGATGGATAAGGAGGAAGCTTTCCCAGTTCTCCTGGGATCTTGAAAGAAGAGTGGAGCTTGTATGATGGGTGCTGGAGAGTTCCCCTGGCCAATTTGTTGTCTGTGACCTGTCTCCCACCCCAGTAGCATGGAACAGACAGGCTCGGTTGTACAGTTCTGGATGTTTCACAACACAGGGGTTTAAGAGACAAATGGAACCAGAAACTAGAGCTCTGGTTTGGGCTTAAAGCCAGACACAGGTGTAGTCCATCCTGCTAAATTTTTGATGTGATGCATGTTTGTATAATTTAGATGGTGAAGGCCATGTGGATGTTTCAGTGTGCCATTTTTAGGATTTATATTTATTTATAGACTAGTGATCTAGACAACATACCCAGATGGTCTGCTTCTGGAATTGCAAGTTGTGACTGCCAAGTTCAGAGCTGAAGGTGCTAGTGGGTTTTGTTGTGTATTGTTTCATCTCTCTTGTGTGTTCTTTAGTGTTGATCTCAGTGATTTGTGGGACTTGCATCTAGGAGCTTCTTGTGTTATCTCATATGTATGCTACAGTGAAATACAAAGATTTTCCATGTCACTTGTAATACAATGTCATGTGTGATTTGCCTAGCAAATATATTCAGGAAGTTTTACTGCTGGCAAGACTCCCTCAGGCTGTAGATTTCCACATTGTGGGATATGTATTTGTGGGAAAGTGCCTGGTAGCTTGGAACAGTTGGGTGCTTCTTCCTTTCCCATTTTGGTTTAATCTCTATGTGGAAGCACAGAGATTATGCAATGTGTCGGAGGCTGTTTGATAGAGTGGCAACCTGAACTTTGACCTCTGTAATCCTAGTTGAGTGTCACAGGGGATCATTGTTCTGGTTAAATGTTATTCTAGATTTCTTCTAGACGTGCTTACCAGAAAGCGGCTACTTGATTTTTATGTTTAGTTTACACAATTTGTCCTTGCCTTTGAAAACTCCAGTGAGAAATGGATGCTTATCAGACTATGAATATAAAAAGTGAAAAAGGGGGAGGAGAAGGAATACTTGCTATTTGTCCTGCAGTTCTGAAACCTCCAGGTTCCTTTTCTATTGCCAGGCATTGTGGGCAGAGTTCAACTGAAATGCAGCTGTTAGTGCTGAACCAAATGATATCAAGGCATCTTCAAGACAACTTTTTTTTTTTTTTACTTTGTGGTTTTTAGAGGGTTTTTCTTTGTTTGATTTAAACTAAAATAAAAAATAGTGTGGTCCTGTCCTTGCTTGTAGAAAAAAATTATGCTGTGAAGGGAGGGAAGTGCATTTTGTTCAAATCTGGTCCATCCACAGATGTTGGGTAGGTGGTGTGGTCTGGGGCTCTGACTGGTAGCAGTAGAGCAGCTCAATATGGATGAGGAATGCCAGCATGTCTGACATGAGAAGGGCCTACAAAGCAGGGAGGCCTGCATGGAGGAGACTGAATGCTCTTAAACAAGTACAGAGTACTAGGAGAAGGGAATGGAAAGGCCAGGGTCTCACTTGGTTTCCTTTGGGAGCTTCAGATAGTTTTGAATAAAGCTGCTGGGTTGACAACTTGTCAGATGCTGGGAAAGGGCTTGTCTTCTACTTCACGTTCAGTAGGCAACAAATCTGATTATATATAATGTCCAAGGTGTTTATGTGAGGAAGGGGAGCTAGAACTGGTCTACTGAAGTTTATGCTGTGTCCAGCTACTCATCTGATGAGGGAGCTGGGTCTATTCAGCTTGGAGAGGAGGAGAATGAGGCGTGACCTCATTAATGTCTATAAATACGTAAAGGGTGCCAGGAGGATGAAGCCAGGCTCTTCTCAGTGATGTCCAATGACAGGACAAGGGGCAATGGGTACAAGATGGAGCATGGGAGGTTCCACATAAACATAAGGAAAATTTTTTTCACTGTGAGGGTGACAGAGCCCTGGCACGGACTGCCCAGGGAGGCTGTGGAGTCTCCTTCTCTGGAGACATTCAAAACGCACCTGCACATGTTCCTGTGTGACCTGATGTAAGTGACCCTGCTCTGGCAGAGGGGTTGGACTGGATGATCTTCTGAGGTCCCTTCCAACCTGTAACTTTCTGTGATTCTGTGATCTTGCTGTCATGAGAGGAGCTCTGACAGTAAATTTGCCTCCTTGAGGGATGTAGAGAATGTTACTGTGTAAAATTATCTCCTCATATGTTTTCCCTTTCCTTCCCAAGGTATCATTGAAAGAGATGAAACGCCTATGGAGAAAGAAATTGCTCGTCTGCATGAAGTGGACTTTGAATTTTCAGACATTTTCTACTTCTGCAGAAAAGGATTTGAGGCCATTGTGGAGGATGAAGTCACCCAAAGGTTTTCCTCTGAGGAGCTGGTCTCTTGGAATCTCCTTACAAGGACTAATGTCAACTTCCACTACATCAGCCTGAGGCTGACTGTTGTGTGGGTCATTGGTGTTATTGTGAGGTACTGCTTCCTGCTACCCCTACGGTAAGCTTGTGGGTAAGCCCTGAGGGACTTGCTCAGTGTAGGAACACATAAGTGTGTGTTTTCTTGGAAAATGTTCTCATCTTTTTTAACCCATAAGCAGTGTTAGCAGGTAAAGATGAACCCACTTGAACTCTACTTTTAATGGTTAGGAAGCCAATTGGCATGCTTTTATCTTGCCATTTACTGGAGTAAATTAGGGTAAATTATTAGAGTAAATCAGAGCGTAGATGAGGGCTAGTGTTAATCTTGTCTGTGAATACTTCCCTCAGTCGTGTGGAGGTAACCTCAGTATGAACTGGGCCAGCTCTCAAACTCCCTACATTGTATACATGGGACACAGTATACACCTGAATCTGCTGCTTTTGCTAGACCATGATTTTGAGCAGTACATCAGGGAATTATGTTAGAGAACTGGGTATGTCAAGTACCTGAGAAATAATTGATTTCCTGCAATCCCTGTCTCTTCTGAAGGGGGAAAGTGATATTAAATAGAGCAAAACTGCTTATTTTGATTTAATGTCTATTTCGTCTGTAGCTTTACCCTTGCTGCTATTGGGATTACCTCAATGATTGTGGGGACAACAATGGTAGGACAGCTACCAAACAGCAGGTAAGTACTGTGTGATGAGTGAGCTGCATCACTGCAAACAATTCAGGACTAGTACTGGGAAGATTTTACAAGTGATAGATAACTGATAGTCTGCTCCACCCACACACTTGTGGTGGCTTTCCTTTTAGTGACATTTTGAACTTGGGCCTGAGGCTGGCTTCTTGCTGTGCTTGGCACTAAGGTTGGTGGTTTCTGATGGGCTCCTCTTGCTGTCATGAGAGACCCAAAGGGGGCATTGTAGGGGAGGTAACTGTGCTGAGATAAAAAAAAATACCCATTGAGGACATGACAGCTTGCCTAGGTAAGTGAGACCAAGGACATGAGTGTGACATGTCTTGGATGAGCTGCTCTAGCCAGGTGTGTGTTAGAGCTAGGAATATCCCTCTGCTCCAGAGTACCAGGAAAATTTCAGCCCTGAGTTGTGTAGAGTAGGCTGGAGAATATTGCATGTGTGTCTAGCTGCTTTCCAGTGTGCTCCAGGTGTCTGTTTTCTTTCAGTGTGAAGAACTATCTGAGTGAACTGGTCCACCTCACCTGCTCCCGCATCCTTGTCAGAGCTTTGTCTGGTACTATCCATTACCATAACAAGTGAGTGGGCTGGTGGTAGGAGAGCAAAAGCCGGAGTGTACTTGCATGTGTGTGAGGATCCCATTGGAAAGGGGGCAGCTCTTTCCTGACCTGCAGGTTGATGTCACATTAGATGCTGACTCACCTGACAGCTTTATGGAACTGTTGTGTGTTCAATCTGTTGTGTAGTGCTCTAGCAGTCTAACAAAAAAATTAATGTAATTGCAGGGAAAACAAGCCCCAGAAAGGAGGAATTTGTGTTGCCAACCACACCTCACCAATAGATGCGATTATTTTGACTAACGATGGATGCTATGCAATGGTATGAGAAGATCCCAGCAGAGAGAGAGAGACTAGCAAAAGGGAAAGACTGTGGGCTGTTGGCTGTGGAATTCAGTACTTACCTTTCACAGCAGAGATGTTGAGCACTGGACAGTGTGGAAAAGTAGAAATTATATTAAAATTGATCTGCCAGTTACATGCCAGTGAAGTTGTCTTGGCAGTGTCAATGCTAGGCTCTTCATCTGGTGAAACAGGATCATAGACTTGTTTTGGTTGGAAAAGACCTTTAAGATCATCACTGCCAAGTCCACCACTAAACCCTGTCCCCAAGCACCACATCTGCATTTCTTTTAAATACCTCCAAAGATGGTGACTCAGTCACCTTGCTGGGCAGCCTGCTCCAGTGTCTGACAACCCTTTCAGTAAAGAAATTGTCCCTAATATCCAATTTAAACTTACCCTGGTGCAACTTGAGACCATTTCGTTTTGTTCTATTGCTTGTTACTTTGGAGACCAACCCCCCACCTCACTACAGCCTCCTTTCCAGTGGTTGTAGAGAGCAATAGTCTGTCCTCAGCCTCCTTTTCTCCAGACTAAGCAATCACAGTTCCCTCAGCTGCTCCTCGTAAGGCTTGTTCTCTAGACCCTTCACCAGCTTTGTTACCCTTCTTTGGAGTACCTGAGATATGCTTCCATGGATTCATCTGTATCCTTTCATGTGAATGCATTTTAATGTTTTGTGGGCACTACCCAATCCTAGTTTGCAGCCACCAGCGTGCTTGGGTTGTGTTTTATTTTGAAGGGGATGCAGAAGAGGAAGTTTGTCTTTTCAGGTGTCTCATATGCTAATGTACCTTTCTGTGGCTTGCAGGTTGGGCAGGTTCATGGTGGACTAATGGGAGTTATTCAGAGAGCCACTGTCAAGGCTTGTCCTCACGTCTGGTTTGAACGCTCGGAAATCAAAGACCGCCATCTAGTGACAAAAAGGTGACAGTCAAAGACCCAGATGAAGAATTAAAGTTTTGGAGAGACAGAAGCCCAAGAAGCTGATGAGATGGCAACAGGAAATGGGGGATCCTGGGCATCTCGAGAGGGCAAAATGCCTGCTTGGAAAAGCATCTTCTTTTACCAGGAGCCATATCTAGTTGTTTTATTCCAAATGATAACAGTTGCTAATAAATGCTAATGACAGGGCTACAGGATACTTGGAATTCCACATTACTTTAGGCTGGAAGGATGCATATTGGTAATTGTATTTAGGAGTGGAAGCAATCAGCACAATAGTGGCTCAACAGCAGTTCTTGGAGTGAGTTGGAGAGGTGGTTTGCAGCAAAGTGGAGCATTCAGCAGGCTCCAAAACACGCTGCTTTGTGTGGGCTTTGGGCACAGTAGACTGCAGTCAGACTGTCAGGTTCTGAGGTCAACAAGGAAGGCTTGAAAAGTTTATAGAGGGTGAAATGTTTCAGACCAAAAGTTCTGGTAAGGTCTGGATTGCAGTGTGCTGTCACAGCACATCTCATTTGGGTAGCCATCAGCTAAGTAATATTTCATGAACTCAGATACACATTTTGAAATTATGTGAAGATGCTTCAAATTCTGGGACTTCCTGTTGAAGAGCAGTACTGAAACCATGGGCTTTCTTTCCATGGCATGAACTGTCTTGACCTCACTTAAAACTGTGGGCCAGTAGAAATGCAAAGCAGTGCTTGTTTGGGTGAGTGGCAGAAATGTGTCTAGTTATAAAACTGAGCTGCTTACAATGGTAATTTTCTTCAGAATATCACCAAAGGTGATATGAACATGTACATGGTAGTACAGTGATAGAAGTTCTTCCTAATTTTAAAAGAAATTTTAGGTGAATTTTGACAAGTTAACTTCTTCACCACCTTATTGGCCTCTGCAGCAGGACAGCTTTGACAATTCAACGAGGTGTTATTCAGGTAGTGGGAGCTGTAGGCATTTAGGACCCCTCTTTTTTAGTTACTTAACAGTTCAGTAAGCAGAGCCTGAACTGACCTCTGCACAAGACATCTTTGCCTTAGGTAAAGGCAATTTCTTGCAGGTTGAGTTGATCAGCATTAGTTGGATTGACTTAATGGCATAGCTTTGTTGGCTTCCCATTAATAAAACCAAGCAGAGGAAACAAAGCAAGATGATGCCTTAGCATAATGCACAAGAGGGTTAAGGGATGTCTTGCAAAAAGCTTCAGGGTTGTCAGAAACAGCAAAACAAGTACGAATTAATGTCTGCTAAAGGGCTTTGGTTTCAAATAATCTGAGATATAGAAAGATGTTTTTAATGCACCTGCCTGAGGAAAGACCAGTGGAAAGGAGTGGGCTTTTTTAAGCTGTTCTTCTACTTTTGCAGGCTCAGGGAACATGTGGCAGATAAAAGCAAGCTCCCAATCTTAATTTTTCCAGAAGGTAAGATGCTGAACTGCTCCTTATCTCCTCTCAGTGTTGATGTTATCTGTGTTCTCTTTTCATGGATTTTGGTGCTCAGTTGAGTATCTTCACCTCTGGCTTAGATTTTATTAGGCCACTGCTATTTTTCATCTTTAATATGAGATTACACAAAGACAATTCAATACTGTCTGTGACTGTTGGGTCTCCTGGCAGAAGCTGTAGGCACAAGAATAGGAAAACTCTTTCTTTTGCCAAGTGAATATCAGTTCACTGTCCTACAGATCTAACCTCAGCCTTGTGCTTTTTGTCTCGCACAGGTTCTGGCTTCAGCTGGGGGGGTCAGTCTCTCAAGACAATGAAAGCAAGCAGGGGAGAGAGACTCATAAAGGGCCCACATTTGCTTCTCTGAGTGTTAGACCTGTATTTTGATGTAGTGTTGGTACTGAAATGTAGCAGACTATGAAGTAATGATTTCAGGTTCTCTTCTGTACAGGCACCTGCATAAACAATACATCTGTGATGATGTTCAAGAAGGGGAGCTTTGAAATAGGAGGGACAATCTATCCAGTCGCAATCAAAGTAAGTGGAAATAGCTGGCTGCTGAATTTCAAAGTTTTAGCTCTGATTTTGTCAGGGAGCGTAGGAAGCTGTCTCAATACAGCTGCTAGTTAAAGCACAGTACTTGGCAACTGGCTACAAGCTGTATATTATTCCCAAGAGTCTAAGTGGCTGAAATGAGAAAGTGAAGTCCATAAGCCTCTGGAGCCTGGCTGATAGGACCTGATGGGGTCAGATGCTCCTTCCAGAAAGCTGGAAGGGAGAGAGAGTCTCTCCCTTCAGTCTCTTCAGTCCTTCCCACTGCTAAAGGGAAGCTCATAGCAGTGCAGCTCATAGCAGCCTTGGCTATTGAGGTGAATGGGTGACACATGTTACTGGTTCTGTCACCATAAGAAGCACTAATAAGTACAGGCTGATTTTTTTTCCCCCCCAGAATTTTCATTTTAAGCAAATATGTCAGTTGTGAATTTCTTTTAGTGCTGACATGTGAAAGCATCCACTTCAGATCTGAGACAGGCCGTGTTCTGTGTTGGTCCCTGGGGAAATGGTTTTATTTTTTTAAAATTTTTTTTCCCTTTGTGATCCCTTGCAGTATGATCCTCAGTTTGGAGATGCATTCTGGAACAGCAGCAAATACAACATTGTGAGCTATTTGCTGCGAATAATGACCAGCTGGGCCATTGTCTGCAATGTCTGGTACCTGCCACCCATGGTTAGGAAGGTAATCTGGCATCTTGGTTGACTGATCACTATTTAAGAACCCAACTCTGCCTGCAAATGCTTGCTTCTACTCTTTTTCCCCAAAGTCTCACCCCATGCCTCCAAATCAGGGTTTCATACTAGACTTTTGTTAGTGTTGAGTTGGTGTGATTGGACTTGGCTTTTCCTGATGCACCCTGGCACCATCATCAGCACATCAAATATACAAAAGGACAGCAGTAAATATAGTGCTATTCATGATAGCAACTCTCTTAATGTTCCATCCATGTGGAGAAAAGTTTTCCTCTAATTTGAATCTTTGGGGGGAAAAAAAAGAGCTAAAGTATCATAATGCTAGTACATGAGGTTGTGTTGGCATGACAAGGGCTGGATTGTTTGTCACTGATCTAGTTTGTTGAGACAGCAGATAAAAATTGTTATGCAAGTCTGTTTCAATTCACTTCTTTGTGCTTTAATTATGTTGAATTTATGACCCTTGAAGGAAGATGAAGATGCTGTTCAGTTTGCCAACAGAGTGAGGTCAGCCATTGCTCGCCAAGGAGGACTGACTGAACTTCCCTGGTGAGTGATGTCATCCTTGTTAGACTTCATTGACTATCTGCTATCTTGATTGAAAGGTGCTTCCTCCCTTAGCTTCTTGACAGATAACATTTGATACAACTTTTATTTCACTCAGAAGAAAACAAGTGAATGACTTTGCATGTACCTGTAAAGTAAAAGTAAGAGATGCCTGAAGTCTGTGGAGCATGTAGCTCTCATGCAGTGAGGTTCACCTAAAGACTTTATGCTTTTGAAGAGGGCCCCTTCAAAGCTGTTTCTTATGCTGAAGCTCAATTACATGCTGAGATTAAGGAGTGGAAGTGAAGTTACTTGGCAAAACTGAACAACAAAAAGCAAAACACAGGGCTTGAGGCTTTCTGCTCTGACTTGCTCATGTCCCAGTGCTTGAAATAGGAGCATAATGCTGAGATTTCATAGGATTGTGTGAAACAAAATTAAAAGCAAGATTCTGATGGAAGAGGACAGGCAATTGGATTCACCAGCTAGCCCTCTGAATGATGTAAAACAAGAGGCAACAATGGTGTTGCACAAGCTTGCCTACCTCTGCAGTCTCAGGGAATAGCATCTTAGATTAGCAATGATTTCTGTGGTAGGTACAACCTGTTACCTGCATGAGGAAGCTGATTCAACAAGCTAAACTCAAAATTTGGACTGCATAAGCATTATGGCTTAAGGTAAACATCTTAATAAACATGCTTAAACCTGGATGTTGTTAGAAGTTCTGAAAAAAGCTTTGTTAATCTTTGAGTTGAGGACTCTAGACCTGACCAATGTAGGTAATATAACAGTTTGATATCAATAGTGGTAATGATTGTGACCAGTTATTTTTCTCTCTTGCTGTGTTCCAGGGATGGGGGTCTGAAACGAGCAAAAGTCAAGGATACTTTCAAAGAGGAACAGCAGAAGAACTACAGCAAGATGCTAGTGAGAAATGGATCAATAATAAGCATGTCTACAGGAGCAGAGTCAGACTGAATGGCCGCTCTTGAAAATTAACTTTGCACAACCAGCCTTAGCAGGAGTAATTTTTTTTAATGAAAAACCAAACAAAACAAAAAAACCCAACACAAGCCTACAAAAACTGGAGCATCAAAATCTATCATCACGTATATGCGTATTCTCTGTATGGCTGAGTCAAAGCCTGGTCTGTATTTTTCTCTCCTTTTTTCACTCTTCTCGCTCCCTTGTTCCTCCCCATCTTCATGTGATGATGCACTGCTGCTCCTGGTATTCTTGAGCCAAATGTGTGGAGGTTAAAAGCAAAAGGAAAAAAGCACCATGTTTTTTTCTGAGTTGGTAAGAGTGAAGGGAAGGACACTGAACAGATGGTGTCAGGATGCTGACTGTGAAGATACCTCTTGTTCATGGTACTTTGAAGCTTTAAACATAACAAAATTCTGTCTTTTTTCCTGTTCCTCCCAGGAGTGTAGTTGTAGATGACTTAAATAACATGTTTTAGAATGTTGTCAGAACTGTAAGCTTGACTCTTGCTTAGCTTGCACCTGGATGTGCAAGGGTGGGGAGGGATGTAAGGGCTGCAGGCTCTAAAGGATGGGAAAGGAGCTGCCCTTCCAAAAGCACAGTTCACACAGACCATGAGGAATGTGGTAGCCTTACAACATGGTATTACCTTTACTGAGAGCTGCTACCTGAGGGAAGATAAGGGGCAAGTCCTCAATCTCCCTGTCCACTGCTACTGTCAGGATTGCTTTCTTGAGATCTGGAGCTGTAAAGATACAGTAAGCAGCTGGGATAATGTAGGCTGTGACAGATGAGTTTTTATGAAGTTGGTTTTCAAGACTACCCTTCTGCAAAAAATGCTGCTAAAGGTTTAAAGGTCTTGAGAGCCACTCCAGAAACACATTTTGTGTTGATCTGGGCTAGCAATAGCTATCACAATTATAAACATAGGACTCATAAGTCACCTGTGGTACAAGATGTGGCACGTTCAAATCTGCAATATATTGCTGTCTGAATGTAAAGAGAAATAAATTCTATATTTCTAATGGGTCTTGCATGGCATCTCTTCTCTAAAGGTGTGTAAAGTAAACAGTTGCACTTCTCGAAAGCTTAAAATTTAGGGTCATGGAATTTCAGTCACTGTGACATAAAGTACCAGTCATAATTGAGCTCTTTCCTGATTCCAAGCCTGAGTGTGTTGGGTTTTTTTCCCCCTCCATGCTCTGTACTCTAAGGCACTTTTCCCAAAGCTCATATAGCATTTGTGCTTTATAGGGGACGAGTGAGTCCTCACGCAGACTGAACTTGAAATTACAATGTGACACAGGGGAGACATTACAGTGTCACATCAGAGAGACTCAACTGTAATCTATAATTAACTGGAAAACAGCTATGAACATCGAAATTTTTAACAAACTGATTTAATTTGTATGTAGTCTTTTCCTGCAGTAAAGATATTTTGAATTTAATGTTGAAAAAATAATTACTGTTCCACAGCTGATAATAAAGTTTAAAAATCTGTTAGAGCACAGTTTCTTACAAAAGGATTAATGATCTGTTTTCCAGAATCCCTCAATCCATGCTCTTACACAGTGGGAAAAGTATTTATTCACTGCAACTGGAATAGGAATGCTGCAATTGTACTTTGTGTTGGAAATCAGGTCTCTAAGCTCATTGGAGGTACACAGCCTGGGAAGAAAACATTGGGAATTAGAGAAGTGCTTTCAGGTTATCCTGGCAGCTCTTTAAGAACAAAATGGTTTATAATAAAAAGGTTATAGTGGTAAGAGAAGTAAAACAAAGCAAAACTTTTTTTGTTTAATATGAACCTAGTTCAACTCTGAACCAAGTGATGTTATTAAGGTGAACTGGTTGTGCAAGCTTTGGGCTAATTGGATGTGTTTGTTATAGTTCATCGATGTTAACTGTGAGCTTGAGCTTTCCTGGATTGCACTCATGGCAGGAATCTTTATAAGGACAACTTAACTTTTTAAAAGCAGGCTCATGTGTGCATACATGTATACACATATAAAATAAAATATAATTTAGGTAACACATTTAAAAATCTTCTATTATATATACATACGTATATACTTACAAAGTATAGATTGTGATGTATTCCTCTATAGGTGGAACAAGAATTGTTTTGGTGAAGGCTTAAATCCATCATTTCAAAGAGAATTCTCACAGTTACAGGGTGATGTCCTTCTACTTCTTTCTTGTGAAGTAAATAATCAGTAAGTGAACTGCAATTTTTGAAATCTTAACTGTGCTCACTGGATGGCTTGTTGGGTGCACATGTGTACATCCACAGGACTGAGAGCTTTGGGAAAAGTGCCAGAGACTGCAGTTTGCTTCTTCTTAGGGCAAAACAAGTCAAAGGAGGTAATACAGTGACATTGTAACGAAATGTCTGGCAAACCAAAGGGAGTTCTGTGAATTTTTTAGATTTGTCATATTTTTTTTTCTAATCTCTTATTCCACAGATTTACAGATAGCCTCTACTGAACTTGTTAAACAAAATCTGCCTCATTTTTTTGAGAATTTATCAAGAAAACGTAATTTAAGCTGTGTGGGGGGCACTAAGGGTTGTATGAGTAAAATATATCTGTATGGCTATGGGAAGAGGCATTGCTCAATTTGAATAGTTGCATGAATGGAGAAGATGTGGTAGAATGAATGAAATTAATGGGCTTTCTTGAACCTGCAGTTGCTTACACATCTTTACTAAGCAAAATGTATTTCTTGTTTGACTCTATTCATGACAAGACTTGATAGGTTTTTGGTGTTGCTTTTTAAGCTTTACATATAGCAGTAAATGTGTTCAGGGGTGCTGTGTGAGCAGTGGTGTCTGCTAACAGATGGTTCTGGATCTTATCCCATATTTGTTAAGAGACCTGAGATCAGAATTCTTTGAGTGGTTTGGAAATGAGTCTTAACTTTGGAGTAGTGGTTTTATTGGGCAGCAATGTATATCACAATAACTAACAGCAGGACAAGACATTGTTTGGCTCCATGCCAGCAAAGCTGGTCTCTCTGCTGCTTTTGTAATGCTTTTTTGTACAATTTTTTTTCCTTCTGCTCTGAAAGATCTGGGAAATGTTGCTGAATTGGAATGGGTCAGGAGAGACAGCTCATGCTCCATGCAGCAGTTGAACTTAGTTCCTAGTGCTGGGCACACAGAGCATTAATTCTTATTCAAAGACCTCAGTACATATATTTGGTTAGATTTAGAGGAAGACCTTTGGAGTTGGAGAAGGCGTAGCCTCTTTCTAACTGTGACAACACTTGTATTTTCCTCACTGATTTTGGGAAAAAAACCCCCAGTTGGCTTTAAGGGTGGGGATGGAATCCAATTCAAATGTCATTAATTCTTTTCCTGTGGCTGAAATCTACACGCAAATATGTCTCAGCTTAGACTGCAAGCTCTAATTGAAGTTGTGGTATAATATGGAGTTTTCATAAGATCATTTGGGTTGGAAGAGCCTGTTAAATGTCAGTGGGCAGAGACATCTTCAACTAGATTGAGTTGCTTAGTGCCCTCCTTCAACCCGATCTTGAATGTGGGGCACCTAACACCTCTCTGGGCAACCTGTTCCTGTCTCCCAACACCCTCATCATAAAAAAACCCCATCTCTTCCCTGTATCTAGTTTGAACCCACCTTTCAGTTTAAACCCATTATCCCTTGTCCTATTACTACAAGCCATACTAAGAAGTTTATCCCCATCTTTCTTATAAGGTCCCTTTAAGTACTGAAAAGCTGCAATAAGGACTCCCCAGAGCCTTCTCCAGGTTGAACAGCCCCAATTCATCCTGTCAGAGAAGGTTGGAACACTTCTATGATAATTTTGTGCCTTTCCTCTGGATCTGTTGCAACAGGTCCATGTCTTTCTTGTACTGAGGACTCCAGAGCTGGATGCAGTACTCCAGGTGAGGTCTCAGCTTCCTCAGCCTGCTGGCCAAGCTTGTTTTGATGCAGCCCAGGGGCTGGTTGGCCTCCTGGGCTGCAGGGCTGCATTGCCAGCTCATGGCCAGTTTCTCACTCGTGGAGAATTTGCCATTGCCATTACCAGATCTGAATTGTTCCCATCCAGAATGGTTTTGTTTTGTTTCCCTGAAATGAATGTGATCAAATAGGCAGAAATGTGACCTCAGGAGTTAAGATACAGACTCCTATGGTTGTTCACTGTCTCCATCTTTTTATTAGATTTTCCAAGGCCGTTTTTATCCCCCAATTTCCTGTATAAAATCCATACAAATAAAATAAAGTCACAGTCAGTAAATAACAATGAAAAGGTAAATTCACTTTACAGATTAGCCAGTACATGTAAGACATCATCTGAAATGATTATGATTTTTATTTTAAACTTTTTTTTTTTTTTGCACAGATCACAAAGCTATTACGCTTTTTCAAAATTAATAGCTGGCTTTTAGACTCTATAATGGTTTGTGTGACCTCTTCTTTCCCTTTGGCTAATATGAAAAATGAGGCTTTTTTAAAATGCAAGACAGACACAAGACATATTAATTCCATGGTTTTGACTGATATTTCTGTTAAATAGCACAGGATGGCCTGGTGCTTGGCTCAGTTTTCTCAATGCAGACTTCCTCAGGGACCACCTCTGGAGCAGAGGGATATGAAGCTGCCTGTGTATGGGCTTCAGTGAAGGTGCCCTGCAAGAGGGTGAGGAGGCACAGAAAACTGCCAGCTTCCTATCTCTCTTCTGTAGGTCAGGCATGGTGGAAACTCAGCTAGAGGTTGAGGTTTCTGCACCTCTGTGGTGAGAAGGGCCACTTGGCTTGGGCCTGGCCCCACTAAAAGGCAGAACAATTCCAAGGCTCTGGTCAGTGGCAGTGACTCTGTTGTGTCCTATGGTCATGTACTATTTACAGGATGGGCTGTATGTTTGGTTTTTTTCCTCACACACCAGATGATGTTCTGTGTTCACAACGTCTTTTGGAGACCTAACTTTGTAGAGATTCTAATTTCAGAGGGAACTTGAGAGGTTAATAATTCTTAACTTTTGTGAGCTGCTCTGTGGTGTGATGTCTTGCCACGTTCCCACCAGAGTGACTTGGTTTGTTTTATTTGAATCATGTCAGTTTACAGGGAGGATGAATCTTGGGAGTGAGGTTTTTAGTTGTACCTTGAACACGTGTCCTGTTTAAGTCTGAAGAATTCCAGAGCTGTCTCATGTAAAATCAAATTGCACAGAAATTTAAAGGAAATTTGCTTTGGAACCTTGAGGCCTTCACCTTAATCCAGCCAAATACTCAACACATCAAGACTTTTTTGCACAGCAGTCCCACCTCTGAGCTGATGCCAGCATGTGGGTTTATGGGGTTTTCTGGTTTGCTTTTTTATTTTTTTTTATTTCCCAGGTTACATCCTTGTGCAGTGAATTAGCTGGAGGGTAACTTAGAATCTTTCTGCTAAATAGTGGGAAAGTTCTTGCTTTGGGTAGCGAAGAGAACTTTTGGGATGAACTGGTGCTGGGCTAGGATGGGAGTTTTCAAGTGAAGGGGGATTCTGAGCAGAGCACCACTCACAGCCTGGGGCCCTGGGTTGGTGCTAGGCTGGACAAACACATCCTCTGAAGTGATTCAGTAACACGAGTTGGAGCTTTACTGATCAGTGGTGGGTTTTTATGTGTGCTTTGTTCATCAGGACATCCCACTTTTCATAATTCTTGGCCTAGTTTTTATTTTGTTTTTATTTTGTTTTTATTTTTAAATGTCCTCTGGCTGTGCAATTCCATGACTGGCTTTTTAAAAATTTTATTTCATGACTGCCTTTTTTTTCGTTTTATTTTTTAATTATATATGTTTTTCAAAAGGAATATGCAAGTTTTGTCACTGAAGATTGAAGTTTGTGTGTACTTCCAGTTTTGATTTGCTGGTGTTTCTTGCCTGTGGGCTCTCTCTCCCTCTGTTCCTGTGCAATAGCAACTCACTGTCTCCAGCAATTAATTAGAGCAACGATGAGATTGGTCCTGTGTTCTCTTTACTTCATCCTGGGATAATGGATTAGCCCAGATGCTTGGCAGCATTGCATAAAGTGAGCGTGATGGAGTGCAAACTCATATGGAAACAGATCTAGCACAAAACAACTCCTGCACAGCGTGCTCTAATTTTCTTCCTCATGCTTCATCTTGTGCCACGGTTCCACTCAATTATTGCATTGTAGAAGTTGGCTGCCTGGGCAGGAATTAATCCTTCTCAACAGTTGCAACCAAACTTCCACTCATGCACTTGACTCCTAATGCTGGGTTGGTGGTCAGGGGAAGGGATGGAGACTCAGCAGCACGGTCTCTTGGCTGCAGCAGACATTTCTTCCTTGTCTTGCTCAACAAGAGCAATAAGGATGCAAGTTGTGATAGCCATATGATGAAGCTAGTGACCAGCTCTTCTGGCTTGATGTGATGCTGGATTTCATAGCAGGGAAGGGGTCCCCTCCCCAAGGGTGGCTCATGGAATACCTTCCCTGCTCCAAGATGCCCAGCCCCACCTTAGGCCATCAGTGGGTGACAAAGTGTCCTTCTGCCATTAACATATTGAAGAAGGGGAGATGTGTAGTGATCAGGAGCAGGGCAGAGGAGAGGGGAGGTGAGGGAAAGCAACACATGGAGAGAGAACAACACCGTAAGAGAGGACAACACCTGAGGAGAGCAATGCTGGCACAGAGAGACCAAGACTGGTGAAGAAGGAGAGGGAGGAGGTGTCTGAAGAGATTTTGCTCCGCATCCCGTGGTGAGATGGCAAACTGTCCCCTGTCCCCATGGGGAATCACAGTGGAGCAGACCCTGAAGGACCACGGCAGAGCAGGTGGTGTGGATCTGCTGCCCGTGATGGATCCCATTGGAGCAGTTGTGTCCCTGCAGCCTGGGGAGGATCACGGGGCAGATGTTATGTCCCTGCAGCGAGGAGGGGACTGTTCCCCCAGCAGTCCCTGGCTCTGTGCGCTCCCCGCACTGGAGCGGTTTCACTGCCCTGCCTGGTGGGAGGGACTCACATTGGAGGGGTTCCCAAGGGATTTTCTGCCATGGGAGGGACCCCACATGTAAGTGGGGTAAGAATGTGAGGAATCCTTGAGGAGGAAGGAGCAGCAGAGAACAAGCTGTGAGGTCCAGACTGTAAACCCCACCACCTGCCCCCTGTGCTGCAGAGGGGAAGAAGGTAGAGATGGTGGAATCAAGTGATTTGGGCCTGGGAAGAAGGGAAGGGTAGGGAAAAGTATTTAAGCTCTGGTTTGTGTTTTCTCTTTGCCCTGTTTTGATTTGACTAAGGATATATCAAATTGATTTTTCCCCAACTGAGTCTGGTTTGCCTGTGTCTGTAACTGGTGAAACCCTCATAGACCTTGTCTTGACTCACGAGGTTCTGGGTGGGTTTCCTCCTCACCATCTCAAAATGGGGGAGGGAGCAGCCTCGTGGTCCTCTCATATCGGTCAGGCTCAAACCACGACATCAGCTGGAGTTCCAAATCCACCTCTTTCTTTAGCTGGGCAGGCTGAAAGTAAAAGGTAAAACATTTTGTCTGTGGTTTTGGAGGGTGCAGGAGGGTACTTAGGCTTCTAGGATTGTTAAGTGCCTGGTGAGTACCTGTCTTGGGGTGCCTCAAAATCTGATCTCTTAACCTTCAGGTGCCAAAAGATCTATGAAAATTGTCTCTGACACCTTAAGAAAAGCAGTGCCCAAATACAATAAGTTCAGGAGTGGCATGGGCTCAGACTAGTTCTGTGAAACTACAGGTAACACATGAATGAAAAGGAAGACATGGCTGGGGAGGGAATGCAGGTATGGCCTTTAAAATAACTTACTGTTTGGAAAATTACCAGACTGCAGCCTTACTTTGTACTCATCACAGTATTTTTTGAGCTGTGCTGTGCCATGGCTATTCTGTGATTCTGTGACCACCTCTTCTTGCTCTAAAGGGGCAAAATCTTTGTTTGTGTTTGAGCTTGAGATGTCCTCACTGTTTTGGATGTGTTTTGGTCATGATTCACCTCTTGTCGGTACAGGATTGAGTGTGTTTCAAGGGAGCTCAAAATGAACCTTGAGGATGGCAGCAATGTTTGCCCTGCATCCCGCTCCTCCCTTGAAATCACATGGTCATATTTTCTTGGCAAAATGTTCCTGGAAATCTTCATTACCTCCTTTTACCTTACACTCCTGGGTAAAATTAATTCCCAAATCACTGGTACTACTGAGGTTCATTAGTAACTCTTCCAGCTTTTTTGATAAAAAAGGTTTTGAGGACATGAATAATTGTAAACTTTCTTGAAAAAGAATAGAACCATTGCGTATAATTTGGTACAAATGGATCCACATACTTCCAGTGTGGCCTCAAGGTTTATGCAATGGCATTCCGATTCCTTATTTCTACCAGAATCTCCTGAGGCTTTAGAGTAACAAAACAAAACAAAACAAAACAAAAAAAAAGGAAAAAAAAAAAAAAAAACCCTACTAAATACCCCCAAAACCCCAACCCCGCCATTTTATGCCCAATAATTTGAAGATGACAAAACTGCAAGTAGTATTGTAGAAGAACAGATACATAGGGAAATGGGGATTTTCATACCCTAAGGTTATTCAAATCTGTATGTAGTAAACCAGATCTTGTTTCTCTGATGGGCTCTGCATGGGCTGTGAAGGTTTTGCATTGCTGATGGCAGTACCAGGAACTGGTGTCTGTGCTGCTTTGGGGACACTGCTACCCTCACTTTGGGCTTTACTTTGTAGGAGCAAGTAAGACCATTTGTCTTCCCCGGCTGAAATACAAACCAGCTTCTCCCAAAGAGTTTGAATTTGATCTGACTAAATCATAGTACCTTGTACTATAGAAATCCAATTTAGGAAGCTGAGTACAGGCTTATTGTCAAAACCATAAAATTACTTCCTTAAACCTGTACTGTCCTGCTTAGTGAAGTGGGTTAACAATTTGGGACTTTAAACTGGATTAATCTGTGCTTCAAGTAGCTTTATTTATGCCACTACATCAATGACTGAAATGAATCTGTGTAAATGTTGAGGCTTGGATGGTGGAGTATTTTAACCCCATCTATGAGGACTGTCTTCCTCACAGCAAATTATGTTACTCCACTCAATTCTCTGGGCAGGCTTGTTGCTGTCCTTGGGATTTTCCATTGCTAAGGCAGTTTCCTCATCTTGTCTGATGTTATATTCTGGATGTTTGTGGACCATCTTTTCCTGTAGGCTTAAAAAGAGAGACAGCTGTATCAGCAAGTAAAGAATGAGGTTGCTTGTATGTATTACTGTGGTTCTTTAAGAAGATGGACTTTTTAGTGAGTAAAACTCTTGCTCTCAGCCATTAAGAAAATGGCCATTTGAATTAGTTGTGAACCAGAGAGAAAGCAGGAGAAATACATGCCAGGATGCAACAGGAGAAGTGCTGTCTTGAAAATGGCCCTGATAGGCCTGTAATTTTTCTCATGGACATACAATGACAGTTCCAGCAGACCTCATTACAGTTTACAAAATTCCCCAACTGCAGCATCTCAGGCAGCCTTCTGATTTTCTGCATTTGTGTGTGTGTCATGAAATGAGAGTCTTTTTCATACTACTCTCTTAGCAGAAAGCTAAAAGAAACTAGTAAGGTTATTAGCCCTCCTAGTAAGGAGGCTATTATGCTATTGAGCATTATGTTACTTTGCACAGGGATTTACTCATTGTTTTCAAAACTGAAGAGGATGCTTTTTATTGCATATAGATGCTTATGTAGTAACAAACAATTTTTTTTCTCCTCTTGCATTAAAGGTTTCAGTTTTAATGCTTTCAGTTCTTGAAGTTGGAGAGGGACAGTATTTAAATAGGAAGAAATTTTTTTTAATGGCAAAAATGCTAATTTATGGATTTATCTTAGAAATCAGTGTTACCTGCAAATATACAAAATGAGTGAAGGTCAACAGTTGAATCCCCAGGTTTGGTATTTGTGTCAAGACTTACTGTTAAAAGCAGTTATGGTTTTCGTCCATGCTTCAAATGCAGCATAAGATGTAAAAAAAAACCCAAGAAGACCCCTAGCTATAGTGTATCTACCATAAAATTAGCAATAAGGGAAAAAAACCCACCAAACACAGCTCCAAAACCCCCAAGCACACACAACCCAAAAGCCTGGGACATGCTGTGACATCAGAATTTCAACATAACAAACAAAATTGGAGGCACCTTAATCTTGCAAAAAATGTACTTGAGCCAGAGAACTGGCAAAGTCAGTCCCTGCAGGTGATGCTGCCCTGGTGAGACCACATCTGGAATACTGGATTCAGTTTTGGGCTTTGCAGTTCAAGAGAGACAGGGGCCTACTGGGGAGAGTCCAAGGGAGAGCTACGAGGATGATGAAGGGATTTGAGCATCTCTCCTGGGAAGAAAGACTGAGAAACTTGGGGCTGTTCAGCCTTGAGAAAAGTAGGCTGAGAGGGATCTTATGAATGTCCATCAGTATCTGACGGGTGGGTGTCAAGAGGATGAGGCCAATCTCTTTTCAGTGGTGCCCAGCAATAGGACAGGGAATAATGGGTTGAAGGTAGAACATAGGAAGCTCCACCTCAACATGAGGAGAAACTTCTTGACTGTGAGGGTGAGGGAGCCCTGGCCCAGGCTGCCCAGGGAGGCTGTGAAGTCTCCTTCTCTGGAGATTTTCCAAACCCCCCTGGATGTGTCCCTGTGTGGCCTGCCCTGGGTGACCCTGCTCTGGCAGGGGGTTGGACTGGATGATCTCCAGAGGTTCCTTCCAACCCCTGACTTTCTGTGTTTCTGTGAATGGAATAAGCCTGTGTGTTGTGAGCAAACTACAGAAAAATAGGTCAGAAAAAAGACCCAGGCAGCTGGATTTTTGCTGGTGTATGAAGTTGGATCTTATGGTCTGGTGGGTCCCTGCTGTGGTGACCGACACTCTCCCTTCTCCCTCTCAGATCAGATGCTGTGCACCAACAGGATGCACTCTGGCCTGCAGACCATGAAATCATGCAACTATTGCTGACACAAAAAGCTGCAAGCCCATACCACAGAGGCAGCTTAACTCTTGAAAAGAGGAAATTGAGTGCTCTGAGTGCAAAAGGTGTCAGACTGTGGTTTGTGGTTTGACTTGGAAACACAGCTGCAAGTAATTGCACATAGGTAAAACAGCCTTTCTCTATAAAAGCTGATTTTACGGCAGAAGTAGCTGAAGATCTCACTAATGTGGTGATATCCTCCTGGTCAGGAGTGTCCGACCATCTGACACTGCTGATAACCTTCATTGCAGTTGTGTTATCTGTATTGATATCCTTCTTGTTACTAAGTTTTTCATACCTTTACCCGGGAATATTTGGACACAGTTAGATATAACATAGCAGCTATTAGTTAATATCTAGATGCTTTATAAACGTGCATATATTGGCACTCCCAATGTTCGGTTTTATTTCTTTCTAGAGGAGCCAAGCGAGTATTTTTAAAATGTCCTTAATTAACATTACTCTGTGGAAACTGGTTTGGTATAGTACGTATAACCAGTTTAAACAGTTGGGCAGAAGTAGTGCAGCCAAGTCTTGGTATTGCACTGAAGTTTTAATTGCTTCACTGGGAGAGAACCCAACCTCAGCAGCCTGAACATTCACCAATGCATAACCCTGCCAGGGTGTGACAAATGCCTACTGTATGCATGCAGAAAGGATGGGTGTATAGTCACCATTCACTATTTCAATGCTTCTCTGTGGCTGGGGTATGCAGAGCTGTGGAGCAGGAAAATAAAGATTAAACTCACAGCAGCTCATCTCACAGTAACCTTGTGTCTCCAGAGAGCTATGGAGCACACATTGCTGTGAATGAAATTTTCTGGGGAAAAGTTCTTCCTGTCTTTGAATACTCACAGAGAAGTGGACAAAGGTACCTGAACTGCTACAATTTTAGTTCCGGTTTGGTGGGGGGAAAAGTAGGTTCAGATGAGAGTGGTGAAAGACCGCATGTGTATTGTGTGTGCTACTATCAGTGTTGGCAGCCAGAAATCTCTTCTTGAGAGATAGAGCTCTCAGTTGCCATCTGAGCAGGCAAGATGTTTAATTGTTATAGGTGGCTGCTGGGTGAAATACTTCCCTTGCAATATAATTATGTGCTTCTTAAAGTGCCTTTTTCTTGCTTTGAAATGATGAAAGGAAGGTGCTTTCACTCAGCTTTCAGCACCTTCCAAGAAGGCCATCAGCATCCTGGCCTGTATCAGGAATGGTGTGTCCAGCAGGAGAAGGGCAGTGATGGTGCCCCTGTACTCAGCTCTGGTGAGGCTGCACCTCGAGTGCTGTGTTCAGTTCTGGGCCCCTCACCACAAGAAGGACATTGAGGTGCTGGAGTGAGTTCAGAGAAGGGCAACCAAGGTGGGGAAGGGTCTGGAGAGCAAGACTGTGAAGAGAGGCTGAGGGAGTTGGGAATGTTTAGTTTGGAGAAGAGGAGGCTGAGGGGAGACCTCGTTGCTCTCTACAATTACCTGGAAGGAGGCTGCAGGGAGGTGGGTGTTGGCCTCTTCTCCCGGGGAAATAATGACAGGAGCAGAGAAAGTCGCCTGAGGTTGCAGCAGAGGGGGCTTAGACAAGATATTAGGAGGGATTTCTTTACTGAGAGAAAAGTCGGGCAAGGGACAGAGCTGACCAAGGAGGTGGTGGAGTCACCATCCCTGGAGGTAGTCAAAAACCATGTAGATGAGGCACTTCAGGACATGTTCTAGAGGGCATGGTGATACAGATAAATATATTTCATTGCGGGGGGGGGGGTGTGGTGGTGTGGTGCTGACAGTTGGACACAGTGATATAAGGCACGTTGTTCAACCATGATAATTCTGTGGTTCTGTGATTTGCATGGTTCATTTCTTGTAACTTACCTTGAACCTGCTTTCTGAGACACAGTGGTGGGCTCACTGCACCTGCAATTAGTAGAAAGCTGATGAGGAACTGCTGTTAGACACACTTGATCTCGGCTACTTTTGCATCCCCTCCAAATAAATGGGAAAGGAGCTGGTGTTGTACAGCACAGGCAGCTAGGGGCCAGCACCAGCTCACGTTTGGGTTTGCCTGACAAGAGCCTTCCTCGGCAGTGCCCTGAGCGATTGCAGCTCCTCTGCATGCTGCACTATTTGCATACTCTAACGAGATGGGCTATAATTGGCCTTCATTGATTTTGTTTTCATTGAGCTAAAATAGAGTCAGAGCTTCTTAGGCAAGAAGAGCTGACTGATTTGTGGTAGGATTCAGGACTATTCAGTTGAAGAAATAATTAATTATGTTCTTATTTAGTAATTGTCAGGGTCTAAGTTGGTGGGTTTTGTTGTCGTTGTTGTTGGTTTTTTTTTTAACCAAAAGCTGGAAAACCAAAAAGAAATAATGTCTTACTTAAGAAAATTTGAATTTGAAATCCCATTAAGGGTTTTGTGTTTTAAGTCATCCTCTTGGCCAAATGAAATGCTTTCTTGGGCCGAGTGGGGGTGTTGAGCAAATACACCTGGGTAGCTCAGGAGCTGGGATGTGTTGGTTGTGTGATGTTCCACACTCATAAACTTGAAACTGTGGATATGTTTGTGTGCCAGGGACTGAGTTATGGGCTTGCTGAGACTGGCAGGGTACTTGTCCTTCCTTGTGCTTTCTCTTCTTACAAAGTATCCATTTAATTAAATGTTCACTCTGTGTGAACAGACAGTGCTGGGTGGCAGAGGCAGATTTTTATGAGCTATTTCAGTAGAGTAGAAAACAAGGTTATAATGGCCACAAAGAGCAAAGTTAGCATTGGCGGATATGTAACAAAGATGATATTTAGTACTTTTTTTCCTCTTCTTATCTTGTGCTTGCAGGACAATATGGTGGCACATTTGCTAGTGCTTTCTGGGTGTTGGATCATATTATGAATTTAATGTTAAATGCTAATGAATCAAGTCCAAGTGGTTTCTGTGCTGCTGACAGGAATGGGGAGCTCAGTAAACACCTTGAACCAAGCATGTAAATGACAAAGGAGCTCTTTGGACAAACAACAGCCAAATGCAAGAGACTGTTCTTTGTAACAAATTAGAATAGGAGGGTCTTCCACCAGCTCCACTGGATGAAGCCTCCTGACTCATTGAGTGTGCTGAAGAGGACACAATAGCAAGTAATAAGTAGGACACATCCATTGAGGTATGTGGCTTGTAGGAGTGGGAAAGCCAGAAGAGAAAACTACTGAAAAAATAGCAGCAAGTGAGGCTGTCTCAGCCACTGGCTGAGAGCAAAGGGCCAAGTCCAACTCTCAGGGTAACCATCCAGAAACTGAACTCTGCTGGTAAAGTCACAGTGTCTAGGCTAACTCCTGTCCACTCCTCTGCCTGCTGTAGTGGAAGAGAAGCAGGACTGCTGCAACAATTGTGTGCCCAGCACATCTGTGCCATATTGTTGTTCAGAGGGAGAAGGTGCCTCTAGACACCTCAGCTTGAATATGTTCAGAAGGGTGCATTTTGCTCTGAGAATGCTACCTCTTCACTTGACAGCTGGTGGAAATCTTATAGAAACTGCCATAGATAACCTGTAAAGTTCCTTATGTGTTCTTAGAAAAAAAAATTACTTTGCAAAGATCTTACCAAAAGCACTGTGCTAGAACTTAAAGGCATTAAGGTTTCTTCTTTCTTCTCTTTTCATGTCCAAGGAAAAGCAGGGAAACAGGCTACGTGTAAAGCTAGTAAAACTGCAGTTGAAAATAAAACCAGGGACAATACATTGTGGATAAATAGTTGGATGGGTGGGCTATGAATTACCAATACTTCTTCAGCAATCATTATGACTAGAGTACCGACCTGGGCAAGTGTCCCTGGACCAAAAAAGTAAAGCTTTGAATCAGATTTTGAAAAGAAGAGACTTCTCTCACTGGTGGCCTAGAGATGTGAAATCCTATCGGTGGGAAAATAATTCAGTTTTCTAATGTGCTGCTTCTGCTTTTGCAACTTAGAAATAATTGCCAATGTGAGAGTGGAACAGATACAGATGAGTATGCTATGATGTTAGCAAATGGAGCTGATGTTATTCTTGACATGAAGAGTCCATGTATGTTAATAATGTTCAAATAAAACCAATATTGATCTCTACATCTCTTTCCACTCAGAAGGTCAAATACAATTTAAGAACCTGTGAAAATCACAGCAAGATGAGGTAAACAGTTTTTTCTAGCACTGGCAGTGGTGGTAGAAATGAAACCTGGGATCATAATGGCTCTAAAACTTTTGGTGAACAAAGCCAACTTGTCCTGAGGAGAACTGAGATTTCTTGACTTGGTCTGATACATGTAGACACAGGTTCACTGGCATTGCTAGAAAGTGGACTTCTAGGATAACTGCAGCTGGAGAACTGCAGCAAAACTTTGTAGCTCTGTACATTGCTTCTGCTGCTAAGGAGCATCTTCTTCTTTATCCTGTCTTTGGCATATAAAATGTCCTTAGAAGACAGCTGGTTCTGTATATTCCATAACAATAATATATGTGAAAAGTCTTTTAAGTTGGTTTTTCAATTTTTTTTTCTACTTCAATTAACTTTTTTTACTGCATGCCTTGTCTCATACAATGATGAACGCTTTCCAATTTATTGAAACAGTGGTTTGATAAAAGAACAATATGCTTGAGCAACTCTGTGCTGATACATCATCATCAAGCTTAGTAACGAGTGGGAGAGAGATAAGGCTGGTTTTGGCTCCATTGAAAACATTTGTAGATTTTATCTGGAACAGATTTTATTAAAGTTACAACAAACTTTATAAAGCCCAATTTATGCTTCATTAAGGGAACATTACCTTACAATTATGATTAATTTGATTAAGCCTATGAGAGTGTGTTATTTGTTCAAATCAAAAGGGTGGTGGGGAAGAATGATGGATGATGAAAGAGTGTGATAAATGAAGAAAGCAGCTGAACTAAATTGAATGTGTATTCATCCGTTTTCACTTCATAACTAATGATAAATTGAGCATGTCACATTTAACAATACGCATCTCAGCTTAAGCACAGTCCCAGCTCCTGTGGCCTAATGTCTTTTGTCAGGTAGCTGCATTCAGGGGATGTGATATTTTGTTTGGAGAAACCTACACAGTTCATTATCTATCTGTCCCTGCAGCTAAAAGCATGAAAGCTCTGTCTCTCTCTTTAAATAAAATGGTGTAAGTCTCAATTAAGACAGAATTGTCCAGGAAGCAGAATCTGACTGTGAGCTGTTAATTTGATTTGAAAATCAAGTGATGTATTGAAAAGCGTGGGTTGTTGACAAGAATACATTTTGGGATAAGTACAAACAACAAGCCTGTGAGGGTCAGAGCCTAACTCATGGGCTCACAGCCACTTGTTGTGCACCCCCTGGGACAGATGCTGTTCAGCACCAGCCAAAGTGGCTGAATTTAGCCTTGCAGATTCAGGCACTTTGTGTGGGCAATGCCTGGGTGCCTTGGAATGTTTTTGCAGGCTTCTGAACTTCTACCACATCTTCTTCTGGGTTAGCTTTTTTCCCTCCTGTTAGTCAACATAGAAAACAGTCCTTCTGACAGTAATCAGCACTACTGCTTCCATCCTTGGTTGTAATAGATGTGAAGCAAGATGACAGCAAAAAGTGAGTTTTGGGAAGAGAAGCTTAGTTTTGTTATAATCAGTACCAAAAAGGAGAACGTTTTGTTCTTGGATCACTAAAAGCTTTGGTCAGTGTTTCATACCAGAAATATTTTAGCTGTTCCATTCCTGTTCCAAAACTGTTTGAACACGTTAGGGCAAATTTAGTGATGATGGGTTGAGCTGTGGAGCTACGCCACAGACAAATTTTGGGCATGAGATGCTTAGCATTTCCAGAAATAGTTCAGCTGTGATCCCACAAATCCTTGTGTGCTGTAGACCAGAAATTGCTGTGTAGTTTTAAGAAGCAACTGCAGAAGAGCTGAATGCATGAGGTAGTAGCTGTGATCCTCCAAAACAAAATGGAAGAACGTTCTGCATCTTGTAAGATCACTGGGTATAAAGGAACATGCTGTAAACAGGTAACAAATGGAACTGGGGAGGTAAGCATGGGTGTGTTATGGTAGCCAAAGGGCAGTCTTTTCCTTGCGTTTCTTGGGGGTTCCTTGTTACTTTAGTGCAGGATTAGAGACTCCTTTTTCTCCCTGTGCTGTTCCTAAAATGTATGTCCCCTGCTTGCAGCCAAGTATCTTAACATGGCTACTGCAGTCTGTGCCCAATCCTTGTCCCTTGCTAGAAGCACCCAGTGGGGTTTACAGTTATGTTTTTGACCCTCTAAGTCAGGAGCGTACCAAACCTCTTAAATAAAAGTACTACTTGTAAGACCAGATTTTAAACAGGTTCTGGACAATTAAAATAATTTTTAAAGTAATGAGAGATTTTTCAGCCTCTCAAAACGTAACCGTGTTTTTCTTTTATCTCTTTCTCAGGGATGCTGTAAAATGTTTTAGTTTATTTGACTGAGGAAGGCAATAGGGAATTTCTTGGTGTGTAAAGAAGTAATTGATTTACACCTGTAACCACCACTCATAAAACCAGAACCTGACTGCATTGAACTATTAAAATCTTACCCATTGGGAAGGCTGTGGTGGCACATGGCCTAGAATTGACTCTAGCAGTCAGGTTAATAGAACTAGGATTCTGTTTAAATGATGGGATTTGTAATGAAATTAATTTTGCAGTTCAATTGTGTCATTACTGGCAATAGAAGTTAAAGGACTGTAATGGAAGTCCTGTGCAAATTAGCAGTTTTATTTGTCCTTCATTCTATGAATGTGGTTGCATGTTTTTTTAATGTGGCATCCTCCTGAAGAAGTACCCTGTGCTTATCCCTGGCTGTTATTAGTAATACTTCTCAATAGTTTATGGTCTCCACAGAGATATTTCTGACTGATCTTACTGATTGAAGTGGATTTTTTGAGAAATGGTCTATGCTGTGAAGACATTCAAGATGCTATGAGGTGGAGGGAAGTGGACCATGTGAACCATTTTATCTATCTGAAGCTTCAGTATCTCAATAACTAATTTTTACAGTGAGAGTAGATTTGGGTGAAAAGGGAGGGTGTGAGGTACTGGGTTCGTGTCCTTAATGCAATGCAGTTGCACCTCTGTATTGCCTCTGTTTCAAGCCCCCCTTCCCTCTGAGCTCTGCTCTGCTCAAGCTGCTGCATTCTCTTGTATAAAATATTCATCGATTGAGCAGGATGAGAAGGTGACTTCTGTAGGAAATGCTGCAGACTGCTCAGACCCCTTGAGGATACCACTCCTTCAGTCTGCTACCATTTTGGGTGGCCCAGCTGGAGACTTCTTAAAAGGAGCTGGCTCTGAGTATTTTCTGGACTTCAGATTTCTCTGGTACCCTGCAGTATGAGGTTCCATAAAACAGAGGTACTGGAAGTGACTTCCTTCTCAAAAAGGTAGCCTGTCATTTTTAAATGTGAAGTAGGCCACCCCTCCCCCATGGCTGGGTAGAAGGAGAAGGCAAAGAGGAGACATGGGTGTAGGAATCATTAAAGTGAAATGTGAGTCATGTTCATTAAAGGCAAGCTAGCAGAATGTCTTATATTAGTGGCTGCGTAATGATTAGAGCTTCCTGTAATAATGATGATGGCAATTCTACTATATGAATTGAACATTCATTCTAAGTTAATTCACATCCTTTTAACTAATCAGTTTTTTAAGGGAACCAAAAAAAAAAAAAAAAAAAGGAAGCCCTTTTTAGACTTTTGAATAGACTGCTCACTCCTCAGAACAGTGAAATAGCAACCCTCCTTCTTTGCTGGGGAGATTCAAATACTAATCAATTCTGTTGTGAAGGCATACTTATATTTGCTTACTTATAAGTAATTGCATCTCTGCTAAATATTAGGTGTTCCTCTGACTGGAGATTATTTTTGTGTTCACTAGCAATATGTTTCTAATTGAGGTGATGATAAAGAGCTTTCTTTTGGGGTGAGAATTTTTAAAGAGAACTTCACTTCTATTTTTGTTGTTCTGAGACATGGGAGGCAAAGGAAGGATTTAATGTTTGCTTTAAAAATATCTCAATTTTGAGCAAGAAATCCTGGTCTATAAATATTTTTCAACAGGAAAAAAATTAAAAGGGGAAAGAATAGTATATAGGACATAACCATTTGGTATTACAAGATGAAAAGAAGGACAAAATGTTTATTTTAAATACTGAAGGAAAACTTCAGTGGTAGCAGCTGTGGCTTTGCAGTAGTCTCTCAGCAGGGAGGCAAACCTGCAGTTAAAGCTGTTTAGTGATAACCTGGGGGGTTAAAAAGCATATAAACTGCCCCAGTGGACTTGAAGATGATTACAAAAAGTTAACTGGGCTTGCTGCTTGCTGCTTGGGTCATTCTGGAGATTTGGACCTGTTAGCAAGTTGTGGACTTTAGAAATTGTGTTCCATTGACGTCAACTACTTCATGCTTGCAAATTCACCTGAACAATTCAGGGTCATTGAGTTAATAAGGTGGATTTTCTCCTAATTTTATTCAATACCTTTGCCTTGCAGTCAGAACAGGTATGTCCAACTATGTTTTGACATAGTTAAGTATAAACATTGTGCAGAATGCCTCCATGTTGTTAGTGCTGCTTTGAAGTAGCAATTGAATTACAGAATCACTGAGGCTGGAAAGGACTTCAGCCTGTGACCTGACCCCACCACATTGGCACTGAGTGCCACATCAGCCTTTCCTTAAACACCTCCAGGGATGGTGACCCCACCACTTCCCTGGGCAGTCCATCCCAATACCTGGTCACCCTCTCCATGAGGAAGTGCTTCCTGACTCCAACCCAACCTTCCCCTGCTCCAGGCCATGCCCTCTCCTGTCACTCATTGCCTGAGTGAAGAGACTGACCCCCACCTGTATGCACCTCCCTTCAGGGAGCTGTAGAGAGGGATAAGGTCCCCCCTGAGTCTCCTCCAAGCTAGACCCCAGCTCCCTTAGCCTCTTCCCATCAGACTTTCCCCATCATCCCTTCACAGTCTCACTGCTCTCTGTGCTCACTCCATCACCTCAATCTCCTTCTTGAAGTGAGGGGCACAGACCTGGACACAGTACTCAAGGTGAGGGCTGAGCACAGGGGCAGAATTACATCCCTGGTCCTGCTGGCCACACCACTTCTGATACAAGCCAGGATGCCAGTTTTTCTCTGTTTTCAAAAAGCAGGTCTAGCAGGACACTACCACTGATAGGCTCGCTTACCAGCTGCAACATTTCTTACTATGATTTCCCTTCTGATCAAAGGGTTGTGTTTACTAAAATATTTCTTGCATTGCCGTACATTCTAAAGATAAAACTAGCCAAAATCTCAGCTCTGAACACTGTAAAATCTTGGAGGAATTCCAGATGATGTGAACTGAGAGGTTCTAAGTGAAATTCAGATTTGTTCAGCTGAGTTCTAGCTTTTGCCTCTGCAGAACTGCAAATGTGTAGGAATAACTTGTGAATAACTTGTCATTCAATTTATTTTTTAGGGTGCACTAGTGTTTCTTACATGTAGTCTAATGTGCAGGGCCCACAGAGTCAATACTTACCTTCTTCTTGAGCTGCTGCAGGTATCTGCATCCTTGTATATAATTCCTTTGACAATGAACATGGGGTTATTTGAGATGTAGCTTCAATTAGTTTGGAGACTGTGTCCTTTTGGATGTTGTAGCAGATTCTGGAGTACAGGCATGGCTGACAGGCTGTCTGCTGAGGGGTCTGTGATGGCAACCTGGTGGGCTGAGGGAGCTGCCCACCATTGTATTCAGTAGGAATTCTGTAATGGTGATTCTTACAATATTTTTTTCTTTGCTTTATATGAGAACTTTCCATTTTTCCTCCTTAGAACAACAAGCAAGTCCTTGCTGCAACCAAAGATGGTCTAGAGTAGCAGCACTGCAATTTGTTAATAAAACAGCAAGTACTAAGTTATAAGAGTCTGAAACACTTGCACCTTTCTATGTTATGATGCTGCAGATGACATTCTCACATCAAGGTGTAGATAACTTGAAATAATCTCTATGATATGGCCCCATCTTCATCCATAGCCCTGAGAAAAAAGTTGCTTGAAATTTCTTCTAGATTGTAAGCAAACAAACTTTGTTTTCTCTGGGGTTTGGGAATACACTGCTAATCATCAGCAGGTAATTTGCAGACAGAAGTCTTTGAAAAAGCAATATTTCTTTTTGCATGCTAAAATAGTTTTTGTTCAACTGGTTCTTAAAAATGAGTTGTCCTCAGGCTTTGTCTCCACTGAGTTCTTTCTGCATAGCATCCAACACAGGTGACTCTTTCTGGTAAGACAATAACTGAAGAAGTTTCTGAATGCCCTTGAGAGTCTTAGTGGCTTGCATATGCTTGGACATGGGTCTAGAAGACATAATATATTGCACCAAGGATTCAGCATAATTAATAACCTTGACATGAAATCTGAAAGACTTTTATGAATCTACTGGTGAATGGGGGAGTCTAAATTCTGCTGGTTGAAATGCAGAGATCTGGCAGCAAGCCTCTGCAGCTTTGAACTTCTTGGCAGACTTAAGTGTCCTGATTTTAAGCCATATTGCCTTCCTCTGAAGGGTTTGTGCTCTGATTGTCTACACTGATGACAATATCCAAATGCAGTCATCATGTACTATGATATTAATATGGAAGGATTGCTGGCTGTTCTGACCCAAAACATAAGTGAAGTAGAATATGTGGCAGGGCCTAGTGTATCCTATCTAGTGCTTGCATGTGGCAGTGGCAGATAGCTGGATGTTAGGAAATTATCAATGACAGTTATCAAAAAGAATGTTCCTGGACCATAAATCATGAACTACTGTTTGTTTGGATTTTTTGTTTTCCAACAAATATAATGTTCTGATAAAGCTGTACTTTAATTAAACTCAGCTTAGCAGTGTCCAAAAACTTACTCTTTGCAGGAATCTGTCATCTGTCTACAGTGATGTTCCCATCAGTCTTGTTTGTTCTAATCTTCCTGTGTCAGCTGTGAAAATTGCATCTGGCTTGACTACGAAATTCATGAAGAACTTTGCTTTTGAGCTACTGTCTAAAGGGCTTTTTATCTTTCCAACCTGGACAGTCATGTATTTACATTCATGTCTGTGGGGAACTGCTGGGAAAAAAAGGATTTTATTCTCCCTCTCCTTTTACTCCCCTCCTTCCACTGCCTTTCCCAACCCTCTCCTTTACTTCCACCCCCCTTCCATAACCTCATCTAGATACCTATTAGCTCTCTTTTTCAATAACACTGCTCTGGCTTCCACAAAAGTGCTTTTTAATGTAGGAGATGTACTTCAGCCGTAACACCAGGGTCACTTTCTGAGTAACATTTTATGGGATTGATTAAACTTTAACACTATAACTGTTGACTTTATAGGCCAAGGAAGAGACACTGAGTGCAAAGCTCTGGATAATTTGTGCTTTACAATTTTAAAAAATCAGATAGAGATAGAATTTAATGCATTTGATAAAGCAACCCTCTATTTGCTCTCAGTGTCTCCTATTTGGAAAGACCCACAGCATTTAACATGAAATAATGTCTTTAACACTAATGAAGTAAAGGTATAGTAAATAACCATGTATATTAAAAAAAAAAAAAAGGTGTTCATCCCTATGGGAGGTATATGAGAAAAGATTTAATTTGTTCTGTCCTTGGCTTGAAACACCTCATACTTTTTGGTTTTGCTAGGAAGTGAATGAATGGATGCTGTTGGCTAAGAGCTGGCATTGCAGAAATACATTGTTCATTCTTGCTGCAGATTCTCTCCTTGCGGTGACTTTAGGAGGAGAGAAAAAATGGTGATTTGCTAAATCAACAGAAGACCCTCAGCTCTCATTTAATTGCTTCTTTCAGTGTGCAAAGACATTGCTGCTGAGGAATTGCTGTGTGGAAGTGCATCTTGCCATGTACTAAGAAACATGAGTATGACGGAGAGCTTAATGGAAGAGCATGACTGCAGATCTGAGAACCATTCCCAGGCTGGTTGTAATCTCACATGACTTCAAGCAGATCATCTTTGATTTCATCACCTCACCTGCCCAGTAACAAGTTTCCTATTTGCCAGTGTTTCCTTGTTCTTTTTGCCTGTAGGTAACTCTTCTGACTGAAGCTGACACACTGATCCTAATTACACTGGTACCTTTGCCCAACAAAAGGGAGGTTACAGTTGTACTGTTTTGGGGGTTCTGGTGAGTTAAATCTGATGAGTGATTTGCCTTGGATGGGAGAATACAGAGGCTGAGTTTCATCCTGGCTGAGCACCTTTGGATGCAGGTTCACTGGAGACCCTGAGGACATGTCCAGATTGCTGAGGTGTGCAACACCTTATGAGACTGGCACTTCCCTGTGCTTCTTTTGCTCTGTTGTTTGTTGTTTTTCTTTTTTCTAATTTTATACTCCTCCTTCCCAACTTTACCAGAGCTTTTCACTCTACTTTCATTCTCTGGCTTCTTCTTTTGCCTCCTTAAACTTCATCTTTCTTACTCAACAAAGGAGCCCAGTATACTTTGCATGTCCTTTCCTTTCTACACTAAGTTGATCTCCATTTTTTCCGTAAGTCAAATTTACTTCTCAGATAGTTTCTCAGTAGCTGCTACCTTCTCTCTCTGAATCCATACAGGATTTGTTACTTGCCATTCCCCTTCAGTATTTTCTTTGCTCTTGAGTCTCCTGTCCTTCAGTGTGCCACTTGAGCTGATCGCTGAAGTCTCAAGAGGGCCTGGCAGGCACTGTTGCTGTTTTCTGATCTTGCCAACAGTAATATTTCTTTCAGACAAGGCCACTCATAATTCAAGTGAGGTCAGTCAGGACCCAGTAGTTGAACCTGTCCTTTGCAGTGAATCAGCAGCAGGATTGAAAGAATTTATGCAAACCATCAAAAAGATTTTGTTTGTTCCCATGTTGGGGTTAGGTCTCCTACAGTCACAAGTTTTTTCTTTTCTGCAGCAAGCATTACTGTAAGTTTTGTTGGAGATCAGGTCAAGCCTCCTTCATCTTATCTATGGGCCTTGAATCAGTGCTACTTCATAGGAAATAGAAGAATGAAGCTGAACCTAAACATTTTAGGTAATACTTTATCACAAGACTGCTAACTCCTCATTGGAGTCATTCAACACCACTCTGCTTCTTAGAGCCCTGCCTTTCACTTAAGGGAATGCAGTTCCCTTTTCTGCTAGACCATAATTAATTGCTTTCTCAGGTAAAGTCACTAGACTTGGAATTTGTCTCATACGATGTGTTTGGAAAATTTCAGAGATTCTAAGAAGAGAGAAGGAGATATTTTTCTTAGGCCAACCTGTACTTTCAGAATAAGGTAGGTGTAGTAAAACTCCATCTACTTGCTATGGTTGTTGTATTGAAATTAGAGCTGGTGTCACTTAACTTTTTAAAGGATTTAAGGTCTGACTCTTGGTCAAAGTGACTTTCTGTTTTGGGCACTAATGTCATAATGAGGTGAACCATAAGAGGGAGAAACACAAACTAAAGAGGATTTGAACCCTCAGGAAAAACTATCTCTACACAAATGCTATGAAAAAAACCCACAACCCAAAACTGAGTGGGTAAAGATATGATGCTAAAATTGATCAATAAAATCAGTCTGTGGACACTCTGAAGTAAAACTAATAGGTAAAGACAAAACTTACTCCACACGTGCTCCAGACTACCTGGAGTCAACCTCACTCTTCCTTCACAGCCATGCTTCATCTATTGTCTCATTTCCAAAAGACGTTGCCTGTGCAGATTGGTACTACTGTTGAAATAACTTGCTTTAGAAAGTAATTCAACTCAATTTTCCTGAAAATTTGAATGTAGACATGCTTAGATGCTACTCTTAGAGAATTTGAAACCATTATGATACTTAATATCATACTCTAAACACTGTTCCTTTCACTCTAAAATTGATCAAGAATATTAGAATTAACTCAGAAGTGTGAGTTTGACCCAGCACAACTCTTCAATGCCTTTGGGCTATGGAGCCTGTACAGTACAGGGCCAGTACCAAAAGGAGCAGCTGTGGCCCATTCTTTGTTTTAGTCTCTTCTTTACCAAGGAAAAATGTCTTTCACCCATGTAAGTATCCAAATGGTCTTAAATCTGGGGTGCATTATGTTTGTTCACTTGAATGTCACCTTGGCACCTTAGCAGTCCCTAACTTATTGGTGCCTGCCTGAGCAAAGTGCTACCTGAACAGCACGATGGTTGCAACCTGCCCATAACACGTGAGCAACTCAGGGCACTTTAAACTCACACAGCAAGTTTTTGCACACCTATCTCCCTTGAGCATACTGCCAAAGCAGGCATTAATCATATTTACTCTAGGATTTAGAATAAAAACTTGGTTGTAAATTACAACCACTACATTTCCGGCTTAAATTTCCCTATGCCTTTAAAGTAATATTTTAGAAGTTTAACTCTACCACTCTGGCAAGAGCTGTGTCTTGCTTTTATATCCATTTGGCACTCTCTCTGTCTCTCTCTCTGTCTCTCTCTCTCTTTTTTTTTTTTTTTTTTTTTTTTTTTTTATGTTGAAGAATTACATTATCTCTGTGAAATAACTTTCCTTCTTTAGTTGTTCAATTTGATTCAAGGATTTTTGATTAAGCGTTCAGGGGTTATGAATAAATAAGAACCAGCAGCCCAGTAATTGGTATATCATTACTCCCTAGTAGCACATTTAATCCTCAGCTTCACTGCACCACATAACCTTTTCCTTTATTCCTCCTCCTCCTCAATATTGCTTACAAAAAAAAAAAAAAAAAGAGAGAGGGAAAAAAAAAGCAGCAATGTCTCTGCAAGCTTCACAAGTTACCATTAAAATGAATACTTTTTAATTTCTCTGGATGAGATGGGGCCCTGTGCTCTGGGACAATGCTGATGGATGACATTTTAATGCAGCTGAAATGTTATTTTTACTGAACCAGGGAAAACTATAAATTTTGCTTCATTGCCACTGATGGCTCTATGCATAAAACTATGGTGGCGCCCATTGCCCATGAATAATCACCTCAGCATGGCAGATGTTACTTTGCAGGGAAAGCAATTCTTATGCTGAAGAATTGTGGAAAGATTAATTGTCTACAGCTGTTTCATGGCCCACAGCAATCTTGATACATTTATGATAAGTTTAAGAGCTCACTAGAGGCAGCTCCTATTCCCTGTTGTGAGAGAGGAGGGGGGGAAGCTGAACGGCTTTATTTTGACACCTGGATTCATAGAATCTGTCAGCCCCATTACAGCCTTCATAGAAAGCTGGCTGTTGGCAGGTTTGGGATGATTGTGAGCAGGCTAAGATACAAGAATTATCGAGACAGAGATAAAGAAAAGGAGACTGAGAAGAATTATTCAAATTTGTGCAAATGAATTGCTTCCATTTTTCCTCCCTCTGCCAAGTGGAAATTGAACGTAACCTGCTCTGACCTTTCTCTATTAAGTGCTGCAAATTGCAGTAAATGCATAGTTCTGAGTGCCCTAATGAGACAAAGCTCTGGCAATGCCTCATTAATAAGGAAAGTTTGACCTTGCTGGTCAGCCCTTCATTTGATATTGAAAAGAAATAGAAAAAAAGAAGAGATGACCTGCTGTAAATTTTGAACAATACCTTTGATTTAGTTTGTATATACTCCCAAGCAGACACTTTACAACCTTTTTTTTTTTCCTTCCATTTTTACCATATGAGTGAAAAAGAGGTATTTACTTTCTAGGTTCCTCTGTAAACTCATGAGGACATTGGTGATTTGTGGCAGGAATGCACAGGCAGTCTGATGAAGTTTTTTTAAAATGCCTTGTTACTGTCCCTGTATTGATAAAAGACTATCAATGCCCTCCATCCTATACAAGTTTGATTTCAACTTTTCTTCAGCCCTTATCCATTATCACTGTATCTGAACGGCAGTGATTATTCCTGTGTTACTTGAGAAGAGTATTGCAAGGAAATGGTGTTCTATCCTTACACACACAGCTGCTGGAGCAGAGGGTGCTTCTGAGAAAGGGATGGGAGATATTTCCTCCTCACACTGACAGACAAGCTCTGATTCTGGTCACTATACAGTCCTAGCAGAGATATAATTTAAAGGGTACAATACTCTGCTCACTGATACATTCTAATAAAACAGCCTACGCATCTGTATTAGCAAATACCAATCTGGGGAATGCAAATATATTAAGAAGGAAAAGTATTAAACAAGACTAAAAATAAAGAGAGAAACTTGAAAGTTGATCAATTTATATAGATCAGGTGGTTATAAACTGTGGTGTTGTATGATCAGTCTTTCTTTTAGAAATTATAATAGGTCAGATATTGTAAATCTTGCAGAAGTATATTCCTCTTCTGACTGTTCATGATGCACCATCTTTTGATACTTGATTTTTATGTTCTTTGGGGTTTATGTTTTTTATTTATATTGTTTTATTTATATAAATTATTTCTATATTTATTCTAGTTTTATGAACAGTATTTTATGTATTACTATATTTATCCATATTTTTGTTCTATACTTGTTTCTTATGTCCTTCATTTTTGTGTATTGATTGAAGTTTTTAAAGTGAACACATTCAAGAAATTTAAATAAACAGTCAGGCTTAGATGTTTTCTCTGCTTGCTAAAACTTTTTTATGGTAGCTGCATTAGATGGCTAAAACCAGTAAACAAATAGGTGAAAAGTTGAAGTCTTCTTAGAAATTATCAGTGAACCAAACCAACATCACTGACTTTGCTGGATACCTTACATGACATTCATGGCATGACATGACATATCATACCTGTTAGACATTCAAAGTTTCTCCAGAAGTTGCAGGATGATGGATACCATAACAAAAGAGAGCTGGATGGAGGGCCTGGGGGTCCTGCACAGCCCTTCTGCAGTGGTATCCTTAGATTAGTTTTTTTAAATTTATCAAAGCATTGAAAACTGAGATTAATTTTTTAAGTGCAGCAGTGGCCCTCTTGAAGTGAAATGTCCTGCCACACAGAGAAGACTAGGAGTGCATGCTTTGGAAGACCAAACATCAGACATTGAGTTGTTGACCAAAGAACATAGTTTTGTCCACCCAGTTTTGAAAATGTAAGCTTTAGAGGCTGAGGGCTGTCAGATTTTTGTTAACTGTACTGTTTTCTAGAGAAGTACATGCTAACTATGCTTGCCATGTCCTTCGCTGGGATGTGCTGCTGACACCCAAGGGGCTCATGAAGTGGACTTAATCTTGCAGAGGACAGTGAGGATGCTAAGGTGTGTTTTCCTGTGGTATGAGTTAATTTTTTCTGTTGCCCACAGGCACAGGTATTTTCCAGTTTCCCATTCCTGTGCACTTAGGCTGCTGAGGATGCTAATGATACAGCTTTCAAAATTCAGAAGAGTTTTGAAAAATTTGGGACTCCAAGGGAAGGATTGGGCTACCCTGGAGCAGCAGTGCTGCAGAATGAGAGCCAGAAGCATCAAGGTTTAATCTGATGGGGAAAAGCTGAAATCTGAAATTCTACTTTGTTTAGGGATCTGCTGAGGATAAAAAAATCTCCCCACAAGATTTCAGGGGATAAAATAGATATGTTACAGTGATTTTAGATACAGAGTGTACAGACTTGGATCCTGTGGTTGTGCCTCTTAATGTGGGTGTCCTGGAATGCAATAAAATTTAATTTACAATTTTGTTTTACAATTTATTCCATAGGTATCTCTCATACACATGGACCATGTGTAAACATGCACAGCTGGAAGCTGAGTTTCAAAGCCTTGCTTCCCAAATGGTAGTCTGCAGTCTGTGGGGTCAGAATAAGCAGCCTGTGACAAGTCTGCAGAGTTGTAACCTGGAATAACATTTATAAAATCACAGCTTTCTGAGCAGCAGTGCTGGCAGTGGGGAAAAAGTGGGAGCCGACAGCAATCGTTGGTCTAAAATATCTGAGAATCTTTCTAGTAAAGGGACATCAGCTGTCTGGTGAAGTTGGGTACAGGGATTTCTATAAGGGAATCTAGGTGGGTGCTGTATACATTGAAATTCTGTGAAATGGAAGGTATGAGCATATAAAATAAGGGTATGTTAATGGATGGAAAAATTTTAGATATTTTTTTCCATATTTTAAATTTGTAACTTTGCTATCCCTCTGAGATTTCACTATTACACCTGGAGTAAAAGGTCAGAAGCAAAACGAACAGAGGCACACGAGAAAAGAATTCTGAACAAATATAAATTAAATATAAATTAAAAATATCAGCTTAATAGTTTCCTAGAATCAGCATAAATAGTGTAAAGAGTGCAAGTGCTGTGTACATAGCAGCATTCATCCCCAGTTTACTAATACTATTTCTGTTACTAAGTTGTACTGAGGAAAAAATAGGATTTTCTCAATATATTAATAATTCAAAATAATTCACTAAAATTCTGCAAATAACTCTCAACATTTATATTATTTGTAAGTTAGCTCTGACAGATATAATTTTAAATATATCTAATTAAGGTACACTTAAGGTCCAGACAAGCAGGATAGCTGTCTTTGGATATGTGAGCTTCACACTTCTGATTGTATGAGAGTAAAGCATTGAATCAAATTCCCACAGTGAACATTTATACTTCAGAGCTAAATGTTCGTTTTATATCAATGTTTTCCAATGTGAACTTAAAATGTACTGTTCTGCAAACATTCCTACAGAAGGAGTCATTTGTTTGAACACGATGAAAGCATCTCAAAAAAGAGAGTCCACACAGCTGGAATAATTTTGAATAAAAATTCGGATGTATTTAACTACAGGTTGTATAATTGCTTTCCCATCACAAAGGGTGCTATTTGAGCCTAATGAATATGATCTGTTGCTAGATTTTCTATTCCTCAGGAAGATGTTTTTAAGGTTAGCTCAAAAATTGCAAATATTTAGTAAAAGATTAGTTGTGTAAGAATACTTTTTGCAGTCGGAAGGGCCTTGTAAAAAGTAAAGTTTTCTGTATTACTTGGGTGGGAAAATACAGTAGTATTTATTCAGAGAAGCAGAATAATACAAAAGGAGCTAAAATGATCTTTTGTGGGAGCTGTCACTGGACTAAAATATGACATGTTACTTGAGCTAGATTTTTTTTCCTGCAATAATTAACTTTGTCTTTTGACAACTCCTTCTGAGGCATATATTAATTAAATATGAGATAATGAATAGAGGCAACTAGATCACTAGGGTATAAATCAATTGAGGGGTTCTGATGATGCCATAAACCATAAGAATGGAGTATGTGCAGTTAATAATAACATCAAAAGACTGTGTGATTGATTTGGAACTTAGCAATCCTTTCACATTCATTATTATTTTATATAAAGCATAAAAATGAGTGGTGTTTTACGCAAAGACAAGCCAGTTATTCTGCCCTGAGTTCTTTGATAATAGAGAAATTGCCATTGTTCAGAGTTAAAGAAAAAGACTGTGCTTATTATGTGGAGAGGGATAGATCCTTGTGTGGTCACAGAGAAGCCTGGGACTAAGAACAGTTTTTCTGTAGTTATTTGTATACCTTCTACAAAAAATAAGGTGCCAAGTTTTCTGGTGGTTTAAAATGCTGCTGCTTGCAATAAACTGCCAGTTTACTCTTTTGGTTTGGTTTGGTTTGGTTTTTTTTCTGCCCATTTACCAGATTCTATTTCATGGAATCTCGGACCTTCTCCATGTGAGTGATTTCAGATTTTTTTTTTTTTTCCCCGAAAAATAAACCCATACACCTGTGTATGTTAAAATATATGAATATTGATAATCCTTTTTTATTAATGGAAAAATTAAAGTCAAACTGGTGGATTTTTCCTGCATCTTTGCCTCTTGCATAGTGAATCTGGATCAAAGTGTGCTCTCCTTGGTATGACAATTATTTCAGGGTTCCAGGGAAGTGCATGGGGATAAATATGTTTGTGTGTGCATGCATACACACACATACATATATATATTTATAAGAACTTCTGTAAAATAATCTTTTCTGAGCACAGTGTGTCTCTGGGTTATGCCATACATACTTCTTACATTCTCAGTGCTTCCCATTTGAAACTTATTGGATGTGGGGAGATGAGGTGAGGGAATGTGGCATGTTTTGCTTCCTACTTTGTAATGTTCAATTGAAGAAATCTTCAGACAGAAAGATGAGCTTATGCACTTTTTAGCCATGCTGGGATGCCATCAGAAGTTCATATGGAAGGGGTTTTAGCAATGGTCAAAGTCGTGCTACTATTTCTTAGTGAACCTTTCAGACAGGGTCAGGTGTCTCTGAGCTATGCAATGCTGTGTAAAACAGAAACCTAGGAGATGGCACACCAGGCACAGTGGTGCAATGTGATTTGGGCTATTTGATCGGATACAGCACTGAAGAATGACAAGTCAGGTTCCAATTTGTCAGTCAACCCAGCTGTCATCATCAGCTGTAAAACAATAATTAACCAATGAGCCACAATTAACCACTGCATGCTCCAGCACAGCCTCGACTGCAAATCCCTGCAAAGCTGTGAGAAAGGTGTTTCCAAAACTGGAAATTACAGAGAGAAAGACTCAAATATGCAGCACTGGTTATCCAGCAATATAAAAGGAGGATCAAAGACTCCAAGATTTTGGCTTATCTTGACTGCCTCATACGCCAGGTACATTTTAACACTGAATTTGTTTATATGTACCTTGCAATTATAATGGTGTGCACACATGAGCCCAAGTTACTTGCTGCTTCAGGAGCTTCTCCTTCCATGTAATTCGCTCTGAGACCAAAAAGGAACCTGCAGATGGCTTAGGCTCAAAATATTTTTATGGTGGCTAAAGTTGGCTTCCAAGCACTTGGGCAAACAAAACAAGCAGTGATTCCTAGAAATGTCTGTCCATTTAAAAATGTAAATTTGCTGCTAAGGGCACTGTATATAAGTAAATCAGAATTGAAACATCAGGTCCATTTTATTTGCTGAGGCCTTGGGCACATATTAATGCTGCAGTGCCAGCATTTTAAGTGTATTTTTGTGAGGCCTCTAGAGCGCTGTTGCAGATAGGCACCATATAAATAACATTTATTGTTATTATCATTGTATGTCGTATTCACTCTGTTTTGCTACCATTAATAAACCATTCAGGCAATGTTGTTGTAATGTATAATATTAGCTGCAGCCTCCTTTGGGAGACATAGAACTGGGTACTTAATATTCTAGCTGTTTCCTGGGCCATCTCTCCATAGGCACAGATGCTACAGTGTGTTCAAAGTTCAATATAAAAAAATGGGCTGGCTGTGTGAAGATCACTGCATCTTACAACACACCTTGCAGTAACTCACACTATTGCTGTCAAAATTCTGCTTCACTAGATAATAGTAAATTAGTGAAATTGCCTGTAACTTTGGGAATGCTATTCTGCTCCTTTTAAATACATCATTGCTCAGAGAAAAAAAAATGCATTCTTTAAATTCATCCCCCTCCTCCTCAAGCTTCCAGGCTGTTGCCTTGCAGCCCACTTGTGGGGCTACCTAAATTACAAAAAAGACTGCTGGTAAGGAACAGCAGACTGCAACTGTCTGAAGACTCTATTAATTTGGCCTGAGGATCTGAGCCCTAAGAATTTCCTCCTCAATGGCCTGCAAAGCAAAATCACTGTGACCTTTTCTCTTAAGAGACAGTATATTAAACCCAACCATGCTTAAAATTGCAGTTTTAAAAAAACACAAAACCAAACAATATTTTTGGATAGTGATGGTGCTGTGAATTTGGAAGAAAGAGGTTTGTAGGTGTTGGATTAGTTTCTCTCCTTTGCTAGGCAGGGAGAAAAGATGGGGAAGCATCCCAGCTGCAGGCCCCAGTGACCCAAACCCTTCACTGGCTCCCAGGGCAGAACATGTCCTCAGGCAGATGTCCCTGAAAGGCAGTGCTGGTCCAGGGTGTGCTACTGTCAGGGCTTGACCACATAGGGCTGCACCCACCTCTCTTGCCAGTCTCCATGTTCCTTCCCTTCCCTTCCCTTCCCTTCCCTTCCCTTCCCTTCCCTTCCCTTCCCTTCCCTTCCCTTCCTTTTGCTTCCCCCTACAAAGCTGTCACCAGAGCATGGTGGTCTTCCCAGCAACTGATGCTTTTTTCCAGTCTTGCTTTCCTCACTCATTCCACATAAAACTTTTGATGTAATTTGCACACTCGTGCATGGCCTCCCTGGGGCTGATTGTACCATGTCTTTGAAGGTAAACTGTTAAATTTTCTGTCTAAGGATGTGATTCTCTTTGTCCATATTAAACCATGTAAAAGTCATCCCAGCTCTGCATAGGCCAGGAGAAATCATATAATTATAGAATAATTTAGGCTGGAGGGAACCTCTAAAGCTCATCCTGTCCAACCCCCTGCAGTCAGCAGGGACACCCTCAACTAGATCAGGTTGCTCAGAGCCTCCTCAAACCTCACCTTGAATATCTCCAGGGATGAGGCCTCAGCCACCTCCCTGGGCAATCTCTGCCATTGTTCCACGACCTTCATGGTAAAGATCTTTTTCCTAACATCCAATCTAAAGCTACTCTTCTCTAATTTAAAACCACTGGCCTGCCTTTTATTGGTGGTAAACTGCATCTCAGGGCAGTCTGACAAGCACAGAGGATGAGAGGGCAAGGAAGCAAGAAGCTTATTCCTCCTCAAGGTCTAGGCCAGTGCCCTTTTCTTACACAGACAATAGCATCTGTGGAGGAATCTGAGTAATGGCCACATAGTAAACAGCCATCTGAGACTGAAAGGATTAAACCTACTGAAGTTATGTTGTAACTGTCCTTTGTGGTGGTCTTATGTTCATTTCCCTGCTGGACTGCTATTGGTAGGCACCTGTCTCTTGAAAACATGAATAACCAGCAGACCAACCCATGGCAATTTACCATTTCCTGCCGTAAGTTCATCTGAGTGCAGATCTGTCACCTCAGGAAATGTTTGCAGCCAGCCAATGATGCCATTTTGACCAGTGGTCAGAAGTGCAGAGAAAGGTAATGGTGTATAGATTCCCTAAATATTCCTGTGCATTTGCAAGGCAGCTAGAGCTGATAAAAACCCAGATAAATGTATTTTAACTATTGATTTTAACTTAAGTAAATTGAAATAGAGAACAATAAATGAACTACATACAAGACATAATTAAATTCCAAAAGCAGTCCTGGATTTCTCCTTAAAGGCTATATGAAAGAGGAATGCAGGATTTTAAGGATCATGGACATCACTGTGTTAGCTCCCAGAAAATGACAAGAATTCATTTAGTAGATACCAGGTACAGAAAGGCCTGAAAGGACAGTGGTCTCTGACTGCCTAATGTGTTTCCTAGGTACTAAGCCAGATTGCATTTAATGATGACAGAGTTCCTTTAAATAGTGTCCCGCTAAAGACTTGGTCCTAGATAAGTGTCTCTTGGATTTCTTCAGTTTGGTCACTCACTACAGCCTACAGCCTGTCAGTGGCATGGAGCTCCTCTGTGTGATCACTTGATGGGAGCCTGAGGGTGTAAAAGAGGAGGAGTCTGGCAGAAGCATGATGAATGGTGATGGGGGCTGATTCAAGCTGTGCTCCATCCCCAGCAGTGTCTCAGGTCAGGTTGGATGGGGCTTTCAGCAACCTGGGCTGGTGGGAGGGTTGGAACTGGGTGATCTTCAGGATCCCTTCCAACCCAAACCATTCTGTGATTCTGTTCTGTATGTACATAATAAACATACTTCAGTATACAGGTCAGATGGGCCATGAATATCTTGTCTTCTAGCAGAGCTTTTCACCAGTTCTGCTATGTATTTTACTGTGAGAGTAACACTGTCTCTGTCCATGACCACCATACAGATGTGGTACAGAAGATAAATACCTGTTTTTCCCAGAGATGCTCTGTGTGTCAGATCTGCTAGCATGGGGATGGTGCTCTGGAGTTGTAGGTCAAGAGTACAGTACAAGCTTTATTGCAAAGGAAGACAGGAGATACTACAATATTGGAATAAGACCCTTGGCTTTAAATGTTAAGACTGCTGGAATATCACAAGCAGTCAGGGTGATACTCTCTCCCACTGAACTAAACATGGGAAGAGAGATCACATTATCCCTCTTCAGCATCTGTGCACAGGCTGCTGCATCCTTCCAGGTCTTTGCTGGCCCAGGATGTCACTTGCAGAAATCCCAGGGGAGCAGGTAGGCCTCATGTTGTTCTTCATGCTTATTACTTTGTTTAAGCCCATTCTTTTTTGATTTTAAGATTGACCTGGCTCTGGTGGTGATGTGCTGTGTCATAAATAGACGACTTATGTGCAGACAGATAATAGCCTGGTAAATCAGGGAGTGAGCTGTTGCCCTTCCACTCCTCCTCCCTTTGCCCTAGGCTGTAAAGCTCAGAGAAAATGATGCAAGTCCTAAAAATTAAAATTATTTATATATTTGATTATCTGTAAGAATATTATATATAGTATTTTTTTCCTTTAAAAATCTTTAAGAGGAGTATCTAAATGGTAGCATTTCATCAACATTTGTTTTAAGAGATTTACAGAAAATGTTTGCAGGTTAAATCTGGCTCCCTGAAAAAATCCAGGCTTTGATGGATCTCTTCCTCAAAGCCCTTCAAAGGACATTGAACTTTCCTGGGACTGTCTGCTGGCCTTTTTGGAAGCTGTGAGCTAAGTATCCATTTGAACTTCATAACAGCTGGTCAGTGCAAAAACATGGTGTGGGGGCAGCTAGAGGAGGACAGAGGGTGGGGACAAAGGAGCAGAGCAGTGAAAGCAGCTCATCACATCAAAGTCTACCCTTGGTTGCTACCTGTTGATAGTGAAGAGAAGATGAATCACCAGCTTAGGTGTGTGACAGGTTTCCTGAGATGAGAAAAAAGGGGCCCAGTAAATGAATGCAGCTTTCTCCCATCATCCCTTTAATAACCTGTAATATCGTAGCAGGATATTTTTGTCACACCAAATCTGATTGATGGTCTTGGCTATAAGACATTACAAGTGTAAAGTAAATTGACCGAACACCTAAACATACAAATTATTAAAAGGAGGGGGGACTGGGCTTGGGTCTCCTGGGGAAAGCAGACAGGCTTTAGTTAAGATGATCCCATTTCCAAGTGCAATTTATAGTCTATTGACTTGCAGCAGTGTCTTTTCAGATGTGAGGAAATTGTCATACATTGCAAATGAGAAGCTGTTTTGACATCAGGATCGCAGAGAGTGCCAGGAAGAAATGATATCAGTGCCTGGTCTGTTAAGGTTAAATGAAGTTGCATTGTTGCCAGCAGATAGGCATTCATTTCCTTTTCTTCCCTGCTCGTCCCTGTGTACAATTACTGTGATTAGGATGAGTAACAACGTGGTTCTGACATCCATTGTATTGACAGCTTGCCTAGTTTTTTTCCACTCAAGTGGCACTAGTCATTACTTAAACACTTGGGTATTTTGACAGGGAAGATCCATGCCTGCCAGTCAAGTGCATCAGTGACAAGATGGCCTTAGCCCCTGGACACATCCCACTGAATTAAAGCAAGCAAAGCCACCACTGCTGGAATATGATGAACCTTTTTAGAAATGGGGCTCTGGCAAGCCTGCAGATGCACTGATGCACTTGGTCCATTCTCCCTGCCTTGCATTTCTGATACTTCTGATACTTGTCCATGCATTTCTTATACTCATGTGCTCATTTTTTCCCACATACATTCTGGTCTTCTGAAGGAAAGCATGATTGCAAAGAATATTATAGCGGAGAGATGATTTGAAAGGGCCGTGGCCTTTTATACTGGAGGGCAGTTTTAGTTTGGACTATCCTGGAAAAGACCATCAGTTAGCATAATGAAAGCAACATGCCTTGATTTCTTGCCATGTAGCCCTGTGGCAGTTTTAGTCGTAGTAGCTGTTGTTTACTTCCTGCAGGATGCATTTCAAGTTCCGTAGTAATTTATCAAGAAATCTTAGACCGGTTTGGGTTGGAAGGGGCCTTAAGGATCACCTAGATCCAACTCCCCTGCATGGGCAGGGACACCTCCCACCAGCCCAGGTTGCTCAAGGCCCCATGGCCTTCAACAGTTCCAGAGAGCCACAACTTCCCTGAGCAACCTGGGCCAGGGGCTTACCACACTCACAGGAAAGAATTTCTTCCTAATGTCCAACCTAAATCTCCCCTTTTCAAGTTTGAAACCACTGCCCCTTGTCCTCTCACTACACACCCAGGTCCAAAGCCCTACCCCAGCTTTCTTGTAGCCCCTTCAGCTATTGGAAGGTTGCTCTGAGGTCACCTAGGAGCCTCCTCTTCTCCAGGCTGAACAACCCCAACTCCCTCAGCCTGGCTTCACAGGGGAGGTGCTCCAGCCCTCTGAGCATTTTTGTGGCTCTCCTCTGGACATGTTCCAGGAGCTCCATGGCCTTCCTGTGTTGGGGACTCCAGAACTGGTGAATGTACATATTAGTGCCCTGGGCTTGAACAACTCTCGAAATAACAAATTCTGAAGCCTAAATATATCAAATAGGAGAATAGATCAAGTTTTTTTGGTCAGTGTAACCTAAGTTCTGGTACATATTATATGGAAAACTTTACATATGGTAGATGATCTAATTACAGGCATCTGATATGCTGCATACTGCATCTGGCAGGTGTTGGACCGTAGACACAGATTTCCTGAGATTGTTTCACAAATTACGTCTTGCATCTGTTTCAAAAGAAAATAAATATACCAATGTTCCTTGATCAGTATTGTTTTTCGATTTTTCTTTTGCTGCTAGGAGGCTTTGATAGTTTGGGTTCAATCTGTAGAAAAACTTGGGAGGAATACAACAATAGTTTTTAGTACAGAGAGATTGTGGAAACTGAAAAAAGCATTTGTTCTGAAGGTGAGAGGGTGAAGCAGAAAAACTATCATAGAACAGAAAAAACCCAAGTACAAGCAGTGAGTTTTTTCCAGGTTTGATTCAATGTATTTGAATACTTGAGCCAGTGCTAGGGGCACATGCAGTTTTTCAAGTATTATTGTGCTTTCAAAGACCTTCAGGGTTTTGCAGATGTATTTATGTGAATATATGAGCCTGTGTGCCCATAGACAAATAATGTGACAGGTTAGTAGCATTACTACTCTGCAATGCTCCTGGATTTTCATATTCTGCCTTCCCCATCCCCCAGTGCTGGATGATAATAATAAAGAACATCTTTGCAGAATTCTGTATGAATCAGGAAGGAGTCTAAGCTTTACTGGAAAATCAATTGTGTCATAGGCAAAGTACCCCATAATGTTCAGCAAAAAAAATATGCTAACATCCAGGTCAGTGCATTGGAAAACACATTTATCATGATTTCCATGATAGCCTCAGCTTAGTGCATCACAAGAGCAACCTGTGAACTTTCCTGAACTAAATAATCAAACGGACAGCTCTGCCTACTTAGCATTTTAAAAATTTGCTTCTCTTCTGTGCCGTGAACTGGAAGCCTCATAAAATGGGCCCTTCAGCCTCCCCAAAGAGGTTTCAATAATGTTTCCTGCAGAGGAAATTTTCTTTTTGTTATGTGACTTGTTTCTTCACCTAACTTCTGAAAAGGGCTTCATTTGAGTCCACAAATTTCTTTTGACAGTGATGTGCCTCTGGAAATGTTAACTATTAAATGTAATTAACTGTGGAGGGCATAAAATGCAGATACTATCAAATTACATTTTCTAGCAGTCACATAGCTTTCCTTTAAAGTTTTGCTTCTTAGCTTGGTATTTCACACTTCTATTGCAGATTATCATGGAGAAGATAGTGATGGTCTCAGCAGTGTTGTGCTAGTGTTGTGCACAGATGCAGGGCTAGAGATGGTCAGAGAGAATCCTTTCACTGAGCTGTTCACAGCCTGGAAGATGAGGTGTCTACACGTGAGCAAGTGGTTGTGCAGTGCTTGTGTTAGAAAACTGTAAGTGCTGGCACCATCAGACAAAACTGATCTCACCTTCACTCTGCTGGCACTTCCAAGAGTTATCAACTCTGAAGCAGCCTTAAGGCTTGGAATTCAAAGCAAAATTACAAGGGAAAAACACTGAAGCTCAGTGTGCCCAGGTGGCCAGGAGGGCCAGTGGCATCCTGGGTTGTAGCAGTAATGGTGTGTCCAGCAGGAGCAGGGGGGGATCTTACCCCTGTACTCGGCACTGGGGAGGCCACACCTGGAGTGCTGGGTGCAGTTTGGGCCCCTCACTACAGAAAGGACATTGAGCTACTGGAATGTGTCCAAAGAAGGGCAACAAAGCTGATGAAGGGTTTGGAGCATGTGTCTTATAAAGAGTGCTGAGGGAGGTGGGGTTGTTTAGCCTGGAGAAAAGGAGGCTGAGGGGAGACTTTGTTGCTTTCTACAACTGCCTCAGAGGAGGCTGTGAAGAGGTGAGGATCCATCTGTCCAATGAAGTTACAAGTGATAGGACAAGAGGTAATGGCCTCAAGGGGAGGTTTAGTTTGGATGTTAGGAAGAACTTCACTGAAAGGGTTATCAGACATTGGGAGAGGCTGCCCAGGGCCGTGGTGGAGCACCTGGCAGTGAAGGAAAACAGTATCAGTCCTAAAAGGACAAACTACTTATAATCAATTTGTAATGAATTTTAGTGTGTCTTAGAAACAGTGTTATTGAAATTGTGCTGCTGCCGGTGTGTGGGAGAGATGAGGTAGTTAACACACCCCAAAGTGGGCCAAAGGCTTGTCATCCTCAAAGGCAAATGGGAACACATAAACTCCATCTCTCTTCACTTTTTGGTAAAAAGACAATCTCTGTTCAAAATCTGCTTTAAGTGTGGGAAGAAACAGCAGCAGAGCACTTCGTTTTGGTGGGGAATGCCTGAAGGTATCACTCACAAGTGTAATGCACTTCCCATAAAACAAGCTGGGTGAGAGCCAATCAGACTCCTAAAATGTTTTCTTGGTATGTAGTAAGAACACATCCACAAGGGTCAGCCTCAAGCTTATGGTCCTTTGCAGTGCTTGAGATTTGAAAAATGAGCTGAGCAACAGGCGGGAGTGTGAAAGCTGAGTGGCCTCCTTTGCATGGCAGTGTTAAGTTTGGGTGAGAAGTGCAGAGGAAGTCAGTGAGTGGAGGTGATGCCACTAGGATTTATGAAGAAAGTAATAATTTTTTAAAATCAGGCAGCTTCTTGTATTAATTTTTTGTGTTATGTTCTAGTGTGCTGTCCTTCAAATATATCCAGGCAGGTTTGGACATCTGTTACTCCACTGTTACAATCCTCACATTGATTTTGTTGCTGACATCCTAAGCCCTGTCAAAAACTAGTAATGAGCTCTGTTCATTGCTCTCTTTTCTATGATTGTACAGAATGTGATTATTTTTTTTTCAGCTCATATGTTGAGACTTAAATCTTTCCCTGCTGGTCTGAGGGGAAAATGGATAAATAATTTTTTTTTATAGTCAAGTTAAGTACCATCCAGGTCTTTAGATTCTGCAGCCACCTCTGACTGACAGAATTATTTCCCAGACAGCTAGTAAACAAAACTGCCTGGAAATACCTGGGGGACACGAGCACTTTTAAGCATTCTTTACATGTCTGGGAAAACGCTTGACTGTAGCAGTCAACAGTCTTGGGGGAAATACTAAGCATGGATATCTTCATTACTTTCCAATTAAGAAGCAAGATTATGGATTACAGGAAACCCTTGAGGGAGTAGCTGAGCTCTGAATGTAGCTCTCAGGGATCACACTGGAGAGTTTATCCCTAGAACAGTATACATTTTTGGGAAAGGATCCCAAAGATGTGACATTGTCTGGAAGGTGGAGTGTGGTGGGGAACACCTTGAGAATTACTTTTTGTCTGACATTCTGTTGACTGCTAGAAACAGGATAACCAGATAAACCAACCCCCAGAATTGCTGGTTGTTATACTTTCCCACTTCATAGAAACAGAGAAGGGTTTGATTCTGTGATTTTCTGAAGTAAGAAATTTCACTTATTGTGAAAAAATCAGTATTTCTTTAAGCTAGTGGTCCTATTATGTCATGTTCTACTGCTATCTCCAGGTTTCCTAGTACCCGATGTGGTTTCATGTTTTTTAGAGACCTATCAGCATCCCATCTTCCTTGAAGAGCAATTTGTCCAGGGGTGTGTTGCATTAGAGTGGCATGGTTTCCAGGAACAAGGTTGGATCCAGAAATAGTTGTGAGGTGCCTCCCATTAAAGCTGGAGGTCAACAGATTCTTTGAGTTGGTTAGGGGGAATAATCATGGGAAAAGATTTACTGTAGCATCATTGTTCGTAGAAGGGCAGTGGGAAGAATGCCTCTCAACCCCAGTGCAGTCACTGCAAGGTATAGATGCCGGGGTTTTTTTGGGAGGTGTACTCATAATGGTTGGCTTTTGAGGACATCCTCCAGGTACTGATGCAACCAGAGAGGGAATAAAGTGGCATCTCAAAGAAAGCACTGGGAGAGATACATATGGGCAGTCTAACCAGTACTGAGCTCTTGCCTGATAACTGCCTGGAAACCATTCTGAGCGCTTTCCTGTAAGGCATGGTGGCACCAGTTTGGGAAGGAGGCACCAGGGTGATGCAGTGCTTGCCTGTGCCTCCCCAGCAAGACAGAGGGAGTGCTGGACCCTGTGCTGAGGGGCTTGTACCAGCCATGGAGGCAACAACAACAGTGTCATGATCCTGCTTTGTTGTAGTATTATTCCTTTAGCTCATAGCTATTCTTGGAATAAGGGTTTGTATCATCCCTGTCAGATTGCAGTAGCCTATATAGATGATGATGTGACATGTTTGAAATGAGACTGCTGCATCTCCAGGCAAAAAAATAGGGAAAAGTAACACAAACCACTACCTGTTCAGGTGCCTGATAGATAATATCTCAGATAACATCCTCCATATAATAGAAAAAACATTGACTTCATTGACCACACAAAACTAAATGCCTTAAAATTTAAGGAACAACTATCAAAAATGTGAGGTGTCTTCATATTTCAGAACTTTATATCCATTATAAAACTAGAGATATTTTAGAATTATGCCAACAGTTAATTAACTTAACATCAAGAACTCCAGAATGATTGAATTAACATTAAAATCACGATAAGGCTGCAGTTTGTCTTAAGAGTTTTAGCAAATAATTTATTATCTAGTAAATGCTTAGACTTAATCACATGTTTTAACAGTCACCATTTTTTTCTCTTCCTTTACATGAATTTTAGTCCCAGTCTTGCAGTCCAAGCTGAAATGCCATCTCCTGTGCAGAGCTCTGCTGATTTCAGCACAACTCTCTTGGAGACTCAAAGGCAGCTTAGGTAGAGCCAGTTTCAAAACCAAACCTGTCCTGGTAAAAACCAACAGATTTCTTTCTACATCATCAGCTTAGTGCAATGCAGTGTGCTAAACCACCTCAAACAAAACCAGTTCTGCAGTGACCCTGATGGCTCTCTGCTTGCCATAGAGGTTGCTGGAACCGGCACCTAATATCTAGATCAAGTGGGTGGAACATGGTATTAATGTGATCAGATAGCTTCTGCTTGAACATAGCCAGGAAAGCCAGAATGCACACAGTGAATTTTTCTGTTGGATTATTCCAATTTTCATTTTTTTCAGCTTCTTGACATCAACCACAGTGAAAAAGTGCCTTGTAATGCAAATGGGATTACCACCAGTGCAGTGGAAACCACCCTTGCATTTTAGCTCTTCTAAGTGAAAGTTGTTTGATCCCTCCACCTTCTTGCCTATTTTCTGTAACCATGTTTTGGAGGTGTAAAATCCTTTACAGTTACTACTGTCAGAACTGCAGAGGTGGAACAAGCAGTTCCTTTAACATGGGATCTGATAAAGCCTGGCTCTGAGTGGGTCTGTCTCTCAGGATTCTGTTTCTGTGTGGAGTCCCTGAAAGGAGTCCAAGAGCATTGGCATCCCTGATGGTGAATTTTTGTTGCAGATTTGATCTTCACTGGGGCACCAACATAGATATGAACACTCTCTCTCTCTCTCTCTCTCCTTTTTCTCTATATTATCTTCTTTCTGTCCACCCATTTTCCTAAGGCTGTGGAAATTCTGTAACACATACAGCTCTATCTGCACCTCAGAACTGGCGGATTCTTGGACTGAAAAGTTACTGGGGAGGGACATCAAGGCAGACAGATAGCATGACTGCAAGTTTGCTTTCGTTAGGAAACAATTGTTTAACAATCATAAAAAAAATTATATTTATAGAAAAAAAAGTCATGTATGCAGCAAGCTTTAATACAAGAAAGAATCAGGCTCAAGATTACTTGTGTGGTAGTCAGACTTTAAAAACCTTTTAAAATATTAATATATTTAAAATTTAAGTGCAGAATGTAAAGCTACAATATCATTGTGGTATCTTCTGTTTTATTCTAGGATTTGTGTGCTGACTTCAGGTATGATTTACAAATCCATAATAGGGAATAAGCTTTTCCTCTAATGCTACAAAAGATTTTGTATCTCAGCATCCGGATGTTGCCATTCTTAGTTCCAGGAAAAGTTCTTCACTAAATCAGATGTGCAGTTTAATAGACTTAGAATAGGGAATGTAGAGTTTATTACAGTTCAAACTAAAAGTATGCTTTCTGGGTAGTATCTCATACCTAGTTTGCTTATTATATTGGATTTTACAGTCATGCAGGACAGTGGAAATTGGATCATATTACTTTCTTAGGCAACTTCTGAGAAGACTTTTAAAGATGAAATCTAAATTCTCATTGACACAGGACATCTTGGCTACTTCCAAATCAGTTCGAAGAATTCCTTTTCTAAACATGAAGGGTCCAATCCTCCTCCTCTCACTCATATTGTTCCCACTTCTTTTTAATTTTTATAGTTCTTCTCAAAATAGATGTGCTGAACTTGGACTTCTGTCTGTACAGCCAGCAAAAATTTTTGCAATGAAAAAATTCTGTCAGGTTCACAGGATGTCTTCTGCTGGTTGGCCTCATTAACCAGGACCTAGTGCTTCTGCTTTCTTAGCTTTGAAGGGGTGGAAAGGTCTTAATTCTAAAACAGACCATGAGATAAATATAGGTAGCAGATGTGCTTTTGGTGTCCTTCCTTGTAGCTTTCTCTCCTTCATAGTTTTTGTAAGTTTTTTTAAGTTGTTTGGCTCTGATTAATACTCAGCACTTCAGCACATTCACAGTCATTCCTAGACAAATTAGGTTGTCTTCTCCTGGATATCTGAGCTTTCTTGGACAGAAAAAGAAAGCATGAAGGAAATAAATCTTCCACACATCATTCACTGTTTTTCCTATTGCATGCAACCAACCTGTTACAGGGTTCTGAGAAATCTAGCTATGTAGAAATACATGTAATTACATATTGGATACTGAAGTACAATTCCACACCTCCCCCACCTCTTTCACCCATTTTCATCCACTTTCTTTTTCTCAAGTTGTCCCATTTCAAAAGAGAGATAAAACCAGGGTGATTGAACCAAATACCGGGGATGGCAACAAATGGAGTGTCTGTCTGAAGTTTAAATGACTTCACTGAGGAGAACAGTGGCACAAAAATACCTGCAACAAATGAGCATGACCTGTGGCTGTTGTATTTACAACCATCTTTCCTATGGGAGGTCCTTGCCATAACAAAGGAGAGAGGTGGTGCTCATCCTATCTTGAAATTAAATGAGTCTATACCAGAAACAGATTTTTTATGGCCTTGTCTGAGTGAGAAAGGGAGGGGTCATTCCTTTATGAAGGACAAAGGCTTTTCATTTGTATACTGTGTTTTCTCAAGTATATTGGTATAAATCCATTGAATACTGTCCTAGAAATAAAAATTGAAGTTTAGCTCCTTGCATTTGAAATTTTTATATGCTGCAGTCTATATTTACCCTAAATTTAGACTGCCTGTTACCCTTTGATGACAATGTGAGTGGCTATTGGATATGAAGTCAATTGTATCAGGTTTAATACCTTATTACGATAGAGCCTGGATTGAATGGCTATTCACCAACAGCAGAGGGATGGGTAACTGGAAGTGAATACACATCTTGTTGAGGAAACAATTAATATTGGTAAGGAGGGATTTCTGAAAAGACTACAGAGAGGGACATCCTGCAAGGCTGGTGAGTTTCTTCGTTCCACTGTTTGGGAAACACTTGTATTTTTGGAATTGAGTGCAGTCCACAACAGTATTTTCTGCTATTAACATTGCTTACACTCAGTGAGGAAATTAATCTGGATGAAAAGAACAAACCAACAAAGAGTACAGTCTGTTATGGAACTGAGAGAAAAAGGAAGAGGGACAGGATTCTACAGAAGGGTGAAATCATTGTAATGGGTATGGTTCCATGTACAGACAGCACAAGCAAGAAACATTTAAAACATCATGGGACCTAGGCCATGTCCCTGCATGGAACTTCATCCTCACAGTGTGGCTTGGTTGTTGGTGGAATCATACACTAGATATTAAGAAGGTAAAGTGGGAAGTTGATGCAGTCATCAGACATTATACAAGTGATGTTTATCTTTCAGGTGGCACTGGCCAGCTGACATCATGCAGTACATTTTGAAATAGTTGAAAAGTGGTGATTTTCCCACCTCTCTATTTCCTGCAGGTGCAGAGTTGTCAGTTTTTGAAGGACAGGAAACATGGGAGGTTGCACTGCTCCAGGCATGAGCGTGAAGACTGAAGTACTCAGGTGAGTGTGCAGCTTCGTGCTTTGGGTGTTATCCTCACTCATCTGCTTCACACCAAATCCAGGTACCCTGTAAGATTTGCCTTCCTGGATGGAGCAGGCTTATCAGTGTTTGGAATGAATGCCATATGACACTGATGATTATTTTAATTTCACAAGAAAGAACTACTGGAGTGCCCTGGAAGTTTCGTTTTGCTTTTTAAAGGCATGTGAGTGTGTGTGGCGAGGGGAAAGTCATTGGGAATGTCACAAGATGCTCATGTCCAATGATAGGACAAGAGGCATTGGTTACAAGCTGGAGCATAGGAGGTTCCACATAAATATAAGGAAATTTTTTTTCACTGACTGACCACTGGCACAGACTGCCCAGGGAGGTTGTGAAGTCTCCTTCCCTGGAGACATTCAAAACCCACCTGGATGTGTTCCTGTGTGACCTGCTGTAGGTGACCCAGCTCTGGCAGGGGGGTTGGACTCCATGATATTTCGAGGTCCTTCCCAACCTCTCACTTTCTGTGATTTCTGGGATTCTGTGAAAGGCTGCCTCTTGAAAACAAGAAGGAAGTGGCTGTTTTTCTCGAGGTGTTTGATCTGACTGACAGCCCCTGTCTGAACTTCGTGGTGATTTGCTGTTTCATTAGCTGCCAGGTTTTCAATTTCTGCCTCTTGGAAGTTACATCGCTTTGAACAAGTCCCCACAGTAATTGAATTTGCCACAGAAATAGAACACTGGAAAATTTCATTTTCTTCCCCACATGAAGGCAAACAGGCAGATGTGTATTCCTGCTGCACCGCTTCTCTTCCTACCCCTCTGTCTTCTCCTGCCCCCTTTCCACCCCCAGCACAGCAGTGCATTTGCTGATGGCCCCCACCATCCCCACTCAGAGTCACAAAGATCTCCTTTGGAATGGGCTCTGAGTGCATCAGCCTGTCGCTTTGTAATTTTCTCCTAAATGCCTTCCACAAATAATGGTTTTCAAAATGAGCATTAACAGGCTTGATTACATGAAATTGTCCTTTTAATTTACACCAGGATTCTATTGATCACACAAGTGCAGATTAAAGTGTTCAATGAAGCCCATGATGAGGTATTAACCAGCTAAGGGTCCTCCAGGGGCCGCCAGGGACGGCCAGGAATATGCTAGAAGTGTACAGTTATTTCCCCATAATGAAGTGGCACTATGCGAAGGCATGAATCGCTGGCAGGAAGAATAGATGGGAGATGATGAGCTCTTCAAAGTCATTTCTTGCTCACTCATTCAGCCTCATGCCCAGATCCTCTTGCGATTCTTCTGCATTACTTGTCATGAAATGCCAGGATTTACTTAGCCAGCTGATGCAATTTTTATGACCTTATTGCTTTTTCACCATGGTAATAGTTTTGAATCAATTTATCAATCCAGCAGTGCCATCAGACATATTGCCCTGAAGATCAAGTCCAGGTCATTCTATCAATTCACTGCGGTTTACGAAGATAGAGAAAAAAGCCAGGCCATGTGGGCTATCAACTTCAAATGGCTTAGTAAACATGCTGCTGCTACTTTAACTGCATCACTTCTGACTCCAGACCCGTTTGCTTATAAAAATCAGCCCTCACATTCTCCTTTCTCTCCCTGCATTTTAATTTCAAATATATTGGCCATGCTACAAATAGTTTAGGGAAGAACTGGTGGAGAACTCTATAAGGGTTTCAAGCCTACCACACAAAAGCCTACAAAAACCAACCAGACTTTAGTATGTTTTTCACTGTTTCATTTCTAGCTTTTCCGTTTTGCATGTTCTTCATGCACTGTCAAGGAATGGGAACATCCTCTGTCAATGACAGAAATGGTGAGACACTGGAACAGGTGGTGGTGAGACCCTGGCCCAGGCTGCCCAAGGAAATTGTGGATGCTCTATCCCTGGCAGTGTCTCAGGTCAGGTTGGATGGGGCTTGGAGCAACCTGAGCTGGTGGGAGGTGTCCCTGCCCATGCAGGGGGGGTTGGAACTGGATGGGCTTTAAGGTCCCTTCCAACCCAAACCATTTTGTGATTCTATGAAAAGAAGGTAGAACTAGCAAGCAGAACGTAAGCATAGTTTTAGGAACAGGTAGCTGGATACTTAGCTTTTCCCTATTAAACATCTTGCTTATGGTGTCCAGAAGACATTATCGTCTGGTGGAAGCTTGATAGAATAGACCCTGCACTGCACACTGCAGAAATCAGGGCAGGTTTTACCAGCAAGTGAAGAGTTTTGTCCTGGATGAAACAACACAGCAAGCATAAAAAAATCTGGCAAAGAACTAGCAGGGAATTGTGTCAGTTTAAAGCCAGTGCTGGTGCTTCACAAAGTTTTTAGAATTAAGGAAATTACTGTCCTTTCATATATTTCCTGTAAAGTTTCTTAAAACCAATGCTAGCTCAATTTCATCTAGTCTGCACTGTGAACCAATGTTATCCTCCATTATTCCTTGATACAAGGTGACTTAACTTTGTTATATCATTTGTAACAGAGCTACAGGGGAGTTGCTGTAGATACTTCTGAAGAATCCTACATTTGGCCCCAGAATTCAGAGCAGTACTCTCTGAGTGCCAGGAAGCTACACATTTCCACATACACTGTGATGAGAAGAGTCCGAGATATAAATCCTATTTTTCTGGTATTCACATACACAGACTCATAAGGAAAGTCACAGAGAGTCTTTCCCTGCCTCACTGCAGCTGTCTACAAACACATGTGATGCAGGCACAGTTAAAGCCTTTATAGGGAAGTGATGAAACCAGCCAGAAACCATTCCCACAACATCCACGCATGGTTTCCATATGTCCCGTGGTCTGTGGCCCACCTTGTTTTCACAGGTCTAAGCAGTGCCCTACAATAGGAATAGTACATGTGTAAACATAGACTATTGCAACTTGAGACATGAGTATATACACAAATGAGATGTGTATGTGGGATATGAGGTGCTTTGAAGCCTGAAAAATCCTGGAGGCCAGATGACCCGAGGAATATATTGAAATCTCATCTCCCTGCTCCCATTTATACCTGTGGCTCTATTAACACCTTCCTACATGCCTTGTATTGCTTGTTCCATTAGAGCAGCCCAGTCACAATGATATTATAAACCAAAAATCATTTGTATATATGAAAAGAACTAGACAGAAGTCATTATTCATAAGTCATTTAATTTGAGGGTGGTGAGACCCTGGCCCAGGTTGCCCAGAGAAGCTGTGGCTGCCCCATCCCTGGCAGTATCTCAGGTCAGGTTGGATGGAGCCTGGCGGGAGGTGTCCCTGCCCATGCAGAGGGGTTAGAACTGGATAATCTTTAAGGTCCCTTCTAACCCAAACCAGTCTATTATTCTATGATTAGGACAGCAGCTACCAGCTTGTGACTGAGTTGGCTATGAGGTAAGCATGACACAAGTATATTTGTGTATGGGGTAAACATATCTGACAGTTTAAGAGACTGTGGTGGGACAATTGAAATAAAATGGAGAGGTAACAATTTTTTTTTTTGCTGGTAGTAGGAAAAGCAGGGCCAAAAAAGAACCGGAGGCCGTGGCCTCAACTGGATGAAGGCTTTCAAACTCAGATGGCCATGGTCAGTTCCAGCTACTGTATGGAAACATCTTATTTTGTTCTTCTAGTTCTAAAAACGCTCCACTTTGGTACCTGAACCTTGTATGTCTGGAGAACTTCACGAGGACAGTGAATATCAGTGAAATGGTGGCTTTTTGGTCCAGCAGGCTCCAAATATCTCCTTTCACTCCAACACACACTTTGCAGTACAGATCTTGGTGTAAAGCCATAGCCTTTTGGTCTTGGTGCCAAACTTCCAGCTCTGGGCTGCTGGGAGCCCTGCCTTGGCTTTGTAAAGCCTCACAGCTGTTCACATTAGTAAAGCAGCTTCAGATTTATACTTGAAAAAAATACTGTCTCATTAAAAAAGAATATGGAACTATGACAACCATGGGTAAAAGGTAATAATTTAAGTCATGAAAAATTAATCAGGGTGTGATACATAATTTTTTTAAGCAAAATGTGTTGAAGTAAGAAAAAATACCCCACCCCTGTGGCTTTAATTAATTCTGCTTATCATTAACAGAACAAGGTCAGGCACACCAAAAACTGTTGTATAAAGCAAAAATGTGTGAAAGATATATTCTCTGGTGTTACTCATAATGAAGAAGGGTTATCCTGTGGTCAATGCAGCACAATTATTTTTAAGTTAGAAGTACAACTGCTGAAAATATACAGTGGCCATAAGAATTTACCTAACTGGATTGTGAAAAAGGGTTCACATAAAAAGCATTTCATCAAATCATACTTCCATTTAGATTATGACAATTTATCTAGCTCTTAAAAAACCCCATCTTTGTTCAGTTCAAAATAGGAAGCCTTCCTAGCATGAATGAGCCACACCATACATTTGAAGACATGAAAAAATGACAAGAATATAGTATTTGGATTACTTTCTTGCTAAAAGCCCACGCACTAAGAAATCGCTTTCAGCCCAGCTGTTTTGCAGGTCTGCAAAAATAGAAGCTCTTGGACAACAACTGTAAACATGTGGTTATTGTCATAAACAACATCACTTTGTGGCACCTATGATTTTCTTCATGAGACTGTATGGGACCCATGGAAACAGCTATTTCCTGAAAAAGGAAAATCCTTCTAAAAACATAGAGAAATGTATAAGTAACAAATGAGTTCCCAGACAGTTCAAGTTCCAGCTGTCTTTTTCATTCCTGAGCCTGAACTAGAACACTCCATAGCATCTATGGCATTGAGGGGGGGTGATGGCTGCAAAACTCAAACACCTGTGCACCTCCTACCTGCCCAGGTGCCTTTCAGTGTCAATAAAGAGACAGTTCTAGATAAGGATTTTTCTGACACCTTTTAAGTGGCTGACTGCAACTCCCCCCAACCAGTCATTGGTAGCAGGGCCTCATTTAAAGGCCAGCTCAGCTTATTTTGATTTCTTGTTTCTGAGCAGGGCAGAGTCAAGCCCTAGTGAAACCTAGGGAGCCTTCATTCCACTGAAAAGGTTCACCGGCCCTGACTCCTCCCTGATCTCATGCTCTCTGAATGTGAGCTTGGGACTCCTATTTAATTTCAGGTCAAGAAGTAGGACTCTTTTTTTTTTTTTTTTTTTTTTTTTTTTTTTTGACCTGTCTTGTGGCTGTTACTTGAGTGCCTCCTTGACAAAGTCTGTTGCTATGTCCAAGTTTCTGCTGCAAATTCTAGGGCTTTCCTTACATTTTATTAACGAGAGGTTGTTCATCTGGTAGAATTTCTGATTGGAAAAAGGAGCACCTGAATGAATACAGTTGGTGTTTAAGAGGTTAGCATGGAATCATGTCAGATGCATAAGATGTGCATGCTCGTTTTGCTTTGAGGTAACTGGAAAAAGGTTGTAAAAAGAACAACTCTGACAGCCCATTTTTAGAGTAATTAAACACCATCCTCGCTTACTGCCACCCTCCAAAGCAAACAAGAAACCCAAAAAAACCCCAGCACAAAGCTAACAACAACAAAAAAAAAAAACTGAAAGGAAACTCTAAGGTTGTGTTGATGAAGTGGCCTGCATGGTGACTGTGCACAGAGAGCCAGAGCCTACCTGACTGCAGGCTCTGTGCTGCTACCATTCTTCATTTCTGTTACCTGCTGCTCAGCCACTGAGGACTATGGCCAAAGCTTCCTGAGACTGAAACACCTGATGAAAGCTGTGTGCTAATAAATAGTACTTGTTCTTTAGGAATTCCTCCTAAAGCATCCTGTGTGGATTGCTGACCTACCTCATAAATATTTTCAGAATATTCCAGTGATCTTACATGTTTGCCCATGTCATAGTTATTTACCTTGTAAATAAAGTCCAACGGTATTGGTCGGTTGATTGATTTGTAGGTACTTGATGTTTTGTGTATCTGGCTGTGCTAAGAGGTATTTTTCTCCAAGAACAGGGATGTACACATCCATGATGCAAACAGGCAAGCTGGGCTGTGCATCCAGCCTCCTCGGGCATAAAAGCTGTGACTCTTCAAGCTCCTGAAGGAGCAGTCAGTTTTGGTATTATGAGGTAGAGCAATTAAAGCCATTAAGTAAATAATCTTCCTGTTGGGAAAATGCTTGTGGGTTTGGTGTGCTTTTTTTGTCTTTCTTTTTACTCCTCTATCTTTGACTGTTTCCTCCTGGTAAGGAAGATCACAAATAAGTATGCATAATGGGGCCCTGTATGGACAGAAAGTGTCTTATACAGAGAAAGCGTACCTATTTTTACTAAGTCCAGATGTTGCTGAGTATTGGTGTCCTATTGTGAGTTGCCTGATGCTGGATATATTAATGTTCAAGCAAAAAAGTAGATTTGAAGAGCAGTGTTAAAAAAATCCGTTTCCAGAAAGTGATCACTGTGATTTTTGAGGAAAAACTTCAGAGTTTAATAATTGTGGGGTTCCTCCTAGAGCTTGAAAAATAGAAGAGAGAGAGAAACAAACCTTTGTGCTTCTTTTTTGAATAAACATTTGGATTTGATTGTTGCAGTTGTGTAATATTGAGAGCAATTTGAAACCAAATTATTAACTCATCTTTGAGTGACTTACTGGGAATAAAACTGATCCCCTCCTGTGGAATGGCTCATTGACTGATGGGTTTTATAGCACAGCTTACCTCCCCTTCAAATCCACTGCATGTTTCTTTGGCTAACCTATGCTTGTGTTGAGATTTTGGTCAATATACATAAGGTGCTGAAGTGAATTCTCTGGGTTAGGCTTAACATGATGGTTTTGCTGTTGTTGAATGTGTGTCCTGGACATTCCCAGGGGTGTTTGAGAGTTAAGATATTAGAATTTTACAGTTTTTGGACAAAGTAGGGAAGAAACTTCTCAAACTGTATGTTAGAGACATTGGTTTATCTGTTGGTAAATAATATGGTTGTTGCATCTTTGGAAAAGAGAAACATGGTGGTGTACACAGAGTATATTGCTAGAAAGCAACAATACTGAGTGTCAGAGATTTAACTCTTGTCCTCAGTACCAGTTACACTTTGCTGCCATGAAATGTTTTGTGTCTTTCACTCCCTAAACTCATGCAGGTTAAATTACTCCATGTTGTGTGGATTTCAAACCCAATCTACTCTGATACTGATGCAATGTCTTTCTTATGTCTGTCTGAATAACTAACATGATCATTCTTCAATGTAGAAGATTACTTAAATATCCAGCTATGTTTTTAATTCTTGCTAACCTTATAAAGCAGTTTGAACGTTTAGTGAAGAGGCATTTGAGACAGACCAAATGAAAAAAAAAAAAAAGGTTACTGATCATAGAATATTAGGGAAACTTAATGATCTTCTCTGTGAGGAGAATTTACCTCCTCAGTGGGATGGTGGCTCTTCAAAGGGAGATGCAGCATCCTAGTGCAGAAGATGCATGGCCAATGTAATTTGGAAAATCTGTGTTGCTGTGTAGATTCTTCTGGGCTGTTTTATTCTTAACTCTCCCTCCTACCTCTGCCCCTGGATGTAGTGTATCTTGATTCTTATTTAGCACTGGTGAAATAAAAGTTTTATTACTGCTGAGCTGACCCCTTCCTACATAGTCCTCTCCATCAACAAAGTAGTGCCCTAAGCCTGAGTTCACTGACTGGAATAATATTTATATTGAAGACACACAGAATAATTCTGTATTTACCAAGTTCCATTTAACCTCTAGATTTGAGCCTTTCATCATTGCATTTTGACTGATTCTTCTCAGCCAAGTGAAAAATCACATGATTTTGTTACCCCACTGAAAGAGTTCCTTGATGAGAGCTACTACTTAAAACTGACAGCCATGGGGAAGGAGGCTCATTTTGTCGAGGGTTTTTCTAGTGTATTTTGTGCTGACAACAGCTGCTTACATGCAAAGAGCTGCTTACATGCAGAGCAAGTGCATATCCATTTTCTGACTTGCCTCAGAGGGCACCCTTTCATAGTGTATATATTGCTAGGCTGCTTTGTAGGGTTAACGGAAAGAGAGGCAACTTTTTCAGATAATGCTTTGTATCCAGACACATTTCCTCAAGCTGTATTTTCTTGCCCTTTCAGTTAGGGAATGGACCATAGATGTTTGTAAGTGCCTGGAGCATTTTAAATCCATAGTGTTTTCCTCTTTAAATGGGGTCTGTATTAGATCAACTTCTTCAGCAGCTGAGACACTGAGTATGCTAGTGTTTAATACTGTCAAGGTCCTTATTTTGTCAGAGATGCAAGGAAAAATAGTTACTTGTTCAGGTGTGACCTTTCTAATGATCTGCTGGGACAACAGGTCTTATTCTCCATCTGAGAATCAGGAAATGAAGTAGTGGAACTCAGTGCAATCCCTCAGCCCTGCTCCAAAGGGTAGGTGGGAATGCCACAGAAGCTTTCCTTAGATTTTCAGATTAATTTCTTCTACAAGTTTGGGGTTGTTTCAGACTTGCAAAGGGTATGTGCTTCCCTGTGCTTGTTGCATATTTCTGCCTCTTCTTGAGGGTTGCACATCTGTATTCTTTTCCAGCTCCTAGACATTGTAGCTCTCTCTCCTCTACTCTGCTTCATCAGAATGCTTTCAATTGCAACTGCCATAGGTAGTGAGAAAATGGATGGTCTTTACTCCTAATATTTATAACTTTGAAGATCCATTAATCCTGGCATAGATTTCCAAAGCTAGGTGGTAACACTGGTGTTTCTCTCACAGACTTTTCTTAGTAAGAAACTAATAATAGAGACAACAGATTGAAGACTAACAAGCTTATTCTTTTAAATCAGGCATCTGGAAATGGGCCTAGTGCTCATCAATATGTTTATTTATGGTCTTTGAATATATTTATCTTCAGAAAGCAAAAGTAGGTTTTGATCCTTTTAGGATATGTGTGAACTGAACACAACCTAATAGCTTCTCATACTGGTCAGGAGATCCCATCCCACAAACTGACACCATGAACAACAAGCAGCACTCTGTGTATAACTATGCTTTTGCTTGTTAAAGTGATTTCAAAACAACTTATCCCGAATGGTAAAAATTGATCTGAATGACTTAAAGTGAGATCCTTATCTCATTCCATAGTAAATAGGTTGCCATTGGCTTTGTGAGTAGGAGTGCTCTCCATGACATTTGGTGTGATTTTTGTTTTCTATTCCCCCCCTGTTTAATTCATTGACTGAAGCCACAATTCAGTATTTCTGACATCAGACTTAATTCCCATGGAGGCCATTGTGGCCTTGAAAACAGTGAACTGTGGCCTTACTGAATGAATCAGGTGGGAGAAATAGGGATAATCATCAAGGAGGAAAATGTCTATTTATACACAGACCATCGTAAGTGATAACAGCAAATGCAGGAGAAATACAAAAGGATTTTAATGAGGATTTTGAAGTAGCAGCTCTCTAACCACACTGCAGGAGTAACTCCTTATCAGAGCTGTAACTCAGGGATTATTGCAATGTGGTTTTGTGAAAGCGAACAAGAACTCTTAAAAAACCCTCACCCCTTTAATGTTTCCCTGTGACAGCAGGTGTTTTAGCCCTGCCAAGACATTTTTACTGTGAAGTCAGTTCAGCATCAAAGATCTAAATGATGCATAGGATTTCATGGCTAGCTCTGTGGTTTAAATGTTATGACTGAGCAGGGCAGAAGAAATGCCTTTTCATTTCACTGTGATAGTACAGGAAAGTCTCATGTTGTGTGGAAAGAAACTACCTTTTTTTTTTTTCTTTACCCTTTCCTCTTCACTACACATCTAAAGCTTTTCCTCCCACTGTTAAAACAGTTCAGTCTAAACAATAAAGCACCATAGGCAGGCTGTACAAAGATCAGTCCAGTTCCCATGTTTATTAGCCTGAGAAGCCTGAGTTTTAATAATAGCCAAAAGAGCTTTCCTTGGAGAGAGCCTTTTACCTTCAACCTTCAGGGGTCTGTCTACTCTAACAAATATTCCAGTGGTGGTATCAAGCTCTGTGGTTTAAAACTTCATCTTTCTTCTTGTACTAGTTGAGAGGAGCAGATGGACAAAATGCTGCTTTTCACAGAAGCTTGATCTCAAACCAAGCTAAAGTTTGGGCTTTGGGCTGTAGGGCATTCAGGTCTCTGGCCATGCAGAGAGGCTGTGGTCAAACTTTTGAGTACCCAAGGAGTGAACTGCTCTATGTAATTTTGAGAAACAATAAGACTCAGTAGAAGATGGGAAAATACAAGTTGCTTTATGATATGGTAGGTGAGAAACTGTTTCCTCATTGATGGAACTGACCGCTGGGTAGATCTGATCTGGTTGATGTAGGGTTAGCTTGTGCCAGAGGCACATGGGGATTTTTTTTTCTGAAATCTTTGTGACTTCTCATAGGAATGCATGTGTTAAAACCTTGTTTATGGGGGGCCTAGAGTAAGAGTGGTGTTTGTTTGAAGTCGTCAAAGCAGGAAAGGTTCATGTTTAAAATCAAACATCTGGGTATGACCGAGCTGACATTTCCTTACAGAACATCCAGTGTTAAAGGTATATATTTATAAATACTGGGGAAAATGGGGCGTGTTTAGCTCCATTGGATATTTATGAAGTGTCATGGTTTTGTTTAGGCAATCGCTTGGTAATTATCAATGCTGGGGCCAAAGTAAATCAGTAACAAATTGGAATTCCATTTGTGACCACTTTTCTGCTGCCTAACATGCCAAAAGGGTGTAGCAGAACACACCTACAGGTCTGACTCACATGCCTGATACAGGGACAGACACACAAACGCAAACGTTACCCTGTTAGTTGCTTTTATGAAGTAGACTGTTATAGTAAGGAATTTTCAGAGGAGAATGAGGAGAAAATTCCCAAGGTAACAGAAAATCCAGTGCAAATGGGTAGAGTTCAGCTGAGGGATATCCAATGCTAGTGGAAGCTCTGTGGTAAGATGTTTGTGTATTGAGTGGTCTGCTTAGTAGTTCTGCTTCTATTGTCTTGAAGCTTTTGTAAGTCCTGAGAAAAGACATTTGGTTCTTATCATTTTGTTACCTTTGAAAGCTGTTAACTATAGAGTGTTACCCCAAAACACCTGAAACCTGTATGTTTTCACTGGCAACACCAGTTAAGGTTCTGGTGACACAGGTGGAGCAGAGGAAGCTGGTAGAGAAGATGAACCTGGGAGGGCAGCTCTTGTGTGGGCACATGGAGTTCCTTTGAGGATAGCTTGTCTCCTTGGTATCATGGGCAAGTTTTGTGGTCAATGAATATACTTGTGCTCAGTATAGTTCTGTCTTTCTGTTCTTCTGGCTTTGTATGGCATCGCCCTGATGCTGAGGTGGGTGAGAACTGACATTTCAGTTCCTCTGGAGATGGGGGCATTATCTTCTCCTATCCTATGGACTGGGCTTCAGCTGAGCTGAAGGAATGTGTCATATGGTTGCGGATGCATAAGGATTAATGCTTCTTCTTACACAGCAAAAAATGGAAAGAAAATAAGGTTATAATTTGTGCATCTTGTAAACTGGTTTGTTTGTTTGTTTGTTTGCTTGTTTTTTTTTTCGTTTTTTTGTTTTTTTTGGTTTTTTTTTTTTTGTGGTAAGAGTATGAATGAAGCATTAGTGTCCAATGGAAGGATTCTGTACTTAAGCAATTGAAACCTACAGTGGTAGAGTGGGCCACTGCCTGAAGGGATTGAGCCAGTAACTGAGATCCCAATCTCTACTGATACCAACACAAATCCAAACACTAATCCCTTGGCACAAATCCATCTCTGTGTGTGCTATGGAAGGTAGGAAATATTTCATTATGTAGAATAAAAATGAAACTGAGGGAAAGAGCCAGGACACAGGGAAAAGACTAATTGCCTGGAAGTTGTCAAGGGGATGTAATGATCCTGAAACAACCAATTCACAGGAATTACTGTTTTTTAGATTTTTCCTAGAGGTCCTTCAACCTTTCATGCCTACTGCTGGTCAGCAAGTGGAACACTTTTCTGTATTTTCTGGCCTGGCTCTGTCATTATAAACTAGGGCACTATAAACTGCCCAGATGAACTATATTTTGTTGTGCTAAGCTGCTTAAGAAGTGGTCTGGTACCTGGTATGCTATTGTCTAACCTAAATCAACCCTCTTTCAGCTTAAAACCATTACCCCTTGTGCTGTCACTCCATGGCCATGTAAAAAGTTCCTTCCCAGATTTCCTGTAATCCCCTTCAGATATTGGAAGGTTGCTCTGAGGTCACCTGGGAGCCTCCTCTTCTCCAGGCTGAACAACCCCAGCTCCCTCAGCCTGGCTTCACAGGGGAGGTGCTCCAGTCCTCTGAGCATTTTTGTGGCTCTCTTCTGGACATGTTCCAGGAGCTCCATGGCCTTCCTGTGTTGGGGACCCCAGCACTGGACACAGTACTCCAGGTGGGGTCTCATGAGAGTGGAGTAGATGGGAGAATCCCCTCCCTTGACCTGCTGGCCATGCTGCTCTTGATGCAGCCCAGGACCTGGTTGGCTTTCTGGGCTGCAAGAGCACCTTGTCAGCTCATGCTGAGCTTCTTGTCAACCAACACCCCCAAGTTCTTCAATCCTTTCACCACCATGGCTGTGTTTGTGCTTAGGATTGCCCTGACTCAGGTGCAGGGCCTTGCATTTGACCTTATTGAACATTATGAGGTTGGCATGAGCCCATCTCTCAATCCTGTCAGGGTCTCTCTGGATGGTATCCCTTCCCTCCAGCATGTCAACCACACCACACAGTTTGGTGTCATCAGCAAACTGAGGGTGCACTCCATTCCACTTTCCATATCTCCAATGAAGATGTTAAACAGTACCAATGGTCACTGCAGCCAAGGATACCCTTAGGCTTCATGTTGTCCATCAGCCCGTCCATGTAGCCTGGAGTCAACAAACCATTTAGCTGAAAATAAATGAAAAACAGTTATTCTCCAGTACAGCAAGCAGGATATATTCTGGTCCTGTCTTTCCTGTGACCTACAGGATTTTAAGACAAGAGTTTTGGAATTTTATTGGCATTGCCTCTCTTAGGGGAACTTTTCTTTCTCCTCTCCCCAGACTGGGGTCAACTTTAAAGAGAGCATTAAGTGAATGGCTAATGGAATTAAGGATATAATAATAGAAGGATATAGTGAGACAATTGTATTAACAAGAAATAAATCATGTTGAGTGTAAGGTAAGTGTTTTTTAATTGATTGATGGGAAGGATGCTTCATAGGGGTTTTTCGAGGACTAACAGCCACTTGCCTTCCCATCTACAGTAAAAAGCCAAAAGGGAAAAAGAGATAAGAAAATTATGCAGTGGGGAGATAAATTATTCAGAGAAAATGGCCATTTTGTGCTGACATCACTAATGTGAAAAAGCATTAAGTCTTTGACACCAGCTGCATTCCTGGTGGCTGGAAGGAGAGGTATTAGAGATTACAGCTAGAAGACTACTTTAGCTTCCCTGGATGCCTTAAGTGGCTTTCCAAGGTGATCTAGGAAGTAAAGACTCAGCAAGAGCTGTGGGTACCAAGCTGCTTTGACTCTTTGAAAAAAATCGGTGTTTTTCTGGTGACTTCATCTCTAGTGAAAACAGGTCTGATATTCTCAGTAATGTGGCCTGGAGATACAGGTGGTGTATATAGAGGTTAATGAAAGCTGGTGGCTATTTGAAGTGTGGAACTTTAATCTTGTGTATACACAACTCCACTGAAAAAGAGGAGGTAGGACTCGTATGAAGTAAAGCTTTTAGGGCCAAACCTTCATGCTCTGCAAGTCATCTGAGTTTATAAATAGAAGCAAGGTGACAAGTTTGCATCTTTTTCAGAACCCGGTTTTCTTCAGTTAGGGGGGGCAACAATTAGGTCATAGACATAAACTGGTAGGATACCAGTGAAATGGACACTTTGTCAAAAGGCAGTTAAGGGTGAGTACCAAAGGTCTATAGAGTATGTCAGGAAAACTAAAGCAAAGTAAAGGGAGAGAGTTAATTTCCTGGGTTGTTTTTTTTTCATTGTCAGTCATTCAGCAGGACCTTCTCTGTGATGCAAGACCTTAAATCTAATCTCATGTGATTCCTCAAGATTGGATCAACTCTGTCTATTTTGCCCCCACTCCCCCTCACCCCAGCAATTCTCTAGATTATTCTGTGCCTCTGTGTGTTGGTTTCCTGAGGTCAGAGCTGAGCCTGGCAGTCTGTCCCTGTGGAGATGCCTGTGTGGAGGCAGAGCTCTGCTGGTGGGCAGCACGGGGAGACCACTTCAGCAGCCTCATTGCTTCTCTAGGGTGCTCTCATACTTTTCCACCAGCGAGGTTGTAGTGGCAGAGAAGGTCACTGCATAGAGCATTACTTCAGTGGAAAAAAAGGATTTTATAGGCTTTAAGAAAGAAGTTGAACTCTAAGTGCTGTGGAAACAATAGGAGACTGATGTGAGTGCATAAGTCACTGAATTGAGGTTCACTGTGTTTTCACAGAGATGTGATGACCCATTAAACCTTTCTAGGATGGTCAACAAAGATGTTTTTTACTTTCCAGTAGAGTAATCCCTGGCTTCTTGCATCACTTAAACCACAGATTTCACATACAACTCTTTAGTCAGCACTAACAATTGGTTTAATGGGTCTCTTAGACTTCAAAACTCTGAATCAACCTCACCAGGCAATTTGAAGCTAACTGGTGTTGCTGTTTGCAGCCCACCTAAATTACATACACTGTTTATCAGATGAAGGAACAGAAGTTTGTGTAGTTTTTTCTTGTGTTTGTGTAGTTCTGCAATAAAGCAAAACAAAATCATTTCCAGTCAGCTCAGTAAAATGCAATAAAATGAGAATAGAGTGCTGTAATTAATACCGTTTTTGAAAGGCAGTGTCTTATTCTATAGGTAATTTTCCAGCAAAAGACATAATACTTGTTAAATAGGCAGCTTTAGAAATTGCTGTTGTCCCAGAAGAGGGATCAGCTGTGGTGTTGCTATTCTGAAGCTTCAGAACTCTCTAAATTCTCAGCTTTTAGTGGTGTCCTGTGGTGAGCCTACCATTCACTTCTCAGCAGCTGATCACACCAATTTTTGACCATACCATAGTGTCATTTGCTACAAATTAATTTACTTTTGCCATTAACTACAGACAGTAAGCGGTCAATTCAATTTTGTCCATTAAAGACAATAGCCCTAGCCAAGCTCTTTGATGCTCCTCTTAGTTCACCCCTTGGGACTACTCGACTTACATCTCCAGAAGTACTGGTAAATTTATATTATCATTCCTTGTCTAATATTCATGATTTGTTGGCTTTGTTTTAATGCATGAACAGTTAAGTCTAAATGCAAAGACTCTTGCACTGAATTATCTCAGGGATGTGATGGTTCTGAGAGGGGAAAGCAGAGTGCAATGGAAATGAAATAGCAGGAATATATCCTCTTATACAAGTGAAGACTTACCTAAGGTGGATGTATCGATGTGCAAAGCTGTCCTGGGACTCCTGCCTACCTCTGTGTGCTGAAGCATTTTCTTTTCTACCCCTCTGTAGGGTAAATGCCCCACATCCTAGCCTGCTGTAGAAAGTGGATGTGATTGCATATGGCAAACCTAATACTTGCTGTCTAGTTTGGAAAGTGGTCATCTGTTTCATTGCTCACAGGATGACCACAACATACACTGGGGTCTCCTAGGCTGCTTGACACTATCTGAGAATGCCCTTATTTAGATGCTCTACTGATGGGTCATACTGCAAATAACTTTAAAGAACCCTGATAACAGATTAGTTATTATTAAAGTAATACAGGGAGACTGAGAGATGTGTGATGTTTGAGACTCTTCCCTGGCTTTATCAGATATGGGACGATCTTCTAACCTGTTTAGTTCAGCTCTTTTCACTTGCAAAGATGGCTGACAAAAAGGAGAAGGAGGAAATAAAGAACAGGAAATGTCTGTTTGCTGTATATCTTTACATATTTAGACTACATTTCTTGTTTAACCCCCTATATCCAGGTTCTCTACAAGTAACTGTTTCCTTGCTGTCGTGTGACATGATGAAAAAAGCAGTGTCACTGCTTGGGTGGAGCTAGAGAGGTGAGTGTTACATAGCTTGTTCCTGACTCACCCTGAGTAGCCAAGTGTTTGGTTTTGGTCTTATAAAGCACTATCAGTGCCTATTGTGTATTACCTGTTGATAGTGTGCTTATGTAGCAGGTACTTTCAGAAGCCCTGTTTTGCCCTACTGATTAAAAAAACTAGAAAATATATTGCATTTCTTCTTATTTCTTCTGCTTGTCCAGTTCAATGAAAGAATCAGACCTCTTTGTAACAATATTAGATAGGATTTCATTGCACGACCATATTATCTAAAAGCTGGACCACACACACTGGCATGTTTAATGGAAGAAGCAGAATAACTGAAAGGCAGCTGTGACTTTACAGTCTGGCCTCTGAAAGAGAGGAAAGTCCACACAGGATGACATGGAAATGGGATTTGTGCAGGACATACAAACTCTGTTCCTCTAAGAGCATGTGTGCTCTGCTCTATATGTGGTATAGAAACAGTCATTGCAATACTTGATTGTTGTATTTTGGCTGTTTGTGTAGAATTATCAGGTGTTAGAAGGCATTGTATGTTGGTACTGCTGTACAGTTTAGAAAGATCTGGTATTCTGGTTGTGTTCCTGCAGCACTCAGAGGGGTGGAGGAAAGGATCATAACTCTGGGGAACATGTCAAAGTCTGAACTATCAATTTCTGAAAAACAAGAGCAAAACCAGTTTATGTGATGTCTTGGCCAACAAGAGGAACAGAGGCTACATGTTAATGAAGGAAAGTTGAACAAACACATGACTATTGGAAAAATATCTCCATTTATTTGGGTTAATGCAGTATGCTAGCCGTTCACCCCCTGAGACAGGAGGCTCAATTCAAATTTGGGTCACAAGTGGAAATGAGGTTAGTGAGCTCAGGGTAATCTCCAGTGGACATCATTCTGAAGTCATTGTGTGATAAAGGAAGAATGGCCAGCAGTGCTTTCAGGGAGTGTGGGGGAGCCAGGACTGCCTCAGCAGTTGTGCCTGGAAAAAAACCCCATCATCTTCATGCTGCTTAAAGCTGCTTCTCAGGTATTTTGCCTTGCTGCTGTCAAAAACCCCACAAACACTTTCAGCAAGGTCTACTGTAGTCCAAAAAAAAAAAAAAAGCTTATCTTGAAATGCTGTGGCTGAACATCTGAACATGCTAAAAATATTGTGATTTCTATTTTCTCATCGTGGGCTTCTTTACAAACAGAAATCTAAACCCAAGACGTTCTCCAGGGAACCAATACCTAGAATATGAAACTGCAGGGGCAAGAGAGGAGTCATGATGATAGGACTTGGCTGTGTCATGGTGGTTAAGGGCCATCACTCTGAACTGTATCAGCAGCTGAGGTCAATGCTACCATGTGTGGAGCTGCACAGAGTGAGCAGGAGCAAGATTAGGATGTGAAATCAAGTTCTCATGCAGTGCTGTGGCAGATGTGGAGACCATTTGAATGTTTGACACTTTTCAGTGAGTAGGATGGCTGAAAGAAGAGGTGATGGGAGATAGGAGGATAAATAATAACTTTGAATTTTAAGGAGAGGAAGAAGAGATGTAAACATTGCAAAAATGAGAAAGGGATGGACTGGAAGACCACTATGTGACACTGCTCCAAAGGGGATTGCTACTGATGTTGCAGGGTCTGAGATGAAAAAAATACCTTAATTTTACATTCTAGCAATTGCCAATTCAAGATGTAAATTGCTGGCACATAAGACAAACTTTTGAGTTAGTGGCTTGCTCTACAACTTAGTCTCCTGGCATGGCTTTTTCTTACTTAAGATTAAAGGAAAATTATGTCAATATTGCTGGTTCTTTTGTTCTTGGTTTGAAAGTGAACAAGTACAAAGTTGAGAGATGTAAGGAAGAAGAATAATGTCAATTTTGTGCAGAGCTGAAGCTGTTGAAATGTCTTTGGCTGTAATCTGCTCTGTTTCTAAGCCTCAAATTTGCCCATTCCTTAATTTAGCTACAGGAATTGCTTGTCACACCTCGCCTCAAAAGCCACCTGCTGCTATTGTGTCTTTCCTGGGGCCTCCTTCTTTGTTAACTACTTTACAAAACCTTCAAAATAAGTTGTCCTCCCGGGCTGAAGAGACATACTGCCTGGAAAATGCGCTTGCTGCTGTGTTAAATGGTGTAATTCCTCCCATTTTCATTTCCCCTGCATGAGGCCTGAAGTGGGAGAGCAGTGGGCAGCCCAGCAGCAGGAGAGGGGAGGACCAGTGCATGGGGGCTCTGCCTCTTTTCCTGCTAATGGCCCGGGGATTTGAAATTCTATCAGCCAGCCCACAGCTGGACCTTGCAGTCATGTAGCCAGCTTGCCACTGACTGGCTCTGGAGGCACAATTGCTGCATGCAGCTGGCCAGCAGCTGTCCTCCCTAGGTGGGAGGTAAACATTACTCTCAGAGTAGTTTTCCTGCAGCATTTTGCACACTTATTAATTTAAGTTTCGGTTGTGTGGTTTTTTGTTTTGCTTGGTTTTGTTTGATTTTTTTTTCTTAATCTGAGAAACTTCCATTTTATTTTGGACTGATAAGAGTGATTACCTCTGAGCAAAGACTGGATCCATGGTGTGACACACGACATGCCTGGAGCTGATCTGGGGAGTGTTACTGCAGCAGGTGGACAAGGCTCCTCTTGCTGGCAGAAGCTGTGTGTTCAGTGTTCTGAGCCCTGGTTTTACAAATGGACAGAGTTTAGGATTATTAACTTAATTGCTGGGTGTGGTCGGTATCAGGAGTTAATTGTTTGATACTAGTGCATCCTGATGAGGAAAATAGGAAGACTGCAGCCTTAGGGAAGATGAGCTTCAATTCACCACACTCCTTTCAGATGGTGACTGGGATGGAAGTCATGGAGCTCTCAGAACCAAGGCAAGTCCTGGGCAACATGAGGGCGTGTTTTTGGGTTCCCACTGGGTGCTCAAGGACAATCTATACTAGCAAAAAGGTATTGCTTTCATCTACTGTTCTTTGTTCTCATGCCACTTTGACGTAAGTATATCTTCAAAAGCAGCTGACACACACCAGCCTCACTGCAGGCATTACTGAGCAAGGATATTGTCTGTAAAAAAGGTTAAGAGTAGAAATTCTGTTAGTTTGAATCCAGTGTATGGGATAGGTGTGAATGAGAAGCATATCCTCTAAGCTGGTGAGGCTATCCAGTGGAAAACGGTGGAAGGGACTGATATAACATACATAAATTGTTGTTACTAATGTGCATTTTTGAATGGCTGAAATGGAATAAACCTAACAGATCCTGGGGGAAAAACAAAACCCTCTTCTGGATTACTGCAGTAGAGATAACAAATTTTGTAAAAGCTAGGTTATGAAAATTGTTATGAAAATTCCCAAGCAGAACCTGGTTTTGCCTGTTACTGTAACAGGGGAATGCAAATCTCCCTGTCCTTGTCTTGATCAAGGAGCCTTTGGGTGGATTTGCTCCTCCCTGCCCCCCAGTGGGGTGTGGAGTGAGTGAGTGGACCCCTGGTTGGTACTGGCTGGCTCTGAACCCTGACAGCCAGTTAACCTTCCAGATGCTGTGGCAGCCCTTGAAATGGCAGCAACAAAAGTAAATGCTGGGGTTGGACACTTTCTGCTTAAAACAATAGTGTTTGAACACTGAGTCTTAGTCCAAGCAGTTCAATTATGCCACAAGCCTTGAGGTTTTTGCACTTTCTTTCTGATATAATTTTGGGAAATTTGCTTTGTAGATATTGATGATGTTGATACTAAACAGTGGCTTCAGTAATTAAAATTAGTATGAGCTGGCTAGTAATGACGTGTAATGACTTTCTGATTTTCTCAGAGGTAGTTGCATTGAAAAGGAGTAGGGCTATTGATTGCCTTGCCTGGGTTTCTTCTCAAACTCAGAGCAGGCTTTCATCTGACAACTGAAATAGATATGCGTCTACATCTATCTTTTCACTACACATTCATTTCTTTTCACCTGTGTAGAGCCAAGAGCAAGAAAAATATTCTTTTAAAAGCTGTGAAGTACCATATTATGAATGAAAATTGTATTATGAAAAAAATATGTTTTGGGAAGTAACATCACTGGGCTGAAAGGAAAGGGTTCCCTGCTGAGAGAGAGCTGGCAAGTACGTATCACAGATGCAATATCCAAATTAAGAGGCATTTAAATTTCTGTTCTCTCTCAAGCTGTCAGCAGAACTTTGTCCCTGCTGCCTACTCACTTAAGTCATGTTGTGAACTCGTGGAGATGCTGCTCTGTGTCCCAAGAGTTACAGGTACCATTTCCAGTAGTGGGAGGTGAGCTATATGGGCATGAAGTGATGGCTGCAATTAAATGCTCTGGAGGGCACAGCTGGATGCCTGGACCATGACTGCTGCCACACCACTGGGGACTCATAGGCAAGTCCTGTGCTGAGTGTATTGGTTCTGACATTCAGGAGTTGTCTGCTTTTGCTGCAGCTCTTACATGTCCTTGCATGGGTTAATTTACTGCTTGGTTTACTTTCTTTGCCTATAAAACATAAGTGATAGGATGTATTTGATCCCATTTTCCTGCATTCTCAGAATCCACATCCGTAGGTGAGGGTCATGTCAGTAGAAGATAAAATGAGAAAAGGATCTTCCCTCTATAGTAAAAAAAAATCTGCTAGGAAAACAGAGGAGATATTTTATTTTTATACTTGAATGCTGAGCCAAAGCAAACCTTTACAGCTTCACCTGTAATTAATGGAAGTTGAGCTCAGACTTTCTCCTGATAGTATTTGGATTCCAGAGCGAAAAAGAGAAAATCCTAGTGCAGTTGTGCAAATATATTGCAGCCTGTGTTCTGCCACGTTTTTGTAAAACATTTGGCAATGTTTTACCTGCAATACTAGGATGCTGATCACAGACTTCCTGGCTGTACAAAATTTCTACATATTGTTCCTTGGAGCTTAGCAAACAAAAATCCAGGGGTCAAGTTTTCAGTATATTAAGGGAAATTCTAATAGTATGAGTAAAATCAATGGACTGCAAAAAGTGGGAACAATATTTTTGTGTCTTCCTGAACAATATAGAGATTCCTATTGAGCTCTCCCTGGCTTCCCTAAAGCTAAACAAATGGCAATTGGTCTGTTGAGCTCTAGAGCTCAAATGACCACAAATTCTGCTCCTGTGAAAGCTGCCAACACAAAGCTTCAAAATACTGTAGAGAAAACCAGATAATCAAAACTTGCTTAAAGAGTCATTCAAACCCAAGGTGCAAGGGTTGACCAGATCTGCTGGAAGTCAATAGGTGTCTCCACAGCACTGCTGAATTAAACTGTTGTATTGCCCCCTTCCTAAGTACTGTCTTTTCCTCCTGATGCAGTTGTGTTCTGGAAATGCTGGGGAGCAGCATGAATGCCTCTGTCCTACTGGACTCTTTACTTAGGCTGATCTGCTTTTGGAGCAGTGGGATCTCTGCAGCTCCCTGCTGTTGCCTTTGAAAGCTGCTTTGTGCAAATGGCTTTGGGCTTTTGGCTGCCTCTTCCTGCAGGAGTAGCTGCTGCACAGTGCCAAGGAGAAGGGGCTTGGTTCAGAGGGAGGCTGGGTTGTACGAATTGTTTTCCCAAGTCAAGCAAATCAGGCAAGCAGGCTCTGTTGCTTCTCTCGTGAGTGTCTGGTTGGTTATCCCAAAAAAAGGCACCTGCTTGCATATCACCTGCTTCTACATCACCACCTTGGGCATCTGTTTGAATATGTAAATAAGTGTTTCTGGTAATGATTAAAAGGTATCCCTATGTTAGAACTAGAGTGCTTAAATGTGAAGCAGTTGTAAGTGAGCAAGAGCCATGGGTTTCCTCCAGAACTTTTTTTTTCAAGTTTCTCTGTGGACTGGAGAAGCACGAGGGGGCAGCTGTCCTGAACTGAAACAGTAGCAGAACAGATCTGTGTCTCACAGAGATGCAGCATCTGAATTTGTGGTATCCCAGGTGAACTTTTTTTGGTCAGTGCCTCTCCCCAGCTGGCTTCACTCCTCCCCATGTACTCAGAGCTCAGTGCTCTCATGATAATCACCCACCCTCAGCTATTATAAGCAGTACAAACAAATGACAAATCTCTGGGTGCAGGAAGGTAACAAGAGGCTGATCAGTAGCTTTAGTTATCTTTCCTTCATGTTTATTGCAGTCTGCTGCAGTTATTTCAAAGGCACTGACATTGATCGACAGCTTCTATTAAGACCCATCCAAGGCAGCTGGATTGAACAGATACATTAAATAAAGCACTTATTGCTTTTCATTGCCTTTCTGTAAAATATCACTGCTAAATAGCTTCTGCCATCAGATGCAGTTAGGTACATGGTTTTAATTTGAGGGACTGCTTTATAACACTGCACAATTGACACTGGTCTTTGTTTCCCCTACAATAATGATTGTGTACATCCTGGAGAATTGATGAGCTGTCTGCTGAGGGTGGAGGGGGAGCTGGGATGGGGGCAGCTGCCTTTGTTGCTCTCCCTCTTTTTTTTATACTTGCTATGCTTGTCAGTTGCTTGCAGCACAGACAGAAATAATGTCAAGCAGAGCCCCTTATCTCGGGATGTTGTAATGTAGCTGCTGTAAGCCCTCACCTGGAGACGAGATAAGAGCAACCTTACAAGCTTGTGCGGGAGGGAGAAGGGGGGGCAGCAGTGGCACTGCTGGGACAACAATGGCAGAGCTGTCACTTGCACATTATGGCTCTTTCTGCTGCCAAGGAAAGATATGTATGCTGAGTGGTGAATAACAAGCACAAGAATAAAAGTCCTGAATGTTCATCTAATAATGATGTATTTGTAACAGGATTATACTACCCTATGATATTCTTTCTTTATCTCCTCACTAAATGGTGGGGCAGCTGTGTGCTCTGGCACGGCGTGCTGTCCTTCCTTTTGTGTGCTGCATATTAATCCTTTATTGAAGTAATTAAATGTGTGCTTAATGGCAATGAGCTGGCAGAATGAACGTACAATTGAATTAGCAGTTATGATGGGGACCATGCTACAAGATGAACTAAATGCAATTACTGTAGGCATTTTTCTCCAAGTCAAATCTGGCTACATGACATGACTTAATTACAGGTTGTTAGACACACTCCCTGATCTCATAGTGGTGTATGTGGAGGCACAACTACAGCTCTGCTGTGTAACTAACACAGGCACAGGCACCCAATTACTGAGAGATTTAGCCTGTGCAAAGGGTCGAGGTGGATTCTTGATGTTGCTGCAGGCAGCTCTCAGTTGTGGTAAGAAAACACAGATTAAAAACCAGGCAAACAACAAAAAATGAAGGCTGGTGCTCTGCTACTGCTAATCCTCTGGGGTCTTTGACCAGCTCTTCCTTGTCTGGTGATTACCCTCCTCAGGGAAAACCTCCTCTTCCTTGAGGACAAAAGCAGGTACTGGAGTCTACTGTGGAGTCCTTCTCTCAAAATGTGTGCCTCTGGTCAAACTGCTGTCAGCAGGACTCCCAAACAATTGTCTGACACCAGCTGGATGTCTCTAAACAAACAGGAACAGAGCCTGGGAGTTGTTTTCTTTTGAAAACATACTGGAAACAAAACGAGAAAAGATAAAATGATGTGGAGCTTATAATTTGCAGTGTTAATTGTGTTGCACAACATGCCCTGCAGTTCCATCATGACAAAGATAGTGCTGTCGTTCAGGATGTGGTGAGTTGCTGAGATTTCTGGCACTAGGGGGACTGTAACTACAGCATTGCAAGAACAGATTTGACAGCTCTTCAGTGATCGAAAATGTCAAATCCTAGGTTCCCAGAGGTGTTTTGTCACTAGCTCAAAATTGGACTAAGCTTCAGCTGTCATCAAGGAAAGATTTGGTCTGTTCTGATAACTATTGAGTCTGGATCACTGTTAGCAGCATATAGACATCTCCACTGTCAGGGCCTGCCTTGTGTTCCTGACACAAGACAAGAAAGCCTTTTGGTCTCATGCTTCTCTCTGCTTTCAGGTGATACTTGTCTGCTGTTGGCAGTGTTGCATGCCTGAAGGAAAGCAGGCTCTGAGGTTTGAAAACTCTTGGAGAAGGTCTTGAGATGGAAGTGTGCTGTGGCCACTCGGGTCTCAGTCTGGAGGCAGCACAAACCATCAGCAAGAGCTCTGCTGGAAAGTTGGTTTATCCCAGAGCCCACCAAGTCTCAAACTGCCAGTCTGGTGAGACTGAAAATTTTCAGGGTATCTCTGAGTTGCTGTGGAAAGGTGCAGGTGATCAGTGTTGCATTTGGTTCTCCACTGTCTTGTACTGTTTGTGCTCTAAATTAATTTCTAACTCTGACAGAGTATGGTGACAGAAGTGACAATGGATCTGATGGTATGATACATAGCTGTTTATGAAAAAAAGTGTGGATTTTTTTTATTTTAACATAATAAGGAAAACCTTCTTGGCCACCAGGGCCCCCAAGGTTTGTTTTATAGCCTTCATTCCCTTCAAGGCCATAAATGAAACCCTTTCAGCCCTAATGACCGCAATGACTTTCCTTGATCATGTTATTGCTACTTTGGCACATTTATTGCTTTCACATGCACTAATGGATGAGTTTGGATATGTTAACAATTTATATATCATTTGATCCTAAAAAAGAGCCCCCTCCCACCAACCAAACTAACTTAGCCCTGAGGATTGAGTAGCTTTTAAGGAGTATAAATGAATTTAATGCTTTAGAAAAAGCTTCTGTAAATTATGAACACGACACCTATTACATTAAGCTGCATTAAGCATTAATACATCTTCATTACTGGCAGGTTGCCCAAACCTCCAAGGTTGAAAAAGCTGCCTGAAATGCCCAATGTGGGAGTCACCTAAGCTGAGATTTATGACTTTTTTTTTTTTTTTTTTTTTTTTTTTTTTTTTGAGATGCTGGGACACCCTGACTTTCCACCTGCTCCATTTGTCTGTGAAGAAATGTCACCATCATACCTGCTGCATGAAGGCTGTTTTCCTAGAGTTTCATTGGCCTGTCTGCATCAATGTCAGACTCTTAGGTAAAAAGGTGATAAATCTCATGGAAGCTACCGTAGAAATAGATAGTAGTTCTGCTAACCTTTGAAAGTTACTGGTAGTGGGTTTCTTGACAGATTTTTCTAACTAGTGGCCAAAAATTATCTCACTGAGCGTGTAATAGTAATTACTTATTGTAAATCCTGTCTGTGCTGCAGGCACCAAAGGCTGGAATTGCTGAATTGGTGTTTTCATTCGTTGTGGAGAAAGAAAATCTAAAAAATAATCACACGGCATTAATGAGAGCCTGCACTACATGGCCAAAGAAAGAAATAAAAGTGATTTTAGTGTCTTAAAAAGCAATATCCATTAGACTCAGATTTGTCTAAGAGTGGACTGAAAGGCTCTAATTTCAACAAGATGTATGGGCTCAGAGAGAAAAAAAAAACCCAAGCTAAATGCTTCTGACATTGTAATTGATTTTATGTGGTACATTTATGAGACTTTCAATTCATGTTCCATATGGGATTTAGCACTGAGGTGTTATTGCAACTTCAAGATGATTATGTTGTTGTTCTTGAAAGAGCAATTCAGTGGTTCCTCTGTTTCCAGAAAAAGTAGTGACTTGGGGTCAATATCTACAGCTTGCCATAGAGGAATACTTAACCTAGAGACTGCTTCTTGCCAGTCAGGAATACAGAGTACACCTTGGGAACCTGGGTGCCTCAGGGTGCTGTCAGGAGTCTCCCACTGTCAGGGAGAGGGTAATCACTGTCTAGGAGAAGCTGTAATATGAGACTGCAACCCAAGCATAAAGCAGGGTGGTCACTATATGAGATGGAGATTTAATGGATATTGTTCATGGTGTTGGAATATATGAAGCAATAAATTGCTTTTCTGGATGATTTAATGCTGAAGCAAGGTTGAAAACTTAGGTAACTGCACACGGTTTACTGCAAATACACTAGCTTTACAGTGGTAAATGTATAACCTATTAGACAGCAGAGGAGGGAAGGAAAAACAAGCAAATCCCAAAGCCTTTTAATCAAAGTGATGTTCTAAGGTTCAAAGTCAAGCTCATGGAAGCGGAGAAATACCATATCTAAGGAAACACAGTCTTTTAAATCAATGCTCTGTGAATCTGTGTGTGTATATCTCTGTGTGCAGGTTTCCTTAGAGTTTCAATTATATAAAAGTATCTTTGTTACAGGTACTACCAGGTTCAGTACAGAGCATGACCTAAGCATAGAATGTGAAACAACTCTCTGATACTTCTTCCTGCAGTGCTGACTCGATCCCAGCCCTTCTGTAAACTCTGCAATTAATCTGCACTTAACAATTTCCTGATGTTGATCATTGTGGCAGCCATCAGTGCTGTAGGCAAATACTAATTTATCTTTATTGCTTTCCTGTGGAACAGCCAACCAACATACTTACATCATGAAGTATAATTCACCAGAAGTCACTGAGGAAGTTAAAAGCTTTGAGTTAAGCATGTGCTTAAATCTTTGTGGAATGAGGGCCTTGAATATATTTAGTGGATTAGTGGCAGTGTTAAAATGAAAATAAAGAGTAAGTTATATCAGTGCAGCTTCTCTGAAACTCCAAAGCTTACTGGAGTGTCCTGAAAAGTACATCGAGAGGAAAAAACTAAGCATGCACTTATGTCTAACTGGAGCTGTGCTTGCCATTTCTTGACTTGTTTAGTTGTTTTTTTTGTGTATGTGCAAGCAAACATAGCATTGGTAGCACTGTCTGATGTCTTTGCTGAAGCTTAGTTTGAAAGGACACTGGATTTTTGAGAAATTATCCTGGTTCTCTTGAAAATTATGTAATTGATTTATAAAATGAATATTATAAATGAATAATTATATAAATTTAATATCTACTTACTGTGAGGTGCCTTCAGGAAAGCTCTGTGCCTTCTGTCACTTCTTAGTGTTTGCTTCTTAGGGGTGTACTTACTTAATTATTTTATATTGTTTACGTTATCTGATTGTTACTGTGTGTTTCTCAAGAGAGCTAAAGAAGAGATTGCTTTTTTAACATGTCTCATATTTTTACAGAAATTCAGCCATAACCAAAGTCATATTACTTACTTGCTTGGCCCTTGTAATTCATTTACCAGAGGAATTTATCTTAAGTGTGCTTTATCATTTCTCATTTGCTCCTGCACACTTTAAACTATACAAGAGAGTGTGGTCTTGAACCTTTTTGGCTTTTTTGTGGAATTCTGTCCAAAAACTGGCAGAAAACTATAGGTTTCTGTTAAAATTAAACAAAGCAAATTTGCATGTACTAGCTTCAAAGGATTTTAAGAGAAAAATACCCTTAGACATTGAATAGAATACTTGAGCTTTTGGATCAACTTTAATATTTCAGCTAAGAATTTGCAAGTATATCTAAACATGGAAAGATCAAGTATTTAAGGTTTCTCTGAAAGTCAGAAAAGACTGTCGGTGAGATTAGCATCTCTTAATTGAAGGCTTGTATGATAATTGCATCCCAAGCCAAGAGGTCATTGGGCTTTTCTTTACTAAATGCTGTCTTGACTCTAGAAGAAGTCATTATTTGCTACAGGAGCTAATGCTTCCTATTAGACATAGGCAAAGAGAATATGCATGTATTTCAGAGCATGTGAACTGCTCACTTATCTGTACAAACTTTGCATTTCTACATGTTCCAGCCTGTAGTTAAGAGCATAACTCAGTACTCTGTTTCACAGGCACACTGGGTGAATATATGATGGATTTCCTGACTTCATAAGGGTACACACATGGTTCTGCAGGTTTCAAGTCCTAAAATCCTTGCTTGGTGGATGGGTTTGAGGTAGTTGACTGTCTGAGATGTTAGAAATGTGTAAAGTGTGTGTGCATGTGTCCTGCTGATACCTGTGTGTGTCTGTATATGCACACCCTGATAGAGCAACGTGGATCAGGTGGTAACTGAGTTCTAATGTGACACTATCTGCTGTATAATGTCCACAAGGACTGTAGTCAGCTTAATTTTCTACACCTGTCAGTGATTTGTAGTGATGCTCCATGGAATGATATCATATGTGAAGAATGTATGTTTGAGAAACTAGGTAGTGATGAAATATTTATCAAACAGAAAATATTCTACTTCATAGGCATGAAAAGCAAAAAGGACATAGAAGCTGGTAATTCAAAAACCAGAAAGTTACCAAGTTTATGGTATTCTGTTTTCTCTCCCAAGTAGAAGAGTTATGCATCTTAGCTGTAGTCTTTATTTAGCCAAGCATCTGAATGCATTTTCCTGTGTATTCTAGACAAACGCAGAGTGACCTCAGGCCCTCTGAGTGAACTCGCTCACACAACTTAACTAACTATAGCTAAAGACATTGGAAGATGCTGACTCGTGATGTTGCAGCTTGAGCCATAACCAGTAGGATACCAAATGCCCTGAAACCAAGTAATAGTTAAAGCTATAATTTTAATGCTGCTAAAGCACATGTTTGCTGGGGCAGGGACCAACTTGATGTCTCTTTCACATCTTGAAGTGGATACTGTTTTCCTGTTGCATGAGGTAAATAGGAAAATGCTCTGATATTATAAGTTAGGACTGCTTTGCCCCCCTGAATAGCCCTTGTTTGATCTACCCAACTGCTCTTTTAGTATGTAAAGGTAACCCAAATATTAGAGGTGAGATTAGTGTAATGCAGTGAGCTGTTTGTAAGGCACAAGGGACTCCATTGGTTATAGTGCATTTCTTAATCACCTGCTCAGCGGGTGTTTCCTGTTCAAAGCACAGGACAGGAGCTTTTCTAATCTCTTATTCAGGGGTGTTTGTTGTAACTGGACTGCAAACTGGAAGAAAGGTAAAGGACTATGAGTAAACTCTCTGCACAATCCATTGTGTTGCTGTAAATGCCCAAGCCACCTCATCTTCAAGGTGATCCCTGTTCAAGATGAGCTAGCAGAGAAAGAAATCCTTTTTCTTTTCCATTTCAGGAATGGTTGATCTGGGATTTATACATGTTATAAATGTGCTTACAAGACAAAGGATTGCTTTGTGTGTGCATTTCCCTGTGAGCAGCTATGGAAATAAATACAGGTGCTCTGTAGACAAATGTGTTTCAAGTAAGACCTCAGCATCCGAGGAGAGGAACTCCATCAAGCCCTTTTTCTTTATAGGCTGTGGGAGGGAGATGAATGTGGTACAGATCTCTGCCTAGAACACTTCTGCAGGCACAAGCTTTCAGAGAAGGAATGGAATATGGAATGGTGGTAAGCATCACTCCACCGTGCTATGTGGGCGTGGTTTACAAAGCCTGTTGTGTCTGACCATTTCCAGTGCTTCCCAACAGGAAGGAAGATTTAAATTCAGGAATGTTCTGCTGGAGGGTCAGCTCCTGGATTTGTTGGCTGTATTTTAATGGTTCATCAGGTTCTAGGGTCAGAGGCAGATACCAGAGGGTTTTGCATTTTCCTCTACCTGATCATAGCCAAAATCTGTGCAGCTCAGGTCTGTGGTGTCCCTCCTGCTGTTCCCAGTAGATACTTGTTGTCATGCTTGCTGGGTGATACAACAACTGAAATTTTTAATGAGATTCCGATTGCTTTTACAAATGAGCTTTCAATATGCCATTAAAATTGTTTTTTCACTGAGAGACATCATACTTGAGAGGCTGCTGTAACCACAGGAAAAATGGCTCAGGTAAATGGAAATATGGTCAAAGAAGTCAGTAAATCAAAATAAATAAATAGAAATGCCAGGGGCTATGAGCATGCACTTGATGCAGTTCAGAGCAATTACTGTTACCTGAAGGGGGGAATCCATCATGTAGAAGTGGCCCTACCTGTGGGTGGAAGACCTGCCCAGATTGACATATTCCAGTGATGGCCTCTCAGCAGGAGGCATTGCCTCTGAGGTCACAACATGAAAGTTGAACTTGACTTTTTTTAAAAACTCCAGTTATTTCTTGGCTTGCTATTTCAGCACAGACATCTCTCTCCTGCTAGAAAGCAATGATCCCAATGTCTGTCCTGGAGGGATGTCATTTCCTTTTGGGCCACTGAGAGCAAACAGATCTTGTGGTCCTTCTTGTTTGCAGTGGCCAAACATTTTCTGCATATAAAAATAGTCAGTGAGTGTATGTGTGTTGTAGAGGATACCTAAATGCTGTGATGATGGAGATTTTAAATGCTGTTGTGAATTAAATTAGAATTACTCCATGTATTTCCTTGTTTGGAATAAATAGTGGTATGAAATTCAGCCTAATTTGCCCAGAAAGAGAAAATCTGTTGACCCTCACATTCCTAAAAGCTGAACAAAAAAATTGGAGGCTCACATCAAAGCTCTGTAAATAAAGTGAGTAACACTTTTGAGGCTTCTGGTGGGGGGGAATAGGGGAGGGGAAAAATTCCCTCTATGAAGAACACCCAAGTATTTAAAAAGAACTGGTTGGGTTTAAATATCTCACTGTTTTTCTTCTCCAGGGCTCCATGCTGAGAATTTTATTTTCCTTTGCAATGCTTCTGGTGCTGAGTCCTTTTCTCAGAGGCAGCCTGACGTGAGCACACTGAAGCAGCTTGCAGGCTCACCAGAGTAAGTTTATTTGTAGTGTGGCCTGAGCTGCGTTTGAGGGTGCCATTAGGATTCAGAAGGCTCCACAAGGTTTGAATATCAATGGCACTTCAAAGGCCAAGAGCTGTGACTGAGCAGACTGCTCCCTCCCAGGCCTCAGAGCAGAAAAGGGGAGAGAGATGGGTACAAAGGCAGGGAATGGGTAGCATTTGGCCAAGGGTGCTGTTAGTAAAGTAGGCACCCTAGGTCTTCATAGCTGTGGGGGAGTCCCTCTGGGATATGCAGATTGCAAGGACTATAGAGAAACTATTTGTAGCAGCTAGGCTGCTTGTCCCTTCTCTGCTGCTCTATATGCCCCTTTAATCCAGTCAAAAATTGAGAAATAAATGCTTTTTTTTTTCCCTACAAAGATCTTTTGGGGGACAGAAAAATAAATGGAAACTATGTAATTTATCTTGGTTCTTCTCATTTATTATTTTAGATTTCAGAATTCTTTCCTAAACCAGCAAAAGCTTTGTATTTTGGTCTGTCAAAGCAAAACTTATACTTGGGGTGAGTTAGGTAGATCCTTTTTCTTAATCTTGTATTTCAACTAAGCTGATTCATTTATTCCCCAATAATAAAAAAGCAGAGACCTACTGTAGTTTCTGGTCTTCATTGCTGATGCACTATTAAAATACACTAGAGGTCAGTATCTGGGCAAAATCTAGGACTTTTTGTTAGCATTGTCAGAGGCACCTGCTTCTTTAAGAAGACTGCATCATTATGAATAAGTTCAGTATCTATGGGAAAAGGCCAATATCTTTAATTTAAGGACAGGAAGCTTTTGAAGAGGTATTAAGTGACTTGGCCAAGGTCATTTGAGCAAACAGTGGCAGGGGCAGGAAACTGATGGCAAAATATTATTTCATGCTGTAATAATGAGCTATAGCTAACAGCAAGACCTTGATACCTTTTAACTAGACTAACTCTGCTCAAACATCTTATTTTGATGGTTTTTTTCTGTCCATTGTAATTTTTTCAACAGGAGTTTGCTCCTCACCTTTTATTCTCTCTGGAGGCATACTAAACCAGAACTAATTGTCAGCTTCATGAGGCAGGAAAAAACACCTATACAGTGGTATACAGTATCTGTATGTCAAGATACTGGCAAAACTTTCAAACTGGATCCAGATCAGAACAGGCTTTTTGAGTTATTCCTGCTCTGTGTTGTATGGTAGTTTGAATACTTTATCATTGACTGCTACAAACTCTTTGGAAGTCCCTTGAGGGGTTGTACTGGATGATCTTGAGATATCCTCCCAACTCCAATGATTCTGTGAAATGGTCATGTTTCTCACGAGTGGTCAAAAAGTCTCTTTTCTGGTGGTGATGTAGACGCTTTCTAAGTAGAAGTGGCTGTCTCATACCTGGTGACCCACTGTGACAGACATTGTCACAGGCTGTTATGGAGATGTTTTGTGTGATGTGCAGTACTGAACAGCCCTGTGCTGCTGAGGGACTCTTTGTTGTGCTTATTCTCTGAAAGGAAAGACTGGAACTGGACTTTCTACCCCAACTTTGGCTCTATCTGAGATGAATATGCTTGTGCTCTGGAGAACATCAAGTATTCCAGCAGTGTTTTCATAAGCCTTGCAACTTCCAGACCTGGAGCCTATGTGTGGGTGAAATGTGCTCTAGGTTTGGACTGGCTGCATCACTTGCAAGTGCAGGACTCTGGATACATTATCCTGGCAGATCTTGCCAAATAAGTGCCAAGAATAGCTTCATATGTTCTAAGCTTGAAGATCTCTAATGATTTCATGAAAGGCAGGCAATGCACAGATTTACTTACTTGATAAAATGCCCTCTGTTGGGTTCCACCAGGGTTCTTCCCTTTGTGTTTCTCAGTACAATTAAACTGAACTTGAGCATTTAAGCAGTTGACTTAAAGAAATTAGCACATTGTTTTAAGCACAGCTGGTCCATCTGCTTATAAAATGTTGGACTAAGTATGATACTAGAATATATGTACATAATACTGCTCAGCAATGCTTTTAAGGTATGCTCAAAATACCTACTAATAAAAAGTGCCATACATCTGTGTTTCCTATGCTGCACAGTCAGTAAATGAGGGATCTTCTCTTTGATCAAAAAAACCCCTAATTCTCCAAATGGCTGTTTAAGGTTGGGTGCTAAATACTGCAAACTTGTTTTGTGTTAGCCACAGTAGAAAAGGGGCTTAAGGACACCTGACCAATAGGTACTCAAGGGTTGCATCTGCATCTAGATCCTTGTCATAATTTCTTGTATACTCTGCCAAGGTGCAGATGATGACATATGCTTTACGGCTGAACCTGGACCTGGTGAGAGGTCCCAGTTTGCTGATCTGGGACCAGGAATGACAGGAATTCTGTAGCCAGGAATGACAACCTAGCTGGCTCATTTGGGCAGGGAAAGGATAATTCAATTTCAGCTCGACAAATGTGCTCTTGGTTTCTGCTAGCAGAAGGCTGCCAGGTGTGTGCATTGCTGTATGCAATTATTTTTTGGAACTTCAGTTTTTATTCAGCTATATCTGTCCTGAGACAATTTTTCCCTGATGGTTTGCACTTGTTTTATTCACAAAGTTGTTCTTTCTCCTTCAGACCAAAGAACACATCTTAGGTTGATATTCCCTATCAATTTACCTTCAAAACTCTTGGATCATACTTTTTTGCACTAGCCTTTCAATATTTAGTCTGACTTTGTTTTGTTTGGAGGAAATGTTCTTGTTAGCCATTGTTTGCTCAGGACTTTGATAGCACAGGCACTTTGCTGGTGTTAAGTATTTGCTTTGCTACTATTTGTTTTTTTTTTTCTTACATCAGACCAAGGCCCAGAGTGCATTACTCCTGGATACCAGTCTATGTAATGCACAGGCAGAGTCTTGCAAAGGCTTTGGCTCCAGTGATAGATGCTGCATGAGAATCGTGGCGAGCTGCCTGTCCTAGTGCTGCTTATGCTGCTCAAGGGGCACAGAAGAGGCTGGAAACACACACAGAACTCAAGGTGTGAACTCACTCAGGGCTGAAATCTCAGGAGCAGCCAGAGGAGGCTCTGCCCTACCTCAAACCTGGCATGGCAAACAAGTATTTAGAGGATAGAGGAAGATACCAGGGATGGGTGAAAGACAGCTCTGGAGCCCTCAGCATAGGAAGGGCATGGATCTGATGGAGTAGGTCCAGAGGAGGGCCACAAAAATGATCAGGGGGCTGGAACACCTCAGTCACACTGGGGGTGCTGGGGTTGTTCAGTCTGGAGAAGAGAAGGCTCTGGGGAGTCCTCATAGTGACCTTCCAGTATCTGAAGGAGCTCCAGGAAGGCTGGAGAGGGACTGTGTGCAAGGGCCTGGAGTGAGAGGATAAGGAGCAATGGTTTTAAATTAGAGAAATGCAGATTTAGACTGGATGTTAGGAAAAAGTATTTAACCATGAGGAGAGTATAACAATGGCAGAGGTTGCCCAGAGAGGTGGTTGAGGCCTCATCCCTGGAGATATTCAAGGTGAGGCTTGAGGAGGCTCTGAGCAACCTGATCTAGTTGAAGGTGTCCCTGCTGACTGCAGGGAGTTGGACTGGATGAGCTTTAGAGGTTCCTTCCCACCCAAATCATTTTATGACTCTAAAAGCAGTTGTCATAGTTTTTGGAGGGAGAATATAGGCATGGAATGTGCCTCTGGTGTCTGTACAGGTTTCTTTCCCCCTCTTTTAAGTGTGCTGCCAGGCATCCAAGCCTCAGGAATGTGTTAAGATGGAAGAGAGTTCATCTCTTTGGCACATGGGTGTTTGCTTTTTGTCCTTTCTCTGAAGACTTCTCCTGAATTTGTGCAGCATCTACTCACTTCTTTGCATTGGATGTGCAGAGAAGCTCTGAACATGGAGCAGACACCTGCAGCCCAATTTGGTGGTGTCAAGCCACCTGAATCTGCTGGAATGTGTGCGCTCACGTTTCAAGTCTGCTCCTGTCTAACGTGCCCATCCCTGCCCCACACAGAGGCTGAGACCCTTCCAGCCTGCCCGAGGATGAGGCAGGAGCCTGGGACTGCTTGGGCTTCGTTCTGTGTGGGCTTTGCTGCTGGTGGATTAGTGATTCAGTTGTAGGGCCAGCCCAATGGCACAGTATTGCCATTTTGTGAACCCTGCTGTGCAGACAGGAGCTTCTTAGTTTCTACATGGATTTTCTCCTTTTCTAGCCCCATCACTTGTTTTATAAAGCCCTCATGTGCCATTCAGATGCTTACCACTCTCCTACAGTCTTACTACAGTACTTTTTGCTCTGATATACTGCAAAATGGCCTGTGTTAAATCCCGGGCTGTAATGATTCAATATCAATAATAATTTTTTTTTTCTTTAATAATATGTCAGTGTGGTCTGACTAAGATAAAAATAATGAGTCTGTTAGGAATGGACTCATTATTTTTGTCATTATTTTTCATTATTTACCTTATTCTTGGAATATTTTCATTGATATTTTTTTTCAGATCACTTGCAATATTAGAATGAGTAAATAGGGGAAGCCTGAAAGCATAGAGCTCAAAGCTGGGAATGCATATCAAATCTGATAAAATTTTTCTCTGTTATGGTTTCTTTTCTCTGGCTACTTTTTGCTGCTTTTACATGGTTCAGGTTTTTCCTTTGCTCTAAATAAACTTTTTGCTCACATGCATTATGTGAATGCATTCTAGAGTAATTTGCTGTTATTTTCCTAGTGATAAATGATTATCTATTTTGAGGACCATAAAAATTTTCAACTTAGCCTCCATTTTTTGAAATCATAATTATTTTTATTAAAATGCTCAGCACTGACTGACCTTTGATAAACATTATGTCTGTCTACCTACATATGTCTTCTGCATGCAGTTCTTCTTCTATGCTTGGCCACCAGGCTTGGCAGCATACCTGAGAGCATTTTCTGCCGAGGTTTCCTTCGCAGTCCAAGTGTCTGCACAGATTATCTCATCAGTGACAGGATACAAAAAAGAAACTCTCTGCACTTTGAATTTAACCCAAGGTATGAGGCTAATAATTTGCAAGCATGTCAATGAAAAGAAATGGGTTATTCTGTCTGCAAAATGTGCCAGGAAGTATCATGGACTCTAGATCTTGCCTATTAGCTGTGCAGTTTCCCACTCCAGAGGAAGGTGCAGTGGGTACCCTGCTATGGTATTTTGTACTACATTTTTCTCTTGTAGTAGCTGTAGTTTCAGATGAGAGCAGGGAGAGGGTGACCCCTGTTTACCAGGTGTCTTGCACTGGAGGTGCTTACTTTGAGAGAGAGCTGTTGTACTGGCTGGGGATCTGTGTCTGAACATTCCTGTAAATACAAGTCATTGTCAGAAGAAGGTGGGCAGTGGTAGCACTTGGCAATGGCTGATTTCCTGTGCTGCAGGAAAGCTTCATCAGGGAACAGAAATTATTTTGGAATTGGTTAAAATACGCATGATTCCCATTCTTTAGACAGCGCTGAAAGAAACTGGCCTGGTCTTTAGACTTAAGATGCTTGATCTCTATTTATTTCTGGAAAGGGGAGTGGGGAGGAGTGTACACTAGAAAAATAAAAACAACTACTAAATATGAGGCCAAACCACAGGTCTGACCAGCTGATAAGAGCCTCTTCTCATGATGGAGCCAGTGAGAGCTAATGGAGATGGTTTGTTTGCCATATATCCTCTGCAACTGGTGTGGCAGAGTTGGGATATGTCGAACTAGAAAGGCTCTGCAGAATGGCAATCATGCTGCATACACAGCTAAAATAAATGATCAGAGAAACCGAAGCACTTCTGGAGCTGACATATCATTTTTGCAGACTGATTTTTTCAGGGGGAATTGTTCATACCTCATTGTGGTGCAGGTAGGATCAAAATCTGTTCTCCCTTAACTTGAAATACTTCTTAGGGCACCACTGGAATTAGGCAAGGTATGTGGTACAAAGAATTCTCCATACTGACTTCTTCCAGGTGCTTTGGGGATGAGCAGAAGGGTCAGACTCAAGTTCTTCATCAGCCCTGGAAAGTGTTGCTCTGTGGGACAGTGAACAGTGAAGCTTGGAGGAGCTTGCTGAACTGAAAGTGAAGCTTGAGTCAATAACTCATTGCAGCTTTCTTGGTTCAAACATAAAATCTATGTAGCCTTGTGTCTCAGAGAAAGAAGCCTGGCAGAAAATAGGTTTGTGTTCTGCTCTTGTGAGTATCAGGAGGAAGATGTCTTTAGTGCCAGAGAATAAGCAGCCACTCCAGCCTTTTGTGCCAGAGCTAACTGCTTTGCCTCAAACCATGTCAGCTGAGAGGCTGCATGGTGTACAAAAGCTATGGTGAATCCAAAATTATTTTGGGGTGGGGTGAAGGAGAATGCTGCAAAGTAATCATTATTCAACATTACCAATGATCACTTTGTTTAGCGAAGTTATGGCTTTCACATAAAGCCATAGCTCAGGTCTCTGAGAATGAAATTTCAATGTTATTCTATTGGAGAAGTGTGCACAAATTCAGCAGGCACACTTCTGTCAGGATAGTGATTAGAGGGTGAGAACTTCCAAATAAGAATAAGGTTTTCCATAAGGGTGTGCAAAAAGAAGCAGCTTCTTGTGTGAGGACTTCATTTGCCATAATAGAGGGCCATAAGTAAGTAGCCTTAGAATAGAAAATCAGTTTTATAAATAATACCTTGAACTTTACAATTAGTTGACAATTAACACTAACACGTGACAATCACACCTGACAGCTGCTGACATTCAACAGATGGAGATGTGCTGAGTGGTTTTGAAAGCTTGGCTTGCTTTCTTGTGCAGCATGATAAATAGAAGCAAAATCCTCTTTTAAATGACGCTGGTAAAATTCCTTTTGATTTGAATAAAATCAGGACTCGATTCTGGGGGTTAAATATACAGCAGAACTAAAAGTTGGAAGGAGCCCTATTCTAAAATACTTGGAGGAACTCTATTTTTTTTAAAGAAAAAATCTGAAAAATCCCTCCAAAAGCAACACACCACTTGATTAGGTATTTTTCTTACCGTAAGCTTACCTTTCTATTTGACAAACCCTGCTGAACTTTCTATGTGGTTTCAATGCCAAGAATAGTAATAGGGGGGAAAAAACCTTACAGTGTATTTATACGTTCACGTCATTCATTTGCGTAAATGGTTGTAGAAGCTTCTTTGATTTATATGGCCAGCAGATGTTGGAACTTAAAGCACCTGCTAAGAAAAGCAGATTCTTTACAGCCATGACCTAGGCCCATCTCCATAGGTTTTTATTTTTGCCCTGGCCTCCTTGCTGTGGCCCAGCAGTGTGTGTGCTATGAGTTCATGTGTGCAGGCAGCGTCTGTGGTGGGTCTTGGATGCTCTGTTCCATGGATCTGCCAGATCTGCTTTGATACTGCAGCCAAGCCCTGCTGGTTGAAATGTGAAAAACACCAGAAGCTTCTTTTTCTGTGTGTACAAAATCAGCCCAGGAGGCCTGTGACATGAAGAAAGCATAACTCGTTCTACTATGCTGCTTAAAAAAACCAGCAAGAAACAAAATAAATAGAGGAAACTTGTTAGCAACACCTAGGCAGCACTGCAGTTCAAAAGCAGGGGCTTGTATTGTGCAAACTTGATACAATTGCAAGAAAGTCATAGTATGAAGCTGTGAAGGAACTAAATTAATCCTAAACAGACAAACTGTTTGCTTTGTTTTTCTTGCACCCCCTGTGTGTCTGGAACTGTCTTGTACATTATTTCTAAGAGTTAATGTTCCAGCAGCACTGCCCAGAATTTCAGACAAATTGCACTGGTTTAGCCCCTGTATATTTGGATACACAGTAGTAAAAAAAAAAAAAAATAAATCATATTTGTTCTCCTCACATCATAACCTCTGTTGATCTTGCCTGTGCCATCATCCCTGGCTTTCAAAATAGATATGCATCAGTTTTGGAGCAAGTGGGCCAGAATTTCAAGTTTGACATGAGGCATCAGTGAGCTGAATGTTTCAGCAGATGATAGTAAAGCTGCCTTTGTTGTTTTTTTTTTTTTAAATGTAACTGCATCAGATGAAACTGAGAATGGGTGCTGTGTACCCTGTCAACATGTTGGGGAATTCATGGGGTAGGGCTGATGTGGAAAATACCCCATGGTACTGGAAGTAGCCTAGATCCACAAATATCTGCAGCAGGGCCCCTGCAGAAGGGTAATACCCTCTTTCTTATGCAAAGGGCAGACTCAGCTCCTTGAGGGGAAAAGGGAAAGACTTGTAGGCATGGCAGTCCTGGCAGACAGGCTGGTGGAGCTGGCGATCATCTATGAGATGTGATGAACTGGTTTGGGTGCATTAGGGTAGCTGAGTAGCAGGTGAATCTTGCAACAACAGCGAGATGTTTGTAATGATTATGTTGCAACTCCTCTTCTGGACAACTGTGCAGCAGTGTGTGACTGCTGTGTGCAGTGAAGAGCTGGAGCTGTGGTCCTTAGGGACATGGCTTAGTGGTGAGCTTACAGTGCTGGTCAAAGGCTGGACTGGATGATTCTGAAGGTCTTGTCCAACCAAAGACATTCTGTGATCCACTGGAGTCCTTGGTTTGTACAAGGGACTATAACTTAAGTGTGCATGGATGATGTACCTGAAACATGAAAATGAGCCTTGCTTACCTTAATCATGTTACAGTTCACAAATCCCATCAGTGATAAGATTTTTAATTCTCTTATAAATCTTTGAATTATATTTAGATCGAAGTTCCTCTGGTTGTAACAGATTTTGTAATGCTATGAATATTATGCCAAGCACAGAAGCCTGAGTGTTAAATGAAAACTTCATACCAATTAGATAATGAGGTAGATTTGTCTAGCCAAGTATTGTTAAAAAAAAAAGTTGGAGAGCACTGAAGAAGTGACATAGTTTGGCACCTTGGCTGTTACCGCATGATCCTTGACCTCATTCAACTGAAGTAGTAACAGCAATATTTCTTTTAGCTACTAATGACTTGTAATACCTGCTTGCAGAGTCGGTCCTCTGCCACAGCTGTGTAGTGCTCTTTTTTGAATTCTCAGGAAGTCTTGGCTTCTGCCAGTTCCTGCATTACTGAGTTTGGTGCCTTGGCATTTACCACAACAGGTACAGAATCAGCCCCTAGCACAGAAGGCATCCTCTGCTCTGCCACGCTGTTACCAAAGGGAGGATGAGTCCAAGTCCCACCACTGGGGACAGGGCAGTTGTGCCTCACTTGGTCAACACAGCTCTCCAGCTATTTGTATCAACAGCAGTGCTTTCACCTAACCTGAAACCAAGTCCCATCCCAGTTGAGAGTGCCTTCGCCTTCACCTTGGTCTGACGTGCTCTACAATTGTTACATCTCATCTGCTCCAGATAGCCTGCAAGTTAGCACTGAGGACTGCTGTCAGAACATAACTTTGTTGTTTTTCCTGCTGTCTGGCCTGCCAGATAGGGAGAAGTAGTAAAGACAGATAGAGTGTTACATGCTGGAAATGAGAACAGGGCTTTTGTAATGTTCAAGAAGCTGATGTGCCATCCTGGCACCAGCCGGCTCTTTGGAAGGTGTTCTTCAGCTTCACCACATCTCACTCAATGAAGCACTCTCCTTTGAACACTGTTTAAACTGGTTCTCAGATCTGAGCATTTAATCTTGTGGTTGGCATCGAATTGCAGCTTTATTGTGTGAAATGTCAGAACAGTCTGTGATGATGTAATAGACTCTGCTGGTGAATTGGGATGGGCTGTCCAGAAAAAGTTCCCAAGTGTGTTGAATGACTGTAAAGAAAATGGAGGAAGAAATTGTTAGATCTGCAGTGTGTAAATTAAGTCAGATGAAACATCCCCTTAATAAGATGTGCCAGTCTTCTATGCTTCTGTAGTCTGTTAGTGATAAACTAAGATCAACTATTCATAGTTATTGAACTTCTTCCTAATTTAAGGTAATTTAAGGTAAAGGTCTCTGCTTCTAGACTGAGTGAAAATCTTGCTGACATGAAGTGAGGGGTGTTCTGGATCCAGGATTGCACATAAAGATAGGCCTGTTTGTGAATGATGAATTCAGCTTGAAAAGGCAGCCCCAAGAATGTGAGGAAAAACATAAGTGACCCAGGCATCACTGTGGCTCAAAATTGGTATTCTTTATCACAATAGAAAAAGAAAAATCCCTGAAGAGTAGAAAGAGTAATTGACACAAACACGTGCAAATAGAAGCCAGTGCACTGCATGCAAATTAACACACTGAGTTGCTCAACTATAGAAATGAATCCATTGACTCAGCTGGCAGAGGGTCCAACACACAGGGAGCATCTCCAAGACACCTTTAACTGGCAGAGAATGTGTGCCCATGGCTGAGGACAGAAGTACAGATGACTGAAGTAAATGGAATCTGGTGAAGTTGAGGGAAGAGCTGGGTCCTTCCTGTGGAGAAATTACCCTATTCAGGGGCCTTGTTTTGTTTTGCCCAGATGGCTACTGAGGCAGAAAACAAAAGTAACCAGGGAAACTTAGGCTGGAGAGGCTCAGGCATCCTGATGGATTCTTATTTTATGGTCCCTTTCTTCTTGAAAGGAAGGGAAGACATGGGGAGGATGAATAGAGGATGACTTTTCTTTAGAAGAAATTATCAGTTATGCTTAAAATTATAAGTCTGCAAATTCCAATCTTATCCCCTTAAAAAAACCTAGGAGAGGTGAGGGGTGACCACACTTGGAACAATAAGGTGAATTTAATCATGTATATACAATATACCTCTAAGGGACAAAGTGCTGAGGAAGAAGGTTTAAGATATTATTTAACTTCTATAATTATCTTGAAAGGTAGTAGGCAGTACATTAATGAACTGATAATAAATTAGGAGAATCTCTGCATAGATAAATGATAAAAAAGAGGCATTGATTTCTTAATACAGAATGAGTAGCAAAATTATTTTCAAGCAATTGCCACTGAAGACGTCTGTGAATGCCAGAAATCTCCAATACTAAAGAAGTACTTGTGTAAAACATTGAGTGTTCTGGCAGCATGATGCTTGAAACTAAAATTTTTGCTGAAGTTTGTTCTTCTAGCAAGTGGCAGAAACAACCTTTCTATAAGATACCAATATTTAAATTTTGGTAGTTTATCCTTTAAGTTTTTCTCAAAGCTATTTGTGAACAGCAATGCATTTTTAGTATGATATTTTAAGTATGCTTCCAAAATATTCTTGAAATGTTAGCTGTGCTTTTCCCATTCACATCTGTGTTTCCCTCCACTTGGGCCATCAAACTCAAGAAAAAGTTATCAGTGACTGTCCAGAATTTTGCCTACTACTTCTCTGAGTGCAGCCGAAAAATATTGGTGCAGCATTGCATGAAATAATCAGTAATTCCCCCTTTACTGCCAAGCAATGGCAAAAAGGTGGCTAGCAGAATAGACCCTTTGCCAGGCCAGTTGCAAGAGAACAGTCCCTGAACTAAAGCAGTTCATGTAAAACTGAGCTACAGAAAAGAGTTTTTGAATGTGTTGTGCCATGGAGAAAATGTATGGCTTGTTTCAGGCTGCCTAGGTTGGGGGTGGTCTGAAGTTTCCTTAAAGACAGGGTAGTTTTTGATCACAGGCCTAGAGATGAAAATATGTCTATTGATAACATAAAGAATTCTTTTTACCTTCTTCAACTTCTGTGTGGGAATCCTGGTAATTATTTTGTCCAGAGATGGAGCAGTAAATATTTGCTGAAGCTCTAGGTAAGCTAAAAGCTTAAAACACATTGTCATATGATGTATTGTTATCAAGTGTTCATTGAAATCCAGGATACTTTTTACAAAGTACCATAGAAACAAAGTTGATGATTTCTAGTAACTATAACTAAGTTTTAGATTTTGTTTCATCAATTAGTTATAGTTTGGGTAAGACCCAAGGAAAGCATGAAAAGATGTGTTTTGGGGTTTGGTGTGCAGGTACCTCACAAAATAGGGCCTGGAAGGGTTTTTGTTTAAACAACTTGGCTCCCTTAAACTCCTGGCAACAGCAGCCCATAGCCCATACCAAGACATGGTATGTCCTACAGGTGTTCTTTTGCATGTAGAACTATCATTTTGCATTTTTTCACCCACCTGGTTTTCTGGAACTCACTTCATATTTGAATAAAACTATCCAAGCTGTGTCAACAGGAGAGCTCCCCAGTGAGGAGGTCTTGGTTGTACTGGAGAGCTGCATGTTGCTCAGCATTGCTCCTTCTCCCTTACCCTGCATTTTCATAGAATCATAGAATCATAGAATTGGCTGGGTTGGAAGGGACCTCAGAGATCATCGAGTCCAACCCTTGAACCACCGTTGCGGTTGCTAGACCATGGCACTGAGTGCCACATCCAGTCTCTTTTTAAATATCTCCAGGGACGGAGAATCCACCACTTCAGTGGGCAGCCCATTCCAATGACGGATCACTCTTTCCGTAAAGAAATTCTTTCTAATATCTAACCTAAACTTCCCCTGGCACAACTTAAGTCCATGCCCTCTTGTCTTGTTGAAAGTCGTTTGGTAAAAGAGCCCAACCCCCACCTGGCTACACCCTCCTTTCAGGTAGTTGTAGAGAGCGATGAGGTCTCCCCTGAGCCGCCTCTTCTTTAGGCTGAACAACCCCAGTTCTCTCAGCCTCTCCTCGTAGGGTCTATGCTCGAGTCCCTTCACCAGCCTGGTTGCTCTCCTTTGGACCTGCTCCAGGACCTCGATATCCTTCCTGAACTGGGGGGCCCAGAACTGGACACAGTACTCAAGGTGTGGCCTCACGAGGGCTGAGTACAGGGGCAGAATCACTTCCTTGGACCTGCTGGCAATGCTGTTCCGGATACAGGCCAGGATGCCATTGGCTTTCTTGGCCACCTGGGCACACTGCTGGCTCATGTTCAGCTTCTTGTCGATCCAGACTCCCAGGTCCTTTTCAGCCTGGCTGCTCTCCAGCCACTCTGTCCCCAGCCTGTAGCGCTGCATGGGGTTGTTGTGGCCAAAGTGCAGGACCCGGCACTTGGCCGTGTTAAACCTCATCCCGTTGGAATCAGCCCAACTCTCCAGTCTGTCCAGGTCCCTCTGCAGAGCCCTCCTGCCTTCTAGTTGATCAACACTCCCCCCCAGCTTAGTGTCGTCTGCGAATTTGCTGATGATGGACTCAATCCCCTCATCTAAATCATCAATGAAGATGTTGAACAGAACTGGGCCCAATACTGTCCCTGGGGGACACCACTAGTGACCGGCCGCCAACTGGATGCAGCCCCGTTCAGCACCACTCTCTGGGCCCGGCCCTCCAGCCAGTTCCTAACCCAGCACAGGGTGCTCCTGTCCAAGCTGCGGGCTGACAGCTTTTTCAGGAGGATGCTGTGGGAGACGGTGTCAAAGGCTTTGCTGAAGTCTAGGTAGACCACATCCACAGCCCTCCCCTCATCCACCAGTCGGGTCACCTGATCATAAAAGGAGATCAGGTTGGTCAGGCATGACCTGTCTCCACTCATGGAATTGCCAGGGACAAAACCAAACTGTTGGCACAAAACTTGAACAAATATTCTGTTCTCACTGAAGCATGGGCAAAGGGCTCCCAGGAGAAGCTGGGTTTCCTAGAGGCCTCAGCTGCAGTTTCTGGAGATAACTGTAGATTAAATGAAAGCTGCTGCTCAGCGCAGCGTGTGGAGCCACAGTGCCACCCCGGCTCTTCATGCTCAGAGCTCCCCTGGATGGGGCTGGAGTGAGGAGTTCCTTGTAGCAAGATGTGGCTGTGAGGGTGCTGCATGGCCATGAAGTGCTGCATTGCACAGGAGCAATCTTTGCCACCAGCAGCAGTGTCCCTGGCCCCCAGGGGCTCCTGGTACTCTGGTCCCCACTGCTTCATGAGGCTTCCTTGTCCTGCCTTGTCCCCTTGTGCTGTTAAGGGGTAGACTGAGAGCACTCACTTGGGCCTCCCAGCAGTGCCAACAGCTCCCTGGAAATTGTTGTTGTGTAGAAAACCTTGTAGTGCTGCTGGTAGAAAGGTGTAAGGAAGCTTCTCAGGCAAGAAAGCTTTTGCTGGTAACATTAACCATCTGCTGGAGCCCTCAGATGCCAGAATACTGGAGCCACCTCTTGTGGTTGTGCTGAGAGCTCACAGGCAGATGTGTGGAAGCATCCTTCTTATTAGCCAAAGGCATATCTTTGCTATAGAGTATATCCAGCCTTCCTGTTTTATCCTTGAAAAACAAGGTGTCTTCCTCTTGGAAGGAAGAGGCAGCAAAACTGTTCTCCAGGTGACAAGTGCCAGGCAGGTGTCTTGTCTTAGGTGTTCTCTGTCTCTGCTGAAATACAGAAAGGGAAAAAAATGTTGGGACAAACTTCTTAGGTGAAAACTGTTATTACTGCTTTGCTTTGGTTCATCTTACCAATTTAAGTAATTTTCACACAGTTTCTTGGGTTTCTTTAGCTAAAATCTGTACATGTTTAGATTGCTTAGGTTCAGTAACTTCAGCTTAGTGAAATTGCTGATGTCCAAAATTTTTTTTCCTGTAATTTTTTAAAAATGGAAACAGAATTTTGTCCTTTGTTTGCTGGTCACTCACTAATTATCAAGTTTTTCTAGCTATGCAGCAACAAGGACTTTATAGGGAGTTAGTATTACCTGCTGGGATTTTAGGTATAGTTGTGTGTGTGTAGTCTCCTTGAAGTACACCTATTTGAGAAGGCAAGAAACCTTGTCACTTGGACATGAAATACAAGATGGTGAGTGCTGATGCCTGTCATGAGTGAATGAAAATTCTAGTTTCAGCTCCTGAGATCATGTTTGGCTGAGCTGATAGCCTTCTGTGATGGTGTGACCAAATGGGTAGATGCAGGGAAAGCAGTGGATGCTGTCCAACTTCACCTTAGCAAGGCTTTTGACACTGTCTCCCATAACATCCTGTGGACAAGTTCAGAAAGTGTGGGTTACAAGAGTGGATGATGAAAGGAACAGAGAACTGGTTAAACAATAGAGCTCAGAGGGTCCTGATCAACCATGTAGAGTCCAGTTGTAGACCTTGTGAGCTGTGGTGCTCCCCAGTGGTGGGTACTGCATCCAGTATTGTTCAACATCTTCATAAGGGGACAGAATGTTTCCTCAGCAAGTTTGCTGAGGATGTGAAACTGGGAGGATTGGCTGATGCACCAGAAGGCTGTGTGGTCATTCAGAGAAATCTGGCGAGACTGGAGAGCTGGGCAAAGAAAAACCTAAGGAGGTTCAACAAGAATAAGTGCAGAGTCCTGCATCTGGGGAGGAATAACAACATGCACCAGGACAGGTTAGGGGCTGACCTACTGAAAAGCAGCTTCATACAGAAGGACCTTTAGACAAGTTATCCATGGGACAGCAATGTGCCCAAGGCCAATGGTATCCTGGGGCTCATTAAGAGGAGTGTGTCCAGCAGGCTGAAGGAGGTTTTTCTCTCCCTTTACTCTGCCCCATTGAGACCACATCTGGAGTATTGTGTCCAGGTTCTGGACTCCCCAGTTCAAGAGGGACAGAGAAATACTAGAGAGAGTCCAAGGGAGAGCTATGAGGCTGATCATGGACTGGAACTTATATCTGATGAGGAAATGCTGAGACCTGAAGCTGTTTAGTCTGAAGAAGAGAAGACTGAGAGATTAATATTTATAAATATCTGAAAGGTGGGTGTCAAGAAGGGGCCAGTCTCTTTTCAGTAGTGAAGCAATGGACACAAATTGGAACACAGGAAGTTCCACCTCAACATGAGGAAAAGCTTTTTTTACTGTAAGGGTGAGAGAGCCCTGACACAGACTGCCCTGGATGTGTTCCTGTGTGGCCTGCCCTGGGTGATGCTGCTTTGGCAGTGGTGTTGGACTTGATGATCTCCAAAGGTCCCTTCCAACCCCTGACATGCTGTGATTCTATGAGCGTTTAGAAGACTGAACAATGGTACATCTGAATCTCATCTTCCATATTCATTTCTATTAGAGCACAAAAACTGTTAAAAATAAAAATAATTCAACTGAAGAGCAGTGTTAAACTCCTTTTTCCCAAGCTGCACTGCAGTGAAAAGGGGCTGCTTCTCACTGCTGCTTGTTACTTGGTCCCAGGGAAGCTCTGCTGATGTAATTACTCTGTAAATTTTTTGAGGTGGAGACTTTTAATTTTGTACAGCAGCTTGGGGGTATCCCTGGGGCATAGCCACTTACTGATTAACAGCATCTGTATATGAGCTCTAATGCACAGCACATAGTCCATAGATATTGAAAGCTGCAAATGTCAAGAGAAAACATGGCTCAAGACACTGCTACCAGGGTTTAATTAGACATCGCTGGCATCCTGGTCAGGTCTTCAGTGAAAGATTTGGTTTGAGTCCTCGTGCCTTATGAAACTGTCATTTTTTTCAATCCAGGCTTAGTATTCTCTCTTCTGAATAACTAGGTTAAATGTGCTGTGTTAATCTGAGTGAGAATGTAGCAGTAAGTACAATTGGGAAGAAATATTTACAGTCAGTTTAGCAGGATCAGCTATCAGATGACCTCTGACACTCACCATCATCTACTAAAAGGCTAATTAGCTGTAAAAGTAGATGACAAGTCAATTGCATCAGCACAAAGGATGAATTTGGCTTTGGGGATTTTTGCTGATAATGAAGTCTGCTGGATAAGGATAGGCAGAGCCACCTGTGTGTGTAAAGCAAACTTTCACAAGGAGGGTTAAAAAGACACAGGTGTAAACAAAAACATAATGGCAAAGTATAAAAATACAGGATGGGGGGTGTGTGTGTGTGTGTGGTGAAATGGGTGAAGGGTCTTAGAGTTATGATAAGCTAATGAAGCACCTGAAAATTAAGGAGTAAATTCAGTCTGTGGACACTAGGTTTATATTTAGACTAGATTTAGCCCCACACTGTCAGTTTGTCCTGATTTTTAAAAAGCTGCTCATCCTCATGGCAGCTCTTGAGCATGCTGTGAGCATGGCTGTATTCAATGCCATGTCTACCTGGTAAGGAAGTAAAGGCAGCTCTTTCATTCTGCTTCTCAGCTCACAGCCTTGTGCTTCCAAATGCACACTCTGTGTATTTTTGTGCATTTTGTCCATTTTTCAGTTGGGTTTGCTCCAGACAAATGCCTTTAATCCTAATTTCTCCACTTCTGTGTTTGTTGCTATGAAAAAATTTAAAGTTTCCTTTGGATTAGCATAAATTTGAATTAATTGTTCTGTAACTTTGAAGTTTGCTCCAGGTAACTGTAGACAGTGCTTGCCCTGAGCAAGTGAAACCCCCTCTTTTTTTGTCTCAGTTTTGGCTTCTTTTTGACACATTTCTAACTGCAAGTAGATAGGGATTGGTAGAGTTGCCATATGGCAGCAGCCTGTCTTTCATGGAAGTCTTGATGGAGCTAATACTACAGGAGTTGAAAAATTCTCTGATTTTCATCAACTTTGATGAACCCTCCTATGTGAGGGATGCTGCAAGGAGCCCTTCACTGCACAGTATACCTTCTGGACCATACTCATACCTTTTTCCTTTTGTGCTCTTTCATTTCCTGCCATTCCCATCTGTGATTTAAGTCAGATTTCCTTTGGTTACTCTTGGCCCGTTCTGTTTTCCACATGGCTGCATTAACATGATGTACTGGTGGCTTTACCCTATAGCAAGTCAGGGTTAAACCTGCCCTCTTGCTGCTTCTGAAATGCTGGTTGTCATTGTTAATGTGGTTTATGGCTCAAAGGCATTTTATGACTGGTTCTGTTTTGAACATTCTCTAGGGTCTTAAAAAATACTAGTTACTTAAAAAATACAGTGGAGAGAAAAACGAGAGGGAAAGCACTTTCTGGTATACAAGATGGGCTCTGTGGTGTAAAGTAAAACTAGTTAGCAGAACCATTCCCATGAACGATTCCCATTTCTACAGTAGATCAGTGCACTATATTGTCTGTGAAACAATTTATAGAACTAAAAAAGAAGAGATAAGGAGCACTTAGTCCTCTGTGTAGGGGACCTGCAAGGGATTGTGCTGACGTGCAGAATGCACTTGGTAGTTTATGCCATTCTGGACCTGCTGTATGTTTCATCTGTGTTAGCAAGTGGGTAAGGAATGGCTGCCACTATAATTTTTGTAGAGAAGACAACTGCATAAGCAGCAGGCAGCTGCTGAGTGTCTGGAGTGCTAAGCCCTAACCCAGGCCAGGTTGTTCCCAATTGTCTTCTGTTGTTGAAACACTCCGACAGCTGTTACAGTTGTGGCAGCTGTTTTGTCTTTGTTACATGATTTAAAAAAAAAAAAAAAAAAAAAAAAAAAGGACAATTTGTAAAGGTCAGAACTGAACACAAATCCCCACTGAAGCTGAGAGGAGTTTGATAATTCCACAACGGGCTCAGTTTGTAACCTGTAGCTGTGGGGAAGTCTCAAAACTTCTCTGCAAGCTCTTTTGCTAGGATGCTTTACCCCCACTGAACTTGGCAACTTCTATACCACTGTGGGCTCTCAAGTTAACTAGAGTACCTTTGAAAAGGTCTCCTGGGTTTATAGAAATTACCATGAGCTTTGCCCAGTGTTCTTGCCCCTGTTCTTTCATAGCTCCTTTGAAGATGACAGTAGCCTGTTGTAGTTGGAGGAAGACAACATGGTCAACTCTGCTATGGAACAGCTTAGGATGCAGAGATCTGAATCTGATTTCCACTGATTTCCAGTGGTATTGCTCATTTGCTGTTGGAGCTTCTCTGAGCCTCAGTTCCACAGCCTGCAGAAGGAAGACAATTATACTTGGAACTTATTGGGGAAACAAATTAGTTTCTAATAGACAGTTATTTCCATTAGTGACGTTGAGATAATGTAAGACCAGAGTTCGCTTTGGTTGAAATGGTACACTGAGAGCTTTGGGCTTCCCTTGCTCATTCTCTGCCTTTATCCTGTTTTCTCTTCACCCAATGAACCTGCTGTGTATTTGCTGGAAAAGGAGTTTCTCCTGAATGAAGAATCAACCCTTCTGGCTGAGGGATGGCTTCAGTTTTAGAAAAAATGAGATGTGGTTGAGAAAAGCCTGTATTTTGCTTTCTGGTATAGCAATCCTGAACTTTTCATGTAGCCTTTGGCAAGCAACTGCTGCCAACAGTGTGTTGTGTGCTGACATTGCTGTACGGATGTGCAGCAGACAGCTGAGGCCTCAAAAAACCATGGAGAACCTCAATGTGTACCTGTTTCCACTGTAATGAAGAGTGTAAGCTGGGTTTGATACCTGTGTTGCTTTTTTCTTTTTTTTCACTCTTACAGATCCAGGTGATAAATTCAAGGTAGCAATTTGAAGGGGAAGGATGAATCTGCTGCCTAGGTACTTGCCAAACAGCAGTATACCTGAGGCATTGGGCCTGAGGCATGCCCGACTGTTTCTATTGGTTTTCATGTTTTGCATAGTTGGAATATCCTCTGAAATGATTTACTAAAAAGGAAAATGTTTTCTTCTGCCACTCTTCACTTATTCTTTATTCAGACTCTTCTATCATGCCCACTTCCGTGATGCATGAACACTTAGCTACTACCGTTCTACAGCAGATCAGCATAAAAGACTGTCACATCAGTGAGAAAGGATTATTGCAAGTTCTAAAGGGCTGTATAGGTCAGGGAGAACACCTTGAAGTTAATGTGAAATTCAACTGGCAACTAGTGGATGATGGAGACAAAAGTGGAATTCCTTGCTCACTCCATCTGGTGCCAGCCAGAATCCCAGCAGCAACATTTGGTACCAGCTGCAGTCTGTTAATTGTGTTCAGGGAGAGTGACAAGAAGGGCGTTACAGTGGTTGAAACTGAATGAAACTAAAGCAGGAGCAAATACCTCTGCTTCTGAAAGGGCAAGTTGCTGGCACAGTCAGGTAGTGTTTCTGAAATAAATGATGCATTGCTCAACAGAGAGCTTCAGCTGCATGTGTTTAACTTCAGGTGCAAGGAGAAGCCTGTCTAAGTTAGTAACAATAAACTGCAGTGATGCTTTCAAAATACATAAGCAAAAGAGATTGAAGGTTGAATATATAAATCACTTTTGCAATTCTTGTTGTAGATGTTTGATTAAAGAACACTTGAGATGTTTAGTCCAGGCTTTGGTATGGCAATAGGGCAGCTCAGTTGAAAAAAGGGGGGGTAATTTGGTAGTAATTCCATGGTATATGTGATCATATGAACATAATAGTGGTGATGTTTCAGTTTGACTTGGGAATTGACATAAAAACAGATACCTAGAAGAAATATCACAGTTTATGGATCTACATCTCCCAATAGTGGCCAAACAGAGGAGAAATAAGTGGGCCAGATCTGCACCTTTCTTTCACAGGTCAGAGGAGAAAAGTAAAAAGGGCACAGTTCAGCCTTCCTGTGTGTTTTACATTCTCATGTGAGTCAGATACTTGTGCACCAGCATCACTGAGTTTGAGTCCAAGCTTTTCCAAAATAAGTGAGTTTCATAAGCACTGTGTGACAAAGGCACACAAATCTTTAACACCCAAAGCACAGTGGATAATATCAGGAGGGCAATAAGAGATGAGTTTTAGCTGTACCTTCCTGTCTGGCTCATCATAAAGGATGTAAGATAGTTGGATGCTCTCTATATCATACACTGAAAAAGCACATGCACTTGGCTGAACACCCAATGTACCTTCCTGGAATGCTTTGCTTTTCAAATCTGCAAGCAAACAGCTGACTCTGCATTGCAGTGTTTGCTCTACCTGTCCTCATCAGGTCTGTACAAGCCAGAGGAAAGATGTTGACAAAAGTAATCGATAGAGTAAAGAATGATGAACCAATGAAAAGAATGTGACTGAAAGGCCACGAAGAAGACCACACCAGTCATGACAGTATCATTATTATAATTTTGGGGGCTGGTAAATTAAAGTGCTAGCACAGAAATAACAGAATCAATAATTTAAACCTTGGAAAGTGTAAGGTTATAGAAAAAAAGGCCAAGAGCAGTAACTGTTGTGCACAAAAGAACGCTTTTCTCTACTCTTTTAAGTTTTACCAGAAAATCATCAATCGTGATGTGATCCTAGGCCTGTTTGCAGACTCCTTCAAAGAGTGGTAACACACCACAGAACTAGTGGGGGTGGGGGAGAATGTTTTTATATGTAGCAATTACAGAAGTCAAGATTCTCTTGTGCTGTGTTGCTTTCAGCTGCTTGTGTGACCGTGCACCCAAACCAGTTTACTCCTTATATGACTCCTTTTTCAATTACAAAAAAGCTCAATCCCTTAAATTTGTGTTTTGGGAGTACTTTGCTATACTTGCATGGAAAGCAACTATAGAAGTTTGTGCACAACTTTCAGCTTTGCATTAGAATGGTGTAATTTAATGTCAACTGTAGCAAAGCTGTGGCCTCAGATCTTGATTTGTAAGTTATCCTAAAGGTAATATTTTCATACTTGGAGTTTAGAGCAAGGATATGTCTGAAGGTTTACAAGACTTGTGTAACTGTGCAGGACAGTGTCATTATGGATAAAAAAATGAGCTCTTTTTCAATCTATGACAATACTCGTGCGCACAGCAGATGAGTTTTAATTCCTGCAAGCTGAAATTTCTGCTTCCATTTGTAAGAAAATGAAAGACAATGAAATGAAAGCCCAAAATTAAAGAGGAAGTGAAATATAAATACCGGAGGTGAAAGAGAAACATAAAGAAAAATTGGGAAAGGATATGTAATAACTTTGGGTGCTTTAAAGAGTTATATTGGTTAACATAAAATCAAAGTTATTGAGGCTTGTAAGCATCTCCAGAAATGGTCACTCCAACTCCTGCTCAAGCAGGGTCAGAAGGCAGTTTGCCCAAGATCAAGTCCAGTTGGATTTTCACTGTCTACATGAGTATAGACTTTACAACAACTCTGGGCAAAGTCTGACACGGTTCACGTACCCTCATGCTTAAAAGGAAATGTCTTTCACTGCTAACAGTTGCCTCTTGTTCTGTCACTGGGCACCACTCAGAGCAGCTGAGCTCCCTCTGCTTTATACCTCTGCCTCCCCAGCCTGAACAGTCACAGTTTTTAGAACCATTTGGGTCAAGAAGCCCCTTCAGCAGCTTTGTGAGCCCTTTGCTAGACTCAGAGCAGTACGTGAATGTCTGTCTTGAGTCAGGACCCAACACCCAAGATGTCTCTCAAAGGGGCTGAGTTGGGGGATGGAGGGGAGGGGATGTCTCTCAACCTGCTGGCAGCTCTTCCTGATATAGCAGTTTTCAGGGACTGATCTTTGCAAAAGGAAAAGGAAAAGAAGAAAAAGGAAAAGGGGGCATGCCAGAGATTCCCAAGAGCTCTTGTGTGATCTTGATACTATGATCACCTGTATGTTGATTCCTTAAGTGTGAACCCAGTGCTCACCCTGTCTGCTGCTTTGGATGATTTACATTAAGACCTGGATTTCTGAAGAATGTTTATATTGCATTTAAAAGATGTTTCACCCATTTGGGATTTTTCCAGCTTGTGTACTATGTTGTGAAGAGCAATTGTACTGCCTTGGCTCAGGGCATGTTAGAAGCTCTGTACGTGCTCCCAAGTTGGAAAGGAATCGTGTTTAGTCCTAAATATAAAATTTTAGTTGGTGGACAGGTTTTCGCTGCAGCTTTGGCTTGTCATCCTGCATAATAAGGAAAGTAATGTTTAAAACAAAATTCTAAAACAGTTCTTTCACGGCTGCCTGTGATTAAATCTTGCAGTTGTTTAGTCCCTGCAGTAAACTTCATATGATCAGTTATTGACTCTTCATCTGAAAAGATCAACAGTTGAATGTTGTGCAGAAAACTTCATTCTTTCTGATGCAAAATGCATTTCTGTTGTTCCTAGTTTGTTGTGTCTGAGCTTGTCATTCACTAACATTTCTGTGACCAGAGAATTCATGAAGAGCTGAGTAAAATGAACTTCAGAAAGATCTCATTGGTTTTACAGAAGGATTGGATTCAAACTCTGGATTGGACTCAAACTTTCCTGGAGAAGCTGGCTGCTCATGGTTTGGGCAGATGTGCACTTTGAAAAACAGGCTGGATGGACAGGCCCAAAGAGTTGTGGTGGATGAAGTTAAATCCAGCTGATGGCTGGTCCCCAAGGCTCAGAGCTGGGTAGAGTTCTCTTTAATACCTTTATCAGTGATCAGTATGAAGGGATTGAGTGCACCCTCAGCAAGTTTGCAGATGACACCAAGTTGGGAGGGAGTGTTGATGGACCAGAGGGATCTGGACAGGCTGGGTCAATGTGCCAAGACCAGTGGTGTGAGATTCAACAGGGGCAAGTGCTGGGTCCTGCATTTGGGTCACAACCCCATGGAATTCTACAGGCTCAGGGAAGAGCAGCTGGAAAGCTGCTTCATTGAGAAAGAGCTGGGGTGCTGATCAATAGCTGACTGAATATCAGCCAGCAGTGTGCCCAGGTGGCCAAGAAGGCCAACAGCATCCTGGCCTGTATCAGAAAGGGGGTGGCCAGCAGGGCTGAGGAATTGATTGTCCCCCTTTACTCAGCACTGGTGAGGTTGCATCTCCAATCCTATGTCCAGTTTTGAGCCCCTCACTACAGGAAGGACATTGAGATGTTGGAGCATGTCCAGAGAAGAGCAACAAAGTGCCTGGAGCACAAGTCCTGAGCAGTGGCTGAGGGAACTAGGATTGTGTAGTCTGAAGAAAAGGAGGCCGAGGGGAGAACTTATTGCTCTCTACAGCTGCCTAAAAGGAGGTAGTGGTTGGTCTTCTCCCAGATAACAGGCAACAGAACAAGAAGAAATGGCCACAAGTTGTGCCAGGGGAGGCTTAGTTTTGGATATTAGGAAAAACAAAAATAACTGAATGGGTTGTCAGACACTGGAAGATGCTGCCCAAGGAGGTAGTTGAGTCACCATCCCTGGAGATATTTGAAAGATGTGTAGATGTGTTACTTAGAGACATGATTCAGTGGTGGACTTGGCAGTGTTAGGTTAATGGTTGGACTTGATGATCTTGAAGGTCTTTTCCAATGAAAACTATCCCATGATTCTATATATATGAAGAAAAACAACGGATAAACAGCATGAAAACTGAACATAAATAGATCAGGGGAGAATTTATTTTAATCACAAAAAAATGCCTTAATTTTTTCTGAGGAACTAAGTGTATGTCTGCATTTCATAGAATCATAGAATCAGATGGGATGGAAAGGACTGCTGAGATTATCAAGTCCAACCCTTGATCCACTACCACTGTGGTTTGCTGTGAAAGGAACAAGCCTGTGTTCTTAAGCTTTTGTTATTTTACTTATTTCTGTACTTCAATTACAACTTATTTCAGGATCCCCTAAACTGAGATTTTTCTGTACTTATATGCTTTGCTTGAGTTAACCTCACTTTATTCAAGGCTGAATAACAGCATCTGACATGCACATCTAGCTTTTTCAGATGCATTCTGGTTTTATCACCATGTGTCAAATATTTCCAACCAGCTTGTGTTCTGCAGAACACATTAAACATCCCCATAAAGTGGCTTAAAAAATTATCTGAAACTGGGCTAAACTTGAACTATGAATATATTAATGAAAATCTCAATCTGTTCATGGACAATGTGTGAGCAACAAAAAGCAGCATTAAGCAAGCTAATTATTTGCTTTATGGTTTTCATCTGATGGTAGGGAGTGTCACAGCATTTGGCTCTCTAAATTCTAACAGTAACACAAGCAAAGGAACTTGATTTTCAGTTTTCTTTTCAATATGTCTATTTTTTACAGTTTTTACTTGAGCAGAGCATGGCCAGTCAGTTAGAAGGGCTCCTTCTGCTCCTTCTGGGTTAAAACTAAGCCTGGCTGAAGCATGCATCCTGGCTGTCACTCATGCTGAGTGTGTCAATCAGTAAGCTAAAATGGCTTATAGGTATCTATATAAGACAATATTACTTTTAATTTTCTAACAAAGGGCATTATTCCAGTAGTGGCACCATTCCCAGTATCCCTGTGAGCTTGCCCAGGAGTAAAGCAGAGCTCCTGAATGTAAGTCAGAAAAGGACATTGTTATGACTGGTGTCCTTGATGGAAACTGATATGTGCTGAATTTGCAAAAAGTCTAAGTTCAGTGTCATCCGTTTTCAGTATTTCCCGAACAATTGATTTATTTCACATTATTAATGAACTTTGCAGCAGTTCCACTTGTCAGGCCTACTCTGTAGGGGTCAATAATGAGAGGAAACCTGATGTTAGTGGATCCAGCTTAAGTGATTCTGTCATGCTAACAATTCAATATATCAGGACAAATGTCAGTTCCTTCCAATATGTTAATTCCTCTGATCCTATCTGCATAAACTACAGTCAATGAAATACAAGTTCCCCCTCTAGGATAGTGAATGGAGATTTGTAAAGGGTTTTTATTATTTTTCTGAATTTCTAAGAAATTTGATGAGAAAATGGGACCTCATTCCTGAGCTTCACATGTAAGCTGGAAGCAAGGGTGTGGCTTCACCTGAGCACAAACTGTTGAAGGAATAAGTTTAGCTACCTGGTGAGGTGATAGTAGAGAACCGGACATCCCACTGTATCTGATTTTTTTATGTCTTGGGAGGCATTCCTCATGAACCAAGCAAGAAGAGCTGACTTCTGGCATCCTGTGCTCAGAAGATTAACCCCTCAGGTTAGTGTACATGTGAGACTGTATTTTCCCAGCCTTTCTGGCAAAAAATGTTGCTAAATTCAGTGTCCTCATACAAGGAAACTTGTTGTCAACAAAGTACCCTTGTTAGCTTTGCATTAGCAAGCTTTTGAAGTAGGTGCTTCTACCTCTCTGATCATAGAATGTCAGGCTGGAAGGGACCTCAAGGACCATTTGCTGTCACCAAGACATCGCCTGATGTCTCTTCTGAGTTCTCATTAGCTTAAGCTGAATATTCTTCTACATTTAGTGGTGTGAAGTGCTTACTTGTAGCTCCTCACCTAATGGCTGAAGTGGGGTTCCTATTTTTTCCACCTGGGTTTACCACAGAGATGAACTTGTTTTCTTATAGTGATGTTTTTTGTGCACTAATTTGCCCTTAGGAATGAAAAAATAACCTATGGACATCAGAGGTAGGAATTTCCCTAGGTACTTGTGGGTTGAATGTTACTTGTTATGCTCTCCTGTGGCCTACCTACTGTCTTCCTTCGACTCTGAAGTTCCTACAACATCATAAACATAAAGTTTTGTTTCCACAAGCAAATTAAAAGCATGTATTTGAGATTTCTCTGTTGTTTTTCTGTCACTGCTTTGTTTCCACCAAGACGAAATTCAAAGTGAAGGGGTTTGTATTGTACTTCCTCTCTTCCCTGGATTTTTGAGGTGATGGTCCAGTGTCTGGCAACAGCAACAGAAATGTGGAATATAAACATTTGTGGACACCATGAGGGGAAGCAGTCTTTCCCACAGAGTGTTAAAGTTTCTCAGGACAAAAAAAAAAAAGAGTAGTGACTGCTTTGTTTTCTTGTACTTCCTCTGTGTATGAAATCACTTTGATAGATCTGCAGGAAGAGATTTAGTTGCAGATGGCAGAGGTCAGTGTATTGTGTATTCAATGTAGTCAATAATAAAGTCAGGACTTATGCTAACTGAATGTTAATAAGGAATCGCAAGGACCTTGGAAAGTCATTATGTCTAGGCATTTGCCTCACAATATTATTCCAAACAAGCTCTGGAGGCCAATGCAAGGGGATTTTTAAAAAACAAACAAAAAAAACCCCAACCCCAAAACCAGCTCTAGAAGAGGCTAAAAATGAAGTTTGTGTAATGTGCAGCATACCATCGTAAAGGCAGTTTCAGAGTATGGTTGTTACACAGTGAAGAAAACCATATTACTTCATTAAATGACTTCAACATTCAGTGCCATCCTCATCATCATTTCTCCCCCATGATATTGCTGTCCTGATGGCCTAAGAGGTGATGATGATGCTATGCATAGATATCTTAGCTATGGATATAAAGTAGAAATCACCCAGACTACATTCAGTTGTCAAGATTACAGATGAAATGGACACAAAGCAGAAGTGGATTAATTCTTGTAGATTTTTGGGCAACATTTTTGTTTTCTGGAATTTTCATTTAAGATTTGTGCTCCGTTTTTGGGTTCCGTTTTTTCAAAAGAAAAACAAAAATTCAGCTATAACATGAGTGGAGCCAATAGTCTTACCATCCTAAAAGTGAAATATTTATTACCCCTTACTCATCATTACTCTGCTCCCCCAGCTTGAAATGACCAAAACTGGAAGCAAAGCTTAAAAGTCTAAATCAAATAATTTAATCTCAGTAAGACAAAGCTGTGTTTGGAGGAGTAATGTCACTATGCTTAATGTAGGATCTTAGCATTGCTCATCTTTATTTCCTGAGACAGCTAATGAAGGAAATATCTTTCATGGCATCATCAATATATTCAGTGAGTACACAGCAGATGTTGCTGCCCTGTGACATATGGTTGCCCCACTTCTTGCTAGTTGCCCAGGGAAAGCTCCAGCCTTTATTATTTCAGCAAGCAATGACCAGACTTGCAATATACCAAGTTCTAATCCTTGGCTATGCATGATGCTGCCTCTGTGCCACTGAGCTGGCCTATGCTAGTTTATTTATTGCAAATGCCTATAAAATGCATGTAGCAGGTAGATAGGTCTGTCATAAATCTCAGAGAATTAGCTTAATGTTCTTATTGTTTGCAGACCGAGTCTTTGGGCATCATGCCTGTGTGTTCATTATCATTTGGTCCAAGGGTAAGAATTCAATAGACAAAATGGCTGGTTTTGCAGCAACATTCCAGTATATTTACAGTGGAAAGGACCAGTGAGGTTGTAAATGTTGAGCTGAATTCCATTACTGGACAGATTTCAAAGACTTTGCATAGGGCATCTTAATTTACAACAATTTTGGAGTACTGAGGAAGCTCTGCCCTTGTACAAAAAGACAGACTTGGGGTTAGGACTCTTGATAGTCTCTTTTATAAATACAGTCTAGGCCATGAAGCTGTGTCCACAGTTTAGATGGAGCAGCTTGAAGACCAGAAAAATGTGTCTTTGGTCTGTGACAGGGATTCTTTTGGGACAAATGTATTTTGCTTCTCATCTAGAATTAAGCCTTGGACAGACGACTTGGAAGATCTTGCCACCTTGTCCTCCTGAGCCATGAGTAGCTTGCACACTTGAAAAAAAAAAAGGTTGCTTGTAAAAAATATTAAGAGCTGAAAAATATAATATTTTCTTTATTTGAGACATAACTTCCATACTCTGCTTCTATGTAAAATTGAATGATATGATTCAGGCTGAGTTTGCCCAACCCACTCTTTCATAGATGTGAAACCAGGTAGTGATAGATGTGAGTAAGAAAATCTCCAAAGTAAGAAGTAAGAAACATCTCCCAAGGGCTCACCTTGTCAGTGCTCATCAGAGCAGATGGTAAATACAAATAACCTGTGGAGAATTTTTGCTTTAACCTATGTCCTCCATTTTCATCTGGTGCATCACAATTTAGTTCTAAAATATTGCATCCTTGTTATATTGAAAAAGCCTTCATGCTGATCCACAGGGTAAGTAAATGAATAAAATTTACTAGTATGTCCTTCAAAAAGTTAATATCAACTGCTGTGCCACCATGTGTTAGCACTAAGAGGAACATGTCCGGAGTATTCAGGTATCACAGGAGCTTACCATCTGGTTGAGCAAAACGCTGAGTGACCTCAGCTTCCATACAATTTCCTCAGAAGAGAGAGCATGGAGGCTCTGGGTTGCAAAAAGCTTGTGTTTTCAGTGACATTTTCTTCATTAAATTCTTCCTTAAATCCTGGGTTGGGTTGTGTGTGAAGGGCTATGAGGCATGGAAGCTTTAATGAACATGCACATCCTTTTCTTGCTTTTTTTGCTCTGTGATCCTTCACTTATTAAGGAATTGCTATGTTTCAGAGTTCCAATATGTGAAACTATCTGCATTATCTGACATATCTCTGCACAGAGATTCTGCTCAACCCCAGGCTAATAGACACATGCATGGTGATAAAATGAGAATGAAGTACAAGTTTCTATACTACAATTAACATATAGAAAGGGTATTTAGCTTTGTCAGATCCTGATCCTTATAATGAAAATGTCCTTGTTTTGTTTCATCTACCTTCTGTCTCAGATTAATAATGTATTGGCATAATGGAAAACTTTGCAGGAAGCTCTTACTCTTCAAATCTGTTTCACCATGGGACTGTATGACAGCATGTTTAAGCTTTGGAGATGGCAGCTGGATAGTGTAGTTTCATTGGTTTATTTTTTTAAAAACACCCATCTGATTTTCACCAAATGTGGTTAAAAACAAATGTCATCTGCCCTAAGATAATATAGAGAGCTCTGTCACATGAGTGAAGAACTCAAATAGCCCTATGAACATTTTGAAAACATAGCTTGTGAAAACTAAATCATCTCTCCAACTCCAGTTGTCCAAGACACCTTTTTTTCTCTGGGTATTTTCAGCTTCCACTGAAACTGACCCAGTGGTAGAACCTTTTCCTATTCCACCAAGAAAACCACTGTATTGAGACACTGCAGGATGTGAGGCCACTACTTCATGACAACTTCACGTCTTGCTTCTGAGACCTAGATTATGAAGGCACTGAACCATCTGACTTGTGAGCCTGTGCAGCCTTGGGCAAATCCCCTTTTTACATCTTATCAGTGGGAACTCTGAAATTATCTAGCACACTGCATACATGTCAGTGGCACACTTTCAATAATTGAAGTAGATTTCACTCTTTCAAGTATTAATGTTTTTCTTTTACCAATTAGTAGAGGATTTAAGTAGATGCTCCTCATAGGATGTGGCTTCTTGCCAAATGGAGATGTGAGTTGTGGTAGACTTCATGAGGAAGCAAGTGCATCCCCAAAAAAGCTGCACAAGTGTCCAAATCTGGCATGGTATTCAGAAGCAGCAAGTTGTGTATCAACATTCCCAGCACAAGATTGAAAAGCAAGTTTCAATTATAGGCCTTTTAAAAACATGTGGAAAATGCTCCTGCTTCATGCCTATTGATCTCCTTATTGAAATCAATATTCATATAATGAGGTCTGACACGTTTCTGACCTGTGTAAATGTGGTGAATTCTTGGGGCAGGTGGTGGCTGGGGGAGAAACTCTGGTAATGGAAATTTAAGGATCTGTATTAAAACTGGATGAGACACAGGCACTTGGAAGATGCCTCTTCTGAGGCAGAAGGCACTTCAGTATACTAAAGTTTGACCTTGATTACTTAGATGTTTTTAGATATGAGACAGGATAGTTGCTTATGCAATCACCTAGCAATAGCAATAAAATATATTGAGGTCATAGTTACTTTGCAAAGTTTGTAAAGTTGGCACAGAAGAAAAAAGTGGTTGGCATACTTAAGGTTGGTAAACTTCTTTTAAATTGTGTTAGGAATGAAAGATGTCTCAGGAATAGAACTGGTCTGTTACTGGAGGGGGAATAAAACTGGAGATAAGAAAGCAGAGCTTATTGAGCTGAGTTTCTATTCTGTATTTGCAGTAAAGTTCAGGTGGTCAGCATGTGATGTTGATCTGGCTTTCCGTTCCAGCAGTGTGAGCATTGTCAAAGAGCAAGATTAAGGTGCATGCTTCTTAAGTGGTGGGGTGGGGAATGTCAAAGCCCTGCTAGTTTGCTTTTCAAGAACTGACAACAAGAACAGACTGAGGATTCATTTGATAATAATCTTTAAATATATACTTAAATTGTGGTAGGTTGGAATGGAGAAACAAGGACGGTATAAAGTTAATACACAACTTGGTATCACTGGTAGATTAACTCTCAGAAGGTATTTCTGAGCTGCTCATTCCTGAGTAGTCAGTGAGTTGCCAGTAGGATCCATTGGGGTCGACTCCTGGCTTTGAGACATCCAACACTGCTAATGGCCTGGCACAAAAAAGCAATGGCAAGATAACATTTTTAGCAGTGGGCAGAAACAGAGACTTGGATCACAAAGGAGAAAGTCACTGTGTGGAACTGAAAAATGGGACTATGGGAGAAAGAAAGTTCTAGTAGCAGTTTACCAAACCTGTACTGGATTTTTTTTTACTCCCACTATTTAAAATCAAAATATTTTCCTTAATTAAGCATGCTTTTGACAGCAGTCATATTTGCAACCTTTGTGGAACATACAAGTACTAACTCTGAAATCATTTAATATGGGTTCAGCTTGTCTGCCATGTGTGTCTCCTCCAGATGCTTGAATATGGCACAGTTTCTCTACTCTGTCCATTGAGAAACAAAATGCAAGGGTTTATGTTGACCTGCTGTTAACATCATAGCTATTTGGCTTCCTAGAGGAGGGGCAGATGTCCAGGCTTTTGTCTTGCATAACTACTAATGCTATGGAATGTAAGGAAAAATGCCTTTAAAACTCTTCCATAAAACACGAGGTAGAAGGGGGAAGCAGTTTATTGAAGTGAGGAAGACAAGGCAATTTCTAATCTATTGATGTCGCTATGAGTACCAAATACTGAAAATCATTAATTCCTTCAATGTAATTGGGATGTTTGACCTGGGCCTTGATGGTACTACAAAATAATTATTTTGTTGTCATGGAAAGCAACTGATATGATGTGTCTCAATCTGAAACCTGCCTGGGAATGAGCTAGTTGGTTTCTGGTAAGTTTAAATTCTGCATCTTTGCAGGAAAAAGATAATCCAAGTTTGATGAACTGAAAGAAATATTATTAAAATCACCAGGGAACCACTGATTTGGTGGAAATCTGTATCTTTTAAACAGAAGACAGTAAACTGAGATACCTGACAAGACAAGGGACAATGGGCACAATTTGCTCCTGGAGAGATTCTGATTGAATCAAAAGAAAAACTTTTCACTCTGAGGACAGTCAGACATTGGAATGGTCTTCCAAGGGAAGAGGTGGATTCTCCCACCACCTTGGAAAGTTTTAAGTCTTGGCTCAACAGGGTGCTGAGACATCTCATATAAACTACAATATTAGAAGGGTTGGACCAGATGACCCTTGAGGTCCCTTCCAACCTGACATTCTATGACTTTCTTCTTTAATTCTGTTTCCTATAGTATAAGGACTTCCTTTGCATGATGTTGACTTAAAATGCTGTTTTTCAGCAAAGTCAGTGATAATGGAAAGGTGCTTGAATATATGATGTCAAGGACTGTTGTGAAGACAATCAGGGTTAACTGTACATAGGGAACTGTAGGGATGAAATTTGCACCCCAGTGGTTGCTATTCTACTCTGCCTTACTCAATATTTCATCTTAGGTTTGTAGCTAACATGTTATTGCCTGTCTTCTAAAGTTTGGAGTTGCTGCATTTTTTTTTTTTTGTTCTCCTTACAACAAGGTTCATTGCAGATTGCAGGGAGCTATCCCCTACAGGGCCATACAGATGGAGTCAAGCTTTGCATGTGCCCTAATAAACCAGCAAAAAGCATCTTGCTTTAAAAACTGCAAATGCTAAGCATGGGGTCAGTCTTTTAATTTCACAAATTAAGGGACAAAACTTACTGCAATGCCCTTAGGTATTTTTGAACAGCTTGTGAATGGGGGTATAGGTGTTTAATCCCAGAATCCATTTAAAAGGGCTTAAATCCATACATATGTACAAATGATGAATTAAGCGGATCAATTTTGCCTTATGTGTATTCATCACCATACTGTTCATTAGCTGAACAAAGAAAATAGCTTCAAGATTTCAGATCAAGAGTCTATCAAGGTTTGGCAAGCTGAACAACTTATGCAGGAGCTTGGCCTCTTGGGACATCAATGCTCCAGAGTGACCTTGAAAGCGTGATTTTGCAGGACATGGTGGGCAGGAGTGGCATGGCTGGAGGGCTGTGTGAGCAGGTAAAGGGGCTTGGGTTTGTTAGCTGAGTTGTGAAATCAGAAAATTCTCTGGCTTTGGCCCCAGAGTATAAAAACCCCCCTGAAGCTGAATACACAATGAACTGTGGGAAATGTTAACTATTGCTTCTGACCCTGGAAGATTTCATTTGGGTTAACTTCTTTAACTGATAATGATTTTTTTAGTAGGAGGTTGTTTCAGCATGGGAAACCAGCTATTCAAAAGCATTTTCTTTGTTTTCCAGGAGAGAAAAAATGAGGTCAAAAATCCAAACACTGTTCAAAACACTTTGAAAGTACTAAGTTTTAATTCACGTTAATTCCTAACGTAATAGGAATTTTATGAAATATTTCTACACAGAAGTTTACAGTTTGCCTCAGGAAAAGAAGGTGAAAATTACATGTTTGAATGCTTTCTGGTGAAGATCCAGCTCTGGCAGAGAATGCTTTTCTCAGGTGCACCTGCCTGCAGCTGTAGGATAGCAGGTGGGGTTAGGAATAGGCACTGAGGGATGAATTTTCCCAGTGCTGAGTTTCAGTGCAAATCAAATAAGAATTAAAATGCCATATAAATTTTAATTCAAATACAACTAAATTCCAGCATTGTTCAGAGCTGACCAAGGAATTTGGCTAACTTACCTTGTCCCATTGCCTTTCTCCTCTGGTTTGGACCAGATGAGTATAAAGAGCTCTGTGGCTTTGTCTAGTATCAAAAGTATATACTGAATATAACAACTGACATAATGAGATATTTCTTAGAGAAATAATTCAGCTGGCACAGTGAATTATAAAGCAGTGGACTGACAAATATTTCTATTACAGTAGTAATAATATGCACAGGATGCTGGAATCCAGTTTTAATGGTGCTGTAGTAGCAGCAGAATTCCTTCTGTGACTGGGTTGTGTAAGCTTGTTAGAAGGCAGCATGAAGGAGGAGACAGTAGGAAAAAGGGGGTGAAAGGAAAGATTATTACTGCTCTTGTGTTGATGAGTGTGACACCTGGAGGTGTCACAGTGGAGGATGAACTTTCATCCTGACTGCACTTACTTCTTGCCCCACATTTTGACCTTTGTCTCCAGCTTTTTATCGTGTTTTGTCCAGATCTGAAACATGGAAAGGTTTTTGGGTAACATTTTCATGATATGCTTCTGAAAAAGGATGCTTAACTGGGAGGCCTTGTTCTCACTGGTGCTCAGCTGATGCTGCTTAGCCTGAGAGACAGACACGGTGTTCAAGAAACTTAACTTGAATGTACATTGATGTGAAACATGAAAAACTTTTCCCTGATGTTTTCAAGCTTATTTTCAGAACTAAGTGGTAGAAGTAGGTACTGGCAATTGAAAATGGTCTGTCAAGGTAACAGAAGACTTTTCCATGGAACTGGGAGATAAGCTCAGAAAAACCCCATTATTCTTAATTGTTCCAATGAAGTGCTGCTATGAAGAGGCATTCAACTTGACCCACCAACATCCATACTTTGCAGCTGTGCTACAACTCAACCCATGTCTCTCCATTTCATTGTGTAATTCATTCCACCATCGCTGCAAGTCTGAACTACACTTGTAACCCCAGCTCCCAATATGCTGAATTGGCGATAAAATCAAAGTGGGGGGAGAAATATTTTTTACAAAGAACAGACATTACTCCCTTTTGACAAGAGACAAATGTTTCATTCAAATACTGCATTTCGCATATTGGAAACAGTAATGAATTCTTGTGCACCTTTCTCCCTAGTTCACAATGTCAGCCCTGAGCGTAGAGGCACTTCAGGCTTTTCTTACAAAATTAAATTTAATGTTACACCCTCCAGTGGAATGATGCATAAATCAAGTGTTTGATTTGCATGGACTCTAGTGAAGAGCCCCATTCTGTGCAAATATAAACCCGGTCTTGAATATTATGTCAGGAAAAGGAACAAAGCAATCTAGGGTTTCCAATGAGAGTCTGGCAGCTAGTGCAATTCAGACTGGTATTATGTTGCTCTCATGTCAAGGCTGTTATTAAAATTCTTAGGTTTTACCTCCTTTTTTTCATCTCAAAAGAAAATGTTTTTTTCCTGACCTTCTTGTATTTTGACAAACCAGTATACACCAGTGCTATTTATACACTGTCTGTGAGGAGCTGAGATGGAATTGTGGGAGGTTTTTAGTTTTCTCTAGGTTAAGCAGTGAAGCCAGAAGGATGGAAAGAGTAATGAAACAAGCAAAGATGATTCATGGAATAAAAATGCAAATGGAAAGAAAAAGATTAGGTGGTTGTGTAGACTTTTTGAAAATAGGCTACTTTCCATGTGAGTGTTCAAGAGCCTGGACCAGGTCAGCAGAGTTAAGGAACTAGAAGGCAATAACTGTATGCTGCTTCAACATGTAAACACATTTCCGTTCTATACCATATAAATCCCTCTGCAGGGTTTTCTCATGAAGCAAGGCTATTAGATACTGTGCTGCCAAATATTTAGTACAGATGGATGCTCTTCAATTCTCTATATTGGTTGTGGTTGTTTTAGTTCAGTGAGTTGTAAATACTGTTCCTCACCAACTGCTGAAATTTTTATTGTCAGCCTGAAGTTGACTGGTGAGATGTTGGGTTTCTTTTCAACCAGTAAAATCTTTCCACAGTACTTGTGCATCAGCTGTATTGGGCTGAGGCTTCTCTGCATGTCTAAATAACTCAGTCTCATGTATTCCTTCCTCCTATAACCCCCAACTTCAGGAAAGCTTAGGAGTCTCGTCCCTGTTTCTCAGCAGATGCAGCCTGAGGGTACCCTGCAGGAATTCATTGTACGGGTACTGGATTGTACTTGGCAAGGATCTGCATCTGAAGTTTGCAGGACTCTAGGTGACTATAGTGAGAATGTAAGCAACATGTCAAGATAAAAAGGAAACTGTGATGCCATTGGTGATCTGTTTTCAGTCTTAATTGCATCTGAATAATGCTCTCCCCACCAAACTGTGTGGGTTATATAGTAAGTGGCAGTGTATGTCATAAACTATTCAACCTACTTAGCTTCAGAAATTCAGCTTTCTTACATTTACTCACCTGTGCAGTGATCTAACCTTGAAGAAAATAACTATTGCCATTTTAAAATGTACCATTAGATTACTAATACATTTTCTGTTTTAACAATAAGCATATCATTCTTACCAACTGTAGTTCAGTGTTACCTTTGTTTCCCAACAAGCGGTGCGCAATCACAATTTTGGATCAATCACAAACTACCAAGAAATCAAACCTGAACTTTTTCCAGTTTCTCTTCACTAAAGAATGTAATCTGCTGAGTGTCCTTCTTAACCAACAACAATGACCTGGCTGGGGCTATGGCAGTCAATGGGAGTGTTGGCTGAAGTGACACAACTTGCTGAAGCTTAAGTTCTGAAGGGAAGTGAGGCAGTCTAACTGTTCTGTGAAGCTTTGGTTGCAAGAGGTTAAGCTTTGACTTTACAAGGATCTGTTCAGCAGCATCCCATGGGAGGTTGCTCTCTAGGTAAAATTAGTCTTGGCAAAACTATTTAAGGGCAATCTTCCCAAAGGACAGTCATCTCTGATCTTGGTGTGCAAGATGATTTGCAGTCAAGGAAGGTGGACAGCCAGATGGATGAAATGAGAAAATCTTGCCCTAGTTGAAGAAAGACCCAAGAACATCCCCATGTAAGAGATAGTTGTTCTTCATAGGATCCTTCATGTAAAGAAACACCTCGTTAGTCTATACATAGAGATCTTACCTTTTGATCTGAAAACTGAATGCTAGATAAAGCATACTATGAGTGTCTGCCTGCTGCAAAGAGCAGAACACTGAGTACCACTGTAATTGCTGAGCAACAGCATAAGGCCAGATTTCACTAGGAGGCCAGAAATCTCCTATTACTTACCACTGATGATGGCCTTTGTAAAGATGACAAACTCTGTTGAAGAGAGACTTAGACTCATCAGTAAATAAATGTATTTATGGCCACCTGGCTGTCAGAAGATCAGAGAGTAAAGAACTGTCATGTTTGGAGAAGACCTCTAAGATTGCTGCATCCAACTATCAACATCTTTCCCCTTCCATTAAAATAAAATATATTTATCTATATCATCATGCCCACTGGAGCATGTCCTGAAGTGGCTCATCTACATGGTTTTTAAATACTTCCAGGGACGGTGACTCCACCACCTCCCTGAGCAGCTCTTTCCAATGCCTGCCTGCTCTCTCAGTAAAGAAATGCTTCCTAATATCTCATCTAAACCTCCCCTGCTGCAACTTCAGGCCATTTCCTCTTCTCCTATCATTATTCCCTGTGGAGTCAGAAGCACACAGTCCCCTCATCTAAATCCCTGATTAAGATATAGAATGAAGATGTAGTGTACTGTTGTAAACTATACTACCAAATGGCAAGCATGGTGAGGATACCTGCTTTCAGTGCTCTAAACAATATTTACTTTTATGGTAAAAATGCACAGGACACTTGAGAGGATTGTCTTTTACCCCCATACAACTCCAAGTGACTGTTTTCTTTAAAATCACAACTGAGTTATGGGTAAATAAAAATATATTATTAAAGAAACAGATTTATTAGCCTAAGACATAAACGTTTGAAGTGTAGAAGATCTACCCCAGAGTATGGCACATTCCTAGCATTATAAACTGGCAACAGACTTTTTACTGAAGGGTGAATTTCTAAATAACTTGAAGCTTTTTGCCTTATTTTTCTCCCAGATTGCACAGTGAATAATATCCTTTGTGTAATGCATGCAATGTTTTCCTGCTGTCACACAGGTAGTTACATGTTTAAGTTGATGTTGCCAAAGCCCCTTCATTGGGCAGTTACTATGCAGGTGTAAAATACCACTACTCTTAGCCACCTACATTTTCCTTCAGCTAACATTGTCACTCTGAAGTATACTGAAAGCCTTCTAAAAGGTCAGGCCTTCCACAGTATGACCTTGATACAGTAACTGACTTTGATTTAATTATCTTCTACTGATGTTTATGGAAGTCAATACGACTTACTAATTTTCCTATATGAAGTACAAGTTAAGTGTTTTGATGGATTGGAATGCTTTTAATTGTGTACTTTAAGTTACAAACCTGCCTAAGTGCTTTGCTGAATTGAAGCGTAGGCACTTACTGGTTTGCCTATCATCATCAGTGGTGGACCTTGTAAAGTTACCTACACATTCTCAAGCAGGTGGCTGACATCAGGTGCTTATTCCCTTCATATTCAGTTTTTTAATAAGTGTTTTAACCTCAGCTTCTGAAGCAGCTGCTGTAGTTGGTAGAGACAGCATTAGCAAAAGGGATGGGATTTGAGCAATGAGGAGTAAAATGAGGGCACAGGTTAATCTTTGGACTAACAAATGATTCACAGTATGAAAAAAGTTCCAAATACCAAGTTACCAGGACACGTGGAATATAGGCAGCTCTGTTGCTTCATATTGGTGGGAAGGCTACACTGCAGTGGGGTTTGGTTTTGATTAAGGAGATGTTTTTTTGCTACAGCTGTACAATCAGTGCTAAGTGAAGTAAAAGCTGAATGCCTGTGACCTTGTTTTATTACAGAATTGAGAGTGGCATTGGTGTGATTAATAGTGTACAGTGAACTGCCTTCATGTCTCTTGCCTGGAAGAAAGAGGCAAGATGTGCTGGCTTCCTTGAACTGATGATCTGGTTAGACTGATGAAAATGGGTTGAAGGTAGCACATGGGAAGTTCCACCTCAACATGAGGAGAAACTTCTTAATTGTGAGAGTGAGGGAGCCCTGACCCAGGCTGCCCAGAGAGGTTGTGGAGTCTCCTTCTCTGGAGGCTTTCCAAACCTCCCTGGATGTCTCCCTGGGTGATCCTGCTCTGGCAGGGGGTTGGACTGGATGATCTCCAGGGCTCCCTTCCAACCCCTGACATTCTGTGATGCTATGAATCTGTGCCTTTTTGGCCCAACTGCCTTGGGTGCAAGACAAGGATGGGGTTTCTTTCTGGAAAGGCACGGGACAAGAAAGGCAACCAAGTCTCTAGGTTGGTCATGGGCCTTCTGTATAAACTGAGGCAACTTCCTGTATCCATCATGTTCTCCATCTGTGAAATATCAGGGAACTTCTTTATCACACTGACCACGAGGAGATAGAAAGCAGCAGCTTTAAAAATTTAAAAAAAAAAAAAAAAAAAAAAAAAATATATATATATATATATATATATATATATATATATTGCAATAGAGACAGAGATGTGGGGCGGTTTCCCTGAGCTCGGGAAGCCCAAGGGAGAGCTGCCAGACTCCCGAAAAGAGTCGGGAATCGGCGCCTATCGCGAGAGAGCCGAGAGGCTGAGGCGGCTGCAGTCCCTGGGCCGGGAAAGGGCGGGAGCAGCGGCAGAGCTGAGTCCGCAGCGGGGCGACGGGGGGGTCGGCTGGGAGCATGGAGGGCAAGCTGGGGCTTCGGGAAGGTCTCCCTTTCCCAGGAAGACATCCAGAGGTGGTCTCTGCTCGGCCAAAAGCAAAGTCAAAAGAAACGTGGCAAAGCCATGCAGCCACCTGGGTGAGGGGCGGCGTGGAACCCCTGAGGCTATCGCTCCTGAAGGAGGACAGAAAAGACATCACCTGTGTGCCAGGTGACAGATCTGCTCTGCCTGGTGGGAGGGAGTGGAGAGGTGAAGGACTTTATGGGAATGTGAAAGGGAAGTCAGCTGGTGGAGCCACACTCTCCTCCAGTCCTTAGGGAAAGGCAGCAGATGGAGGCTCCAGGAGAGGTAGAGGATCCCCTGCCCTTCTGTCACGGGGCAGAGGAAGGGGAAGTAGGAGAGGACAGGGGGGAATGGAAGCAGTTCCCTGCTCAGGGCAGCAGGAGAGATCACTCCAGACTTCCCCCACCTTCCCAGGTGTCCTTACAGAACAGATGTGGGGCTCTGATAATAGAGAATCAGGGAAATGAGGATGCTGATGAAGCCCCATCCAGGGAGTTGCTGAAGCAGCCAGCTCCGTGCATTGAAACTGCTCCTGTGACAAGCAAGAGCAGGGCAATAGTAGTAGGAGATTCCCTTCTGAGGGAAACTGAGGGTCCCATATGCCAGCCAGACCCTTCCCACAGGGAGGTCTGCTGCCTGCTGGGGCCTGGGTTAGGGATGGAACCAGGACACAGCCCTCAGGATACTGCCCTCTTCTGATCTTTCTGGTGGGCAGTGATGAGGTAGAGAGCAGAAGCCAGAGGGTAAAGAAGGATTTCAGGGCCTTGGGATGACTGGTCAAGGCATTTGGAGCAAAAGTTGTGCTCTTCTCTGTCTCTCCAGTCCTGGGGAATGAAGAATGTGTGAACAAGAAGACCTGAGAGATCAATGCCTGGCTCCAAAATTGGTGCTACCAACAGGACTTCTTTTTTTTTTATCATGGGTTGATTTAGAGGGCACCAGGCCTGCTCACAATGAGTGGGAAAATTCTGTCCCACAGGGGGGAATGGGTACCAGGGCGAGAGTTAGCAGGCATCATGGACAGGGCTTCAAACTAGACTTGAAGGGCGAGGGGGATAAAACCAGTCCCAGCAGTGATGAGCCTCAGGGTAAAGGGCCAAGGATGGGGATGGAGTTGGTAGCCCAGCTCGAGTGCATCTACACTAATGCATGTAGCATGGGCAGCAAGCAGGAGGAGCTGGAAGCCATTGTGCAGCAGGACAGCTGTGATGTAGTTTCCATCACAGAAATGTGGTGGGATGACTGTCACGACTGGGATGCTACAATGAATGGCTGTAAGCTCTTCAGAAGGGATAGGCAAGGAAGGAGATGAGGTGGTGTGGCTCTGTACATTAGGGAGTGTTTTGATTGCAGATACCTTGATTCCAGTGATGATAAAGTTGAGTGTTTATGGGTAAGCATGAAGGGGAAGGCAAATAAGGGAGATATTGTTCTGGGAGTCTGTTATAGATCACCCAGCCAGGGCAAGGAGGCTGATGAAGTACTCTATAAGTGGCTGCTGAAGTCTTGCAATTGCCAGCCCTTGTTCTGGTTGGGGACTTCAACCTGCCACACATCTGCTGGAAATATAACACAGCAGAGAGCAGGCAGTCTAGGAGGTTCCTTGAGGTATCTGGAAGATAATTTCCTGCTCAGGGAGGTGCCTCACTGGACCTCCTGTTCACAAACAGAAGGACTAGTGGGAGAGGTGATGGTCAGAGGCCATCTTGGGCTTAGTGATCATGTATTGGTTCAGTTTTCAATTCTTAGGCTATGTAAGAAGGGGAGTTAGCAAATCCTCTACCTTGGGCTTCTGGAGGGTTGACTTTGGCCTGTTCAGAACACTGGTTGAGAGAGTCCCTTGGGAGATACTCCTGAAGGGCAAAGGGGTCCAGGAAGGCCCTTCAAGAAGAAAATCTTAAAAGCCCAGTAGCAGGCAGTCCTCATGTGTCATAAAATTAAAGGATGGGTTAAATGGCTGGCCTGGTTGAATAGGGAGCTTTTGATGGGACTTAGAGGGGGTTCCCACCTTTGTACGAAGGGACAGGCAACTCAAGAGGAGTACAGAGGTCTTGTTAGGTTATACAGTGAGAAAATGAGGAAGACAAAAACCCATCTGGAGCTCAACTTGGCCACTGACAGAAGAATTAGGCTCAGAATAGATAATGATTTTTGCCTCAGCAGTTTTCTTCTTAAATTCCTGCAGGAAACAGCTGCAAGATTATTCAATGAAACAAGTATAAAAGGTACCTCCCACTTAGCTCTCTGCTTTTATATTCAGTCATGAAGACTATGAGTTGGAGACAATTGCTGTGGCAAAATCCAAGTGTAGGTATTTGCTGTCCTTGTTAATGGGAGAAAAATATAGTATAACATTGGCCTAAAGGTTCCAGCTGTGATTTCTTTGTAGCTTGGAGTGCATTAAAACAGCTTCAGTCAGCAAGATAAGTTAATTTTTTAATGACTTTTATAAACTCTTAGTCTGAAACTTGGGAACATCTCTTTTAGATTAAATGTTTAAATCCTTTTAGCTCATTATTGCCAAGCATCTAGAGGTTTCTTTTGTTTCAGAACAAACCTCCAAAATCTATAAAGAAATTCTGTTTATGACAATAATTGTCAAAGGAATGATCAGCTAATGTGAATCTCTAAGGTTTTTAATGGTTCTCATCTCTACAATATTAATCTAATAGAGGAGAGCTGCTTTCTCTTAATGTAAGGCTTCTCTGGGTGTGCATGATCACCAGTTGCTGTTCCCTACACTTGCAAACACTTGATGGAACAAATTGACTTGTCACCAGTCATTATTTTGTTCTGCCAGAGCTGTTGCCTCAGGCAAAGAAATTGAAGAAGAGGACATCCTTTTCTTCCATGAAAGTGCACAAGTCTGAAACTCTGGTCTGCTTTGAGAAGCCAAAATTGTAGTGCATCAAGAGAAACAAGAGGGAAAATGTGGCTGAGGTTTCAGGTGGGCTACTTGACTGTCACAATTCTGCTTCATTCTCGTGCAAACTTTATGTGCAAAGTTAACTTTACGCATACCTGTCTTTCCTCAGTTGTATCAAAAAATGGATTCTCTCTCTGACAACTAATGCTGGAGTTGCCCACTGTGTTTCAGTGAAACCACTCTCCTGTGTATAAAAAGCTGTTTTCCTTATTATGTTGCTTGGTTAGTTTTTAAACCAAGCTATTTCCCTTTTGTTTTTGTACTTAACATACAAAATGACAAACCAAAATGGCAACAGTGGAATATTGGCAAATGAAGTATCAAGGACTGTGTCTTGCCCCTATTTAAAGGATAAGTTCAGCTAGAGATTCACTGAGTTGGATGCCAACACTGTAATCCCCCAAAGACTTTTCCAGATCTGACAGAATGAATTTTGTAGCTTGAAATAGTATCTTTAATCAATCAATAGCTATAAGTGGGAAAAGTAATACTGATGGGGAGAAGGTGGCTTTTCCTTGTCTGATGAGAATCTAAGACTCAGATGAGTGAGTTTATTAAAGTCTAATATTATATTTTCTCCTAACTACATCAGTTAATCTAATGAATTATATTGTTCCACGTCCAAACCTTGTCTTGCCTTATTCTTTACACCAACCATTACAGTGGGCTAGCTTAAACAGAAATTGCTTGGGCTTTTTTGCCACGTCAAGCTAGATGAGATGGATTCATCTGTTCTTTACGGTGTCTGGAAGGATGATCAGCTATTTTAAGTTGTATTCAGATGGATCACTGGCAAATACTTTAGGATTTCTCTCTTAAGCACCAACAAGTTAATACAGCTAAGGCTGGCCATTTTTCTATCAGTTGTTACAAAGTAAGAAATGTGTGTATGAATCGTCTGTTGGAAAGTGTGATGGTTACAATACCAACCTCAAAGTAATTTAATTTTTCTTTCTGATATTCTCAGATGCCTTCTTTTTGTGTTAGTTTTGGGTTTTTTAAAAGTATATAAATGGTAACCCATGATTGCTATTTCATTGATTTGTACTTTGTAACTAGATCTCTTGTTTGATTGTGCACCAAATAAAAAAAACCACAACTGTTTCAGACTGAATGCAGAAAAGGATGCAAAGGTTTTACATGGCACTAAAAAGAAACACTCATATTTTTGTGGAAATAAGGTTGATTAGGAATGTTTATTCTGCTTTTGTTTTCCATACAAGAAGTATCTCTAAATACAATTGATCTGACCAAGCATGACCGCTGCTTGTACTTTACAGGAGCACTTTTTAGAAAATTGAAGACTTGACTAGAAATGTACAGCTACATCCTTTTGTGCAGAAATCTGTACCTGCTGCATGCTGCTGAACAATACAAAATGTGTTATTGATCATATACATGATTGGATGGAGGTTAGTGGAGGGGATACCCTCTGTAAATTTCTTTGGATCCTGCTAAATGTTATTACCAGTGTGCTACAGGAAATAAGTGAGTGTAATGATTTTAGAGCGGAGATATTGTTGGCTCTATCAAAGATGAAACACTGCCTGTGTTCCCTTAGCAGACTTTACAGTAGTGCCACCATGAAAGATCTGAAGATCATTATTTACTGGAAATAAAAGAACAAGTCAGAAATCGATTACTATGACACTAGATTTATGTCTCCATTGCACTCTATATACATCTCCTATTTGTTCTAACTTCATGGAAAGGTATTTAATACATAATGGAAAGAGGCTTTTGCTTTTGATTTATTTTTTGTTTATTATTTTGGGCATTCCTTGGAGAAATTCTGGAAATCAATACTTGGATGTAAGTGTGCCTGGATGCAGGTAGTGGGAGGCAGTGGCAGTTGATGTGTCTGTGTATTTTTTGCACTGTTGTGAGTGTCTGGCATATGGAGTACTCTGTTGTCACAGTAGTAGGTGCTTAGCCTAAAAGGGGAGAAAGTTGTATTTCTTCCATCATCTGTTTATGTAAAACAATCTAAGAAGAGTAGGTAAGTCTGGGCAGTTAAAGCTTGGAAATCAGTCCTGTAGTATTTAGTTGCAAGTGTAAATATTTGTTGTATCAAGTTGAGAGATGAAGACAAATGTTCTTGATGATGGAAAACATGAACTCAGATTGTCCTAAAACAAGGCAGGACACAGGGGGGATGGCAAATGCTGAGAAATTATAAATGAAGTCACAATTACAGCTCCTGCAGTCGTGTGGTAAAGGAAAATGCAAAATACTGCTTTTCTTAAGATAAAATAGTGGGATTAGTTTTAAATTTCCTAAAGCTGGTCATGTGCTGCAGGAAGCTGTGACTGCACTAGACCTTACTTAAGTTATAGAGGTTTGACAGCAGAATCAGGCTATTGCCCCTCAAATAACTTTTGGTAAGATGTAACAGGTAAGCAGAGGACAAAACAAGGACAGGATCAGCCACAGATGATCAACAGGATCACTGCCTTGCTGGTGCATGGTAAAGCACAGATCAAAAGCAATGATACTAAATGTCACCACCCAAAGGGCCACCCAAAGTAGCCAAGAAAGAGCAAAACACACCTTGGGTGGTGGAAAAGGTGGAAGGAAGGGAAAGGTCTCTTAATGTCTTCTCCCTCCTCTAATTTAAAATAAGGAATTCGAATATATGTTCAAATTATGCCATGAGTGAATAGAGTCTGTGATTGACTTGTGGACAGTAAAATAGTCAAAGATGGTTGGTTGTGTAAAACAGCACTAGGCTTCACTTGGGAAAAAAAATATCTACTTTTCCAGTCCAAGGACAACTCAGAAACTTGCATGCTAATGTAAAGCATTAAAACCCTCCTCCTTCTACATAGATTAGTTTGTGAGAAGGGGAAAAAAAAATCATGCTGATTTCCAGGCTGAAATGCTTATTCCTTTTATTCCTTGTTTGTTTTCAGTCATGAATAAGAGAATCAGGTGACCAAGAGCAAGAGTCGGGTTTTTCTCCTGTTCAGCACTGACTCAGATTCCAAGTATTCTGTGTGGCTGTGCTGTTCTGAAAACAGCACTACCTCGCTAATAAATCTATCAATACAATTTCTAGCTGATGTATATAGCTTTATGAAAAAGAGCCAACATCAGCTGAACAATGTGTCTTCACTGGGGCTTCCTGGAGCAGCACGATCAATATCCTCAGTTAAGTTTATGAGGATGCCGTGAAACCCTCTAAATGCAGTGGCATTCTCTCCAACCTTTCTTGTAGCCCATCAATTACAGACAAAACAGTCACTCTTGCTGTAGAAACAAAAAAAATCTGTCCTCAAGTAAAGAGTTTTTTTCTACTTTTCCTGATGGGAAGTAGGGGGAGATGTTTGTTTTGCAGGAGCTGTTCCTTGCAAAAAGAGCCTAAGGAAAAGTATTCTTGCTATTCTTCACTTCTTAATATTTTATTTCTGAATCTTGTCAGGTAAGTCAAGGGTATTTTGAAGTTTGTGATTGTCTTCTCCAAGCTGTGAAACACCCTCTGGTGATAACATAATCTGTACTGAGCTGGCAGAGAATAAATGAAACTCAGAAAGTAGGTACCGTGTTTCACTGTTGACAATTTTCTGCTTTGCTGTCAGTCCTTCTAAAATTAATCTAATTTTTCCTGAAGAACTCAATGAGGTTATGAAGTCAACTGTGAAGGGAACACCTGCCTTGTGTGTGCCTTGATGTTCTCTGTGCTCCCTGAGTGCACAAAGCTTCTCACATACTTGGTTGTATGAACACAGGCAAAGAAAAAAGCCTTGGTGTAAATGGGTTGATATTTCTCTATTCCAGCCTTAGCTAGTCAACAAGATTCAGCACTGTTGTGTGTCTCAGCCTCTTTGGAGCAGAGCTTTTGGAAACTTCTTTCATTAATGGTCAGTTATTTTGAAAATTGTCAGCATTTACCCAGGTGCTCTGACAAAAAGTTAGGAGATATTTGGCCATTGCTGAGCAGTTTTAAATGCAAGTCTCCAATGTTTTATTGAAAAACTATCACCAAATGCATATGTCTTCATGTCTATTTGCAAAGTTCAGCAAAAAATAAAGGGGATGGAAGGAGAGAAGGAAACACAAAGTAATAATCTTTAAAAATATGGTGGAAATGAGTAAACACCTTGTTCAAAAGATTCCAAAGCCAACAACTTCGGTATCCTCTTTCAAAAAAAAAGGCAATTTCTAACCCTGAATTTTAAATGAAAGATTTCTGGGCAGAGTAAAATCTTGCCCTGGGGAAAAACTGGAGAAACCCTCTATGTTAGACTGGATACGAGTGCAGCAGTGATGTTCCTGCCATATTCCCCCTGTGAACTAAAGGTTTTTGTCCGGTAAAACAACTTTTACTACTGTGACAATTAAACTCCTATACCTTTTTTTTTTTTTTTTTTAAGGCTGTACCCAAAAGTCAGCAGCTGCTGACTGTCAGCAGCTGTTGGGAAGATTTCGTTTGGGTAGCTTAAAAGGACAGGGGAAATGCACTGGAGGGAAGGGATTTATGTAAATAGCACGTGTGTTGATAGTAATTTCATATGAGATCTTGTTGTGTGTCAGGTTAAGTGGAAGCCGCTGTTTGTTAATGGCTTGCCAGCCTCATGATTCCAAGAATGGATTTATTATGACTTACTCCTCTGAGGACAACTGCCCCATTTGCTTTGCTTCACTGTTTTTCTACTTAGGGAAATGTGGCATCAAACGTGATGCCAAAAGCAATCGGAGCTATTCCCAGGCCAGGAAAACAACTGCCTGGTCTCTTCTGTCAGTGCCTCCCAGGGAACCTGCTGCAGCACAGCTGGACCTCTGCCCTTGCCCTCTGCCTTGCCCTTGCAACAGTCCTTCTGTCTCCTCTAGTTGGCTTTTTCCAGAAATAAGCCACAGACAATTGGATTCCAAACAATCCCAACTTTGATGTGTCTTTAAGGACCAGATTTTAGCAGTTAATTATCACTCAGTGGATGTTGGTACAGGAGTGTTGGATGGGGCTCTCAGCCCAACCACCTGATGGTAACTAAAAGGAGTGGGAGAGAAGGCTGTAAGAAACTCCTCTGCTTTGATCACTGCACCTATCACTGTGGCCAACTCGTCCTACTTTCTGGCTGCTCATGCTTCAGGGAATAACCACATTTGTATGATAACTGTACTGCCTGGCATTACTTCTGATTAAGTGATTAAGGTACTTCTGGAACTTCTGGAGTCAATGAGAGCAGGACACGCATCCTATGACTGTGTCAGGAAAAAAAGGACATCCTGTTATTATGCTCTATCAACCCAACTTCAAAAGGGAAAGGTGTAGAAGTCCCTCCCCAAATGGCACATTGTTTATTTTCTTGATTTTCTTTAGCTAAAGGCAAACCTTAGTTCTAGAGAATTTTTAAATTTATTTCCTTTCATTTACTGGTTTTAGGGTGAGCCATAAAATATTTCAGCTCTTATCAGCTTACTGTACACAAGTTATTAACAGAGTTAAAATAGAAAATTAGTGTAACCAAGTTCAGCACAAAGGACTGCAGTACATTTTGCTGATACATCATGAGTGGTGTATCTGTGTGTGTATCTCTGCATGGGCATAGATATTTTTCTCATCTACACTATCATCTTAGCATCCAGAGCAAATGAGAAAATTAAATTCAGTTCCAGAAGGGAATACATACTGTTTGTCTGTGTTAGAAGCTTGTCCGAGTTCCAACTTGGATTGCTTTTGTCTATTTTGATTTTTGGTGGGGAGGGAGAGACAAATCTGCTGTTCAGGCAAGGGGTGACCCAGGCTTTGTGCAGCACATGAGAGGAGGTGGGCTGGTATGTGGCAAAACTGGATGGCTGCTAGATATCTGCACGCATTTCAATGAAATTCTCTATGAATGTAATTGAAGAATCACTACATGGGTATCCTATTTGGCTGAAAATCCTTTTAAGCATCCAATCAGAACGCAGGAAATCACACTGTGCTGTAGGGAACTGGTTGCATCACATAACATGATGGCTGCTTTGGAAGTGAAAGACTTGTGAGTTGCTCCTATCCTTCATGGTGAATGTTTATGAGTACTTAAAACAACTGATCTCAATAACTGAATAATTATTTGATATAACTAATTTGAATAATTAATTTTCTAATCACCAGAGGCAGTAGTTTAAAATGAATACTGTGTGGATTTTTGGTAATGTTTTATAATTTCAATCCACAGGTAAAAACAGTTACTCTTGTAAAGACTAAATTATCCCTGCCCTGTTGTGACTGTAGCAAGTATATAATAGTGCCTCTAAATAGCAGAGTGAGCCCCTTCCTAAGCTTGTCTCCTTTTGTAAACATGGAGAAGACTACAGCAGAAGTCCTACTATGTAGGAGTCCTATGGACAAGTCCAGGGGCAGTGGGCAACAGTTGCTCCTGGGGAGATTCTGTTTGAACACCAGAGGAAAATTTTTCACTGAGGACAGTCAGGCATTGGAATGGTCTCCCTGGGGAAGGGGTGGATTCTCCAGTTTTGAAAGTTTTATGTCTTATCTCGTTTGGGTGCTGGGACATCTCATATAAACAATATTAGATGTTTCCTTACCTTCCTTAAGGTCCCTTCCAATCTGATATCCTCTGATTCTATGAATCTATGAATTAATTTCTGTGAGTTAAAGCAATGGGTCTTTGACAGTGGTAACCCAAGTCTTTAGATCCCATTCATGTGACCACCTGGAACTGTTGTCAGTGTGCTTCAAGGAGGTGTCACCTCTTGGGTGTCTGTCTTGGGTGGGCTACATGTGCTTCTTGTTGGCTGCTGTGCAAATATCAGCTGATGCATTCTGCGGACCCAAGGCACGTACAGCTCAGCACGGGCTCACAGCTGGGATGGCTGCAAATGCTTGCTGAGCAATTTACCTGCTTGAAGTGCATCTGACTCTTCATGTCTTGGGCAATATTTTTAAAAGCAGAGGTAGGAGGGTGCTGTCAGTGACAGAATAATCCTTTGTGTTGAACTATCTGTTACCTATTATGAATGTCTTGACTGACATGAGCAATACCTAAACCCTGCATCTTGGAGCAAAAAGCTGGACTGTGCTAGCAGGAGCCCAATGCTTTCATCAGGGCCTTTACTATGTATCACTGTACCTGTGCGTAGGCTTCACTGCACACGGAGGTCTTTGCACATACTTGTGAAATGACAGTGAGGATGTAGTTTTATAATCCGATGGGCAGCAAGCACGCACTGCCATTTGAGGTGTAGATGTGGTGTACAATTTTCAGCATACAAGCATCTGTTAGAGAAACTAATAATAATTTACCTCCTGAGATATGGTCCCAAACAGGACCAACACGTCCTCTGCACTGAAGAGCAATTCAAGTATCATTTTGCCCCAGTGGCTCCTGCAAGCAAGAGATAATACCATAGTAGCAGCTCCAAAATCCTGTCATTGCCTAAAGACAGCAGGATTTGCTAAAGGATACTTTTTTGAGAAATGATTTCTGACCTGGAAGCACAGTGTAAATGAAGGTAACTCTTCCCTGGCTTCCTCTGCTTGCAAGCATTCAGTTCAGGACAAGTATCTGTGGTACCATGGTCTTAATTCAAAGCCTTTTCTAAATAAATTACAAATAAAGCCAGTGAAGAGTTAAATGCAGTATATATTCGATTTCAGTGATGAAGCCTCTATTTAATATAATGAAAAGCCTGGTTAAATTGCATTGCCTTCCATTAGCTCCCCTCTTCCTTTTTTTATAATTGTTTCTAGGGCTCTGTGTATCTCATCCCTGCTGGGACTTTCCTCCTACATTTATTCAAGTGAGATTTCTGCTTTCAAACCGGTACCTTTCATCAATCTCCTATTAATTAGCCAAATGCTGCATCATATTATACATCGATGCATTTGGTTGAGCTAGTGCCATAATGAGAGGAGGGAGCACATGGTCTGTCCAGGCTCCTCTCAGGAGCTGGTCATTGGTATTCCAGGATAAGTCAGCTTACTGTAATTTGAAATTGGTCTGCTGTCCCATTAGGAATCCTCCTGATCGATACCAAGTGAATTAGAGTTTCAGTGATCTGATTAACTCCCCATTATTTTCTACCCTGGCTGATTTAGAATGCATGATGAGACAATATTCCAGTTTCTTTGCTTTATCCCAGTTTAAATGAAATATAGACATCTGAGGAAGCAGTGGCTGTGCATTTGATTTGGCTGTGCTTGTAATAAAGTCAAACACTGTAAGTGTCTGCCTCACCGTGACAGCAGGGATCGAGGGCTGCCCGCCCCACAGAGAGGAATGGCAGGCAGCTGGGGGGAACAGGGCTTTTTCTCTGCACTGCTGCTCCTTTCTTGTTCCTCCTTTTGGAGTCTTAGTTGAGCAGAGCTGGCCAGATGGTGCTCAGTGACACACGTCGAGTTGGAAGATGGCTGGACTGCTTGTGGTCCTGTGCAAGCAATGAACTTGATGAGGGGGTGTGTTCTGAGTGGTGACCCAAGGTGCAGAAGTGGAAAGGTCTTTGTGCAGATCCAAATGTGATATGAGCCAGGGACAGGTCCAAGACCTAGATGATGTGCAACATATGCTCTGAATTCATCTACATTCCTGGTATTTCTGCCATCCTGAAAGAGGGAAGTTGGGAAATGCAATAATTTTTTTTTTAGGTCATAAATGCTTCATCTTCAGGACACAGATGATTATCTTGTGTTGGCAGCTTATAGAAGCATTCCCTAAATGGAGCTTCCAGTTGCTGTTTTATTGCAAGTATAGAACAGAATGAAACAAGACCAGAAAAAAACCACCATATTTCCTTTGAGTCTGGAAGGTAGTTTTTAAGGAGAAAGATTGCTGGCTTTGGTTCATCTGCTAATTATGAAGTGAGCAGGTCTTACTTATCTCTCTTTTTCGTTCTTAAATTTTCATTACCAAGATAAAAATGTGTAGTGTTTTTACTGTCAATTTCCTTGGCAGTGCACATAAATGTTGGCCTGGGGAAATGGTGGACAAAGAGCAATTCCAGCTTGCTGAAAAAAACATTACAACCTGGTAACTGCAACACTTGCTCTGCCTCAGTGTTCACTGCCCATTTGTCATGGGAAAGAAGTAAGAGAGTCGGAACAGATGTGAGATTGTAAGATATTTCAACAAGGCAGTCCTAGCTCAAGAACTTCCCCCTAAAAAGTCAGGCTTTGCCAGATAAACATACAAAAGACAAAAAGAGCAATGTTTCTAATAATTCTTTGATATTTAAAAAGAGGATTTGAACACAGAGCAGAAGTGTCTCGATTATAAAATGCACAATCTTAATGTCCAAGTATTAAAAAATAATTAAAAAATGAGAAAATTAATTTGAGAAAGCTGCAGGTGCATTTATTTTGGGACACAAAAATCTTGTTTGTATTCCCCTTCAAGATGTCATAGAGTTCTTGTCCCTTTAATGTATTTCAGGGCATAAAATAATGAGCAGTGCTCCACATTTTCTGTGCTAATAGGCAAAAGAAAGGGTCATAATCTGCTTAATGTGTGCAGTAAGTGTATTATTAATTTCTGTCTTTTAAAAATGAATATAGATTTGCTGAGTAGTACATGTAATACATAAATACATACATTAAAATTTAATGTGAGCATGCTCTACCTCCTACCAGTATATGCTGACATAATTCTAGTATTTCTTCATTGCTGCTTCATAGACATTTTATAGGGTGGTGTGGTTTTTTTTTTTTCCAAATGAGAACGGAAAATAGAAGACTTGCAAGTGCTGAGAGTTTAAGTGGTCTGTGGAAGTGTACCTGGAAACTTGGATTTTCAAGGTTCAGCCTTTGCTGTTGCTCTTCAGAGGTCCTGGGACAGGACACTACCAGTGGGGGATGGTAGAGCTCTACACGTAGCCCACTAGAGGGTGACAAAGCCTAATGTTAGGAATGTGGAGGTGACACGGTCCCCTGGGCATCCTGGTCCAGAGCCTTTGGCATTCTCCTTGCCCTCTTGAGCCATGTCACCTGATCCACCTGCCTGGCTTAAATTGCCCATGGCTAATGTCTAATGGCATAAACTATCCCTGCCTGAGAAATATGAGTTGAGTCTTCAGCTGATGGGTGGTAACCTCCTCATAGCTTCCTGAGGTGAAGGAAACTATTCATAGTCAAGTGGTGCTAAAAGTTATGGGAAAAATACTGGGACAGGTGCAGGACAGCTGATGCCAAGTCACAGTACCAAGTGCAAGGGCTGAAAGCCCTTTACATGGTCACTTTGCCAGCAGATGAGAAGATGTGGGAAGATGGTCATAAACAAATTCAGTGAGCAGTTGGCCTATTCCAAACCTGCTGGAGCTGATGGGAAGGTGAGCTGGTGACTTGGCATGCTCTTGATCATGACCACAGCAGAAAGAAATGCAGCAGTGAACCTGACTGAGCCTTGGGCTGGAAAGATACCCTGCAGTGAGCTGTGGCTGCAGTGCTCTCAAGAATGTTACCTCTGCAGAGAAATGCCAGGTAACAGTGTGATGCATGACAGCCCTGTGGGAGACATCTTACCCTACAAAATGGCTTTTACACTAGAAAGCTACACCCATTTTGGTAGTTACTGTGCAAGTAATAAGACTAAACGCAGGTTTTGCATCCTGTGCTTGATGCTTGGAGTTGGAAACTCCAAAACCTGTCAAGCAGCAGTGCTGAACTGATCCAGTTCATTCTTCCCACGTGGGCTTCCATGGCTGAAAGTAAAGATACCACATTTCTGGTGGTGAAACTGGGCATGCAAGGTCTCTGCTAGATCTGAGGTAGGAGGAAATACCCTGGATACCAGACAGCTACCCAGGAACCAGGGGCTGAAGTGAAGAAGTGAAGCCTCACCTGACTTGCATCTAGTCCCAGCAAGCTGTTAGGTGCCTGCCTTGGGTGTCCTTTGCTGCACACTTACACACGAGGCTTTGAGAGAACAGCCCAGCCCACCTTGTAGTTTTTCACTGAAGAGATGCTTCAGTGAGTTTTGCTTCTCATCTTGTGCTGAGATTTCTGTAGTGTTTGCAGCATCATTCAGTGGTGCTGGGAGGATAGGTTGGAGATGAAAAAACCCAAATTTCTGTGAGCTGTGTGTAGCTTAATGTTCAGGTGCTGTGGACCAATTCAGTGTCTTGTGGGGGATAAGGAAAGAAAATGATGCAGAGAGAAAAAAGTTTTTGCGAGCATTTGTGTAAAATGTTTTGCTGACCTAACAATAGAATAACACAATAATCTAAAAAAACAAAAAAAGTGTTGCAGTGGTATGAAATTACAATTTAGAAGGGCTCATCATCTTTGGAACTGTGCAACTTGTGAAATCCTAAATAAAACTTTGTAGGATTTGCAATACATTTGTGACAGATCTCGGGCTTGATTTACTGCTTCAATGTTTTATTATTATTTCTGAGAAACCCATCTAGAACTCTATTAATTAAAACTCAGACTGACACTTTGGCTCCATAAGATTTAGGAATTAGTGTGATTTTATCTCATTAGTGCAGTTATTGCTGTGTTCGTCCTTTTAATTAAGCATTAAGTCCCTCCAAGGTGAGTTTTATCATCCCATAATGCATCTGGGCTTTCAGTACTTGTCTAAATACACATTAGGGGATGACAGCCACTTTGGAGAAACCTTAATTGTGTTCTCACTGGAGTTTGATTCTTCCTTCTGTCTATTTTTGGATGGTAGGTCTTATTCCTCATGGCCTGCTGCAAGTACGCAGGAAACGTACCATGGTGGCAGTGATGTCTCATGTCAGTGCTGCCCTATGTGGGTAAGAAGGTTGAATTCAAAGGACTTGAGGAGGACCTGAGCTGAAGTCTCAAGAGGTCTTCCCACTGGTCATGGTGACCTTTGGAAGGGATCCAGGCCATAGTGTTGGGCTGAGTGGCTGGTCCTGCTGGAGAGTGGGTGACACGATGAAGGGTGCTGGCAGTGGGCTCTGCTGGACAGTCAGATAAGCCTGAGAGCAGCTGCTGAGCCTGGACTTGGGTGCAGGTTAAAACCATAGAGCTCAGATCTATCATGGTCTTCAAGTCTCTGCTTCCCATCTGAAATACTGAGGGATGAAGCCTGAGCTTCTGTGATGCCATTTTCCTGGAAATGAAGGGTTGTCTTGTATGTGTAGATTGATAGATGTGTGGTATATACGTGTGTGTATACAATGTGGATTAAAAAAAACAGATCCTTCTTGTCCAGAAGAACTTGAACACCACTGGGTGAAGACATAAAAAAGCAATGTGCAGTGACCAAAGTGTCTTATAATGAAATGATCCCTGCAGATCCACTCAGCTGCACATACCAGACCTGTAAGCAGGAGGTTTTGCAGAATGTATGTATTTACAGCAGGAGCAGAGGTGATATCATGAGCCTAGTTCAATAAACCATTTTGCTGTCACCAGATGGCAATGTAATGATATTTCATAATTATTTTTCTTGGTATTTCACTGCCAACTTGTGATACTTGGTGTTTCTCTATAAACCCTCACTAAAAGAGCTAAGGACTCGGTTTTCTGTTGTGGTTTTTAGTTTCCATTTTACTTCATTATTGCTAACTTCTTTATTTAAATAGTTTTAAGGAGCGCAAGAACTAAGAAACAGATTTTGGGATGGATGTCAGCCTTGCAGCTTCAAACTTTCCAAGTCATCTCACGATTGTCATGATTGTTGTTGCTGTAAGCATTAGTATGTGAATTATTCATTTTTGGTAAATGCATTGTGCCTGTAAAATGAAGGAGTTGGGCAGCAATGCAGATTTTTCTCAATAAATAGAAAATGTTAAAGAAGGGAAATTTTATGGTGCACGTCAGACTAAGCACTCAGAAATGAGGCAAAATTATTGCTATTTGCCTGAGATATGTTCTTTCTTATTTAATGAGAACTGTGTGTGATTTAATAAAATTAAATTTGGGAGTTTGGTTAACATCTAGAAAATCTCTGAAAAAAGAACATCAGGCTTCTCAGCTACTACTACAAATCTTGGATAGTCCTGTGTTCTTCATTCTAAAAAAACCATAAAATACTTGTATTTTAGTTAACCCTAGTACTAAACATACTTTAAGATAAGCAACACTGGTGAAAACTAAACTTGGGCATACTACAGGTGTAGCAGTGTCAAAAAAGTTCATCTTCCATGTGCAGAGATAAATGAAGTGAATATAAATTTCACATGGAACCCTCATTCCTTCCTTTTGTGACTGTCTGACCCTGAAGAGCTTAACACTTACTTGTTTTCCATCTTTTTTTGGTGATGCTTCTGCCATTGCTTTGGAAGGAATTTTAAACTGTTTTTTCTGGAAACATCACTTCAAGTCTGAGCATATAAAGACAATCAAAATAAATCATAGTTAATTACAATGGGTAAAATCTTTTTATAAGGAAAATACCTTTTTCACAGTCAGGTAAATAGCACAAAATATGATTGTGCCTCTCAGAACTGTTCTGTCCAAGCAGGCTTATAGCTGAGTAGAACCTTCAAAAGCAGGGCAGCATGTGTGCTTCTGAAGAGCAGCAGTGACCCATGCAAGAGCTGAAGCCATTGTTGCCTCCATCCTTTCCCCTGGACTCTCCTCAGGAGTCAGTCAAGGAGCCTTAGTGGCAGTGGACAGTGTGTGAACAAAGATCCTTAGCTAGAAGCAGACCTGCTCATACCTAACCCCTCATCTGAACTTGAGCTTCAGTCACTAGGTCAGGTGTTAAAAGAAACATGGCTGGCCCAAAGAACACTGTCTCTTCCTGCTCCTGAGACTTCAAAAACACAGGAGTGAGCTGCAGGGAACATCTGAGAGGAGGGAACATGCTACCAGCTTGGTGTGTCACCCAGAAGGGACTGCAGGAAGGCTGCAGAACAACCTGTTCTGGACTCTGTGCCACTCCACTTAATGTGAACAAATCCCATGTTCACTCTTGTGCAGTGCCTGGACCCGTGAACCATGAGGTTGGTTTCTGTCAAAATAACTGGATTGCAAAAATCACCACTGTGATTCTGGCACACAGTCTTCTCACTTTCTTCTGAACAACTCCAACCTGTACTTGCAGCCCAGCTGAAAAGGCTGGTGTCGAGAGGACAAACCTGTGAGCCATGGCAGAGGTTAGTTGTAGGTGAGTGGTTCTGGGAACACACCAGTTCTAAATGTCTCATTTAAAGGATTTCAGTGTCATTTGGGTACTTGGTGTTGCAACCTCTTTGAAAGACAGAGCCACATGTGTGTTTTATATAGATTCACCACTCAGGTTTTACATGTCGGCTGAGCCTTGAGTTCAGTTTGGGTTTTTCTGGACAGATTGCTGTACTGAATGTGAGGGTGCTGATCCCCACTGCCTGATTCTTTGACTACTCCTGGCACTTTGAAGTTCTAGTCAGAAAGACTGACTGGACTGCAGGTGTAAGCAAAAGGTGTTCTCCTGAAGTGAATTGAATTGTGCTTGCATAAAAGTACCCTGAGGAGAGACTGGGGCATGTATAGTATTTTAAGCAATATGGAGCATTTCTGATTTAGTGATACAAAATCTATTTCCCTAAATTTCAGTTTTCTCCTGTGTAGGCAATTCTAGTGCTCTCCTTTGTGAGAATGATGAGATTACTCTGCACAATTGCAGTGAAGCTGTAGTAGAGGTCCAGGTGTAGGGACTCACCCTCTCCTATATAAAGAGATTATCAATTCTGAATATAATCTGAAGAAAAGTTACCTCGCCCTGCTTCAGTAATGAAAAGCCAAGTATTTTCTTAACAAATTACAAGAAAAGGTTTTTTATTGTATGAGAAACCCATCCTACTGCTCTGCAGCAGGGTCAGGAATCACCTTTTGATCCCAAATGCTCAAGTTTATAAATTTAATAAAAAAGATTTTAAAAAAAAGCAACAAACCCTGTGCAAGTGCTTATACCAGAAGCAATAAATGCTGATTAGATCTCACTGTGTATCGGAGTCCCTTTAGCTTGCACCAGAAGGGAAAGCTTTGGATGAGATAAAAGCTCCAGACAAATGTTGGAACGTATGAAGCTGAAAGCCCCATTCAGATTTCACACTGTTTAGGAAATTAAAATAATCAAGCATGCTTTCTGTCACTGTCCCCTCTGTGCCTCCATCATTCATTCTGGCTTAATGGAGGATGTATCTACACTACCTCCATTGCATGGCCTGGGTGGCAGCATGCTATCAATGTAGCTCATCTGTCTTAACCTATAAAACAGTGACAAGTCTGAACCAAACAATGGGGCACCATCAGAACATCAGAGATGCTTCTAGAATTTGTGTTTTTGTTTCCCCAGGTGTAGACTTAATGAGCTCTGATTGATACTAAAATGCAAGTTATCATTGTGCAAATGTGACTGAGGACTTACTGAAACCTGAAGCTAAGCCTTGGGCCAGCAGCTTTCACTTGATCATTATCATGCATGAAAGAACAGGTTGCACATTGTCCTCTCAGTAAGAAGCTCCTCAATATGAACGAGAGAATCAGAGCTTTAAAATTCTGTGGCTTTTTTTAAAAACGTTGTGAAATGTTCTCTATTCGCTATGCAATTTGAAAGATTGGCATGACTGAATTTGAAAGATGAGCACATTGTTAATTAATTGTTAATAAATAATTTTGCATTGAATTTTCTTGAACTTCAGTTGGAATTTGGACAAAAAAATTTCCATCTGTTTGCCCTTTCCATTATGCCTATTATGTGAAGCTGGTGGGTTTATAGAATATTTGTGTTTTTTTTTTATTTATTATAGTCATAGAATCATGGGATGGCTAGGGTTGGAAGGGACCTGAAAGATCATCCCATTCCAACCCCCTGCATGGGCAGGGACACCTCCCACCAGCTCATGGTGCTCAAAGCCCCATCCCACATGGCCTGAGACACTGCAAGGGATGGGGCAGCCACAGCTTCCCTGGGCAACCTGGGCCAGGGTCTCACCACCCTCAAATTAGAGAATTTTTCCTCATGTTTAACATAAATCTCCCCTCTTCCAGCTTAAACCCCTTGTCCTGTCTCTCCATGCTCTCATAATAAGCCCCTCTCCAGCTTTCTTGTAGCCCCTTCAGATATTGGAAGGTTGCTCTGAGGTCACCTGGGAGCCTCCTCTTCTCCAGGCTGAACAACCCCAACTCCCTCAGCCTGGCTTCACAGGGGAGGTGCTCCAGCCCTCTGAGCATTTTTGTGGCTCTCCTCTGGACATGTTCCAGGAGCTCCATGGCCTTCCTGTGCTGGGGACTCCAGAACTGGACACAGTACTCCAGGTGGGCTCTCACAGGAGCAGAGCAGAGCAGAGGAGGAGAATCCCCTCCCTCGACCGCTGTCTCTGCTTCTTTTGATGCAGCCCAGGACCCGGTTGGCTTTGTGGGCTGCAGGTGCACATTGATGGCTCATGTTGTGCTTCTGCTCCACCACCTCCACCCCCAAGTCCTTGTCCTCAGGAATGCCCCTAGTCCTTTCTCCTTGCTGTATTGATGCATGGGATTGTCCTGACAGACAAGGTGCAGAACCTTGCACTCGGCCTTGTTGATCTTTATGCAGTTTGCACAACTCCACCTCTCCAGCCTGTCCAGGTCCCTCTGGATGGCATCCCTCCCCTCCAGCCTGATGACTTCACCACACACTTTGGTGTCATCAGCAAACTTGCTAAGGGTGCGCTCCTCAGCACTCCGTGCCACTGACAAAGATATTAAACAGCACTGGTCCCAGCAGTGAACTTTGGGGAGCACCACTCGTCACACATCGCCATTGGGACAATGAGCCATTGGTCACAACTCTTTGGGTGCCACCATCCAGCCAGTTCCACATGTAATGAGTGGTCCAGCCATCAAATTCATATGGTTCCAATCTAGGGACCAAATTTATTTAGGTGTTACAAATCTATAAAAAAAATCAGCAAGTATGTTGAATCACTAGAGTACTGGGCTCATGTATTACAGAGCCACTTTCTGGCTGAAAGACTTCCTCACATCGAGCCAAGTGCTCAAAGCTTTGGGTCCTTCTGTACCACATGCTTCCAAGGCTTTTCACAGTCATTTCTTTCCACTGCAATTGGACAGCAGCCCAATTTGTCACAGAATAATGATTTCTCTCTTTTGCCTACACAAAATCAAAATAATGTATCTTTATATCCAGTACGCTTCCTCTGGTATTCCCCTGCTCTGTGCACCACTGAAACGTAGATTGTGGTGTCTCCCCTCCCCTCCATTAACATTGCTCCCATCTAAGAGACAAGATGGAGGTTGGAAATCAAGCACGTGAAAGGCCAGGCCCTGGCTTAGGGATGGTGATTCCTGCTGACACCATCCATTATGGCCCAGCAGCTTGCAAAAGAGCTCTATAAACACAACAGACAATTCAGTAATTATTTGTTTTTCTGATCCACGATATTTTTACCCTCAACTGTTTTGCCACCAAGCCTTTGTGTCATAGGGAGTGGGCATGATCAAAGGGAGAGTGAAGCAAACTGGAGCGTGAGAATGGTTTTGCTCATGCTGATAAGCCAAAAGCCTCCCAAATGTCTAGGGACCACATGAAAACCACATGCAAAGCTGTTTAGATATTTAAAGATATGCACTTGCATCTTCTTGCAAAATTATTCCTGTGTGAAGGTCTGCTTTGACTTGTGTGTTCCAAGGTATAGCTGTAACCTGGATATTAGGCCATGTCGTGTTGACCTGGAGGGAAGCAGGGAAGGGACATGACTGCAGCAGCAATTCTCCAAGCCTTAAAATTGGAGCTCTTTTTCTCAGAGAAAGAAAGTTTCTCTAGAAAGCTTACCTTTCTTCTGCTTCATGAATGCCTACATTTTGAAACCGGAAATAGAAATATGACCCAGCAAACTAATGTTCTGGATTTTCATGTATTTTCTGAAAATTAGGTTTTTGTAGCATGCAGTTTTTCCTTGAAAAGGGAATATGTAAATGTAGCATCCTCTGCTGGCCACTGCTTGGGCAAGGTGAGGTCTCACAGCTGCTTAGAGCATTGCTTGCTCAGCAGGAGCTAGGGAGCCTTTAATTCCAGAAATTCAAATCCCTTCATCCACAATCCTTGAAGAAGCAAAAACTTCAAAGATGGTGTAGGGGATGTATACCTGAGGGAACGTGGTCCTTATGCAGCTCTTGGGGAGGTCTATTTGGAGCAGCAGGGTTGGCTCCTTAAGCTGGAGCAGGTGAGTGTTGTCTCACTTCACAGACAGCATCAACCTAGTAAGGAAAAAAGTGTGTAATTGTTTAAATTCAAAAGTAACCACAAAAGAAGAAATGCTTGTCTGAGAGGATAATATAAAGTGAGTCTGACAGTCACTCATAAAGGACGGGGTATTAAAGCCTGAGGTAAGGAAGGGGGCATTTTTATGTGGCTGCAATTTCAGGCACATGCCAAATAGTGCTACAATTTGGATACCTTCCAGCAGAGATGTTCACCAACCAGAGTGCAGAGTTTGACCTCTCTTCCCCCTACCTCTCTAATTTCTGGGGAAAGACAAGTAAATATTTTACAAGAACGTGTAACTGGAGTAAGCAGAATTGAATTTGGACCAGACGACCCTTGGGGTCTATTCCAACACAACATTCTGTGAACTGGAGCAGTTCAGCAAGCAGTGTGACAAATCCTGTTCCTGAGACAGCCAGGATTTTAAAAAGGTTATAGGAGAAGCCCACATCCAAGCTACAGCTGAAGGATGCTCTGTCCAAAGATCATTTTTCTCCAGACTTGATCCTGTCAGTCACTGAAAGGGGCAGGTACTTGAATCTGAGTGGGAGACGTGGAGCCCTGTGATGCCTTGTACTGTCAGGCTGGCAGCCACAGTGGTAACACCTCTGTTAGGTACCACACACACTTAAAAAAAGTGAATAAAGGAACAGCCTTTGCCAGTGATTTTTTTTTTTTCCCCTTTGGACACATTGCTTGCTACCAAGGGGTGCATCACAACGTGGAGTCTGAATGCAACTCTTGAAATATTTTCTCTTCCCTCCTGACAACTTTCTCCGTAGATTTTTGCTGCCCTAGGAGCAGCTTGGTGTTTGTATTAGAACAGCAAACAGTTCATCACTGGGGCTGTAGATTTACTGTGCCTGTTGTTAAGCATACAAGAAATAAGATGAATTCCTGCTTGCAGCCAAGTGGGGAAGGAAGGGCTCTGGCTATAGCAGCATCACTGTTGGATTTTAAGGGCATCTAGGAATACCTTAGACAAGGTCACCGTGGAGATCTGTGCTGGAATCAAGGGTGTTTTTAGCTAACCTGAGTCCTTCTCAAGTGAGGGGGAAGCAAAATTCCTGCCAGCCAAGCAAAATTCCTGTCCCCTAGAGTGGGGACTATGGAAGCAGTCAGAGATTTCAGGGATCTTGCTTACTGCTGCTACCTCTCTTCCCTATCTTCTTTGCTTTTTTTTCCTTGTTTGTTTCTTTATTTTTTTAGACATTTTGTATTTGTCTTAAACTTAACAGATCCAGAGAAAGGAGAAATTAACATTTTCATGGCAAATATTTGTGAGGTAGAACAGCTAGTTCTTTATTTCAGTAATCAGCATCTCATTTCAGGTCCTGTAAAGTGTATAGCATCTTTTACCCAGATAACCAAGCTGGGGCCTTAATTCCTATCTTTCTAAATCTGTATAGTATTGCCTCATTCTGACTATCTGAGACTGCTTTGGGGCAGAATACATGACAGACATTGGTTATTTTTCTCATAAATTTGAGGGAAATCTGTCCAGAATCTCAGGTCATGCCAATTGATTCCGTTTGCTTCAAGTCGATGATGAGAAACACTTGGAGTCAGGTGGAAATCTGGACTGTTGAGCTGGAACCTGATCTGTGCTGTTTGTTTTCCTCTGGTTTATATCAGAGGGAGATATATCACTTCACCTCTGAAGAAAAAAAGAGATGTCTTTGCCCTTCCTGAAAAAGAGGGTGCCAAATTTGCTTTTGCAAGTTTTGAATTAAAAGGATGGGAGAATTCATTTTTTGAATGAAAGTGGAAGGACGGGCTCCTGGACAAAGTGGCTTTTCATTGAATTTTTGGTTGCTCAGACTCCTCTTAGATGGAGAAAGTGAAGCCCATGTGAACCTGCTCAGTTTAGCTGATGTGACAGTAAGGATGTAGCTGCAGTATCATAAGGCTCACCCTGGTATTTCTGATCTCTAAACAAGCTGAGGGATCTGTGTCTGTATGGTGTGCTGCAGTGTAGATATAGATGCTGGGGCTTCTGCTTTACTTCCCACCCACTCCTCTTGGGGACCATATAAAAAGATTGTGAAGCAAGTTTATAAATAATTTAAAGGCAGATATATAAAGCCTTTACTTTTCTTTTTTCCTAAACTGGCACTTCTTTGCAAATCCATCTGTATGAAAAATATTCCTAGCAAAGTTCATACAGGGAAGACTTAAAGTTATTATTAGGCATATAAATTGACTGTGTCCTCATTTATATGCAGGCAAATTTCTTAATTTATTAATCTGATTTGCATAGCAAATTATGGTACTCATTGTCACTGAGAAGTCTCATTTCAGGAAGGTTTTAGAAATCCTGTAACTAAACAGAAATAGAAAAAAATACCTAGATATCTGTAATCCTTTTCACTTTCCAAAATATTTTTCTTTAGAGTGAAAGAAAGAAAATGTATCTAACACAGGAATTTAAAACTTGCTTGACAGTTGCTTCACAAATCCATATTTTGTTTTCTTGAATTGTATTTGGGACAGAGGAAAAAGGTTGTTGGACTTTAAAATTTGAAGTTCATGAGGTGGGAAAATCACTTAGAGGAGCTGGTCTGTGGCAATGGAGGAAGCCAATTAACCTGGGCCTTTTCAATCTTTTCAAAATTACTCAGTGTCTACTGAATTACATCTTGGCCCCATTTTGCAGTCAGAAGGATCTTAAATCAGGAAGACCTTTCACTGTTAGAGCAGTGGTAGTGTTTTCACATTTTATCTTACAATGTTAGTCAAAGGTTGGACTGGGTGATCTTGAAGGTCTCTTCCAACCAAAGACATTCTGTGATTCTGTGATTTTCTGCAAGCTCACCCAGTCTTGGACTTGAAAGTCTCTTCCCTGGGTCCATTTACTCTAGTAACAGCTGGGTTTTTGAGGCAACACATTAGCAGCTCACAATTAAACAATATCAAAGCTAATCTGAGCTCAGGCAGATGAAGGACATTAATGATAGTGAATTTCCTCCCTTCTACCCTCTGCTTGTTCAGTTTTTTAAAAACTTCAATTTACTTTAATCACTCTTTGGAGATGTGGTTGCTGGAATTGTCTCTTCTTTGTGGTGTCCAGCTGAGAAATTTTTCTCCCATCTTGCTGCAGCAAAAGGGAAGAGAGTGTCAGCCCACACATGCTGCAGATGTGCAAGGAGGTAAACTAAAGGGAGCAATGACAATTAAAGAACATATGGTCAAAAATAAATCTGTACAGTAGTGCCAGTTCATATTAATCACAAGATTAAGAATAATAGCATATCTGTACAAGTAGCATGCTAAATCTCCTATTACATTTACTACCCTTCATATATATGGATCTGTATGTTTATCAGGGTGCCTTATATAATATACTATATGAAGTGAGGGAGGATTTATAGTACCTTTTGTGTAAATGGACCTGATAAAAACTGCAAAAAAGGCACCATAAAACATTAGCATCTGGAAAGACGTATGTCACTGGACTAACACACACAGAATATGTGTGTTAATGGATGAAAGAATGATAGAATTAAAGTTTTAACTTAGTCAAACCATAGTGTTCTGGGCTTTTTATAATTCTGGGTAAAAATGTAGTCTATAAGTTTAGCACTATAAAGAGTACTTATGCCCTATCATGGTTAACATGTGAGATTTTGGGCTTTTGATAGCAGGTTTTGCTTTAAATGTAACTTCATACATTTTTTAGATGAGTCTGTTTTGTTCTGAACATGTGTGCCTTGGAGGGACTGAGGAGCAGGCAGAACTAAACCAGACAAGTTGTTCAGCATGCAAGAGGTTTTTACCAACCAAAACAATACTGAAGCAGATCTGCTTCTATTATTTTTGTTCTGTTAGGAATGGGCAGGGAGAGGACAGATAACCCCACCTGTAATGTAGCATTACATTGATGGCTGTGTCCATGATAGGAGGAGGTGATCTGGATTGTAAACTTCAGGTATGCATATAAATTTTGGGAAGTTACAAGCACTGTTTCAGGCCTTAGGCTTTGAAAAAGGTTTTCAGAATGGCTGTTCTCCCATCATCTGGAGTCCAGTGTGACTCTATTCTATAAAACTAAGAAATTCAGGGTCTTCAACCCTGATCAAATAGAATGCATTTTTCCTATGCATGAAACTGAAGTTGCTGTTACCTTGGTTCCACAGAGAAGACTTGGAAATAGATGAGTTCCCCTAGCCTCAGGCTAAGCCAGAAAAACAGATGCTCTGTAATAACTGAGAGATTTGTGTATACTTAAGTCAAATTCCTGTCCTTAATATCTTCCTGATTTATTTCTGTATACCTATTTTAGTATTTCTATCTTGTACAGTTGTTTATGATGACACATTAATTCTACCAAAGAATATGAATCACAGAATACATGTGGTTGAGAGGGACCTCTGAGATCACCAAGTCCAACCATACACACACAACAAGTTAAAAAGCAAACCCCCTGCAGCCTGGGCCACTGGAGCATGTCCTGCAGTGCCTCATCTACACAGTTTTTGACTGCCTCCAGGGATGGTGACTCCACTACCTCCCTGGGCATCCTCTGCCAGTGCCTGACAACTCTCTTGGTAAATAAATCCTTCCTAATATCTCGTATAACCCTAACCCTGCTGCAACTTCAGGACATTTCCTCTGCTCCTGTCATTATTCCCTGGGGAGAAGAGGCCAACACCCACCTCCCTACAACCTTCTTTCAGGTAATTGTAGAGAGCAATGAGGTCTCCCCTCAGCCTCCTCTTCTCCAAACTAAACATTTCCAACTCCCTCAGCCTCTCCTCACAGTCTTGTTCTCCAGACCCTTCCCCACCTTGGTTGCCGTTCTCTAAACTCACTCCAGCACCTCAATGTCCTTCCTGTGGTGAGGGGCCCAGAACTGAACACAGCACTCAAGGTGCAGCCTCACCAGAGCTGAGAACAGGGGCACCATCACTGCCCTTCTCCTGCTGGACACACCATTCCTGATACAGGCCAGGATACTGATGGCCTTCTTGGCCACCTGGGCACACTGCTGGCTCCTATTCAGTTGGGTGTCTACCAACACCCCCAGGTCCTTTTTTGCTGAGGAGCTTTCCAGCCAAGTCTGTAATGTTGTGACTGAAGGAAAGGACCCAGCACTTGACATTACTGAACCTCATAGAATTGGTCTCAGCCCATGGATCCAGCTTGTCCAGGTCCTTCTGTAGAGCCTTCCTACCCTCAGGCTGATCAGCATCTCACCCAACTTGGTGTCATCTGCAAACTTGCTAAGGGTGCATATCAGAAGGCACTGAACTGTTATAGTGGTATTATGGGTTCCCGATACTTTTTTTTCCTGTTGTTCATGTCAGAATGTCTTCACACTGACAGAGGTAAGCATCAGGGCCCTTTGGAGGGGTGAGTGTACACTGCAAGTGCCCAGCCAGCTTTTCTTCATCTGAGTCTTACTTTTTGCCTTTACCAACTGCTGCTGGGAGTTCCCATGTGTGCCTCTGTCTGCAGTTCTCCTTTGCAGAAAGAACCTTATCTGGAAAGAAATATAATGCATACACAAAATATTATCAGAAGTAGAGGATGTCCTTGTGCCTGTCACTGGCAATAGTCTCACCTCATTTATAAGCTTGTCTCCATGTGGCAGTGCCTGCCAGGGCTGGTTTGTGCAGAATAGGAATGAAGCTGCTTCAGAAGCAGTGAGAATACTGGTATGGGGCTTGTTGGAGAGACACTTCATCCAACAGGAAAGATAATAGAACTGCTTTTTTCTTCTTAAGTCAGCTCCTAAAATAGAAAACTTTTTGACTTCATATTTCAATAGATGTGAAATTATTTTTCAGCCTTGCAATTTACATGGTCTCACAAATCCAGTATGCAAGAAATACCACAACTCTGACGCTGCCTATCTTCTGCTCTGTCACCAATTGCCATATTTCTTTTCTGCACCCCTATTAAAAAGTCAGAGTAAGAGAAGAAAAAAATTAAAATTCCCTCTGTTTGAAGCCTGATCAGTTGAACATCTCAGGTAGTGTCTGATCTTGTGTCAGGTTTTTGAAAGTTACAAAGGGAATGTAACTTTCCTTGACTGAGAACCTTATCTTTTAAACTTCATATAAGAGCACCTGCAGGAAACTTTCTATGTAGTCTTGACCACTGCTTTTCTTTAGTTGTTCTTGTCAGCACCAAAATGTTTCTGTACACCTAACTGAGACTCAATGTGTTGTGTGGTTGTAGCTGTGTTGTGATTGTGGCAGGTCTGAGCACAAACCCAATGGCTTACATGGGCTGAGTTGCTCCAGCATTCCTAAATCCCTCAAACCAGAAGCAGCCACTGCACTGCTGAAGCTTTCTTAGGTGGACAGTAACTTTCTGCAGGTCAGCATCTCATTTTTCATGTCCAGTCTTTGTACTTTCCAGCTTCCTCCCAACCACATGATCTTTGTGCAGCAGCCCTCCAGGATATACAGTTTTGCATCTCAACAAGGAAGGAGCTGATGATGCTGTGATGCTGCATGCAATATAAGTTTGCCAAGCTTTTATTGCTGTCTGCGGGGGGGTTTCTTTGGCTTCTACTGGAAAGTTTACTGAGCATGGCCAGTTCTAGGATGGGCCGGTGGTGACACAATTAAAATACATTATAATATAGCATTATAATGGGATGTCTAGGTACTCAGAGACTTGGAACTACTTTAAGTATCTTAAATAATGTGGTGATGTGCATGGGAAGGATTTTTTTTTTCTAGATGATTGAATTCATAGAAATGTTTTTGATAAGTTGCCTTTGTGTATGTGTGTGATAGCTTTTGAAAAAGTATTCTTTTAAGAGTGTCAGTTCATGCATTTAAACATGGTGGATGCATGGCTTTTTGTGACAGGCTGTGCAGAACTGGGACCTGGTGGAGAAAATACGATTTTGTTCATGAATGGACTGTGAATCAAAACCTATTTCTTCTCCCTTGCTCTGCTCATTGCTGCTGACTAATTGCAATTCAGCTTAGCTGTGTTTCCTGTACCCAAGCTGAGCAATATTTGCTTTGATACGAAGACAACCCTTTGTACAGTTCCCATGCCCAGGCTGAACTCTGCCTCAGGATGGATGAAACTACCCCAGGAGGGTCCCTCTCTCAGTATCTGTGAACTGGGAGAGACTCCTTCACTGGAGAGCATTAACCAGAGCTGTGAAAATAAGTTTGGAGCTTCATCTCCAAGGGTCTGACCAAATGGAGTTTTTTGGGGTGTGATGATCAGCTTTAATGAAGCTGAAAAGGGACTCTGAATGCTGCAGAGGGCAAAAGGGTAAGATGTGAAAGTTCCGTGATTATTTTCAATTGAATTACAAATATTTTTCTTTTACAAAAATAATAGGTACACAAATACTAATATAAGTGCATGTTTAAATAGCTAGAAAGGTCACTGGTAGCCAGAGCATTGATCTGTCTGTTTCTCTAGACATAGGTGAAATAACCTCCAAGTTATTGCATTCAGCTGGTGCTCTTGCCTGCAGCCTCAAGCAATATCCAAAGCTGTTTTGACTGCTAAGGCTCCTTTTTTGCTTCCTGTTTATTCACATCAGCTGATAGTCTACATTTCTTCTCAGTCTTTCTCATAGTCAGTGCAGCTCTTAAACAGACCTACCTACCCTGGTTAATTTGCAGTCCCTTGCTGACAGCTGCAGTGCATGTCATCATGGAGAGACAGTCAGAAAAACTGGAAATTCACAGGTTTGAACTATGAAATACTAAAAAAAATATTTCCCCCCCATGTTTGTGGAGTGACCGCAGTACGCTGGACAAAAGCAAGCTGATTGCTTTTCCATGTATTTATGTACCCACCCTGCTTTATGCTTCAGCATGGTCAAACATGCTCATTAAGAATTCTGGACTGCTCCAGAACATTAACATGTAATTAATATGTAAAGGTGAAGATATCTTACTGGTGTTTTTATAATGCAATATCATTTGTATAGTGCAAGCACCTGAACATCATGAGAGCCTCTGTTCCCAGCTACAACTATACTCCAAGTAAAACCACCAAGTTCCTCTGGAAGTTACCGGGCAGCTTGCAGGAGTTGAGGTTCAGATCTCTCACTGCTAGCCAGCTGTTTAGTCTGTCACAACCTTCTCTACCTGTGCTCCAGCATCTGACATAACCCCTTGGACCTCACTGTTTGCCACTGAACTCTTCTCCTCCCCTTGCAGTGGAGTTCCCTGAGGTCCTGCAGTTAGTCTTGAGATGCCAAATGCGCTTCCTCTCCCCAGCCTTTCCTCCAGAAAGGTATTGTTTGAAAGTAGTGTAAGCATGAGAAATATGAGGCTTTGTCTTTTTATTTGTACCCAAGCACATCCTGCAGTGTAGTGGAGAAAACAGAGAAGAAAAACATGCTTTGTTCTGTACAAGGCACCCTGTGCTTTAAACAGGCTCCATCAGCTTATGTTTAAGTTAGCTTATGTTTAAGTCTGTCTTGCTTAATTTTTAGGGGAGTTGCTTTGCAAATGGAAGTATCTTGCAAGGGAGCAAGTAACAATACTTGTTTCCCAGTCTCTACAAGTGATTCAGACTCTTCTGTAGGCTATATTGGCCTTCATGTGAAATGGTGAACTTCCCTGTGCAGCAGAGGAACTGGGTGACAGCCTCACATGAAGCAGAAGTAATATTCTGTTGAGATAAATCCGTGCTCAAAGTTAGTCCTGAGTTTAAATGCCTTGTAATGCCTGCTAAAGCTGGTGATGCCTGGGTATGACCAACAAGGAGCTGTCTGTACAGAAGACAAATTGAGTAATGGTTCTTGTCATGGTATTGGAAGTAGTGTATTGATTCCAAATTGTGAAAAATCATGAAATGTTTTATAAGCCACTATATTAAAACCAAAACCAACCCAAAATAATTTTTAAAATCCCAACTAAAAAAAAAATAAATCCAACCCACCAAAAAAACCCAAAACCCAACCAACCAACCAAAACAATGCAAGCTAAAACAAACGCCAAAAGTACAAAAAAAACCCCCTGTGGAAGCGTTCATAGGTATCCATTTTCCAGAAGGATTAATTGAAGCACAGGAAAGGTAAGCAATCTCTCATGACCTGGTGAATCAAAACATCTTGACATGCAACTCAGAAGCCTCTTTAGGTTCTCTTACTCCAAGAGTAAGACAGCTTGCTCTGAAAGAAGGTGTCTGGCTTCCTGCTTGACATGAAATTAAATGACCATGGTGCTCTGTGCTTTGTACATCTGTTGTGTAATATGCTTTGCAGAGTGCAGGCATCCAGTGCAAGAATGCAGATGCTCCACTACTTGCAAAAGTTAATGACAATTATCCCAGTCTTTGATGGCAAAGCAAGTCAGAAGGGCTCTCTTTTCCTCAATCCATCATGCCACCCAGGGCTTGCTGAGTAATACTTCATGACGGGCTGGTAAGAAAAATACACAAACTCATATGCTGGTGTTGCAAATCAATTCCACAGCAAAGTCGAAATAACTGTTGTACCAATAAGCAGCAAGGCCTATGAAAAATACCAGCTTTCTGAATTTTCAACTTGCAGATATTGGGAGAAGCCATCAATCATGTTAGAGAGCTTCCATTCCAGCGACGTTGTTCTTAAAGGCACACCAGATGAAATCAGACAAGACCAGAATATGCAAAGCTGCACACCCACCCCCTTCCCTGGGCTTTTTTTTCCCACTTTCCTTCAATCCTGGTTAGGTATGGGAAGGGACTTTTTTTTCTTTTCTTCTGCTTTTTAAAAGTGAACCTGTACCTTGATAAAAGCAAGTATACTGGTTAAGTTTACTGTCAAAATGAGTAATTAAATGCTTCACAAATGGCTATTAATCATACATTAATGAGATATTCTCTTTCCTTTGGTGACTAGAGATTCTGTGGCAATTCTCTCTCCTTGGTACCCCAAGCAGGCTAAAAGCATCCACAACCCAATTAATCTTACTGCACCATGGGGTGTTTGAAACCGCTCACCAGCTGAAGAGAAGCAAATAGCTGGGATGTTTAAACTGTCCATATTTCACTGTGTAAATTCAGAAGCACTTGATCATTCCTTCAAGCATTCTTTTGTTCCTTTTCTTCCTGCCTTGTTCCATGTGTTTGAAGCACATCCTGGGCCACAAGGAAAAGGCTCTAACACATCGTGTTCCAAACGCACCCAGGTAAACATGTGCTGCCTGCTGTCCTGCAAAAATGATCATCATCTTGTATGTAGAAAATAAAAATTGAAGCCTACTAGTCATGCTCTCAGCTTTCCTTGAAATCCATCTGTTAATGTTAATGAATGCAGGGGACAAAATGAAAAAGGCATCATGCATAAGGATCCTATTTAGTTTTCTCATTGGCAGAGATGCAAAAAGAAGACAGAGGTTGTTGGCCAGATTGACATCTCAGATGAAGTTACATTTTCCTCTTTAATATAAATTAAATTAGGAGCATTTGCACCACTAAAAAGCCTACACACATTATCCTTGTTGGATACCTCTTCAGAGTGGCCAAGTTGAAACAGAGAAGAGAGGTGTGAAAGTGGTCAGGCCTAAACTGTCATAGAGAAAGTGGCAGAACATCACCAAGAGGTGTTTTGGGCAGCAGGCAGACAGAGGAAATACAGAATGCTGGAAGTTTATTGTCCTTTGCAGGATGCCATGAGTTGCTACAAGCAAGTCCAGGATAGTAACAGGATCTTGATGACTGCTTTCCTGTCTCCTTGTCCATTCTATCACTGTCAGTGGTCTTTTCTGTTTCCAGTGGCTGTCATTAATTTAACCTTAGTGTCAGCAGGATAGGAAGGGATCAAGTCTACTCCTTCACACACCCTGATGTGTGGCACTATTAAGGATAATGTCTGCTAGTTACTTAGGTTTAGCCAGAGTAGGAACTGATGGATAGCTTCTGAAATTGCTGCTACTTAGAGACAGAAAGGTTTGGTCAGCTGGAAATGCACACTTCCATGTGCCTTAGCCACATTTCATAACTGTCTGCAGGCTGGCCAAACAATAAGCTTTTTCAGAAGCCAGTGTCAGTCAATGAATGATATGAAAGGCAAAGGAAAGCTCTGTATTTCCAGTGGGTTTTATCTCTGTCACTTCATACCACCTCCTTTGGTTAGTTCAAGAAGGAAGTTCAAATGCATCAGGAATGGACTAGTATCAGATCCAGCTGTCAGATGAAACTTGCTGTCTAACTGATGACGTTTTAATTTACTTTCCTCTTGTCCTTTCCAAACAGTTACCTTACACTTTTCCCTTCACTGGGATTCTGTAGATGTTCATTTTCTGAGAAAAATGTATTTGTTCTCTAACAGATAGCACAGCATGTTTTCTTTAGGCAACAGGCTGATGAAAACAATAAATTATTCAAGCCAAAAATGTAAAAAATGCTGACTCATTTTTTGGCCTTGATTTTATTAACTTCTACATTGAGAGTCCCAATATGCAGTTGGATTGAAACATCTTATGAAACTGTCCTGCTGTCTTCAAATTGGGAAGTTCTCATCCTCTTGAAAATATTGTGAGGTGGTGTTGTCCCTCATTTGGGGAAATAAAGTATGGTCTGTATTTGCTGAAAAAAAAATAAAATTTTTAACCACTGGTTGCCACCCCTCCCTCCAAAACAGACAAATGCTCCTGCTACAGAGAAAGCATCAAAATGACCTCCCAGCAGCTGAGCTTTCTGCACCTTTTTTATAATGAAAGCCAAAAAATAAGTTCAGAGGACATGTCCACCAAGTACACTCCTGAGTAATTTTGGCTTTCTCATTCATAGGGGAAAACTAACACTGCAAGTTATTACCCTCAAAATCAATTGCGTAAGGTAGACAGTGTAACATGTTGTGCTGCAATCAAATACTGTGGTAGCTGAACACTCATTGGACTGATGGGAGTGCTCCAAGCTGCACAAGTTGGTCAAGGCCTCCAAGCACTGTTCACAAGAAAAAGCTTCACATATTGAGTGAAGCGTGACCTGTGGCCAGTGAGCAAGCTAATATTATAGACCAGCATGTTTAAAATCCTCTGGCTGCACAAACTTTAAACCCCCTTGGTGTGTCTAACACAGGGCAGCTCCTGAGCCCAGGCAGCCACATGGCTGGGAGGGACCTTTGCCAGGGCCAGGGAAACTGTGGGGGGGGAGGGAGCTCCCATCTGCTCTTAGGTCTGCACATGTATTTTAACTTGTAAGGAGTAAAACAGTGTAAAGCAGAACACAAGGTGTAGCAGCCATGGCTACTACAGAGGGCTCTTACTTCAAACCTGGCTTCTAAAAGGTGACCTGTAGGAGGCTTGATCTTTATCCCATTGGTTTTTCCATTGAAGAAAGGGTTGAAAGGATTCCAAGGCTGGGCTTTGTTGTTCAAGTTTTTCAGGCAAGGGATGTTTTCTGGGTTCCCATGCAAGCCATGGCAGGCACTCACGTCATAGCACATGTGCCAGATGCAAAATCTTCCTTTCCTCAGAGTTCTGGTCACATCCAACCCAGAGTCAGAGGTTTGGATGGGGAGAGAGGAAGGAGCTGAAGGGAAGAGGTTGGACAGTGGTTCCAGCTGGGTCTGGCTGGTTCCAGCTGGGCCAAAGGCATGGGAAGAAATGGAAGAGAAGCCTGGGGGGGACAGGTAGAAGGAGGCAGAGCCTGAGGAGACCCAGGTCACATCAGGGAGAAGAGACAGCAAGGTTCCTGGGGAGGTGTTCCTGCTGCCTGTTGGGTCAGCTCTGTTCCCCCCTGCCATGGGGGAGTCCCCAAGGGGTAGAGATTCTGCTACCTCACCTGGCATAATAATCACCTTGTGTTGTGGCCTTCTGTGCTCAACATCTGTAGTAGTCTGAATTTTATGTTTTTTAAGGCCTAAATAAGGATCATGTTGAGTGTAACAGCTACCATAATAAATAACAGATGGTTTCAAGTACTCATCAGATTTTGTCTTTCCTTCTTCTAATCCCCAGTTTTGGGATTTAGGCTCTGAGTTTGGGTTTTTTTTTGTTTTGTTTTGTTTGTTTTAGTTTTTAGATTTGCTTTTGTTTGGTTTTTTTGGGTTGTTGTTGGGCTGTTTGTTGGTTTTTTTCTTGGTTTAGTTTGTTAAAATTATTTTTAAAAAAAGAAAAAAAACGGACCCGTGGAGATGATGTAGCCAAATTGTCAGCCCCAGGTGATATGAGTATTCCTTGCTGCAGTCTAATCCTGTTGGATATGATCCCATGCACAGTGACAATGGGAACAGATTATTCCTTTCACCTTTGCAAAAGTATTTTGCTGTTGTTAGACTTTTCCTTTTCCCTCTCTCCCTCTAGGCTAAAACAATCCAATTACTTCACTCCTAATAGATTTCCTAGATTTGCACCATCTTGGTTGTTTTGAAGTCATGTTCAGTTCTTTTTTGTCTGTCTTTTCTTACACTTAAAAGAGGTCACTGTATACCAAAGGCAGCACTATCAGAGTGATGTAGGATTGAAGGAATATCTCAGTGGGGTTGTGTAAATACATTAGGACATCTCCATGTGGCATTTTACTATTTTGCAGCAAGCAGCATGATCTTAATATTAGTGATCCTTTATCTTAGGTCCTTTCTTGAAGCCCCAGTGCCTAACCAGCTCTTCCCCAGTAAGAATTTGTGCATCTTGCCTCACTAATATTCTTTGAATGTCAGGCATGAATGTCCTTTTCCAGACCCTTTATCCAATAAGTCTGATTATTTTGAAATCTTATGCTATCCCTGAATAAATGGTCCCTTTCACTATCTGCAAATTTAGTTACAAATGGAAATCAAATGTCCAAGCTGTTGGATAACTGGAGGGCATCAGACAGTACCATACACATATACCACACAAAACTAGGTTGATCCATGTGGGTAGTGAGCTGTTAGTTGTTACACTAGAGGCAACCAACTAGTTTTCTTCTCACCTAACAGTAATTTCAAGATGCCATTTCTTGGTGACACAGTTGTCAAATGAATATATGTGCCCAAAGTTGTATTAAAAAGTCATTATTTGCCACATGATGTTACTTTTCTTACCTTCTAGGCCTGTTGCCCATCACTGATAGCTATCAGATGGTTGTGGTGTAGAGCTTTGTTCTTGACAAATCCAGATCAGCTGTAGGGTTTGTCATGGGCTCTGATTTCACATCTGTTTAATATTGCTGTAATAATAATTTGACAGTAAAATCTAGTGTGCTGGTAGGGTATGAAAAAAGGTAAAGGCAAGCCTTGTTTCAGAGAAACTCAAAACCTTTATGTTAAGATACAGTGAGGTGGAAAACACAACTGGCTTGTAATTAGCATGAAGGGTAGAGAGAGACAAGGTTTTAAAAGGACTCTGGGCTGGTATTTTCTTCTATGGCTAATATGACAATTGGAAAACCTTTGGAAGTGATAAGGAGTGTTAATTTTATGCTTAGAATTTTGAAAATATGTATAGTATAATTTGCTGAATGAATTTTCTGAAAGGTCACTTCAACATAGTTTTTCCAGGAGTTGGACAGAATCAGGGCTGTTGGGAGTTTGATTGGTTTCCAGTATTTTCCTCTGACTGTCAGTTTATGCCCTCACCCCCGTCTCTCTGTCACAGGCTAGACAGATTATTTCAGCACTGGGCTGGATGGTATCCCTATGTTTTGCGTTTGTAAAAACATTTATAAAGTATGTCCTTCTTCAGCACTGTCTGACTTGCCACTTTCAGATTTAGCAGGTGATAAACTTTGATTTTTCTGAGCAGTGCTTTGCTTAAATATGTTTTTTTACCTACCTGTCAACATTTTTTAAATTAACGCTTAAAAAAAATAGCTGGTTTTAAAAGTATGTCTTAACGATTATCTTAGATTATGCCAAACACATTTGGTCTTCCTGTGCTTGTTTTGTCTTGAAGAAATTTGGGCTATTTATCTGCTGTTCTCCCTGAAGATCTGTACTGGCAAAAGAGATGATGTGGGCTAATGAAAATTTCCATTACGTTCTGGCCAGAAGGGTACCTGGAGCAGTGAGCTAGGGACAAGAGCAAAGTTAGCTAAACACTCTTGAGCTTCTGGTTTTGTTTGAGGTTTTTTTTCCATGTTTGTTAACTGAAAATACATAGGTGATGTTCCTTGAATTGCACCCTTAGCCTTTCCTCTGGTTGGGGAGTACACACAAAGAGGACAGATTCTCCCTTCTGTTTAATCTTGTTTGTGCTGCAGATGCTTCCTAGGGTTTTTCTTATACCCTCTTTTTATCTGGGCTGTGTGTTTCTTCTTTCTCCTCAGCTATGCTTGTGTTCTTTTCTAACACAGCTCAACATGGAAATATTTCCATAGGTTTAGTGGGTCCTGGGAATTTTCCTTTCAGATTTGAGAAAACAACAAGCCGACAAGCTCCTTGGTGGCATGACACAGCGTGTGTTAATCTATGTCGTTTCCAGGCAACTCTGTTCATAGTAAATTTGTTAAATTCTTTGTGAGAACAGACATGTTCCCTGCTGAGCAATCAGCACAGCTGGAAGGAGAGCCAGTGGCCAAACAGAGTCGACTGTGCACTGTGTATTCAGGGCTGGGATGTGAAGCTGGACTCAGGGCAGCATCCTCAGAACACACAGCTCCCTTGGGATCATCTTTCTACCCAGGACATAGCAGAACCCCCAGCACTGTGTGGCCCCTCAACAGTTACTCTGTTAAAGGGAGAAAAGAATGGTGCTTTGGGGCACCTCCCTTCTCCTCGGGTTCTCTGATGGTACTTTTTGCTTTCTAACAGTTTCAGCTCATGCTGCAAGTGGCTCTGTTCCAGTTTCTCTGATGATTTGCAGTGTAATCCCCAAAAGAACATGTCCATCAAATCTTGCTGGGGAAGAGAGATCAAACAGTCCTTCTTAGCAAAAAGAGAGAAATGGAGTCAGAGCTCTTACCTCTAACTTAACCTTGGTGTTCAAAGATACCAATGTGTTCCTACTGCAGGTGGCAGTATCAGAAGAGCCGTAGTGATAGTAGTAGTAGTAGTATCATATATTAAGACAAAGACCCTGGAGATCTTAGCTGTCCTAGAACCCTTCAGTAAATCTTGCTCAGTTTTGTGAGGCTGTGAATTTTAACTCTACTGCCACTGAAAATCAAGTATCCTCAAATTACCTCAGGCTGCAGTATTCATTCTGGTGTAAAAGCTGTGAGAATCAAGGGAGATTAAGGCCTTTGTGTTTATTCCTGGTTTTAAGGAAGGCTTTTCAAAGGCCATTGATATGAAAACGCCACTTGACAAAGAGCCTGTGGAAACTTCATGTCCCCACACATATCTGGGAAAGATTAGAGGGAACACACAACTGCAAATTCCTTTACCAGTAGGGAGTGTTGTCCAGCTTCTGTGACTCTCATTAAGCTGATGTTGTACTGAAGTGTCTTATGTATAAGAAATTCTAAACGGTTTCTTTGTTTTCTGTGTCAGAAGCCTTGTCTTGTTACAAGAATCTTCATAGGATCATAGAATGAGTTGGGTTGGAAGGGACCTTAAAGCTCATCCAGTTCCAACCCCTTGCACACCTCCCACCAGACTAGGTTGCTCAAGGCCCCATCCAACCTGGCCTTGAACACTGCCAGGGATGGGGCAGCCACAGCTTCCCTGGGCAACCTGGGCCAGGGTCTCACCACCCTCACAGGAAAGAATTTCTTCCTAATGTCCAACCTAAATCTCCCATCTTTGAGTTTTGAACCACAGCCCTTGTCCTCTCACTACACACCCGTGTCAAAAGCCCTACCCCAGCTTTCTTGTAGCCCCTTCAGATATTGGAAGGTTGCTCTGAGGTCACCTGGGAACCTCCTCTTCTCCAGGCTGAACAACCCCAGCTCCCTCAGCCTGGCTTCACAGACGAGGTGCTCCAGCCCTCTGAGCATTTTTGTGGCTCTCCTCTGGACATGGTCCAGGAGTTCCATGGCCTTCCTGTGCTGGGGACTCCAGAACTGGACACAGTACTCCAGGTGGGCTCTCACAAGAGCAGAGCAGAGGAGGAGAATCCCCTCCCTCGACCGCTGTCTCTGCTTCTTTTGATGCAGCCCAGGACCCGGCTGGCTTTCTGGGCTGCAGGTGCACATTGGTGGCTCATGTTGTGCTTCTGCTCCACCCCCTCCACTCCCAAGTCCTTGTCCTCAGGAGTGCCCCCAGTCCTTTCTCCTTGCTCTACTGATGCATGGAATTGTTCTGACAGACAGGTGCAGAACTTTACACTTGGTCTTGTTGATCTTTATGCAGTTTGCATGAGTCTGTATCTTGATGGGTCTTTTGTTCCAGCTGTTTGCTCTCTGAGTGTGCAGAGTAGTGAGCAGAATCTTTACTTCATTGGTAGATGATCACATTCCAATGTGGTGCTGGTTTTTGGTGAAGCACCTTTCCCTCTCCTCCTGTTGGTTGCATCAGTGATTTGGAGCTAAACATAGGCAGTGCTGTTTCAGTGCTGCTCTCAGGAAGATTCCAAGAATGACAGCAGGATGCTGGGGAAAAAGGCTGTCTGGACAGATACAATACTGACATGGAAAGGGATATTTAGACATCCCACATCAGAAGATTTCATTTCAGCTTGTCAGCTGCTTTTCAACACCTTTGCTATGTGCTCAGGCAGACTGATTGACCGTGGGGTGACCTGCAGGACACATATTTTTCTTTAAACTTTATTACACAGCTGCATGAGCATATTGCCTGCAAGTTGATGAAGCTGGTTCTGCCAAAAGGAAAAGATTACAAAAAAGCCCAAAATGTGTGGAGCTGGCTGTGCAGTATGGAAGTGAAAAAAATGTTTGAAAGAATAATGAAGGAGGTTACAGGTCAAGTTTTCTGAAGAGTTCAGTTCCTACTTTCCCTTCTGTCATCAGACAGAATTTTGAAAGGACTCAGGTACCTACATTTCACATGAGGAGTAAGGTGAATTTGTGGTAATCAAGCTTTCTTAAATAGCTGTCCTCTTAAGTTAGCACTAATATCATCAAAAGTTCCTCCAGAGTCTATCTGGTGTCACCTGGGGAAGATAGAGGAAAGAAGAATGACTGCCTCAGATACCTACATGCTTCTCTTTCTACCCTTTTGTGATTTGCTTGAGTGCTATACTGAGCAGCTGGGTTTTTAATTGATGGTGATCAAGCCTCAGTGATCCACCACTGCCCTTCCTGAACTTATTTTACACAGGCAGCCCTTGCTAACCAAGAATCATTTCAGGGCCCAGTGTTCAGAGTGGGGTTTTCCATTCCATGGTTGGATCCTGTGAACACCTACAGGTAGGTCTTTGCAGTTTGGTGTCTGTCAAGGGTTAGGGTTTCTTCCCCTGCTTGCAGGCTGTCAGATGCTGTGAGGTGACATTTGAAATGCAAAGTTTTAAAACACCACTGTTGAGGAATGTTTTGGGTTGGTTTTTAGCTTATCACATGAGGCATTGCTCCCTCTCTAATAGAAATGGGACTGTCAAATAAATGCTAAACACTAATCTGAACCATAGCTTTGCTATTTCCTCAAGCCAGATTGCAATGACTTACTCGGGTTATTAGTACCAGAACTGTAGCTCAGAACACTCTTACTAAATTCAACAGCAAAAATTTTAAGCCATTCTGTCCCAGGCCAGGTCCTCCATCTGGAGCAAGCCATCTAAACTGTGGTATATTACATCCCACTTGGCCTCGACAGGCCTCCGTGTCTTCCTTTGGGTGGGATTGGCTCTCCAGAAGATGGCATTCAAAGATCAGAATGACAAACTTCATTTCTCATCTCTTGTCCCATGTGGCCTGAGGGAGCTTAATAGAGGAGCAGGGTCTTTCAGCCCCTCTTCAAGGGCAGAAATCTGCTTCAGAGTCTGTGTCCATGGAGAACCCTCCATGTTTGTGTGGACAATTTGGTGAATGCCAGATTAGTAACTGACTGGAGGGGAAAGAGATAGAGCCTGCCTGACTTACAGGGAGCTAGCAAGGTCATTTGGTGTGAAATCATTCACTCCTATTGCAAAATTGTAATATCTATCTCAGTGATGGTAGTAACCTAGAGATGTGTTCGTGGCCCAACCATTTCTGGCAGGCTGTCTGCGTCTTCTGGGGGCTGAAAACTGAAAGCCCATCTCCCTTAGTGGAGACAGCATTGAGGAAACAGCTGTCAGCCTGTACCCCAACCACATCTGCATTCCTGAGAAAGCCAGAGAGAGAAATAAGTGTACACTCCTTTGGTAATAACTGCAGTAATGCACTCAGATTACCTAGGCTTTCTTTGCTTTGTCTTTTATTCTTTCCCCCCTCTTTCTGGCTGGGGGGAGAAGGGGGAGTTTGTTATAAAAAGGTCAAACACATAACTTTGCAGCTTCCAGCCGTCTCTATTCTTTTCTTTTGCAATTCTTCTCTCTGATTAAACTTCCAGATAAGTCTAGGCACCGTTTCCCAGCCCTTCACATTTAATGATTTTACGCATCACTTGCTCTTGGCGCTGCTCACAGGCTGCCATCTCCACTGCAGCCTCTGAGCTTCTCCTCTGAGTGTTTGACATCCACCAGCATTTCTCTTTTCTCCCAGAAGCCTTTTTTTCTTATGAGGTGTGGAGAGGAAAAATGATGGCGGACAACCCTGAGACGAATTACCTTATACCCAAGGATTTTCTTTTGCAGCTCTCCTAATGGAAGTAAACTCTTCCCTTCTTATTTACTTTTTTCTTATAAAAAGGAAAGAACAAAAAGCCCACATACACAAAAAAACCAAAACAAACCCACCAAATCTGCAACTTAACCTAGATCCAGACCTCTGCATCTGTTTAAATGAATAGAGAAATGAATATGCAGCCTTCCTCAGAGGATACTAAAGAGAACTTTTAACTTTTCTCCTTTTCTTTTTTTTTTTATTATTTTTCCCTCTTTGTAAATCAGAATACCAATTTCTGTCCTGTTATTTGGTGGAGTTTATCAGGGAGATCTGTAGGGGAAGGTGAAGAGAAAAGAGCTGCTGATTTTAATTTCATCTGAGGAAAAGGAACCGATAGCAAAACTTTGGTCTCAAAGTGGATGAGGTTTAAAAAGAAAAAAGGCAAGAAAAAATAAATCATGCCCACTTACCTTTTTGAATTTATTTCTGTTGAATTCCATGGATGTAAACCAAGAGATGTATCAAGTTGTTTAGACAAAGTAAGTTGTGTGCCACTCACAGATTTCAAATACAGTGCAGTAACCCATGGCTTAGGAATCTGTTGGGACACAGTTGGAGGATGCTTGCATGCAAAATAAATTCAGTGATTTTGTTGTCTTTACTCTTTCTTCAATCTGTGCTGTTGGCAGTTGTGGAAGGACAGAGTCTGATGCATTGCATCCATTCCTAGAGCCTAACCAGAAGAAACTGTATTTTGCGTGTTCCCAGAGACAGAAAAATGAGGACTTGCTATAGAAAATTGCAGTTCCAGTAGCAGTGCTGGGGAAGTGATGGAATATTTGCATTCTGAATTGGAACTGTAAGAAATTCAAGTGGCAGCACCAAGGCAGCGTATAAGAAAAGCAGTAAGTCTAACAACTATCATCTTACACCTTTAAATAATTTTTAAGAGGGAACATAGCTCCACTTGGATGTGCTAAAGTCCTAAATACAACAAAGGATTTGGTAGCTTAAATGGAACAAAGTGAGTGGTGCCAGGTGATGGGTTTTGCATGGTTCTGATGATGAAACCAGCTTTTGACTGGGCACCTGAAATAGGTTTGAGGAGTTTAACTGGAGGATCAGATGTTCACAAGATTGTCTCTCATCCACATATGATGAAGCTAAAAAGAACACACTGAAATGATATTTTTTTTGTTGTAGAAGGTTTTAGAGGATGGATTATTGGCCATTGGCCTTCCTTAGACATGTGCTGCTGGTTGCTGGAGGGACAGAATAAATGTTGAGTTACCTCTGGGAACATCCTGTTAATGAATGAAGACAAACAAACTGCTTATTGCCTAGGTAATGAAATGTTGCTTCCTCCATTAAAGAGATTATATTTTAAAATCACAATCACCTTCATGACCTGAATATTAGCCCTTGTCTTCATGGCTCCACCTAGGTCTTCTAGGAGCTGGTGATACCAGGAGCACACAGCTCTCTACTCCTGTGTTTTGGGTAGCTCTCATGTCCTCTACTGCAGCAGCAGCAGAATATGAAACTTGGGTCATGGAAAGCAAAGAAAGAGGAAACTGACCTTGAATTTTTTTAAATCGTATTTAAAAAGTAAGGATATGTGTTTTATGGAAGAGAGGCTAGATACTGTACAGTTGAGGTCTTAAATAATTGCCATGAATATGATTTGCATTGAAAGATATCTCTAGCACTTGGAAATAATTAACATTTACTAAATAATGTTGGAATTAAGAGTCTGACTTTCAGAGGGCACCGGTTCAGCAACATTATGCACTCTGTCTTCTCTGTGGACATTGTAACAGCAATTCCTACAGCAGTTCATTGCCCTGTGTAATATAATCTCTTTCTGTGGGGATTACAGCAGCTGTGAGTGTAGAAGTATCCTGCTCATGGGCTCTGTGAACTCCACTGGTTGCTTTCTGGAGTTTTCAATAGCAAAGAGCATAGAAACCACTTCTTCAGGACTGCCACCAACTATTTAGTCTGTTTCTTCTGTTTGTTCTGACCTCTGATTTTTGTAAGGGCTGTAAATTCCAAGAGGGGCAGCAGTCTGAGTGTTTGATCTCACACCTTCTGCATTGATGTTACAGGCAGGAAAGGGAATGCTGAGAGATCAACAAGACGTTGTTGAGAGATCTTCAGAATTAAGCTGGACAGTGAGAATATCAGTGTTAAATTCTTCCCCTCCAGGACTGCCATGAGGTTCCCTGCTATTGCAGGTCAGATTGTAAACCCCTCTGTGTCACTAGAAACCTGTTCAATTGGCACTGCCAGGTTTATGCATAAAAGCTTTTGCTTAGCAGCACAAACAGTGAGTCCAGGCATTGAAAGTGCATTGCATGGAGTCACTTGGTATGAACATTTCAAAGCTTCTTTCCATGGCTTGCATTTAAGATAGGCAAACTTAAGAACTTAAGCTGGCTAAGGTTTCTTCTAACAAAATTTATAATGCCTGATGGAATTTTTAATTGAAGGCCTTGGCTTAGTACAGTTTTAACTGGCTTCCTTTATTGCAAAAAAGTTTTATTCATTGTGCTAGGAGTACTGAGAACCATCTGCTTTAGAGAGGCAAACTTTCAGGCCCCAGATGTCTTTTTAAATGATTTCAGAGAGCTTCCAAACCTTACTGTGGCACAGTTCAGAAATACACTAATAACTTCTGCCAAGGCTTGGAGATTCATTTTTCTTTTCCCTCCAAGTGAGGGCCACTTTTTCTTGGACCAGATCCCATCTCCCAGACAGATATTGAAGGCATATTTAAACATCTAGTGTTGGGCTGGGGATCAGCCTTTTGTAGTTCCCTGTTGTGCTAGGATTTGTGTAACTAGAATTGTGGAAAATCTACATGTGAATTTTGCCCTTGTTATAGATCAGGTTATCAAATTCCAAAAGATTACAGTTATTTTCTAAATTAATTAGCTGATTTTCTTGAGGTCATGACCTGTCACAGAACTGTACTGTCCAGTTGTTAAATTTCCAGTCTGGTAAATTAATCCCAACATTTTCATTTCCCATTGCATTTTAATGAATGATACGATATGTGAATCTCTCTCTCTTTCTTTCTCTTTTTTAATAATTAGGGTTAAAAAAAAGTTATATGTTTCTCAATCACTGTAATCTATAGAGCTGTAAAAATTCAAATCATTTTAATGTAAAGAGGACAAGGACTTCGTACAAGTTAGACCTTCTGACAAAAAGAAATACACTGTGACATTTTGCAAAACTCACCTAGGCACAGTGTCATGCACCCCTGTTTAATAGAGAGCTTTAAACTTTGCCTTTAATTCATGTTTAATGCCTCTTACTCCCTGAAGAGCTGTATTGTAATAAACGGTAATTCTAGTTCATGGTAATTCAGTGATGATATCTTTGTGGGGTTTTGTTGAAACAAACCAGGAAGAATGAAAGTGTTGATGCAATAGGTTTGGTTTTGGTTTTTTGTTTTTTTTTTTTTATTTTAAGCTTAGGTGAACAACTGTGGTAAGTATTTGAATGATTTACCTGGCAGTAGCTCAAAGTTTTTTTCTGGATTTCTACATTTGCAAAAGCAAAATAAGAGATTAGGCACTCTTTCCAATTGAGTAACTCTTGTTGCAGCAGATAAAATATTGTGCTACTGAAAAGCTTTATTGCTCTTGGGATGAATTGCTCTACACCCCTTCTGAATAAATGCCATATCTAATAAAAGCCGTGGTAGTTTAGTGAAGAAAGACAAATCTGTCCCCAGACCATAATGAATCTTTTGAGCACTGGCAGGTTTGCTTCACCATTTGAAGTCCACAAGAGGGCTTCGACCAATTCTGACCAGTTTCTTGATGTAGTGGCTTCACCCCAGGCCCTTGATTGACCTGGGCATAAGCAGAAAAACAAGTTTGGTTTTTACATTGCAGTCAGATGGATGTTCTTTCTTTAACGGAGCAAAGTTAAATCTGATATTTAATTTAGATCAAATTCCCTCCTAGCCGTGTCCATCAGCTGGCTCTTGCCACTTTGCTGAAGCCAGGCTGGAGCTATCAGATCCAGACACTTGACAGCTGGTGAGTTAAGAGAATGGATTGCCACAAGGAGATGTGAGGTCTTGGTGAGCAGGGCTGTAACATGAGATTAGGGACCACTGAAATTTACTATTAAGGAGAACCTTTAGCTGGAGAGGTGGAGAATAAAGAAGATTTAAATGGTTTTGGTTTGCTTTTACTGTCTAAATAGGTTCTCTTTCCTAGAATGGATGTTCCTACAGCGCCTACTTTGCATATTATATGAGAAACCTGAGTATTTTCCAAGCTTACTTTTATGGGTGACGTTTCAAATGAACATTTCTTGTTCCTTTTTTTAGCACATCTTCATTCTCTTTGCAGCGTAGATTCTTACACTTCAGTAATAGCATTCTATAAGAAACCTGAAAAGTAGATTATTTCTTCCACTGAGAATGTCTGTCCAAACAACACTAGAGCTGATTATTTTACGTGTTGTGGTGCACAGTTGTGTGACACTTGCTATTTGAGTGACTTTGCATCCTAACTCATGCTAGAAAGCAGTAAACTTTTGGTAGATGGGACTCTTTGCATGGGTGTGTAGTGAAGAGGACAAGGGGCGATGGTTTCAAACTTGAAGAGGGGAGATTTAGGTTGGACAGTGGGAAGAAATTCTTTCCTGTGAGGGCGGTGAGACCCTGGCACAGGTTTCCCAGGGAAGTTGCGGCTGCCCCATCCCTGGCAGTGTTCAAGGCCAGGCTGGATGGGGCCTTGAGCAACCTGGGCTGGTGGGAGGTGTCCCTGCCCATGCAGGGGGTTGGAACTGGATGAGCTTTAGGGTCCCTTCCAACCCAAACCATTCTATGATTCTATGAAACAGAAAAGCTCTTTGTTTTTAAGAAATAAGGCTTTTTCCCAGAGATGTAAAGAACGGTGTTTTTTTCAATGTGCTCTGCAATGTAGAAGAAATTACACAGGAAAACAGGTTTTTTGTCCGTAATACATAATAAGAAAACATTTACTGGAGATAATTATGTTACTAGCAGAAGCTGACAACAGCTTGAACATGAAATGCAGCAACTGGGGGATCCCAGACTGTCACATCACGCTGACAACATGAAAGCCTCAGGCATGCTTTGTGACAAAACCAGATTTGGAATTGCACTGTATCAGGAGAAGGCTCCCACCTACCAGGTTTTTTTCTAACCAGACTGAGCTGCTTGCTGACACTGGTAATTCAGTTGCCTGAATGGCTCTCAAAGAGCCCTGTGTGTGGCTCTTAAAAGTGAAGCAAGATGTGCAGAGAGGGATGAACTGCTACTGGTTGCAGGAACAGAGTTAATGATGTGTATTTCTATTCTTGTGGCCACAGAAACTGGTTCAGGAAGTCTTGTGGATGTTTCTTCTCTCCAGAAGCTCTTCCTCTCTGGGCTGCTCAGCTACTGCAGTTTCCCTGTCTTCCTGCTGCTTATTTCTTATTTCACTTTTTTATTGGTTTTGTGAGGAAAGCTAATGCCTAGTGGACTGTCAGTTCAGATTAGGAAATGCTTTGTCCAGAAGTCTTTGTGGCTAGATGCTGGATAGTAACATGAAGCCATTTTTCTTGTGGTAGCTTCACAATTAGCACTGAAAAATTGAGTTTTGAAATGGTTTTGAGTAATCAAATAAATTGTTTTCTTCTATGAAAAAAAGAACTTTATTTTCTTCTAGCACTCATGAATGTAAAAACAGTCTGAGGCTTAAGTTTCAAAAATTGCTTAGTTTTATTTATTGCTATAGAATTATAGAATATGACAGCTTCTGCATGAAGAAATATTTAAAAAGAAAAAGAAAACCAAACAAAAAAACCCCAAACAAACAGAAAAGCATCTTAATTTCATTGCCCTTCTACTAATAACAATTTTTTTGAGCCAAATTCAGTTTCCAAACTCTGTAAATCTTACAACATGTATATCAGATCATATATAAAATTCAAGTAGCACTTTGGCATGAGTTTGGATCTCAATTCTCCCAAAAGCTGGGATGAAATAAACCTGATGGCTAGATCAGGGTCCTCTCTGGTTTCCCATGCATGTGCATTGCAAGGACAAATTTAGAATGTAAGTTTAATTGCAGAGGCCTGAACCAGCACTTGAGGAGGAAAGACTTCACAACCCCCCGTTTGTGTAAATATCACATTATCACATTTTGATACAGCCCTTTGCCTTTAGCAGCTTCCATCCGACAACTGCTGTTCCTCTCTCACTGCTGCTACAGTAGCCTGGAAATAAAGACTGATGGAGACTGCAAAATTCAAAAGTCTTCATTGTCTTTCCCAGTCCACACATTGCAAACAACAAATGGAAATCAGCATCACAAAAACATGTTGCTAGTCCATTGGCTAAAAGCACATGAACAACCTTGGTGGTGTAGATTTTAACTTAAGTATGGGCAAAAATGAGTGGTGGGGGAATGTTTCATGGTCATTTTGTCACTGAAAAGGGAAAATAATTACCAAAAAAAATAGTATTTTCAGTGACAACCCAGGGTAATGAGTTTCCCAGGGAGAAAATGTTGGTAGCAAGGGGCTTTACACAGGGAGCCTTTGTCATTTTATGGATGCTCATCTATCAACTGTCAGGTTGTTTCAAAAGAACTTTGGTCAGAATGTTTTCCCTCTGCACCTTTCCCATCATGGTGGCCCAAGTTTCCCTGAATAACCCTTGGGCTCCCTGTTTGCCCAGCCTGGGCCTGTGCAATGAGTCAGGCAGCAGCAATGTTGCTGTGGCTGCCCAGCATGGGGGTTTGGGCAGGGAGAGCATCCATGGTGTCCTGGCTTGGATGCAGAGGATGGAGTGGCTGGACACACACTGCACTTTTTCAGGCAAGGCTTAGCAAGCTGAGTGGGACTTCCCCAGGAGTGAAAAGCAGGGGGAGGTGTGAACTTGGTTCTTGTGCCAGAGGGTGTTCTCCTCAGTTTGAGTATACTGATGATGTACCAAGTTTTTGTTAGTCTTTCCCACATTGAATTTTGGGGCATTTTTCCTATGATGCAGCTGTGACACTGGAATTAATCCAAAGAAACTGTAAATTTCCAGATCTGGATGCATCAAAGAATTCAAATGCTTTGATACTTATAGCAGTAAAAATGTACATTTCTTCTCATCAAGGCTGCCTGACCTAGAAAGTGATAAAGAAAAGTGATTTGGGGCTAAAATCTGAGGAAGGAAGTCTGATGTCATAGAAGCAATAGCTGAAAGTTTTCCATAACTCTTGCTTTGCTTTCCACTGTAAGTTGTTGCCTGACAGAGTGTGGCTCACCTGCAGCCCTGGTCCTATAGCAGCTGCTGAGTGCCCACAGCTCTAACCACGTAGAGAAGAGGGAATTTTCCAACTATTTACCCACTTTCTGGATTGTACCACAGTAGCTGGCTGGAGTGAGATTTGTCGGGTTTTAGAACAAACCAGTTCTTCTCTGTTTCTGGTTTTTCATGGGTAGTTTCATTTTAAAGGCAGTGGCTGGGGCAAGAACTGTCTCAAAATAATTGGGCTGTGCTCAGTACCAGATACATGCTGCTCTCAGGAGGAACCTTCTGAACCTTTCTAGAAAAAAAGCAGGGAGGTGATTGGAGATGACTCTTAGAAAGATGTCAGCACACTAGGAAAAAACATCTATGTCTTCCCTGGGAGCACAGGCATAAGCACGTTGCAAGTATCTGAGTAAGTCCTTTGAAGTCTTACACCATGTCCCTGATTTCCTTGGAAATCTTGCTTCTCATCACTTTTCTTTAGAGAAATTGGAGCTAGTCCTGGATTGCTGTTGTACCAGAGGCCCCAAACCTCCTTTTGCTTCTCCCCCACCCCGATTTCTGGTGCACCAAAAATCTTAGCCCTACAGAGGGTAGGCTGCTGTTTTCAGAAGAGTTGCAAAGGAACTAGCTTGCTTCCAGGCATCTGTATGAATACACCCATTGATGGTAAAGGAAATATTCATGAGAATTTAATGTTAAGGACAAACTTCTTGTCCTTAATATGTTAAGGGCACAGTGTGTATTGTCAAGGCAAGGTCTAGAACACCCTCCCCTGCTTCCTCCTTTCTTTTTTTGGGGACTCATTTTGTTCACAATATAGTGATAAGGAACCCACAGTCTGAGCTTCAAGTATTTCTAGAACTCAATAGCAGTTACAACAAAAAGGGTGACAAAGTGACTTGAAAACTTATGTGGGGAAGGAGTGGAGGAATCTAAACAAAATTATTAGTCCTAAAGAGTAGAAATATGATTAAATTTATATAGCAAGAAAACTAGTTATGTAGTTTAAATTGTTTGTGTATGCAACCTCTGATGCTTTTTCAGCTCTGTAAATGAATTACCTGTACCCAGATCCAAAAATGACAAACATGAATTTCTAAGGCTTTTAGTGGGTATGACTAAATAAATGTAACAAATGAAGGCCAGAGACCTCTACCTCTTTTCAATTTCTACTTGTGTTGCTCAGGAGTAGCTGTAAATGCTCTCCTGATGGAGTCAAATTGCGTCTTTATTAATTCCATTCATAAATATCCACTGGGTGTCCAGTGGAGCACTTAAAACCCTGATAATCAAAAGCTTATTGTGTGTCTGAGAAGCTTGAAAGGGAAACTGAATTAAATACCAAGGGAGAGCAGAATAAAGTTGGAGGTTTTTTTCCTAAGCCAGCTGGAGGTCGTCTAAATTATAATGTTATGCACAACTTTTACCACTGAGTCTGTGATCACCCTAATCTGTGCATCTGGGGTGCAGGGGGGAGTGGATATGTGTGCAATTACAGTAGCAAAATCAACGTTCCATGCATAATTAATCCAGCACTTCACAGATAGCAGGACAGCTATCTGATGGCCTCCATGTGTGGCAGGCATAGACATAGGTTCTAAAGCAAAATTGGTGACTTTGAAAAACATTTTTGGGGGGAGCTTAGGTACTAGTATGCTGTGCTGTAAGGCTCTCTAATCAGTTTTTATGTATGAAGAAAGGAAAGGTGATGTTTGCACTGTAGTGAAGTTGGATCAACAGAATTCATCCAGTTATGTCTACACAAGCTGCACTCCTTTTTGCTATGGAGTGGAGCTCTAGGGAGATAGAGGGCAGATGCTGTTTCTTCCAGGGCTGCTAGATGATCATGGAATGAGTTGGGTGGGAAGGGACCTCTAAAGCTCATCCAGTCCAATCCCCTGCAGTCAGCAGGGACACCCTCAACTAGATCAGGTTGCTCAGAGCCTCCTCAAGCCTCACCTTGAATATCTCCAGGGATGAGGCCTCAACCACCTCTCTGGGCAACCTCTGCCATTTTCCCACTGCCCTCATGGTAAAGATCTTTTTCCTAATGTCCAGTCTAAATCTGCTTTTCTCTAATTTAAAACCATTGCCCCTCATTCTCTCACTCCAGGCCCTGGCACACAGTCCCTCTCCAGCCTACCTGGAGCCCCTTCAGATACTTGAAGGTCACTATAAGGACTCCCTGGAGCCTTCTCTTCTCCAGGTTGAGCAATCCCAGCTCCCTCAGCCTGGCTTTGTAGGAGAGATTTTCCAGCCCCCTGGTCATCTTCATAGCCCTCCAAACCTTCTGTGAAGTACCTTCAGTTCTCATCAGCTGAAGACTTGCATGAGCATGCAGCCTACAGTACTGAAGTAGCAATTTTGCATTTAAATTTGCATTACTACTGCTTAACTTTTACTTGAGGCTCTGTGCCCTTAGGCTTGGGACCTGTTCAACACTTTGGTCTCTTCCTGCTTCTTCTCTCAAATCTGAGACCTGGCAACCAACAAGAAGCTTGTTCTGAGGTGACAGGCACACTGCTACACTGTAGTCCATGAGTCTGTGGTGTAGATGGGTGCATCCTTTGAAGAAAACCATCTGGTTCTTCAGAACCTCCTGTTATTTTATGAAACCATTTCCATGATGGTGTGGCAGCAGAGGATCTCACATGAGAGGCCATAAGAAGTACTGAGAACTGGAAGTAAATAATTCTCAGAGATAAACAATAACATTGGTCTTGGCTGAGCGTAACAGAATTTTTCTCAAGATACCCTCCACACCCCCCATCAGATCCTTTGAAACCTCAAGGCCTAAGCAGGTCTCTTTCTGGGAAGAACTGCTTAGTTGCTTTAATTTGGAGAAATATAAAACTATACTTTTGACTTTTTTTCCCATCCTCTACTGGTAGCTGTGAATGATGGCAACGGAAGCACTTTCTATTCTACTATTCCTCATTAAAATCACAAAGAAATAAAAAGTATTGAAAATCCCAGGACAATAGAGTAAAAATAATAAGGTTGGTTTTGCAGAAGGTTTTCATGTGGCAATAAAGTGAAGAGTAAATAAAGGAAATATTTATCCCAGTAAATGTAAAATATAAATCTTAGAAAATATTTAGTAGACAGATTGAGGAAATCTACAATTATTAAAAAAAAAAACACAAATAAACAAACAAAACAAAATAAGGCAAAACCCCACACCACCAGAGGCAAATGAAGTTACATATGAGAGTGGAGATAGTATAGGGTAGCAAAATAAGTGGTGTTACCACCAAATCTCATTGCATATAATGTAGGACTGTGTCAAAAGGTAGAGTTTCTTGCTCTTTTCTGCAGTTCTTTTTGCAGCAGCCAAGGACATTTTCACATTTGGAGTTCATGAAAGGTATGTGACCTCCCTGTCCCTACTGCATACATGGAAATGGCTCTCCAAAACTACACCTGGGCAGGAGAAGGAAAAGTGGGCACAACAATTGTTCCTACTTGTGCAAAGCTCTGTTTCCATCCCAGTTTTCACTGCAGTGGAGTGTTGGAATCATCTTTATGAGAAGTGTCTGGCCTTGTTTTCACGTCTTCTCCCAGGAAAATATCCTCCCCTCAAACAGAAGAGTTGGGATTTCAGACTGCAGGTGGCTGGCAGAAAGGCCCCCAAGGCAACTAGCATGATGGAAACAGAGCTTCTCTTTGTTCTAGGAGAGGTTAACAAAATCTAAGGTAAATTAAACCAGTGGGATTCCAGTGTGGATGAATGGACCTAGCAAGAGACCTAGAGATTTATTTTTTTTTCTGCTTGATGCTTTCTCCACCAAGATGACATCGATGTGGGGCTCTGGTGTAACCACTGGTCTTGACAAGGGTTGCCTGGGCTATGGAGAGCTAAGCACATCTGGAACCACCATTCATTACAGCACCAATGGACGTGTGCTGACAAGCAGGTAGCTTTTACTACACTCTTCCTTTCTGCTACTAATCTTGTGTGTTCTGTGAGGGTTGGTTTTCTACAAGTTAGTTTTAAAACAGCCTTCTGTACTCACCACCATCTGCAGACAAATGCGCAGCAGCTGAACTGTTTGTCAGGCTGTTTTCATGACAGAAGTTTTTCATGACATAGGAGTTTTTAAAGAAAAAACAAGGAGAGGCAGCAAATCACTTGAGTTCAGACAACAGAAGAGGAGGAAAAAAAAGAATCCCACCTAAACAATAGGTATTTAAGTAGAAAGTGTTCCAACTCCTTCTGACAAAGAGCCTCCAGAGGATTACAATGCAGTCAATGTTGCTTTAATTAAATTTAATGCTGTGTGAAATGCACTCTGAGAAACTTTGATGAGTGACTGGGGCAATTCATTTGGCTCACTAAAGGGCATCCAGCTCTTGCAGGGGTGTCAAGCCACGATGAATTGGTTAGTACAGGCATGTTTATAGACTGCCTTAGGAACCTTGTATCTGTGTGGTAATGTCAGAGATAATGTTATGATTCTCTGGACCTTGGGGGGCTTTGGTGACATGGTTAATGAGATAGCCCAGGGAGTGTCCCAGTAGGTTACTTGCAGACCTCCCACATCAAAAGGAGCAGCTTTGCCCCTTCAGAGCCCGCCGTCCTCTAGATCTCTCTGCTGGTCCTTGCTTTCCATAGGGCCACTTTTTTTTATTATTATTATTCACCTCCTCCCCCTTCCCTCTTGGTTCTTAGTCAACATTAACTCTGGCTGCTGAAATTCGAAAGTTGTTAGTTTTCATTTGGTTTCTCTTTGACCTGCCTACACAGTGGCTTGCGAAGATTTTATCGGAATGGCAGCCACCAAGGTTACCCCTGCACCCAAAGCCTCAGCATGTCAACAACAAAACTTAAACTGAGGGGGGAAAAAAACCTTAACTTTCCTTTCTTCTCTCTCTCCCCATTACAAAAAAAAAAAAAAAAAGGAATGTTTCTCTCATGCAGAGTTGGGTTACAAAGCAAGGGGTGCAACTGAGCCTTTTATCTGATGCACCCAAAGAAGGGAAGGGGGAAAAAAAAGCCCACCAAAACAGTGGATCAATTGATAAATGAAAGTCTGTTATTCAGCTGTGATTTAAAGGGTTGATTATGGGCCTGTGGAAAAGATTGTTTAACAGTTTCTCTTTGTGGGGGAAAAAACTCACTGTGTGTTTAGTTTAAAGTGAGGTTAGATGGCAAGTAAGCATTCTTGCAATAATATAGCAATCTTTGCAAAACTCCTGGGCCAAGGAGTAGATGTTCAGTATATTACATCATTGAAGGAGGCATACATCAAAATTAATTCAATACTACCTCTAATGATCCTTCTAAAATATAAAAACCCTCAAGTTTTTATTGTACTTTTCTAATATAGTAGGGAGAAAAATACGGAGACAGACAGGGAGGGACGACAGACCACAGATTTGCTAAACTTCATGGTCTCACAGACCTGTTCACTGTTGCAGGCATTCTCCTTTGGATGACTCTGTATGGTTAAGGCTTGTGATCTTGGGCAGAGAAATAAAGACTTAAAGGAAACCAAGATGGGATCTTCTGAACTATGGCAAGCAGCACATTAACTGATTTTACCTGTGAGTGTTCTGAACTCCATCATCCCTGAAAGGCTCTGAATCTGGCACTGTAAGATGTGTGTCATGAGCCTAGAGCATTCATCTCATTCTGTTCTACTACATCAGTTTAAATATCTGTTCACTGCAAGTAATACTGATGTGTACATATGTTTTTTATACATATATACATATATGTATATACGTAATACTAAATATGTATATATGTTTTTAAGTATGCACGTACTTATGCTTATGTTGAGTCTTATATTCTTGGTTCCACCACTATTGTAGAGGACACCATTGTAAAGGACATATCTACCCCTCAAAGTTAAAAAACCCTCAAACAACAAAAAACCCTAAACAAACAAAAAAACCCCCAGTCTTGTCCATCTGAGTCACCACTGGCCACCTCACTGAAATAACCAGAAGCAGTCACCTGGTTTCTGCAAACCTCATTTGTCTTCACCAGTGCTGCTGGAGGGGGGGGGAAAGATGGTGGTGGTGATTCACGCACTTAATGACCATCAGAGCAGGTACTAAGTTTCCTGGTGTTTTATGGGAAAAAAATTAAAATTAATCTTTCTTTTTCTGTTTCATCAGATATTTAGCTATTTTTTAAATGCTGTTGATGCCACATGAAGAGGTGGTATCACGAGCAGGCCACCCCCAGAGGCCTTGTAGGATTGTACTTATGGATAGTCTTGTGGGGTTTTTTAGTCACATGAGGTAGAACATTTTCTTCAGAAAGTTGTTCTTTTTCCTCCTGTGAATAAAAAAAAATATCTGTGCTCCTTGGCACCAAGCCAGGACCACTGTAAGTGTCAAATTGTCTATGCTGAGTCTTTTTCCTCTTCTTTCTGCAGGCAGGGTGGCTCCCTGGCATAAATTAATGATCTTAATAATAATGTTAAATAATTTTAGGGGTTTAAAGCTGTTTTTGTTGAGGAAGTAAAAAAATGAAATCATAAAAACCATCTTCTATGAAGCTACACCTCTCCAAGTGCCCAGGACCAAGGTTGTGGAATTAGAATGGAGTTTTTTTTATTATTTTTTTAATTGTGATTGCTGGAAAGAGCTGATCTGGCCTTGGGCAGGCTGTATCAGTTCTACTCTTGTTACAACACTGGGAGATGCTGCTCACCCTTGCCTGGCTGGCTGGAATGGCCTGTCCTGCCCTGCTGCCACAAGGGAAGGCAGAAAGTGGGCAGAGCCAGGCCAGCCCAGTCCCCTCCCTTTTCTCTATCTCTTTGTTATCTGAATCAACTATCCAGGTGGAAGCACTTAAATGGCATTATTTAATAAGTTACTTGCTGCTGGCCAATATTGCTATAATGAAGTTGTAACTAGATCAGGGAGGAAGTAAGTGCCAGGTTTGGTTTAGAAACTTGTCTTGGAGGGAAGAGAGGGAGAAAAGGCAGAAGAAGCTGAGTGCTTTCCAAGACCCTAATCTATTTTTAAATAGGTCTCTCTGAAACTGTAGCAGCAACAACAATCTTTGCTGTAGTTAATGGGCTGTCAGCGGATCCTTTATATGAATGACTGTTTTCTGAATCAGAAGTTAAAGACACCGTGTCATTGTCACTTGGTCTGTGGCAGTTCAGTCTAACAAAGGACTCGAAGTGCCTGTGAGAAGCAGCCCCTGATGGCTTCAAAGGAACAGCAAGGTCAGGGACCAGGCAAACACACCTAAAAGTGGCCCAGCCTCACCGCTGTGGCCAAGGAGGGTGTTTATGGCAGCCAAGTCTTGAGCATAAATCCCTTCCCTGAGCATCACATGTGACCCTAGAGCAGGGGGTTTTGTTGCTTATTGCCTTTAAAGGGTAGAATGGTGCCACAGTTCATAAATCTGGCTGTAGGAGAGAGTTGTTACTGAAGTGTGACTTGAGGAGCTAAGGCTGTACACGAACCGAGCAGTGGATGGGAGTGAAACTCAGAGTGTGGCCACTGCTCTGTGTCATTGTCAGGAGAAGGCTTGGTGGGAAGTCCATCTGCAGGAGAGCTTCCTCCTGGGGCTGTCAACTTCTGTGGCTATTCCATACCTTGAGGCCCAGCAGCCTTTGATGGTTGGAGGAGAGCAGGATGCCTTTTGTCTCCTTGATAGTTTTGCACAGTGAAACTGGACTGAAATGGGAAAATGCTGTGACACTACTGGAGAGATCCTGTGCTGGGGCGACCATGCCAATTGAGAGCTTGGAATCTGCTCGTCCTCTCCATATATCATGTCCTTTTCTAGTGATCCTTACAAAGAAACAAAGGTCTCCCTCTTTGGGTTGTTGAGGTCTGGGCAGAGTTAACTGGATGAAATGAGATTTGACTAAGTGATGCTCAGGTTGTAAGGGCATATGTGACAGTGTAGATAGGCAGAGGTAGAAATTATAGAATGCAGAGAGGAGGAACACATGGCAGATGCAATGTTTGCTGTAAACAGTGCTAAAGGAGCACAATATCTATTTTTCTACAGGCAATATTCCCTCAAACGGGGTGCAGACCTATTTCTGTTGGACCTGGGGGTCATCTCTGACCAAGATGCAGTTTAACTTCACCATGTGGGTTGCAGTGGCTGGGTTGAACAAGGTGGGCTGGAGCTAAAATTCCTTCTTTTACTTGATCCCTCCTTGACTTGACATGTTATAATCAGACATTTAACATGATTTTAACATAGGGGGTTTTTTGTGTTCATTCTCTTTGCATGGTATAAAATCCATTCCAGCCTGTGATCTAATGGCAGTAATTACCTCAGCAGTGCATACAGCACAGGGTATGTTTATTTTTGTTTCAGCCAAGGCAAATGATCACAGGTCTTGGCTTCACTTCAGGGCTCAGCTCTGCTGGGAGAGCCAAAAGCAACATCTACCTCTGCAGCCTGGCAAGCAGGTCCTAAATACCTTCCATGAATGTTTGATTTAATGATATGAAGGGTAGCAGGAGCAGGAGGGCAAAGCCCTCTGAGTCTTGATGTTGCATTGGATTGCTGGAGTGCAAACTACTTACCAGCTCTGTGTTGTGGAGTGACCCAGCTCTGTCATTTAATGACTACCACTCCCTATTATCAAATGGTACTTTGCCCACCAATCCTCTTGAGCTTTTGCAGTGCCCTGTGAGCAATTAGGCTAACACTGGCAACAGCATGAAAGGCACAAGTCACAAAATACCTGTAAGATTTTTCTGCGTGTAAGTTTTAGTAGATAGAGGAATAACAGCCTGTTCTGTGCAAAAATTGAGTTTGCTTAATTGCATGCTTGGAGCTCGTGTCAGGTATGCAAGCAAAGCTGTTCCCCCCTTAAGCACTTCCTGGCAGAAGCATCTGATGAGAGAGTGGGGAATGAAGAGGAAGAACCATCTCCTTCATTCCTGCAGAACAGCACATGGTGGTAAAGCCCACCCTGCATACTTGTCTGTGTTGGGTTAGCTGAGAAGTTTATGCTCTGGTGCTTCTGCTAAGGTACAGAGGATTTAATTTAATTTTCCTGCTTAAAGAATAGCAACGTAAAAATCAAGTTCTTAACTGTGTCTCCAAAGAACACATGGGAAGTTTTCATCCTTCCCTCTGTTTGATTTCTTTGTGATGTGTACCAAAGTCCAGCTGGATATTTTGGGTCAGCAGCTGACTGTATATGGAAAAGACACAAAAGAGCTCTGTGGATCCTGGTTGTATCAGTGGAAAGGAAATATGCCTTTGAATATCAGACAGCTATGGCAATTTCTTCAAAAGCACAACTAGCATCATGTCCTAATTTCACATGTCCCTTCTTGATTTGCAAGAACAAGAAGTTACAGAAAACGTGGAGAACACCACTCCTGATAGGTACCTGTATAGACAAGTGAGATGATCATAATTACCTTGGAGCTGCCACAAGTTTCTGCAGGAATTGCAAGTACTCAGCACATGTCAAGTTCATGAAAGGAGAACATAGTCTACTTTAAACATATTTTTTGTGATAGCCATAACTATCTAGCTTTGACAGTCCATCTGGATTTGAGACATAAAAATACTCAAAACCACTGAAAAGAGAGACTTAATGCTTTAAAATGTTGACTCTTGCTTTCCAGAAAGAAAAGACATGCTGTTCAAGCTGTTCCATTTTTCAAACCACTTAAGATTTATCAGCTTAAAAGAGCTGCTGAGAGTTTATACTGGAAAACAAAAGATCAAACTCTGCTCCCCTTGAATAGAAAATGTTATTTTAATATTTTTCTGTTTTTTGGCTTTCTCACTTGACCTCACAATCTCATTTCTTGGGTACCAAAGATCCTCCCAGTCACATCTATGTTAAAAATTTAAAAGCAATATATATTTAAATTCAAAGCTATATGGATGAGGGTGTGGTCACATGCAAAAGTATATACGTTTAGGGGATGTACATATGTACATGCAGTTTTAGTGAGTAACAGAAGTTGAGATGATACAGTGGTAATGAGTGAGATCATTATGTTTTCAAGACTTCTGAATTGATTCACAAATGGTGAAACTGTAAGAAGCAATGTTAGTGCATAGAGAATTGCTGAAATTATGCCAAGAGCATAATATCCTTTTGAAATGGAGCATGCATAGCCCTCTGTTAGGGGTCTCCTGCCCTTCCCTGCTCATCGCTCCATATGAAAGCAGGTGCCTAACAATAGCAGTGTGTAATTGTTTATTTTGACCTTTGGAAAAGACTGATGTGCTATGGGAGACCATCTAACAGAGAGAGAAAAAAAAAACATCTTCAGTTAAAGGGTGAAACAACACTTCTTCAAAACTGAGATTCTGCTTTGCTTTGGAGTAAGTGTATATAGGAAAGGAAAAATCCAAACCAAACTGATTCTTACCCTGAATCTTGAGATAAATGTGGAGATATTAATATTGCTTCCACTTCAGTGATCAACATTTCCTGTGAACTTAAAAGAAGAAATACCTCTGTCTGCCTTCTTTTTTCTCTTCTCCTATACAACCGCAGCAGTAGCTGAACAGTGAACTCATTCACTGTAGTCTTTGTATACATATATAATTTATTTAAGGTTGTCAAAGTTCGGGAAGAGCTTTGAATATATTACTGAAAACAGCTAAGACTGCATTATTTTGAAGAGAGATGCAGAGGAATAAATTATCTTAGTTAGATCCTTTTTCTGAGATAATTTCTATCCCAAATGCTGACAAATCTCACTTTATCAGCATCATGATGACTGGAGTAGGATGAGGCTGTGAAAAGCTGCTCAGTGAGACAGGACCACCAGCAGGATGATAGCAGAGCAGGAAGGTGGACATTGGAAGTGGTTTCTGTATGGAACTGGGAAACCAGTGCAGTGAGCAGAGCTCACAGCTGTTTTGTTTGCAATAAGTTGAATTATTATTGCTTTAGATTCAGGTTACAGTCTTTCCAGATTGTTTTGCTGGAGTCTTATAAATAATTAATTGCAAATAGTGCTAGCTGTGGTCATATTGGTGCTGGCTCCTTGTGAGAAATGACCAAACCCAAACACCAGCAGGCACACAGCTGAAGTCCCTGCTTGATTTGAACAGTAACAGGGATCTAAAATGTGGACCTCTTCACGCTTTCATAGGATCAGAAGTAAAACCTTTAAAACTGTAGTGTAGAAAGTCTATTAAACCAAGTGCTCTGCTCCTAAAACCATGAACTATTTTGCAGTTTTGTGAGACTGAGGAGCAGTGGAAGATCTGAGAGCTTCTGAAAGATGGAGCCCCACAAGACCAAGCTGGAGCTTCCATTTCTCCTCAGAGGCAATGCTCCATAAGGTTCACAAACACTGCAAGTGTTTCTCCAAATGTTTTGAAACCACAGAATGTGAGAAGCTGTTGCACTCTTCTAGAAAGAATCTGCTGGATTTGCATCACTGCTGTTAGCTGCTGCAGTAGGTGGCAGCTAGTGTAAAAACAAAAATAAAACAAAATGTTAACAGGTCCATAAAGGTGTCTCAAAATTACTCCAACACTGACAAAACCGAAAATCTAAAAGTTTTTGCAAACAAATGTACATGGGTAGCTATAGTGGCATTTCCTTCAGATTCCAAGATATTGAGGAACCGAGTTACTCAGCACTGAAGGGAAACTCAGCAGAAATGGCCAAAAAAAGCACTCCCATTCCCATAATTGTTGGGCAAGTACAGCAAAACTCTGACTGAACTCAAGACATTTAAGGAATGTAGGCTAAGGATCTATTGCACTTATTTATACTATCTTATGCCTAGTTATATCTGTAATACATAGATGCTTATCTATACTATTTTATAATGTCTGAAAAGTATATATAAAGCAAGTCTCTGAAACACTATATTTTCTTCAGCAAAATCGTTAGTTGAAAAAGAAAGCTTTCAAGAAAAAAAAGAAATCTACTCTGTTGCAGTGATCATCAGGCATATTCTGTTATTGCTTTCAGAAGTAATAGAAGTAGAAGTAGAAGTAGAAGTAATTTCTCAAATTACAATTTGTCTATCCATGAAAAAAAATCACTCTTTACAAGGCTCAAAAACTGTACCTTAAGAAATTAACAACTTTGAGAGGCTTACTGTTAGTCAGAGTTTTTTCAGGCCTCCTAACTGCCTCCTTACTGGTCTTGGAAAATACATAGAGGCAGAGGAGACTGCAAGGTGCTTTTCCTTGGGAAAGAGTCTAATAACAGTCTGAGGGAGGTTACCATGGGTGAGGGAGCATTAACTTTTCTTAGTTCTGTTATTTTTATTTCAACTTGCATGTTTGGAGGAAGAGGCAAGACTTCTGAAGGCTCACATGCTCCTACAGCATGAAATCAAAGCAGCAAACTTCACCTGAGAGAACAGCTGCTCACAAATGAACTACACTGCCCAGTTGAGATATTTTTGAGTTAGGAAAGATGTGTGCAGAAAAGAGCAGAATCTGGGAAGAGCTCAAGGCCTGTTTAATGTGTTTGTTTTCCCAACTCTCACTTCCCCATAGCTTCCACAGAGATCATTAAAGCTGGTGAGTGCTGAGATCTTCAAAACATTATGGACATCTGGAAACTTCTTTATCTAGGAAAAAATTCCACTTTTTTTTTTTTTTTTTTTTTTTTTTTTAAACATCTACCAGTAGCTGAGCCAAGTTTGTTTCAAGTGAAGAAGATGTGTAATATCAAAGTTTTACTTAATTTTCATTGCTGCACATAAAACATCTGACACTATTTGCTGAGAAAACCAAAATACCTCTCTTTGTTTGTACAAGCCAAAGAAAAAGTACAGTGTATCCATCTGCAAACGGACATCAAAGTGCTTTTGCAAAACCAGGGATGGTGACATATATTTAGAGAAACAATATGAGAGCCTCCTGTTACAGAGTCATGGGGGTCTCTGCACTTACCCAGCATAATCCTGATTGGAGCCATGTCTTTTTTCCTCTTTACTACCACTTCATGGTTAACATTTGTTGATGAGTAGGATTAACAGCACATTTTCAGTGACATTTAGCTCTTTTAACAAGCTCTCTCTAGTCAAAGGTGGCTGGCCTGGAAAAAAAAAAGGGGGGGGGGGGGGGGGGAGAAAAGTCGTTAAGCAAACAAATGTTTGCCAAGAGTTGATGCTAAACATGCCATCACCCTCTGTGAGTTATTTACTGTATATGAAATTTATTCCACAGGACTGTGACCTTCGTGTTGATTAACCAGAAATGCCTTCTCTTGTTAGTATTAACAGCTTTAGGGGCTGCTAGTGGCCTCTCTCTCTTCCTTTTTATTTATTTATTTGTTTGTTTGTTTGTTTTATTTAGCCAGCAGTAAGGAAGATTTTCTCAATTTCTCATTTATTTCATTGTGCTGTTCATTGCCACAGCCTCCTGAGGTGGAAACACCCCTTTATTTCCATGAGGCTGGCAGGGCAGCAGCAGGCTGGTGGTGCAGCCCATCTGCCACTCTCCAACCCGTGTGCCTGCTCTGGTGTGAGTAAGCATCACAAAAGGTCTACAGGCTTCAGGAGGAACTGGGAGGTTCCTTTAGTGATGCCTCTGAGTCACACAGAGGACAGTTATTATTTCAGGTAATCCATTCCTGGCTACACAGTAGAGCCCAAAGAGTGGAGATCAATGGCAGAGAGTCCAGCTGGAGACCTGTGAGTAGTGGAGTCCCCAAAGGATCTGTGCTGGGTCCAGTCCCATTCAGCATCTTTATCGATGACATTGATGATGGGACAGAGTATCTTCTCAGCAAGTTTGATGATGACACAAAGCTGAGAGGAGTGGCTGACACCCCAGAGGGCTGTGCTGCCATTCAGAGGGACCTGGACAGGCTGGAGAGCTGGGTGGGGAAAAACTTAATGAATTACAACAAAGGTATGTGTAGAGTCTGACATCTGGGAAAGAAGAACCCCAGGTGCCAGTATAGGTTGGGGACTGAGCTGTTGGAGAGCAGCATAGGTGAAAGGGACCTGGGGGTGCTGGTGGATGGACGGATGACCATGAACCAGCAATGTGCCCTTGTGGCCAAGAAGGCCAATGGCATCCTGGGGTGCATGAGAAGGGGGTTGGTCAGTAGGTTGAGACAGGTTCTCCTCCCCCTCTACTCTGCCCTGGTGAGGCTGCATCTGGAATATTGTGTCCAGTTCAGGGCCCCTCAGTTCCAGAAGGACAGGGAACTGCTTGAGAGAGTGCAGCACAAAGCCACAAAGATGATGAAGGGAGTGGAACACCTCCCTTATGAGGAAAGGCTGAGGGAGATGGGACTCTGCAGATTGGAGGAGAATGAGGGGTGACCTCATTAATGTCTATAAATATGTAAAGGGCAAGTGTCAGGAGGATGGAGCCAGCCTCTGCTCAATGATGTCCAATGACAGGACAAGGGGCAATGGGTACAAGATGGAGCATAGGAGGTTCCACATAAAGATAAGGAAAAAAATTTTCACTGTGAGGGTGACAGCACAGACTGCCCAGGGAGCCTGTGGAGTCTCCTTCTCTGGAGACATTCAAACCCCACCTGGATGTGTTCCTGTGTGACCTGATGTAGGTCACCCTACTCTGGCAGGGAGGTTGGACTCAGTTGTGCTAAGGAGGCTTTGAGGCCTTTTGGGAAGCAGAGGGCAGAGGCACTGTCTGGATACAAGACAGAATTTGTGCACTAGCTCTTGCAAGGCAGAGAGGGAGCACGTTATAATTATTCTTTATTTGCTCAGGGCTCAAAAGAACCTCTCTGTGGTCATAGGAGATGGAGCATCACTAGATTGCCCTTAGGTCACTCAGCATTGAGTAGACCCCAAATATGGAAGATGGTTTAAATCCACCTCCAGCTCAGTGTAAACACAGGATCAGAGCCAGAAATGAAACTTTCTGGTGCCTGCTGCTAAGCATGAAACCATTTACAGCATGGAAACACTGCAAGCATTTAATTTTGCTGGCAATTTCTGAAAAGGTTAAAAAAAAATCCAGGTGTGAGAACTATACCCAAAGAAATGCTGGATATGGGTTTTTTGGATTCTTTTGGGATGAGGTCACATGGTGATAAATGGAATAGACTGGGAGAACTGAAACTGAACTTGCTGTAAAGCCTGGTTAAAGTGGACTGAACCACAGAGGGTAGCTGGCACCTCTTGCTCTGAAGAAGCCTGGCAGAGATTTATTCAGTACTTTGCAATTTTGCCACTCATCTGTGACAGCCTTTTGGAACACTTTCTTGTGGTGGAATATGAAATTCATCACTGCAGCTGTATGAGATTGTACCTGGTCTGAAACCTTTCAGAATCAATTCCTGACAGTCCATATCTCCCTTTCTCTTCTCCTGGCCATACCCAACCCTCAGTCCTCTCCATTTTGCAAGGCAGGGTGCCTGAACTGTGGTGTGCTTGGTATCTCGAAGCCAATTAATTCCCTAAGGACATCACTAGAATGCTGATGTCAGTGGTACCCCTGTGGTGTGTGTAACACTGTTAGACATGGGAGATGTCTTAATCCTGGCAGACGTCTTAATCCCAGCAAACTGCTGCATTTTTAGAGAGTGTTAATGCTTGGATGGGGATGATGGAATGAGAAAGGCAGTGGATACAGCTGAAAACCATTGTCTGAGTCTTCTTTTCCAGCACAAGCATATGTGTTTATGGTTTTGGCAAGTGTAGGCAAAAAAGAGCCTACCTAGCAGGAACTGTAAACAGCTGGCACAGCTACACCCACAGGAGAACTCAGCAGAGCCAGATACAGAATTATGACATCAGATGAGAAATACCCAAGCAGAAAAGCTGAAATGAGGTTTGAGAATTAAAACCTGAATATTCTCAGAACACTGGAGTTTTTGTCACGATCTGCATGCTTATCAAATGCCTTGCTTTTGACAAAAGCACTTTTTTTTTTTCTTTCATGAGACTGCCTAAGTGAAAAACTTCTGCTGAGCTTTAACCCAGACAGATACAGTTAGCAAAAGTTTGAATAAATCAGTGTGCATACTGATTCTGTTGGGAAGTTTTTCAGGTTAGTATATTACCGGTTATTTTTTCAGGCTGGGCACTGGTTTATTTCAGGATTCCTTCATCGAATTTTGTACATTAGCTAGTCTGAACAGGCTGCTATTATTTCTTCTGCAACCTGATTTCGTGGCAGGTGTCCCTGCCCATTCAGAGGGCGTTGGGCGACTAGATGATCGTTGTAGATGCCCTTTCCAACCCAAACCTCTATGATTCTTTCTATAGCTTTGAAAGGTTCCATTCATTCCAATTTTCTGCAATTTCCATGTGTCACATGTGATCATTTTGGTTTTTTTGTACGTATCTTCCAGTAATCCAACAGTTGTAGTGATGTGGATAGGAACTGTTTCCAAAAGGGGAGAGAATTCGCTTGACTGCAAATGACCCACAGTCATCTCTGGCCAAACAAGTTGGCCACCCTCTCCTACGACATTGTTTTCTGTTGCCTAGACAGGAGTTTTTTTTTACCACATTTCTGCTTGATGTATTTCCCCTCATGTCCACAGGTCAAACTTTAAACCGGCAATTGTCTGTTTTCTGTGTAGTTGTCTGGGCATTGCAAAGCATGACCTGTTTATTCCATGAAGAAATCTGCAAAAAGGGGAGTTGATTCTGTCCTTGGATTACAGTTTCTTCGTTTGGTTTTTAAGAATGCAGTTCAGTTGCTTTCACGTGTTCTCTGCCTCTTTGAGGGAGTCCCAGGTTGCTTTTGTTCTCCTTTGTTCTGTAACACACATAAATCCTTAACCTGAAATGCACACCCTGAATGTAGCACTGCACATTCTGGCCTGCTGATTGTGCTGTTGGCTTTGGGCTCTGGATTGACCCAGTGCTATCAATTACCATGGGATATCTGCCTGGGCAGCAGCATGCTTCAGTAACAGCTTATTTGGCATCTTCTCCCTAGGTTGTCTGTCATGTGTGGTTTTCCACATTTTATTGGTTTCTTTGTGCTAACTATAGAGGAAAAATGTGTTGATAGTATGTAACCTTTTTATCCGAGTCTTTCTGTTTCACAGTTTTCCCAGACACTGGGAAGGCTTTTTGTCAACAGGACATTAATCACAGGCTGGCAATGTGCTGCTGCCTCTTACCCCAGTATGAGGTTCCTGTTTGGACAATGCCAAAGGCAGATGCAGTGATTCCTGATGACCTTGCAATTGGCACTTGAGCTTTTACAACACTTGAGACTTCCAGTTAGCAACTGGATGTCAACAGTTATATACAGGAAAATGGAAACCACATTCCTCCCTCCTTTCCCCCAATAACTCTCACGTCACCACCGAGGCTGCAGGGCAGCCCTGGGAAAGTCCCAGGCTGGACTCCTGGAGTCAGCAGCAGTCAGGAACCGGAGGCAGGAACACACAGATATGGGCTGGCACGGATCAGGACCACAGGCAGACGAACAAGACGGGATCCTTCCAGGATGCCCGGGTGAAGGAAGGGGAAGCAGGAAATCAGGAAATCCAGAAGTTCTGGAAATCTGGAAATCTTGGAAAAAGATCTGGCTCGGCCCTCATTGATGCCTCAAATTTATACTGAGTGTGAACGTATATAGGATGGAATACTCTGTTTTGGTCAATTCTGGCATCTATCTTGTCTGTTCCTCCCCAAAGGAGGGCTTCAGGTGGGACCTCTGTATCCTCCTGGACAGTAAAATGTTTTCCTCAGAGCTGAGCAGTGGTCCTTGGCTCTGCATACCAGTCTCTAGCAGTAACTATAAACATCAGTGTTATCAGTCCTAGAAGCACACACTGTCTGAGAAACTTGCTGTTAATTTCAGCAAAGTGCAACTACTTACAAGAGACTTTAGCTAAAAGCAAAAGTAACAAGACAGAAAATCACCTTTATCCTGGCCCAAACCAGGACAATTTTAAGGGGGAGAAAAAATAGTAGCCACTGTTTCTGCATTCTTATGGCATAAAGAGATGGCCTAATGAATTAATGAAATCTGCATATGCAAAATAATTTTCATTGTTTGTCTAACATGCTTTTACAAACTCCTCAAGCCCTGAGAGAGTTACATAAAGGCAATGAGAGCTGTTGAAAGCTGCAAGTTAGTGTTGGTGTTAGGACAGAGAGCAACAGTGTTCTTCATTGATTAGTACTGGGTATTCTTTATGCTGGTACCAAAGCACATAGCCCAGCACTAGGGTGTTTCAGCTGACAGTACAGGAAAGACATGGACCTGGTGAAGGGGGTCCAAAGGAGGTCTGGAAAATGGAGCAGAGGGATGAACACCCCTGCTATGAGGAAAGGCTGAGAGAGTTGGGCTTGTTTAGCCTGGTGAAGAGAAGGCTCTCGGGAGAAACTGTTGTGGCCTTTCAACATTTGAAGGGAGGGAAGACTTTTTAGTAGGGTCTGTAATTATAGGACATGGGCTAATGGTTTTCAATTTTAAAAAGGGCAGTATTAGACCAGATACAAGGAAGGATTTTTTTACTGTGAGTGTTATGAAACACTGGAACAGATTGCCTGGAGTTGTGGTAAGTCCTCCATAGCAAGAAACATTCAAGATCAGGTAGTATGAGGCTCTGAGCAACCAGATTGAGTTGAATTTGTCCCTGCTTACTGCAGGGCTGCTGGACTAGATGACCTTTAAGGGTCCCTTCCAACCCAAACCATCCTATGATTCTGTGAAAAAGCAGTAATAGCACAGAACAGATTTTCATCACCCAAACACCCTCATTGTACTTAAGGGAATGTTTCAGTTTGCATCGATTCCTCTGGGTTGCTCAGTCTGTCTGATGAGTGCACTGACACCTCACTGTTTCCCTTGCGTGCACTCCTCCTAAGTACCCATCATGTATATTCGAAAAACCCCAAAACACTCAAGCCCTCCAGTGTGATGGGAGTTACCTCATTATCTCCCTCTAGTCTGTAGTGCTGCCATTACCTTCTTGTGTCGCCCAGTGGCTGCTGAGCCCTTCTGCTGCCCAGAAGGTGCCACCAGCCTCTGAGATAGCTCAGCATCAGTCATCACCTGGGAGATTTGTGGTAAGGAGGCATGATGGTAATTTCTTAATTTCTAGATATAGAATCTGAAATATAATCTTTCTGCTAGTAAAGCAGCCAGTGTTTGTCATGGAAAGGGAGAGAGAGCAGACATAAAGTCTCCTGCCAGCTACAAAATTCTGAGTTAACTCCTGATGTGTACACAAAACTCTCTTGAGAGTTTGAAGTGTAAACCAGGCCTTTAGTATAGGAAAATACTTGATTCTTTATTAACATCCTCTTCTTCACAGCTACATCCAAAAGTAAATCAACTGGGACCAGGATGAGCAATGTAATTAGTTTGGACAGCATTCATCCTGATCTTCAACCCAAACTGGGGACAGTTCAAAGCAGAATGCTGAAGGAAAATGTTGAGCAATGAACACAGTGTTAGTATTTGCCTGGTTTACTTTCAAAGTGTCAGCTGGGATAACTGTACTACAACTGGGAGAACCATTTTTCCCCCATGACAAAGAAAGGTTTTGTTTGCCAGTGTGGGTTTAATTTGCAGGAAAAGTGTGAGTAATCATTTTCATTCATTTGGAGTTTGTAGGGTGGTGGCTTTGCTTCATGTTTAGTTTTTTGTGTAGTTTTATTTTTATTTTTTATTCCAATAAATGCATCCATATGATCTTTCTTTCCTATTTGCCCAGCAAGTTTGTTAGAAGTGGGTTTGTGGCCATATATCTTGTTGAATGAGAGCAGGTGGTTTTCACCATTACCTGTCATCAGCCTGGTTTACAATGAGAGGTGTGAAAAAGACACAGTTTTCCCACAGGGCAAACACACTTTTTGGGTGAAGGTTTGTGTTTAAAGGGCAGATAATTAATAGTCCTAAAGAGTCCATTCCTCTAAACATAGCAAGGTGGTGATTGTCACTTGAACAAGAACTACCAGGGGAGAACTTTTTACTGAAAAGAAAAAGAAAAAAAAAAAAATCATCTCAGGAATTTAAGGTCAGGAGCTTTCTTCAGAACCAGTAAGATTCACACTTTTACCTCTTGCAGGTATCAATCTGTTTTGAGTATCTTTGGAGGGATGGCTGAGATTTTTTATCTGGAGGGGCTGTGGGGAGAGGGGAGTGTATGGGCACTCAGCCATTCCTCAAGAAAGTCTGGAGGAGTCCCAGCTGACACAAGAAGTGTTCCTGATCTGTTTTCCTGAGACAGAAGACCCTGCAAAAGCTGTAGTCAGGACATGAGCCTGTAGACTTTGGGACAGAGGGGACAGCAAGCACAAAGGTCTGTAAGGGAGAACAGGCTGTTCCTTTTGAAACAAGAATTATTGCCAAAAAGACACAGAAAAAAGGAAATAGAAATGAAAGCCCAGCTACTTTTTAATGATCCCCCTGAATTTCCATGGGAGCCATCCCCTCCCTGCACGCAGTCTGGCAGCAGGGCCAGCTGAGATTCTTCTTGTTTCAGATAAACAGAAGTGTGTTGTGTGCCCGTGTATCAGGAGAACAGAGCTCCTTTCTAGATGCCCCTCAAGGTCCTGTTGGATTTGGGGGCTTGCTGTGAGTCTCCCTGTCTTTGCAGGACTTAAAATCAAGGAGCAGGTCTTGTGTTACAGGTGCTGGGGCAAGTGCTTTGAGAGAGCACTTCTCCTCCTGGTCTGCTAAAACAGAGCACTGCTCCCCAGAAGCCCACCAGCTCTGAGAGGTAATTCCACCAGTGGTTCCTCATCCTGACTCCTCTTTTGTGGTGTCAGGTGTCATCAAGGGCTTAGATTTCTTTTCAGGCAGCTCTCTGCAGCACTGGGCAGTGGAGGGCAGAGCTGGGCTGCTCTTGCCTGCAGCAGACCAGGGTGGAGGCAGGGCTGGGGTTCTGGGGACTGGTTCTACTGGGACATGTCTGCAGGACAGGGCTGGTGTCTGTGGCTCCTCTGGGAGACCACCAGAGCGTGTCCCTGTGTAGGATTGGACAGTTGGGTAGTAGGATGGGTTAGGAACTCGTTGAAGGTCAGAGCTCAGAGTCATTAGTCAGTGGGGGCTGAGTTGGGATGGAGAGGAGTGACCAAGGGTGTCCCTTAGGGATCGGTGTTGGGTCCAATCATTCAATATAATTCATCAGTGACCTGGACAAGGGGATAAGAGTGGTGTCATAAGCAAGTTCTCTGGTGGCTGACATGCCAGAGGGCTGTGTTGCCGTCCAGGGTGACCTGGACAGGCTGAAGAGCTGGGTGGGGAGCAGCTGAATGAAGTTCAGTAAGGGCAAGTGTAGGGTGCTCGACCTGGGGAAGAACAACTCCCTGCACCAGTACAGGTTAGGGGTTGACCTGCTGGAAGGCAGCTCTGGGGAAACAGACCTGAGAGCCATAGTAGACAACAGGGTCACCATGAGCCAGCAATGTGCACTGGCACCCAAGAGGACCAATGCCATCCTAGGGTGCATTAAGAAGAGCGTGGCCAACAGGTCAAGGGAGATTATTCCTCTACTTCTGCTCTGGTGAGGCCTCACCTGGATTACTGTTTCCAGTTCTGGCTACCCAGTTAAAGAAGGACGAAGAATTACTGGAGAGAGTCCCAGCACAGGGCCACTAAGATGATTAAGGGACTTGGAGCATCTGCCCTGTGAGGAAAAGCTGAGAGAGCTTGGGCTGTTTAGCTTAAAAGAAAGTAGGAGCTGAGGAGGGATTCTCGCCAATGGTTAATAAAAATCTAAAGGGTGGGTGTCAGGAGGATGGATCTGAACCCTTCTCTGTGGTGTCCAGTGACAGAAACAAGGGGTAATGGACACACAAGGATTTAAATTAAATACAAGAAAATACTTCTTCACTCTGAGGGGTAACACAACACTGGAATAGATTGCCCAGGGAGGTTGTGGAGTCTCCATCCCTGGAGACATTCAGGGACCTGCCTGGATGTATTCCTCTCAAAAACAGCTCTAGGGGATTCTGTTCTGGCAGGGGGGTTGGACTAGAGGATCATCAGAGGTCCCTTCCCCTGCCATTCTGTGATCTCCTGTTTTACATGTGTTCCCAGTTCTCCTCCAGCCTCTCATGACCTGCCTTTTAAGTCTTCCTTTTCCACTGCTTCTGTCTTATTTATGACACCTGGCTTTTATGCATCTCTCAGAGCAGTTAAGTCTCATGTTCCTTTTCCTTCAATGTTGTGTTTTTTAATGTCCATGTAGTTTTCTAAATGGCTCTTATAACATCTTGTCCCCACCGCCTCGCTGCACTCCTTCTCAAAATGACACTTCATTTGCTGTGCTGCTGGCAGCCGCAGGAACTGCTCTGCCTGAGGTTGTGCAGTGGTGGGAATGGAGACAAAAAGAGAGGTGAGAGCTCAGTCAGGATGTGCATGTGGGAGGGAGGAGGTGTAGGATGCATTCATGGAGCCCTCACTGGAGGAACCAGCAGCAAAACCATGTTAAACTCACAACAGGGGAACTCTCTGGGGAGCAAACACTTCAAAGGGAGTCCTTGCCATCTACAAAAAAAAAAAAAAAAAAAAAAATTAAATAACATGGAGAGCAATAAAAAAAAGCCTGAGCTGCTGGCTTGCAGGAAGAGAGCAGGTCCATCCATCCCAAGTGTAAAGCATTGGTTCCAAGCAGGGGCTTACACAGTGAAAGAACTGAGCCTGCTGGGGCAAAGTCTTACTTGGGCTGAATAATTCTTTTGTTCCTGCATTCCTGACTGCAGAAAAACACACCAAAAAGTGTGTTGGTTTTTGGTTCCAGTGAGGAAAGTTTTACCAGGCTAGTGTGAAAAAACCCCTTGTTAAAACCTGCACTGCTGAACTGAAGGGAAAGTTTCTGCAGCTTTCAAAAAAATTCTCTTCTGGGCAGACTTCAGGCTTGGGAAAATGTCAGAGTGAGAGGTGAAATTTAAGGAAAAATTACAAGCACTAGAGGAACAAGCAGTTATAATAGAAATCCTTTGCCAGAGTTGAAATAGCCATTAATATAGCCTGCCAGCTATATTCAAACTGTTTAAAGGAAATTTTCTTTAAAAAAAATATAAACCGTACTTGGCAATTAATTAAAGGACCTTATTGCTCAAGAATATCAGGGAAAACTCTGCCCTGTGAAATGTACATTAGGTAAATACATGATAGCCCTAGCCCCTACATTTGTATGACTGTGACTACTTGTTGATTTTAAAAGAAATTCTTTATGTTCTTGTTTGCACCACCACTACATGGTAGAGCAATGGCTGAGTACTTTTTGCTATAGCTGTTTTTTTCCTGTCTTGCACCCTACATCCTTCCCAGCACAGGAGCTCATGGTTTCTGGTCAGTTCTTGCTACTTTGGGTACTGTGTGCTGCTTCTTCTTAAGCTGACCTTTGAAATAGTGTCCTTTGATCTTCTGGTATGAAACAGGTAGTGAGAAAAATAAGCACTAGAAATCCCAATATCTCACTAGGGATCAAGATTTGCTTGATTTATGGTTTTTTGTGTCTTTTTTTTCCAGGCAAGAATATATATAATATAAAGAAACAATAAAATAAATAATACATAATTCTTCCAAGAAAACATTGCTTGGCTTTGTTTTTTTGCCTTCAGTGCCTTCAGTGCATGCAGATGATTTCAAATACCTTCCTCAGACTCTACTACAAAGTTCTTCAGAAATGTAACAGGCAGGTAGGCATGGGAAGGAATCTGATTACACTTGAAAAGAAAGGCAAAATAGATCTGAATGGTAAAGCTGTCCAGTATGGATTTGGTTTCTCTCTGTAGTTTAGGTAGAAAGGATTGTTCTTTTGCCAGTGTAAATATATTTATTTTAAAAGAGATGTCAAGTACTGCTTAACATACAGACAAAAAAAAGTTTCACACATCTGCCCTTATGATGGCCCTATGTGTTTGTATTCTACTTATTTATGCATTCATATTTGGTTTATTTTTAAGATCTTTGTCCAGAGATATTCCCCTATTAGCTCTATATGGATCTATATGGTAATTAATATAACACTGTGATATTCCATCTGTTATTATTTCTCCAGCATTTGCACCTATGTGTCCCAACCAAGATCAGAGGATCAAAGCCTCTTTTGTAGCAGGGGCTCCACATACGCATAGTGGGGATCTGAGGCTTTTAGTCTAAACACAGAAACTGAGCAAGTGTCAGAGAATGGATGGGTGCTGGCCCTTGCCATTGCACTGACCAACCCACCCACTGAAGAAAATGTAGTAGTTATGGAAGTCAGGCTTCAATCCCACACTTCACCATACTACCTCCCCTCTGCTGTGGCACCTCCACAGTATTTTCTTTCCAAAATGGAAAGGATGATAGGTTTGTGATTTACTTGCTGTATTGGGGCTTCATAGATCACCTGCCAAGGGCCACAGAAGAGATGCAGCAATTGTACCCTGGCTGTAGTCCTTTTGCACATAAAATGGAATAACACAACAATATTCATCAGTCCTAACAGTAAGGATACCTGACCTTGAGCCATGTCTGTGAGATTTCATGAATCCACAAGTGCCTGCTAGGAGCAGAAGTCTTACAATCATAGAATGGTTTGGGTTGGAAGGGACCTTAAAGCTCATCCAGTCCCAACCATGCATGGGCAGGGACACCTCCCACCAGCCCAGGGTGCCCAAGGCCCCATGGTCTTCAACACTGCCAGGGGTGGGGCAGCCACAACTTCCCTGGGCAACCTGGGCCAAAGTCTCACCACCCTCACAGGGAAAGAATTTCTTCCCATTGTCCAACCTAAATCTCCATTCTTCAAGTTTTAAACCATTGCCCCTTGTCCTCTCACTACACACCTGTGTCAAAAGCCCTACCCCAGATTTCTTGTAGCCCCTTCAGATATTGGAAGGTTGCTCTGAGGTCACCTGGGAGCCTCCTCTTCTCCAGGCTGAACAACCCCAACTCCCTCAACCTGGCTTCACAGGGCAGGTGCTCCAGCCCTCTGAGCATTTTTGTGGCTCTCCTCTGGACATGTTCCAGGAGCTCCATGGCCTTCCTGTGCTGGGGACTCCAGAACTGGACACAGTACTCCAGGTGGGCTCTCACAAGAGCAGAGCAGAGGGGGACAATCACCTATGTCAATTGCCTGTCGATACTTCTTTTGATGCAGCCCAGGACTTGGTTGGCTTTCTGGGCAGGAAAGTCTGGGCTGCAGTCCACTCTGTGCTCTGTGAAATGGTAGCAAACGCAGGAGATGGCTGCTCTCCTGTCCTGTAGCAGTGATGACACAGGACATGTGAGACATAACTGTGTTCAGGGTTGGGAGGTGGTAACTGAGGGTCATGAACACCCAAGTGGAAAAAGGGAGGAAAGGAAAGGATAGTGTCACTGTGGTTGAGGTATTGTATTCAGTTTCCAACTTGAGGTCTCCACTCTTTATTCCCCTTTCATTTTCCCTTTGTGTGTGGGGGGGGTAGGGATAGAGAGGAATTTTGCCATTACGTTTGTGACCCTCCCCCAAACTGCTAAACTGTGATGCCTCTCTTAGTGCCAAAGAACCCCAAATATCCCTTATTTCCAAAAGAAACTTTCAAAGGAATGAACTTAAAACGTCTCTGTGTGGATTTGTGTTGCTGGGAGGTTTTTGGCTACAGATCCAGTACCTGCTGGGCAGTGGTGTAGCCACTGGCCTGTGTATTCCTGGCACTGTGGGTAGAGGAGCCAGTTTGCTTTCCTTGCTTTGCTCCCTGGCCTGGAGTGAGCCAACACCAATGGCTTTTCTAGGTTGCTGTTTCTTGGTTTTCTTTTTATTTTTCTTTTAATGAATTTTCACATGGCTATAATCTGATGCCTTGACATCTCTACTTGCATGCCATTTTGAAGGCCTAACAAAAGTGCAAGGTGCCAGGTCTGGGAACAACACTTTATTTAATTAGGTTATTGAATTATCTTAAAAGACATTTTCTGGTGGACTCCTCTTTTAGTAGATTTTTGCATAAACTACAGCTTTAAAGAAAGACTACTTGCAAGCAAAGATTTACAAATAGGTACTGACGTGCTGCAAGTTAAACTTCAGTTATAAATTATATATTTAGAATATATAATTATATATTAAAATTATATATTTCTTTATTTATTTTTAATTAATTTACTCCTAATAAAGGACTCCTATGCCATTGCCTCAAACATAACACCTTATTACCACTTGTGCTCTGCAGTTCTAGAACTGCCATTCAAAGGAAATTTCAGGACTTTAAGCATCTGATTAGTCATGAGAAACAGCTTGACTGTTCAGCTAGCTTTCTCTTAGGACTTTGTCATGACCACGACAAGGCCTAGGTTGAAGAGCTCATTTTAAATGGAGGTTTCTTCCTCTATGTCTCCAACTCTGCCAGGGTAAGGGACTAAAGTAGTAAAAATATAATGTTGCTGTATGACAGCAATGTGGCAAGGTTAGATTGTGGAAGAAGCACTGCAGTTTTGTCATTTCTACAACTGGCGTAAACATTAAATTGCTTAAGCTGCACTAAGCAGCTCATCTTCCTAAGATTTTTCTCTTTCTGCCAGAAATGTCAGCTAATTTCAGCCAGGTAAATTAAATGCTTAGTGGGGTTTAGCTACCTGATGATCAGGTTTCCCGAGGCAGAGAGATGTCATGGAAGGGCCAAGCCTGACCCCATAACCCTGCTGGAAATCTGGAGTAAATCCAGATTGCAATAATGTAAACCAAGTATCAGTCAGAGCTGGATCATTCAAGAGGTTCTGCTTTGTGGTCATGGATAAGTGACAATTTAGAACCATTAGAACCACCATCTCCCAGAGCATCCTCCTGAAAAAGCTGTCAGGCCACAGCTTGGACAGGAGCACTCTGCGCTGGGTTAGGAACTGGCTGGAGGGCCGGGCTCAGAGAGTGGTGCTGAATGGTGCTGCATCCAGTTGGCAGCCGGTCACTAGTGGTGTCCCCCAGGGATCAGTTTTGGGCCCGGTTCTGTTCAATATCTTTACTGATGATTTAGATGAGGGGATTGAGTCCATCATCAGCAAATTCACAGATGACACTAAGCTGGGGGGAAGTGTGGATCAGCTGGAAGGCAGGAGGGCTCTGCAGAGGGACCTGGACAGACTGGAGAGTTGGGCTGATTCCAACAGGATGAGGTTCAACAAGGCCAAGTGATGGGTCCTGCACTTTGGCCACAACAACCCCATGCAGCGCTACAGACTGGGCACAGAGTGGTTGGAGAGCAGCCAGACAGAGAGGGACCTTGGAGTTTGGATTGACAGGAAGCTGAACTTGAGCCAGCAGTGTGCCCAGGTGGCCAAGAAGGCCAATGGCATCCTGGCCTGTCTCAGGAACCATCGATTCTGCCCTTGTACTCAGCGCTGGTGAGGCCACACCTCAAGTACTGTGTCCAGTTCTGGGCCCCTCAGTTTAGGAAGGATATTGAGGTCCTGGAGCAGGTCCAAAGGAGGGCAACTAGGCTGGTGAAAGGACTCCAGCACAGATCCTATGAGGAGAGGCTGAGGGAGCTGGGGCTGTTCAGCCTGGAGAAGAGGAGGCTCCGAGGAGACCTCATCACTCTCTACAACTCCCTGAAAGGAGGTTGTAGCCAGGTGGGGGTTGGTCTCTTTTCCCAGGCAACTCTCAGCAAGACAAGAGGGCACGGTCTCAAGTTGTGCCGGGGGAGGTTTAGGTTGGATGTTAGAAAGAATTTCTTTACCGAGAGGGTGATCAGACATTGGAATGGGCTGCCCAGGGAAGTAGTGGATTCTCCATCCCTGGAGATATTTAAAAAGAGACTGGATGTGGCACTCAGTGGCATGGTCTAGTAACTGCAGCAGTAGAGAATCAAGGGTTGGACTAGATGATCTCTGAGGTCCCTTCCAACCCAGCCAATTCTATGATTCTATGATTATGTTCCAGTCCTCTTCTCTAACCCCTCTGCAGTGATATAGATTTTTACCAGCAAGATGGACTTCACCTTGTGCTGTTGAAAAATGTGACAGTGTGTTTTGCCAGCAGTGTGCCCAGGTGGCCAAGAAAGCCAACAGTATCCTGGCTTGAATCAGAAATGGTATGGACGGCAGGATTAAAGAAGGATTAGAGAAGTGATTGTCACCCTATGCTTGGCTCTGGTGGGAAGTGATGGAGTCACCATCCCTGGGGGTATTTAAAAGACGTCTGGATGTGGTGCTTGGGGACATGATTTATGGTGGATTTGGCAGTTAGCTTCACAGTGGGACTCAGTTTCCTTAAAGGTCTTTGCCAACCAGAAAAATTCTGTGATTCTTTTTTTAGGTTGTTTGTCCTGAGCTGTGTGTGTGATGGAGTCAGGGAGAAGGCAGGCTCTTAGCAAAGACAGTGAGTTTACATACATATGAAGGTATGATATACAGTAATGGGATAGAATGGATATTTCAGTTGGCCAAGACCATATGGGCATAACTCCAAAAAAGCTCTACAGCTATGAGCTTGCATTTCACTTTATGGGGAGAGGCAGAAAGCAAAATCCTTCTGCCAAAATGCTTCTTGTCTTGCAAAAAGAATTGGAGTCTAATTTTTCTTAAATGATATGGAAATACTCAGGGTAGACTTGGTGCTTAAACTTCCATGGCTGCTCCACCAAGCAAGATATAACAGTCTGCATTCCTACTTAGCATGGACTTTCAGTCCAGATGCAACTTTCTTTATTACTGTGATGAAGTGTGGTTTACTAAACTTTGTTTTATTGCAGCTTCCCAGAAATGCGTGTTTTATATACCAGACAAGCATAAGAAACGAGCTCATATGCAAAAAAAGGGTCTGTTTTATAGTTATTGAATATACATGCTCTGGGTTTTCTATGAGTTTAATCTGTATTGATGCATTTTACCAAGCAATTCAAGAATAAGTGGAAAACTGTGGTTATAAAGGAAATTTCCATTCGGTTCTTTGAATGGAAACAGGCTTGAGAGAAGGGCAGGTAGGAAGCAAAGGCTTTGATTATGTTGTTTACTCTTGTTTTTGTGGCAAACTTCCCAACAACCATGATGATGAAAGGGCATTTTTGAAGCTTATTGATAACCCCACAAATCTGTCAGTTAGCTGGTACACCTGACATAAGATGTTAATTTTATTGGAAGCTGAAAACTGAAAACCTGCAGATTTTTTAGCTAATGCACAGGCAGGAAAGCAAACTCTTTCCTGTTTAGCAGTGTGGATCTAACTCCAGAACACAACTTTAAAAGCAGTACTATGGCATCTCGTGGTCTGCCTCTTCCAGCAATTTCACATCAGAGGTGCTCAGATATGAGCAGTTCAGTCCTTTTCCCCACTGTCAATAGTGCACAATCTCTGTCAAAGCTGAAAGTCAGATTTTGTTGCTTTTGGCTCTCTCACCAGTAACAATAAAGTCTGGGCTGCCAGAAGCTGCAGTATGATCTCTTTGCTCCTGGTATGGCTTCAGTCCCCTGCCATGTAAGAGATTGGTCTTGTTTAGTTGTTGTGTCATTTACTGTGTTTCATCTTCAGACCTGTTGGTCCAAAGCTTTTGAGCTTGGTCATCACAAACCCTTCTTTCTAGGGTGACTTAAGGCAGAGGAGACAGCACACTCTATTTTCACCCTTCCTCAGGGAAAAAAAATGGGCCCTAGCAGAAGAAAAACAGAGCAGGTGAATGGACTGCCATCAGCATTGAAACCCAACAGTGCCATGAGGTTCTTAGAACTCCATAGCTCTTAGAACTCCTGAGAGCTCTCTGGAAGATCTCCTTTCCTCCAAAATTCAAGATCCAAAAATTATTCAAATAAAATGTTTCCTACATAAGTAGCTAGAAAAGGGATTGCAATCAGGCCTTGTCTGGACACAATGCACTGTTTGGTGAAATGGACACTTGGCTTTTGGGTACTACTGTGGTGGGAAAGCATCAACAAAAGCCTTGTCACTGTTGCATTAACCAGCAGGTTGTCCCTGGTCCTCCTTGATGGTAGGAAGGCAGAGCAAACTCTGCAATGACAGGAGGCAAAGAGCTCCCTGGGGGCTGGGCTGCTGCCTACACACCAGCTCTGCAGTTGCAGAAAATCTCTGATGCCAGGTGATGTGCTGGGATAGCTCAGTTGCTTGCACCTTCAAAGCATCACAGGATGCTTTGGGTCGGAAGGGAGCTTAAAGCTCATCCAGTTCCAACCCCCTGCATGGGCAGGGACACCTCCCACCAGACCAGGGTGCTCAAGGCCCCATTCAACCTGACCTGAGACACTGCCAGGGAGGGGGCACCTTCTTGATTAAAGGCAGGCGTTTGCCCATGTTCTCTAAATTACTTGGGATCATTGAACAGTTGTAAAACGATGCTGTTACAAAAGCTTTGTCATTCACCTTTAGTGATGAACATGTTCAACTCTGACAATGTTATCTAGAGAGAGCAGCAGCTCAAATCATCTCAAACATGCTTGCAATATAACATGGCTTCAGGCAAAGCTCACTGACACCAATGCTGCAGAAGAAAGGAATGAACATATAGCAACATTAGAGTGAGAAATGTGAGACAGATGACACAATTTTTCTTGAATAACCAAATTTAAATAACAGAAAATTGCACTGATGGTCTCTTTTTTTTTTTTTTCCCCCCTCACTTTTTTTGTTCTCTGGAGAACTGCTTTCTGTTGCAGTGAATTGTCCCTGGACTTTATCATAAACCCACATGTACCACTGAACACTGTGATGCTCTCTGCCAGCCAGAAAGGCTGAAATTCAGACACACTCCTGTCTCACGGCAAGCTCTTGGCACCACTGCAGCCTCTGTAGCACCTACAGCCTTGGCAGAGGTCACAGACAGGTGTCACAGACAGGCATCAGTGGTAGGCAGGATACCCAGTGGAAACTTCCTCATATTTCCCAGGTGAAGGTGGAGAGTTGGTTTTCTGGGAAAAAAAAAAAAAAAAAAAAAAAAAAAAAAAAAAAAAAAAAAAAAAAAAAAATCCCCCAAAATGCCCAAATCAATGAATCAGATGAGACAAGTGCCCAGTCGGATGATGACAAAGTAACTGAGCTGCTGCCAAGTGAAAGGCAGCCCTGGATTCCCTTGATGGGTTTCTGTGCTTTTTCATGAGCCTCAGAGCAGCCCTTGAATTCAGTCACCTTGCTGGAGCAGTTCAGTGCCTACCCTGACAGGCAGTCAGTGATGTTTACAGCTCGGGAAGGCAGATGACCCAGGATGGCTTATTCAGAAAGGGAGCTCTCTTCCTTTCCCAGCCAAACTTGCTGTACTGCCTCCTGCTCGTCCTGTTACATGTGCTGGGTACAAAATGTTACAGCACTTTTACAGTAAATAGCAGATGAATGTATCCTAAATAGTGTAATTTTTTCCTGATGTTTTGGATTGGGTTTTTTTCCCTACCAGAATTAAGTCAGGAAACTTTTCTGCCATTGGCTTGCTTTAGCAGCCATCACTTAAAAACAAACATTATCTCTACCTATAAATTGCCATCATTCCAGGTATTTTAGCATGTGTTCTACCAGGTGCTTTTAAAAGCAACCCACTAACCGAATTTTTGATGTATTAATTCTTTCCTGGGGTTACAGTGTTCAACATCAGGTGAATGAGAGTCAACTTTTCCAGTCTGTGGCTTTTAAACATTGTAGGGTTTTTCAGAAGAGGTATTTTGTGCAGGGTGGGAGACCTGCCAAGGTACAAGTCTGAGCTGTTCATCTGGCAGTCTATATGGGGCTTTACCTAGAACCCATCAAAGTTGGTATCTGGGTTTCCAGTGACCTGTCACATAGGATCTTTTACCCTTTGCCCAATGCATTGACCTCCTGTCCTGTAGTGTTTGCATGAATCTTCTGTATAGTGCAGTCTGCTCAGAGATACCAGGAAATCCTTGCCAAACAGCAAGCACAAGGTCTAGTGGGGGTGTATGTTTAATCCTATGATGCCTCAAATAATGTCTGGTTTTAATAAAGCTTATAGAGGCTTTTCTGTGCCTCACCCAAATGACCTGAGCCCTGAGCACAGGGACTCCAAGTCAGTGTCTACTTCTAGAAATGGAGATGTCCAATAGAAGAAGACAGTGGGTGTCTGGGGTATAGGCCAGTGTTAAACCGTGACACTCCCTTTAAAAACTTCAGAGCAAAAAAAAGCCATCATTACTGGTGCCAGTGGCAGCTCAGGAGTTTTGAAGTTCTGCTTCATCACTGATAACATTTTTATGCCATAGGGGCATGTTCTCTAGCCCTGGTCCAGACTGTGCATTCAGTCTGGTGCATGTTGGTGGAGTATTTACATCTGCTGTGCCTTTGGTAGCTGTGCAGGAGATAATGGGACTTGGAGCTTAAGGTGGTTGTGCACATTGTTCCTACAGGGATGGAGTGGAAACCAGGCTGGCCAGAACCTGCTCATGTAACAGGGGAAGAAAATTCATGTGCTTCATTACCTCCTCCTTCTGTGGCAGAGCCCTGCTGAGGCAGAATGCCCCTTGATGCAAAACATCACTCTGATCTACTTAGCACTAGTGGCTTGAGCAGTAATTCTGGTACCATGTGGGTAGTCCCACCAGCCTGCAATAAAGATCCTGAAGAGGCAAAAAGTATTACTGAGTGCAAATATAGCTGTGATAATACTGCTGTGATAATACTGCCTTCATAATGGGTTGGTACAGGTACTGGCATCAGTACAGCTTTGCAGGCTAGGCAGTGTAATTTGATGCCTTTCTTGCCTTATTCACTCAAAGGTATATGATTTTATTTTATGTACCCACACCTCATAACCCTTGACTTTGTGTGCCTGTTGCTGTAAAATACAAGCCTGTCATTTTCTCAGAGATTTCCAACCTTTTTCTTTTCTGTTCATAACTGACTTCTCCCTTAAATGCACATAGCCTTAGAGAGGTGATGATGCAGTTGCAGAGATGTTTTTGTGAGCTAGGGGATCCTGTTGTCTTTCTGTGGCAGAAAAATATTTGCTTCTTCTGGTTCAGAAGATTTGCTTCAGGATAAGGAACAACTATACAAATGTATACAAATCTATACATAACCTGATCTGGGTGCTGGCAGGGACAGGTGCCTGAGTGCCCCTTGGGGCAGGGCTGACTCAGGAGAGGGCTCCAGGGCTCTTCCCAGCACCCAATGGATGTGGGTTCTGAAGAGCAGGAGGCAGCTGATGGTAAAGGAGCACAGGGAACAGCAGCCGAGCAGGGAGCAGAGAGCAGGGGTCCTGGTCTGCAATGACAAAAATGATCTAACTGTGAGCTCTCCCACTTTCATGCTCCCCTTCACAATTGCCTGAGGCTTGGAGGCACAAGATCTGGATACACTTCTCATCTCTGCCTCTGACTTGAATTTGAAAGAGTTCTTTCATTTATTTGTGCCTCAGTTTCCTCATATGTGAGTGAATATGAGCTTTTGGGATGTGCTGCCAGAGCTGTCACTGAGAAACATTCTAATGGTCACTGAGTGCTGCCACGTATTACAACAAACCAGCACACACTGAATTTTCTGATTGCCTTTTTTCTTTTTATTTGATTGAGAGCTTCCTTATACCTCTCTCCATATGTGCCTGGATGGATGCATATATGCCTGTTACTTGCCTGTCTCTCTAACTGATTACTTAATCTCAAGCTGAATTGACTTGATTTTACTTGATGTCAATTAAGTACATCACAGGGGTAGAAAACCAAGGCAAAGCAGTGCTGGCAGCCCTATTTTAAAGTTGGCTTATATATAAGTACAAAACTCTTAAAAGAAAGAAAAAGGGGTCTGTTTTCTGCTGCCAAGACAATGAAAATGAAGCACAAATGATGCAATGGTGGATGACCATGTTACTGCAGATCAACTGTGTTAAATCTTTCTAGTAATGAAAACAACTCTTTGATAAACCAGAGTGGATACAACAAATGAGCGTTCAAAGTCATTCTCTCACCTACTTGCCTGTGAACAAAGATGTGACCCTCTACTTCCCATCTGCTAATGGCATCCCTGTGAACAAATACATAACCTTTCATGCTCTGTTTCTATGAAAATGCTAGCAAGGCAGGAATACTCATGAAAAAGGTATTTTGTATTTCTTCCATGTTTTCAATGGGCATCCCAGTTCCAGTTCAGAGAAGCTCTTGTGTCTCCACCTCATTTCAAACCTACCTTAAAATCACATCAAATTTTGCTCCATGTCAAGAAAACAAAGACTTTGCCCCTCATTTTGATGGGTATGGGCCTGCTACCCATGCAATCCAGATGGTGCTCCCATCCCAATTGATCAGCATTTGATTGCAAATAAAATGCTACAAGTCGTGGATTTATTGGCAGGCAAAAAGAGTCTCCAAGGGGTGTGTTTGGCCCATCAGTGTTCCTGTGGCCACCAGACAGCAGCCCTGGAAGGGTTCCTCTACCAGAGCATCACCCAGAGGTTGGGTTCTGGCAGTGAAATATCCTTGCTGGGGGGGCATCACATAGCCCAGCTTTGGTAAGGAAGGGACAGGGGTCAGAACACCAGCTGATCTCTGCCAGCATGTCATGAAAGCTGGTACTTCACTAGCCAGCACACAGCCCTCTTTCTCCTCTTTGGGCTTTTGCCTCTAACACCTTCAGACCATTTATTTTTATCACACCCGTAGTGCTTTCCCCACCCAGTGTGTCCATTCTACAGTGACTCACAGGTTCTGCTTTTACAAAACACCAAGTTTTTGGGCCAGGATGGGGCAGCAGGTGCTTGGATTGTGCTTGGTGAGCTGGTGCCTCCTCAGGGAGCTGCTGGGATGAGAACAAATGGCTGAGGTCCTGCCCACCAAGGCTCAGGAATCGATGGGCCCGTAAAGAGATCTGGAGGCTTACTGGGAAGTGAATTGTTAATGCTATTAAATATTACTTAGGCCTACACCAAGCTGCATGTTCAACAGTTTAAATTGTAATTGCTAGCTGATGCAGAAATAAGACTGAACATATGTAAATCCTGTTGAAGTTAATGTCATTTTGACTTCTCTGATGGATTAGCAGCCTCTACAATTATCAGTGTGTGCAGCTGATGATGCTAGTGGAGAATCTATCATACAGTGCTGTTGGGTGTGTTCAAATTTGAATACAGTAAAGGAATACAATCTTCTGAATACAGAAGAAGGCTTAGGAGTATTGTCAGATAATGCAGACCTCATGCTGTGACTCTTGGTGGTGGTGGTAGGGAGTCTAGGAGCCACAGTGTGTGACTGACTTCCAGTAACCTTGACTATTTCTCCCTTTTCTCATTATGTTCATGGTTTATGGTTCCAGCTGAGAAGCCAATGCTTCATCCATTTTTTGCCTCCCCTGATCTTTTCCTGTGACATGGTAATGTTGGAGGGGAGAAGGGGGAGAGGAAAGGAGAAACTCTTGGGGGAGAGAAACCTCCCTCCTGTGGCCAAAGCAGTTATCTCCAGATCATGTTTAAAGTTCTTCTCTTAGCACGTTTTCATTGAGTTTTTTGCTTGTGCATACTGTTTGGTTTATGTATTTATCTGGAACAAGATTTAAAGAGAGACACACATAAAGCCCAACATAAAGCCTTTCCAGCCATGCATGAAGTCTAATTTTTGCAGCAAGAATTTGAAGAGAGGGCAAATTTGGTCCTAGGACTCATGCTGGACAAAAGTGAAGCACAGGTACACTGCAACTGCCTCAAACATGACCAGTCTGATTGGGGATTTTTAATGCATTTTGGAACGAAGGTGCAAATGCCTCACATCCCTGCTGTTTCAAAGGTCTAAGATTTGTTTTGTAACTGTTCTTCAACAACTGAGCTTGCACTTTCAAATGGCTCTGTATATTTTAGTACCTTTTTAGTGGATCCCACACAGCCCACTGTATGCCTACTGTTTTGAAGCTTTTCATGCAGAATTTTGGAAGATAAATGCACTGGGGATGATTGGAATAATGGCATCTGGGCTTAAAGTATTGTTAGTTCTACCCTGCTATGAGCCATTTGGCAGGGAAGGTTTTTCTGCTCTCTATTTTTATGGTGACTGTTACAGAGGTGTTGGGCACTGGGCAGTACCAAGAACAAATAACAGTGGTAGCACTGGAGATTCCAGTCACCTTCCCTGGGTGTGTATAAGAAGAGACTGGATGTGGCACTCAGTGCCATGGTCTGTCCGATGTGGTGGTGTTAAGTCATAGGCTGGACCTGATGACCTCAAAGTTCTTTTCCAGCCTCAATGATTCTGTATTTTGTGGGGACACAATCAGTACCATTCAACACTTTCTTCTGATAACTTTACTGCAGCAAACACTCTTTGCTTTCACCCTGTCGAGATCATCTCGTCTCATTTTTCTGTCATTTAAGTGATTTCTCATGAGAGGAGGGTGAGTCTGTAATAGCTGTATGTTTTATAAGGCCATGCCATGTCACTGCAAGCTTCCCTTCTTTTCACAGCTTTAGGCAACACCTTGTCATTGACAGAGCTGGAGTGCCATGGGGAGGGCTGTCATGGTCGTTTGCCAGAAGTGTAGATAAAATCCTCATTGCATTGAAGCCAGCAAGATATTTGTCACTGTTGTTAGCTGGGACTTCACTCTGTTTCTAAATCGTGCTAAGAAAAAGGACAAGTGAGCTGAATATGATGAAAAGAACCTGATTGCTTGACGGAGGAGAAAAAACTATTTCCAAAGCCACTTCTGCCAAAGGAAAATGACTGTTCACCCCATAGTCCACCACGGCTCTTAATTAAGCCTTGAATGTTGATTTGTGGGTAGAATTCTCTCCTTGCAGTGACACTTTTATTTGTGGGGGTTTTTTTCCCTGCTAGCTGGTCTGAGAAAGGGCAGTTCTCAAAACAGCTTTTTGAAAAGCTTTGTGAAATACACAGGTGAATGTTCAGTGCTTTGAAAATCCCAAAGGTTTAAACCCATGCACAGCCTTGTGCCCACAGAGTTTTCCGAAGTAACCCCCTGCACTGAGCTGTTCCAGCAGCTCACTCTCAGATAACCCAGGAGCTTGGCTGTGTGTAGCCCCTTACATAAAATGGAACAAGCAGTGGCAAGAAGAATCAAGCTCTGTACATGGATCTGTGGAAAGGACAGTTCCCATTCTTCCATGGGAGAAAGACAATTTCAGACTCCTTGTGGGGGCTATTGCTGCCCCATTTTTTAAAAGTTTTTTTAAGGACTTACCTCGTTCCTCTCACACACATGCTCTCTGGAAATGTTGATCCCAGTATTGTTGGCAATTGTTTCAGAAAAGTAGGAAGTATTGTGCCAGAAAGGATTGTAAGTTACTAAGAAGTGTTCCCTAAGAAATTGGATGTATTTTCCCCCTTTCCCCACCCTTTCCCCCCACCCCCCGCTGAGAGTGTTAGCCAAAGATGAATTAAAGTGGGAGGGCTTTATTGTAAAAGTGCTTTAAATAATGTGACTGTGCTTCTTTGCCTTCCTCTTTTAAAGCCGTTTTAATAGCAAACTACTTGAGCAGGCTGACAGCTCATACCCTTGTGTATGTGGCTACCACACAAACATACAAAGGCAGTGGAGAAAGAGCTTGGCTGGTTGGACCAGACCTGGCTGTGCCTGGGCTGGGAGCCCTCCAGGCAGCCACCATTCTTGTCTTTAGGGAAGGGAATTACCTGGGTCAGCTTTTATAGAATCATGGTATGGTTTGGGTTGGAAGGGGCCTTAAAGATCATCCAGTTCCAACCCCCTGCATGGGCAGGGACACCTCCCACCAGCCCAGGTTGCTCAAGATTCCATCCCACATAGCCTTGAGCACTGACAAGGAAGGGACAGTCACAACTTCCCTGGGCAACCTGTGCCCGTGTCTCACCACCCCCACAGGAAAGAATTTCTTCCTAATGTTCAACCTAAATCTCCCCTCTTCGGTTTGAAACCATTTCCGGTTGTCCTCTCACAACACCCCCATGTCAAAAGCTCTGCCCCAGCTTTCTTGTAGCCCCTTCAGCTATTGGAAGGTTGCTCTGAGGTCACCTGGGAGCCTCCTCTTCTCCAGGCTGAACAACCCCAGCTCCCTCATCCTGGCTTCACAGGGGAGGTGCTCCAGGAAAAGCTCCTCCTTTGTATAAGCTGACAGAGATTATGCAAGGTAACTTTGGGAGTCCTTCCTAGTTCTTTGGGAGCTGCCCAGCAAAGCCACCATGTTCTCTTCTGTGGACTGAGTTGTAGGGTTTTTTGGTGGTTTGTGTTACAAAACTTTGCTCCATATTTGCCTCACTGAAATGTAGTAAAACCAAATGCAAAAGAACTTTTAAATGGTGGTGGCTGCCACGGATGTGAGTTTTGTAATTTTGGTTTGTTTATGCTCAGCTTTTAAAGCAAACCTTCTCTGCAAGAACAAAGAACCTCAGCAATCCCCAGTGACTCAAGCACCTCCAGCATGTAACCAAACAAGGCAGAGACAAAATGTAGCTCAGCAGACTCCACATGTACAATGACAAGCCATCCTGGTGTGTCACAAAGAGGAGGCACAGATTATTGTGTTCATGTTCTCACATGTGCCATGTTGGTTCCACCATGGGAACTGGACAGCAGCACGTTTCAGAACCATACAACTCAGCAGAGTAAACAGCCCTGATTTTCACCAGTACTTTTGAACTGTGGCATCCATTTCCTATGGTGCTGTGTGTTGCCATCATGCCCACCTCCACTTGTGGTCAGAAGGGGGCTGTAACCTCTATAAAAAGAGAACAGATTTGCTGGAAGAAGCTACTGCTCAAGCCTTTGCCTTCTCTCTGTCCTTCCTGCTGCCTGCCAAAAGGTGAGTAACTGCTGTCACTGAGACTATGATACATTCTCTGGCTCCCCTAGAAATTTTAAACCACATGGTCCCCTGAAATAGCCTAGGAAGACAACCCTATGATGTTCCTGAGTGCCTCTTAAAATTCACTCCCTAGGATTCAATGCCAACATTATGGTACTGATATCTGGCAGTGATATCCTTCTATGCTTCCCTGAGAATGAACAAGTCCATGTGGATGAGAATGGGGAGAAGAAAATTACTGCTATCTGAAGAGGTCCTGTGACTGTCCTGAAGAGCAGAATGATCCTGAGCTATATGCACATGCCAGCCTGGGAGGTTAACTTCACATTTCAAGTTCAAGGAGTTTTAGGAGGCAAAAGGGAAACATTTCAGCACTTCTCAGATATGTGAATCAATCAGTGCAAGCCTGATGAAAGATAAAAAGCCATCTTCACAGAGGAGAGAGCTAAGGCACACAGAGGTTATATGCTAAGCCACAACATCACCCAGAGCTGACAGCAGTCCTGCCTTAAGGAAGCTCTGTCCTGTATGTATCCGAGCAAGTGGAGACAAGAAAACATCCATTGCAATGAAGTTTATACCTGGAAATGCCCAGAAAGCAGAGCAGCATCCACAAAACATGCCGAGAGAAGACTGTCTCCTTGCAGAACCCATCTAAATACTGGGACAAATGTTTCTGCTCACTGGATGATGGTTATTGTGTATCATTTGTGTTCACCTCTTTGTTCCTGGGCTGAGTAGGCTGACTGCATCCACCAGGTTAGCTTTCTGTAACCTTCACATGGAACAGCTGAAGCCATCCTGCAGGAGAAGGCACCTGCCTTCAGCTGGTTTCCAGTTCTCTGCCTTCCTCCTGGTGGGTACTGCATCCTCAAGTCCCTCCTGTAAAAGCCCACTAATTGTTTTCACTCTAAATAGCAAAGAAGTGTTAATTTACAATCCACAGGGCAGAGAGCTTTGCAGTGACAGCTTGGTGGGAAGTGGTGGAAGAGCAGCAGCTTCTTTGTCCAGCACAACCCCAACTTAGGACTTGTGGCCAATGCTGCTGCACTTCTTATGGTCTGACCTGCTGTTGTGCTGGCATTCCCAGCTACAGGCTGGACTAGGGGAGGGCTTCAGAATGAGCAGGAACAACTGGCTTGTACTTGTGTTGGTTTGTGCAAGCTCTGCCTGCTAGTATCCATCTAAATCCAGGGCTTAGGTGACCTGTTACTGTGCTTAGAGCTTTGGGAAAGAGAGCACCATTGTTGATACCAAGATGCTAATCTTCCACACCTGGAAAATCACTGGAGCATCAAAAAAACAGTGACCTTAGCGACCTCAGAGATGTCACCTATGGGTTTCAATTAATTTCTTTACAGGTTACTCAGATCATAATGTGCCCTGGTTCTTTTGTTGTGGTGTTTCAGACTATGATGATCTTTTAATGAGCTAATACATTCATTACTCTCTACTCCAGCATGTGAGGCAAATCCTTCTGTTCATTCAGAAACTAAAAAATGGTGGTGGTTTTTTCAGGACAGGCTGGCAAACATCCCTTAGCCAAGGATCCAAGGGCATCAACCTCTCTCAGCTGCACAGCTTCTCATTAATATTTGAAAAGGTTTACTGCAAAGTTTGGGGTTGGAGTATAGTATTTTATGCAGTTATTTCAAAATTTATAGATTCTTAGATTTTTCAGGCCAGAAGGGACTATTATGCACACCTTTTCTGACCCCCTGTATAATGCAGGCTACATTTGTTTAAAGTTTCAATTTGTTTTCATGAGCAAACTTGTATTTATTATATGTAGTTTGGTACAGAAGACCAGCTAGTGAAAAGGTTGAAATCCATAAATATTAGATCAGACCACCTGGTGCCCTGAAGCTTGCTTCTGACTGATGGCGACTCAAAAGGAAAAGCATCCTGAGAGACAGGCAGCTGGAGTGATGTGGCTATTGCAAGGAGCACATAAATGGCTCCGTGGTAGGGAAGGATGGTGTGGGGAGCCCAGGTTCAATTCAAGCCCTGTCTTATCCTCCATCAAAGAAATGCTCTTTCAGTGGGCATAACCTTTTACTTTAGAAACAGAAAAGCAAGAAGGTAGAGCAGTGTTTTTTTAAGAGATCACACTACCTCTGAAGAATGCAGTAATGAAAAGCCACCTCAAACTGATAAGGGAATGCCCCTTGTCAAGGGGGAAAATTTACACTTAAAGGTGCAGCAGGCAGAAAACATCCTGATACCTACATAACCATATTGTGATGATTTATCTGAGCAGTGGGGAAATATATTTTGTATTTACTGTTGTCCCACTGTGTGATTGAAGATGTGTTGAATGGCTCAAGAGATACTTCTGCCTTACCATCTGTTTTAAACAAAGATGAAAAGGAAGGGCCACAGGAGTCTCAGCCTGAGCAGCCATCTCTGTGACACTGCCCTGGGCTTTGATGCTCAGGCTTTCACTCAGCCTTTTGCTCACACTTGAAGCTTGGAACAGGGTTTTGCAGCTCAGCACAGACCCACTGAGTGCAGACTCCAGGTTGTGTCTTGATGATTAACGTTGGCTGTTTGAAATAACCCAAATGCTGCTGTCTGATCTGATAAAAAGAATAAATACATTGGGTGTGAGTGATGGGAGCTAGGGGGAGCAACTGGGAAGGACAAGGATAGAAGTTTTTTCCAGGCTGAGTTTTCTGAGAATGAAACAGCTTTTATGAAGAAGGGAAAAGAATCTATTTATTTATTTATTTATTTTCCTCTTCCAGATGTTGCTGTGTCTGATCTGGACAGTGTGTTTTACTGGAGTGCTTTGTGGGCTGCCTGAGATGGGAGAGCAGAGAGATTCTCCCAGCAAATGGAAGCACAGATGCTCTGGTGGCACAGGAGGAGTTCTGCTGATGTGACATCCACAGGTGGGTTACCAAGGGGAAGTTGTGTCCCCACAGGTACCAAATCCAGCAGTTCAGCCCAGCAAATCATGAGTTACTGACTGCCACCCTGTTTTACTTCAGTGAAGACCAGATATCTAAAGATAAGTGTATCAGTGGTGTAAGAATATACTTGCTTGTGTGCAAAGGCACTGCTGCCTCTGCAGGAGCAGATCAGCCCCCAGAAAATGAGTGAACCATTCTCCATCAGCCACTAATCAATACAAGACATTAGAAAGAGGCACAGCATACAATGATAAGATAAATGAAATTAATTGTATCTCTGTAATGTGTAAAGGTATTCTTCTAAACAAAGTTAGAAATTTTCATTTGATTATTTCAGTTTATGATGGTGGAAATTAGTTTTTGCCAGTATAGATCTTTTGCTATCCCTAATGTTAAAACACCCATCATTAGGTTCTTTTTCTATTAATATTTTAGGATCCACTACAAAAATAACTTGTCATGTAATCACATTCTAATCATTATTTCTGACTACATCAGCTACTTTCATCTGGCTTTAAGGTCCTACTCTTCATGCCTTTATATATTTTAGTAATCTTTCCATTGAAACCGGTGTTTCTTAGATGTGACACAAGTATCATATTAGGTAACATATCATATTGGTATTGCATTTGTTGTTTGTAATTATACATATTGAAGAGAAGGGAAACAGCTGGCTCTGTGGAAGAGATGTGGTGACCCAAGGGCTCTTCTAGGTAAAACACAATTAATACAGAAAAAAAATGGAACAAAAATTAGGAGTTTCTCATCACAATGTTTTGCCTTTTTCTGCACACAGTTTTTTTACAGGCTGTGGTCAGATGGGTGTGAAGGACTGATGAGTTGCTCTGATATCTGTGAAGTCCTCTGGGCACTCATTCTGGATATAATGAAAGATCTTTGTACACTGTGTTGTGAGAACTCCAAGGGTCTATTCCGGACCTTCTTGACCAGTGGGATTTTTATTTTTTTATTGTTTTTAAAGAAAGGTTTTGTACTGTAGTGACCCACTGTCAAAAAAGTTGATGGCAGGTCAATGGGTCAAAAATACAGTCTCAGACATGGTGGTTGGCCTGGACAACCAGAACAAGCATGTTCTGTGTGGGTTGGAAAGATAAGATAAAGATGAAAAAATAAGAAAACTTATTCTGGATTTGTATCTGTAAAGGCTAAGTTCTTTGGAGAAGAACTGCACTGCATGACCATGTGGTTGGGCAGCTTCTAACATCTCCTACAGAGGTGTTTCCACCTGAGGTGTCTGGGTCCTTTTTGTAGGCAGCAGAGAGAACAAATTGGGCTTTCCCAAGGTAAAACTAATCTGACCTGTATTAACTGTCCAATGGTGTGATGAAATAAACATGCTTTGTACAAATTCCTATACTCAGTAGAAAGGCACCCTATTGTGATGAGCTCTTGTTTGCAACGGAAACATCTTAAATTTGGGTGAGAGAATCCAACCCCACTTGTCACTGCATTGCTGCACTTTAATAAGGAGTTCACAGAGCTGTTCAGGTATATGAAATAATAAGCAAAATCTAAAATTTTAAACAAATCAATTTGAAAACAAATTAATTTGAAACAAATGAATTCATTATTTTTCTCTTTACAAATAAAGATCAAGCTTTGTGTCAGTAGTTGCTTACAGCATACAAGGAGTTTGTGTGTCAGGTTTTGATAGAGCAACATTTGTTTTTAGCAGAGCTGTGGCTCAGACTCGTCAGCAAAGGAGAAGAAAATCTAACAAGTGGTTGAAAAAAGGTTGAATACCAACTGCTAGCAAGAAGCTGCATCTGTTTTTCTGCTCTGACATTGCCTTTGTAAACAGTTCTTTGCTCTCCAGGCATTTTCACACCCGTATATGAAGAGAGCCCTTACTCAAGCACAGCCAGGATGCAATAGCCCTAGTCCTGGGGACATTCAGTCTTTTTTTTCTTTTTTAATTTCCCTACCCCCAGCAGGCATTTAGACTTTGGGACTGAGCAGAGCCCACCCATGCAGACCAGGCAGCAACAGGAGTAACTTGTCTTCATTTCCAGCTGGAAACTTTTAGATGAGTGGTGTGGGACTGGGTGACAGTCTGGTGTCAGCCATCCGGGAGCTCACAGTGTCCCTCTCCAACATCACCTGTGTTCTCCTTCTTCACTGAAGAGTAACTTTCAGACAATGCAAGCACCTCATTAGCACCTTTAATAACCTCACAAGGATGTAGTATAATTCACATTACTAAATTACTCAGAGCCTTGATGATCATTCTTCTTACCATTCTCATTAAATATGATGTCAAGTAGTTGGGCATGTGGAAAAGAGTACAAGTCCTCTCTCTCTCGAATTGCTTCCAAACATGGAAATAACAAAACAGGGAAGTAGAGCACTTAGCTCAACTGTATTATAGTGAGCTTTATTAAACATCTCTCAATATATCCAGAACTACACCTCTCACATGCTGTGACTTGTCTCTTGGTTCTTTGGCCTGGCCAGACCTGTGCAGAGTTTCTGTGAAGTCCTTGCAGAAGGACAATTATGCAGGAAAACAAGCTGGAGCACCCTGAGGCTCTTTCCCAGACCTTTTCAATTCTGCAGCATGGATGCTTTCAAAGCAAGCTTTAGGGAGAAATTTGGCATGAATTTGGAGCAGGCATAGTAAGTTTCAACACACAGGAATACAGAGCCACAGGGAAGGGCACAAAGGAAAGGGCAGCTTCTCCACATGCTCCCATTTTAAACTCTGAGTTTACATCAGCAGAAAAACATTGAATGTGGAGTAAATTTTCCCCCTCCTCAGCCTGGAGCCATCTTAGGTTCATTAACAATAACCAGGTAGCACTTTTCTTCTGTCTAGTATTCTTTTCCTTCCTCTTCAGACCTCTTTAGGCCAGAGGGGCTTTTTTTGTTGGTTTGGCTTTGGGGTTTTTGTGTGGTTTTGTTTTGTTTTTCTTTTGCTCTCTTCTCCTGCCTGGCTTAAGCCACTGGTCTATCAATTAATTTGTTACTCTTTGCCTGCTGGAATTGCATGCAATGATAATTTGTTCCTGGGAAGCCCGTAATGACTTTTAATTGTGGCTCCTAATGTCACATGCTGTCATTTAAATCTCAATGGCTGTCACTTCCTAGTTCTCTCCCAGAGAAAATACGGCTCCTTCCCCCTCCAAACATCTGCATTAACACACAGTTTATGCTTGCTTTGGTAGGGCTGAGAGAGTCACAAAATGCCAGCTCCTCCAGTTAGTAGCTTCTCTGATTTAGCCCCGCTGGAAAGAAAAACTGGTGATCTGTTACTGTCGGACACTCTGGATACAAAAGAAACATCGCAGCTTCAAACAGACTTGGCCCTGCAGATAGTGCTGGTATGGGTTTGTTTGCTTGGAGAAGCTCAGCCTTGCGGCTCTTGATGTCTTTTTTAGAAAGAAATAAAATCATCCAAGCAATTACTTTTTTGTGGGTGCTTTCCTGAGCTGAGATGGTCTGCAGCTCTGAAGTGATTTGAGTTCTTCCTCCTCATTTCAGTGGCATTGAATTTCATGCCCACAATGTGGCAGTAAGCAGTTTTTAGCAACTGGTATACATAGGGTGGAGGAGAGGAGGAGGAGGAGGGGCTTCTGGGCAAATCCCAGCAGTAGTGCAGTGTCTAATTGCAGTAAAGTTTGCCCTCAAGTAATGTGTTTCCTTTGAAATTGAATGGATTTAATTGCCTTTTGAAAGAGCTGGAAGGACAGTGTCTGCAGTGCATATGTCAGTCAGGTCTGAAGGTAACCACATGTTTCCCTTTGATAAGAAACCTGTCTGGAAGGTGTGAGAGTGGGCAGGAGGACAGGGGCTGCTGAGCCTCACTGTCTTACCACAGAAACACACAAGGAGGTTGTACGGGTCCAGCAGAGGGAAGCATCAAGAGTCTCCATCACTCCATTAGGACCCAGCACAGAAAACAGCATTCTTGCTGAATGCTGACTCTTTCACCTGACTCCATGCCCAAATGCTGATGACTATAAAGCCAGTCAGGACTTCCATATAGTTTCACAAGGTTGGTCATCCCTGGGAAATAACTGGGACTTCTGCGTTGAGGAACATAAGTGTCCCAGTCTGAGCAACCCCTTTGCTTTTCTGACCTTGCCAACAGCTGCAGACTTTGAAGTTCTTACATGGACCAGACAGAAAGGAAGAAGACCACAAATCACTGGCACAGTTGAATGTGGTCAGGGATGTCTGCTGCAAAAATACCCTCGAAGAACCAGACAGAGGAAACTGTGCTAGCAGAAGCTGCTAAACTATTTGTTTAGTATCTAGTGCTGAGAAGAGACAATAGTGTCCTCTGTTTCTTCTATTCTTTTTTTCTAAAGTTTAGGCTGAAAGGGATCTTTATAGTAATTGTGGTTAAACAGAGCAATGACCCAAATTAAACAGAGCAATGGCTGAGGGGGCTGAGAAGAAGGGAATTGCAGTTAGCTCCCAGTGTTTCCTGAGTTTGAGTCCCCATGCTTTCCAGCACAGGCTAATTTAAATTGTATAGTGGGAATAAAGTCTACCCAAATATTAAATTATGTGGAAGTTAGTACTGATTTTTTTTTTTTTTTTAGTGTTTCTACATCTTCACTGGCTTCATCCTTAAGATACCTGGTTATCATCAGCCAGAGAACATTATCATGGCATCATCTTGTACAAACAACTGTCTGCTGTCAATTTTTTCTTATGTTCTTATTACAAAAGGATGAACCTTTTTTCTTTGCTGAGCTATCAAAGACTCTGTGTGTGTCATGGAGCAACTGGACAGAGTCTTCCTTCTCATCTCATGGCTTAAAAAGATGTTTAATGTAGAGGGACCTCACCTGGATGAATACTCATTGCATTTCCAGTGCAAGCTCTGTGATTCTTTCTGATATTAAGTATTGCTTTCAATGGGCTACTTGCACTTTGATCTGGTTGAAAAGATTTTTGGCTTTATTATCAAGAATGAGGATAGGAGTGATGTATTGTATATGGAGAGATTTTTACTGAGAACTGTGCTGGTCTTGGCTTTCTCAGTAATGCTTTTACAGGGTACTATCTGTATAAGCTGACAGGGATATGAGCTCTTCTATCTTCTGTAGCCAGCAACCTTTGTTCTCCCTTTTTCAGCTGCATTTCCCCTGTTACTAAGAAGCTGAGGGAATCTTTTGACAGCAGTTCCTCCCTGCCAGCACACCAGTGCAGATCCTTTCTGAGCTGTCCTGGGGCTTTCCAAACCCAGTGGTTTGGCCAGGGAAAGAGCTGACATGAGATGTGGTGAGACTTGGGGTCACATCCTGCCTCTGCCAACATGGGAAGGTGCTTCCCTGCCAGCCAAATGGCTGGCGAAATGCTCTGGATATTTCTTCTAATCTTGCTGACATGGTGGGTAGAGAGGTGTGGGACTGACAGTGAGTGCCAGCCTTACAGTTGTAGCTCATTAACTGAGAATGTTCTGATGCCTTGTGATTCTCCTGCACTCTGTATGGGTTATTAACTGGTGAACTCAGTACAGTCCAAGTGAGGTACTTGGTAGCCTCATTGGAGGTACTCAGGGCTAAACAAATATCCTTAGTTGTCCTTACCTTCTGTCTGTAGGAAATGGATGCAAGCTACACCAGGGGAGGTTTAGGCTGGATATTAGGAAACATTTTTTCAGTGAAAGGGTTGTCAGACATTGGAATAGTCTGCCCAGGGCAGTGGTGGAGTCACCATCCCTGGAGGCATTTAAACTGCATGTGGATCTGGTCCTTAGGGACATGGTTTAGGGGTGAGCTTCCAGTGTTGGTCAAAGGTTGGACTGGATGATCTTGAAAGTTTCTTCCAAACCAAGACATTCTGTGATTCTGTTGCTCTGGAGGTTGGGATGCTCAGATGGTGGCTATCATCAGCTGGTGGTAGAGGGCTCTGTTTCTGGAGCCCATTGCACAGATACAGGGAAAATCACAGTGCTGTTCCCTGTCAGCACAACCTTCAGCTCAAGCTGTTCAGTCTTGCAGCAGGGGACAGCTCTGTGTTTTCAAGGGGAGGAGGGAATGCTGAAAATGGCAGCTGGAAAAAAATGCCATAGGTTAACTTCTGTGATCTGAGATGCCCCACCAGAGATCAGTGCAACATCTGCTTTGCTTGTCTTGCACATACCTACATATTCATGCACAGCTTTCTCAGCTCTCAAGGGACGACTGAACATGTAAGGAGAAGAGTTTCAGTGAGCTGTAAAGCTCCTGCTTTAGCTGATGGGAGAGGAAATATCTTTTTTTCTGTTGTATATTCATCTCCAAAGAGTTTTTTCAGGCTTGTGGCAAAAGACCTTTTTTGAGGATGACTGCCTTCTCACCTGTTTCCCGATATTTATGAGGAAAAGAGCAGTAGGAATTGCAAAGAGTAATAGGAATTCACCAAAAATGAGCATGTACTAAGAGCTGAGCTACCTGGGGAATAATGTGTCTTTGTACAGGCCCCATGAACTAATGCCATGTGAGTAAAGTAAGCACAAGGGAGTGACACACAGTCCTGGCAGGACGTGGGCGGCCCTGCAGTGAAGAAAGGTTCCCAACACATCCAGCAAGGAGTGTGGAATGTGCTCTTCACTGGAGCCAGGCCCTTCTCTCTAAAGCCAGCTGAATGAAAGGAAATCAATGTATGGTATGTTAGAACTGCCAAACTGAATCCCATGCAACTACCAACTTCCCAAAGCAAGGATAAAGAACAGCTTCTCAGACCTGCCAGGGTGGTCCCTGAAGTTCACAACTTGCAATCAGCACATTGCAGAAAGTCTGATTTTGGTGTGTAGTGTACAACATGCTGCAAAGCTTGTTCTTGCAGAGCAGGAGAGAATGAAGGAAACTCTTCACAGCCATAGCTCCACATCCCTTTCTTCAAGCTTGTTTTAACTAAGCCTTGTCCAAATGGAAGGCACTTGCTGAAGTTCACTCAATATTTTGAGTGCACCAACATTACAAACATCTGGGCTATTCTCAGTTAAATGTGTCTTAAAAGAACGTGTTGTTTTGATGTTCAAGATCTCCCTTCTTTACTCCAGTTCTCAAGAAATATCACAGAAGTACATGACAAATCTCTGTTTGTGTGCTTCCCAGGTTTATGCTTTGTGTGGCAAAGGACAATAGTTTACATGTCCTTCCTTCCTTCCTTCCTTCCTTCCTTCCTTCCTTCCTTCCTTCCTTCCTTCCTTCCTTCCTTCCTTCCTTCCTTCCTTCCTTCCTTCCTTCCTTCCTTCCTTCCTTCCTTCCTTCCTTCCTTCCTTCCTTCCTTCCTTCCTTCGCATTTGCCATAACTACTGATTTCTGTCTTAGTGGCAATGTTCAGCTCACTGCTTTCTCAGCTCTGGAAGCTCCCAGGTACAAAATTTTGGCATTTGTGTTCTGGTAGAATAGAGCAGAGTGATTTTTAGAGAGACCTGAGTACTAAATAATAGCAGCAAAGGGACAGTCTTCAGTTGTAATGATCTGGCAGGATAGAATTTGGTGGTCTTCTCTTTTTCAGTGTGCTCACCAAACACAAACTGCTCTCTGTACTGTTTCACCACAGCACCCAGGCACTCTAATGTGCAGCAGATGCAGAAAGGAGCAAAGTGTTGCCTGAAAAGGCTGGACTTGAAGTGGTCCAGAAGTTCTGACCGGATATAAACAGCTATAAAAGAGCTTGTTTGTTAAACAAAACACATTTTTTCCAGAGTCCTTTCTTTGGATCAAAAGAATTGGTTCTTTTTAATTCATGTTTACAGTAACTGAAAAATTAATTTTCTTATTTTATTCTCCTTTTTTTTCCCACATTTCAATGGGTAGAGATACCAGTGGAGCATTTTCACAACAGTTTGAGAGCATTAACTGGAGATTTCAGGCTTAACATTTTCATTACATTGCCATCTCGTCTTGAGAAAGTCACTCTTACTTTTTCTGACCTGGCGTTTCAATGCTTTGTGTGATGTATTTGCTGCTGGAGCAGCTCCGCTCAGAAAAAATGTCCTTCCTTTCTTGCTTAAGAGTCTCTTCAGAGCAGAGCAATGAGAAGTTCTAAAACTGAAGGATTCACAGCACTGGTTCACAGCAAACTTCTGGCAATTGCTGCTCAGAGTAAAGTGTATCCCAGCCGGGTAGGCAGGTCACGTCACCTGCAACAGCCAGAGATGCTTAGCACTGCATGCAGGAAGCACAAGAACAAACCACTCATTCCAGGCCTGTAACTGAAACAATGACAACCAAGGAGTTTGTGCCAGTTTGTCTCAGTCTGCTTGTAAACCAGGCAGAGTGCATGTGTTGCTGCTTTTGTTTCCATTGATGTCCACGTTTGGGGTTCCCTCAATCTCCATCTAATCTCTCCTTGGGTTCTGGCTGTTCTTCACAGCTGAAGAAACTGATGGTAACAGGAGGATAGCTGCGTACTTGAGAAAGGGAGCCATGAAAAACAATGGCATTTCTTCTTTAGGGGTGGGACCAGGTCAATACCATATGGGAGTGCTGCAGCATTTGGTTATGGGAGAACCCCCAAGCACTGCTGGGAGAGCTGAAGTGGGACCTGTACCACCACACTCAGCCCTCCCTGGGGCCCTTTGCCCTTCAAGGAATTTCACACTGAGGGAGAGCTTTGCAGAAACTCAGCACTCATTTCATCACCAAATTAAGGTCTTGATCCCTTTACAGATGAAATCAGGGGTATAATTTGTACCAGTTGCTACAGTGCTGGATGGAGGCCTGAAGAAGGCAATGTGTCTGGGGGCTAATCCACTTTCAAACTCCAGTAACAAATCCATGGAAGCTTCAGGGGAGCAAACCTCCAGAGCTGTGTTTGCATGGACCAATACTTAACAATGGAAATATAAATACTTTTTAAAAGTTTAACATGAATCATTGCTGTCTTAAAGTTGGAATGGTGGAGGGGCTTCATGCATCTAAGAAATGTTTTGACATAACAGCCTAAACTAGGCTTTCATAACATTCTTATGCTCTAAAAAGTACTTCTAACTTTTGCTTCTAACTTTTGCTTCAGTTCTGCCTAGTTTTTACCCGATTAATTGCAGTTCAACAAGGCAGAGGGACTAATCTCAGATAAAAGTAGGAACACTAAGATTAAAGTGCACTTCTGTTTATTTTTAAGGGCAATGGGTTAATATGAGCACTCTGTTGTTGATGTCAGCATCACAAGCCAAAGATAAACACCACTTTTCTGCACTTACATCACATTTTCAGGGCATTATTCTTCATTAACAAGTATTTTCTTCTGCAGTGGAAAAGAATGACTTTGTCATAAGCTTATTTGCTACCATTCATAACTATTTTGTGATTGGTCTGTAAAATACTTGTTGCTTTTTATCATGATTTTTGCATTTACTGCAGCATAGTTTCATTTTAATATCCTTATATTCTGACTCTTTTTTACATCATAGTTATTTCTTTTTTTTTATTAAAAGAATTCTGTTCTGTAAATGCATGCATTTTCTCTTATATTAACTTTGTCATCATTCCCTCAAGTAAGGTGCCAGAAATTGATGTACTTCCTGTCATAAAGATCCCAAATATCCTGTGGGGAGGATTTGGCGATGTATATATACAGGACCATTCATGGTTTCTGTTTTCTTTCTCTTGCTTAATTTATTGTTCAAGACTTTAGTTGTTTTACAGTCTGTGTAGTAGACTTAGAAAGACTGGGAGATAATAACTCCCTAAGTACCTACAAAGACACTCATCATTGCAATCTTCCATCTTGATCATCATTTGAAGTGTCCCATCAAGAAATCTGTCACCTGGACCCAGATACTTGGGTTCCCCATAAAAACTTTCACTGTATGACCAGTGAATAACATGATTTGCTAAAACAGACGGAAAGGTTCCAAAGCTATGGAGAGGCGTCTTTGTTCTTCATTTGAAAAGCCTTTCTGCAGACCACCAGGAAGAACCCCTTGCAGTTGTCACATGCTCCTGATTCTGGTGTGTAGAAACTCATGCAGTATAAAGCTGTCATGTGAAATAACATGGGCACCTTGCAATTTCAAACATTTTCTTGCTATTTTGACCTATACCTTTTGCAGAACATTCTCTGAAATGTATCTGCCCTGATTATCTCTGTTAAAATCAAATCTCCTGCAACTTACAGATCTGTTCTTTCACTCCTATTGAGCTCCAGGGGAGAAGTCAGAGTAGAAGTTTAGTTTGTCCATATTTAGGAAGCAAATTCATGTCATGTGACTTACTGAGGTTAAACCCTTACTGGGTCACCCTAAACTAGTTCTCAGTTACTTATTTGCCAGTGTGGAAATTAAGAAAATTTTCTACGTTTTTTCTAGTTTGGAACAAAAGTATTTCAAAAAACTTGAAATTTTCTGAATAATTTTCCTTTCTTCATGTGGCTCTGACTCACAGAAAAACCTACTCAGAAGAGCTGCAGGGGTTCAGAAAGAGATTAGAAATATGATGATGTGATTAAAAGGCCAATGCATTTTACCAGTGCTGCTTGCATACCACGTTATAGTCACTGATGTTCAATAAATAATTTCAGCAGCTAATTTGGAACAATTAGAGAAACTCACCAGGCAATAACAGAAAGAAAAAAAGACAAGGTATTAGATAAGATTGTTTCTTGTGAAATAATTGTTTTCATTTAAGTATCACCTAACATATATTTTCCCTGGCACAAATATGGTCACAGTGCTGAAAACAGCTGACTCCTGTACTGTGAGTGTTATATCCCAGGCTATAACACTGAAGCAATCAGTACTGTGTGACTTTTGGTTGGTGTGATAAGTGGGACTAAAACTACCAACATATTGTCCTAAGATAATTTTCACTGACTCCATTTAAAATACTTAGCCACACATATTGTATATTTGTGAACACCACATAAGAAATAAAAACATTAGAAATAAATGTGGTAAATTATGCATTGTAAGAGACTCCAGTTTATATACTCATGTAACCATCTTAAACATGTAAATCCTGTATTTGCATGCATACAGATGGCTTGCAGATTACAGATTACAGAGATTACAGAGATCATCTTAGTCCAGCCTTCAGCCAGAAATGCTTATTTGAACTGAACATTTGTACTCATTACTCTATGTGTATGTCCATCTCTTTAGCCATCCCTCAGTTGTTAAATTTTCTGAGCAAAAGTTTATGCTTCCTCAGATTTTTCTGTCCACCCACTTAACTTGGAACATCTCCCTCTTCCTGGGAAAAAAGCAATCTGCATTCTTTGATCTTCTACATTCTTCTTGTAGGACAGCAGGCATCCAACTTGGTCTGTGTGTGCATTTGCATGAGAATAACTTTCCTTCTTCCTATGTATGTTTGGCAAGGAAGGCAGTGGAATGACACAGTTCTCAGTAGCTTCTTCATGTTGCACAGGTGATGTAGCAATATTGGTTCAAAATGTATTTGACTGTAATTTCTACATGCTGGTGTCTGAAACACTCTCTAGATTTTCTGAGGGAGGGGAGCTTGCAGCCTGAGACAATCCATTTTCTTAGTCTGTATTGGTTTGTCTCTTTTCATTTTTGTCTGTCATGAGCAGAGCATCATGCTGGAAGGGCCTTCACATGCCCTTTCCCCCCTTTTATGAGTGTTACACATCATGGATCCAGTAGCCCAGGTCATAGCATCATCAAGGTCTCATGGAAAACAAACCTGTTAATTAGCTGTCTGGAAGAAGGTAAAGACATCAAGCTGTTGGAGAACATCCAAAGGAGCAACAAGGATGGTGGAAAGGTCTGGAAGGCATGAGGAGGAGCAGCTGAGGTCACTTGGATTGTTCAGTCTGGAGAAAAGGAGGCTGAGGGGTGACCTCATTGCAGTCTGGGGCTTCCTCAGGAGGGGAAGAGATAAGACTGGTGCTGATTTCTTCACTCCTGTGACTGAAGACAGGACTCAGGGAAATGGTAGAAGGCTGAATCAGGGGAGGTTTAGGTTTGGTATCAGCTCCCCAGGGAAGTGGTCACAGCACCAACCTGCCTGGGCTCAAGAAGTGTTTGGATGATGCTCTCAGGCACACAGAGTGATCCTGGGGGTTCCCTACATAGGGACAGGGGTTGGACTTGATGATCCTGATGGGTCCCTTCCAAGTCAGAAGATTCTATGTCTCTGTGATTCTATGAAGGTTGCTTCAGAGCCATACTCTTTTGATAGTTAGAATAGTGCTTCTGTTTTTCCAGTCTGACTTATGACCTGCCCTGAGTGTACATTCAGGCTTTACTGTACCAAATGCCAGCTTCAACAGAAACATTGCTCTGCCTTTTCTGTCATTGTAACTGTTCTCCACTGTCAGATTGCTGGGCTGTGCAAGAAGTAAGCACCATTTATTCTGTTCTCTGAAATCCTCCTCTATTTGATCTTTGGACTGTCACCTCTACAGCTGAGGCAGTCAGCAGAGAAGTTCAAAGAGTAGCGTTGCTTTTTAGCATCAACAAAAATGCATGGTAGAAAAAATGTTTAAAGCTTTACTAAGGTAAAAGAAAGCCTAAAACAGGTTGGGACACTAGGTATCAAAAAAAAAAAATAAAGGGAGTTTTTCTTGCCTTGTTTACACTTAATCAGAAAACTGAAATAGTAGCTGTGTGTTCTAGATTAATAAGATTACAATATCATTCAACTGAGTAGCTCATCTTCAACATCAATCTTACATTTATAAATAGCAAAGCTGAAACGAGCAGAATCGTATTGCTTTTCTCTGGCATAATTATTCCAATAGCAGGTTAATCAAATTGTTGTACCAATGAGATTGGTAGTTCATCTTCAATTTCAAGGTTGTAAGATCATTTATGGTCAGCTGCTTAAAAAAGAAAGCCTTATACTCATCAAAATCATGGTCTAGTTAGTTTCAATGATTTGTGTCAAGATGAGGTTTAGAAGAGAGAAACCCACAGAAAATAAAGTTTGATGATAAAATTTGTCTTCTAGTGAAGAAACAGACCTATCCAAAGGACCCTGCGTGCTTTCTGATGCCATTAAGAAGTACTTTCTACTTTGGTGAATTTATGGCTATTCTTTTCCGACTTAATGTATTAAATACATTTCACCAACAGGTAAAAAAAAGAAAATGTGATTATAGGTGCTTTGAATTTTTTTTAGAATGCTTAAAGCATGAGATGAAATCATCTGTTTAACTGAAAGGGGAGGGAATGTCATCACGATTTTACCTTTAAATGTTTGTGCAAAAATATGGACAGTCTTCACAGAAGCTCAGAATATTTTATTTTCATCTACAGTGCAGGAGCCTGCTGAGTATCGATGAGACCTTTGTCTGTTCCTGACTCCTTCCTTTAGGAACTCTGAGTTTAAATAACTGCTTCTCATCAAGTTGGTTACATGCTTTGAAGGATTTTCAGTGAGGCCCCCAAAGTGAAATGTTTCTGGCCAGTAGAAATTTTGTTATCAAACATTATACAGAAGAGCAAAATCCAATTGACTGACAGATTTGGTCCAAGTTGCTTGAAATCTGAAGTGCACCATAGGCTGGTGAAGGTCCAGAACTTTGTCTCCCTCACAGTGCCAATATGAACGTCAGGATCCAGTCACCCACTACTGTTAGTGGAAAATTTTTCCTTGAAAAAGGAAAGTGGTTTTTAGTGAAAAAATTTTGCTTTGATGGGCATGGGATTGGCTCCAGTATGACCGATGCCTGTAGCAAAGAACAGTGCAGGTGATGTGCATCCACTCTAAGGGAAAGGCTGGAGTGCCAGAAACACAGACATAGAGGCTGGACCAGAAAAAGCTGTGTTTTGCAATCAGCTTTTCTAGTGCCTGAATAAGAGCTTGTAACCATTGCATCAGATCATTCACTGGAGTGGGAAGGGGGGTTAGAAAATTGACCTGGGTGATGGATCTATGGTGTGCTGGTGTGTATGCTCATGTGCTGGAACCATCTGAGTGTTAACACATGGTCTCCCTATCAAAGGTCTGTATATGAAACTCAGCTGCTGAAGTGACAAAAGATTTTGTCTTGTTAACACACACTTCATTAAAATACCAGCTGAAATCCAAGTCTGAAATCCCACAGTTTGTGTTAGTTGATAAAACTCGATTGCCTCTAATTACTGTTAGTATGGCTTTAAAATAATATTTTATTGTAGCAAAGGTCCCCTTGTGATGAGGAATAGCTGGTATTCACAACTGGAAATTTGGGACATGGTGTAAATGCAGGGGGGTGTGGGAAATATGAACAAGACTGCTTTTACCACTGTACTCTACACCTTCAAGCAGCAGTGCTAGAAAAAAGAAAAACAAAAACCCAAATCAGGGGTGTAATACCAAACAAGGGAAACATTACATGTTTTTGCCTCTGATAGTTGAAATAACCTGCTATGAAACCATGCAAACAATTTCCAGTTCTCTTTGAATCCAAAAGAGAGTTTCATGCTCTGGAGAGGAGAACCTGACACTGCTTTGTATCATTTGAGTAGACCTTAATTCTGCAAAGGTCTCTTCACTTGTGTGGAGATGACACTTGAATCCCCAGGTCCCACTCATGTGCTAAGTGTTCAGCTTTCCTTCAAGAGTTTTGGGGGAGCAGGACCTCATTAGCTGTGCTGAAACATCTACTGCTGAAGGTGCTTCTTTTTCCTGCAGGCAGGTAAATTCTTGGTTAAAATGAGCTCACTGCCTTGTGGAGACAGGCACAGCTGGGGCTTTTTTCAGAGGAGCTTGGATATTCAGCAGGCAACCTTGTGCCTGGGACTGACCTGTCAGTGGGGGTAAGCACCTTGACGCCCACAGAATTTTAAAGGACTCTAAACATGCTGACCTGTGCAGTATGTACAGCCTTGGTTTTCTTCTAAGACAGAAAGAAGAAACATGATCAGGTTCCTCATATTTGCATTTCTAAGCCACTTAGGATTGTTACAAATATTCGGATAAGGTGTTCACAAAAAATCACATCAATGCCTTTGTATATTGCTTTAGCTCCAGGCTTCCATTCATGACAAATCATTTTAAAAACATCACTGGATACCTTATGAAAGTTTAATAAGACTTTTCATTGACACAGTAGGGAATCTTTTCAGAAGATTTTGTTTTAAATGAAAACTTTTTGGACTTCTTGCTGAGAAGTGCAAATGACCCCACAGTCCTAGCTGATTTCCACTAGTCATGGAGGCAATTGCAGAGCAAAACGGGAAAATCAGTGATGGACAAGAACCTATTTGATCAGGAGGCAAAGAAGCCTCCTGAGCCTCAGTGAGTGCTTAGGCATTCATCATTTTGTTTTTCTTCTGTTGATTCTGGTTGGAGCTTTAGACTTGAGAAGGGCCACGATTGCATGCCAGAGCATGAATACACCAGAATTATTTGCTCCAAAATAATGGCCCTATTATGGTGCTTGCTATTGTGGATTCACACCAAGACCCTAAATCACCATGTCCCAGAGCTGCTTTTTGCTGACCATGCCACTCTCTTTGCTCACATAGAAGCAGCTCTGCAGCGCTTAACATCCTGCTTTGCAGAGGCTGCAGATCTTTTGGGGCTGGAAGTCAGCTTGAAGAAGACAGAAGTTCTCTACCAGCCTGCACCACAGGAAGACTTCCATCATCCCCATATCACCATAGGCAAATCAGAGCTTAAGACAGTCCAGCAGTTCAGCTATCTGGGATGCATTATTTCCTCAGACGCCAAGATCAACAAAGAGAGACAACAGATTAGCAAAGGCATACAGTGCATTTGGAAGACTTCATAAAAGAGTCTGGAGCAATAAACACCTGAAGAAAAGTACCAAGATTGGTGTCTACAGAGCCATTGTACTGTCTACTCTCTTACATGGGTCTGAATCACGGGTCATCTACCACCACCACCTGCGACTCCTTGAGCACTTCCATCAGTGCTGCCTCTGTACAATCCTAAACATCCACTGGACTGACTGTGTGACCAATGTCACTGTCACTGAACAGGCAGGGGTCACCAGTGTTGAGGCCATGCTATTGAGGACACAGCTGTGCTGGGCAGGACATGTCTCCAGGATCACCACCTCCCTGAAATTGTGCTTTGTGGTGAACTTGCCACCGGCTGCCACAACAGAGGAGCCCCAAAGAGGAGACACAAGGACTCCCTGAAATCATCCCTCAGCTTTGGCCATACTGACTGCCATCAGTGGTCAACTCTGGCCTGCAATCAGGAGACATGGAGACACACCATCCATAATGCTGCTGCCTCCTTTGAGAACACACATAGAATCGGTCTTGAGGAGAAAAGACAGCACAGAAAGAACTGTGCCTTGGCTGTCCCCTCACAGGAGACTTTCTGCTGTGCCTTTTGCAGCTGCACTGCCTGTCCCATATTGGCCTTATCAGCCATCAGTGCACTTGCAGCAAGAGTGGGGAGAGCCCTTCTGATATCTTTGTGTGTGAAATCAAGCCATGATACTGTGGATTCGGGAAGGTTGCCAGACTGCCTTTCGGTACCTATGTCCCTTCACAGGGCACTTTCTCTTTGGCCACAGTGCCTGGGGAAGGTGATGATCCTGAGAACAGGTCCCATAGAAGACAGCAGGATGAGCAGGCACCAAGATGCAAGCTGGGAGGAGGTGTCGATATGTGGGATGCCTTTACACCCCTGGCTTTTCTGAGGATGATTCTGAGCTGGAAAAGAGTGTTTTTTCTTTTTCTTGTTTCCATAGCATAAAATTCAAGTGACAGAAGTGGTGGGATTTTGGCTTTCTCCACAGTCTCCCCACCAAACACAAGTGGAAGGCTTTTTGCTGTTTGCAAAACCATTAGAAGTTTGCTTTTTGCTTGTGGATCAGCCATGATCTCAGACCAGGAGATATTTTGGTGTGATTTAATACAGAGATATGCATCAAAAGAACTGATGAGAGTGGCAGGTTCTCTGCATCAGATACGTGGGACATTCTCAATAGCCTCAGGTGCTCATGAGTTTGTTAGAAATGTCTCCTAGGACTTTGGGATTTTCTGATTCTGTTGAGCTGGAAAGATTATAGGCACAGTCTTATGTTGCAGAATTTGAATATTTCCCCCTGCTGAACCCTGACATGCACAGCAACAAAAACCAAAAGGAACTTTTCACAGTTCAAAATGGATTTAATTTGGGTTCAATCAGATTTTGGGGCAAAGGTTGGTGATCCTTCTCATTTTAATCAAAGAAGTTGGCTTGTGCCCTCAAAACTTTCATTGTCAGAGTAAGATCAGCAGAATTCACTTGCAGGTCCATTAAGCAAACAAAACCATATCCCCAGTTCATGCTCTGGCAATTTTTAGAAGCTCTTTTTAAAAATAACTTTCTCTGGATTCCAGGACCACTCTCACTGCAGCCAGAGTAGTAATAGCTGTTGATGTAAAGACAAAGCACAGCAAAGTGAAGTGCATACCTCTGTCTTTTACAACCAAAATACTTCCTCTGAAACAAACAAACAAACCAAAAAAATCCCCAAAACAGATAAAGCTGCATTTTGATATCCTTTAAATCAGTATTGAAACCCTTCCAGAATGTGGAAGTTATTCTGGCATCTTGCTGAAGGTTAACTTTAGCATTCTGGAAGGATTTCAATAGTAATGAAAAGGACAGTAAAGAGAGTAAAGCTATTTCAGAAGAATTCCTGAAGGATAATGCTGGCATGCTAGGGAAACTTCAGCAGTAGGCTAGAGGGAAGCAAAATTATTTCTCAAGTATTCCTGAAGGAGAACTTTAATAATCGAGTAGTATTTAATATAGTTCTGCTGTGGTGGTAAAACTATATGGTTAATGTCCCTGGCCAGTAACTTCATTCTTCGAAATAACAAGACAAAGCCACAAAAGTCTGAAGCCTGCTTCTCAGAAACTACATCTCAAAGAAGTGGAGAGTTGAAATAGTTGCTCTGGGAGCTGAGAAGTGTCCCTGACAGAAGCCACAGGGGTTGCAAGGTGACATCCAGCCCTGTCTCCAAGCAAGAGCTACACCAAACGGCAGCTGGAAGAAGGCTCACGGGTGACTGTGGGACAAACAGGGGAGTGAAGCTGTTCCCTGTGTGCAGGGATATGTTCAACCCATCAGGATCCCAGACCTACAGGTTCCCTGGCAGGTCAGTCTCCCTGCGTCTCTCTTCTGAGAAACTGGACAATAGTGAGGGGTCACCTCTGCTGTCTCCCTTTGGGTCAGTGAACTTGAGGCTGAGGTATCAAATTCTCTTTTCATTTCACCTGAGGACCTATGAATCTGAAACCTCCTCAGTCTGGATGGAAAATGAGGGGGAAATCTTACCCAGTGGACTTTCCAAAAGTCTGAATGTTGCCTCCTTTTGACTCAGCTGGGAATACCACAAGAGCAAGTTTTCTTAGAAGGTCTCACTTCTTAGTCCAGATGACTCGGGCAAGGACGCAGACATGTGCAAATGAAATACAGACATCATTTAGCTGTCCAAACAGGCAACCCAGCATTGTTTGTATTGGAACAAATTTGTCTGCTTCTTATAGATTGTATCCTAACTGCTATGCTGCTTGAGGCTACATCAGATATCAGAGGTCATGATCACAAGTCAATGAGGAGCAATTAACTTGCACACAGCACCTCCCCTCCCCCCCCCACCCAAGTTTTTTCCACGGTCTCCTTCTTCTTTGTTGAGAGAAATAAATGCAAAAGACATTTTGTGCCCTGTCTGTACAAAGAGTGGTTTCATCTGCAAGCAAGACATGGTTTGTGATAGGAGCACTCTTTCCTAAGAACAGCTGGAACATTTGGGAAAAAAATGACAAATTTCAGTCCTACTTGAAAAAGATAGTACATTTTGCTGCCTTCTCCTCATTTATATTCTTGGAGCCCAGTAGTGACAATACTGCTTAGCCTTTAGCACTTGCTGCTAGAGATGACCAAGTTCACCTAGGCTGTCTGCTTTTTGCAGCTTATACTGAACTTCTTCATTTGAGAAAGGCTTCCCAACACAAAAATGACAGCATGCTGCAGCTATGTTTTTGCCTTAAACACATTCACATCGATGCTTATAGAATAAAAGAATTACATAAACATAAGCATCTTAAAATACAATCCTGTGAACTTATGGAGAGAAAAAAAGATAACTTTGCAAGTGGATATTTGATAAAGATCTGTGAATTTTGCAGCTGGCATTTATTTTGCAGAAAGTATGTATGGAGTCTGGAGCAGAAGGTGCTGGTAGAGATGGAAAGTATCCCAAGGGAAGCTTCAGACACGCTCTACACAAATGTCTAAATGGGATACTCTCAAGTTTAGCCTTAACCAAACTCTTGAGGTACTCTGTAGAGAGTAAGGGGTTTTCACAAGAACTGCATGGTGAATCATTCTGACAGATGACTACAGTCATGTAGTCTGTCTACATGTCATGTAGTCTGACCTGCAGGATGGGCAAGGGATCAGACCCAGCCAGCACGGGTTTAGGAAGGGCAGGTCCTGCCTGACCAACCTGATCTCCTTTTATGATCAGGTGACCCGTCTGGTGGATGAGGGGAAGGCGGTGGATGTGGTCTACCTGGATTTCAGCAAAGCCTTTGACACCGTCCCCCATAGCATTCTCCTGAAAAAGCTGTCAGCCCACAGCTTGGACAGGAGCACTCTGAGCTGGGTTAGGAACTGGCTGGAGGGCCGGGCCCAGAGAGTGGTGGTGAACGGGGCTGCATCCAGTTGGCGGCCGGTCACTAGTGGTGTCCCCCAGGGATCAGTATTGGGCCCAGTTCTGTTTAATATCTTTATCGACGACTTAGACGAAGGGATTGAGTCCATCATCAGCAAATTCACAGATGACACCAAGCTGGGAGGAAGTGTGGACCAACTCGAAGGCAGGAGGGCTCTGCAGAGGGACCTGGACAGATTAGAGAGCTGGGCCGATTCCAAGGGGATGAGGTTCAACAAGGCCAAGTGCCGGGTCCTGCACTTTGGCCACAACAACCCCATGCAGCGCTACAGGCTGGGGACAGAGTGGCTGGAGAGCAGCCAGGCAGAAAGGGACCTGGGAGTCTACATTGACAAGAAACTGAACATGAGCCAGCAGTGTGCCCAGGTGGCCAAGAAGGCCAATGGCATCCTGGCCTGTATCAGAAACAGCGTCACCAGCAGGTCCAGGGAGGTGATTCTTCCCCTGTACTCAGCGCTGGTTAGGCCACACCTCGAGTCCTGTGTCCAGTTCTGGGCCCCTCAGTTTAAGAAGGATGTAGAGGTCCTGGAACAGGTCCAAAGGAGGGCAACCAGGCTGGTGAAGGGACTCGAGCACAGGCCCTATGAGGAGAGGCTGAGAGAGCTGGGGCTGTTCAGCCTGAAGAAGAGGAGGCTCAGGGGAGACCTCATTGCTCTCTACAACTACCTGAAAGGAGGCTGTAGCGAGGTGGGAACTGGACTCTTTTCACAGACGACCTTCAACAAGACAAGAGGACACAGTCTTAAGTTGTGCCAGGGGAGGTTTAGGTTAGATATTAGAAAGAATTTCTTCACTGAGAGGGTCATTAGGCTATGGAATGGACTGCCCGGTGAGGTGGTGGATTCTCCGTCCCTGGAGACATTTAAAATAAGACTGGATGTGGCACTCAGTGCCATGGTCTAGCAACTTCTGCGCTGGGTCAAGGGTTGGACTAGATGATCTCTGAGGTCCCTTCCAACCCGGCTAATTCTATGATTCTATGATTCCAAGAAAACCATAATCTGCTTGAGGCTTGGAAAGAGATATATTGGATGTGGGTGCTGGGATGCAGGGACCAGAAGGCTAGATTTAGATTGGATGTTAGAAAAAAGTTCCTGTACTATGAGAGTAATGGAAAAATGGAGCAGGTACCCAGGTGGGTAGTTAAGGCCTCATCCCTGGAGATACTCAAGGTGAGGATTGAGGAGGCTTTGAGCAACCCGATCTAGTAGAGGGTGTCCTGCTTACTGCAGGGGACTGGATGAGCTTTAGAGGTCCCTTCCAACCCAAATCATTCTATGGTTCTACAGTGGGGGCAGGAAATGGAGAAATCTGCCTCTTGTTGAAACCCAAATAGTCTTCTAGGTGTTGCAGTAACAGCTTTCTAATGCTGCCCATTTAAAACATGTGGGTTTGCTGGTTTTCTGCAGATGAAGTTTATCCTCATCTTACAATGGCCTGAAACTTCCAGGTTCCTGGTTGTGTTACCTCTTTATCAGGTGATCTGAACTGTTTCTTATACAGTGATTTCCATCACCTCTGTTGGCTCTAGGAGCCTTTTTCTTTTTTTTTTTTTTCCTTTTTTTTTTTTAAATTTCTTTAAGGGTTATTGCTCTGTCCACTGGTGTTTCTAAGTCTCCTCCAGGGGCTTTTAACAATTGTTCACAAGTTCCAATGGAGTCATCATTTGCATGGCCTAACGAGAAGAGAGGAGATTTATCAGCATTTTCTCTTACTCGATGTCCTTCAAGGACAGCCCCCAGAAGCAGAGGTCAGAACAGTAAAGGTAGTGGCATTAATCATCTTCACCATGTGAAACAAGGAAGAATAAATAAATAAACAGCTTAGCATCATGATCATGTATCAGGGGGTTGCTTCAGGTCACAGACACATTAAACATAATCCCAGGGATGTCAGGACCAATGTTATGAATGGTTTTGTTAACACTGTTTCATGAAGGGCGAGGCAGAGCTTTGCATCTGACTATGTAATAATGTTATCAATAAGAACAGGGTGAATATTGCAGCAGCACAATGAGTTTGTCCTGGGTATGAACCTTTTGTAAACTCTTAAGTGTGAGGGCTTTCCTGCTGTGCTTTGGAGCAAGGGATGGGGACCACTGACACAGCAACATCTGTGCCTTTTCCCTCTTGCCCTGTGGGCTTCTCTCAGGGCAGTTCATACTGGGTGCAAGAAGTACTGGAATCAGCACAAGGAATATCATCAGGCAGACATGTGGAGTGGTACTACAAGTTGGCTAAGTGCTAGAAGAGAAAAAGCTGCCTCTTGCTGAGGAGGATGAGGTGGTGGGACATGGGACCAAGGAGGAGGGAGAAGACTCCAGGGGACAGCTGGAGTAAACAAGCTGTCACCCCAAGAAGCAGCAAGATTATCAGGGCTGTGCTCCCCACATCATTCTGCTGATCTGAAGTCTGAGCTTGCTGCACCCTGCCTTCTCTAGGGTGCTGCTGTTCTGTGGATGTGAAAAACATGGAGTTCTGGCAAAGATCCTTCTGTACATTGAGATTTAGCAATTTTACTACTTGAAATTTGTAGCTAATGCTTACAGGGAAAAAAAAAAAAGACAATAATATTTCAACATCCTGTTCAAGCGTGTAACTTTGCACACCAGAGTAGTCTCAGTACAATAGCTCTGAAAGTGTGGATACACAACAATTGCCTGACAATTTTTGCATACAACAGTTTTTTACAGTGACTGAAAATTATCACTATATATTCTGGAGAGTGCCAATGTCTCTCAAATGCAACAGTACTTTGTAATTATTGAGAAAAGGCTTTTTAATCATACAAGTCAAAATTCTTTTCAAGATATTCAGTTCACTGAAATTCTGTAATGGGAAACCAACCTCTAATAAAAAAGAGACAAAACAGAACTTAGCTGAATTCAAAATAAGAGTCAATTTCTGCCCTTACACAGAAAAACAACTTCAAAGTGGCAAAATTGTTCACAAAATGATTCCTGGATTTGCCTTCTTTCTGATGCATAGTGAGGAAAAAATATTAACTCCTTCTCAATGGACATTTAATGTATTTCTCTATATGAAAGCATTCTGAAGGCTTTCAGTTTGTTACAAACATCTCTTTGTTCTTTTCAGCATCTTTTTAAGTAGTCAGGGATTTTAAAAAAGCAGTTTAACTTTATAAGAAGTTAATTTGATTTATTTAGGTTATTTTTATTTATTAACCAATTTGCTCCTGGGTTGATTTTCTTAAGTGCTAAGCTTCATAATGGAAATGCTGACACAACTTTTAAGTATAAGAGCAAATGCTATTCTAATAATTCAGCTGAACAAATACCAGCCAGCATTTAGTTATTTTCCCAGGAACTGGATAAACAGCCACTTCCTTTTTAGTGTCTCTTTGCAAAGTAAAAGTTCCACAGTTTGTTAATCATCACGATGAAATTTTCTATTAAAAGACCTCCAACCTTGCTTTTGTTTATTCTGCAAGATCTTTGTGATTCCATATTAGTCATGTTAAACATGAGACCAAACAAAAAACAGACCACCAAAAAAAAAAACAACAAAAAAAAAACCCCACAAATACACTGACTTGGCAACAAGCCACATTTTGACCTATTTCAAAAGGCACCATTTCTGAACATTGTGGCTGTTATATATGAGAACAAGAGACTGAGTTCAGATGCATAATTCTGATCCAGGTTCCAAACATGCAGGACAATTCTGGAATGAGGATTTCATTCCAACTTGTTGTTTTAGACGTTCTGGTAGAGGTATTGGTTTTGCATTACAGCAGCCTTACCTGGGTGTTTTCTGAAAAGTGTTCCCCGAGATATCACCCCAGTTTAGCAAAGTGACATCTTGTTTCAAGCTTGTCATTGTCTCAGAGCTGTGTGGGTTTTCTCTGTAAACCAGGTGAGTGAGCTCAAGTAGTGTAGCACTTGGATTAAATTAATACAGTAGAATCTGGTTTAGTGAACTAAAATTCTTCATGAGGAGTGACACGTAACCTGCACCTAGTCTGATGTTGTGTAACAAACTGTATGATTGTATATGAACCATCACACTATCATAGTGGTGTATTACTGCTATGTATCACAATAGGGCAAGGGTTTTTTTACTATGCAAGTCTCCAGGATGTTAGTGAAAATGGAGAAGTGATTTCACACAGAGAAACCAGGAATGGTTCAAGTTGTTTTCCCCAAAATTCAGCTGCTGTCTTTTCACAGGAAGGCTCAATAGGTCCAACTCTGAATTTTTAGGAGAAATTATAGCTGTTCCTGAGATGAGCACCAAGGACTCTGGGATAGATCTTCACCCACAGATTACTGACAGGTACTTTTAACCCAGTTTTGTCTGGAAGTAAAGAGAATGGCCAAGAAAAAGAGGTTAATTTTATAAATATTAACTGACACAAAGCTTGAGCCTCAACAGCATAGATTGCCTGAGCCTTGTTCATATCAGTGCTACCACCTCTGGGGGCTCTGGCAGCAGGGAGAGGTAGGCTCTGTACAGAGCCAAAGCTAGAGCAAACTAGAGTGGAAAAGCAGGCACAAGGCTGGGTCCTTGCTGATGGGAGTATCCATCAGGCATTGCCCTGTGCTGTTCATTAAAGCTGAATTACTCAGATCCCACAAACCCTGTTTTGCATTCAGGCCTTTCCCTGTTTCCATTTCACTAATAGCCACCCACCGGATGGATGGTGTGACAGCTCTTGGGTTACACATCCTTAAACTCTACTAATTACTAGCTTTTCAGTAATTAGGAGTATTTATGGGGTCTTCGTTAGGGTAATAGGGAGTGGGGGGATAAACACACACCAATCAAATGAAATGGCAGATGAATTGCACACAGTATTTCAGTTAATTTGTTACTCCCACAGCCTCCTTTGTGGGAGTGAGACCAGCCCCACCTTGTCCTGCTTCCACCCTGCCTGAGAAGTTTTGTGCTTTTTGTAGGGTGCATGGAGCTGGCTGAGAGCCCTACCCTGATCACTGGTGTGTGGATGTGGGAAAGAGAGGTGGTGGGGCAAAGAGGCAGCTGATGAGGACTGGTAAGCTGGTGAGATGCCTGTGTTCTCATTCCTTTCACAGTTATGTGAAATAATAATAAAAAATGTTAATGTTGAAATAAAGAAAATTATGCAGTCTTTGAGCTGGCAAGTGAGGGTTTCTTTCACATGTGGCAAGGAGATAAAGCTCAGAAAGGACACACTATAAAGAGGCAGTTACTGACTGGCTTGTCTGAGGTGTCCTGATCTGGTCCATTGTGGGTGCCAGCAGTTTCAGCTTCTTCCTGAACAGTTTTGGTCTGATTTAAGCAGGCTTTGAGTTTGAATAGAGGAAAATCGTGCAAGGCAGTCAGGCCATAGTTTTGTGTGCTTCCAGAAGTTGTGAAAGTGGATGCAATGACAGGGTTGGAAACGTAAAGTAATAGAATAATAATTAAAAACCCAAAACATAAGCATCTGAAAATGGGGCAAAAGACATGCCATCCTGAACAGCTGTAAATATTCTCCTGCCTTCTTCTCCTGATGGCAACTCTGAGAAGTAAGAAAAAGGAAGAGCCCTTGGGAAAGGCTTGGGGTGGGCTGAGCAGGGCTCTGATGGCCTCCTGCAAAAGGAGCTTGTGAAATCTCTACAGCAAGAGGAGGAATGGTCTCTGGGAATGGACATGGATCCAAGATGAAAATAGTGATCTGAAAGAATTTATTTATTTATTCAGCTGAGCAATGGTAACAACAGTTGAGGAGGGGAAGGCTGTGCTCCATGGAGTCACCCGTGTGGACATGAGGAACATTGTCCAGGTGACAGAGCAAAGGCCTTGGGAAGCATTGATTCGGGTTGGAGGCATTGTTTGATTTGACACATCTGTTTTATTGCCATGGATATTCACATGAACACTTCTGAAAAACAATAGTTGTGTGGAAAAAAGTGTGAACTAAATTTGCCAAAGCCAGCAGGACTGCTGCTATCTCAGAGGAGTCACAAAAAGTGGAACCATGAAAGGTAGAACAGCAGCTTTCAGGTTTTTGCAGCCTGTACTTCAAATGTGTGGTTTTATTGTAGAGTTCAGCTGCACTAAAGGAGGACACCAACATTTGTAACATACTATGAAATAAGAGGGTTGCTGCCAGTAAAGCTGTGCTGAGCTTTGTCTGCCTTCCTTCTGCCTCATTCAGGAGCTCCTGTGAGCAGTTTGCTGCTGCTCAGGACCCTGCACCTGCCCTCCTGGGCAATCTTCCAGGATACAGGCTGCACCTGAGACCAGGTGCAAATGCCAGAGCCTCCACCAGCAAACCTTCAGACAGCTGGAACCACCCTGGATAAGGAGTGAGTCTACTAGCAAAGAGAAATTGACTAATTATTTTTTTTTTTATGGGTACATGTGTTACTGAGGTTTGCTTTTCCAGCCATGTCAGTTGTGGGCACAACTCATACTTCTAACAGACCTGGTTATATCAGCAAAGATAAGTAAATAGAGCACAGAATTAATCACTTGTGATCCTTCTCTGTTCCCGTGATGCAGAGAACATAGGAGGTTTGTTCATACTGCTGAGAGAACTACAAGAGCATCTCGGCATTCCAGTGAGACTTTTGTCTCAATGTCACTAGTGTTATATACTCTGGTTTTAGGGACTGGGTTTTAAAGTTTCTCACAGGAATGTGGCATTTTGATTACTTCCCACAAAAGTTTTCACAATGCAACCTGATTAAGATGGAAAATTTGGTTTTGAAAACTTGTCAACAGATTGGGCTTTCGTTTTGCCCTTTTGCTTCCCTTTTTAACACTTCAGGCACTGGAGTGGATAAAAGCTTCTCCATGCAAGATTTGTTGGTTTGGGCTTTTTTTGGGTTTTTTTTTTTTGAGATTTTAACCCAGAACATATGTAGCCTTTCAAAAGCTGACCACAGAGGAATTGCAGTTGATTTTCTTTTTTTGCCGACACTAATTCTTCAATGCCAAGATAGTTTTGAACAAATTAAAAGAATTCAAGCTGAGAGGAAAAAATACAAATAAAAATTGGGACCTTTATCCTTTCGATTTATCAAAAGCAAAATATTCAGGAGTAATTTACAGACATTAAAGAAAAATAAGAATTTTTTTAAAGTTTAGAAAAGTGAAGACCTCTGGGGCAGAAGCAAATGCAGAATTTTGAAACTGTTGAGACTGTTGGGCATCCACTGCCCAGAAGGATATGTTATGGGCACTTCATGTGCATCTTCAGCTCTCAAGGACATGGACATCTTTCTGCTCAGTGACAAGATGGGGAAATACAGGCAGGCCAAAGGCAATTTTTCCAGACCATTTTGAAGTGAAAAGCTACTACTTTTCAAACTCTTTAAACCAGAGTTGAGAAACCCACTGTGTAAGCCTGATTCATCTAGCTTACATTGCAGTCTCCTCTGGGTCCCAGTTACTGCTTTGATATTATAATGGTGTTATTTCTTGTAACATTGGGCTACTATGGGACTCATTAGTCATAAACCTTACCCTTGGAAAATGTAAAAGTCAACATCAACCGTCACTAATAATGTATTCACCTACTGTTATTGTAAGTATGTGAACACAGCCAGAATCTGCTCAGTGCCTGCTGTGTTGTCCTTTGGAAATATCCTTTTGCAAGGCTCTTCCTCTGCTAAGCACAGAGTCCACTGAGCGTATTTCTTTCAGATTTTCAAATATTTTTCTACCTATAAAATGAAGAAATTGATCTGGTGGATTGCTGTAAAGTTTTTTTTGCCTTAGGAGGCAGTAATATTTGGGTGTGGACCTGAAATCCCATACCAGGGGTCTTTGTGATGGAGACCTTGTCAGCTTCTTTGGAAAATCTGAGCTTTCCCCTCGTCACCCAGGTTGTCTGATTTAACTGTAGATGATGCCCTCCCTACTTCCCCACCTGTAAGCCACCTCATAAAAATCAGTTACAACATTACACTGAGAATGACCAGGTAAGGCAGCAGTGACAGCCCATGTGCTTTCTGTATGGGTGGCTTATTGACTTTCAAAAAGATTTAAGAAAAAAATAAAAAACAGTAGCATGCTAAGCCTCTAATGCTTACCTGGAAGCAGAATCTGACAAGAAGGGGAAAAAAAAAATCCCAGCCTTATTCAACCTGTTAGCAGAAGTACTCAAATAACTCAAAAACACTGGCACAGGTTGCCCCAGGGAAGCTGTGGCTGCCCATCCCTGGCAGTGTCTCAGGACATGTCCAGTGTCCTGCCCATGCAGGCGAGGTTGGATCTGAATGAGTTTTAAGGTCCCTTCCACCCAAACATTCAGTGATCCTGTGGCCTGCAGGTCCTGACCATGCTTCTGATCGTCCCCAAGTGTCACAAAGGAGCTGGCATCTTGTCCTCATAAGGAGCAAGGTAGAAGATCTGGCCACAATTAAGGTGTCCAAGGAAGAGAAGGTGATGACATCCAAGGATCTTCGGTGTTCAGTTGCTCAAACGCATTTTCTTTTAGTTAGTGCAGAAAATGCTGTAGTTAGGGTTGGCCAAATATTTTCACCATGTTGTTGGTGAATTTGAGTAACAAAAAACACTCCAGCACTGAGTTTTCTGTGGTAAATCCAATGAATATGAAATATGTTGCAGCTTCTGTGTGCTGCATTGCATCAGGAGAGAAATTACATAATTCAGTTGCATGTCCCTTTGTTGCTGGTCATTTAACTTTGGGTTTCTAAATATAGATATGTATTTTTAAATTTTTTCTAGATGGAAAATAGTTTTGGAATAGATTGATTGTGAACTGATTTATTATCCTTATTGCACCAGAGAAGTAATTTTATGCAATAACTTCTTTTACAATTACTTCCACAATGATTTCAAAGGTTTTTGCTGCTTGTGGGAGGCCGTCAATAAGTGGCACTTGCATATTTATCCATTTCAATCTGAGATTTTTAAAGACCTGAGGGAATAGAACAGAGCCCACTGGAAATTAATTTTTTTCAGCAAGTTTGCTTTTTTATTTTTTTTAGTGAGAACCAAGCTTGAGTGGAGGCTTTTTTAAAATGAAAGTATTCCTAAATTCAAAAATGCTGAAAGCTAAGGATTTCCACCAAAACGTAGTCATTCTTTTCAGTATCCTTTGTCATTCAGTTGAATGTAAATCTTGCATCTGGGCTTTTGTAGACATTTCTTTTCTATTAAATATGCACTATTCCCAAGTGAGCTAAGCTACTCAGAAATGAGTTTGTTCTTTGACTAGAAAATCAGCTTTCCCAATTTTCTTGGATTATTTATTTAACAGAACTATGCTTTGAAAATTGCTAGCTTAAAGCTCTCACTCCTGCAGCTATGGAGCATCTGAGGGTCGGCTTTCCCACATCTTTATTTCTCTCCCTTTGCACTCCAAGGGCCAAATTCTGCTCCCATCCAACAAGAAATGAGCAGAGAAATCTGTCTGCTCTCACTGCTGGGTTAGGCACCCCAGTTGCCTGCTGCTAGCCTGGCACTTTAGGAGCATCAAGCTGCAAGGAAGACAGACAGATTTTCTGGGAAACCAGGTGCCCTGGGAGCATGGCACAAGGGTGTCTATGCCACACTGTCATGTTGAGCTCCCCAAAGGGTCTGGTTCATCACCATGAGGAGGAACTTGATCAGATTTATAGCAGTGCAATTGTGTCAGGGTTTCTGGTGCTCAGGTTAGAAATTCCTGCCTTGAATCCAGCTGTGCTAGCTTGGGCCATCATCACACATGTGCTGTGCTGCTCCAGTCCTGCTGTTGCTTTGGCTGGGGGTCAGGAAGCTATCTCTGCAACTGCAGTCCATTGCATGATGCACCAGAGCCTTAGGGCAAGTGACAGAAAATGTGCAGCACACCCAAGTTCCGACCAGTCACTGCTGAGATGGGAACCAGCGGGAGAATAAACCACCAGGTGTTTTGAGTTGCTTCAATGGGTCCTGCTGGAATTCTGCCATAGGTACTTCCTTTCCCCAGTCATAACACAGCAAAGGCTGTCCAGACATTAGTTGTCATGGCATTTGTTTTAATGTAAGAAGAATGTTGTCTCTGAGAAGCCACCATATCCACTTCTCTGCTCTGACACAAGTACCTGCCCCTCATGGGTGAGCACCAGAAGTGGAGAAAGATTGGGGCGGGGGGAAACCTTTGTTCCAATATTTGACTGGCACATCACCAGAGTTTTTGCAGTCTCAAGCTATATGTAAACTCTCCAATGAGCTGCAAAATAAACAGACTTTCAAAATTCTTTTTAATTTGTTATAAATCCATTTTGAATTTTCCTCGGGCCAGCACAGGTGGCCTGGAGCATCTTTTCTTCATATTTCAACACAGAAAAAACTTTATCTGAATCTGCAAGCCACTTTTTTTTTTTTTCCCCTACAGGGGATAATTTTCCTTTGAGCAAGGAAAACTCAGGTTAATTAGTGCAAATAAGCTGATGGCAGTCAGAGACAGAGAAACAGAGGTTGCAAGTTTGAAATACTTCAAATACTGTGTCTACAGATGCTCTCTGACTCGTGTGTTATTTCCTGGGGGGGTGACCATATAATTATATAGAAATATTGGGGTTTGACACTATACATGCTCTGCTGTTAAAAAGTCTTCATTCAGTAGAGTTACAAAGTGCAGCCAGGCAAAACCACCTTTGAAGACCACAGTAAAATACACTGAGGGTAGTGGGGATAGTGAAAAATGCCTCAGCTATATGGAAATGAAACACTGTAGGTGGGCTTTGGGGAAACCAGAAGCAGAGGGGTCCCCACAGCTCTTCTCACCTGTCCCCATGCCTGCAGTTCTGCTTGGGGGTGAGGGGCAGCTTGGACAACACACCAGGGAAGAAGTACTTTAGATGGTGAAATGGAGCAACAGGCAGTGCTGAGAGATGGGGCCTTAGGCTGAGACTTTGAGCATCTGGTGGAAAGAACTATCCAGAAGAACACTGGTGCCCAACACTCTTACAGGGGGTTCAGCTGTGCTCCCCAGAGGGGCAGTGAGATCCATCCCATGTCAACCAAAGTTGCAGTGCTGCAAGGACAGTGGACAGCCCAGCTCTGGGGAATACTGTAGTTCTAGGGTAAATTGCTGCTCTTCAGCAAAGCTAGTTAGTAGTATTGCACAAAATATGAATTATTGTCTCTGTCTTGCCTAATCTTTTAACAAGCAGTGACTTGTTAAAAGAAGTTAGAAACTATATATATAAGTGGTTTATATATAGATATATTAGAGTATCATGATGTATCTGTGCAGAAAGTACTTTCAGGTCCAAGCAAAAGTGCATTTACCGTCTTACATTGAGTATTTCAGAGGGATTGTGACCAGGACACTGGAAAACCTAGGTTTATATTCAGCTAGACAACAGCCTTGCCAAGTGAGGAGACAGCTGGACCACTTCCCTGTGTTGCTTTTAATTTCCTTGTGTTTGATGAAGGGGTACAGATGGGACAGGGGCAGATGCCAGAGCCTCAGGCACACTCAGCTCTCTCACCTGGCTGGGTGGCCTGGAGCTGTGTTTGCTGCTGCTAAAAACTCATGACAAGTGAAGGATACTTCTCCCCCCTCAGTGTCCCTCCTGGCCCTCCCTGCCCCAGTCCCTAGGATGTTGGGGAGCTGGTGAGCAGCTTGGTGCACACACACGTCTGCTCTCTGTGTGTAACATCTGCTTGGTGCTGAAGGAGTCTCATTTGCAGAAGTGCTCATCCCCTGCCCTTTGATGGGGCAGAGAGGCTGGAATGTCTGACCTTTGTTTATTTTTCTTTTGCAATTTTGTGGTGAGTGCTGTGGTTAGCATTCAGACTAAGATGTTACAGGGTGGGAGAAGCTTAAATATAATTGCAAGTCACTGCTCTCTGCAGCCAATATAAAGGATGAAGAGTCTGTTTTCCCATGGTGTTAGGGGAGCACTGAGGATGCCTTGTTTGCTAAAGTTTTGCACAGATCTGAGAGTCATAGAGTTCTGTTTGAGACTGGGAAACAGGCTTCAGGGAGCAAGAAGAAAGCAGAAAATTAGACAAACTGCAGAGCTCCTCTCATGTTACCAAAGCTACTAGAAAATTACTGTCATCTACAAGAGTGGAAATGGCTCCTCAGACTTCATTATCCACAGTCCACCTGGGGTGGATGCACTTTAGTTTTGGGAGGAGTGGAAATACTATGGATTTTTTTTTCCCTTGTTCCTAGTAACATTTTCCTCAATTTGTTTAACACCATTGGTCTCTGTAATGTGGTCCACATTCTCAGCTGGTGCAGCACAGGCATGAACCTTCTTTCTGCCTGCTCTGCTTTCTCTGTTAACAGTTGCCTTTAGTTTTACCACTTATGGCCTTGGAAGCACGTTACAGCACCTTGTGGATATATTCATCTCAGCCTCACTTCAGAGGTGACTTTTGGTGACCAGAAGGCTTGTAGAATTATGTAGCTAATTTTTTTAAAAACCAAAACAAACATAGGTTTTGGAAGTGCCATGACTGCACAAAGAGTGGAGGTGATAGCATTCATTTGTAATTAAGGTCCAGGATGCAATGGAAAGGAGGGCAGAAAGCGAGCAGCAAGCTAAGGGCTTATAAATTCTGCTACTTTAAGGAAAATCATAGAATCATTGAATGGTTTGGGTTGGAAGGGACCTTAGAGCTCATCCAGTTCCAAACCCTCTGCATGGGCAGGGACAACTCCCACTAGACCAGGCTGCTTAAAGCCATTACTCCTTGTTCTATCACTCCATGCCCTTGTAAAAATCCCCTTCCCAGCTTTCCTGTAGGCCCTTCAGGTACTGGAAGGCTGCTATATGGTCTCCCTAGAGCCTCCTCTTCTCCAGGCTGAACAGCCCCAGCTTTCTCAGCCTGAACATCTTCCTGGATCCCTTCTGGACTCACTCCAAGGGCTCCGCATCCTTCCTGTGTTGGGGACCCCAGAAGTGGACAGATCACGCCAGGTGGGGTCTGGTGGGAGTGGAGTAGCGGGAGGGAATCACCTCCCTTGATCTTCAGCTCATCCTTCTTTTGATGCAGCCCTGGATATGGTTGGCAAAAAGCTTGTGAGCTTGGTAATAGTTTAGCACTGCTGAACTTCTCGGCAATCTTCCAGGCTTATAAGCCTCTTCACAGGGAGTTTGTTTTGTTTTGGAAACAGCCAAGCTTTTAGGCACAAAAGTTCTTCTTCATCTTGTCTTTAAACCTTTTGTGAGCAAAGGGGGTTTTTTTGTTTGTTTTGTTTCCCACAAGTACATCTGTTTGGGTTCCTACAAACCTTGCCTTAAATTTATTCAAGCAAGACAGAGACATGTCCTAAGGCACTCTTATGACTCCCCTGTTATTTACTTGGTGGTTTACACACCTCTGAAGAGAAGGTTGTCTCTCTCTGCAGATGATTTTGTGCTAAGAATGCATTACTGTCATCATTTTAAATTCTGGCTATGAAAAATTTGTCTCCTGAAGCACTGAGTTGCAGACACTCAAGTGTTAGTTGGTTCCACTAGTGAGTGAGTATTTATCATCACAGCTGCATTCAAGCTTTTTAAAACAACCACAAAATCCCATCCCATTACTAAATACAGGAGCTGTTTTTCTGCTAAATTGAATTCTTGAAAATCCTGACAACCAGCAGTTATTTAGATGAAATTTAACTAGATGGGAGTGCTTTCCTTTAGAGGTTTGAACCTGCTTGGAGTCTCCCTCTGGTTATTTTTGCAAGAAAATGCTGGCCCAAGGTATCACTTCTGCTGAGGCCTCTCAGTTCCACAGTGGAAAAATGAAGATAAATTAGATGAGGGTCAAAACTCTCTTTTCCCATCTGATTGTTAAATCTGGAATTATTTCATCCTGGTTTCAGTTCAGCTGAGGTAAATCTGGGATCACAGCAGCGAAGCTAGCAGGCTGGCTGTATTCATACTGCTCTGACAAGGTGCTGAGATATTACGGTGCTAAGTGCCACAGGAGAAGCTTCAGGTTAATTAAAAAAAAAAACAAAAAAACCAAAAAACAAAAAACCTGAAAACCATAAGCATGCTGTGCGAGTTAAAAGTCTGATAGGTTGTAGTGCATCTCTAGAAACAGAGAAAGAGTGAAGCAGTACTTCCAGATGGGAAGCTGCATTAGGAGTGTGGAGTGTCCCTCTGAAAAGAGACACCTGGGTAAGTGAAGGTACCAATAAATAAGCATCCTGGGCTTTGAGCCTTGTGAGTGCTTGTAAGAGAACAGTTGGAAAGCCTTAAGTGAGGGTGTGTTTCTCCTACACAGCTGACCAAGTGTGTTGCTTACAGTTACCATGTGTCAAGCTGTTTCTTGCTCATTAGTTTTACACTGATGGAAAGCAACTTTAAATCACTCTTTAGAGGAATCCACCGTGAGGCAAGCCAGCTGTGTGCCAGATGAAAGAGTTGTAAAGTCATGTTGGACAGGCAGGAATATACCAGAGAGAGAGATTTAAAGTCATGAGAAAGATAATTACTTTGCACTCAGAGATTAGCCATAGGAAAGGAAAGGAAGGAATTATCCTCTGCATTTGTTAGAAGGTTTTCTGCTATTCCTTCATCCCACTCATACATGCACACACATGCACACAGCTGAATTTACTGTCACAGTGTCAGGTTAGCCAGGACTGCCAGGATGGGAGAAAACCTTGTGGGAAGTTTTCTTAGCAAGAACAGACTCACTCCTTTTCTCATTGTATTTGCTCACAGACTGCAGTGGTTGCCCCAGATAGAATCATAGAATCATAGAATCATAGAATTAGCCGGGTTGGAAGGGACCTCAGAGATCATCTAGTCCAACCCTTGACCCAGCGCAGCAGTTGCTAGACCATGGCACTGAGTGCCACATCCAGTCTTTTTTTAAATGTCTCCAGGGACGGAGAATCTACCACCTCACTGGGCAGTCCATTCCATAGCCTAATCACCCTCTCCGTGAAGAAATTCTTTCTAATATCTAACCTAAACCTCCCCTGGCACAACTTAAGACTGTGTCCTCTTGTCTTGTTGAAGGTCGTCTGTGAAAAGAGTCCAGTTCCCACCTCGCTACAGCCTCCTTTCAGGTAGTTGTAGAGAGCAATGAGGTCTCCCCTGAGCCTCCTCTTCTTCAGGCTGAACAGCCCCAGCTCTCTCAGCCTCTCCTCATAGGGCCTGTGCTCGAGTCCCTTCACCAGCCTGGTTGCCCTCCTTTGGACCTGTTCCAGGACCTCTACATCCTTCTTAAACTGAGGGGCCCAGAACTGGACACAGGACTCGAGGTGTGGCCTAACCAGCGCTGAGTACAGGGGAAGAATCACCTCCCTGGACCTGCTGGTGACGCTGTTTCTGATACAGGCCAGGATGCCATTGGCCTTCTTGGCCACCTGGGCACACTGCTGGCTCATGTTCAGTTTCTTGTCGATGCAGACTCCCAGGTCCCTTTCTGCCTGGCTGCTCTCCAGCCACTCTGTCCCCAGCCTGTAGCGCTGCATGGGGTTGTTGTGGCCAAAGTGCAGGACCCGGCACTTGGCCTTGTTGAACCTCATCCCCTTGGAATCGGCCCAGCTCTCTAGTCTGTCCAGGGATAGGATGCCTCAGATGCTTGACTTGTTATGAGGGTTTGAAGACATTCCCCCTCTCTCATTATTGTTTCTAAAAGGTAGGACTGGAGCTGGTGGAAGTGGTGAGGAAGGCAGTGGTGAGTGGAGCTGCTCAGGCCAGAAAAAAAGCACAACTGAGCAACCAAGAATGAACTAGGTCATCCCAGCAATGGGCATTTCTTTGCGTTTCTGCACCAGCTCTGGTAAGGTAGCAATACTCAGCCATTGTCTTCTTCAGGGACATCTTGAAAGGTCTCAAAGCTATTGTCACAAATGCTCTGGCCCCTTCAGACCAGAGCCCCATACTGTCTCCTTTTCACAACCATCTCTTCTTCCTTCCTGGTCCTTCCAGCTTCTCCTGGTTCTCCTTATCCTTTGATTTTAGTGCAGTTTTCCTTTCTTTCAGACTGAATAATTAGTCTTTTAAGGCATGAGCATTGTGCTTGCAGAGTTTTGGGGACAAGCTGGCTGGGTGGGAAGGTGTGAACTGGTGAGCTGAGGAGGTTCTCTGTCTCCCAAGGCAGTGCTGGCCTGCTGCAAGCCCTGTCCTTGCTGAGCATTTCCCCAGCTTACACAGCTGGGAATGCTGAAACTGATCAGATGTTGCCCAGCAAAGAAAGAGCAGGCTTAGAGAATACTCAGCTTTAGTCACAGGATCACTGCTTGTATTACAGGAATACCTTTGGGCATTGTCAGGCAAGAGCCTGAGGTGAACACTGCCAAAAGAGTCAAAAGAAACAAAATTGCTTTTAATGTCCAAAAGGTATGTTACATGTAACATCAGATTTTCTCTGGAGTGACACAGGCTCCAAGTATGCCCACTAGATATACCAGGAAAATCGGAGAATCAGAGAATTTTAACTTGGAAGGGACCTCGAAGATCATCTGATCCAACCCTTATGCTAACCCAGTGCTAACAATTAAAAGTTTCTGTTTAAAATAATAGGATGTTTTATTTCTTAAGAAAATATTCTGAACCCTTTCTAAAGGCTGCTAGCAGATGCCCTGGTGTTGGCACCCTCCCACAAGGAAGGTGGCAGATGAGATGTTGGGTTTGCACTGCACATAATCACCCTTATTAAACTCTCTGTCACTGATTTGGGTTTGGTTTTTAAGTCATTTTATCTAAGTGGAAGTAGCTTTACAGAAAATTTATTTCAGCCCATCTGTCAAGGCCTTCACCACTGCAGCTGCAAACATCTCTGTTGCTTTCAGATAGGAATTACAGCCCTATGGAGTTGCTCTAACATGACCTTGTTACCTGCCCTCTTTCTCCCTTTTATTTAACTTTGTGCATGGATGGACCTTTTGGAAAGTTATAATTTGGAAGTGAAACAATTATCCTAAAACAGTTAGCCAGAGCAGAGTGGACACACAAATTTATCTTCTCTCTCTCTCTTCTCTTGTGGTGAAGAACATCTATCTTCCATGACCTCTTGATTACTGAAGCCTTCAAAATATATTCTTTGGTCTGTGACACTGTGATCAGTGCAGGGCCAAGCATTAAATATCACCCTCTGTGATTAATTGGAAGTTAATTAAATCTATCACTGAAACAATGAGAAGGCAATGATCTATGTAATCATTGAAATAGTAAATGAAATGATGTGAGGGCTCTCCATTTCACTTATTGACAGTGATGGAGGGGTGCCCAAGTCCTGCTGCCCAGCTGTGTTTTCTGTCTGACCACACAGGCCTGCTCAGGCAGACACAAATTTTCTGATGAACCAAGTGGCAAAGCAGAGCTAATGGTGGGCTGCCAGACACTGCCTTTCTCTTGCCACCTTCAGATGCTGCTGCTTGAAAGTCCTCAAAGGTAGTTCTGGTATTTTGGATGTGCCGTGCAAGCAGGACACCTGAAATGGCAGCCCCAAGGGACACACCTTTCTAGTACTGTGCATAGATTTTCTTGCTGTTTTCAGCTCAAATGTAAATGTTGCTGCTCTGGTTGCTTGGTAAGATATTTATTATTTTACATTTAAAAAGGATTTCTTGCTTCGATCTATGGGTTTTGATATCTCTGAAAGGGACCTGTCCTTGGTAAGAGTTGCTGAGCACGTGATAATTTTCTTCTTGTTTTTTACTGTTGTTAAAGCAGTCTAAGAAGCAAAGAATCCCAGACTACATGAAAGTATGGCTGGAAAGAATGCCATATGTTGTAGCCAGTACCTCACCAATTTCTCTATGTCTATTTTAGTGGAGAATAAAGATGTTATTTGCTTCCCTCTTAAATGACATTTTGACAGATTTTTTTTCTTTTGGATATTATTCCACAGTGTGAAAATAGGACTTCTTTTTTAATGTAATAGGAAATATTTAGTAATATTAACTTCTTATTTCAGCTGTGTGATGCTAATACCAGGTGCTAATACCCTTTCTTTCCTCTCACCTGGCTTTTCTTCCTGAATCTATCCCTGGCCACATGTGCACCTCTGGAAGAACACAAGCCTGTGTCTTCCCCTTTGAGAGGATGTGCTTGATTGTTTGCCTTGCCCCCATGAGCTCTCATAGTGCACTTAGAAGCCTCATGGAATTAAAGAGGGGTTTGGGATCGTGCCCATTTTTTCAGTTGTAATGTGCACCTTAACCAGGGGACATTATCACTTCTCAGTGTACTCCTTGCTCTTCCAAGCCTGCCTTTCTGCCCCAGTTCTCTAATTCCACTTGTCCTGTAGTGGTCAGCTCTGAGGGCAGTGGAGTCACCCTTGGTTTTCCCATGGCAGTCTTCAGAAGCAGAAAGAAGCCCCCACAGAGGGCCAGATCCATTAGGAGAGGTACTGTAAAACAGCACAAGGAAATCATCAAGGGAGGTGATTTTCACAGAATCACAGTGTCAGTCAGGTTGGAAAGGACTTCCCTGTCTTGTGAGACCCCACCTGGAGTACTGTGTCCAGTTCTGGAGTCCCCAACACAGGAAGGCCATGGAGGTCCTGGAACATGTCCAGAGGAGAGCCACAAAAGTGCTCAGAGAGCTGGAGCACCTCCCCTGTGAAGCCAGGCTGAGGGAGCTGGGCTTGTTCAGCCTGGAGAAGAGGAGGCTCCCAGGTGACCTCAGAGCAACCTTCCAATATCTGAAGGGGCTACAAGAAAGCTGGAGAGGGGCTTATTACGAGAGCATGGAGAGATAGGACAAGGGGTTTAAGCTGGAAGAGGGGAGATTTAGGTTAAACATGAGGAAAAATTCTTTAATTTGAGGGTGATGAGAGCCTGGCCCAGGTTGCCCAAGGAAGTTGTGGCTGCCCCATCCCTGGCAGTGTTGAAGGCCATGGGGCCTTGAGCACCCTCGGCTGGTGGGAGGTGTCCCTGCCCATGCAGGGGGTTGGAACTGGATGATTCTTAAGGTCCCTTCCAACCAAAACCATTCTATGCTTCTATCATCTACTACCCAAACAGTTTGTGAGCAAAGTATCATAAGCTTCTGTTCTCCCAAGGAGTAGCTTAAGACCATCTGTCACATTCTGATCCCTGGTCCTCATCTTTTTTGTGGGTAGAATGTTTTGTTCTCTCCAGCAAGATTTGCCACAGAAAAAAACAAAAAACAAAAAACCAACAGAGTGGTAATGCAAGCAATGAGGGGTCAAAAGGCTTCTCTGAAGACCCATGACTCCTTTGGGAAGGAAAACGCATCATAATTTTCTTTCCTCACTCTCCTGACTCTGCATCTTCTGGATTCTGTGTTCTTTTCTTACAGATAATCAGAGGTGATGTCCAATTTGTTTAATTAAATGAAAACTAAACCTGCCACTAAGCAATAGTTACTGATTAAGCAGGAGGGGACTGTTATTTATCATGGGAGCTGTAAAAGCCCTTTCCATGTGGCCGCCTTACTGCCAGCAATAAATTAGTAACCTCACAGTATCTTGATAGCTAAATGAGGTTCCAGGTTCCCACTCAAACTACTGTGGTCACGAGATAGTACTTCTGTCTTTTATCTTTCCCTTTCTTTAACCAATACAGGAATTATTTCTGCTATGATCAGATGGAAACAGTTTCTGTTCCAGGCATATCTGAAAGACTTGCTCCTCACTTGAGAAAACTGTGGCCTTTTTTCTCTGTGGCTTACTAAAGGGTGTGAGATTGAGTCATCTCACACTGGTATCTCTGCAAATAAGCTTCACTATTTTTACTTTCCCAAAACCTGATGGATTTGTTTGGCCTAGGGATCTGAAAGCCATCCTGTAGGAAGCTGTGTTTCCTGCCCTAGGTGAGCTCACCATTAAGGCACCTGACCTCCAAAAATGTAGCTGAGGATTCTGTGTGTGAGGTGGGAAGCAGTGGAACATCTGAGCTGGCATGTCCTGCCAGCCACCAGGACAGGCACTGGTGTCCATCTGCTTCTGTCAGCAAAGAAAACAACTGGAACTCAAAATCAGACCCAGCTTAGCTAGAAGACAGTGCTAGATTTGTTTTTTCTGTCACAGTTGCACCTCAGTCCCCAAGATAAAGCGTCTAGGGAAATACCCAAATTCCTGGGTAAAGAATCATTCAGATCATGTTTAGTATTCAGGGTCAAGTTCTTGCCATTTATTATTTATTGAGCTCTGTGAGCTTGCTGACCAGCACACAATACATAAAGACACAGGCTCTATCACAATGGATTTGCAATCTAAATTTCAGAGGGTAAGGTAGATATTGGTACATATTATACCTGGTGGCCAGGTCACAGTCCAGTCTCAGAAAAATGCAGAGGTTTTTTTTTAGAAGCTTCCATTAGTAGTCCATTAGAGTGGCATCAACTTTTTAGATTTGAACAATTAATCCCCCTAAAAATGTTCAGATGAATACATTGAATATTTTAAATACACTTAGTATATGTGGAAAGTGCTGAGCTGACATAATGTAGTGATGTCCTCCTAGCCACAGAACACTAATAGCAGGGAGCCTGAAGAAGTGCTTTCATGCTTCCAGTAGTGGTGCAATCACTTTAAAAATACTGCCACATGGATTCCTAGCTTCACCAACGTGCCAGAGCAAGTGGGTAGGAGAAGAGGCTGGTGCCATCCTCCCTAAATCTGCCCCCAGCCCCTCTAAATCTGACTGTATCCATGGAAATGCAGCAGTGTGGGGTGGTGAAGGGACCTGTGCTGGTACCTGTCTGGATCTCCTCTCTTGGTGAGATGAGGAAGCAAACAGATGCTCAGTTTTACACAGCAGCTGCCAGCAGTTAGTGCAGGAAGCCATGGATGGTAAAAAGTCCCAGAGCTGAACTGCAGCCCTCAGGGGAGAAACCTGCCCTAAGAATTTCGTGAAGAGTAAAATATTGACAAGTAAAAAAGAAATTATCCTCTGCAAAATGAGAAAATGGGGAGACCATACTTGTGAAATTGCCATAAAATCAGTAGTAGCACTCTGTGTGGCCTCTCTGTATGTGGATGTGGTCAGGATAGCTCCTGTCACCATGCAAGGGACTCTTTCTGGTGTTCTGCTGTGAAGGTGCAGCCTTAGGGAGCTCTCATGTGTCCTTTCACAGGATGGCAGACACGAGTGCTTTATTAAACTGCTGCTTGTCTGAGAAAATAGATCATTACTTGATTCTTGGCTCAAAGAGCAAGCTTTCGATTTCTGCTTTTGCTATGAGTGTCTGTTAAAGCTGTGTGCTTGCAAGGGGTGTCCCTCTGCACCTATGTCTGTGCAATGTTGCCTCTGAGGGAGAGGTGTTGGGCCTATGTGCTTTTGAAGCTGTGGCCTGGTTCTGCTTTTTCATCCCCTACAGTTGCTGGAGATGGCCCCTGGGAGCTTCTCCTGCCAAGTCAGCACCCAAAGCACAGTGGGCAAACTTGGCGTTTTCTAAGTTGCTCTTTGCACTTCTTTAAAAGGAGTTACTTAATTTTCCCCCAGTCCTTCTGCTTGCAGAGCTCCCTCTGTGCTGCCTCAAGCAGCCAGCACAGCTGTAGACATTGCTGGTAAGCTCGCAGAACAGACACATGGAGGCTTGGGACAGAGTAAGAGGCAAAGGTGTCACATTTACTCTGCGAGGAGCTTGGACAAAGTGGCTCAGTGTTGTAGTTTTTTCCAACAGGTTAGCTTCCTGATGACATTATAGTCGAATGCTGAGGACATGCCCTTCATACTCTGAGTTGAGGTATGGGTTTGGTAGGACCTATGGTTTCCTTCTAACTCAGAACCATGTTCGGGCCTCCAAGCTGAGCATTGCTCAGCTCTACTTGTAGTCCCTGGAAAAGCAGAGAGATTTCATTGGGGCATGAGTTTATAGTTAAAAACAAGTCTCATGGAGGCTTTCATAAATATAAGTGACATTTGGGGAATACTGTGGATGTCCTTGGGATACTGCCCAGGACAACACACAGAAATTTGGAACCCCCCCAGGGAAACTAGGATCAAGCTGGTTACTTTAACACAGATGAAGGCAGCTATTTCTTAATACATAAGGTAAACAGGCAAAGCCACTGAAACCCAGCTCTGCATTCAGTGGTAACTCTGCTGGAAGCTGCATACCCTCAGCTCATCTTCTCAGTTGTATCCTGCATGAGAAAAAGGACTTCCTATTCTCTAGGGCTTGGTGTGGGCTTTAAGGGCTTTTTGTGCAGAGAGCAACTCCGTGGGGATATTCCCCACCTCTCTAGCAGTGGGAGCCACCACAACTGCTAAGGAACATCTTAGCAGCAGTTAGTGTTCCCTTGGCAACAAAACAATGTGGAGAGAATTTACTGCAATTAAGCAGCTTCGGTAGAAGGAACTTAAAACATTTAAGGAAGGGAAGAGAAAGCAGAACACAGTTTTGTCTGTTGCACCTCCCTTGCTGCCTGGAAATGTTTAGCCAATTTTTCTGACAATATAACCACCACCAGCCCTTTGGATCTGCTGAATACTTTGTGGGCTTAAAAAAAAAAAAAAAAAAAAAGAGAGAGAGAGAAAAAGACATTACAATTCCCATAGGCCCTCCAACCCTTTCTTGTTTCTAATTTCAAAGGGTCTTTTGAGTGGGAAACAAAAGGTTAATTTTCTCCAGCTTGCCCAGGCTGACTTAATGTAACAGAAGGCAGCAAATTGTATTGATTTAGTGACATGCAACTGTCCAGAAAGAGCTATTTATACATTATTCAGGACAAACACTGTCATAATGGACAAACAGCAGCAGCATCTGGGATGTTAATGTCTACAAATAAGATTATTCTTTGAAAGGATTAGGACGAAGCATTTTGTGTAATTAGATTTCTCAGTTTCAGGAATGAATTGCCTTTTAGCAGTAAAAGCTGTCACTGAGGGAGCCATTAGCTCCTTATAACTGAATTAAATGCATAATTAGTGACATGATCGCATTAGGATTTGTTTCATTTTTAACTAATCCGGGGTGTGGAGGGGTGGTCTTTCCAGGTCAGTGCAGCCCACCCCGGTGGGGCACAGCCTCAGCTGGCGGGCCGGGGAGAGTCAGGCGCGTGTGAACAGGAGCCGGGGCCTCACCAGGGTGCTGGAGGGGCTATTCATCACTGGGTGCTGGGTGACAGTGACTGATGGGCTCGGCCCAGGCCTGGCACTTCACCAGTGCAAGAATCATAGGAGCCAGGGAGCAGAATGACAGCTGGAGCGCCGTGTCAAGTGGCGTAGAGACCAGAGCTATTAATAATCTGTGCCACATGATCTGCGCCGCCAGAAAACAATGATTTAGACATTGGTTAGAATAAAGATTTCACATTTAAGGAGGGGGGGGAGCATGGGGTGAGATACACACACTAACCTAGCACCAGAAGACTAAATCGCTATTCAATCAGCATGTATGAAAATAAGGCAATGAATACATTAAGGGTGAGCAAAAAGGAGAGGAGCTCCAAAGCCCCAGCCTGGGATGAATACCATTAATCAGTATTTCCTCAGTGAAGCCTCCAAGTGATGGCATTAAGTGCTGCTGGAAGAGCCTCTCCCAAAGCTCACTGGCCCATTACAAGTAGAAACAGCGAGGAAATCGCATAGCTCCCAAAATTTACCACCCTGTCCTTCTGGTCCTGGTAAGTCCTCATGTGTGCTGTGGTTGTGTCAGATCATACCATTCCCAGCTCAAAAAGTAAAGCAGACACTTTTTGCCAAGGAAGCTCTTTTTACACCCATTCTTCTGGAGAAACCGGATGCTTGTGGCCTGGATGGGTGTACTCTTCACTGGGTAAAAAAAACAGCTGGATGGCTGGGCCCAAAGAGTTGTGGTGAACAGAATCACAAAATCCAGTTGGCAGTAGGTCACAAGTGGTGTTCCCAGGGCTCAGTGCTGGGGTCAGTTCTCTTTAATGTCTTTATCGGTCATCTGGATGAGGGAATCTGCAAATTACACCAAGTTGGACAGGAATGTTGATCTTCTTAGGGATGGAATTGTTCTGCAGAGGGGTCCAGACAGGCAGGATCGATGGGCTGAGGCCAATGGTATGAAGTTCAACAAGGCCAAGTGCTGGGTCCTGCACTTGGGTCACAACAACCCTGTACAACACCACAGGCTTGGGGAAGAGTGGCTGGAAAGATGCCCAGAGGAAAAGTACCTGGGGGTGCTGGTGTAGACCAGCTCAACATGAGCCAGCAGTGTGTCCAGGTGGCCAAGAAGGCCATCAGCATCCTGGCCTGTATCAGGAATGGTGTGTCCAGCAGGAGGAGGGCAGTGATGGTGCCCCTGTACTCAGCTCTGGTGAGGCTGCACCTCGAGTGCTGTGTTCAGTTCTGGGCCCCTCACCACAAGAAGGACATTGAGGTGCTGGAGTGAGTTCAGAGAAGGGCAACCAAGGGGGGGGGGAAGGGTCTGGAGAACAAGACTGTGAGGAGAAGCTGAGGGAACTGGGGTTGTTTATCGTGGAGAAAAGGAGGCTGAGGAGAGGGAGACCTTATTGCTCCCTACCAGTACCTGCAAGGAGCCTGTAGCATAGTGAGTGTCCATCTCTTCTCCCAGGTAACAAGTGATAGGACAGTTGAAAATGTCCTCGGGTTGTGCCAGGGGAAGTTTAGCTTGGCTACTAGGAAAAATTTCTTCACCGAAAGGGTTGTCAGGCACTGGAGCAGGCTGTCCAGGGAAGAGATGGAGTCACCATCCCTGGAGGTATTTAAATGACATGTAGTTGTGGTGCTTAGGGATGTAGTTTCATGGTGGACTTGCCGGTGTTAGCTTCATAGTTGGTCTCAGTTATCTTAAGGGTCTTTTCTAATCTGATTCTATGATTTGATGACCTTCCTGGTACAACTGCATCTTTTCCAGCCTTCACTACATGAAAGGGACAAAAAAATAATGTGCATGAGCACATGTCAGCCCCAGCGACCATGTGGCCCCAGGAGGGCCTGTGGCTGACTCCAGAAACCAAACATGGGACAAATTCATCCTTATCTTTTCCACAGCATGTACTGTAAGGGTCAGCCATGAAAGTGGGGAGGTTTGGCAGAAGGTTTGTCACCACCAGACTGTTATTTCTGTAATTTTTGCTTCAGTGGCTTTTATAATAGCTCAGACTGTGGTAGAAAGCAGAGTTTCTGAATGGTGTTCTCGGTGGGTTTGTCCTCGGGCCCATTTCTCCTGTGTCACTTATATACCAGTAGTGGGGCCATTTTACCCATTTTAAATGTGATCTGACATCCACATGCTTCATCTGAATACTAGACTTTCATAGAATAGTTTAGATATTCTCCATTACTTGATGTTGACCCTGTGGATAGCTTACATTGACAGAAGATGGATCAGAGCTCAAATTCCCCTGAGAATTTCTGGTTCAGGTACCAGTTGAAATATTGCCACTTCTGTCAGAGAGATGCTCCTCACATTCAGCTGTCACTAAGGGCTTTTTCCTGTCCCATATATTTTGTTGTCTTCTTTTTCTTTTTTTATTCCCTCTTCTTTTTTCCTTTGTCTTTTTGTTGGGTTTTTTGTTTAGGGTTTTTTTTTTTTTGGTTGGTTGGTTGGTGGGGTTTTTGGTGTGTTTTTTTGTTTGGTTTGCTTGTTGTTTCATTGGGGTTTTTTGGAACTGCTTTCACCATCCCTGAAACAAACACTTTAAGTGAGTGATAATAACTCATCCTTTGTGGGGTAGTTTTTTGCTGTTTGTCTTTTGAACAATTATAAATTGTAAAATCTGAGCTCTCACAGCCAGAGCTTAATATATTTGACTTTATTGCTTTTTGTTTTATGGAAATAAATTACTGCTCACATTCTGCCATTTAAATTAAAGGATCTGCACTAAATTTTGCATGCCACAACAAGAAAATAAAAACGTATCCCTTGCTAAACAAGTAGAGTGGGAAGCCCCAGTCCAACAGGCTCTCTATTCATTTAAACCAGTTTACAAAGAGAACAACGTGTTCAGTCCATTCTGCATTTCAACACCAGTCAGCAGACATCACTACCCCAGCCAGACTGGGACTTGAATGTCTAGGAACATGAGTTTTTTCAGACCAGAGGAGATCAGTTGGGACATAGCTTGCTGTGTCTACAATGATTTCTGGGGGGTCTTGATTTCCCACACTTGTGAACAGGTTCATCAGCAGAAATACGACAAAGTTGCACAACAGGAGGTCAGGATCTGCAGCTTGGAGCTTCGAACAAGCAGAGACCAAAGCCATATGAAGCCAGTTTCTAACGGCAAGCTTTTCAGGAATCACAAACTGGGAAGTGGAGAAAGGTCCTTTTGGGTTTGAAGCTGTTCCTCTGCCTGGGGGAAGTGATTTGGAACTTCTCTGTGCTTCAGGAAGGACTGATACACTTTGTTTTGTTCTTCCACAGGGAACCTGAGGTGTTCATGTAGTCCAGCTTCTGCTGGAACATCTCATAAACTGGAGTGTTTCATGAAACAGTGAAATATTGAGGGATGGCAGGGCTGGAATTCCAGGGTTGTTAAATGGCATTTTTCCCTTTTTTTTTTTTTTTTTTTTTTTTTAATTTTTTTTTCCTTTCTTTTTTTTTAAATTTTTTATGTATTTTAACCTCACGTATCTTTTGTTTTATACCAGCCATGGTCTTTCTTACCTAAACAAGAGAATGTTAGTAGTTTGGTTCACAAAAGTGGGCTTCACTGGCTCCAGGCAAATACCTACTGTTGAAGAGAAATCTTGGAATGAGTAAGGCCATGGTGAAGGCTCTCAGGACTCTGCACTCACCTGCCCTAAAGCAGCTTTTCTGTGTTAGGTGCCTGGCTACTGTGTCAAGTTTCAACCTAAACAGATTGTGCATGGCCCTACAGTGAGTTCAACAGCTGAAGTCAGCAGGGAACTGCACTTTGAATGTAGACATGGTTAGAACTGGACAGTTATAATAACTGGAAAAAGAAGTAGCTCAGTTTGATAAAGAAATAGAAAAGGTGAATATTCTTCATCTGAATCTTCCGGTGCTATTTCCCAGGTATGGAGGGAGTGCACTAAAAAATGCTGATTTTCACCAGCAGAATTTACAGAAGCCACTAATGCTTGTTGAGGGGTCAGGTAGGTGTGGTGGTAAAAGATTGAACCTGAATTTGTCCGTGTGGCTTTAAAACCAAAATTTCCTATCAAAGATACAACTGACTCTGCAGCCCCTCCTTTTGTGTCCATTATGTCATAAATTGCATTACAACTCAGTATAAAACAAGCAGTGGAATGTCCTTAAAGTTTGATGCCAAGCAGCAGCTATAATTTCAGAGTCCCAGGGGAGAGCGGGCCTTTGGGTTACAAGAGATGAAACAATTAAGCAAGCCCCAAAGTGTTCCCAGGCACAGAGGTCACTGATGAGGAACAGCTTGTGACTTTGCTTGTAAATCCTTTCAGCTTCCACAGCAGGGTGAAGCACACATACTGCTTGTTGTCAGTGATCCCAGGTACAGACATGCAAGCTCTGGAATTGCGCCTGGGCAATCTTTTAAGAAGGTGCTGGTTGGCATGGACTAAGTTGGCATCAGGGAAAGTCATAGCTGCTTGTTGGGGCAGACAATTACCTTTCAGTGCCCAGGACTATGTCCTCTCACTGCTTAAGGCACTCATCTTGATCTAGCCTTGGTATCAAGCTGACCCAGGTCCTAGTGATGTAGGGCAGGTGTCTAAGGCACATGAGGGATGGCCCAGGCAGTCATTCCTAATCTTCAGTTCTTGTCTGAAAAGTCCCTCCCACACGCTCCTGTGGCTTCTGCTGATGCAAAATAGTGGCACGGTTAGGGCAAAGTATAAAATAGCCATTAAAAATCACACTAGACCAGAGATATAGTGTCAGGTAACTAGCACCACTAAATGGCTCTAATATACTCTTGTAAGACTATGGGTAGTTTATGTTTTCACAGTTCAAATAACCACATGTAGCTACAGGTACTCAGTCGACCTCCTTGGTTTTACCCCACAACTATCCTGACCTCTTGAGATAGTTTGATCAGTTCCTCCATAAGGTGAGGTGCAAGGTATTTACACCAAAATACCTCATCGGTGAATGCCTGTGATTGGAAAAAGGCGTCCCTGAAATGAAACCTTTTCCTCCGCGGCCATTCCCATCCAGAGGTTTGCAGATGACCTCGCTTCATTGCCTCACTCCCCTGCCCCATCCCTCCCGGCTGCTGAGGAACATCCTTGCCCCCCTCGCACTTGGCCGCTGGAGGGCATCAGAAAGAAATGCAGCACCAAAGCCGGCCCAGGCGTCACTTTGTGTTCTTGGTGTTTGTGTGGGGCCAGGGCAGGCTCTGCGGGGTGCGGGGGGCTCTGCGGAGTGCGGGGGGCTCTGCGGGAAGGCTGGGTCCCTGCTGCCCTGCGGCTGCCCGGGAAGGGAGCGGGGCAGAGCTCAGACCCCGCCTAACCCCATTATCCTCTCACGGAGGATTACAGATTCCAAATCAAATTCGTGACATAAATGGATTTTAGGGAGGTAATTCTCTTGTTTTCAACTAGAAAATACAGGGGGAAAGTGATGAAAATTTGAGTTTGCTATCAAATATTAATACAACTATCAGTAATAATGTTTAAAATCCGAGCTGTAAAGTGAAAACGGAATTGAAAAGGCAGCGCTTTTCCTCTCCAACCATGTGCTTTCGACCATTTAGAAAAAGATTTTGTTGCAAGTTCCTCCTTCAGCCACACTTGGGGCTGAGGCAGGTTTCTCTGGCTGTGGCACCCTGAGGATGATCCCCCCGGCTCTGGCTGCCAGGGGCAGCCCCACACCGCTGCTTGCCCTCAGCTGTGTCTGGCGTCTCGGAGGTCAGACCCCCAGCCCACCCACCCCCCGAGACAGCCTCACGTCCGGGCCTGGGGACAACACGGGGCTCCCGCAACAGCGCCAAGCCGAGGAACCCAGGGTGGCACTGGGGATCAGTGGTCGTAATCCCTCCTCCCTGCAGCGAAAGGAGGAGGGTGGAGGGAGGGGCTGGGGACTTTGTGACTTACTCAAAGCAGGGTGAGTCTCCTCTGAGACGCTAACAAATAATTTATTTCTTTTTTAATAGGAGTGAAAAGTCTAGTTTTAGTAATTGATGCTGTATTGAAAAGATGAGAAAGTTTAGGCATGCTACAACTTTTCTTCAGAGCAAGTGATCTAGAGCTAATCCCCTCTGTTTCATCTGAAAAAAAAACCACTTAGGTATCCGAACATAAGAGTAAATTAGCATGTGCCTATGAATACTAATGCAGCATAAACTCCACTTTAAGCCTCTAAAAATGAATAGTACCAAGATAACTAAATGGGAAGAGGCAAATTCAGAAAGAGCATTAGCATTGTCCTTAGGTGCTTTGAAGAAAAACATTTAACTTTGTATCAAAAATATTCAAATAAGAGGCTTTGCAAGCTGGAAAATTACTAGAAAATTTGGAGTCAGGTTGCTAGATCAACACCCAAGTTTTTTATGCCAAAAAATATCAAAGATGCAATTGCGTGTACTAGTGTGTGTGGAGGTTAATATTTTACGCTGTTTAACCTGATCCAGCCATAGAAAGGCTTGACTTTTTTTTTTTTTTTCAAGAAAAGTAGAAAGGGGGAGATAAAGCTTTCACTATAGTAAGTGCTGCTTTCAAATTTCTTTGCAGATCTCTTGTGAGTCGGCTCGATAGCCACGCAGCAACCCAGTCTATATAGGAAACAAGCTTTCATCTCCCTCTTTTAGAAACAAGCATGGAAGTGAAGCAACGATTGCTAGAGGAGCCTAGGGCAGCCATGGTGCTGTCTTCCTGCCCTAGAAGTAATGATCCCTGTTTATCCTCTGGAGTGCTGCTTAGGGAAAATTGGAGCAATGTTTTTGTTCCCAATGGGGATCATGATGGCTACAGAGAAGTCTCAGAGCAAACAAGGAGGTAAAATAGCACAGGGAATGCCACTGTCTCACACAGCTGAGAAGTATCTGGATCAGGATGGAAGTCTTGTCAAACATACAGAATCCATATCCTTACCAAGAGTGACTGCCCTTGCATTTAAGTCGGGAAAGGATACTGAGGGCAAGCAGTGAATGGGAGCACAGAGAAGAAATGTCCTTTGTCTGAAGTCACTTAGCCAAGTCAATAACACAGGTAGAAATTGAAGGTGAACCTTTCATGTAATGACTACATACCTGCCCTGTGTGGCCCTGTGCCCAAACTTATACACATAGCACTGAAACTGCACTGGGATGGGAGTTGGGTCTGCCTGGAATATAGGTGCACTGCTTTAAGCCTAAATGAGTCTATGTCCAACCCACGTGGGTGTCTCTTCATCTTTTCCTGGAGTTCTTTGAGATTCAGGGCTACCATGATTGTCACAATCCAGTGAGAGGAGGTGACACTCCCACTGCCACCCAGACATGATGCTGTGTGTATTTCCCTTCCTTTGCCTTCTCCCCATGCTTTGTGTTCTTTGCATAATCTGTGTTGCTATAAATTCGCCATTTTGGGTATAGTCATGCAATAAAACTTTCTCATCTTCGGTGCCAGGCACATATATCACCAAAGACTTTGCTGTTCAACAAAGGAGGTGTTTTCTTCTGTGAGAGACTGGGGTGCTGATGTTACCTGGGGCTTCTCACAGGCAGGGAGAGAGGCATCCTGGCCTGCAAGCAGTCAGCTTGCTCTGCTGTCTGCCCACAGCAGGCACACATCAGTATTTTGCAATTAGTCCCATTTCTCCCAGGGTGAGAAGTTGTGCCTGCTGCTTCTCACTGCCTTGCTCAGGATTGTAACCCTGCTGGAGGTGCCCTCAGAGCAGGACCCAGAGCCCTTTCTCACAGTATTCACTTTCTTGCCCAGTCTGGAAACAAGTATTTTGTGAGTGAGTGAGACTTTCATCTCCTCTGGACTGGTCCCAAACAGTGCTGGGATCTCCCAGTCCTGTAGCAGTGTTTGGTGTCTGTGTGCTTATGTGGCTGAGGAAAAAGCAACCCCACCAGTCCTTTCAGCTGAATGTCATCAGTAACTGGGAAGAATGGCAGCATCTCTGTTACTGCAGGGGAGAACTGCACATAGCTGAGGTCAGGAGCTGTGTGAGTCGAATTTCAATGATCTCTAGTAAATGCCGAAATAGCCAAAGCAGCCCATTCAAAAAACTGTAGTGTCAACAGCTGGGTTTGCAAATGTATTGTAGGAGAGGAGGAAAAGAACGAATGTGTGTAGGAGCTCAGAGCTGTAACGTTGCCAAAAACTGCAAGGTTTTGTGCTCTGCTGCTGGGACGTGACCCAGCCTCACTGGCAGGGTTTATTGAGGACTGATTGCCCAGGCCCAGGAAATCTGTCCTTAGAAGGAAAGGAGAAAAGAAGTCCCTTTAACTCTCCTTCCCAAAGCCTTTACAACCAAGTCTAGCAAGATCAGTCCCCAGTCCTTCTTCGTAGCCTGGCTTTCTGATCTTAAACTGTCCCTGAGACACTTAACCTGCTGGATTGCCTTTCTGCAGACACCTGCCTGGGCAGCAGACTAAACAAACAAGGATTCTCAACTGCACAAAACTTGGCCCCTTTCAGCAGTGTTCCCATCTGTTAAAAAGCCATTGTCTGAGCAAGTGTTCAGCTAGCTGGGGAGGCAGCGCTCCTGCATATTGAGCTGCCCATGTCCCCCATAAAAGTCCTCTTTAGCATTTTCTTTTCTCCCCCGTTTCCAGCTCCTGATTTATTCATTGGTTTCACCTCTTCTCCCCTCCCCCTGTGGTTCATAAGGAGGGCCTCGTTGTCTTCTGTACCTCGGGGGTCATGTCTTTTCAGTCACTGGGACAATACCCGCTGCTGGCATCTGCTTCCAGATCCAATCAGCCATATTGTGATCACATCCTGCCAGAGAATTGTTCCTTCTTTTGCTCGGCTTTGTTGCCAATTTCATGCCATGTATTGCTCCATGTTTTGTGCTTCATGAAGCTGTCACTGGCATAAAAGTGGCCTGACCAGGGTCGTAGTAAAAGGGGTGGGAATGAAACATCCACCAAAATGTTGAGCAGGCCACCCACCGGCCACAAGCACGCAGGCAGGCACCCAGCAGACACATAACACACACAGCATCCTGCAGCATCCTGCAGCCCTTCCTGGGCATCCTGCTGAGCTGCTCTATGCTGCCTTGAAGGAATGAAAATTTGACAGGGACCTGTGGCATTTTTTTCCCCTGGTAAAGATCAAAAGCACATAATTTCCTTGATTTTTCTGGAGGATCTTAACTGTCTTGTATCAGATAAGCTTCGCTTAGCCCCGAGTGAGTGAAAGATGGAGATGGTTACTCAGGCAACTGAAAATAAGTTGGAGTTGCTAGTGGGTGTCAGAGGGGAAAAAACACCCACTGAAAAGAAATCTCATGGATAAATTGCATCACAGTCACTCCACCCTTTCAGTTCCCTCCCGTTCTAAAATCCCTTCTAGATACCAAGGTCTGCTCTGAATTTAGACCATCCTCTTCAGTTTGGACTTGAGTGTAGTTCACTGGGGACGGAGATTTCTTTTCCACTTTTAATAACCTTAAGGCAGGGGCACAAACTCAGAGCACTAAGTGGAGGAATTTGGGCTACCTCTGTGAAAACAGGAGTATGCTTGCCTGATGTCAAAAAATTTGACCCAATATTTGCTGTAGCAGAATTATTGCTTTCCTCAGAAAATACCTTGAAGTTAAACAGGATTGAACTATATGTTTCTTTAGACATAAAAAAGCAGAGAGTAGAAATCTCTTTTTCATTCTTGGTTTTGATTTTTTTTTTTTTTTTTTTTTGCATGTTTATTTGTTGTAGGTGTTTTTTGTGATGTGACAAACTCACCTACAGCTCTCCTGTGTACCCCCAGCCACCATTTGCTGAGCACTGGGAATGTTTCTCATGGTTTGGGTTTTTTTTCCCCTGCCTGTCAGAGCAGCCAGTAAACCTTGAGGAAAAGGCTCATCCCTTCCAGAATACAAAGTAAGTCAAAGCCGGGTCAGGGGACTTCTCGCCTCTCCTTCTGAGAGGAGCCAGTTCCCCATTTCCTTTCTTTTGCCTTGTTGCTGTCACTTGCATTCACACTGGGTACCACCTTCCCATGCTAACAACCCCATGGCAATCAATAGAGCTGTTCATGGAAGGCAGAGAAAGGAGAGGGATACGCTCACCCCTCTCCCTTTATGCCCTGGAGCTTGACAAGCCAAGTGGGGAGCAGGGCTGGACCTGTGCTTCCCAGGAAAGGATGCCAGGCACTGGGTAACTCCTTGCATGGAGCCAGTCTGAACTCCTGTCTGTGTGCCCAAATCTTAGTCCTTCTCTCAGAGTCTGGTTCTCTTGGCCCAGTTTATACAGGCAGGAATTCTACCCGGGATACCCCCCTTCTCCTCTCAGGGGAGGGATGCCTCCTGTGAAGACTTTGTAGACCCATGGTCCTGATCCTCTGTCAAAGGGACAATTCAGTACAAGGTGCAGCAGAGAGAGGGTTATAGCCCATGAGCATCTCCTCTGGAACTGGGAGGTAAAATCCTGGAAGTTTTGAAAATCCAACAAGGTCCTCACCCCCAAGCTTCCCATCTGCAGGACTGCTGCAAGGAGGGGGTGTATGGGAGACCAGAGGGAGAGGGGAGGAAAAGGAGAGGGAGAGGAAGGGACCCCACCCCTTCTTGGTGCACTCAGAGGATCTGCCTTTGTGATTCTCCCAACCTTTCTGGAAAGTGTGCAGGCAGAGCACTTGATTCCTGCAGCAACCTGTGGTTCTCACCATGCACTCACAGTTTCTTCTACAGTCCTGTTTTCAGTTGTATTTAAAATTGATGCTGGCCATGCAGTGAGAGAGACAGGAGAGAGCAGGAAGGCAGGAGACAGCTTTGTGAAAGAGTCTAGGGGGAGGGGGAGGTGTGCATGCGTGCATGTGTTAAACAATTTCATGGACATCTGTCATGCACAGTTAACTTTGCATTGCTGCATTTTAAGTTGTAGGCCTCTCCTTGGCCGTCAGTGATAAAGTAGCTGGCAGTTTTCAAAAAGCCAGTGGATAACAGAGCATGAATCATAAAACACACTACTGTGTAGCAATATCCAAGTTCATTCAACGCAATGAAACCATGCAGAGGACCTTTATTCCCAGCTAATTATGTGGAAACGCCTAAGACAATAAAGCATCTGGTGGTCTTTCTTCCCCATTTCAATTTTTCTCAATATTGTGACAGGAGAAAGCATTGTGCCTTTCCCAGGGTAGTTGCTGTGAAGAGGAGTAAAAGCAAGGGTCAGGGAAGAGCAAATAGATGAATTTATAACTTTCTTTTTATTTATTCCTTTCCCATTGTTTCTCAGGAGACTCTTCCTTCAGGGCTGTATTTTCAGACCACTATTCTCACTACACTCTGCCTGAATACTTTTTTTTTTTTCATACCACCCAAACTGCCAGGCCCCTCTGTGTTCTCCTTTTTTTTATCTTCTCTTCCCCAGATGCATCCAAGAGTTGAAATCCAAGTCTGTGATCTCCACTAAAAGCCTAGGCACTAAAAAAAAATAAAATTTAAAAAAAAAAAAAAAATTAAAAAAAAGAGGTGGAAGCCTAGAAATAAGTAGTGTGTTGCTGAACAGTGAGTTTTAAAGGGTTTGGTTTGGAGACAATTTCCAGTTGGTTTGCAGGATTTGTAGCAACAGAGGCTCCACAACATCGTCAGGTTCATTTTCTGTCTATGGAATGTGCATTAAATGTGTATGAAATGTGGAGAAATTTGCTAATTCAAAAGCAACTACTCAGCAACCTTAAAATAACTTCAGAGCAAATGATTTCTGCACCACAGGTTGTTTCTCAGCTATTGAATGACAACATCCTTTACACCATTTCTCCCTTGCCTCTAAGGCTACCATTCTCATAAGTGAATATTTTAAAAACCTCTCCTAATTCTTTATGTTAGAACAAAGCCCTTGTTTTTCACTTAAACACCCTCACTGATTAGACTACAGAATATATTTTTTTCTTTTCTGGCCAAAGTCTGTGAGGACAAAAGGGAAAAAATGGACCAAGTTCACAGCATGATGATGCCAAGGGGGGTGCAGGAGGGGCCTGTCAGTTTTGGGAAAAGTATAAAATAATTATTTTCCTCTTTGCTAATTATGTGCCTGTCTAGAAGTAATACCTTAAAAAAATTAAAAGTGTTAAAAGGGTTTTGTCTGGTTTGCATGCTGCTAATTACTGTTCTCCTGTGACAAAAGCTGCGGGAAGAGCCTGGCTTGGATCTTTGCTGAGATTTTACCTGCCTTGGCCAGACACTGAGGCTGCTCAGAGCTCCCTACATATCAAGTGTCTGGTCTGAAATGCTCAGTAAATGCTAACAAGCAAATGCTTCAGGAGCCAGCTCGTTCCATACCAAGACAAATTTTCCACAGAGGTGAAGAGGAAAGAAGCCTGAAAATGCAGCTTAGACTCACTTTTTTTTTTTTTTTTTGCATTGCAGGATTGGAGACAAATGACAGCCTGGTGTTAAGTGAAAAAGAAAGAAATAATGAAATTGGAAAGAGAGAGAAGTAAACTGTTTCTCAGATTGGTTAATACCTGGGATCTTTCTTCAAGAGTAAATATTTTGCATGTTTTTGACTGTAACCTGTGTTTTGGATACTCTTAGCAGACACCATAGTATTTGAGGACTGCACAGCAGCCAGCAGTTTAGCCTCTGATCCTCTGCATTAAGTGTAGGTCAAATCAGTCTCTCCTTTCCTACATTTTAGGTTACCAGTAAACAACAATAATTATGTGCTCATCTTTGATATCTAACAGTGAATGTTATCATTAATTTGTGTCTAATATTTCAGTTGCTTTGTTCAGTGAAAGCATTGGGGATTGACACAGATGCAGTCCTGTCATTAGCCTGGCTCTCCTTTATACATAGCACCCAACCATTTGCTAGAATTGCTGGATTTTTTTTTCATCTGGCTGTAGGATTTAGAATGTATATATCTGAAAATGTCCCATTTTACAGTTGTGCTGTGGAAAAATATTCATAAACATCTATGGTTCATCACAGGATTTTCAGTGTTTCAAGAGCGTGCAACAGATGCGTGCCCAGAAACAGGTTTCTGTTGCAAGAATGAGGCAGAACACATCAGGAGGCTGTGACTGCAAGAGACAGCTGTGCCCTGAAAAATGCAGGTTCTCCAGGTTTTGTAGGGTTTCAGCAGCATGCTGAGTGGGAGTGCATTTTGCTAACGAACCCGTTGCAGCCTCCCCTGAGAACTGAATCCTAAATGTGTTTCTGTCTCTGCTCTTACCCTCCCACCGCCCTCTCTGAACAGCTAAAGGATTCAATTCATTCATCCTCTCCTTTGTCTCCTGATCCCCATCCCTCCCAGCAAGCAGTTCCTAGTTGTTACTATAGTTTTTTGTTGCTAGCCTCATTACAGGGGAGACTTGGGTGTAAGAATCTGTTTGTTTGCTGGAGTTGGCCTCCAGTGATTGTTTCAGTGCAATGTATTTATAAGGCTTCTTGGAGCTGCACCAAAGGGAAATGAAAACTCTCCAAACCTGAGCCAAAGGACATTGTCTTCTTTCAGTGGGCTAAAGACAGCAGGTTAGTCTTAATTATTTATGACTGAATGTGAGGAATATCCCTCTGGTGATAAAACACCTCTCATTTCCACATGCAGCCCAGGAGCAGGCAGGATAACACAGCGCTGAGTTCACTCCCACCATGTTACATGGTAAAGAGTCACAGAGTTAACACCTCCACAAGACAAAGTAATGGCAAAAGAGTGGTGGCAAACCTGAAGAAGGGCTGCACCTTTTAACATCCAAGAGCCTGAGCTTTCCTGCAGCTGGAGTGGTCCCACTCTCACTAGCAGTTGCTTTCTCTCATGCAGTTGCATTGGAGCAATATTCAAGGACAGCTGATATGCCAAGCATCTGCTTCAAAGCTCATTGCAACCCCTAGAAAGCCTCCAGACTGAAACCACTTTGCCTTCCCTTTTGTTGCTTACATTTTGGCTGCATACAACAAACCTATTAATCAGTGAAATATGTACAAAAGAGAACATGGCAGTACATGGCACAGTGAGAGCAGGTGTGCTAGAAATTCCAGTGTCTCTTTGTGATCCAGACCTCCAGAACATGCCCTCCATCTTCCAACCGGGCAACTGAGAGCCCGAGAATTGAGATATTGGCCATCGCTCCCAACTAGACAGTGTTGGGATCCTGAAAAGGCAGGTTGCTCAGAATACACCAAATTCTGACCTTTGCCACTGTTTTGGTTCCAGTCTTCCAGCTGGAGTTCTTAGAGCTGTAAATGTCAGTAAAATGTGGTAAATGCTATTGGTACACTTTCCACCTACCCCCTGACTGGAAGATGCCTGAATTATGCCCAGGGTTATGAAATCTATAAACATTCAATTTTATTGATCACTTTGGCACTGTGCAAGTAGTCTTCTGGTAACCTGCAAAAACCCACCCTGTTCTGGAGACCGCTGAAACCGGACTGTCAGGTTACTGAAATCAGCTTTCCAGTGTTTTGTCAACCTTAGGTCACAAACTAAATTTTTAGAAGAAGTTTCAGATCTGCAGATTTTATAACTATCAGAGGTCAGAGGCTTCTGCACTCCCACAGAAAAATGTGGAATGGGCATTTTTAAAGGCAAGGTATGCATCGAGTAAATTTCCCTAATTGATAATTTTGGATAACTTGCTTCCAGAAGTTTGCCAAAAGGAAACTAAGGCACCTGAAATGTCTTGCTCATGGTCCTCCAGTATGTGAGCATATTTTGGTAAAAAATAATGTTAGACAAATATAGACTAGATATAGGGGTTTGAGACAGAGGAATAAGGACTATAAGAGGATCTTATGCCTTCAGGAAGCTTCCTGATATGCTGGAAGGGCACTCTTGTGTTAGTACAACATCCAGATACTTAGTAAATGCTCTGTGAAAAGCAGCACGATGAACTGGTATCTGTTTGAAGTTATCTGATGGAGATTTCTTTGGACTTCTTTTAAGGCTGCAAAGCTCTGGTAGTTTCTTTGCCCTTTTGGGGGACTTCTGTTAAAGTTCCTATGTGAAGCCAGCACAGCTGTAGGAGTTTTGAAGGAAGCTTGCTATCATCTCAGCGGACAGGCTGCTGGCATGGATGAATTAGCACAGCTGCCTTCTGCAGTGTACACAGGGCCATCAGAAAAGAGCTGTTTCAGTTTGTTAACATGATACGTGAAAAAGTGACTAAAAAAGCATAATGTTTAAATAGTGAACAATCTCCCAGAATCTGGCTTTTTATGAGCAATTTGTTATTTCCCTTAGTGGTTTTGTATTCTTTCTCTGAGTTAACCTCCTTGATTCCACCTTAAGGGTTTGGTTTTATCTGGGTTTCAACAGCTCTGCTGGATGCTACTCTTCTGTTTGGAAATGGGATTCCATACTACATCAACCCTGTGATCCTGCTGCTCATGTGCTACTTGTGAGTGGAGACACAAACATGCTTTCAGTCCAGCTTTTTATTTACAAGGAAACTGGGCCAAATTCCTCTGCTGTGAACTGAAAAAATCTTCCTCAATTGTTTGGGGAAAAAAGAAGGGGGAAAAGCTCCATGTTTTTACATTGTTGAACCTTTTGTTCACTGTTTTTGGAAAAAAGCAATTCCTGTGCCATGAAATCAAAGCAAGGGGAAAAAAAGAACCACTCCAGTATCTTTGCCTTCCAGCAATGAGAAATCTCTATTCTCACCCACAGGCAGCACATTATATGCACAGATGGATGGCGGCATGGCCCAATAGCATGGCAAAAACCCTGCCAACTCCTGGGCTAAAAATCCCCTACAGGGTACCCAGCAAGGCAAATTTCCAACATCAAGCAATAATAGCTTAGGCAACAAAGACCTTGGCAGGGCCTGGTAGCTAGATGCTCCTCATGGCTCTTCCAGGGTCTCTCAGTTTACCAGGATGGTGCCAGTATTGATGCCACACAGATTTGTGCTAGCAGATGCTGGCAGCCCCTAAGCACCTGGGAGTCAGTGGCACTCAGTGGCAGTGGTGCTGAGCCCTGCTTTTAATCCCAGTTGTGAGAAATGAGGAGCTGAGGTGAGCACATCTGCAGCTGCTGCCCATAGCTCTGGCTGCACCAAGGGTCAGGCCAGAGCTTTTTTTCTGGGGTGGCTGAGGAGGGTTCATCTGCAGTGCTGCCAAGCAAGGCAATCCAAACCCAGATCCTCCCAGTACCCACAGAGAGATGATGGCTGGTGATGGTGAAGCAGAACCACCCTACAAAAGAAGGTAACTGCAGCCCCAGGTCTCAGTTTCATCAAGGTTATCCACATCCACTGTGTCCATGTCACATGTCCTCTAGTTTGTGCAACAGCTCGGCAAGAAGGGGTCTCAGAATTTAGCCAAGTACTTGTGCTTTGTCTTGCTACTTGGTGTGAACCCCCTTGTATTACTTAGCCAGCAGAAGCAATGCCAGTGTCAACAAACCAGGGGAGGTTTTGAATGACCTGCTCTAGAGCTGTGCTTATAATAAACTCCTGGAAACAAGAACTGGTTCTTCCATTCTGATTTACAAAAACAACACCTGAAGCCCACAAACTAAATCCTGATCTGCTGGGGAGGTGTTCAGATGTAGGCTCTTCTCTTTAGTGGTAGACGTTTGACTTCCAAATCTGGAAACTGGGATATCCCCAGCCAGTGTAAGCAAGACGCTGCTATTCTGCAACCCCTCTTGAAGGACGCTCACAGCACCGTTGAGTCCTACTTGTGCTCCTAGAAACTCCTCCTGCCCTACTCTGTGCAGTCTCTTCCACTAGAAAAGTGTCACTTTGTCCTGCAAGTGCAGTTTGGGACAGCAGGGGTCAAGGGCAGGAGCTGGGGCTGGGGGGCAGCTCCCCTCTCCCCTGAACACAGCTGGGGGGCATCAATGCCTCATTGGCTTCAGCACAGGCTCCTGGCATGCCCTGAGGAGGGGGCTCTGGAGCTGGTTTCCCTGGAGCAGGTGGAGTTTGGGTGGTGAGGGGACATGATCTGCCTGCAAGGGGACTGGAGATTCTGGCAGGCTGTGGGCCAAGAACTGTGTCTGATGTGCAAGTGTGGTTTCCTTAAGTGTGTGGGGTGTTGCTCCTGCATCATTTTGAACACAGTCGTGGTTGCTGTACAGTCAGGTTGGGTTGTCTTGGCACTGTTGGCTGCCCTGGGCAGCACAGACCCATTTCTCATGCTTCTGGGTGGCAGCCAGAGTTGCTGCTGATCAAGAGCTTGGGGAGAAGGCAGATGGAAGAGGCCCTATATGTGTGACCCTAACCTCATACCCCAGCAGGCAGGGCCTGGTGCAGAGGTTGATCAGTTTCCTTGCAGAGTCCCTCGGGCTGCAGAGATGCCTGCTCCCCCTGACCCAGCTCTCCTGGGGATGCAGCCACCCCCTGCTCCACAGCAGCTGCTGCATCCCTTCTGCTTTCAGTCAAGGGTCTAATCCAAAGTGGAACATCACCAAGCTGCAGTTGGAGGGGAGATGACTATGTTGAAGAGAAAAGCCCTGAGAAGAGGGCAGACAATTCGGTGGGAAAGTTCTTAGCAATAGTCTGTAATGTTAATATGTTTGTTTGTGTCATTATTGCTGCTAAAATGTAGCTCCACAAAGTATCTCAGCTGACATAACAGTCTCTGTGTAGCTGAGGTATTGCTCTCACGTTTCTCTCATGTCTTCATTCGTTGCTGCTTAACCTCCTCACCTTCGCCCTCATCCTCGCCTTCTTCAGGCTTGTCTCCTGCTGCTTTGCTGCTAGAAATCACTCTGCTCTCACTTTGTCAGCTACTTATTTCTAAATCACTTCCTTTATTTTACTTCTCAGATTCCTTCACTTGTACAGTAATATATCTGAATGTGCTCTTTTGTTACATTTTCCCTCCTGCTGGCTCTCTGGGATTATTTTATGGCACAATCTGTGTTATCTCCTTTTTCAGATTTTTCATGCTCCTTTTCTGTTGTGTATATGTTCTCTTTGCTGCCCTCTCCTCTGTCACTTTTTGCAGTCTTGATAAGGCTTTCAAATAACAGCCCCTGATTTGAAGAACTCTTTCACGTAAGCCTTCTCCATGAATATGAGACTGCTTCACACATTTTGCCAAGGAGGTGTTTAAGTATGTAATTCTTGACCTGCAGCCTGGCACAGAGGCTGCTCACAACTCCCATTTTCTTGGTAGCTGTTCCTGCATTGCTCATCCTCTGCCTGCACTGGCACTGAGAGCATGAGTGTTGAGAACACCAGAAGTGCTAGGAGAGGTGAGGCTGGTACAGGGCTGAAAGTGCTGTGATATTTAGGAGGATCCCATTTGTAACTTTATTTAGAAATCCAAAGAAAAATGCCACACGATTTGCCAGACCTTCTAGAGTTATTTTCTCTTCTCAATCTGATGATGGAGGTGCCTCAGCGCAGGAGATGCTTCAGCTTGTCTGCAACAATAGAAGGCAGGGAGATGTTCCCAGAGCAGGGTGACTTCAGGTAAGTCACCATGCCACTGAATTGAGCACAAAGGGTTGAGGTGAGGCATGGGCAGTTGCCAGCTTCCTCAGAGGACTGCCTACAAGAAAGCTGGGGTAAGGCTTTTGACATGGGTGTGTAGTGGAGGACAAGGGGAAGTGGTTTAAAACTTGAAGAGGAGAGATTTAGGTTGGACATTAGGAGGAAATTCTTCACTTGTGAGGGTGCTGAGATGCTGGCACAGGTTGCCCGGGGAAACTGTGGCTGCCCCATCCCTGGCAGTGTCTCAGGCCATGTGGGATGGGGCCTTGAGCAACCTGGGCTGGTGCGAGGTGTCCCTGCCCGTGCAGGGGGTTGGAATTTTAAGGTCCCTTCCAACCCAAACCACTTTATGTCTGTGGTTTGAAGGCATGCCTGCTGTGCAGAGGGATGCCTGGTTAGCATCTCACAGCTGACTCCATGTGGCACTGTATTTCTTCATTCCCACCTTGGAGTCAGAGAAGGCTCAGAAGGAGATTAGAGTTACCTTCTGCTCAAATGTACCGCAGAATAGGAGTGTAGCAATAGAACATTGCAGATACTGCCTATACAGCATTGATCTTTACATGCTGGAGCCCATCCCCTGGTGCCTTTTCTGAGTGGTGTCTGAATGAGCAGTGCTTCAGTAACACACGGAGCCTGATCTCCACTCAGAGCCTGACTCTGTTAAATGACCAGGAAAACCTTTAGTGAGAGGCAGTCTCTGCCTCCAGAAGCTGAGGTCTGAGTCTGTGGATGCCTTTGAGGAGGCAGAACCTCAGCTGAAGAGGGCTCTTTTCAACCTTTTTGAGAGTGGAGGTGGATGGCTTTGAATGTGTGGAAGTCCAGGGCTGGCTGGATACAGATTCTGTGCAGGTGTATGCAGGATGTGGCTTGAGTTTCTGGCTCCCCATCTGTGGGAGAGGCACAGTGGTCAACCCTCTGGGACACAGAGGAGCTGCCCTATCCTTGCTGGACCCCAGTGTCTTGGACTGGGTGCCAGTGGCTGTGGGGCAGGGAGGAAGGCTTGGCCAGGGAGGGGAAGGAGGCTGAGAAATGAAATGAGGCACGAAGGCTGTACAGAGAGTCTTTTATCAGGTACATCTTCGTTTTTCAAGTGCTATCATATCACGCAAACTGCTCTTGAAGAGCCCTCCATTTACCCTCTCCCCTAATTAAATGTGCACTTCATTAATGTAAATTGGGGGTTTAATGCTCTTGTTGAAATTCTGAAGAAAGTGCTAGGGCCTTGCGAAATGCTTAAGCATCATTGCAAATTAGATTAGGGACCAAGAAAGGCAGTAAAATTAGAATGATAATGGTTGATGTGGCTTCCTGACAGGCGTGACTATTCAGGGATCAATGGGATGGAGAACAAGCTTCCCCCAGCCGAAAGCGAAAGGCAGGGACAGACGTCAGCCTACAGATGTGGCTTTTGGAAGCTCTTTCAATTAGTTTAATTTGGTAAATGGTGGGGATTTAGAGGCTCTTAGCCCGTCATACAAGACAAGAATACATTCAAATGTTTTTCGCTTTTTAACATAAAATAGGATTGGCCACATTTGCATTTCTTAACGCCGGGGGTGGGGAGGAGGGGAGGAGAGGACTGGGGGGTGGGGGGGGGGGGGTTGATATGTGTGTGTGTTTAACTAACTTGGGGCTTTAAAATGGAAATGCTGGAGCTGGTTTGGGAGCCGGACCCTCCCCACTCCCCCCTCACCACCGCCGGGGCGCAGGGTGGGGGTTTCTGCGGACCACCAGGGAGGTTCTCCGAAACACACTTTGGGAAGCACTGAGCCGGGAAGAGGGAAAGCCAAAGCGGTCCTTAAGCAGGGAAGGTGATGGGGGGGTCTAATTGGGACCCTGTTGAATGCAGCCGAGGGACCCCGACCCCTCCCCAGGGGGTTTGAACCCAAACGTCGCTCCTGCGCTTTCTCCCTCACACTTGTTTTTTTTTTAAGTTGCACTCTTGAGTCAGTAAGGAAAAAAAGCAGCCGAAATATGCAAATAGTGCTCTTCTTTGTGTCCCTACATGAGCCAGAAGTCGGAGCTTGGTTTTGGTTTGTTTTTTTGTTTTGTGGTGTTTTTTTTTAATTCCCTCTCAGGATAGGTAATTGTGGTTAATGATATGGAAAACAAGTTCAGCAGATCTCAAGTGGCACCGAGACTTGGCTGAGTTTGTGGGAGGAAGAGGGATCTTCTGACTGAGGAATTCTTTAGTACAAACGTGCAAATAAAATAAAATAAATAAATAAAAATAACAGAAACGTAAGCTTTTATGGAAAGCTAATGCCTCAGAAACAAATCCTGCAAAGATGTACAGTGGTGCATAGGGTGACTCTGAGCACGCTGCCAGCAGCTCGCTTGAAGGTAGGGAGGACCTAATCTGCCAAGCTGAGCTTTTACTGGGAGTCTGGCCAGCTCACTGGTCTCAAATAACGTTCTCTAATCCTCTCATGACAGAAAGTGGTTCATGTGCCGTGAGGGTGTTTGCTGGAGGGAGAGACTCTGCTCACCAGGAGAAAGCTGTGTGGGACCAGGGGGGGTTGGCTTGGAGTTGGTGCCTGCTGAGATGGGGCAGTTCCCGTGTAGGGTTAGCTTTGTGCAGGGCCACAGAGGTAGCACCCTACACAGGGAGTCTTCCCTTGTGGCTTCAGGTCCTTGTTCAGCCTCAGGAAAACATTCCCTTTGGGCTGTAGCAGTGCTTAAGTTAGTTTTCAGGTGCTGACTGAACTCTTGCTGATGGGCTCACCTCTATCCCTTTTCAGATGGTATTGCAGAAATACAACACCAGGCAACAAGAGCTCTTGCTCTCACACACCCAAGTGTCAGATTAAAGTACGGCACAGCCATAGAATTATCAAGGAAAGGACTTTCACCCTTAGTCCTACACCACCATAACCACTGAATTACGTCCCAAAAGCCACATCTACCCATTTTTGAAACACCCCAGGGACATCAACTCCACCACTTCCCTAGGAAACCTGTTTCAATGCTTAACCACTCTTTTGGTGAAGAAATTTTTCCTGAAGTTCAATCTGAACCTCCCCAGGAACAACTTGAACCTACTTCCTCTGTCCTCAACTTCTTCAGTAACTCCTATTGCTACTCTAAATTAATGTAAAGTGTAACTCTGTTCAGTGCTGGGAAGCTTGTCTTAAGTAATCTGTTAAAAGACAGGGTTTCTATCATGGTACAATAAAAAAAAAATTTAAAATATCTTTGTTCTATAGGGGGTGAGGCCTGGGACTTCAGCAACCAATATTGTACAGCTCAGGATCTAGATGCCATGTCATCAGCAAAAGGGAAGCTCTTGCAGAGCCTGTACTTTGCACAAGCCACTGCTACTGGTCTTTTGATTTCATTAGCACTAAATTCACCTTTACACAAATTAGATTTTTGAAAACTGCTTGACTTGGCAAGGGCACCAGCTGAAAGATCAAGTTACTGTTTGCAAATGCCAGACATAAATTAATTTAGCAGTGTGCTCATCCCAACTTTATGAAAACATATCCCAAACACTGACTTTTTTCTTTCTGTAGTAGAAACCTCTTCCTGTGGCTGGTACAGTGAGATAGTGCTTTGAATCAGAGCTTTTTCAACAAGTTTTCCATTTGCAAGTGTGGACATGAAGTTGCTAAGTCTCTGCTGCTGCTGGGAGAGTTAGATGAGATCATTTAGTAGCTGCTTTTGGGAGCTGGATACTTGCAGTACAGTTAGGACAAGCCTGCAGAAGTGCAAGCTGTGTTTTTAAATAGAGAGAGGGTGGCATGGGCAACCTTGAAAGAAAACTGGAAATCAGATCCAGCTCACAGTTACCCCTTAAATGTTTGCTGCGGAGGAGCAGCAGTTGTGCCTTGTTACCCTTAAATAGAAAAAAAACAGGGAAAAAATGTAGTTAAAGAGAGATGTGTCACTTTTAATAACCAAGAAAGGCAGGCTAACTCCTTCCAAGTCAAGAGGTGCAAAGTGTCTGAGGCTGCTTTTTCTGCCTACCCGTTCAGTTCCTGAGAGTCACTGTCACAGGAAGCCCAACATGCCCAAAGCACAAAATAGCTGTAGGTTAAAAAGCACCCGGCAGGCAGAGCAGATGGAAGAACAACAGGGAAGGGGCTAGTTAACCTCAAGCCTTCTTTTAGGCATTCTGCAAGTAATTTGCTCTTGTAGGTCTCCTTGTGCCCCTGTGGACAACCAGTTCTGGGAAGAAGAGGTCTTCCCCCCTGTAAGGGCATGATGAGGTGTGGCCCTGTGGATCACTCTCTCTTATTCAGCTGTTAAAGCAGCTTAAACCCTATAAGAACATTAACATTTGGGTGCCAATACCAGCTTGACCTTTATTCATAAAGTGCAAAGAGTTGGAAGTAGAACAGATTGGTTGCCAGCAATTGCCTTTTATGTGCAGTTTAGAGGCTTTGATTTCTCTCCCCTTTCTTCCTTTAATCTGACATCGCTGGCTTGAATATGTTTGTGTTCTAAGTAAACAGGGCCAGTGCAGGCCTCCCTTTTTAAAGAACTGTGTGTGTGAGAGTGAGTGAGGTGAGGGGGGGGGTGAGGTGACCTTAAAAAAAATAAAATAGTTTGCCTTTGGAATTAGAGGGCTTAAGAATAGATGGAGGACACCAGGACTGAATGGAGCTGTGCATGGTTCTCCAAGCTGATCTCCACATCAGCCCTTAGGAGCCCCAGCTATTGATTCCAAATAGCTGTGTACATGGGGAATCAGAATGTAAGGATTTATATTAACTCTCCTGGACTTTTAACCTCATGACATGCAGAAGAAAGAAACTTGGAGAGAAGCACAGCAAAGGTGAAGTGTCTGAAAGTCATGCAAGCCATCTGTGAGCCCCTTATGTTCTTGGCTTAACCCTAAGGCTGAAGAGATGCCCAAGACTGGCTGTGGTTTTTTAACTTCTAGTAGCATACTTATGTTTGTGATCTGTGATTTCATGTTCCTTACCCATTCTGCATAGTGATGGAGCCAAACCATGGCTTACCCTTTTCTAGAAACATCGAGGGGAACCTGAGGAGGGTAACTGCAAAATAGAGGGAAATAATAATATGAGGGAAATTATGTCTTCTGTTTTGGCACAGCCAACAGACAGATTTATTGGCTGACACTATCAAAGCTATGATACATCTGGGGCATCCTGGCCCTAATTTCTTAGGGTTGCCATCTTAATTGCTTTGGTAAAGTAGACCACAGTGCCCACAGGTTTCAGTGTTGTTTGGGCATTTAGCTCTGTCTTTGATGCTTCTTTTAAGCCTTCACTACTGGTGAAAATATCTTTTTGGTGGTTTTGTTTATAGGACACTTGTCTTCCATAGATCCTGCAGCCCTTTTTCAATGTGTGCTGCATTAGGACAGCAGTTTCCCAGCCACTCTGTTTCTGCATAATAAATAGTACAGCCTACAGAACTGGACTGGAGAAAAACACTAACCATTAAAGGTCATACAGCTATGCCTGCAACGAGCCTGCTAACTTGTCTTGGGAAACCCCAAGAAGTGGGGTTAGTCTTGATTGTCCCAGATATTCTGTTTCTTGGTTGCTGTGTAACTGTCACCAGACTTTGTTCCTAATTAAACCCAGGAGTCCTGCTCATTCCCCTCGTCCTGCACACCAGCCTACCCCAAGCCTTTTTGCTTTCTGCAGAGTTTCAACCAAGCTATTGCCCAAAGCATTCATTTCACTAAAAGTGCTTTTTTTGTGCAGACAAAATGCATCTATATAGCAGAAGGAAGACTTGAATGAACATTTCACGTCATACTTGTCACAAGCCATTAACTGAATTGCTTAAAGAAATCCCCTGAGAAGTGTAATTGCTGGTTTTGTGTTCCAAAGCTTCATGATATTGCCCACAAGAAGAAATTCTTTTACAAAAGCCCCTTCTGTTTAATAAAGTAATTTGTTCCAGTAACAGTGATAATAAAATTGCTGAAATGAAACAGGATTGTTCAATGAGGACCTGAATCCAATTTGCTGTACTACTATGATTACACTTTTATCTCGGTGTTTACTCATTTGTAGAATTGCTACCAGACTTTTTATATGCAATTAATAGGATTAATGGTTCCCAGGACAGACAAGATAGCACCCAGGAGCATAACACCTTATTTTGTGTGTCAGTGACACATCAGCCTTATGTGGGGTGTTGCCTTAGGCCACAAGGCAGAGTAAAGGTCTATTTTCCTCTTTGTTATTTGCAACACTTGGAAGGGCCTCATGATGTTGGCCCAAAGCAAGGTTAACTCCTACATCCTTACTTCTGTAAGGTCAGAAGAGTTAATTCTGGTTTGCCATTTAGAACAAAAGTTTACTGATTCTTACTGTGGTTTGTGAGGTGAGGGGGAACCCCTGCCCTTTAAATTGAAAACAAGTAGGAAACAACTGGTTACTAATGCTTTTTTTTTTTTGCTTTTTTTTCACTCAGTGCACACCTGGAAATTACTTATGCAAGACTCGTGAGCTGCAGAGAAGTGTAACCTTTGTGGTGACTGAGGGAGTGCCCAGGCAGACATAGATATATCTATTTTATGTACACACACACACACACCAAGATTTCTGTGTTAAAAATCCACAGAGAAGAATATGGAGGGAGAAGCACCATAGTGTGCTTGATGAGACCCAGAGCTTCTTACTGTGGTGCCTCTGAACCAGTTGCATGATGTCTCTCCACAGCCTGGGGCTTGTAAGCCAGTCAGCTTCCCCTGTGCAAAGCACATGTGGCAGCTTCTGTGCCTCTGTTCTGTGCCAATCTTTAGCAATTCCAAAGCTGCAGGGCTGATACTGGAGCTTCTAAAAGTGGTGACACTGGGGTCTTGAGCAGAGAGAGAGTGGTCAATGATATAGAGTCAGTGGGCAGAGAAATGGTAGTTTATTTGCTCTTTAGAGCTTGCCATGAGATGACATGAGGTGCAAGACTCAAATGCTCCACCAGTCACTTAAAGGACAAACCCATTGGGCTCCTGGGGAGGGAAAGCAGGTGTACTCCATGTCTTTATTATACTTGCTTGTGTCCTTGTGGCACCAGTGCCATGCTGGCTGCTGCCCACACACATAGCCAGAACAACCACTGCTCCAAACAGCTGACAGTGTAAGCAAAAGCACATATCTGTATATATATATGTGTATATATAGCCTAAGGATCTGCAATCCTGGAAACAAACTGAAAGCCCCTCTGACATATTATTAACTCAGGGATATAAGCATAACTCTCTAAAAGCTTGACAGATTAACTTGTTAAGTTTGATTAACTGCCTGGGCTGGGGCAAGAACTCATCAGCTTCCTCTTGGACACCCCAGTCAGGGTGGGATTTTTCAAAGGCTCTGAACTCTGGGGCTCTGAGGCTCATTTCTGGGCTTGGAGTTTACAGCTGATGGTAGCCAAATGAGTTTGGTGTTTGTGTTGGACTATTTATAAGAGCCTGCCTTTCACAAGATAGGTGCTTCTGCATTTAGTAAGGGAGCTGAACCTTAAACACTGGAATGTAGTTTATGCTGATTATAAAAATACAGTGACAGGGAAAAAAACAGTAACTACAGTGATTAAAAACATAGGCAACATCTAAAACACTCATATCTTAACCCAAAAACAGCAAATGTAGAACTGGTCTGATGGTACAGTAGTGGAAAATCCTAGGGAAGTAGGGAAATAATTTACGTGGTACCTGTTTTTTTGCAAAATTAATCAGATGAGCTTTTAGAGTCTAATTTCCTGACATTTTCATGTGATGGAGATTTGAGGCCCTTTAAAACCAGTAGGAGTCTACAGCTACAGGGACTGCCTGGAATGCTTGCTGATGCCAGGCTCATATTACAAGGGTGTGCTACAGAAGAAAGATGTTTACTTTTAGTTTAGGGGTGAATAAAAAGATCTGAAGTAACATTAACCAAATGAGATTGGAAAAAAATCAGTAGGTCATTGGAAGACAGACAGAGGAAAAAAGAACAGAGGGAAAGAAACAAAAAAATCATTCTTTCTGTTTCAGCTCACAAGTACTGGGTTCTCAAAAGGCATTTCCTTCTCTCCTTCCAGTTGCATTACAGCCACTCTGGCCATTTTGGCTCTACTGATGTAAATAGATTTAATCAGATGGTCAACCAGTAAAATATATAAATATTTTACTTACATGGAAAAAAAAAATCATCACATCTCTTGCACTCCTGTGTGACACTGGGCAGTAGTCTCTGGACCTCATTTCTCTGTTTAAAACTGAAGGTCCTTCAACACCAGATGGGTTTTTCCCTACTTTTCATCTTCAAAGACCTTTACTCAGTCTCCTATGGGGTCTGTATGTTCTACCAGTGCCAGGTGCTCTGAGTTCAGTGGTTAAGCCCTAGAGGACAGGGGGGATTATCCTGCCAGTACAGTATCCCTGTTTCCAGTCAGCAGATTGTGGCTCTGGGTCAGGTCCTGCTCTAGTTGGCTTTCAGTTAGAGCATCACTGGTATTTGTTGGGGTATACGAGGAACCTTGGTCTAAAGCTTTGGGTGGCAGGTAGAGGAACTGGATAGGTTGTTGCTCATGGCAGAGGCTTTGACCTGTGGGCAGGGTATCTGAAGTAGAAATGATGAGGTTTTTTACTTATGTTGTATCTGCTGTGGAGTTCAGAGATGGCTTGTGGCAGCTGGCGGGGGATCACTGCCTGGTGGAGGGAATGAGTGCTCCTGCCAGGTCAGGCACCCTGAGTGGGAGGACTTGGTGGATGGTTTGAGTAACACCTACTCCAGTCCCACAGAGTTTTCCCCTGTGCAGTCATTAAATGAGCTGTGTTATGCCAGGGGCAGTCCCGGGACACTTGAGAGGGGACTGCTTGTAGATGCTTGTCAGATTTATTGATGTGCTGCTCTAGCAGTCTGGCAGCAGTTATCAAGCACCAACACACAACTCACACACACACCTCTCCCCCCTCTGCTATCAAGGATCCTTTCAGCATCTTATGAAACTTGACGTGTAGGCACAGACACCTTCTTTCTCTTCCTAAAACCTCAAGAGCCTTTTTCTCTTGAGGAGAAGCTGAGGAGGGAGAGCAGTGACAGTGACTGACTGTGGCTCCTGCTCTCTGCCTCCTCCTGAACACCAAGGATGCTGTTCAGATGAGTGGAACAGTTTTACGGTGTGAAGTATAGGTACCTCTTCTGAACCCCCGGGATTTCCAGTTTCCACAGCATTATGTAGTTCTGATCTTTACATGAGAGCTTCTTTCTCCTCCAAAATTCTTACTGCCTTGCGAAGAGCTTTGGTAACTGATTAAGTAAGCTGATAGTAGAATAAATAATAAATACTAGCCTAGTTCTCAGCCGATAGCAAACACTACCAGTGTTCTTGATAGTCTTTGTTGGACTGCAGTCAACTTGTAAACCCTAGAGCAATAGATTATTCACCATAAACTGGAACGTCTTCTGGACCTTGGCACTTCATAAGGACTCTTACACAGTCAGTCCCTACCACTTTCAGTGTCTCAGTCAAAGATTTCTAACTTATTTGAGCTAACTGCCAATATTTTTTTTCTTTAGTGCTGTAGCAGTGTCAGCTTTGAGTGTTAATATAATGCTGGCCTGTTTGCCTAAGTGCCCATGTATCATGCAGCTTTACCATTGGAATAAGGTGACTTTAGTCTTAACAGGACTGTTGAATTTTATATATGGCCTAATCCAGAACCCACCAATGTTTTAAAAAAGAGATGGTTGAGGGAAAGAGAGATTTTGTGGTCTGCTGTCCAAAAAGATGGCCTTGTTAGTGATACCACTGATAATTCTCTTGCAGTTCCCAGACCTCCCTGTGCTGACAGCTCAAAACACCCTCTTCCAAAACTGAAACATTTCTAGCAGTAGAAAAAGACCCATCAGAAAGTGGGCTGACAGAAGACAGTCATCTCCTCTGGGAGGACCACACAAGGCTTGGGATCTAGACCAGTCTTTATCAATCTTGATTTCCATAGTCTCACCCACAGCAGAAGCTTGCATCCTTTTGTACATGCCATGGGGATGTAAGGGGTGTTGGCTGTCTCTTAAGCTATGGTGTGTCTACCTGTATGCTTCAGACAGCTTCCTACCCATAGCTTTGGTACCTAGAGAAAGGACTATGTGCTGTGTATCCCCTAGTAGAGGGAAGCGGGTTTGGTGCCAGTACTGGAGGAGGTGAGCTTGACATGAGCCAACATCCTGGGCTGCATCAGAAACATGGCCAGCAGGGACTCTGCCCCTCTGCTCTGCTCTTGTGAAATCCCACCTGGAGTACTGTGTCCAGTTCTGGAGCCTCCACCTCAGGAAAGAAACAGACCTGTTGGAGAGGGTCCAGAGGAGGTCCACAAAGATGATCAAAGGGCTGGAGCAGCTCTGATACAAAGACAGGCTGAGAGAGTTTGGATTCTTCAGCCTGGAGAAGAGAAGGCTCTAGGCAGACCTTAAAGCACCTTCCAGTTCATGTAGGGGTTACAGGAAAGCTGGGGAGGGACTGTTCTCCAGAGAAGAAAGTGATGGGATAAGGGGTAATGGTTTTAAACTGAAAGAGGGGAGATTTAGGTTAGGTATTAGGAAAAAAATCTTCACCATGAGGGTGGTGAGCCCCTCGCCCAGGTTGCCAAGGAAAGCTGTGGCTGCCCCATCCCTGGCAGTGTCTCAGCCTGTGTGGGATGGGGGTTTGAGCAACCTGGGCTGGTGGGAGGTGTCCCTGCCCATGCAGGGGGGTTGGAACTGGATGATCTTTAATGTCCCTTCCAGTCCAAACCATTCTGTGATTCTGTGGTGCCAGGGCTGGAAAAGGGCTGCACACTGAAAAGCTGCTGTACAGGGACATCAGGCCCACTCTTGGAGCAAGTGTGGCTAGGGCACTGGGCTCTTGCTAACTGGTTTATTCTTTCCATGATCACAATAAAATAGTGCTGTGCTGTATCTATTGCTGTTTGTATCAAGTGTCCAGAGGCTCTTAACAGGCATTGGGGCCCTGCTGTGATCAGAGCTCTGCTAAAATGTAGTAATATAGGTCTGGAGTATTTTGAGGAAATTTATGCTCTTTTTAAATAAGATCAGACAACTGGTGAGATGAGAAACAGAGCCAAGGAGGACACATCCCCTGGCAGGCAACAGCCCAATGGCAGAAATATGTATAGCTATGAACTCTTTTGATCCCAGCTCTAATTTTATAAGCTCTACACCACAAATTCTGCCTGGTGAAAGGGATAAACAGGTATAACATCCTTTTTCATTGTTGTTTCTTCTTCACTGGTGTATTCACACTGCTAGAAAAAGGACTTTGAGGTTAAAAGCAGATGGAAGCTAGAAGTGACTGGACCTTTTCAGGACAAATCAGGAAAGCTTTGCCCCTGTTGTTAAGAAAGCCATCTCTGGTTGTACCCTGTGCCTCAGCAAGTATGTGTGTTCCTACTCAAGGTGAAAATCCCAGTGTCAGAAGTCCCTCCTGCTGCATCCAGACTGGGTCTTCTCTTTGCTGCCCCACAGAAACTCCTCTGTAACCCTTGGGCACCTTGGAGCACAAGGCACAGGGGTGCAACCAAAGCCCAGCTTTAAAAAGGGCACAATCAGGTTAGTGCTGAGCTGTGTTAGGGAGCTGGAGCCCACTGGCAAGAATTAAGAGGGGTTATTTTGAATATTTTGTTGCCTCACTTGTTTTTCCCCTAAGCTGTTGGGGGTAGTCCTTGTCCCCTTTAAGACCCCCCTCACGATGGAGCTCCTGGTCCCTTCAGCCAGACACAGCAGGAATGGATGGGCCGTGCACAGCGGGATCAATTGTAAAAAGTGGAATTAGTCATTCTAAATCATGCAGCTGTGGTCGAAGGGAGCTCTTCTAAAAATCATTAAACAATCATGTATTCCTATTGATTTATTCAAAATACCTTGAGGGAAAGCAGATTAAACACAAGGTAAAAGTAAACTAATGCAGATTAAATGGATGAAGGATGGGCTGATAGTTCCCTAGGTAGTTTTTGTACTAATGAGAGGAAAATTATATGTACACTATTACCAGGATAAAAGGGTCTATTAGAGGTCTTTTGCTTGACATATTTATGTATTTCAAATACTAAGTAGCACAGAGAATTAGGTTTACTCTGGACGTTTGTTATTTTTATTGCATCTCCAAGTGATAAACAGGGCTTTCTGTTGAGGGCAGCACACTGCTTTGCTCGGAAGGCCTAGCCCTATCTGTGGAGCAAAATGCTGAGGTGACAGTTGCATTTTGGAGGCCACTTATTAGCAACCCAAGTGCAGTTTTACACCCACCCACATCTGAGAATCACAGCCAGTGTTCACAATGAGGGGTACAGGTATATGTCAGTATTTGCATCCACCATCACCCATCTTCTTCCCACTACAGCTTCCCATCATACTCATCTCAAGTGGCATTCATCCAAAAGCCACGTGACAACTGGGGTGATACTATGCCATTTCTCACCCATCTCTCGGGAGAGATACACTCACAGGAAAGATGATGTTGTTAAAATGCAGTGAAGTTGTCATCTCAGATGTGCTTGCTCTAAATGCTACTTGTGTTCTAGACAGGCAGATGTAGACCTTGTAGACCTTACACAGCAGCATCAAACACAGTAAGAAACAGGGCAATCGTGCCTGATGCACTCAAATTCTAGGCAAGGATCCTCACTTTTAGTTTGTAAAAATGTCTGAATGTGGTAAAAACAACCACATGAGTAGCTGGCAAGGCTACGAAATGCCAGGAGTTAGTTCATAATTTTGCCAGAAGCTGTAAAGCTGCTTCCTCCCTCAGATAAGGGTGAAGCTGCTGAATGGAGCAGCCTCATCACTTTACACAGGGAAAGTATCACTTCAGCAGTCTTGGAAAAGAGGTGTCTCAGTGGAAGTTAAAATTGTATAGAAAACAATGTTACCATTTCAAGAGAAAGTCTGCAAAGCCAAATTAACATTATTAGAAGAAAAAAAAAAAACGAATGGAAATTCATTACCTTTCTTAAAGTATGTCATAGATCAAGCACTTGCCTGTATATGTGCAGAATGGTATGTGAAGCTGTCATAATTTTTAAAGCAGATAAGTTGTATACTTCCTCTACTGTTGTAATTATTGCTTTCGTTGAATAATCTAAACTAACCTACACAGCAAAACCTTGTAGTAACAGCTGGATGAAAAAGGGTAATTTCATTACATGTTACACTTGATTAAAATATAGCTGATGATATTAATTGCAGAAGTTATGGTTTAATAGGTAATTTGTAACATGTGCATCAACCATGATTGCCAGACAGTTATCATTTTCCCAGTCAGAACAGAAATATTTGCCCGACATCTCCTGAAGGAAGAGTACAATACAAGAAGGCCTGAAGATGGAGAGTACGAAGCTCAACCCAGGGAGTGGAAACATTTTAGAAAACAAAGACTTCATTAAGTTTTAGATACTCACTAAGTAACTCATTCAGAGGAGTTCTGATAATGAGGTGGTACAGAAGGAGGTACTCATGTGCTTGGGAATGGTCTCTGCCTTGACTGGGTAGCCTGGGTGACATGTGCCAGAGACTCCTGGGCTATGGAAGTTGTTGGGAATCCCATAAGTATTTCCCTGCCCTTTGGCAAGTGTTGATCTGTGTACTTGGACAGCTGGTCTTGTGAGAAAAGAGTTTCTGAATTTCAGTAGGAGGTCTTGTGGATATCTTTCACAGTTTGAACTACATCTGTGCATATCTCTTCTAGGATTTATTTCTGTGTTGAAAAAGGATTGAATTTTTTAAGCTAGTCTAGAAAGCAATTACTTTTGTCTTTTGTCATAGTTGGAGTGGAGGACCTAAAGTTTGAGTAGAGGAATAAAAGAAGGAATGTCTTAAGACCCTGAGGTATCTGGGAGGGGTGGAACACAGAGGGGTCAATATTCCCTCCCATTCCCTGCCCAGACTGCAGACCAGGACCCCGGCTCTCTTTCCTCCGCTCTCTGCTCAGCTGCTGTTCCCTGTGCTCCTTTACCATCAGCTGCCTCCTGCTCTTCAGAACCCACATCCACTGGGTGCTGGGAAGAGCCCTGGAGCCCTCTCCTGAGTCAGCCCCGCCCCAAGGGCCACTCAAGCACCTGTCCCTGCCAGCACCCAGATCAGGCTGTGTATAGGTTTGTATACATTTGTACAGTTGTTACCTATCCCATGGGTCACTGACTTTCCCCTGTTCCCCTGTTCCAACTGTTACAGTTTTAATTTCCAGCTTTTAAGTCTCTCATCCTTATTCTTCTTTTATCTTCCCTTGGGAGGGTGGAGAATAATAGAGAACAATTCTGCCCTCTGTTTTTTGGTCCTCCCAAACTGCTGAACCATGACAGCTTTGAACATAAAGCACCTGCTTCACAGTAAATATTGTTTTCCTAAATCCCATACAGATTACAGGGTCAAACATTCCTAAGGATGTACAGTAAGCTGGTGGGTTCCTAGGAGGGAACAACAATGGAGAAACAAGATGATTGATCATCAGCTGTAGGAGAGGAGCTCTCCCTGTACCCACACAGGGAGGTTGCTCCTCCTGCTGCAGCTCCCTGTGCAGACCTGGCAGGGCAGGGAGGGCAGGGTACAACAGCTCCTGCTGGTCTCCTTGCTGCTGTGGCTTGTGCCCACAGGTATTGTGAGTATTGCTTCCATGTCTCCATTCCAGTGCACGAGTGCTGGGGTGTCTGGGCTGTGCTCAGCCAAGTGCTTTGGTGGCCAAGTGATGTGGAAATGAAACTCAGGCATGTGAGCAGAGGAGGAGGGCGCCAGTCAGTCCTAGCTGGCTGCACCAGCTGGGTTTTGTCTGCTGCCAAGCTGTTTTCCTCCTGCCTTTCTGAACAAGAGTGTCTCTGCATGATGCTGAATTTCTTCTTTGGCTGCACAGAAGTCCAGGAGAAATTTCCTGTCCTCCTTCTCAGATCTTCTTAGAGCTGGGTTTTGGGAAGAAGTGCTGGCTATTTTCCTGTTGGTCCCTTGGGGCAGGCAGGGAGGAGGTGCTAGGGGCATTACTGAGTGCTGGCATGGCGGATCTCCAGCTTTGACTTATGATTTGAATTATGATTACTCCACAACATGGACTCAGGCATAACCCATTCCCCAGAGCCATAATGCAACATCTTCTGGTCACAGAGCAGGAGGCAGGCAGGCTGGGACAACAGATGATTTGGAGTCCCGGTGTGCCTGTGATCCTGGGTTAAATTCAAATGATTCAAACACTGCTACTTCCAGGGGAAAGGAGAGGTTGCCACCACTTGGTAGGGTCTGACCTTCTGGATAGGTGGCTTCTGAGCTGCTGCAATTTATGGACCATTGTGTCATGCCAGACCCATACTGTCCACTTAAAACCTGAAGCTGAAACTGGACACTTAGAAGCTGTTTCATGTGTGTGCAATCATTTTTGTTGTGCAGGGTGATGCTTTGTCAGACAGACAGTCTGACACCCTCTTAAGACAACTAATTTTAATTTGGGCATGCTATTTGTTTGTTCCTTGCTTGCTTCCTGGTGCAGCATAGCCAACTCCTGCCCTTTAGTCAGGACAGACTAAAGGATGAATTTATATTTTATGTTTATTATTTTTTCTTCCTAAAAACACTTTTCTGCAAGATCATATTGTCTGTCTGGATAGCTGTACTTTGTTGACAGCATGGCTGTTTCATTTCTGTCAGTTGCCAAGCATCAGGCTTATCTAAAGGCAGTACCTAGAAGCCCTTATTGAAAAAACAGGTTTTGTTTACTGCCTGCAAATATTTGGTGTTTCTGGGCTTTTAAATAGACTGCAACATATAAGGAGTCTCTCTTTCCTTGTTCCTGTGAGCAGAACCCAGTGGGAGGGGGAAGCTGGTGGAGGCAGAGAGATGCAATGCCAAAAACACCATTTAAAATGAGCTTTCAGATAGCCATAGGTGTTACCAAATCACAGGAACAGAAGGATGGCAGCAATACTGTGCAACTGCAAGCAGTGTGCTGGCCAATATGCTCCAGGTCCACCCTGTTTTGAAGGAAAAAACCTGCCAGCTGAGCGTGTGTGTGTGTGTGTATAGGTCCAGGTTGTCAGCCGAGTGCAGCCCTCCCTGTTGGCCTGCGAGAGAATCGATCCCATTCACCACTGTTCCTTTTCAGAGCTCTACTGTTTACTGTCCCGTGGAATAGCTCAGAGCTGAAGAATGAGCTCTTTCAAATTTCTTAGAGTTAATCTAACATTACCTTGAAAAAACCCAACAGCAACAACAGCAAAACCTTTTTCTAGGCCCCTCTGCTCAGAACAGGGGAATTTAGTTCAAAATATGTTCAGGTTTTGCTAGATGTCCCTTTCCATCACATCTTGTCAGTAGGATCTTGACTACTTAAACTCAACAGATAGCACTTGATGTGTTCATTTTTTTAATCAAGAGCTATGAACAGGGAGAGAGTGGACTATAGAAAATTGCTCAGCTACAGGGCCATGCAATTCCCTGGAGAAGGCAGGACAAACACTGGTTAGAATGGGCATTGCAGTCATCCATAGTAGAGCTCCTGAGCCTGGTTCAAGCTGTGCTCAACCCAGCAAGGAGCAAAAGGAGTGACCTTTCAGAGACATCAACAGCAAAACAAGTAGAGTGGCAGACAGAAGGAGAAAGGAGGAGTTCAGTGAACAGCTGCATCAAACTTGAAAACCCTGGCTTTCCAAATACAGCAGAGGGGGGAGTACAGTTCCTTGCCTTGGAACTCACTGCCAGACAAGAAGCACCTGGCATGGGAAAGTCTGCTTGTAGGCCTAAGTAACTAGCAGCATATTTCAAATGATTGACTTAATTATGTCTTTAAAAATATTAATATAATCTGATTTTTTAAAAATAATTTATTGGTAGCCAGCAACTGGTGATTTGTTTCCCTTGGCTGTTTCAAGGAGCTGTCTTGACTGCCAGTATCAGTTCAGACTGAGTTTCTGTTTTGCAGGAAGATAAAACCATGGAAATTGTCAGACTTGATCAGGGCAGGCAGTCCATCTGATCAACTATCCTGTCACCAGTTTACTTGAAAACTAAAAGAACAGTTTGTTTTTTGGTTTGTTTTTTTTCTCCTCTCTTGCTTCTCTTCAGCATCTCCAAAGCCACTGTGCTCTGCATCTCTTCCCTTGCTGCTTGGGCTGACTCTAGCCAGAGCAGAGGGGGAGAAGTGTTACCAGAAAACCAATCCATCTTGCCTTTGTTAGATATCTTGGATGGAAATTCAGCCCCAAAACCTGGCTTCAGGAGCATAGCTTCAAATTATGATAGTTGCATTAAAGGAAGCCAGGCAGAGATGTCAATGTCAGCTTGCCAAGTAGCAGTAAGCAGCAAATAAATACCACAATAAAGGAAAGGAAGGAAAAAACTTCTACAGTCAGGGCTTGGTATCTTGTGAAGTGGTCTGTCTTGGATAATTTCTGTGTGGGTGGTGCATAGATATGATTAAATACAACTTGCCACCATGTCTGATCCACAAACTGTCTTTCCATTCACCCATCCTTCTGGGGGAAAAAGACCTTCATTTTTTTCCCCTCTCCCTGTGAATATGAAGCATTATATCTGATCTTTGGTGGCATTGTGGTGATACATACTGTGAGCAAAGCTATCTATCAGCCTGTGAAGAGTTGGAAATTCCATCTGTAAGTGCAGCTGTTGCAAGGCAGTTCCCAACAGGTACTGAAGTACAAGTAGAGAGGAGCCTGAGGACTCATGATCACCAAACATTTCCCTACTTAACTGGGGAAGATACAGAAGAGTAGGATGGCTTTTTCAACGAGTTGATAGCTGTCCATTGTGTTTGTGTAACATTCATTCTTTCATTATGCACCATCAGAACCATCAAAGAAACACCGAACACAGCAAACATCTGCTGACCCGGAAAAACTAATCCTGTGCTGACTACATGTGCCCAGAAAATCTTTTGGAACTTCAGAAGGCCTCAGAGCCCTGCACTTCTTCAGGCTAAGACAGTGTCTTTTGCATTGTAATGAATTACAGTGCTGTGCTGAGTTGTACTGAAGTTCTCAGCTCTCGGCTCAGTGGTAGGAAAATAACAAATAAGGCAGTGAGCTGGAGATTGATCGCCCAAGTACCCCATTGAACCATTCTTTGCCCACTTCCAATACCTGCCAGTGAATCAAGACCTTAACAACTGCTGGGTATCCACATAAGAACAAAAATAAACATTTAATATGAGCAGTATCAGATGTGGTTTTATGCCAAGCACTTACAAGCCCAACTGCTGGCTTCTCTGGCTTAGAATGCAGTCATTGGGAGAAATGTCATTTCATGGTGAATTATTAGGAAAGTGAGACTTGATTTGTGAGGGTTTGTTATTCAGCATTAGGCAAGCAATAATTCTGTATGCTGGCAAACTCTCAGTCCTGGTTCTTCCCTGGAAAAGTGTCAAGCAAAGCTCAGATTTGTGTTTTGATGACTTGAAATATCTTGTGCCTTTTTGCCCGAGGCCTGATGTTTGTCACAGCCTAGACAGCAGTGACAAAAATCATGAGGCATGGGATTTTCATAAGGAGTGGTGGTATTTGTCAGTCCCTTGGATCTAGGATATATTTAATGGCTTTAAAACTGTCCAGTTGATGTGCTAGAGCAGATTAGTTTGATGCTTTTACACTATTAAACATAGGTTAATAGCTTCAAATATTTTGTTGCAAAATATAATAGCTTTATCTGGCTCAGCTTATCAAGACAGGTATCTTGATACTAAGCTGAGAGATGTTTGTTATTTTCCATATATAACAAAACTGGAATTGCTGCCTCTTAACTTTTTCTTACAGTCAAGTCATTAATTTTTCCTTTCTATGAGAAACAAGCAGTCTGGTGTAAAATAGCTACTACAAATGCACTATATTTGGCAGCACTGAACATACTCAATGGATTAAACCTGGATTAAAACTGCAAGACTGTCACGATCTGTGTGCCTGTAACAATGTCTCACTTCCATCTCTTCATTCCTCTCGATAATGCAAGAAATCCCAATATTACTGCTGGCTCCTTCTTCAGCCGTTAAACTGTTCCACAACATCAATACCTGTGTTTGGCAGACAGCATTCAGCACTCCACCCCCCTTCCTTGGGGGCAAAAAGAAGATGATGCATAGTGCAAGACCTGCTTAGCCACAGAGTTTGTAATATGACTCAATGACACAAATCCTGACCCAGAACCATTGAATGGGCAAGGATGTTCTCAGTTGGTTTCAGTGAGTTTTGGATAAGGCCATCATGAGCTGGATGGTTTGAACTGTGCTGCCAGTTATCACATATATTTTGTGTCTATGTAAGCTTTTTCCCTTCCACAAAGTCAATCTTTCCATCCTGTTCTGACTCAGTGGTCTCTGTTTCAGTATCGACTCCCACTGTTCATGTTCATTATATAATTTAAGAATGATGCCATCTGAGCAGTTAAGGGCCTCACTTGACTTTTAAGCCACAAAAAAAAAATCTGACCTGTGTCAAAAACAAAACTCGTATTCAGACACAAACACATTCAACAATGACAAAGGAAAAGCTGAAAAATTATTGGTGAAGTGAATTGTGTCTTGGATGAAGAGCTCTTACTCGAGAATTTTTTCTGGCCTGAAAATTCTTTTCCAAATTCATCTCATGCCTCATGTCTGAAGCAAGGACAAGAACTGAAGAGGTCTTCCTGTTTGACAGAGACAAAACTCCTGATGCTCACTTCAGTTCTCATACGTTTAATTTTCTACCTTTCACTTTAAGTCAGCTTTCAAATTTTACCATGCAGATGCAATACAAACCACTGCAGCAGAAATCAAGTTGATCAAAAACTCCAGCCACAGCCAAGTTCTGTTCTTGGTACAGAGTAGCAAAACTGTCTGGAAAAAACCCTGCCATGCCACTCTGTCTCTGCCAGGTGAATTTTGACAGACCTCATTTCACCAACTGTTCCTGCCCCTTCCACCAGGAGCATCTTCCCCAGCTGAATTGCTAGAAGCAGGCTTGAGCTCCAGTCCAGACTCTGGTGGACAGGACTTGCAGGGAAGTGGAAATTTGTCATCCTAGAATACTTGAGTGTGGAGCTGGACTCATGGTTTGCTCTATCAGAGCTTCCTGTGGAGTTGCAGCCCTTTTCAGGAGGTACTAACAAATGGATACAAGGGCAGCCAGGAGCTGCATTTCCTTGCTCTGTGGACAGGCAAGAGAAAGGGCACAGTAAGGCTGGATGCAAGGGTAGATGTTTCCTGGATGTTTATGGATAATACCAGTGCATTTTACCATGTAGATGCAGAACACTAGTTTCTCCTAAGAAAAAGGGTATTACATTGGTTGGTTTTCCTTTTGTAGTGAAAATTCTGGAAGTAATACAAGTTCCTAATCCTCTTATTCGGATTAAAACTACTGGTAGCTGATAAGGGAGCAAAGAGGTTCCGTGCAGCTACGAGCTCTACAGTCTCAGTGTGCAGTCTGGATGTCACAGGGACCCTGGCCCACTTCTCATTGGTGTGGGCAATGAAATTTCATGTACTGTCCCTGATTTAGCAGGCCACAGGGCTAGTCTGAATATTCATAGGGCCATAGAATATACCAAGTTGGAAGGGACCCATAAGAATCATCTAGATCACCTAGAACTAAGCTACATGACTAAGAGCATTGCTCAGATGCTCCTTGAACTCTGACAGGCTTGACGTCATGACTGCTTTCCTGGAGAGCCTGGTCCAGTGGCTGACCACCCTCTCATTGAAGAACCTTTTCCCAGTGTCCAATCTGAACTTCCCCTTCCTTGTGTCCTATCACTGGTCACCATAGAGAGGAGATGAGCACCTGCCTCCCCTTGAGGATGCTGTAGACTGCAATGAGTTGATCCTTCAGCTTTCTCTTCTCCAAGATGAACATAGCAAGTGACCTCAGCTGTTCTTCATAAGTCTTGCTCCTGAGACCTTCCACCATCTCAGTCACCCTCCTCTGGACTTACTCTTAATGGTCTGGTGTCCTGCTCACACTGAGGCACCCAGAACTGCACACAGTGTTTGAGGTGGGGCTGCACCAGTGCAGTGTTGAGGTCAGTCACCTCCTCACTCAGCTGTCTGTGATGTTCTTGAGTTACCCCAGGACACTGTTGGCTTTTTGGGTTGCCAGGGCACACTGTTGACCAGACCCCTGGGCCACCGGATCTCTTTCTGTTGGGTTGCTCTCCAGCCTCTCATCTCTCAATCTGTGTGGATAAGCCTGCTTATACCACATCCCATACCATACATTGCTCAGTAAAATACGGGTGGTTGCAGCAGTTGGTTCTGAAGGTCTGAATGATGGCTCTGCCGGATGCTTTCAGGCAATAGCCATACAGAGCTGTTTAGAGACACTCACTGCCTTTTCTGGTTTCTCTCTTCTCACCATGGAAAATAGTAGAAGTTTGCCCTCAACTAAGAACAGGTGCATTTATTCCTCCTGCTGATACTTTTTTGTACAGATTCCCTGGTGGATGTAGTGGGGATAAAACCCAACTCACTCCTTTTTTTCTCCACCCACATACAGGTTGTTCCCTTGAGCACAGAGACAAGGGATATTTGTAGGTCATTTTGAGAGAAGGGCACCTCACATCTCTTTATTGTCCCTTGTGTTGCTTTGCTGGCCAACTCATCCCTTAAAAGTCAGGACAAGTAATTGCTATAAGCTGTCACAGGCTGTCCTCCACACCTACACCATATTCAAACAGGGGAACAGCTTCCATCACAGCACGGGACAAATAAGGTGGATGCTTCCAAGTGATTAAAAATCAGAAGAGGGAATGCTGAGGAGTGTAGCCAGCTCAAGAAAATTCAGCTCTGTTTGAGCCAGGCTATATATTTTTTATGTTCATTAAGTTTTAACACCTCTCAGACTCACCTCAGCAGATTTCATTTTCTTGGAATAAATTGTTAGCATTTATATAACTCTGACATGATTATTTTGGAGGTTCTTTGAGAGGTGGTTTTGCTTCAGAGCTCAAACAAAAATGTTTGAGTGAATTTTTGGCTCCAAGCATGGATGTGTTTTTTATTGAATGTGCTTGTCAAGACCTTTGGCTTCCTGTACAAAAAACAAAATTATGGGCTTGACTAGCTTTCCAAATCTGCAGTGTCCTTAACATCACCCAACTGATACTTCTGAGGAAGAACATCTGATCATTGTTCATTTCTTGCATTTGCATGCAGGGAAACAGTCTGAAGAAGAAAACTGACAAAGCTCAAGTAGTTCTTCACTAAAAAATGTTGTCGTGCTATTGTTTTTCTCTCTACTTCTAGCCCCTACCAGCTCTGCTTTGTTACTTGGTCTGGACATTGGCTTCAATGCTTCATCTGAACGCTTTCCTATGGATATCATGAGGAAAGTGCTTAGCTTTGGAAAAGTCCTCATGACAAATCAGTTAGAGCTTTTCCAAAGTGCAGTCCACTGTAATTTGGCCACAGAAATAATGTAGGAGACAGAGGATAGAGTACAGAGATGATTTTTTGCTCTGAGAAGAAAAGCCACATTCTTTACTACCTGTGAATTTAACTCCTTGAGTCACTGGAAAAAGTGGCTCTTCCAGTCTGTATAGTGGTTCATAAAAACATAGGGCTCTGTGGGATGTCATGAGAAATGAAATGGCACTTAGTATTTCCTACTGAAAAGGGACCAATAAGGTTCCTAGATTTCTCCCAGAAATCCTCTTTGATTTTCACCCTAGAGAGGTCATAGATGGGAATAAATCACCAAAACTCACTCCTGATTGATACCTACGTGTTGTCCACATGAAAAAAAAAAGAAAAAGAACAGAGGAGAGAGAAGTTGTGAACAAACTGTTGTGTCTATTATGCCCATGGAGAAATGGTTACCAGCTGAACCCAGTGACAATTGGATCCAGCTGAAAATGCAACGGTACTGCTGGTCCTGAGCAAGTACTTCTGGAATGAAATTATGTCCTGAAAGGGATTGTTGAGCAGTTTGGCTGAAAGTTAATGCAACAGGCAGTGCTTTAGAGAATACAGGCTGCCAGGTGCTTTGTGGCTCTTCTTCAGGTTACCTACTCATGCCTTCCCTTGTTCTGCTCATCATGCATTTAGCCATTTCTTGCCCCTTGCACTGAGAAACACAAGGGCACACAAGCCCTCTCCCTCCCTTCCCTTCCTGGATCAGCTTCCTGCAGGGGCTGGGATGAGATGCTTGCAGACCAAGGGAAGACAGTGTTCCTGTTAGAAGGAAACCTCAGAGCTACACACTTGGCTTTCTCCTTGTCTGTTTTGTATTTCTCTCTCTGTTTTTTATGTATACAATGAGCTCTCTCAGCTTTTTGCGGCAAGGATTAGGTATAGCAATACCTCCTAAGTGTTCAACACTGCACTGGAAGAATGGGGCATGCAGAGGATACTGATGAATAGCAGTGATCTAATTGACGTAGTATGGGCTTGTGTTTCCTGACACTGCTATGTGAAAAACCACTGAAGGGCACCGTGGGGGTTTTATTAGTAGCATTATTTTTATTGTATGGCACTAGACTATTTTTAGATATCTACCCCAAAACCTAGTTGTGCTCTCAATGGAATCGAGTTCCCCAGCACTTGTATTAGTCAGTTTTTGGTGGGGTGCTCCCAGTAGTGATATCAGCCATTTAAAATTTGGAAAGTCAGTGGCAGGTCAAAGTTGGAGTCATCTTCACAAACTGGTTGTCCTAACCCTTTGAGTGTGTGTATGTCCCTGTTTAATGGCCTTAGCCATGTGCAGATAGTGACTCACTTTGCCTCACCCTCTGAGATGGCAGAAGCACCAGCTTTAGGAGCAGCAAAAATAGCATCAAGTAGCAGAAAGAACTTTCAGATGTCATCCAATGGCTTCTCTAATCTCTATTGTTCCTGTCTGTGTGTCTGGATGGAACTGTACCCCTATCAGACAGATGTGATGTGAAAGAGTGTGCACTGTGACTGCATACATGTAAGAAAAGTAGAGGAGCCATGTGAAAAAAACAAGTTAATAACACAGCCATAATTTCCTAATTTAAAAATTATTCCTAAAACTATTTTCATAGAACAAAACTGAAGATATTATGTGACTGCCCACAGTGGTTAGAAATGAAAATATTTCTTGGAGTAAAAGGAGTTACAAAATGCTATAAGATGCTCAGTACACGTTCAACACAGTTACTGTCCTAGCACACACACCCACACACATCTGCAAGCAGAAAAGATGAGATGCATCAGAGAAGCTCTTGCTGTTTGCCAGAGGTCTTAAGGGGATCTTCTATTTCATTCGGTAGTAATGCCCTTTTTGTTGACAAAAGTAAATTGATGACAGGCAAGAGGGAAGCATTTGGTGGAAAAATTCTGTTGACCCTTCTCAGATTGAATTTGACCACAGAACAGGATACCAGCAGTTGCAGAAATGATAGATTATTGTAATGACCAGCAGAATGGCCTTTTGGCATGTTTAAATGGCAATAAATTTCACTAGGAAGAGGGCAATTTAACTACTTTAGGGCAGTGAGGATACTCTTTGTTTGAGGTGTAAATAAATTGCGGTTCATTAACAGTGCACATATTACGTTCATGGTGCAACTCTACAGTAGGGAATGTTAATATTTAATTTAATTTAACCAGGTATGCTCTGCCTGTTTGAGGCTTGGGTTTGTTTGTTTTGTTTTTTTTTTTACTCCAGTCTTCAGTAACTTTGGGTAATAATTTTTCAAGGGCCCTTTAACCTCCTAAGGTCCAGGCATGCCCAGCTCCAGTAATCCCAAATAAACCAAGGTGCACAACAGAGGATAACTACTCGAGATGGCTTTGTCAGACAGTATAAACTGTGCCAGTTGGTACCATTTTACACCAGCAAAGCCTCTAGCTTTTGGTTTGTGGTGTTAGCTGAATAGCCATGAGAAACACGAGCCCAAAACCTTATCGGTGACATTGGTGCAAAACTGCAGGAAAGGCACAGGATGAAGCAGGGAGCAGGGGAACCACAGCGACGTTGCTGCTGGCAGAATGTATTTCTCATCTTTTACCTTGACTCTGAAATTTGCCCCACCCCTTGCTCATTGTTTTGGCACAGTTCCTTGCTGAACTCTGCTGTTTGGGGAAGAGAAGTGGGGGGGAGCAGGAACGAGACGTACCCAATGCAGTTTGACATTTCCTCCAAAAGATTGTATTAAAATCCACTTACATTTAGAGCACACTCGCATTTTGGAATGCTAATAAGGCATCATTTCATCAAGGTAAAGGGAGCAAAATCTAATCAAGCTAAAGACCAGCTCTCCTTGCTGTTGACTGTGTTCCTGGAACATCATTTTGAAAGGCTGCTTTTAAGCAGAGCTAAAAACGACAGACTTAAAAGTTTATAAATAACTGTATCACTTGGCTTCTTACCTCTGTCTGTAGCGAGTGAGCCTTATTTCTTTATCTAACATTTTGGATCTGGCTATGAGCTCAGATCTATGCTGCTGCTTACACCAGTGGGCAACCATGCTCCCAGGATCACATTCAAGTGATGTGAAGGCAGGAAGGTTTCTCCAGCTCTTGGCCACTACCTTCAATAACAGGACTCAGGCCACAACTTCTCTTCTGAATTTGAAAAACTAAACCGCAGTGGATAAGCCATTTAAAACTCTAGTTCTTGTGAAGCCAAACAAATCAGAGAAGTGATTCCTAATAAACATCATTACAGAACCGTGTTTATAAAGAAATTAGTAAGGATTTACTCATTGGGATAAAAGTCTTCAAGATAGTGTGGACAATCCTTTCAAAAACACATGTAAAATAAAAACTGTTCTTCCAAAATCAAGCAATAAGAGTGAAGTGTTTAATTTCCAGGCAGTTCAGGGATCACTGGGAAGGGGGAGGGGGTTGTGACAGCAGGTGCGTGGGGCAGGAGGACCAGCACATTGGCACCTGGAAATGGCATCTTAGTGAGGGAACAGGTCAGGACTATGCACAGGACTTGGACAGCAGAGCTAAGTGCTGCAACTCCGACATAGCAACAAAAGGTTGCAAGAGGGAAGTGCCAAAAAAAAAATGTGTATGACTCATAGGGCTGTTTGAAGCTCATGGGGCTGGGATTCCTGTTCTGCAGAGAGTCACTTTTATGAACAGCACCCAAGTGCCTTGTAGCACTGCAGGGAAGTGTGACTGCTGTGACTGCTGTGACTGCTGTGACTGCTTCACCTGCTCCTGGCGTGGGAAAGCCTGCCAGGGAGGAGAGACAGGAGCACAGTTCTCCTCTGAATTCAGTCATGGCTCTGATTAATGAGCTCTGAGCAGATACTTTGGACAAGGCATCTCCCTGAGAAAGTCTCCACCTGCACTGCAGTCTCCCAACAACCATATATTGTAGACAAATACCTTCAGGTTGGTTGGAGGGTCAGAAGACTGGCCAAGATAACAAATGGGTTCAAAGGCCCAGGCATAATGGGGTAATTAAGGTATGGCCTTTGGGTGTGACATGGCAGGTTACCTAGATAAGATAAATCAGGAGGCTAAGGCATCCTGTAAACAGGGAGCCAGTATGAATTCCTTGAATGTGAATGAATATTCCACATCTTGCTATATCCAGGCACCTGTTCAATCCTAGGGCAATCATTCAAGCTCTCCAGCACTTCCACCAGCATCTTGTGGCTTGCTTGTGAAAATGCCCAGTTAGTCCTGAGCACCAGTTTAAGGAGAGAGCATCTCCAGAAAGTTTCCCGGGGGTGGTGCTGGCATCTGTGTCTGCTGGGGGTGAGAGAGTTCTCTGGGGGAAGGTGTGAGATCAGTCCCTCAAGTCACAGTGGTGAAGTTGATTGTTGCCACTGTGCTCCTGCATTGTGCAGCTGCTTCTGTGCTCAACATTTCTTCTGAGTTTTTCTGTCTTCACTAATGCTAAATTGTTTCATTTTTAAACTTACAACACAGACAAGACAGGCATCAGGAATCTCTCTGTTCCTGTTATATGGCTGGAAAAGGACATTTGGAGAGCTGACTGTATTGCTCCCTCTCATGTAAAACACATACCAAACTCAGAGGGTGCACCTGCACCTCTGATGTCCCCATCGAGCCCAGGGTCTTAGCCACAGGAATGTTTTTATCTCTTGTTTTCTTTCTTTCTTTGTTTTCTCTTTGAAAGATTTCTCAGCCACAACCAGTAACACTTTTTTAGGGGTTTTTTCTCCCCACAATGGTAAAGTCTGATGCTGAAGATTACATTAAAGCAAACTGTGACTACAGATGGCTCATCCAAGCTCCCTCTTTTCAGTTCCAGGGGAGAAAATAACATTATTGGCAATACATTCTTCTGCTTTGCTTCTTTTGTGCCTGTGGCACATCTAAGGTTTTCACCCTCTAGAAGGTCAAGATTTCTATTTTTTATTACTATAGCACATTACTGAGATGCTAGCAAAGCATGCTGAAAGAGAAAGAAGTAGTGCATACTGCATTGTGGTTTTGATAGCAGAGAATAAAAATATTGGCTCTGAAAACTTTCTGAGAGAACTAGGGGCAGTAAAATCAACAGCTTGGTATTAGATGCTTGCCCTGATAGTATCACATCACCTTCTTGAGCTTAGATTTTCTTATTTATTATTTGTATTAATTATTGATTATTTATATTCACCACCATTTATATTTATTGTTTATTCATGGTTATAGCACACTCATCATACAATATTAACCAACCTGTGACACTGTCATTGACAGCTGTTTTTTCCTTATCCTTCATTAATATTTTTGTGTAGTCAGCCCAGTTCTTATATCTTAGAGAAGCATTCAGAAGTGTTGTGTTGTGCCTGTGAATACCAATCCACATATCCAAATGCTGTTTTAGATTTGTGATTTAGATTGGTGTTCTAACAAAAATGTACTGGTGGGAAGAGTCAACCATACATGTCTGATGTTGTTATTGAGTAGCCTATGGTAAAGTTACCTCCTACTTGGGAAATTAAAATCCAAGAGCTGAAGTTTGTCTTGTTTTAAAGGATGGAGTCTTTGATTTTACAATTCAGTTTCCTAGATAGTTCCATATATTCAATTGTCAGTAGTTGGAGGAGGAGGAAGACAGTTGTTAAAAGGTTTCTCGGCCCTCTCCAAAACCATTCCTGTGCCTGCTGCAACATTAAGAACCCCCTAAATTACCCCAGTTTCTCCCAGCTCAGAATCCTTTTCTCTGCTGCTCCCACATAGGTCTGTGTTTGTGACCAGGGGCCACGGTCAAGACAGGTTTGGCTTCTCTTTGGGGGATTTCGAGCCCTAAACCAGGAGTGTCCTTTTCTGATGCTGCTTCTACTGCATGGGGAATTTTCCCTTCTCATCCTCTGAGGATGCCTACTGAGAGCTGGAACAGCCCTTGTAATGATGAAATCCTGTGCTTTCATTATCCTAGTACCATAAGCTAACCACTGGGTATGGGATCCTCTAGGGAGCTGGGGCTCTGGCCCCCTGTTCACATCGATGCTGGGATGGACTTTGCTGGGAGGAAAGAGGCTTTGGGCTGCTGCAGAAAGGAGGGGGAGGAGGGCAGCACCATTCTCGAGGCCCTTTGAAAACATGCCATGGGTGAAGCGTGCCAGGCGGATCAGCGCGACAGACCAGATGTGTGTTTTGCAAATTAATGAAATGCCTTTTGAAATGCTTTTAAGTAAATGAGAGTTAAATTCACCCTAATTGCATTAGCTTCTATGGAGAGCTGGGTCTATTCAGGATCATGGCAAGTCTGGTTTTCAGGAGCATCCAGCACCTTGCAAACAAGGCTCCTCTGTATAGGGATGAGGGAGGATGGATGCAAGGGTGCCCAAGCAGCACCCCAGTCCTGCAAGGTGCAGAGGGGCAGTGCCAGGCACCCAGTGGAGTAAATGGGAGATCATCTTTTGCCTGCCCTGAGCTTTGAGGCACATGGAAAGCAAGCAGGGTCCAGGGCTGGAGCTGTGTGTGCTCAGTATGCTGCTCAACAGTGGGTGGTGGCAGGAGGTGGGGGGTCCAGCTGTGTGGTGCTGAGCAGCCTCCGTGACCCACAGAACACATGGGGACAGGGAAGCAGGCAGGGAGATGGGGAGGATGAAGAAGGCAAAGTGCTAGACTGTTTCTCCATCACCAGGGCCGCCACCTTCATCTTCATCATGGTCTGCTCCCTTTCTTCAGATGGCACTTTGACAGAAGATTAATTCAAGTCAGCTGCTGAAAATAATTATTGCATTATGGGAGCAGTAATCATTATTTAGAACATGATTAAATATGTCTGCGTCTATTGACTCTGCCTATGATTTATGTATTTGTTTAGTCAATAGTCTAATGTAAATGATGTAATTAATTATAGATGGTGGTGTCAGGTCATTGGTAAAAACAATCTGATGAGAACAAGGGCTCTGTTTTTTCCTGACAGATGCAGAGGGAGGGACAGGCAGAGTTGAGGGAATTCCAGGGAACTTTTTCATGTGTGAATGGCGACTGGGATCTCAATTTGCATGTTGTCTTTCTCTTGTTCAGCATTCGTTTAGAAATTGAAATAACTTGTTAAGCAAAGGGGAAGGGAACACATGATTGCAAAGAGGACACCTGGGAGTAGTGACGGCGAGCAGCTAAAGAGCCAGCTGCTCCCTAACACGAGAGAGCGTGCCACTATCATTTACCGCTTCATAAAATTAAATGTTTTCCAAATTAAATCAGTAGGCAGCATGCAGGAAGACCTACTATCTCTAATAACAATTTTTCAATCAATATCGGGGGCCTGGCTGATCTGGAATCGGAGTGGAGGAGTCTGGGATTGGCTGGGGGGAGCCGAGAGATAGGGAGGGAAGGAGGCGGGGGGGGGGGATGCTTGAGTACCACAGCTTTCAATCAAAGCAAAAGTTAAAAAAAATATATATGCATGGTGGATTCTCCATCACTGCAAGTCTATTCCCCATAGATTTTTCTCTTAACTGATAATTCGGTCAGTCACATTCCTCAGAGGGAGGTCACAGGTCACCCCAGCCCCTGTCAGGCCTCAGAGAAACCATTTCCATTTTAATGCCACAGCTATAATCTATCAAAGATGTGATGTACAAGATACAATGAATTTAAGTGGTCTTCATATATCACTGAGCTTTCATGCCTTCACCTGGGTAATAGTCTGAATTACTCTCTCTACCTCACAATCTGTCACCCCCAGTAAAATAACTGCCACATGGGTGTTAATGGCAGGTTTGTCCAAATTGGGGCCATGGTAGCCCGAGGCATTACACATCATAAACTTTAGCATTCAGTGCTTAGCCTGGTGGTGTCAGCAATTGAAAATTATTCTGTAAACACTCCCTCAGTGCTGCGAGGCTCATGTTTTTTTTATTTCTGGCAGCTAAAACCAGTGTGGCACGGAGCACAGCTGCTGGTGCAATTGCACATCTCCCTGCAGCTCACCCTGCACACACACACACACGCACACACACACACACACACACAAGCCTGTGACAAAGCTGGGGGTTCCCAGCTAATCAGATGTGGTGACTGCACCAGCTCAGCACTGATGGGCCTAAGCACAGGTGGGCTGATAGCATCCATAGCAGTTAGGCTGCTAGTGCTTCTACTAATGGCAAAGACAAGTGATTTATCAGTGTCCACGGCAGAGTTGTCTGTGTCTGTATCAGCTGATGCCTGCAGGTTAAACAGGACAGATCTGATTGCCCTTCCATGAGGAAATACTTCAGTACAACCCTGGAGCTCCTGGGTTGCCCAGTCTTCCCTGGGACTGCACACAAAGTCATGAGCCCCAAATCCCTTCTTCTGTTCCCAGACCTCAGGGAGATGTCCCAAGCCAGAAATGTGGTAGTGACTGTAATTGCAGGTGTAATTATGTCTATAGGAATATAGCTTTCTTGTTTTGCTCTAAGTGAGCTCCTGTGCTGAAGCATGGTCCCAGCTTAGGGAGCTTGCTTCACCACCTCAGGTGGCATGTGGATTGTTTGGATCAACATCAGAAGGAAGCAATCCAGTGACAAGTTTAAAAAAAAATAAATTATTTTTATCAAATCATCTGAGGCCAAATGAGGCCTATGAATAAAAATAGTTGTGGAGTAAGGAGCAAGAGAGGATGCCTGAAGAAGCAGACTCCTAGAAAAATCTCTCCAAGTTGTTTCCCTGCTAACACTGTCCTGCAGTGAAGGCTTTGGTGGTACTTCATTTGGAGAAGCCCACTGAGCACCTGGCACTGGGCAGGAGATGCTGCAAATCCACAGTAGCTGGGGAAATACCTCTGCCATGTCTGTGCAAACACCTTGCTTGATTCACCTCTCCCTGGAAGCCTGGGCTTCACAAATCCCATCACATGCACAAGTCCCATTGACTCTGGAGGATGCAAGTATGATTATTTTTTTTTTCTTGCCTTGTATCTCTCTATCAATAAAGCTCAGAAACTATTGTAGGGAAAGTACTTGCTTGTTAGATGTGGGAGTTATTGCACTCTGGCCTGGTCTGTACTGTGAAAATGGTCAGTTCTGCTCCAGAGCAAGGTGCAGCCAGATGTGATCCTTCCTTGCTAACCTAAGCCTCTTCCATCCTATTCAGCTCTGTAGCTGCCAAGCAGTGTTAGAGGGAGAAGGTAGACCATTTGGAGGAGATCCTGCTGTCATAAGGAGATAGCAGCCAATTGGTCCAGCTTAGCTGAAAGATCAGTGAGTGTGAATCACCCCCTATGGTGCTGCCACAGAAGTGGTGAAAAGATTTGTAGATTTAACTTGTGTGTGTGTGTGTGTGTGCTGTTAGAAGCTGCAATAAGTCAGTCATTTCCATTCTTTTTTACCTATTCACCTTCACTCACTGATCAGATCCTTCTGGAAAACATGACCCCACAGCTCAGTCTTGCCTGACAGCAGATGACTGTCTGCAACTTGGTTTGTTTCTTGAAATACAATGTCAAATGATGTTCTCCATATTGGTCTTGGGTACTATGTAGAGCTAGAAGAATCATTTCTTAATTCAGTTATCTTCTCATGGTAAACTAAAACAACATTGCTGTTTGCTGATATCCTGATGCAGGTATAGCAAATCCCATTTATATCTCTGGCAGATGTAGCTGGTTTGGTACCTGCAGTCAGGAATGGGCTCCCTTTAGGTTGTAGCTGCTGTCCATAGGCTTTTTCTTTGTTCTTTATTTACAAGTAACAGGTTAAAAGTTACTGCATGTTTTTGGTAGCTGTTGTCTTTAGCTGGAGTCTTCCACACCTTCAGTCCCTCAGCAGATATGGGAAACAGCTACAGTGATCCAATACTCAGTTTGGGAAGGCTGGGATCTGCGTTTTCCACAGTAAATCTGCAGGTTGACAAAGACAGCATGTGCAGTGATGAAGAGTGAAACTTCCAGGCAGAATTTTTCCTGTGGGAAAAAAAGCCTTACCTTGTAAAAACTAACACAATGACCACAGTTCTTCAGCGACCCTGATGTTTGCTCACTTCAGAGGGCACAAAGCTCTCCTCAACCTTTCAGGGTCAAATTGGGCAATAAAAACCCAACTACATGCTTGGGTTTCACCACTGCTCCTTGTGCATGTTGCAGTCCTACAACTCATCTCCTGCTCTCCTGATATTAATGCAGCCCAGAAAATATTTGCAAAGTTGCATTTTCTCCTATATGATTCTGGAATATTTTACAAAAGGGATAAAATGCCACACTGTCTCCATTAGCATAACATATAATGTATAGCCATAAGTGCACCACCACAGGAGTGTCTAGGTAAAAGGTGTTTTTTCTAATCTTTTTAATGGAAGAAAACAATTATATCCTTCAGCTTCAATAGGATTTAACTGTATGCTTGATTTTTAAGCACATCTTGGAATACTTACCTAAATCAAGGTCTTGAGTTCTAGCATTGTGCCTTTTTCTAACTTGGATATCGTTTACAATAAATCGAACACTTTTCTCTTTTGACATGTAATGCTGATCTATGGCTTGGCTTTCATTTTGTCCCTTTGACTAGAAGCCCACTTCATCATGAAATATGTCCCTCGTACTTTCTCCTGCATAGCGAGAGAAAAACATTGATAAACATCAAGTGCCAGCCATTTCTCAAAAGCTTCCTAAAGATCTCAGAGAAGAAGGAAAATAAATACTGGGCAAGTGCAACCAGTTAAGCTCTAAGCTGATTATAGGAAGGAGTAGGTGGAAATAGACATTAGGGAAGACAGGCTGCAGCAAGCCATGCCTCTGCCTGTCCTATACCCAGCACGTAGGAGGCTGTGGAAAAACTCATTTGACTTCAGCTTAGGTGGAGATGGAATAAACCACTGATGTCTGTCATGTCTGTGTTATGTTGTTTGAAGTGTGGGGTTTCAGCAGAAATGCTACCAGCAACAGCAACCTTTCCCCAGCACTTGTCCTGAGGGTGAGCAATGGACTTGTTAAATTGCCTCTTTTTGTACTAACATCAAACTTAAAATTTCTGCCAGTCTCAGGTAAAACTTGTTTTCTTAGAGGTTTTTAGGAAACAGAGCTTATCCAGCTTTAGTCAAGTTACAAGGCAAGACCTGTTAACACAGGCTAACAACCATAATAGTACAAACACAAGTCTGTTACTTTATGTAACCTCCCTTTTCTTGAAGGTTACACAAAACCCTTTTTTTGCTGCTGTTGCCCCCCCCCCAACACACGTCACAGACATTGGGTTCAGAGATGTTGAAATTTGCTGTGTATTGCACAACAGAGCAGAATTGTTTGAGCCAAAGAACAGGACTGGCAGAGGAACAAATGGCTTTGAACTGACCATGAATAAATTTAAGCAATTACATTATTTCTAATCAACAGAGGAATGAGGTTCTGGAAGAGCCTTCTAATAGGAAAAGAAGGAACTGAGCCGTGGCCAGCTTTAAGATGAAGCTTGATGGGTTTATGAAGATAATTGTACAACCAACTCCTCCATAGCCCTCTCCATAACTGCAGGATGGGCTCATGGGCCTAGATGCCTCTTTCAGCCCAAAGCTCACCCAAAGGGAAAAGCTGGGTTTGATGGGATCTGCAGGTGAGGTGTGACATTCCTTTTGGTGCTCCCAGGGGCTCTCACAGTAGAGCTGCAGGAAAGCTTCAGAAGTCCCCCTGTTTCTCTCAGCCCTAATTTCCTTGTACAGTTCTTGTTCAGGAGATGAACCTCTTGTATTCCTTGGACACATTTTGCATGTAGCCACAGGTGTCAGTGGACAAAACAGAAAGCCACGACCTGTGGGCATGGTCCTGTTAACTCAAGACTCTCATCCCTGTCATCCTCAGCAGATGGGGAGATACCTAATGCTCTGGTAACTCTGACTTCTTGATTTCTGACAAAGGGGGCAACATCCTCTAGAATCCCTTCTTGGTGCAATTGCAAAATTTTCCTGCAGGAAGATTCAGGTGGGCAGGGAATCTGGAGGTCCTTGATCAAGCCCCTGCTCCAGGTAGGATCAGTGAGGGTCCATCTGGAAGGGTTTGTGATCATGAGAGGCTTAATTTGCTACTCTGGAAATCAAACTTTAAGTCAAGTTAGTATTATTCCCCTCTTTTTTCCTTCAGAGACATTTTTTTCTTGGGCAAGCAGGGTCACTTGTGCTCTCTGAGAGAACAACAGCCACACCAGAAGCAAGAGGTTGTATTTTGGGCTTGCACTTGCAATTATGTGACTGGAGGCTGACAGGTCCCTGCTGCCATCCCTGTCAGCCTATGCCTTCATGTTTATCTCTAATTGTAGGAAGCTTGGTAACACATGAGAGATCTGTGAGAGAGCATCATTGCAGAGTGAATAGGTACTGAGCACCCCAAATTCCAGGTTACAGCATTAACTCTGTGCTAGGACTGATGCTGTAGGCTTATTTACTTTTCAGGTACTGAAATTCTTGCTCTTTGTCATAACATCTGTTTTACAACATGTGCACGTGAGTATGGGGCTCTGTGCACAAAAGCTCAATGCATGCTACAAGTAGCAGAAGTCACCATTGCCTTTCTCCTAGCCAAGATGCATGACAGCACCATACAGAAAGCCCCAGAGAGGGCAGAAGTGATGAGGCAGCAAAAATATAAGCATGGAAAAAATTGACTGAGCTACTGAAAAAGAAGCAAATTTAGTTTTCCCCAAGTCAAAGGCCTTTTTCTTAGGAGTTTAGTGCTTTGATATGGTGTAGATTTACAGCATATATGCTCTTTCCCAGAATTTCATCTTCAATTCAGATGAGAATTTGCCTGTAAAGCTCCAGTAATGTTTTTCTTTTAGCAGTGACACATAAGAAAATAATTACAAAATTAATTGCCTCAGCCCACAAGAAGTAGCTATTATTTCTTTGACTTAAAAGATGTAAAAAGCGATGTCATTTATTGATAGAGAGTCACATAGTATTCCATGGCACAACAGCCCTCTGGAGGCATTACTCTATTTGGTGCAAATGCATTTTGAGAATAATAAACAAAACCCAGCTAAATCTCAAACAGGCTCATTCCAGTATTTAAAAAAATGCTGCCATTCATTACAATTATTTATTGCTTATCAGTGCACAGACGACCACAGCCTGGCAAGAATGACCCAGCCTGAACCCCCAGGAATTTACAGCCACAAATTCAATTCTCATACCAATACCTGAACAGCTGCACTCACATCAGCTCTGGTTCAGCAAGGGGCATGAGCACTGGCTTTCAGGAGGGCTGCATGCTCCCCAAAACCCAAGCTTAGAGCATGCATGCATTTCAAGGAGCTTGCTCAGTCCAAGCCTTGAATACCTCTTCCCCAGATACCAATGAGAGAACATGTGGGCAGAAGTCATCTCAGCAGGTCAACACGGTGCCAGGTCCCTAATTATTTTAATAAAGACCTTTAATTACAGTATTAGTGCTTATTTTCAAATCAAGAGCTTGACAAATGTGGAAATGAAGGTGGTGTCAGTAGTGTTAATTTGCTTATCTACATCTACCTGACTGCTAGGTAGAGTCAGGTGTGAAGTCTTCATTTATACAGCAGGTGCTGCCCTGGTTTTGTAATTGCAAGTACATGGCTATAAATTAATTGTAAACCACATATATCAATTTAAAGTTCCTGTAAGACTTTATGTTATATTTTAGTGGTATATTCTCTGGGGGTTTTTTGCTGCTTAATTTGGCTAACATGATCTTCATCCTAGCAGTAGCTGAGCATTACATGTTTTGGATTAAGGCAGTGCCTTAAGTCAAGATAGTGCACTGATGGGCCAGCTCATCCAAGATGACATAAAAGCAATCTATGATCTGAAAAAGGCTGGGATTTACCACTTGCCAGGAAGAAAGGGAGAAATGCCATCACTCTGGGGCTGCCCAGGTTCCCAAGGTACCTGATGCACATGCAAGAGAGAGATAAAATACTGGGTGGTAGCAAATCTGAAAACTGGAGTTGAGTGGAAGAGGCAGTGCCATGGAAGTGTTGCTGCTGAGCTGTGCAACTAGCAGGGTTGGAAGTAATTTAATTATCAGCTGATTTTTACTCTGCAAGAAACCACCAGAAAGTCCAGTGTTGTCCTAATGTGCTGCTGCAATGTTCTTCACATGCTGCATTTTCATTTCTTTTTGAAATGAAACTCAGAGTGGGGGGGTTATTTTATTTTAACATCTTCTATCCTATGATAGTGGTGTACAAATTCAAACATTAGTCAGTGCACTGACCAAAATGTCTGTTTGTCAAAAATGAAACAGTTAGATCATCCTTTAAATTATTATTCTGGACCTTTGTTTTGCAAAGAATTTTGCAGTGCTTTCTCTACGTGTAATGAAATTCCAGAGCCTTTGCAAACTGTACATCTGTCTCTGTACAACTCCGGCAGATACATGGCTATTCTTTTTTCCTTTCTCCCTGGATAAAGAGGAATTTTATTTTAAATGCAGGTTCTTTAATGCCTGAGAAAATAGGGCAGTCACAGAGCCATGGCTTTAAACAAACTTTATTTGGGCGCTTGACTGACTGGCAATTGTGGGCAATCATTTTAGCTGTCACAAGGCCCAGAGAAATGTGGGAGAGCTCTTCCATGAAATGTTTATATTTCATAAACAAAATGATGTGCTTAACAGTCAGAGTGATGGGAGGGTTCCGGCTAATGCATTTTCCAATGTGTGAGGCAGATTATTAATGCGCTCCAGTAGCTGTTAATTTCAGTTTGCTGGAATGATTTATGGGGAGGTAAAGGAGAGAGACATAATCTAATTGAGATCAGAATCGCTGTTCTAGTAGAGGAGCACCAGCCTGGACCCCGGCCGCAGCAGAATGATTAATACCTAATAAGCAAATAATCAGTGAAATTATTATAAATATTACTTTTGACAACTCTTTTGTTGCTGGAGAAGAAAGCAAGACAGACAAATAAGAGTAATCAAACCCTAGGTACATTTTTCCGGTATTTCTCCTCCATTATGCAAAGACAAAGGTCGGGTGCTGAGGAGAGAGAAAACACCGGGGGTTAGGAGTGAGCGTGAGCCTTGATCAATTGTAAGTCAGCGGGGGAAGCATTGATGCTGTAATATGAACAACAATCGAGCCATCAGAGGAAAATCAATCTTGGAAAGGAAGGGGGAGTGGAAACTCCCGCATTGTCGGCGTGATCACAGCCCGGTTTGCAGCCGGCAGCTCCCTGGTCATCACTGCCCTCGTTAGTGCGTCCTGCCTGCCCTATTCCCTGCCCTATTCCCTGCCCTCCTTCCTGCCGTCTTCCCTGCTCTGCCCTTTGTCTTAGCGAGGAGGGAGATACGAGCACTCAGCGTCTCTTTATGTCCGGCTCCCAAAAGGATCTGATGGCCCTGCTAATCTCACAATCTCACTCCTCTCCAACTCCCTGCCGTCGTTTCGTGTGCAGGGTGTGGGTAAGTGCTGGTGCACCTGCAGGCAGTTCACATCGATGTTAAAAAAAAAAAAAAAAAAAAATCAAGGAAGCCAAATGAATCTGACATGGTGCAGCAAAAAATTTCCAGCAAAATATTCTCCAATTTCTCCCCTGGAAGGGCAGTTTGCAGGTGCGAATACTGAAGGCAAGCTATGCACCTTGTCTTCCTCCAATTCCCCTGCCCTGTGGAGTATTACAAGTGTATTTTGGATTAATCAAAACCCAAGGTAATCTGTTTTTCAGCAGATGAGAAAAGATTCATCCAAAGGTTTGTGGGATTGAACAGAATGTTTTTCTTAGCCAAAAATTAAATGTTTCATTCATTATCAGGCTCTTTCTAATCAAATGAAATACATCTTAAAGAAACAAGAATTTCCAACTTAAAAAAATGTGTGTGGAAAATATTTAGCAAATGTTAGGAGGCAAAATTTTTCTGTGAGCTCAACACAAGTTCAAGAAATATTTGTCTGAAATTAGGGAACATTTAGCCAAAGGGACCCTTGGTGTCATCCATTCAAGTCCTGTGCTCAGAGGTGAGCTACTCAGTTCACCTGAGGTTCTCAGGGCCTCATCCTGTCCAGTAACCTCTCTATAGGCAGAGGGATCTCACAGCCTCTCTGAGCCCCTCTTCCCACATTTTAGCAGTTCAGCAATCATGAAGCATTTTCTCCTTATACCTAACAGGGAATGCCCTTGCTGCTCCTCTTGTCTGCCACCTCTCAACCATTCACAGGGCCTCCCCAAAATCTGCTTTGTTCTGGTGAAGGAAATCCCTCTTGGGTAGCTGTCTGACTCCACCTAAGAGCTGCCCTGTCTGTTGCAGACCTTGCTGGGTCTCCTTCACTTCTCCCTCTGCCTGGGGAGGTCCCAGGCCAGGTTACCCACCCGTGTGGTGGTGGGTCAGCATTGCTTAGCTGTGCTCCCCAACACTGCACCACTTTGCACTCACAGAATTATTCCAGTTCCTCTCATTCAGGATGTACCTTGAATTCAATAGGGTTTGGCTTTGTTTGGATATTGTATTTTTGCCCTTTCTGCTCTTATCTCACCCTGCTTTACCATGGCAAAAATAGCTCGTGTCTGGAGAGTACAGGAATGAAGTTAGCAAGCCTGTGGCCAGGTTGTGAGCTCTGCTTTCCAACACATGAGGGAAGCCCTGGGATGACTGGATAAGGATGCAACATGTGGGTAGCTGGAAATTGGATAATATTCCTATGTACTATGTCTATATGACTCTTAAATACCTCCAGGCACTGTGGCTCCACCACTGCCCTGAGCAGCCTGCTCCAGTGTCTGCTAACACTTTCAGTGAAGAAATTCTTCTTAACATCCAATCTAAACCACCCCTGGTGCAAAACCAGGGCTGAGCCATGAAGCACAGACATTGATCCCAAACTCCTGCAAGTTTTCCAGTTCTTTTGAGCCTACCACATAAAAATAAAAACTTTCAGGTGCTCCTCAGTCCTCCTTGGCAGGACTTGATCTTCTTCCCAGCCCACTTCCAGAAATAGCCACCTGAGCAAGTTGTTATCCAGCTGCTTCAGGGAACACCAAAGCCAGGCCTCAATTATCTGCTGTGCATGACAGGTCCTTCTTATCTTTCATGTTAAAAATCCTGGAATGAAAAGCTGCACAGGAACAGGCTTGTATGCTAGGTAATGGGATCATTGGGTTTTCTTTGCCAGCCCCTGAAAACTCTCTCAGGTTTTGTTTCCTAGGTGCAGGGTATTGGCTGTGGGTCCTGCAAAGGGTGCATTCTTCTCTTATCTTTTTTTCAATATTCCCCCACTGGTGCATATGACACCAGGAAAAAGAATGTGTGAAGTAATGGCACCCTTTAGGTTATAAGACCTGGGAATGGAGGCCAGTTTATTTGCAGTGCATTTTATTTAACTTTCTAACACATTTCCAGAGGGAAATATGTTCAAAATATACCCAAAGTATTAATGTGTGATCCTCTAGGATTAATTCCTGTTACAGCACAGAAATAATGTTTTAGCCTCAAGGGCATCAGTGAATTAAATGCTGTTTAATGTTTGACCCGATATATTGAGGAAGGTTCTGTCAATAAATTAATCTGTCAGTTGCAAAGCTAAACTCTGTTGCATGGATTTCTTTTGGCACATGCACACAAATAATATTTAAGCAGAAGCAATACAAAGTATGCATTGTTTTAGCTTAGTAGTCCAGAAATGAACCACTCAGCATGGTTTAAGAGCTGGGAAATTAGAATTTGTTTATGTTGTGTAGACAGCAGAAGAATACCCAATAATTCCAGCAAAGACCCCAACCTCCTCCTCCTGCAAGCAGGGCTTGACAAGAGGGTTTGAAGAGCATACCTGCACATGCACACATTTGAAAATATCTCATTTAATCTCACTTTATCTACTTATATCTATCTAAATCATAATATAAACTGGCTAGCTATTGCAGTAGGTATTTTTACAGATAATAGCCAGTATTTGCAAATATCCTTTGAACCTGAGACTGACTCTGTGTCTTGGTTTGGAATCAGCATGGAAGCCTTGCACATGGCACTACTCTGTGTTCAATCAGCTATTTTTACTGTGCTTGCTAATAAGTTCTTGAGATGTCTCCCTTTGTTTCTTGTGTATGTATTTATGTGGGTATGGGAATGTCTGTAGGTATGTGAATGTCAGTAGCTTTGTTAGTTTACAAATACATGTATGCATAAGCACACACATAGCTTCTGCTGTGCATAAGAAACATGTCATTATTTTTTGCATATCTGGGAAAATGCATGGTCAGAATAATGAAATGAAGGAATCAGCATTTAATGTTTCTTCACAGAAGTACAGTATCTGTATCACATCTGGGTGGAATTTCAGCTGTACCCAAGGATAGCTGGCTCTCACTGGCAGGTCACTGAAAAGTCACTATGCTGCTTTTATGGGGTGCACCTGAGCTGGACAAGGACACCTCCATGCTGGGGTCTGACTGGATGGCCCATGAGCACCTTTCTGGCCTGTGTACCCACTTCTTTCCTATGGAAATGGCAGCGCAGGGAGCTGGGCTGCATCCCAGACCTCACACCCTCGCCTGGAGTGCAGAGCTGGGCAGAGGGTCAGCTGCAAAAAAGAATTGAGGAGGCTGTGGCTTACACTGAGACCTGAATGTTCTTAAAAATATTTCCTTTAGACCCTGTAAAAGGAGAACTTGGAGGAAGGAGATTTGCTTGCTTACAGTCGCTCATTGCCTCTGAACAGAAGGGCACTTCAAAGTTTTTTCTCACCCAAAGTCATGTGTTTGAAAGTCAAATTGGCTGGAGATTGTCACTGCTGCTTCCTGTTACCATTCTTCTGGCATGTCTCTCCTTGCAGGGAAGCAGAAGCAGCTAAGCAGATGCTGACCTCCAGAAGTTTGTAGGCATCAGTGGCTTTCTGAAATAAAATGTTGTTAGCTTGGTGCCACAGGAATTCAGACTTATTCCAGGAGCAAAGCTGGGGACAGCTGTGCAGATTTAACAGTACCATTTGTGAGCTAGTCTGGGGAAAATACTCATTTCTCTGCTGAGGATCATGTGTCCCATAAAAGTCATCCTTGCAGTAAGACGTGAACCTTGTGGCTGTATGCATCAGCACATAGCATCATTTTCAGACCAATAGGGTCTTTAAGAACCTTAGTGGAAGCTGGATTTGACCTTTAAAGCCCAGAAATACAGTTTCTACAAGTATAATTCTTCTTATTCTTAAACTGTTCCCATTGTAAATTATGGGGCTAACTACTGGCTTCCAGTGAAGTCAACTATTAATTGTGCATTCACTACCCTGCCTTGTGTAAATCAATATGAGAAATGAGCAGTCTCTTACTATACAGCACAGACACAGACACTCTGCACTGGGAAGTAATTTAAGGGTGGATGTCAGCTTGCTTGGAAAAGCTTCTTTACTGCAAACAAGACAATGAAAAAAACCTTACCCTAGGGAAAGCTCCCCTTAGTCCCTGTAGTTGCTGACAGAAAAATCCTGTGGCTCTGGCAGTGAAACACGATTAGTGCCATCATTCTTGCATAAATATCAGTATCAAGAAAAATTTAAACACTAAGTCAGCTTTTAAAGATGATGTGCTCTATGACCAGATCGTACCCTTGAATCGAGGTTGTGAGTTGGCAAGGATTTTGCATCTCAGGATATTTTTTCCCTCTCGTTTGGATTCGCTTCATTACCCTAGTGAAATTAGTGGGATTATCTCAGTTTTCACTTCAGGTGCTGCAAAACTGAGAGAATTGCCTTGGTTTTAGGGCTTGCAGGGTGAAATCACTGGCCCTGCTGCCAGCTGTCTTAGCAAAGAGCTGAGCATCCATCCCTTGGTTGCTGGTGCACTGTGATTATTTCCCACCTTCCCTAGCAATGGAAGAGCAGTAATTTCACAGCAAAAAACCCCTCTGTTTCAGACTTTTTTCCTGAAGGAGTTAAAAACAGAAATCCCTCTTCTGGTTTTCATCTGGCCCTTCAATGGGAATGTTACCAGGAGCAAGGGAGCGTGGCTGTCAGACTCCTGACCTGTTCCTGTCCCACCCTGGGGCTGCCCTGCCCTTAGGGACATGAGGTGGTGGTCTCACAAGCTGACACTCTAAATTTTCCCTGAATTTAACTCACAGCCCCCAAGTAAAATCCCTGGTTGCGAATGCTCAGGAGTCAACAGTTATTCCCATCACCTGGGACCAGACCGATCCATTTTGTCAGTTACAGGAGAAAGAAAATATGAGAAAACTATCAAGTTTTAAGTGAAGCATTGTGAAGTAGTGGAGCAAAACTGCACAAACCTTGTTTTCAGCAGCAGATTGGATTATCTGTATATTGTACGATAAATGAGTTAGGAGTACAAGCAGGAGATGCCCTGATGTTTTGGGTTGGTTTTTTTTTTTTAATCTTTCTTTCTCTTTTTTTTTTTTTTTTTTTTTTGTGGAATTTGTGTGTCAGGAAATCTTTGACAAACATTATTTCAATACTTAAATTGAGCAACGAATTGAAATTGGCAAAGGAAAAGGGGAAGGAAATATATTCTATAGCTGTGTCTTCTAAATTGCTTTATCTATTGATAGTTTTGTCCCATGCTAAATGCAATTTCAACAATATAGGAAGCACAGACTGAAAAACTGAGCTCTAATTAAATCAGTGATGTTTCATTATTTCATGTGAACAATGTGAGCCTAAAGTGATCTTTCCACAGAAAAATTAAATCTAGCAGCATGTGAAATTCTGCCATTTTAAATGTCTTTCACATCCAGTGTTCATAACAAGCTTGGGTTGCACAGAAGAGGACTTAGCTGGGAGAAGCTTCCTCTTTTCACCAGCATCCACCACAGAGCTCAGGAGCTCCTCAGGCTTTGCAGACACAGTACCAGAATAACATCTCATGAGGGACTTCCCTGGAAGAGATGGAATGACAGCCTCTTCTAAGTTAACAGATAGGTCTCTTGGCTGGAGGACAATGATCTAAAAGCTTCTTGTTTATTGTGAAATTCAGCTGCAGGCTCAAGGAGTGGGCACAGTTCTCCAGTGTTCTTTAGTGACTGTACTGCTGCAGCAGGCAGGCCCATGGTAGGGGAGGGTGTGTCATCTGCAAACGTTTCCCTCTCTAATTTTCAGTGTTTAGCTTACAGCATCATCCAAACCTACTGCTAAGCCACAGGTAGACCTTATCTCCAGCTCTGTTGCAGTTTGCAAAGACAGGTGTCCTCCTTAAGAGCACTGGTAGCCTAAGCTGGTGCCAGTATCTCAGGATGGGCCAGTCGAAGGTGCACAGGGCTGAGGGGAATGCAACACCCAGTGGCCTGCGTGGTTCTCAAACTTTGGTTTGAGTCAGGATCTTGGGTGTTTTTAATGTCATGTTGCACACAGGATGTCACAGAAGTGTCGTGGTTGGAAAGGACCTCTGAGATCACTGAGTTCAACCATACACACAAACAGGAAAAAGAACCAAACCCCCTACAATCTGGGCCACTGGAGCATACCCTGAAGTGCTATATCTATGACATTCTTAAATACCTCACAGGAGAGGCTGTTCCAGTGCCTGACCCCCCTTCCAAGTAAAGACATTCTTCCTAATAGCTCATCTAAACCTCCCCTGATGCAGCTTCAGGCCATTTCATCTGCCCCCGGGGAGAAGAGGCCAACATCCACATCCCTACAACCTCCTTTCAGGGAGTTGTAGAGGGCAATGAGGTTTCCCCTCAGCCTCCTCTTCTCCAAACTAAACATTCCCAGTTCCCTCAGCTGCTCCATGTATGACTTGTTCTCTTGGCCCCTCACCAGCTTGGTAGCTCTCCTCTGGACACATTCCAGCACCTAAATCATCCTCATCTGATGCAACCACTCTGTGCGCTCTTACAACATGTTCTTCTTCATTGCTGTTTTATAGGATCCTAGAGGGACATGGAATAACATTTCCCATTGCTTCGGGTGATTTTCATTTCAGATCATGTCCCATGCCATACTACCATCCATACAGTGATCAGCAGCCAGTACAGAATTACATTTGCTGAGGCTACATGGCCACCGTGCCAAGTCATCCTTGCAAGGAGCCCAGCAAAGGTCCCAGGAAGTCTGCTGTCTTCTCAACAGCAGCTGCAATCTTTTCACTGACCTATAACCACCTGCCCTTCCACCTTGAAAGGAGGGATTTCTCACAGCAAGCTGGCACCATTTTTGGCAGTAGCTTCAGAGCTGTGTTAGTAGCTGGCAGAGGAGGTGAGGGAGACTTTGCTGTGAGAGGGCTGTGCCCTTCCTGCTAAAGTCTTATGCAGGACACATTTGCTTTTAAGCCAGATCAGAACAATTTGTGTCCTTTTGTACCTTTCATCCCCAAACTGGAACTGCCTGTACCTGTTGTGTTTCAGCCCTTTTGTTACTGGTGGGGCAGTGGAGCTGTGGTGGTGAAGCATGGTGGTTGGGATGGCAGAGCTGCCAGCCCTGCTGCTGCTGCCCTGCTGCTCACCTCACGGTTAGCAGAGCACATGCACAAAAACATCAAGTGAAGGGAGAGCTTTGGTGAAAACCAGAGAGATCACAGAATCACAGAATATCAGGCTGGAAGGGACTTCAAGTATCATTGAGTCCAACTCTTCTAATGTAGTTTATGTGAGATGTCCCAGCACCCCATCAGGCTGAGACCTGAAACTTTCCAAAGTGGGGCAATCCACCTTTTCCCCTGGGAGACCATTCCAATGTCTGACTGTTCTCGGGGGGAAAAATTTACCTCTGGTGTCCAACCAAAATCTCCCCAGGTGCAACTCATGCCCATTGGCCCTTGTCTTGTCCATGGGGCTCCTTGTAAACAGGGAGCCTCCATCTGCTTTGTAGCCACCTTTAAATACTGAAACATCATGATAAGGTCTCTCCTGAGCCTTCTCATCTCAAGTCTGAACACACCCTATTTGCTCAGCCTCAGCATACTTCAGCAAACTTCAGCGGTGGGATCCCAAAGTCACCCGAGCACACTTGTCTTGCTAATCTGCAATTTGTGATTCCGAAGAAAAAGATGATGACGGCAGCGAAGAAGGGGGAGTTCACAATTCACAAACCAATTTGTGTTGTTTCTGCAACACTGCAAAAGTGCGACTCATGAATATGCTAATTAAATTGCAATGAGAGTTTTGGCACCATTTCATCACCCCAACTAGATTAGGGAGCAATCATGCTATGGGTTTACATGTCTTTGGGACCTTCTGGGGAGGGAGGGAAAAATAGATCTGCAATATCTATAATTCAACCAAAATTGTACTGCCTCTATCTACCATAAAATAACAATAATGACTGTGAATTGATAAGAAATGGCTTCTGGGGTAGCCAAATGACTCACTCTTGAGCCTACTTTCCATGCTGCTGCAATGGTACCAATGTCTTTTCCCACAGAGAAGTCTGTGCCCAGAGGTGCATGGAGCTGGACTTCCATGCTGATACCATTCTAATAAGTGTGTCCTTCTGTGGCCTGCCCTGGGTGACCCTGCTTTAGCAGAGGGGTTGGACTGGGTGATCTCTAGAGGTCCCTTCCAACCCCTGACATTCTGTGATTCTCTGATTCTAAGCAAGTGAGAAGCACACTGCAATGAGTGCAGAGAGAGCAGGACCTGCTCACCTTTATCTTGGACATGGGAGCAGCAGAACAGCAACAAAGGAAAGGTTTGTATCCCCTTCAGCTGGGGCGAGAAAGCAGCAGCTGGGCTGGGGGTGAGAATAAGATCCAGTGGAGTGTTTTGGGTATTGAAGTCTCAAGAAGTTTTTAGATTAGATTTCTGCCTCTGATTTGCATAGGGCAGTAAGAGTTCTCTGGACTGAGAGAAATCTGGGAAGTTGGTCACTATGCTTCTTTAAAAAGCCAAAACATAGCAATTAAAAAATCACTAATCTCAGAGTTCAGTTTTGTACATGATGTGTTTTAGGCTGGATATTAGGAAAGATTTTTTCAGTGAAAGAGTTGTCAGACATTGGAAAAATCTGCCCAGGGCAGTGGTGGAGTCACCATCCCTGGAGGTATTTAAACATCCTGTGGACCTGGTCCTTAGGGACACGGTTTAGGGCTGAGCTTCCAGTGTTGGTCAAAGGTTGGACTGGATGATCTTGAAAGATATAATTGTGTGATTCTCTGCCCCAAAAGAACATGCACACATGCATGTTCTAAGTCCTTTTCAGGAGATAAAAACTTTTTTTTTTAAAAAAAAAAGTGATCTCTGGATAAATGTTCTACATGGAGAAGTACAACTTCTGCCTGGTTACTCAACCTTTTTTTGATCCTCTATGATGCATTCATGTTAAAAAAAAAAAAAAAAAAACAACAGCAACAGTCCCACAGCAACATTTTGGAGTTTTATCCTAGCCTCTACTCAGCCCCCTTCCTTCCTTCCTTCCTCCCTTCCTTCCTTCCTTCCTTCCTTCCTTCCTTCCTCCCTTCCTTCCTTCCTTCCTTCCTTCCTTCCTTCCTTCCTTCCTTCCTTCCTTCCTTCCTTCCTTCCTTCCTTCCTTCCTTCCTTCCTTCCTTCCTTCCTTCCTTCCTTCCTTCCTTCCTTCCTTCCTCCCTTCCTCTCTTCCTCTTTTTCTCTCTTTCTCTCTTTCTCTCTTCTCTCTTTCTCTCTTTCTCTCTTTTTTCTTTTCTTTCTTTCTTTCTTTCTTTCTTTCTTTCTTTCTTTCTTTCTTTCTTCTTTCTTTCTTTCTTTCTTTCTTTCTTTCTTTCTCTCTCTTTCTCTCTTTCTCTCTTTCTTTTTCTTTCTTTCTTTTTTTTTCTTTCTTTTCTCTCTTTCTCTCTTTCTCTCTTTCTTTTTCTTTCTTTTTCTCTCTTTCTCTCTTTCTCTCTCTCTTTCTCTCTCTCTTTCTCTCTCTCTTTCTCTCTTTCTCTCTTTCTCTTTCTTTATGAGCAGTAATAAACTCTTAGTGTAGTTGATCCCATCATTAGTTTAATTCTTATATTTCTGTGGCATGCAGGAGCAACTTGGACTGTAGTTCACCTTTTTAAATGTTTAAATCTGCCGTCAGCTGCTGTTGCCCTGATTGGAGAATGTGCAGAGTGGGATGGAATTGATTAATACCAAATGAAGGGGTTTGTCCCAGAAGCTTCTATAGTGAGATTTTGAGGAGTGGTGGCTAGTTAAAAAAAAAAACAAATTATGAAATGGGAAGCCACCTTACCTGTGACCATTTTTCTACATGTTCAGCTTAGTGCTACTAAAAACAATGGGTTTCCATCATCAAACACAATAATGTCATGAGGGACAAAGAGATGGGAAAGAGATTCCTCAAAACCAAAATAGAAAACTATATCAGTGGGTGCAAAGAGGTGTAAGGTAGCATAATTCAGAGTCATTTTACCTGTTTGATACCTGGTAGGTATCTGGTTCACATAATAGTGTCACCCTGTCTGGTTTATTTACTAACCATCATAGTTATTCTTTTCATTACCTCCACAGTGTAATGGTTATTTTATGAAGGCTCATTAAATTTAATGAGACACCAACACAATTTACTGCCTTCTAATAAAATGGGTAGGGGGAGCTGTTTTCTTCTGATTCATGCAGCTCCAGAGTACCTTAAACAGCCAGGTATTTGGCTGGGTTATGAGCAGGGCCCCTGACATTCTTTCTGTTGGCCTCCTTGCGGAATGTCAGTGATTAACCTCTACTCAAATAAAGATGCATACAGGGATGTGCCTAGATAAGTAAAGGTTTGTTTTCCATACATATGTATTATATATACATACATTAGGCCTCAGTATTTTTATTCAAATGGGAGACGCACTTCTTCCAGAATTATGAAGATATTGTGAGAGTATCTGATCAGGAGCTTATCAGTCCCAGAGGGAAGACACTTTCCAAGATCCTCAACAGGTGACCTGACAGACCAAGGGTACTTGCTCCTAATAGAGAAACAGGTTCACAACTGTTCTAGTTACTGCTTTATTTATTGCACACTTGTCCATTACAAGTATCAATTTTATTATCTTTTTTCTTTTAAAAAAAAAAAAAAGTATACGAATTAGTGAGATTTTGGAAAACCTTGAAGCGTGAAGAAAATGCTTAAAAACAAGAGAGAAGACAAGAAAGAGTCTTCCATAAGAGCTCACAGAGCTCATGTTCTAGAGAGCCATTGCCTATAAGCACAATGTACCTTAAAAAAATAAATACTGTGAGCTTCTTATAAGCCAAGGCAACTATGGAGGGAAAGTCCAATGAAGGTTCAAGCTGTGGCTTGTGTCTGAATCACCTGCACTATCATGCAAATATAAAGTGAGGCAAGCGCTTGTTTGAGTTAGTCATATAATCATAGAGCCATAGAATGGTTTGGATTGGAAAGGACCTTAAAGATCATTGATTTCCAACCCTCCTGCATGGGCAGGGACACCTTCCACCAGCCCAGGCTGATCAAACCCCATCCAACATGGCCTTCAACAAGGCCATCCAAAACCTCCTTGGGCAACCTCTTCCAGTGTCTCACCACCTTCACAGAAAATAATTTCTTTCTTAATATCTAATCTAAATCTCCCCTCTTCCAGTTTGAAACCCTGATGGAAATACTGGGGAAGAATGTGGATGGCACAGTCAGGAGCTAACCCTGCTCTGCAGGGTGTCTGCATGCAAATGGTTACAGGCTGTGCAAGCAGTCTCAGAGTGAGATCCAGTGGGTGGTGTGGGGAAGAGGGCACAAGAAATCAGGGAAGTAGAATGCAGTGGTAACAGGAGGCAAGCAGTCTGTACCAGAATAACACTATCTTAGTAAAATAGTACATTTTCAAATGAAGGGCAAAACCCAAAATACTACAAGAGGGATTCTATTGATGTTTTATGCTGTGTTCCAGAAGGAACGAGTGTCTGAAGTCACTGTATTGAGACAAAAAGAAAAATTATGAATAGCTTTGAACTTGGTAATTGTGTTGTAATCTCAGTAGCATAACAACCAGTTGTAGGAACTGAATGTTCTCTGAAGGAGTGTGGTGACATATAGCCTCACTGACTACCGAGTGAACGGCCCAAGCAAATTAACTCTTCCATACAAAACTAGCTGAATTATTCATTATAAATAAATTATCCAGTAAATTCAGCCCTTTTGCTAATCACAAACATCCATCAAACTGATCCTGATTTCAGCAGGCACCTTTTGCACCCAGAAATATATGAAGAAGGAGCTGGGTTTGGGCTGTTCCTTTTGTGGGTACCTCACTCAGTTTTATTGTGCTGTTCATGCTCGTTAAGCTGAAAACAGCATTGCTAGCTGGGTGCTGCAATCCAGGAGTTCATCTTCTCCGTTGTTCTTTCTGCTACATAAGCCTTCCAGCTCCCTCTTCATTTCTTTCCCTCTGATGAAGGTGTCAGTGTACCAACACCTTGCTGCATCTCCATAGCTCTGGTCCCACAGCAAGTCAGAGTAAGATATTAAGAGCTGGTCCAGCCCTTGGGGTCTTGGGCAATTCTTCTGGGGGACTGGTAGTATTGGGAGTGTAAGTCTGACCATTACCCCTATGCATCACTATTCATCCAGTACTTGTAGTCGAATTATCAGTATGAACCTTTAGTTCTACCCTGGTTTCACAACACAATTTTAAATATGTGTGTTGAATGGGTTGGGCATTTTCCTTACAGAACAGATTTTTGCTGATGAAATATCTATCTGTCAAGCAGATCATCTTTCCCCTAGAAACCATAATTTGGATTAAGTTTCCCCCTACAAAATTTGTCTAAAAGAGATTGGAATTATACATCTGGTTCAGGAAGAGATGAGAAATAAGAGTAGTGTTTAGCTAGAGGCCCAGCAGTTCGAGTATTTACCTAAAAAGAAAGGATGTCTGGACTCTCTGTTCAGCTCTGATGTAGTTGCTGACTCAAAGCTGAACAGCTCCATCCAGAGAGAAGTCCAAACCAGAACAACCTGCATCCCAGAAGCAGGGTGTTTGCCTGAGAGGAAAGGAGACACAAGTAGAGGTCCCTGCTGTCCCTCAGAAGGGATAATCAGGCTTGAACTGGTGTCTCCTTTCCATGGTCCCTTCATCTGGACTCTTGTAAATAAACTCCCCTCCAAATATTTGGATTTTGCCTGGTGCAGAATGCAAAGTATTACAAAAGCTCGGTAATAATTGCAAGATCAGAAACTACTTTCCCTTTTGGTTCAGTGCTTGTAAGTACAACGTTGTGCTATTTTTTCAATGAGGCTTGTTGGCTTTGAGTTGATATCCGAATATCATTCCTGGGGCAAGTGTCTCCCCGTTCATGAGTTCTGGTGGCCTCAACGTGCAAGTTTGGATATTGAGGCTGATGGTCCTCAAAACACAGCAGAGTAACCCCAAGATCTCTGCGGGAGGAAAGGGAAAATCATAACTGGAGACCCACTTGCCCAACCTCACAAACAAAAGAAAAAAATGTAATGGAGTGAGTGCTACATTTATGTATTACCAGTGAAAAGCCAGAGGAGGTCCTGTAACTCAATTTGTTGAACTGACAGCGAGATTTCCTCCCTGATATATACCCTATATCCTTATCATAAAAGGTGCAGCTAAGAGGTATAAAAAAACCCTGTCTGTCCTCATTAGAGCAGAGTTGAGTATAGTCTACTCTTGCTTTAATGCAGTGATCTAATTAACCTTTAGCCAGAATTAAAATGACCTTGAATTGGCCTTGTGACCTCCAATGCTTAATGTTGTTAACTTTAAACAAGCTTTTTGGGGGTGGTCAGGAGCAGCATCTGTTAAAATGGGTAAAAGGTCGAATCTATTTACTTAAATACACCTTCTGCATACGTTGCTGGTGGATGTGCTGCTCGTGTTTTCAGAGGTTAGGACACGTTTCTTTGAAGATACAGGGCAGTCTGTGTCTGTGAGAAGGACAAAAAGCTACTCTGAAGATGTGTTTTAACCATCTCGCTGTGCTTTCTCAGCAATAAGACCCTTCGGGTCTTCATTTTAAGTTCTGCTACTTGCAAAACATCACAGTGTGAAAATCAGTGCGGCTGCGTGGGCTCTGTACCCGGTGCTGCCCTTTTTGGAGGAAGATGTCAGGCCAGTCACTGCTCTCATATCTGCTCCCCGGGGCAGGAGGTGCCCGTTGTGGCAGCAGTCTTACATTTGGGGCTGAGCTCTCCATTCCCAGTAGATGCCCAGTTGAATTCCTGGAAATTAAAACAAACAAACAAACAAGCAAACCAAACCAAACAAACAAAAAACAACCAGACAAAAAAACCCAAACAAAATACACCGCCATGGAAAAGTAATTCAAAGGCAATATATAAGTATTTAGATGAAAACACGCTGTTCAGGCGCCTCCTCTGATTGATACCCAGGCGCTGGGATGTTCTGGCAGAAGTCGGTTTTGCTCTTCACGCCTGCCAACCCTGCCGCTGCCCTGTACTGGTGCGGAGCCCGCAGCCGCTGCCTCTCTCCCTCTCCTCCTCTCTCGGAGGGGGTCAGCTCTCCACCCGCACCCGCACTGCCCGCACCCCCCGGGCTTCCCTGCTGTCTCCGGGCAGCGGGTGTTGTTATCGGCATCCCGAGCGATATGACAGTCGTTAAGGGGGGGCTGTAGCTCTGTTTTTTGTGGCCCCATCTCCAGAAGCGTTTTTCGAGGCTGCTGCTTTTTCCTTCTTCTGCCCAAAGCCGGACCGCAACGCCGGGTATTTGCAGTACATTAACATAGTACATTAACATTTGTAATGTGGCGATTATTTTACATAATCGATACCATCAAGTTCCTTTTCTTGGGGACCCTCGTGTTTATTTACATTTATTTCGCACACGTCAGTTTCCATCAGGAGCAAAACCGATTTTCTCGTCCTACATCTGCTCTCGGGGTAACCTTAATTCACCGTAAATCTATTTGCGCTCCCGCCGCAGTCAGCCCGCGCCGGGGTGAGGAAGTGCCCCGGCTTCTCCGCTGTAAAACCGACCTTGAGAGGAGTGGGGTGGGAGAGACCAGGGCGGCAGTGATATTAATTGTTGTTATTATTATTTATTATTATTTGTTTTGAGGCAGTTTCTGTTTATGGCGTGATGCATTTGAGCCCAAACACATTAGGTGTATTATTCATTGGGTACATTTGTCAGAACATGCATGTGTATAAAGAACTAATGATCCATATTAAATTAATGACGCTATAAAAAAAGAAAAATACCCCATACATGCAGTTTATGACGGCACCTCTCGACTTCGATAAACCATAGAAAAGACCTAATCAGATGAAGCATTGGACTGTTCCGTCTCCAAAATTACATTTCTCGAAATGCGCTTGTACACAATGTTGGTTTTATTAAAACAAATTAATTCAGTCATTAAGGAATCATACGGCAAGTGTCTCATAAGTCAGGACCTCCAGTGTAACAAATTGATTAAATGACTGTGTAATAGTCTCTTTAAACAAATCTAGTGTAACAAGTTAATAGATCTGCTCAATTACCATGCTGGGGTGATGAGGATGTGGGGAACTCTCTCATTAAATCCGGGATAGCGTTGGGGGTGGAGGGGAATTGCGGGGCAGAAGCGCGGGGCGGTGGGACAGAGCTGCGCTCCCGCAGCCCCCGCGGGGACAGATCCAGGGCCGGGAGGGGGTGGCTCCGGGCTCCGGCCAGGGCCGCCCCTCCCTCGGGCTCCTTCTGACACCCCAGCACCGGGGGCGCGGGAGGAAAATCTATTACCCCTCTGCCATTTTGTTAAGTGTTTGCACCCCGTTGTGACCCTGCCACTTTATCTGTTGATTTTTATTTTCTGAGTGCATGTTGCCCATATGTTACTCTAATAGTTGCTATAATTCTTGAGCAATAGGGCTCGTATTTTACTGAACTGAATTAAAAAGAATGCACTTTAATAAAAATAATAATAATAAAAAAACCGAGAAAAACATTAATGGCTTGACATTGATGTATTTGCATAAAGATGAATTATACGGGCTCGTCTGACATGACTTTTAATAAATGATCGAGGACGTTATTACAGAGACGCACTTGGTGTGCGGCAGCGGGTGATTGCTGCAGGGCTCAGCCTCAGGAGCTCCCCAACAGCCCGCCGGCCCCGGGCAGGGGTTAAACGCCCGGAGGATGAGGAGCGAAGCGGTGCTCTGCTGCCTTCCAGGTCTCTTGTGGTATCAATAACTTCGTTCTTCTAAATCACGTTTGCTGCTGCGGTGCGGTGCGGGATGCCCGCCGCTCCCTGCCGCACCGCCGCAGCCTGCTCCGCGGCAGATGTTTGCATCCCTCCCGGAGACTTGTAACCGCTGTTCGAGACAGCTGGTAAACATTGCCAGAAACACGTATCTGGAAAATACCTATCGGGGCAGATGCAAGTAAACGCGCAGCTGCAATTAGGAGGGAACAGTTCAACTTTTTTAATCTGCGTGCAGTGATTAGCGCGGGATCACTCTGCCGTCGCCTGTCTCTCTCTCCCAGCGGCCTCGACACAGGCTCGGGGCCGGGCTGAAAGCCCAACACCTCGGTCTCTTTGGGTGCGGGATTCCTCGTGTCCCGAGGAGAGAGGTGCCGAGGGTAAAGCCCCGGGGGTTCTGGCACGGGTATAACGAAAGTCATGCAGGAAACATCAGGGCAGCAAACGGGGAGAGTGGGGGCGAAAACGGAGTATGCTTGATACGCGAAGCATTGCAACCTAATATCACTGAGAAGTGATGTACGATAACGGGTTATCAGCGAAAGGGCGAACGCGCGTGAGGAGAAAGGTGGCAGAGGTCAGCACTCGCTGAAGTGGACGGACAGTCCCGAGGTGGCTGTGGGTCTAGGCATCTGTCTGGCAGGGGTACAGGCATTGCCCTGCTTGCTGCCTGCCCTCGGGACTCTGAGAGTTGCTGTCGGGATGACCGAGTCCGAAGACCTCAGAATGGTGACAGAGCTGATGTAGGGTCTGTCGGGATTCGGGTGACAGTGTAGTACGGGAAGGGGACACACACCCCTCTTCCACGAACATTCCCAAACTCTAAGCAGCCACCTCTTTATCAGGCGGGGTAAAAGCCTACCTGCCTGTCTGCCTCTCGGCCGGCCCTGCCCACAGGCCGGCCTCAGGCTCCCTCTTGGACCCCGCATCCCCTGGGAAAAGCGCGGACCCTGTGGCAGGGCAGCACAGATCCTGCCCACGTCCATATGTCCCGCATCCATATGCATGTCTCCCGTGGAAGGCGGTTGCCAGCCGACAGCGGGATACGGGCGGCCGCTCTAGCCCCCGGACCCCTACTTTCCCTTGCTCTGCCTCCCCTCCCTTCCCTTCACTCCGAAAAACCCCGGTGCCGACAGCTGCTGCAGGGTGCGGAGTGGCGTCCTCCGCCTGGAGCGTTTCTGCAGGCAAAAAACTTTCCTTCGCTCCCCTGATGTTCATTGGGGCTGGAGAGGGAACCGCAGCGGGTTCCCGTTGAGAAGTAGCACTGGAAAAACAGGGAGGATGCTTTCGGCACCCCGGGATTGCACACCCAGGAACTTCTCCCGCTGTGTCTCCTGCGCCCCAGAGAAGGCACGTGTCAGGGCAAACCCAGAAACAGATGCTTTTATTTGCTCTGAGCCGGGAAATACGCACACGCGTGCGGAAGGAAGCGAGGTTTAAACCCAATGGCTCTATTAACAGAGAGAAAGGAAAACCAAAAGCTGTTTGGGAAGTCAGTTTTCGGAACCAGCCCGCGGCGGGCTCTCACCACTTAGCCAAAGACCACCCGCCATGCTACGGGGCCGCGCAGCTCCCTCCCACAGCTCCCCACGCGTGTGCTCTACCGCATACTCCCCGCGCAGATTTCGGACGGGCCCCGATCGCAGGGCGGCTGCCGGAGAGCGGCTCCGCTTGCCCGTCTGTTTCTATAGATTTGTCTGTGCAGTACTTTTAAAACGTCTTTAGCTCTGAGTTCATAGTGTCACGAAACAAACTCCTACGTGTTTGAGAGATTGGGCTGAAACTGCGGCTGCTCTCGGCGGGGCCCCAGGCACCGGGTGAGCCTCATGCCCCGTTGAAGCTCGCTGACATTTTGTCTCCTAATTGTTCGACGCTATGTCCGTGGCAGCGATCCCGACCTTAGTTACTGAATCTCCTCCTATAAAGTCCTCTCCTGTAGGAGAAGGGGGCTGAGCCTCTCCGCCGAGCCAGGTTTAGGTTCCAAAACCTGTCCCGAAAAGGGGAGGCAGTGAGCTCATGTGAATAACCTGCTCTTTTCTCCAGCGCCCCAGACAAAACCAGGCTAACCAAGCAATTAGAGACGGGATTTTTTTTGTTTTTTTTTTTGTTTTTTTGTTTTTTTGTTTTTTTTCCCGCGATTCCACTTTGACGGTGCCAACTTCAACTGGTGGCCAGCTGGATCTCTGCGCAGAAGTAAATTAACTGGAAAGCCTTAGTCGGTGCTGCAGTCAACTGGAAAAGGGGACGGGGTGCGGCGAGGCAGGCAGCACCCGCGGCAGCCCGGGGCAGAGGGGAGGGCGCTGATACCCCCCCGGGCGTCAGGGGAGCTGGTGCTCCCGCAGCCAGGAGCGAGGAGGGTGGAGGATCTGGGAACGGGCTGGCGTCCCGCTCCCGGAGAGGACCCACGTTGAGCCTGGGATCTGCTGCAGCCAGCAAGGATCAAGCCGGCAGCCGCCGGTTGCCGTGCCGGCAGCCCGAGTTCCGCTGCATATTCATTTCTTTCCCATGCCCCCGCGGTAATTTCTTTCCCATGGCCCCGCAAACCCAGCGGAGAAATCGTAGCGACAAGAGCCAGCAGAGTCGAGTCGGCACTCTGGAAACCACCTGGGCTTTCCCTTCCTACCTTTCCAACTCATCGGGAAGGATTTGAAGGGGTCGAGGAGCGATGGGCAGCCCCCGGTATCCCGGCCCAGGAGGGACCAGGCAGCCGCGCCGACACAGCCGCCGAGCGCCAGCCCTCGCTCCCTCCTCCCGGCCCCGGCATTGTGTAAGGGGAAAGTGAATCTACTTTTCTTTTTTTTTTTCTTTTTCTTTTTTTTTTCCCTGTAGAAAATTATTCACAAAATTTGCGGGAGATTGCTGATTTATTTATTTACTTACTTCAGAATACCAGGCCTTTTTCTCTCTTAAGGCATTGCTTCTGTTTGCTCTGCTGCAGCCGTGAAGAAAAAAAGAAGAAAAAAAAAAAGGAAAGAAAAGAAAAAGAAAAAAAAAAAAAAAAAAGCTCGATTGTTTCTGGTCTGTTTAGATATGGAAATGACTGCGTCTACATAGTGAGTTTCAATTGAAACCAGTTGTTTCGGTATTGGATCTAACTATTTACAGACCCTTAACCGGGCTTTTATTTTATTTCCATTTTTTTTCTCGAAAAGCAGTATCTTCCCGATAATAATGGTGACATTCAGCCCTTGGTAACACCTTGCGTTGTCCCCACCGCTAAAAAAGTTAATATAGCCTGATTAGTCTGAGATGAACAGCTCCAGGAGCCGCGTAGAAACTGGAAACTCCGCCTGCCCGCTCACGGAGGGACCGGCGCTGGCAGCATCCGCCAGCCCTCTCCGCAAATAAGCCTCCACTTATTCTACTTTTAACCCCGAAAACAAACTGAACAACTTCCATCTTGGGAAAAAAAAAAAAAAAGGGGGGGGGGGAAAAACCCAACCCCCATAATAATAATAATAATAATAATAATAATAATAATAATAATAATAATAATAACACTAAACAACAACAACAAAATTAAACAAACACACGAAACAACACAAAGCCCTCCAGAGAACTACTGCTGAGATTGAAAAATAGATCCTGAAAATTATTTTTTTTTCCTCCCCCTGTGCTGTGTTCTCATTATTTAATCTTTGATGGGGTTAGGTTATCTGTACCCTTTAGTGAAGTAGTGAAGGCAGCAGACGTCTTTAAACTGGTTTAATTGATTTATCTCTTTAAAAAAAAAAAAAAAAACAAAACAGAAAGTGCATTACATTTAACTGGTCTTGCAAAGGGTTTTTCTTCTCTTTACAAACCGAATTATTTTAAATATAAATTAATAGATGTTAAGATGCTATATCACGATATATCATCGTTATTAGCTTAAAAAAAAAAAAGAAAACAATTTACATTCTATAGTATTCCGTATAATACAAAAGAAAACACACTTTAAATTCAATTACAGCAACTAAATGAATTTTATATTTTGACTGAAAGTGGTTGTGACAATTCCCACCAGCTACTTTTTCAACACGCGGTTGAGTGGAAACGGTGTAAGTGAAAGCAAACTCTCGTCCCTTCGCCCTCTCCCCCGCCCCCCTCCCTCTGCACGACGACCGCAACCGAAAGTGTTTCAAAAATACTAATAAATAGCACACGGAGCCGCTGCAGTTTCGGCCCGAGGGAGGGGCCGGGAGCAGCCACGGCGGCTTTTTCCCTCGGCGGCCCCGCTGCCACCGGTCTCAGGGCTCCGGGGATGCCTCCGGTGCCGCCCGCCGGCGAGGTGGCACGGCGGGGGGAGGGAGGGGGGGCGGCCCCCGCTGTACAAAAGAAAGAAGGTATTTTACATTTTAAATATTCACAGTACGGAACGCCTGTGGTCGCGGGGACTCACGGTTTATTTACAAAGAGCCGGCAACAGGCGGCCGCCGCACCGCACCGCCGGGGAGAGCGACTCGGACTGGGGCAGCCCTCGCCGCTCCCTGCGACCCTACAATAAGACGCGGCGCTGGGGCCCGCTCCGCCGCAGTCCTTTCTACTTCCCCTGAGGCTTCTCCTCCTCCTCCCGGGCGCGTAGAGTCTAGAAAAATAGATCTGTACATCTCCGAAAGCGGCGGCGGGCGGAGAGAGCTAGGCGGAGGCCTCCCCCTCGGGGGGGTGCAGCAGCAGCCCGCCGCCCCCCGGCTTGTGTTTCTTCAGCAGCTGCGTGATCTTCTCGTCGTCCGAGTTAGGGTCCAGGGGCTTATTGTAGTCGTCGTCCTCCTCCTCGTTCTCGGAGGCGCCCTTCAGCCGCTCCGTCTCCGAGTCCTGCTTCTTCTTCGCCGTAGCCATCTCCGCCGCGTGCTTTTTCCGCCACTTGGTCCGTCGGTTCTGGAACCAGACCTGCCCCCCGCAGCCACCGTCATCGGCACCGCCACTCGCTAGCCCTCCGGCGGCGCGGCCGAGCCGAGCCGGGCCGGGCTGCCCCCATCCCGCCCCGCGCTTCCCCGTCCCCAGCGTGCGGGTGTGATTTTCCCTTCGCCAGTGATCACACAATTTCCCCGTCAATGAAAAGGAGCCGAGCCCCGCAGCACCGCGCTCCCTGCAGCTGAGTGAGCCCCCCGTCCCGGCACGGGTGAGAAGCCGCACCCGATGCCCCCGATGTCCGCGATGGGCCCGGGGTCCTCCCTGCCCGAGGGGCAAAACACACATTTCGGGCTGAATCCTTCCCCAGTCATCCCTGCCCCACCATATATATGCATTTACTCTCTAGCACGATGCTGCCGGAGGAGAGGGGCATTCTCATTATAGAGCCTGCAATAATTTATTCGCAGCCATTCGGAGATACTTGCAGTGACAAAAGAGGGTCTGAGCATCGCCGAGAGGCCCCTTTGGCCATCCCACCTTGTGTCCCTGAGCACTTACGCCTTTGCCCACAGCAAAGAGTTTAGAGAAAACGGAGAGGTTTGGGACGGTCCGACGGCCCGGGGTGCTTGGTGGTTTCGTGTGGGGTCTGGGACAGGGGCGCTACATTCTAATCCCCCTCCCCCTGCGCTTTTCCTGCAAGGCGGCCACCCCCGTGGAGCACTGGGTTTCTCACAGGATCACAGATTTTTTTTCGGTTAGAAAGGACCTTAAAGATCATCGAATTCCAACCTCGCATAGACAGGGATACCTCCCACCAGCCCAGATTGCTCAAAGCCCTATCCAACCTGGCCATGAATGCTACCAGGGATAAGGCATCCCCAACCGTCTTTCCTTTCTTAGTCTTGCTCTTTTTGTGGGGTTTTACTTAGTTTTTTGTTTTTTGTTTTTATTTGGTTTTATTTCTTTGTTTGGTTTTCTTGTTGTTTGTTTGGGTTTTTTTAAGTTTGTTGGGATTTCGGGGTTTGGTTGATTTTCTTTTTCTTTAAATTAGATACGCTTTGAAATATCCCTCTCATCTCCGCCAGTAAGATAGTTAAGGGCGAAGTGCTGGTAGCTGCTGGGGAAGCCCCCGCCCCGTCCCACAGCATCACCTCCGGCCGCCCGAGATGAAACCAGTTTCTGCGGCGGGTCCCTTTTTTTGCCCCGGCCGGAGCCGGGTGCTTTGCCCTCCCGAAGATCCGCACCGCTCCTCTCACCTTGACTTGGCTCTCCGTCATCCCCAGCGAATAAGCCAGTCGGGCTCGTTCTGGGCCCGCCAGGTATTTCGTCTGCTCGAAAGTCTTTTCCAAGGCGAAAATCTGCTGGCCAGAAAAAGTGGGTCTGGTATGTTTTCTCTTTCCGTCCTTATCCAGCAAAATTGAGCCTTGATCTGGCGGGGGGGGAGGGGGGAGAGAAAGGGAAGGCAGGGACAGACACGTTAATCTACGTATTTGAGTAAGTGCTTCGCATTCAGGCGGCCCTGGGGGACGGGGACTTTCTATCCGCGGGGTGAGGGGGGGGGTTCTTGTAACAAAACTGCTACATGGAAAACGCAGCGACACTAATCTCCCGGCTCCCCCTGATTATCTTTCCTTTAGGGATCAAAAATAGGAAGCGGGCAAACGACATTGCGTTCTAGAAACGCTGCAGCCAGTGCAAGCAGGCAGCAACGGAAAGTCCTGTTTCGGAAAGTTTTTGCCCCTAAAAAATAAATATTATTTAAAAAAACAAAAAGCTCCGGCCACGAATAGTCCCCAGAGGGAGCGGTGAACGCCGGCGGCGGCGCGGCCGCCTTTGCCTGAGAGAGCTCCTCTTTTCGGCCTCAATAACCGACATTTTACCGGGTTCCGCGTCGACCGCGGGGAGGTAGACAGCAAAGAAAACTTAAGAAAAAAAAACAAACGAAAGAGAGGCAAAGCCACCCCACGCGGCCACGGCTGGACCCGGAGGTAGCGTGGGGTCCAGCAGGTTCTCGCCGCGATGCCGGTGCGCGGAGGCTCCCCCGCATTCGGGAGGCGGACTCCCGGCTCCTGCTCCCCGGGCTCGCTCCCCCCCGCTGGCCCGCGGCGCTGGGTACTCACGGGGGGCGCAGGCGAGGCGGGCGTCCCTCCAGGGCGGGCTCTGCATCACCCCCGGCCAAAAGATGGGCGTCCGGCCAGGCAGCTCGGCAAGCGGCTTCGGATATCGCCCGGCGGCCACGGCGGCGGCGGCGGCAGCGGCTCCAGGGCTGAAGTAGAGGGCGGGCGGCGGCGGTGGCGGGGGGCTGAGGCTGCCGAAGCGGGGCAGCCCGGCCAGCAGCCCGGCGGGCGCCGCCGAGGAGGCGGAGGGCGAGGGGGAGGCGAGCGCAGCGCCCGGCAGCGGCATGGAGGGCCGGCTGAGGATGTCGTTGATGCCGTGCGGGGTGGCGGCCGAGAGCTGCGGCGGGGCCGAGCCCAGCGCCGAGAGCCCGCCCGAGGCGGCGGAGGCAGCGGGCGTCTTGAGGCTGGGGGAACCGAGCGGCGGCGAGGGCGAGGCTGAGGCGGGCGAGGCAGAGGCGGAGGAGGAGGAGGCGGGCCCGGCGGGCAGGGGGTACGCGGGGTACAGCGGCGCCTTCATCTCGGCCATGCTGTGCAGGGCGGCCAGCGGCGGGCTGCCCAGCAGGAAGGCGCCCTGCCGGGGCGCGCCGTCCATCTGCCCCAGCGCCAGCATCCCCGCGCCGCCGCCGCCGCCGGGCCTGGCCGGGGAACCCGGCCGGCCCCTAGAGCCGCGGGGCCCCGGCGGCCGGCCCGGGGGTGCCGCCCGCACCAGCACCGCGCATCCAGCCCGGGGAGGCCGCCGCCTCTAGCGGGGAGCTGAGCGCCCAAGAGGCGGCCCCGCCGCCCCGCCGAGCATCAGTGCTGCACCCGGGCGGCCGCTCCCGCGGAGAAAAGCGGTGCTGCTGCTGTCGACGGGTGTATAGATACGTGTATAAGCGCAGAGAGCCCGTGCGTATACACGTATGTATGTATCTCCTCTGTCTCTGTGTCTGCGAGGAGCTGGGGGCTCACAGCGGCGAGGGGGCCGCCCCTGCCTCCTCGGCGGCGCCCCGCATCCCTCCCGGCGCTGTTCCCGCTGGCTGAATGCCGACGCGGATGTTGGGGCTGCGGGCACGGGCGCGGCTCGGGGCGCACTGCCGCGCCGCCCCGCTTCCCGCCGCCTTTAGCGGGGGCTCGGCCGGCAGCGGGCGCGGCGGTGGCGGTGGAGGGCGGGGGCGGGGCGGTGGCCGGCCCTGCCCACCAGCGCCGCGCCCGACTTGCCGCCAACTTTAGTCTCCCCTGCTCTCCTCTTCCCTCTTTGGCTTTTATTGGTTTTTCCTCTACTTTTCCCTCTTATTCTTCTCTTATTTTCTTCTCTTTTTTTTTTTTTTCTTTTTTTTTTTCCCTTTTCCTTTTCGTCTTTCTTTCTTTCTTTCTTTCTTTCTTTCTTTCTTTCTTTCTTTCTTTCTTTCTTTCTTTCTTTCTTTCTTTCTTTCTTTTCTTTCTTTCTTTCTTTCTTTCTTTCTTTCTTTCTTTCTTTCTTTCTTTCTTTCTTTCTTTCTTTCCTTCTTTCTTCCTTTCTTTCTTTCTTCCTTTCTTTCTTTCTTCCTTTCTTTCCTTTCTTCCTTTCTTCCTTTCTTCCTTTCTTCCTTTCTTTCTTTCTTCCTTTCTTCCTTTTCCTTTCTTCCTTTCCTTTCTTCCTTTCTTCCTTTCTTCCTTTCTTCCTTTCTTCCTTCCTTTCTTCCTTCTTCTTCCTTTCTTTCTTCCTTTCTTTCTTCCTTTCTTTCTTCCTTTCTTTCTTCCTTTCTTCCTTTCTCTCTTCCTTTCTCTCTTCCTTTCTCTCTTCCTTTCTTTCTTCCTTTCTTCTTTCTTTCTTTCTTTCTTTCTTTCTTTCTTTCTTTCTTTCTTTCTTTCTTTCTTTCTTTCTTTCTTTCTTTCTTTCTTTCTTTCTTTCTTTCTTTCTTTCTTTCTTTCTTTCTTTCTTTCTCTTCCTTTTCTTTCTTCCTTTTCTTTCCTTTTCTTTCTTTCCTTCTTTCTTTCCTTTTTTCTCTTCTTTTTCCATTTACTTCTCCTTTCCTTTATGCTTCTCTCTAACTTTATTTTTAGCTCTTTTCTTGTCTTTTTTCCTTTGCTTTCATCTTGTTTTCACTTCTTTATCTATTCACACCCTCCTAGTCCTGCTCTTCTTTCTTTCTGTCTTTCTCTCTTTCTCTTTCTCCCTTCCTTTTTCAGTTCCTTTTCCCCCTTCTCCCTTTTTCCTGTCTTTCTTTCCCTCCCTCTGTCTCTGTGCTCTGGGAACTCTGTGAGTGGAGTGGAGGCACTCGAGTCCGGGCCAGGCCTGTCTCATCGGGCCATACGACCCTGTGGCGGGACCTTCCTCGCATGCTTCTGGACCGGCGCGAATGCTCTCTGCAGGTCGAGACTGCCTGTTTGTCCCTCCAGTCCCCGGCCCCTTCTATTCAGCCGCCTGCCGATGTTGTACACCCCAGGCCCACGGTAACGAGCGCCCTCAAAACTTGTCCCCAGCTCCCCCGGCTTCGCGCGGCTCTTGCCGTCGCCAGGGACTGGACAGGGAAAAAAATCCCATGTAGTCTCTAAAGAGAGTGCCACGGAAAGAAGAGCGGCACAGAATCACACTAAACAAATTTTACTCTGTGCTGTCTGTGCTCGAGTGGGTGTGACTGTGGGGAGCTTTGTTCCCTCGAGCGTGGAAAAAGGGGCTGGTGCGGAATTTCGATTGATCTTTTTTCTCCTTTCTAAATTATGGATCTTAGATAAAATGGAAGCATGTTGATTCTTGAACTATCCCAGTATTTCCGTCTATTTCTAAATATTCCCTGTCTCTCGGAATTTTTTTAGTTTAAATTACAACGCTCCGAATAAACACATATGGAGAGAGGGCACGTAGAGCAGGATCTTTTGCACACACAAACTGTGCATCCGAGGACCTGGCACTTAAGTCTCGGATTTTGATTTTTTTTAAAAAAATTGTGTTTTATTTTCGTCATGGGGTCACTTTTGAAACGTTCTAAAAATGAAATTAAAATAAAACCACAGTCTTTTTCTGATGTTTTCAGTGGGGCCAGCGGGAGCCTGGACGCGGCAGTCTCACACCGGCGTCCCCACAGTCCCGGGGCTTATTTCGGGCAGCGGCCGTGTGGAGGTGAGAGCCTGCCTCTGAAAGTGACTGATTTTGTAATTGAATTGGGGGGGGGGGGGAAGAGAGGAGAGGAAAGGGGAGGGAAAGTATAATTAACCCGGGTTTGGAACAGCAGAGGCCCCGCTGCATGGCCAACACTCAGGGAAGCTGCTCCTGCTCCCGCCTGCCCAGGGGATGGTGCGGGGTCTGCAGCCAGGGGCTCGCCCCGCGTTGTCTCTTCTCGGAGCACCCTGGGGGAGCTTTGCCAGGAGCGGCCACCGGCAGCGGCGGCAGCTTCGGCCGCGGGTTCGCGCTGGCGGCGGAGGGAAGCGGTGCCTGAGCCCGCAGGGAGGAATCCGGCCGCCCTGAGCCTGCTTCTGCTCATCAGTCTCGCCGACTCCCGCCCTAGCCGCTGTTCCTCTCCGGGTGCTGCGGGCAGCTAGCGGTGCTCAGCCTCCCCCTGCACCGGCCTCTCAACTCCATCCTTCCAGGCCAAAGAGGGGGTTCACCGCCCAGAGCTGCTCGGGTTTGTGTTCTAGGAAAAGCAAAACATAACAGTCCCTCCCACACAAACCGCTTCGCCTTCCGGCCTTCTGTAATGAACGATGGCGTCTCGAGACAGAGGGGTTGTTTGGGGACCGCCTTGTGAAACTTCTCTCCTAAAAATAGCGTCACAGGTGAGATTGGCGCCAGCGGGGCTTACTCGTCCTTGAGGAATAGCTCGGATTCAAAAGCAGCCGTCAACATTTCCTCCTTTCTGTGCCTTTAATAACTGGCACCGAGAAATATTTGAAAATATTGAAATTTTGTTTCTATTCAATAGTCATGTTTTGTTTCTTCCCCAAGGCCAGACACACGCCGGCAAACTTACTCGGAAGGAGCGAAGGGCTGTGCTCGGCAGCTCAGCAGCGGTTGAGGGGCACAGTGAGCAGCCTGGGCAGGGGTGGAGAATAGAAAACAGCACGGTAACAAACTTGACTAAGGGGGTGAATAAACCGCAGCCTGAAAACGCAGCAAACTACTCCTTGAACACGGACGCGTACTGAGCGGGTCCACTTGCAGGCGGGGGCTGCTCATTAGTAGCTGGCTGCGTTTTACCCATTTCACTAGGTGTCCTCGTCAGTTCTTCACCGCCTTGTTGCAGATAAACACCTACCAAGTTAAATACTCTTAAAAACAAGAGAGAATCACCGCAGAGATAGTGGGGTGGGGTGGGGGCGGAGGGAAGGGGCGAGCAACAGGCCTGCTGGACGGGGCAGCGGAGAGGAGGGGGCCAGCAGCAGCCGAAGGAGGAGAAGCCGAGAGAGGGGAGCAGCCCCCGCGGAAACCCCGCTGGGCCTCGGGGAGGGCGCCTGGGGCAGCGGGTGCGGAGGGGTCCGGGGCAGCGGCAGACCGAGGGCTGGAGGAGACGGCGGGCAGAGACGGCGGCAGGGAGGGGCTTAAGTTGCGATGGAGACCCCGATCACAGGGAGAGAAGGTGAAGGAGAGAGATGAATTGAGGGGTACAGAGAGGAGCGTTTTCAGAAAAAGCTGTAGCTGGTTTCTCGTTCGAGGTGTAGGCAGTGCGAGGGCTGGAGAGGCTGCGCCTCTGAAATTCACGTTGGCTGGAACGGTCCCAGCATACCTGGAAGGAAAAAAAAAACAAAAAATGAAACAAGCAAACAAACAAACAAGAACTGCATCTTGCTGAACCGCGTCTCCTCTGGTGTCCCTCTGTGCCCGGGGTGATCTCTACAAGGGAGGGTCGGCTCAGCCCTGCTCAGTCTTCTCAGCCTAGGGACCCCACCTTGCCCAGTCTTTTCTTTGCGAAAGGCCCCACCTTGCTCAGCTTTTTGCCCCGGAAAGTCATCGTGACCGGGAGAGGGGTCTGACTGAAATAAATCAAGCAATTTTAGCCTTATTTTAGCAAATACTTTGCCGTTACCATATGCTCTTCATTGCATGAAAGGAGTCCGTTACTTTCTTATGGTGATGGATAGTTTTTTAGACACCTTTTTGTTGTAGCACCACTGTAAAGCTACTGAATCATTTTTTGCCTGCTCTACATGGTGGAAAGGAGCTGAGCCAGGAGAGCCTAGTGTTCTTCTGGGTGCTAATTTCAACTCTTAATCAAGACCTGATTACCAAAAAGGAAGACAGAGCATAAAAACGCTATAAAGATTTAAATTTTTTTTCTATCTTGCCCATAATTCACGCTGTAAATGTGTCCATTATGGCATTCACTCTAGCAGGAAAATTGTGATGTTGTTGCAAGATTCCCTAAAGTAGAGCTCCTGCCAATGATGATGAATAATCTCGGTCCATATGCTGCCTCTATACAGCTCTATAGTACCAGCGTGCTCTTTCTGCTTCCTCAAAAACACAGAATATCTGAAGAACAGTAAAAGCTAATTAAAAATAGTTAATAGGTTAATCAGAGTCGGTCTTATATTTATCTAATGCAGATCACTGATTCTTTAGTGATGTAGCTTTGAGGCATTACCACAAGCCAGGAAAATGAATCAGACATTTAATGGAGATGGGGAAACGGAAATTTCTTGTAAGAGTACAAAATCACAAGCCAATAATACACTGAAATATAATAAAGTTATCATTAAAATTCCACGCATGAAATGCTATCCTCTGTGTCCTCTCTCACTAGGCAATAAACCGAGGCAAAGCTGGCTAGGAAATTTTTCAGAAGTCCGACCTTTAGGATGCATCTCACTTGGGAGTTCGCATTCTTCCCAGGGTGTCTGCCTGCAGAGAGGCAGCGCTTCACAGGCGTTCCCACTGCGGACCCCCTGGTTTGCTCTTCAGAGCAGAGCCAAGCGCCATGACACGCTGCCAGCTCTAGCTGAGGGGTACACTGCAGACATCACCCCAGGGCTGGTATCTCTCTGCGTTACTTACTTGTTCTGACCGCGTCTGAATGGTTTCTGTGTCCGCTGCTCATCCTCACCCTGTGCCGGGTGCTGCGAGCTCTGCCTTCCCGAGGCTGACAGTCACTTCTGAGGACACGCTCATGTCACTTGGTTGCTTTAGCGCTGAGGTCCCCACATCCTGGCCGAATTTGTCTACGTTTACACTGAATTGTGTCAAAAATAACTGCGAACGGAACTGGAAACGGCAGTGAGACTGAGTGGAAACAGGACCCAGTGATTGCCTTTTTAAAAATACAGCTGCAAGGGTACCGAGGGTGTTGCACACTGCTGCTTACAGTCATTTCTGTTCAATATGCTTTTTGCTTTTTAAAAATGTTCAATTATTTTCGGTATCATCTGTAGGGCAATTTTTTTTTTTTTTTTTTTTTTTTTTTTTTTTTTTTGTGTCTTTCTGGAGCATGGAAAATACTCGGCGCTGGAGCAGCGCGGTTACTTTTACTTTTGATTTGCTATCGTTGGTCCAGCCTGACCCCTGCTGGGGGAAAGCCAGGAGCAGATTGCAGGTGCAGTCTCCCTGTGCGGGACCCATAGTTTCACCAGAGCCCATTCCCAGCACAACCCTGCTCAGAGCCCTTCTCCTACCCCCAAGCCGGTGCCCTGCTCAGGTGCTGCCCTTACCACATGCTCCTTTCTCGGAAGGACAAGTTTGTCCAGCTTACATCTCCAAAGACTGCCCACCACCTCCGTTTTTACCCCGCAGCATGGGAATGACATTTACCTATTTCATGTGGCTGCAGGGACCCACTGCAGGTGCACCAAGTGCTCTGCTGGCCCCGAAGTCCTTCTAGCAATTACTAGATCTCTGATTATCTTAATTAATCAGTGCACAACAGATTTCTCAATGTTGTCATGTTTGCTTATTCTTGTGTGGTGTTACCATGAGCTGCAGCTGACACTGATGTGCCCTTGAAGGAATGAGGCATTCAGACAAAGTATCTAGCTCTGGCCACACACTTATGCTGGACTGCAGTCCTTGTGTCAGGGATGGACCTTCCCAGTGGAAATGGGACCAGCAGTGCTGGGAACTGCTGATGCTGCTGCCCACCTCATCCTGCAGTGATTGAAAGACCACTTTTGAGTGGTCTGCTCCATTTCCAGGTGGGTTTGGGGCACTCTGTGAGGACTGGACATGTGTGGCTGATCAGATACCAGCAAGAAAACTATTTTAGAAACCTGGTGTTAACAGTTATGCTGAAATGTATGTGCTGTGGGCCAGATGTGTAACAGCAGGGACAAGGAGCACCGGTGCTCCATCTCCCTCATTTACTCTTCCTAAGGGCTGTGAAGGTAACTTCTGAAGTTACCTTCCTTTTCCTTTCAATTGTGCTTTGCCAGCCAGAAATTTCCCACTGTGTGGTGTATGTGCACATGAGGTGTGGATAGAGACACCAGTTTAGACCTAACAGAAGTTCACCCACCATCCCCTGGTCATGGTTGGCCAGTCAGGCCACCCAAGCATGTGCAAGGAACGAGCGTCCCCATGGCTGCAGTTGTTGGGTATGGGCCTAGGCACTACCCTGGCAGTCATATTTGCACTTTCTTGATGCCAGGTGTGCTGTAAGGTTAAAACTAATGCCTGGATTTCCTTTGGTTTCACATTGATGTAAAAAATGTTTGGAGATTTAACTGGTATGGCTGGAGTTTTTATGCAGTTTCTCTCACTCTGGATAACAAATCTATGTATGGTAGGCCAGTGATGGTGATCAATCTTTAAGCAGCCCCCTTAAAAATCAGCAGAGAGAGCTTTGCTTGGAAATTGTTGGCACCGGGTGGTCCAGTTTTCCAAGGAACTGGAAATCATTAAATTGATGATCTAAGTGGGCACAGGAGTGAGAATCCAGCAGCAGCAGCTCTAATTATGTGCATATTTTTAGGTTCAAACTAAAGGAGAGAGAAAAGTACTTGGGTTACAACTTGGAGGGAAGCTCTTGCTCTCTGTGTTGCCACCCCAGGGCCAGGCCCAGAAGGGAAAGTTCATAGAGTCTTAGAACCATAGAATGGGTTGGGTTGGAGGAGACTTCTGTGAAGCTCATCCTGTCCAACCCCCCTTGCAGTAAGCAGGGACACCCTCAACTAGATCAGGTTGCTCAGAGCCTCCTTAAGCCTCACCTTGAATATCTCCAGGGATGAGGCCTCAACGACCTCCTGGGCAACCTCTGCCATTGTTCTACTGCCCTCGTGGTAAAGAATTTTTCCAAACATCCAATTGAAATCTGCTCTTCTCTAATTCAAAGCCAGTGCCCCTGATCCTATCCCTCCAGGCCCTTGCACACAGTCCGTCTCCAGCCTTCCTGTATCACCTTCAGGTACTGGAAGGTCCCTATTAGGTCTCCTGGAGCCTTCTCTTCTCCAGACTGAACAACCCCAGCTCCTTCAGCCTGTTTTCATAGGAGGGGTGCTCCACTTCCCTGATCATTTCCATGGGCCTCCTCTGGACCCTCTCCATCAGGTCCATGTCCTTCCTGTACTGAGGGCTCCAGAGCTGGATGCAGCGCTCCAGGTGAGGTCTCACCAGAGCAAAGAGGTAGAATCTCCTCTCTCCGTCTGCTGGCCAGGCTTTCTGTCTTCCTGTTTCTTCCCAGCCCTGGTTGCACCAAGCCAGGCCAGAGAGCTGGCAAAGGCAAATACTCCTCCAGCCACCAGCCAGGCAGGACTTATGTGAAGAATCATGAGGTGTGTCTAACAGTGGCTGTATACATCTGACTTGGATTATACATTGTAAGAAAGATTTTTATCCCCTGGCTTCCAAACTTCCAGAAGGTCCAAACCTGCTTCAAGTGTACAAATGCTCAGGCATTGCCTGTAACTAAAAGATAGAGAGGCTTAGAAAATATGACCTTACAATGAAAAAATCCATGGATTAGATTATTGCAAAGAGAAAGAGAATTATCTGTGCCTTGTATCTACAATGAAAAGGACAAGAAGTAATGAGGCTACATTAGATGAAAGAATTTGTATAGATATTAGGGAAACCTCTCTAATGGTGGTGATAAATAACCACTAAACTAGCTTACCTTGAGAGAACACGGGGTCCCCATCACTACAGCTTTTTTAGGACAGATTGAAAAAACATCTATGTGGAGTGGGTTGGGTTTCTCTGTTACTAGCTTGCAGAAGGGCAATGGCTTTCTTGTGATCCTGTCTGTGTCTTCATCAGCTTTCAGCTGCTTTCTTGCAGCCTACAGGGAAAACATTTAACTGTTCTGCAGGGGTTTTATCTCAATAATGAACTTTATCTGAACCGTCATCCCTAAGCTCTTTGCTTGTGAAGCACCAGAACACATTCAGGGCACGCTGAGCTTCTCTTGCTACAAGCCCCTTGGCTCACTTCTTCTCTGAACCTGGGTGAGCTCAGCAAGGCCCCTTCTTGGCCATGCTGGTCCTGCCCTGGTACAAGCCAGTGGCAAGAGGACAAGTGGCTGCTTAGCCCCAGTGCACGAGCAAATATTGAGGGGAGTCACAACATGTTTCCTGTGCCAGTGCCCCTGCCCCAGCAGAGCAGCAGAGCAGCCCCTGTGCTCTGCTTCCAGCCACAGTAAGTCCTCCATGTGATGTCCTGCACAGAGGTCAGCTGCTTGCTTGGTAACTTTATTAGGCTATAATCAGGGAAGATACAAACCTATCTGTGTTTTTCATGAAGGACATGGTGCTTCTGCCTGCCCTGTGACAGCAGAAGCTGCTGTGCCATGATGGAAGGGGGAAGAGCATCTCTTCCTGGATGGGGCCAGGGCTGTAGGCTGCACCAGTGCTTTAGGTGTGCATCATTGCTTTCCTTGGGGGTTGCTGGAGCAGAGAAGCCTGCAGGCAGGTGGAGAAGCAGGAAAAGGTTGCAGGAAAGGGTTACCTCCCTCCTTTTTGTCTACATGCATCACCATCCAGCCTTGCAAACTACAGGTAACCTTACAGGCTCCATCAATGGCATGGGGTTTCAATACAGGGGCCAAATCCTTAGGAGAAAAGGGTTGATCAGGATTTTGTCTTTTTCTTTGCTGTGGTTTCCTTTCTCTTGAAAAGGATAGGAGACACAGACTGCTAAAAAGCCTGCAGCCAGAAGGGGCACTTTACTACTGTGAGAGTTTGAATCCAACTTCCCATCTCAGTTTGTGAAGGACTCCTGGGATAAAGCATGCTGCCATTTCTTGCCACACACAGGAAGCTGGTTTTTTTCTGCAGGTTTCTCAATCATCTCGACCAGCTCTTGCTCCCATCCACACTTCCCTTCTCCTCTGTCATAAACTGTGGTGTCAATAGGAGTGATGTTCTGCAGCTTGCATGAGATGCTACTGGTACTGGGGAAAGGGCAGCAGGGAATGCTTGGCTGCAGTAAGATACCCAGGGTTTTTGGTTCTTCTGCCTTCAGGAGTGTTCTTTGTACTTTGTTATATTGAAAACATTCATCCAATACCAGCTTTGGTTAGCTGTCATAGTGGCATGAAAATTGTTGTTCAGAAACCACCTTCTGAGCCTATTGGTACAGAAGCTGGCTAAAAACAAGTCCTGTATTGGCAAATAGGGAATTTCTTTAGTTTGCAACTGCATGAAAAAAATCTGGATCATGGAGTCAGTGATCCTGAAGGTACAAATCTGGAGACCTTTCTCTTGTTTTGGCTTTGCACTGCAGATGCAGGTAAGTAGACAGCCATCTGGCACAGAAGCAGAAGCAGCAGAAACCCATTTGCTGTGGCTGCTCTCCCTTCACATTTTGGCTCTTGCTCTCCCAGCAGTACTTGACTGAGGACTGTCCAGTTTGGTCAGTGCCCACTTGGGAGCTAAAAATACTAATGCATTGAGGGCACCAGTATTCAGTCCTTCTGGTGTTGCAGATCCCTCCTTCACCATGATCTCAGTAGGAGGCAGGCAGACAGAGGCTCTGGAGTACAGGTGATAGCTGATTGACCCCAGCTTCTTTAGCCCATTTAGCACACTAGCCTCTAGAAGAAGCTGTCTGTTTAAGATCAAGTGCTTTTCCAATAAATCTGGCACATCCAGGGAAGAAAAAGACGAATGAGAAGAACATGCCAACAGCTACCCCTGTGTGTACTGGAAACTTAGGGAGAAGAAAAAGGAGATCAGGGATAGGAGTGCTGTGGCATACATCCAGAAATTAGCAGCCAAATATTGCTGAGGAGGTTTCAATCACAATCCTGAAATTTTAAAAAGGAGAAGAGACCTTGAGTCTCTGTCTTTCACAGTTCACATTTTCTTTAGCTCTTCTGTCTTTTGAAACTCACGTTTTCCTGGCTCTCTTTAGGCAAGCAGAGGACACTTCTTTCAGCCTGTATCCATCTAGTAAAAAGCCCAGGGTCTAGTGTAACAGGGCTTGGAAAAAGATGTCAAAGATGCCAAAGGTACATCCAATTCCTAGTGTACTTTTATAACTGTATCGCTGGAGGATAACTCTCAGAAAATTCACCTAGGTGAATATGTAGGAGCACTTTTGTAAAGCACAGGATATACTGAAGACTACCACCACCAAGTGGCAGCAAACCAGGACTTCACAGGGCATTCCCTCCAGATCGTGGCTGTAATACTTGGCTTACTCGTGTCCTGCCAACTGCTTTCTACTTAAACAATACACTATAAGCATTCCATAATGCTCTGTCTTGAGATCAGATACTAAGATGGTATTGCTGGCAAAAAAAGAGTGATATTTCATAAACTGCTAGAAATCAATGGTGATATGGCTGCTCAAACCTTAGATGAACTTTTCTTATTAACTGTAAAGTAATGGGGTGGGTAATACTAGACACTAATTAAATGAAATTGCATAAAACTTCTTGAAAGCAGGATGAAATGGAGGGGAGTAAATCTGGTGACAGAAAGCAGAGACAAATGCAAAGTGCTCTGTACATCACGAATCAAGTAAACAGTACTTCACTTGGAAGCATTACTCTCACCTGAGGATGGAAAAAGTTGTTGCTGCAACTGCAGAACAGCATTTTCCTCTGTGTAAGAAGATGGCAAAATACTTGCAGATGGGCCTGGGGCTTGGCCTCACACCTGGTGTGAGGGGGAGCACATGTCTGTTACAACAGAACAAAAGGGGGATTGCTCATAGCGTGGGATGAAAGCCCCTTCCTGCAAAGTGCAGCCATCAGCCAGGTTTTGCTCTGTTACTTAGAAAGAACCAGAAAGATCTGAGGTGAAAGAGGGGAAATAAAGTTCAGGCACAAGCACAGTCTCCTCGGGATCATGCAGAAGGGATTATCTCTTGTGGATGAGGACAGCTGGCTGTTAGATGCAGGCACTTGCAGGGTTAAGACTGGTGCCAACCACATATATATACGTTAATATAAATTACTCCATCTCCAGTGAAACATCTGGGGAGTGGACTGGGCATGAGTTTCTTAGCCAAGTTTCCCCTGTCAGGGAGGTTTTGCCTAATAGAGTGGTGGGGGCTGTGTAGGAGGCAATTGGTCTCCTCTTGGTCCCTCCTGCCCTTCCTGCTGCCAGCTGTGGGATGGGTTTTCCAACCTTGTCCAGTTAGGGATCAGCTGTCTCAGCAACCCCTCAGTCTCCACCAGGCTGGTACTGCTCTGAGGATGCTGGTGAGCTGCACAACAGCCCCAGCTCAGGGGACACCCAAAAGAACTATCATGTATCCAGTCAGGCATTTTAAAAGCCTCTTTTTAAAGGCCTCTTATAAAATCTTATGGACAATGGTTTGCTCCTTAGTCCTGCCCAAAACACTCTGAGACTAAGCTGATTTCTTCAGAGACTTTACACTGACTTTGGTGGGGAATAACTGATTCTGTATGTGCTAATTTTTGTGAGACTTGCCTAGAACGGAAGCAGCTCCTCTTTTCTCTCTGGCAGTCACTTGCATTTTGACAGCACGTGCTGTCGGTTCCTTTAAACAACCCAGGGATTACCTACAGCCTTACCCAGCTGGAGCTACAAAGTATAGACTCCACCCCTGGATTTCCTCATCAGATTCATCCCCACGTTTTTTCCATGCCCACACACTCCTTGTAGAAGATCCCCCTGCCAGCAGTTGAAAGTTGCCAGCTGATAAATGATGGTACTCCAAACAATGGTTTGTATTAAAAGAAAAGAACAGCATGGGTAATATAAGATACAGGGCATGTAAAATCACACAGAAAGGGGGAGCTGCAGATTCTTAGCATGCTCAGACAGCCACAATGAGTAAATTCAAGAATTAACTTCACATCTTATGTAAGAACAGTGGCAGCTTGCCAAAGACCCACTGCATATGAACCTCTTTTTTTTGGAAAAAGGAAAAGTATCCCAGGGATTATGGTAGAAAGGATAAAGAATAACTCAGCTGCTTGGACCAAAGAGAAGGTGACAACTGCCTGTGGCAAAGGTTTCTGCAGCCAGACCTTTCACAGTGGTCACTAGATTATGTTCTTCAGACTTTGGTGTTTAAATTGGAAATAATGAGGTCAGCTTGTTTTGTTTTGTGTTTTTGCTGGCATACATTGGTTTGCTTTTAAAAGTTCAAATGTGCAAATAATAAGTAAATAATTCTTGACCACAAATACCACAGACTATGTTTTCCTGCCAGACTAGCAGGACTAGCATGTATTCCATGACATATTAATTAACACATTAAGAACAATTCAGTGATGTCAGAGGATTTAACTTACTAAAAGATATATATGTGTGGTCTATTCTGGATGCCTTGGCAAAGTATCATTGTCTTTTGACCCATGTTAAACCTAGCAAGGCAGTACTAGAGCTCATGCTGTATCTGTTTGGAGAGGGGAAAGCACCCCCTCGATTGACTTGTACCCTTCTAGTGTGGTTTCCCTTTTTTTCAGCACCTGAGTGCTAAAAGCATTTAGAGCAGGAGGAGGATTCGTCTCGGAGCACACAGGTTGTGTAATACCAAGCTCCTGACCCAGAATTTCAGCTCTGAGCGTACCCTGAGCACCTGAGCTCCAGTGCCCGGCTCCCAGCCGCCGTCTCCAGGCAGCATCAGGCAGTGCTTTGCAGCTCTCGGTTTTGTCAGGGGAGCACAGGGTATTATTAGCTTGCCTTGTGCTTTGGAGAACAAACAGCATAATCTAAGGCTGTTGTACTGCTGTTTTCTCTGCTCCTCTCTGGGGATACCCACTTCGACAATTATTTGATCTAGGCATGTAAAAAGATTATAAATTGATTAAATGAAGCTCTTTACAATATCATTCACAATTAAAATTATTTGAGGGGATACAGAGCTGCTGTTGGCATCATTTGACTTTGCAGTTTACGCTGACCAGTAGGTACTGACATTTTCACCTGGTCTGTGCATTACTAGGGATCCAGTTAAAAAATCCAAAAGCTGCAAACAGCTTCTGTTTCCAAGACTGCCAGCAATAGGGCTCTTCAATGCTCCATCTGCAGATGTTCTGTTCTTTCCAGCACATGTTTTGAGCTGGGTACCTTCTGTTCCTCAGCCTCCAAGTGGACAGGGGACCAGTTCCTTCTATTCTGTGATTGATTCTATGAGTCTATTTGCTTCTCCTGCAGCAGCAACAGAGCCAGCCTACTCTGCTGCTCTGCTGCACAGGGGGCTTTCTGCTGCTCGGTGGAGATCACAGCAGCCCCAGGCTGGCTGCCTGGCTGTCAGGAGGCTGTGTGCAGCTTATGTAAGTGCTTTAACATGGGGCTTATATAACTCTTTTAATGTCAGGGCTGTAATTTGCTTCTGCTTGCAGAGAACTCCCCCTCTCACACTTGGGTCAAGGCACAGAAAGGAGAGGCAGCTTCCAGCGAAGCAGATCTGCGGGTGATGCATCCTGGCACCTGGGAGAAGCACAGGGATGTGCCTGTAAGGGGCTTTCCTGTGCTGCAGAAAATGTTGGGCCAGGTCCCCAAGGTTTGGACTGTTTGCTGGAAGCTTTGAAACATTAAATTCCTGAGGCAATATAAGGAGGATACATAGGTGAGACAGAGCAATAAAAACCTCTGAGACTTCAGGCATCAAGATACTGAACTGCCATGCAGGAAAGGTGATAATCACAGCATCAGACATGTCAATTCCTTGTGCGCAGAGAACACAGAGGTTTCTGCCACACAGTTGTGAAACCATGCAGGGTCACCACACTTGGAGAACTGTTGTTGCATTCCAGCCTGTGTAGTTACTTGCCCCAAAGGAACCTGAGTAACAGGGTGTTGACTTGGAAAATTCCCATCCAACCAGTCTAACCAGCTGCAGCTCAAGAGACACACTGGGCTCCCATGGCTGCAAGGGGCTTTGCCTGAGAAGTAGGAAAACCACACTCTGCTTGCTCTCTGAGTCCTATGTCCTGCTGTGATTCTGGTAGCCCCCGGCCATGGATGAGAAGGTCCATGGCAGCAACAGGACCGCATGGCTGAGAGAGAGAAGAAGTGGAGCTGGGGCTGGGTTCCCACCTGATCCCACCAAATCCTAGTCCTTGTTATTAATTCTCTCTCTCCTGGTGGCCCTGCCCAGAAGATTGCTCATTCCCTCACCCTGCTGTCACCAGTTGTTCATTGCTTCCTCTCTTTCTTATTCCCAAAATGCAATGACTCAGTTTCTTGCACTAGCTTTGCCTCTACTCATTAATATGTTTCAAGTACTTTGCCTTTTTCTCCTTTGCCAGTACACCATCACACCATTTGATAAACAAGTATTTTTCCCTCAAAACTTTTCTAGGTGAAATCTTTTCCTCTTCATGTTTAGGTAAAGGGTGGAGCAAAGATGTAGGAGAAATGGAGGCGCTTACTCCTCCCCTGGGTGGGATGTAAAGATCTGCTTAATTATCTCCACACATGTATTGAACTATTGTCTCTGTTTTGTTGACAGCAGAAAGGCCTTTTCTGTGGCAAAAGTGTAGCATCTAGCAATTCTCTGCCCTGTATTTGTTAGTCCAGGTTTACCTATAAAAAAGGTGTACCTCTCCAGCTAGGTCCAGGCACTCTGTGGTGGCTGTAGGGGCAGCTGGTCTCCACCCCAGGCTACTCACCTGTGTGTGGGATTTGCATGCTGGGGTTACAGCCTGGATGTCTGCTCCACACGCTGCAGCCACCATAGGTGGTAAAGCTATGGAGACCAGACAAATCACTCTCTGTGCAGAGGAAGTAATTTTTTTATTCTTCCCTGTAGACAGGCAGTCCCATCGTAGAGCCAACAGAGTCAACTCCTGTCTTGCACTTGAAAGAAGGGAAAAGGTGGCTGCTTCTGAAAGCTCTGCTGGAGAAATGTTTACAGGGAAAAACTCAATAGCAGAGACATCCTGAAAGGGGAGAGAATGGAAAGGGTGCCTCATTGCCCATTAAGATCCACTCTGCTCCCAGCTCTCTCTGTATGGTTTAGAGTTCTTCCCTGCTGAGGAACTGTCTCCCATCCTTGCTTAGTCTGAGAAAGGAGAGTTGTCTTGAATCCATTTCCTCCCATAATATTTCACTTAGGGAGAAATTAATTAAAATTATACCTAGTAAGGGTGAAGTATTGAAGGATTCAGGTCATATGGCAATGACGCTGATCTGCAGTGGGCTGCTGCTGTTACCTTTGTCCATAAAGGACCCAATGGCAGGAACCGTGTCATCTGTCTGGCCTGGTGTTGAGTCTCTGGTTTGCTTTCTACTGGGGCAGCCTTTTTCCTAGCACAACAAGTTTGTGTACATGTTTGGTGACTGAGCAGCCATGCATAAGTAAAACTTCACAGAAGTGGCTGTTCTTATGAACACCAGAGGGGCAGCGCTTTTGGAAGCAAGGTCCATAGTTGGTTTATCAGTGCCATGGTCCCACAGCAGCTTGCTCTAATTTCCTGAACTTCTGTTGTCATTAAAAACATGCCAAGCAAACCCTTGGAAGGACAAAATAATAATAATAATAATAATAATAATAATAATAATAATAATAATAATAATAATAATAATAATGTTTACACAATGAAATTAAATCATGAAATAAAGCAATCAAGACTGGTGAAACCAGTCACCATTGGGATAATATAAATGATAGCAGTTGCAGCTAGATGCTGCCTTGCGAGAGGTGCTGGCCTTGTGTTGCCACATGTATACACCAAGGTGACATCTAGACTGGGTGTCTTTATAGGAATGCTTGGAGACAGCCAGCATGTTCCATCGCCAGATTATCAGCAGCCATACAAATATGGTGGGGTGGGATGGGGACTGTACCAGGGCAGCCAGAAGAATCCACTAGGCCTTGGAAAGCAAAGGTAGTTTTTGCTCTCCTGATAGTGGTGTGCTAGACCTGAGGGAGCCTTGGACATGGTCACCTGAACTGGACCAGCATTTAGGGATGCCACCACATTGTATCAGGTCTCAGCAGACAAGTGTGACTTCTGGACAGCTGTCTGGGCCACAGTGTTCAGCAGGGTGTGCTTGTCTCTGCACAGGGCCCTGTACCTCTTTGCTGCATATCGAGGCCTGCTCACAGGGTTCTCCTGCACAGGTGCAGCTCAGGTTAAGAGGGCCCATGCACTGTGTGCCTTTCACACCCACCCTCTGCACAGCTCCTGTCTGTTTTGAGAGGATGAGAGAACTGGCAGTGTAGTTATCTGTTCCAGAGCACATGTAGCTGCCCTTGCAGAGCACGTTTCTTGCCTGTGAACTCTTAGGCAGATGTGTTTCTGTACGGGACGGTGGTACTGTGCTTGGGGGGCGTGTGGTGTGGTGGGGCAGGAACGGGTCCCGCATCCGATCTGCTTATTTGAATAGCACAGAGCATGGGGGCATAAGTATCCCAGGAGAAAGCCAAGCACTCCTCAAATAACCAGCAGTGCCCGCCTAGGCTGCAGCACTGATGTCCACGACACCGGGATAGTACCAGGGCTCCGTGGAGATGACAGCCCCCCGCTCCCCGCCTCCCGGGCATTTCCCCCGTGGACTGCAGGCCAGGCCGGGCACCACTCAGGAGAAAACAACCTTGAATCCCCCGCCCGCGTTGCGGGTGTTTGCGGGGGCAGGCGAGGGGCTCCCGGACGGGGCGTGCGCCGCGGTCACGCTCGCCCACTGCAGCGGCAGCCACCCAGTGCTGGTTCCGGCGAGACCCGGTCCGGCCTGGTCCCTCCCTCACCGCGCTACCAACCGTTGGGCGCGGCCCCGCCCCGCCCTCTGCGCCGTGCGGGGCGGGACCGGTACCGGGGGCGGAGCGCCGGGCGCACCTGGGCCGCGCTGCCCAGTGCCGCCCCGCCCTCTCCGCCTCAGCAGCCGCCGCGGGGACGCGGACGCTTCTCCGCTCCACAGTGGGTGGTGGGGTCTGGCCGCGCTCCTGAGTCGTGGCGGCCACCGCGGCGAGAGAGCCCTCCTCCTGGCGGGGGAGGGGGAGAAATAGCGCCGGGCTCCTCACGGCAGCAGCAGCAGCACCAGGAGGCAGCGGCGGCGGCCTCCCCGTCCCGATCAGCCGGGCCCTGCCAGCGCCCGCTCACCGCCGAGTGGGCGTTAGGCTCCCGCGGCGCGATGTCGGCACGGAGGCGGCGGAGGGCGGCTGGGGAGGAGGAGAAGGAGGAGGAAGAGGAGGAGGAGGCAGCGGGTAGCGACAAGGTGAGGGTGCGGAGCCGGGGGCCGTTGGGGCAGGTGTGAGGGCCGGGGGCAGGGGAGCGGCGCTGACCCCCTCACCCTCATGCCGCCCTCCCCTCACGCCTTGCTCCCCTCGTTCCTTCCCCGCGACTGTGACCGCCGCTCTCTGCCCGTGGTGGGAGCAGGAAGAAGGCGAGGGGCCCACGCGTGTCCTGCCCCACTGCCACTCCCCCCTCCCGGCACGACTTGAGACGGGAGCGTGCCGTGTCTCTGCTTGGGTGAAAGGCTGTGTCAGCAGTTACCCGGTTTTAGTTTTTCTTTCCTTTTTTTTTTTTTTTTTTTTTTTTTTATGGCCTTTTAAGTGATAGGCATTCACCTCTGGCCCCGGAACAAGGACTTACAGTATGATAATTCTGCTAAGGCAACAGATTTTCGAAATACGAAGTCTATGCATCAGGTTCATCACAGTGGCAAAACAGCCACGGTGCTGTTCTTTTGTTTGCTGTCCAGTTGAGGGTTATCTCTACAAAAGCTAAGCACATCAGGATTGCCAGTTGTCTGAATCAAATGAGAGATGCTCTCATTTTGGTAACTGTTAAAAAAAAACAAAAAAACAAAACAAAAAAAAACCTTCATAAAAGAGAAGCAAACTTTATGGTTGCTAAATTGAGTTGGCGATATGTGGTGGAGGTCTCGTGAATTGGTGACTAAACCTGTGTGAATGTCGAAGTTTCAGAGCAGGCACGTCTGCCTTAGGTGTTGTGTCAAGGAACTGCAAAGGGAAACTCAGCAGACAGTTTTATTCTGGGCTTTAGTTGCATGAACTCAAAGCTAATGAGGCTGAAAATTTGCACTACTGTGCTGTATTGAGGGCTGTGCTCAAATAAGGTAACATTTATACTATAGCTGTGCAGAGAGTATTTCTCTGTAGATTAGATCCTTGCAGCAGGGTGCTCAAAAAGCTTTTTTTCTGTGAAGTTGTTCAGGTTTGCTTTATTTTTGTAGCAGCCTATTTTGTAGGCTGTTAATTTCCGGGGTGAGCAGTCAGCTGCCTTCAAGGAACTCTTCCCATTCAAAGCCCCTACTCTCTCAACCCCTACACAGTGCACCTAAAACTGAGTAGTGTTATTCTTGGTTTACCTGCATGACTTCCAGAGAGGAAAAAGCTGTTCTTGTCTATAGGCCTGCTGGGCTTTTACTTCCACTGCTGAACAGTTGAGTGTTTCATTCAGGTTCAGATAATGTTGAGCAGAAAGGACTCTGCTGCTGTGTATGCAGCTGGGATGTTGGTTGCAGGAGTTGAATTTCAAGGTGCATACATTTCTTATGATTGCTTGAACTGTTAGATGTGGAAAGCCTTCTCTGCTCCACAGAAAACTTTTTGATGCATTATTTTGGGGGGCCTCCTTGTTGCCATCAGAGTTGTTCAACCTATCTGTGGTGTGCTCAGCACTGGTGACATTTCTCTTGGCTCACAAGTGACATTAAGGGTTCATTTGATATGTTAACCTGTCTTTAGTGCTGTTGATAGCTATAAAGATAAACCAGCATTTTGTACTGAGTTTTCTACTAGTAAGTCAGTTTGGGTCTTTGTTTTGAGTATGAGTACACAGATGGTGTCTGCTGTAGGTGATGTGATGGGAAGCATCTGGTCAGGTGGATTCACAGACACCACCTTAATACTCTTCTCAAATGGTTGTCTTTTTGCTCTACTGTTTGCCTGACCTCTACAACCAGTGGATAGATTATTTTTCTTTGGCTATTTTGAGATGACCTATTTGCTGTGGTAATTGTGTGTGTACCCTAATCTCGTTCTTTTTTTCATAACTAATTAGCCTGGCCATGATGCAGTGGGTTTCTACTGCTTCCTGGTACACAGCTCAAAAAAATCACTCTCTCCCTCACTTGTAATGAAGGAGAAAACTTGGTTACCTCGTTTTGTATGGTAACAGCTTTGTGCTGCTTCTGCTCTTGTTGACCCAATTAATTCAGACTTCCAGATATATAAAGATGGCATGCTTTAAAGCACATGTTTACCAAAGTGGAGAAGTACTCTGTGCTTGCTGAGAAATTCCATGAACCCTAAGTATGTCTGGAAGGTTTAACTTTTGTACCTTTAGTCCAGTTTTAAGTAAGTAATCTGTTTTTTTTCAAGTTACACTTATTGTGTCATTTTCTGCTGAATTTAACCAAAGCTTTTTTTAATAATCTGCACATTTTTTTCCCACTGACTGGAAACAAGGGGTAGCCCATACGATTTCAAATAGAAGTTAACTTCCTTGGTTCTGTGTGAAGAAATATGGTGTGGTCTGTCTGAAGCTTCTTCCTCAAGTTCCCAAAATCTCCAAGTCTTGGTGTCTTCAATTGCTCTCTAGCTTGTTGAGCTGAGGGCTTCTTGTAAAATTCCCATGAAAGTGCCCTTGCCCTGTAGGATTTGGCAGTTTCAGAAGTTTGTTGTTTCTTTGTGTTGTTTTGTGTTGTTTCCTGTGCCACGCAGGAGTGATTTCTCTTTTGACACTTTCTTACTTGCTGCTTCTTGCCCTGGATGCTTTTTTCCTAAGTACCTTCATAAATACTCTGCAGCCTTTGTGAGCAAGAGAAAAAATGTGGCATTCAAATACTTAACATGTTAAAGTTAATTAAGGTTTTACAGGATGTAAAGTGTCCATGCTTTTTTAAAAACTTCCAGTTGTTTGTGTTCTTTACTAAAAACTAAGTGGCACTGCTTTCAAACGCTTTTAAAAATTGGTATATCCTGCAAGTAACTATACAGTCATTCTTCTTTGTGCTGTGCGGAGTTGTCAGAGTAGGATGGGTAGGGGTGATGGAATCGTCTTCTGTTGTGTTTGCCTAGAGACATTGTTAATTATTTGTCACCAAAAGAGCCTGGAACTGCTGACCACTCTTTCTCCTTTCTGTTCCCTGGGACAGCCCTTCCAGAGAATCAATTTCTAGCTAAGATGCCCAGACCTGTAAAGCTGGGTTTGGGGTTTATATCTTTGATGCCTAAAACCTTCCAAAATTCCTGACAGCAGTATGGGTTATGGTAGGACAACAGAGACCATCATGCACCATTTAGTTATTTTATTTGAATTACTGTTGGAACATCCAGAAATGGATCTGTTTAATTTTCACAGGGAAGTCTGACCTCTGTGCTGTCTGCTACAAGTGTGGCAATAATAATAAGAGCTGACTATTCCAGAACTCTGTTTTCTTGCAACTGGGGATGAATTAATACTACCCTAGACAGTAGGTTTCAGTCTTTGAGTCAGTCTGTTTCTGCTTTTGTCAGACTTGACAAAACTTCTTCAAACAAAACAGTTGAAAAGAGAGGTTTCATTATTCAAGGTCTTCTGATGCTTTGGTATCTTGACTTCAGAGGAAGGTATCAAGGAACATCTAATTAAGTATGCTACAATGTGGTCCAACTGAACTATTGACCTAATTATAAAACTTTTCAGAGTGACTGCAAAAAGGTCAAAGCTGGAGGGCAAAATTTAAGTAACCCTTACATGGGCAAAATTACAATAATTAAATTATTTTGCTTGCTAGCTTTTTTGACTAAGATGTTGGAAAATACCTTCATTTTCTCAGTTGCTCTTCATGTAGATTCTGCACTCTCCAGGAAACATATTTGCTATCCAGTTGGGATATTGTGTCTTAGAAAAAAAATGCAGTAGAAGCAAAACCATGCAGGTACCATTGTAGCTAGGATAATTCTTGTGTGTGGTTCACTCGGCACATGTTAATTGTAGTGGAAGGCGTGCAGTGCAAAACAGCAAGTCAGATGGGAATGCTTTTTTAGATGACGAAAGACTGACACATCTGTTTTCTGCATGACATACAGCTGTATCCCTGGTAGCTGCTGCAAAGTTGCTAGCAAGCAGAAATCCACACGGAGGCTTCATTTGTGGAAAGATGTTTCAAGTCTAGAACTCCTCTTAGGGAGGCTCAGGCTCTCGACCGAGTTCCTGCTTTGTATGGCGAAGTGTTTGTGGTCCTGTACAGCAGATTTAGCTTAAGGATGACAGTCTTCTCTTTAAGAACACCAAAATTAAAACAAAACCTACATTAAACAAACCTTCTTTTTTTTTTTTTTTTTTTTTGTGTACTTTGGAAATGGTGTGTCAGACTGGCATGTTCTGCTGCACTGTGCTGCTTGTAGTCAGGAACTGTCACGATTGCCTTCTTCCCTGTACTAGTAAGGCCGGCATCATCTCAGCCTTGTTGGACTTGTATTCTGTGAGCTGATCATATAGGTTCCTTGTAGGGAGAGCATGCTTTCATCTGAAGAGATACAAGGCAATGACCTCCTTGCAACACTGCTGTGGATGCTTGAGGTGTGAAACGTGAGCCCAGGAAATGGGAGTGGTACGTGTTCTGCCTTGAGAAGGCTCTGTCACCTGCAGGTTGAGAGCTCTAGAAAAAAATCAAAACACTTCACATCAAACATTTAATTTGGAGGTGGGGTTGAAAGGTGTCTCAATCACTTAGGACAATACGACTTCTGCTGTTTTCTATTAATCTTTGAAAATCTTGTTAATAGCTGTTCATGGTATAAAACCCATGGCATTTCCCTTAATACCCCTTGCAGGTCCTTGTTACTGTGTGCTCACTGTGGCGAAATCCCAAGTCTGGAGAACAAGAGAAGAAAGGGCTGCTTGGTTTTATAATGAATTCCAACTTGACCTTGTAGAAGCAGTTTTGAAGTAGTCAGAGTCTTGATTTATTTTTTTATTGAGGGCTGTGATAGTGATTAACTTAGTATTTCCTTCCATAATGATTGTTGTTATTCATGGGTATGAATCAATCATGTATAATAATTAAGAAATTTTCAGCAAGAAAGACTTCTCCCCAAGTGATGGGGTTCTCCAAGCACTTTGTGATGCAGAGGACAATTAACTAGCTTTTAGTGAACAACTTCTTTGACTTCTGACTTGTAAATTAAATGCCTTAGTCAGGAAATGGTTTTGGTCATTATAGCAATTAACTGGAAAATGAAGTATTCAAGGTTATTTTTGAGGCCTGTTAAAAAGGGAAGTTGAAGATAGTTGGGAGTTCATCTCCCACTGGTAATTGCAGCAATGTAAAGCTAAAAATTACCAAATGCATGATGTTCTGTACAACTTGCAGATTGTACCAACCAGGCTTCCAGTAGCAGCAGTATGAAGCATGAGCTGCTGAAAAACTCATAGGTGTGAAAAATACACAGGCTCCTTCAAGGTGTTCAGATACTCTGAAAAAATGACACGGATCTGTGAATTCAGATGCTGGAAACAGCAAATCTAAAACATGGCTTCTATTGAGATGCATAGGTGACAGATTTGTTTTAAATATCAGAGGAATAAAATGAGTATGATTTTTCAATATTTTTTTGTAAATTATTAAATACTGATTGAGTATTGGAAATGTTTTCTGCGCTACCAAAAGTCAAGAAATAGGGAAAAAAAACCCAAAACCCAAACAGTTTGAGAGTATTAGTTTTGAGTGCTTAAGAGAAAACATCTTTGCCATGTACAAGAAGGGATTAATATTGGACACTAAGTTGTTGTCTTAGGCCCAGGATTACTGCCCATCATCTGCACAGAGAGTGGTGCCTCAGCACTGTACAGAGGCACCCCAGTGCAGGTCACAGTCGTGTTGGCTTTGGCAGAGACCTGTGATCCCTCCCACTTGCCTCTGTAGTTGGTTTCCTAAGCTTTGGTACAATGTTACGAGAAACGATTCCGAATGAAAAGGTTGCAAGCATGGCTGGTTTTTTATTTATGTGCTTTTTCAGGTGTTCTACAGGCTTTCTGAAGTCTGGACCACAGCAAAAGTATCTGCTCTAGGTGTAGGGAGGTGGGTGTTGGCTGCTTCTCCTCAGTGAATAATGACAGGAGGAGAGGAAATGGCCTGAAGCTGCAGCAGGGGAGGTTTAGATGAGATATTAGGAAGGATTTCTTTACTGAAAGAGGGATCAGGCACTGGCAGAGGCTGCCCAGGGAGGTGGTGGAGTCACCATCCCTGGAGGCAGTCAAAAACCATGTCAATGAGGCACTTCAGGACATGCTCCAGTGGGTAATACAGTGGGTGAAATGTTTTTTATTTGGGGGAAATGTTGACAGTTGGACATGATGATGTTGGAGGTTTTTTCCAACTGTGATAATTCTGTGATTTTGTACATGTGAATGAATGAGACTGCGCCAGCAATGTCTTTTAATTGTACGAAGGGACTGCTTTGTCATGCATTCCAATTCCTTTTTTTTTTTTTTTTTTTTTTTTTTTTTTTTTTTTTTTCCCTTAATGTGGTATTAAACCACCAGAAGACCGTTCTCTTCTCCTTATTCCATAACAGGTAAGTTTGAAATGTGAGTGGGGGAATGTATTAGAAAGTTGGGGATTTCTGTTAAACTCATGTTCTATGCCAGCTGTGGTATTTCTGGAAAGATATCCTTATATTTATGAACATGGGTTGAAAAAGTACCTAGATTGTGAAATTTCTTGAGTAAAGCAGGTAATGTAACAGTGTCTGGCCTTAATGTAACAGTGTCTGGCCCTATAAATATTTATTTGGATACATTTGCCTCCTTCAACATCTACTGTTTCACTACTACACCATGACTTTTTAGAAGGTGATGCATATATTATTGGATCATGAAGTAATTTTTGTGACCGAATACTGTTTTCTGACATAATAACTAATAATCTTGTGTTGTATTGATTTTTTTTTTTTCTTTTGTCATAGGAAGTGGATTTGGAGGAAAGACTTGTTGAATTGGATCTTAGAAGTGATTCAGACATTCCTGATGTTCCTCCACCAACAGACAGCACTCCAGAAATCCTCAAAAAGGCTTTGTCAGGCTTGTCTGCTAGGTATAGTAAAACAAACAGCTCTCAAAATCTACACCTGATAGCTAAAATTCTTACAGATTATGTTGCAGTTTGAATTCTTACAAATTATACTGAGGTTTTAAATTTCACATGGCACACACAAAAATTCAGTGATGAATTTTTACTTTGTCATTGCTTTGTTTGTTTTGTTTGTCCCTTCAATGTAATATTTTTTGCATATACCTGGATTGCCCGTTGCATGCATTTCTGTATAAACTGCTGCAATGTTTAGCTATAGTATACATAAACATTTGCCATTGCTCAATATAAATGTTACAATAAAATAGTCTAAAGAACATTTACTGGGTTTGGAGTCCAGAAAAAATATTTCTGAGGTTATAACAAACTGATTTCCTAAATCCAAGGTCAAGGGGGGTGGGGGGGGGGGAGGTAGAGAGGGAGAGGAGGGGACAGTATTTATGTATAAATGAAGAGGGAAGAAGTTTAAATTCTCTGGGTGAGCTTTGCTAGCTTTTTGTGACAGCGTTTCCACTTCTAAATAATTTTTCTTTACAGTTAAATACAACATAGCTCTTCTTTTTATACCTTTTAAGGCAATGTTTAATTTTTTCCTCCCATCTCTTTTCAAACTGAGGTTTCTGCCTTAAACCCCTTGTTCACAGGAGCATAAGGGCTGGCAAATACAGGGGCAAGTTGTGTGTGTTTGTGTAGAGATAATTATGGGGCCCTGAATGTTCATGCAGTATAATGAATAAAGTTCCTAGTAAAATTTTTTTATATACCACCTTTACAACACTTCCTCAGTCAAACCCTTTTGGAGGTGGCAATTCACATTACATTTTCTTCACTAATGCAATGGAAGGAGCATTTGAGTCTGTGATTGATCACATAAAAAAAACCCCACGTTCCAAGATGAATGTGTGTATCATCTATGCCTCTGCTCAATATACAAATCAAACAAGCAAAGTGTATGTCTTAGATGCAACTTGTCTTGCAAGAGCCAGAAGAAGGTATTTCAATCCAGACTATGATTAAAAACTTCCAAGTCCTTGCAAAAAAACCCAGTCTCCAGTAGATAGCTCCAACAGCAGTGTGAAACTACAGGTTGGTTTTGTTTTGGTTTTTTTTCTAACCTGTTGTCTGTTCCCATTGTGATGTCTGGGAGTTAGCTGTTCCCAGGTTTTTAAAATCATGCTTCTGAACTGCACCAGCTGTGAGCAGAATGCTGCTGCCATTGCACTTCATGTAGTGTCTAATTTCTATCACTTTCAGAGTTCTCTTACCCTGTTAAATGCTGTGGAAGCCTTAGGTCTCCAAATCAGACTTGTTCCAGAGGGTGTTTGCTCAAAGCCTGCAAATGAGAGGTGCCTTTGCTTTTTCACATACTTGAAATTCTTTATTGGAGTGTTTGCACAAAGGTGCACCTTTGGAGTGCAATTTAAATTTTGAGTGCAAAGTTAAATTAAATTCTTAGCTCTTTATGAATGATAGATTCAAAATTACTGGCTGTCCCACCAGACTTGCCATCATAATGTACAACATGAGTGAGCTGCACTGTAACTCTTAGAAATATTGTTCTTCTTTGTGTCTAGACTTTGCAGCGGGGAGTTAGGATACAATAAATTTGCCAGGTTGTTTCCTAGATTCTGGAGCTTGTTGTCTTACTTACTGAAGCTGTTTTTCCCTTGCTGTACTTGTCAACACCCCCTATATACTATGTGGTATTTTGATATTATCCTTAAGAGCAATTAAATTCTTCCAAAGGGGTTTTGCTCGCTATGAATGTATCACCAGGAGCAAGCTCCTACTCTGTAGCCCATGTCATAGAGAAGAATAAAGCATCTGTTGAGCTGTTGTTCTGATACTTAAAACAAATCCAATTAGTGGCTTTTACCTGCCATCAACCTTCTGATGAGTAACAGCCTTGAAAATGAAATTAATGTAGTTGAAGTTTCCATTGAAACTGGAGTATGATGCAAAAATTAACAGTGTCTTCTGAATCAGATCTGTCTCTAGATGCAGCAGTGAAACACAAGACTGATACAGAGCAAAACATTAGAATTTATTTAAGCTACAGTAGGGATTTTGTGTTTAGGATTAACTTGTGATTATTTGGTAGAGGCAAAATTCTTCAAGGGAAAAACACAGGCAAAAGAGAAGAAAAACTTACTGAAAAGTTATATGAGCAATAAAATAGTCTGTTGCAGAGTGGAGCATGTGATTAGGTTTTTTTCAGGTTTTTTTTTTTTTTACTGGGTTTTTGATATTACCTGATTTTGGCCTCTGGGAGCAGGAGGTTTGGGGTGCAAAATAACATTTTGATTACCCTAGAGGTTCAAAAAATCTCCAAATAAAATAGTGAAGACTTCCCAGTTGTCTGTTTTGTTGTTGTTTTAAACAAAGAACACATTTTTTCAAAGAAGGCAATCAACACCTTGAGTACTGTATTCAATTTTGAGCCTCTGATTACAAGGACATGAGGTTTTGGAGCATGTCCAGAGAAGAGCAACGAAGCTGGTGAAGGGTCTAGAGAGCAAGTGTTATGAGGAGCAGCTGAGGGCATTGGGGTTGTTCAGCCTGGAGAGAAGGAGGGTGAGAGGAGACCTTATAGATCTCTACAACGTCCTGAAAGGAGTTTGGAGTGAGGTGGGTGTTGCTCTCTTCTCCCAAGTAGCAAGAGATAGGACAAGAGGAAATTACTTCAAGTTGCATCAGGGAAGGCTTAGATTGGATATCAGGAAAAATTTCTTCACCAAAAGCATTATCAAGGAATAGGTTGCTCAGGGAAGAGGTTGAGTCACCATCCCTGGAGGTGTTTAAAGTGGTGCTTGAGGATATGGTTTAGTGGTGGACTTGGCAGTGTTAGGTTTACATTTGGACTTGATGTTCTTAAAGGTTTTTTAAACCTAAATAATTTTGTTATAACAGGAATTTTTATTCTACTTTCCTTAGGAAGCCACAAGCAGCTGAAAAAAAGTACAGCCAGTCTGACCCATCACCCCTCACTGCCACAGGCTTTCCTATCCTGGTTCCAGTGCTCACTAGAGCACAGGACTGCTTTCACTAGATAATCTAATACCTGGCAAAACAGCTAATTTGCCACTATGGAAAGCTGGCTATTGCCTGTTTTGTTTTGCTTTGTTTTTTGGTTGTTGGTTTGGGTTTTTTTGTTTTGGTTTTGTTTTGGTTTGGGGTTTTTTTGTCTGTTACTCCTTTAATAGTTGTATGCTTTCTAGCTGTCAGCCTTTCTTTCCCATATAAGCCCTCACATGGCTGGGCCCCCAGCAGTCTTGTAGGTTATGTGATGCTTTTTGAGGGTCCTTATGTGTTTTCACAGCAGCTTCAATATGGGCTTAATCCATTTAATTTCAAATGACATTTGGGGATGGGGAAGAGCATGGGGGAAGAAGAAAGATGTTTAACTTCAATTTCTTTTACTCTGTATCCTGGTTAGTTGATTCTGTGTTTCTTGCCATGTGTTGTGTTAAGCACAAAAAAGTCTGTAACTCCCACCATTGCTGATGCACTTTAATCTCTACTTAGTAAGGGAAGTGGTATTTATTTATAACTGCTTGCTTTTTATTCTCTTCTTTTTTTTTAAATAGATGGAAAAATTGGTGGATCCGTGGAATTCTCACTCTAGCTATGATTTCTGTGTTTTTTCTGATCATATACTTGGGATCATTTATGCTGATGCTTTTGGTAAGTTTGTTTAAATAAATTCTGACGTAATAGGTACCTCATCTCTTTGTTCATTGTAGTTAAGACAACTGGAAGCAAACTGCAAAGACAGTTCAGAGCAATTTGTCTCTTATTTGTGCAATTATAAATACTTCTGAAAAATACTGAACAAATTCACAGCTAGGCCTTGTGGATTAAGGACTTCTTATATAATGAAATTATTTTTTTAAAACAGGAATTAAAGTAACACAAGTTACTTGATTGTTGCCTTGAAGTTTACTAAACTAGTGACATCTGTTTCATTTGCCAGTTGTTATCTCCTACAGTTACTCAGTTATTTTTTTTGAGGTTTAGAGAAAAACTGCCCTCAGCCCCCCCCCCCCCCCAAAAAAAAAACCCACAAAACTGGAGAAACAAGAGTTTCATTTTTGAGGTTGAGTGAAGCAGGCAGCTCTGGTGTGTTGTCTGAGAGTTGGCACTGAAAGGCTTTCTTCAGGAATGCTCCATTAATGCTCTGCTTCTCTACTGAGGTGCTTTGTAGCCTTAAATTTATCTGTATAATGGAGTTATTTCCTTTCCAAGGTACAGAGATAAAGTACATTCTTAGGTCATGAAGTGAAATATTAATACACCCTGCATACCCAGTCAGCCTTTACTTCTTCCTGACATAATTTCTATTGATTAATGGTTTAACTATCTTTCCCAGTCATGGCAAGTAACAGGAAGGGAAATGGATTCTAAAATAGTGAAATGGGTCCTTCTGGTGCCCATTGTGTACAGCTGCTTTGATTTTTGACTTTTAAGTTTGTTTAACTGCTTTTACTTTTTTTTATGGCCTTCTGTGAAACACCTTTTGTATTCTCTTTATAGAATAATTTAGAAAAAGACCTTTAGCACAGAGGTAAACTGCACAACTATAAACCTAACAATCCACCACTAAACCATGTCCCAAACCTTGCTCCAGCCTTTTTCAGGTAGCTGTAGAGAGCTAAAAGGTCAATAAGGTCTCCCCTCAGCCTCCTTTTCTCCAGGATAAACAACCTCAGTTCCCTCAGCTGCTCCTCATAATATTGTTCTCCAGACCCTTCTCCAGCTTTGTTGCCTTTCTCTGGAACACACTCCAGCACCTCAATGTCTTTCATGTGGTTCTCGCAGAACTGAACACAGCACTCGAGGTGCAGCCTCACCAGAGCTGAGTACAGGGGCACCATCACTGCTCTTCTCCTGCTGGACACACCATTCCTGATACAGGCCAGGATGCTGATGGCCTTCTTGGCCACACTGTTAGGTCATATTCATCTAGGTGTCAACCAGCACCCCCAGGTCTTTTTCCTCTGGGCATCCTTCCAGCCACTCTTCCACAAGCCTGTAGTGTTGCCTGGGTTTGCTGTGACCCAAGTACAAGATGCAGCACTTGGCCCTGTTAAATCTCATACAAGTGGCCTTAGCCCATGGTTCCAGCCTGTCCAGATACTTCTGTAGAGCCTTCCTACACTCAGGCTGATCAACACTGCCACCCAACTTGGTGTCATCTGCAAACTTGCTGAGGGTACACTTGATCCCCTTATGCATATCTGTAATAAAGATATTAAAGAGAACTGGTCTTAACAGTGAGTCCTGGAGAATACAACTTGTGATCAGCTGCCAACTGGATTTAAGTCCATTTGCCACAACTCCTTGTACCCAGCCATCCAGCCATCTTTTTACCCAGGGAAGAGTACTCTTGTCCAGACCAGAAGCAGCCAGTTTCTCCAGGCGAATGCTGTGGGAAACAGTGTCAAAGGCTTTACTAGAGTCAAGGTAGACAACATCCACAGCATTTTGCTCATCTGCTAAGCAGGTCACCTTGTCATAGAAGGAGATCAGGTTTGTCAATCAGTAACTGCCTTTCTTAAACCCATGCTGACTGGCTGTTCACCTGGTTGTCTGGTGTGTTCTGCATGATGGCACTAAAGATGCAGTTCCCTGGATCTTCCCTCCAGTCCATTTTGTAGATAAGCATCACATTTGCCAACCTACACTCACCCAGGATCTCCCCAATTAGCCAGGACTGCTGATAAATAATTGAAAGGGGCTTGGTGAGCTCTTCTGCCAGCTCCCTCAGTACCCATTGGTGCATTCCATCAAATCCCATAGACCTTTGTGTCTACGTGGTGTACCAGGACACTAACCATTTCCCCTTGGGTTATGGGGCTTTGCTCTTGCTCACTCATCCCTGTCTTCCAGCTCAGAGGGCTGAGTACCTGAGCTTACTACTAAAGACTGAGGCAAAGAATGCATTAAGTACCTCATCCTTTTACTCATCCTTTGCCACTACATTTTCCCCCAATGCCTCCAATAAAGGAATGGTATTTTTCTTAGCCCTTCTTTTGTTATGAATGTTGTTATAGAAACATTTTTATTGTTTCTTACAGCAGTATCCAGATTAAGTTCTAGTTGGGTTTTGGTGCTTCTTATTTTCTCCCTGCATAACCTCATGGAATTCTTGTAGATTTCCAGAGTTGTCTGCCCTTCTTCCAATGGTCATAAGGTCCCTTTTTGTCCCTATATTATCTTGAGAGATTGGAATACTATTTCACCAGTTTTATGATCTGCATTACAGCCTCTATATAGGGATTAGTCTGGTATGTATTTCCTGTTTTCAGGTGAATGACATATAAACTAATAATTTTTTTTTTCATTAATGGAGGATTTTCTTTTCTGTGTGTGAAAAAACAACAAAAAAAGTCCCTTCAAAGTGTAGGTCATTGTAGAGATTTTTTTAAAAATTTTTTCAGTCCTTCCTTTAGTGTTTATTCCATTTGATAATAATGATAACAAACAGAAAAGAACTAATCCATTTGCAGTGTGAGTCAATGTATTCATGGTATACTCTGAGATTCCATTCATGGGCAAAGCTATCCAGAGATGAACCAAAAAGTAATTAGTTAGTATAGAATTGGAGTAGAGTCCTTCCTCTATGGTACCATAAGGGAAAAACTCGTTCTTCTAATATAATTAACTGTTCACAAAGTTGGCATTTGAGACTATGGAAATAGAGGAGGACAGGGGAAAAAACCCAGTTTTGTTCATTATTTCATTTCACTGTAATCAAGTAGCTTACATTTTAAATAAGAACTGTTGTGCTAAACCCAAATCTTATTACTGAGACTGAAAATGCCCAGACACTTGTAGGAAAGGTAATCCAGTGACGTTCAGAGGACAAGCCCTGAGACTGCTCTGAAAAGCTGGGATGCATGTTTTGTGTTTGCCTACTGCTAAGGTAACAGGCAGAAGCTTTTTTTCTCCTCGGGGTAACCAACACAAGCTTTGGCTCCCAGTGTCCTTTTCTAGTGCAAGGTGCAATCCTTTGTTGTTGCTCTTGGATATAGCATTTAGGTTTTATCACATAGGCTAAACAGAAGAAAGAGCATGAGACAGAGGAGATTTGAATTTAACTAACTGAGGTGGTATGAGACTGTTTTGTACTTGCACAGGTTAAGCAAGATGAAAATGCAGGTGGTAAGAGAATATTGCAAAATCTGGCATGCAGGCGTGGGAGTCATTGTGGATAGGTTCTTATTCCTGCCTCTGCATGGCATTACTGGTGACCTTTGTTGGGCAATACTTCATGTCTGGACAGGGCAATCTGCTTGGTGACCGTGGATTAGACAAAACTATTAAAGTCCTTAGGAGCCCAGAGACTTACAGGACATACTACTAGACTTGCACAGGCAAGCACTGAAGTAGATCAACAAAACAAAAGGAAGGCTGTGGAGGGTTTGACATTCAGGGCTGGGTGAGATAATCTTTCCTTCTAATCACCAATACTGATTGCCTTTCATGAGACACTTGCTAGTGGAAGAATGTGTGTGGCCAAGTTGTGTTGCTATTTGTTATCCTAGAAAATGTTTCTGAAACTAAATATAAAGCTAAAATTTAGCTGAAAGAAACAGAAGAAAGAGCCTTCTTTCAAGGAAGTTCTTTTGACCTGCTGCTGCCAAACTATTATAATGAAGAGAAGTCAGGATCTTTCCCTTGTTTCACGAGCATATTCTTGTAGGTATCCCACTGCTTTTTTTCTCTGCATGCCTAGTGGTTTTGAGGTTTGGGAGGGGGGTGTTAAATGGAGCTTTAGTTTTCCTTGTACTTGCTTTGAAGTTCTCTGTTTTCTGTGTGCAGTTTGAATTCAGAATAATTTCTCCCCTTAATGCAGGTTGCAGTGTTATTTACTGCCTTTAAGAAACAAATGCAGCATATTTACATAGTTTTTTATTTCTCTTATTTTAGGTCTTAAGCATCCAAGTGAAGTGTTACCATGAAATCATTACTATAGGTTACAGAGTCTACCACTCATATGATTTACCATGGTTTAGATCCCTCAGCTGGTGAGTAGCAAGCAAGAACATCAATAAGTAGGACATGAAACTTGAAAATCTTCATGTTCTTCATACACTGACATCTGTCTCTAATACAGAATTCTGTAGTTGTAATCCACTTGTGAGCTTGCACAAGTTGCTTGTGCCTTTTACTTCTTCAGTTGTTTTGCTTTTTATAAATATGTCTATTAAGTACACATAAACATATGAATGCATATGTGCTTTAAGTCAGAATCGAGCACATGTAAGCTAGGAGCAACTTTACTGTTTGCTGTGGTGGATTCCCACTGTCAGCTCTCCTGTTAATGCTGATTGGTTCCCCTCTAGTCACTCTTGGATTATCCAGGCGACTGATCTGTTGTCTTTTTTTATTCCATGGCTTCTGGATTTACAGCTATAGCAGTCTTGTACATGAATTATTTGGCAGTGTTGCCAAAATTTTCACAAGGAGGAAATGTTGACTCTACCACTTAGCCTGCTTTGGAAGTTGACCACTTTCACCTGTGGAGCTCAAAATCAACTCCTCTGCATTGCCACACTAGTTAACATCAAAGCTGCTTTAAGTCCAGCATTGTGCCACTGAGATAAATATCAACATAATGATGATGAGAGAATCCTGTTAGTAATTGGAACATCAGCTGTTTGGCTTACTGCAAAGTGAGCATTAACATCTACTGTGGGAAGAGAATGAGTACTGGCAGCTCTGGGACTATCTGCAGGTCACAAATTTTTATCTTCTGTGGCTCCGTATGGTAATAAGCCAAAGAGTATGTTGCCTAGAGTGGTGCACCTCTTAGTGGTTTTGGATTTGCTATTTAATGGTTTTTATTGAGTATTTCCTTGACATTTGAGGGTAACAAAGAGTAACCTGGCTTGTGTGAAAACCTTTGACAGAACTTCTTGTGTACTGACTGTTCTGACTGAAAGGAATTTCTTTGAAGATCCTTCAGAAAGAGATGGCTGAAGGTGACATTTCACCTCTGTTGAACCTTGGGTGTGGTCATACACCCACAAAATTATTTTAATGAGTTTGTAGTAATAGCTGCATTTGCTACTTATTTAATAGCTTTAACCCTATAAAATTATTGTGCAGTCAAGAAAGCTAAAAGGCAAAGTGCATGGTGAAGTGGAGCAGGGAATGCATCAGTAACCCTTTCAGATGAGTATTTTCAGGCCATGTGGCAAAAGTATAATTACAGTCAGGTCCTCAAGCTCCATGTCAGGTTTGCTGTCCTATAACCTCAGAGGATGTGTGGTGCAAGTACCTTTTTAAGGCAGAAATCACAAACTACTCCTACTTGGACACAGGAATATGCCAAATTGCTGGGTCAATATCAACAATAGGAGGTACTCATACTGTACTTTTTAAACATCTGAATAGGACATGCATAGTGGAGTGGAGTATTCAGTACCATAGTTAAGGATGATAAATTTTCCACCTGTACCCTGCAAAATGTATTTGTTTTTCTAGTGTGGTTGCTTTAGAAGGAAATAACAAAAATTGGCTTGTCTAAGGAGACAGTGACCCAGAGCTATAAGAGGGAATTTATACTTTAATTTTATTTTCATCACATCTTTTCTACCCTTTTGGTTTTCCTTTTGTGTGTTGTGTTTATTGCGTTTTTAAGAATGATGCTTAACATAAATCTTGAATTAACTGTTAGGTGCTGTGTATTGTAGGTACTTCTTGCTGTGTGTGAACTACTTCTTTTATGGGGAGACTGTAGCTGATTACTTTGCTACATTTGTTCAGAGAAGGGAACAGCTTCAATTCCTAATTCGTTACCACAGGTTTATATCTTTTGCACTCTATTTAACAGGTAAGTGGAGGAAATAGCAAAATGAAAGAATTTTGTGCTGCCTTTGGTTTTGGGCTTGGGGGTTTTTCTGTTTTTTAATTGCTTTATGTACTTTCAGTTTCTTTTTCCCCTTTATGTTTGAAGAAATTAGGTGCTTGCAGTTACATTTTTCTTGTCAAAAGATGAATGCAAATTTTGTGTTCACTGAGAAGCAGCAGCCTAAACAAGTAGATGAGCTTGAGAGAGGTGAGCTGGTAGCTCTGAAGGGAAGTTAGCATGAATTAATTTTGATCTCTGTAGAAATGGGGTTCATTACCTGAGTACATCAATGCTGTTTTGGCAGTCTGTGGAGGTTACTTGTATGTGTAATCATTGTGCTGGGTTGATGCTTTATTGTGCAAGTGTTGTGCTAGGTCCACAGCAGTAAGATTGACCAATGTATTTTAAGATGATTATTCAAAATGCCCAAGGCTTTATTTTGTGTTCAAGATGTTCAGATGCTCGCCTCATTTTTCCTCCCACTTTTGAAAAGCCACTTCTCTAGGAAGAAAAGATAGAAGCAGTCAGTCTTGTGGCATATTGCTTTGTGAACATGTAAATATAGTCCACAGTGTTTTCAGCAGTGCAGTTAAAATGACTTTAGCTTCAGATTGGCTGAAAGAGCAGGGGAGTGCTATGCTACAAATATTTGTAAAATATATTAAGAAACCTGATCTTCATGATGAACTGTTAGTCTGTTTGATGCTCATTTTTTGTTTAGAACAAGAAAAAGAAGACTACTCTGTGCTTAGATCACAAAACTTGAAATCAGCTGTGCAAGACTGGACCTTTTTCAGCTGCCTTTCTCTTGAGGAAGCTACCTTACCCTCTGAGTGCTGCAGGGTGCTGAGGGGAGACATCAGAGAAGCCAGTCAGGAGTCACATCAGGAGGCAGAGCATAGCAGAGCCCCTTGGTGGCTGTTGCATTGGGATTGTGTGCTCATGAGGGGCTGTCTCTAGGGTCTTCTGAAGGAGTCTGACTCCACTGGTGCAGGAGGTTGCCCTAGGAGTGGGGGGAGAAGAGGTCTCACCCAGAATGTTGATTTCAGTCAGCTAAATTCTCCAGTGCCTGCACTTCAGGCTTGCATTGTGTGCAGCCCTATGGCTGGCTGGGGGAAAGGGGCAAGCTGGTCTTTTCCCTTCTGTTATTTCTCTTAATTATTCAAAATCAGCTTGCTGGTTTTTGAGTGGTGTTTAATGGTGATGGTCTCCTCCCCTAAAAATTGATGTCTACAATGGGATCTTGTAATTATTGAAATGGTTGCTTTTTACTGCTGTTTACTAAATCATATTCTCTAATGAGAATAATTCTTCATGTACACTGAACTGAATACAAGCAAATGCTCCTAGCAGCAGAGGGACTGAAAGTTGCTTCAAGGGAAGCGAGTTACTGGTATATCACAGCTATATCACATAATTAAATCTAAGATGATACAAACTACACTTGCTTTGTTTTGCAGGCTTCTGCATGTTTGTTTTGAGTTTAGTGAAGAAGCATTATCGTCTGCAGTTTTACATGGTGTGTATTACCCACTGGGCTGTGGTCACTCATGTTATGAATGTCCCTAGAAACAGTCATGTTCCTGTAGTTGCAAAACAGCTTGGAAGGGCAATGTGGAAAATATGTTTGAACTGACAGGAACAGGAAGTCAGCTGGAGTTGGGCTGTTCAGTATCTGGTCACCTTGCAACTTATTCTTATGATGTCATGGGACGTGGCCTTTCAGGCAATGCAGCCTTTCACTGGGGAGCCCTTGTGCATATACACTGTGGTATGTTAAGCTTAGTGATAAGCTGATACAAGACATTCCTTGAGAAAGGGATATGCATCTACCTCCCAGGTCTGAAGCCAAACAATTTAGCTCAGGTGGGAAGTGGTTCTTGTGACTCAAGTGTTAAGTTCTAGAGGCCCCACTGAAGCAGTATGAAAGGAATAAATCTTAACCCCTATGTGGAAGATTTATTCTGTGACACTTAACATCAGTTCTGGTCTCCTGCTCAACTGAGCCTCCGTTGATCATTGATCTTTTAAAAGAAACCAGTTTTCTCATCTCTCATATTTGCCCACCTAATAAATAACATCGGAGATAACCAAAAGCTTTTCCTTTTATGTATCCTGTAGATACATGCTGAAAACAGCGCAGGTGAAAACAAGGCAAAAAAAAACCATTCCCACAAAACCCCACCCAAACCAAGAACAAACCCCCCAAGAACAAAACCCTTACTCACACACCACACACCCTCCTTCTATGCTGAAGTGAGAAGCAACACTAAAACTGTAATGTACAGCTTCTGTCATTAAAGAAATCAAGCAGTCAGGGCATTGTGCATCCTTAAATATTTCCTTAAGCTCTGAGCATGCAGGTGCTACAGTTAACCCCTCTGTTTCTACAGTGCTTTAGATAGCACTTTATCACTGAGGAGTCCTAATTCTGTCCTTGGACTTAGCTGAGCCCTGTATGAGCATAGCAAAAAATTGTTTTTCTCAAAAAAATATACCCTGTTTGCGGGAGAACTTGCCTGGCAGGGAGATGCAGCTTTTCTAGGAGAGATGTTCTTTATAGTCTAATCTGCAAAAAAAGTCTGCATCTTCAGATTGGCACAAGGTAAATATAAATCAATAATACATTATGATAAATTATAATTTTTCCATTATTTTTTCCTTTTTGCCCTTTCCTAGACAGAAGGCAGAAAAAAATATGGGATTGGTCATATGACTCGGTGCCTGCCCAGAAAAACATTAAGGACTGACTGCTTAAGAATTGCAATATTACAGAGGAAAGCTGGTTGTTTGGGGTTCTTTTGTTCCCTGTGTGGCAATACACTGTTTGGACAGGCAGGGAGACCAGCCACTTGGTCTTAGATGGTTTTCCAGAATCACTGTACAAATGCTAAAAATTTTGCTGCAGGTATTTTTTAATTAACCAACAGGTAATATTTTCAGAAACCTCCAGTCAGTTCTTTCACCCCTTTCAGCCTTCTTGAATTGTCTTAACTAGAAGTAGATGCTGGCTGCCATAGGAAAATGTGATAAGAGAGTTAAAGGACTAGACATTCTGATTGTTAAGTCACCCAGACACTTAGAGCACTTAAATTTGGTGTTTCATGGAAAAACTAACATGATTTAAAAGGTTTTGGAAAAATAAAGTCTATTGTAGAATCTTTACTGGTAAATTATTTGGAAACAACTTTATTTTACACTGGGGCTACAGCATAAACACCAAGTATGTGCAGTAACATTAGGGAAAAGAACTGTTTAAATGACCATGTGCATAAAAATTAACAATTTGTTTTCTCTAATCCTGAGAATTTTAATGTTTCATAAGAGGACTGGTATTCTGTTATGAGAGATATCCATATCTGTGTAACACGACTCTTTTGTGAGTTGTTCATTGCCATTTTATTGTAACAGTTCTAACATGTCTTACGTATATACAGAATATCACATTGCTTACATTTCTTTGCTGCTTTCATGCTGAAGGTGCATGTCTTATTAAAGCAGATGTTAAACTGGGCATTAAAAAATTCTGGGTGGAGGTAAGTGCTGGGGAGCCCAGTTACAGTTTCAGTACTTGCTTCAGAAAGCCAGCTAACGTGTGATAATCTGTATGCACACATCTCTCACATTACCACATTAGATTTGGTCTTTCCTATGAGCTCCTAAGTAGCTCCTCTAGCTGACATGCCAGTATTTATCAAGGTGTATGGGTTGGTGTTCTCACTAACTGTTGTGTTGTTGCATTGTTAACAGTTCGCATGGACTCATGTCACTTTGCTGATCACTGTAACTCAATCTCATCTTGTCATCCAAAATCTCTTTGAAGGCATGATCTGGTAAGGGAATAGTAATACATTGATTTGTAACTCTTGCATTGAAAGGTTGGTTCTTTTACATAGATCTGGTTAGGGAATGATTGTGGATATTGTTGGGTCATCTTAATGCCCCATTTCCAGTAATATAGTAAATTTTGATGATGCAGTTAAACTTGATTACTTAAAAAATCACTTCTCAAAGAGAGGATGTGTTTTCCCACCCCCCACTTCTTTAGGGCCAAGGGTAACTGCCCAGTTGAGAAAGAAGGAAGAAGCACGTGGAAGATGATTTGTGTTCTTCCAAGGACATAATACTACTCGTTCTTGTGTATCTTTTCCTGATATATGTTCAACCAGGGAGATTATTGCAGAAAAGTTGTGCTCATAGTTAGAAAGCAAACTCAAAGCCTTTGGAAAATTTTGTGTAAACAAATTCTCTTCATAGTGATCATGTTCACATGCCAAAAATTGAACTTAGATGCCTTGCTAGCCTCCTATTTTTTTATTTCAGTTGATGCTAGGCAATTTGAGATGTCACCAAAACAGAATTTTAGCTTATTAATACGTACCTGTCTTGAGAAGGAAAAAAAAAGAGGTTAACAGACTTGAGTGACCAGTTCAGATGCTGTCTGCATGTGAAAAACAGTGAGCAAAGGCTGCTCCAAAACAGCAAGAAAGCAAAAAGAAATTTAAAAAAAATATTTAGGCATCATTAAATTTTACAAGGACTTTGCTTGCTTTGATGTTACCAATAACATTAACATGTTTATATATGTTGATTTCTTCTTAACTGTGGTACCAGTCTCAAAGCCTGATAGGCAAAAGCCAGCCTGTTCACCTTTTAAGCTCATGCACCAAAATAATACTTTAACTTGAACTAACATGGATCTGCAATGATCTTGATTAGCTGAAGACTAAAACCAGTGTAGCTAAATATACTGCTCATGGGGGAATTAGGTGAACACATTATGAAACATAATTCCTTCTGAATACAACAGAAGAAATCCCAGAAGAAAAGAAATGATGATGTTACAGTTTCTGGAGTGTGTTTGGGTCTGGGCAGCTTTTCTTTTTCTCTATGAAACTTTTAATGTCTTTCTCTAGGTTTCTGGTTCCAATTTCAAGTGTCATCTGTAATGATATTACTGCTTACATTTTTGGATTCTTCTTTGGCAGAACTCCATTAATTAAGGTATGTACTGATGCACTTCCTCACTAACAAGCTTTTACATTTTATAGCATTTTTGACACTTGTTCAAGAAAGTGTTAATGGAAAAATACTTTCAGCTGTACTGCATGATATATGTCTTTGCTAAAAGAACAAATTGACTATCCTGATTCTGAAGGCTTAAGAGTGGACACTGGGATCAATGTGAATGTGCACATTTCCAAGTCTTCTGCTTGAAGGAGCTGAGCTGTTGAATCAGGGTCAGCCTTAGCCAGGGGCAGGCAGCAACTTCCAGACAACATCAGCAGATGGGAAGGGAGTTCTCCATTCTCCCCAGTTGCCCAGTGGCACCAGCCAAACTGTGGGGCTCTTCCTACTTGCCTGGGACAGGTCCTAGCTGTAATTTATTTATGTTCAGTGGCTGCAGCTGCTGACATTCAGTATTTCACACATACTTTTTTTTTTTTTTCAAAGATACCAAGTAGGATCTTAATCTTCACAAATAAGGTCCAGAAATAGAGTAAAAAGGGTTCAGTAATGCAACTGATGAGGCTAATGCTCTCTCTTTTGTGCCTAGCTGTCTCCCAAGAAGACCTGGGAAGGATTCATTGGAGGCTTCTTTTCCACAGTTGTATTTGGATTTGTTGTAAGTAACCACAGGACTTTCCTTGTATATGTTCAGTCTTCAGCTTCCTGGTTTTGCTAGAGATAAAACTACTGATAAATTTAGTCATCTCAAACTGCTGAAAGCCTAGAACTTAGGGAGTGTTGTTTGGTTTTGGCTACAGAGTTCTGCCAATATTTATCTAGCTGTAAAGATGAGGCAAGGCTTTCACCTTTCCTGAATAGGTTCTACAACAAATTTTGACATTACTGTTACTATATCTGGAATTGTTTTATCTATCCCTGTTTTGAAATTCAAGTTTATTGACAACATTATTTAGGTTTTGTAAAGTAGTACTTTTGTATCACACACTTTATAATGTCATCTCTCCTGAGAAGTAGTTTACACTGGTGATATGCATAGAAGAGCATGAAGTAAGTGTTCTGATGAGTAATTTACCACCCAGATCAGCAGAACTTGTCACTGTCAGACTTTGCAGAAGCAATAGTTCAAGCTTCAATGGAGAACTGAACTGCAGAGAGATTATGAGTGGCTAACTTTTGGGATTTTAGAATGCAGAAATGTCCACTAGAAATTAATCAGAGAGACATGCAGTTTGGGAAATTATCACTAAGCACATTGAATGTTCACATTTGTCTGCCTTGTTGAAGCATTCTCCAACTTAAACAGGCTGGTTTTACTCCTTTCTGTATCTACTTGTTGATTTTCATTATCCTCAGCTTGCGATGAAAAAGCCATCAGGATGATTCTTGATGGTAACAATAAATGCCTAATTCAGAGGTCCTTGCTTTCCTTTTCAGTTTTCCTATTTTTTGGCTCAACATCAGTACTTCGTCTGCCCTGTGGAATATAACAGTGAAACCAACAGGTTTGTGACCGAGTGTGAACCTTCAGAGCTCTTCCAGATGAAGAAGTACTCTGTGCCACCATTGCTTCAGGCTTTGTTGGGATGGGTAAGAAAAAAAGGCTCCAGTTAAAGTATTGAAATCATACTTCCCAGCTTGAGTGGTTTTCCAAGCCAAGCTTTTTAGAGAAAGGTATCTAAATACTGGTGGTAAGTCTTGAAGAGTATGAACTGAACTGATACCATGAGCCTCTCTGTTGCTGAGATGAGGGAGGTTGCCACCCAAAGCAGAACTGAAATGGAGTCACACAAGGAAAGCTGCCTGTGTTCCTGTGGCCTGTGTTCACTTTGTGCTGCAGGTGTAACACTGCAGGAGAGAGAAGTTGAAGTGGTTACAAGAATAAAGCACAAATTTGAAAGTGTAGCAACCAAACCTAAGACTAAAAAATAATTCATGGCTACGGTTGGTACTTAGAAAAGCAAGATTACATCGAGAAAGCACCAATATTTGTATAGCAAATGAACATACTGTTGCTTCAGGGACTGTGAGTTTTATCGAAAATTTAATAGAGTTTTCTGCACAGAAGTATCATGTGGACTGAGTGGAAAGAAATCTTACTGTCTCCAGCTATATTGTGTATTCTGGCAAAGGGCATGGAGGTGGGAAAGCCAGTCTCATAGAGAGCTATGAGTTAATCCTAAAAAGAAATAGTAGCTCCACATGCACTTCTGGAGTACTTGTGCCCAGGCTCTGATGAGCCTTTAGAGAAGAGAATGAATTTTAGCAGTCTTTATAGAAAGTCAGATTGAACCAACTCGATTGGGCTTGGGTTGTTTTGTTTCGTTTTCCCTTTGTTACTCAATTCCTGATGATCTGTCCCAGAAATAGGACCCAATGTTATGTTTAGAAGACATTTTGCTTGGTGTCAAAAGATGCTGAGCTCTGTGTTCTTCTAACAAAACTGACTTAATTTCAACTCTGTCATGATTTAACACTGGCCCGGCAATTAAACTGAATAACAGATGCTCCCTATTAATCCCCCTCCCCTCCCTGATAAAGAAAGGAGACAGAATAAGGAGAGAGAGAGAGACTTATGGGTTGGAAACTAAACTACACAGCTTTAATGAAACAGTAATGATAAAAAGGAAAAAGCAGGGCAAACTCAAACTTTTCTATTCGACCATCTGAATGACCTAAAAGAAATGTGACTTAAGATAATGGCACAAAGTAGTGAAGAAGTTAATTGGTGTTGTCCAGCTGTGATGGAAATTAGAGACAGGAGGAACAGGATTTTACAGCTACAGATGGTGCCAGGTGAGGTGTGCTCTGCTTTCAGCAATGAGGCAAGCATAATGATCCCTCAAAGCTTGTATGGAGCTTGTATGATTGATTGACTTGAAAGTACTCAAAGTGAAGTTACAACCCAAACCAAAAAAACCCCAACAAGCCCAAAACATACCAACCAACAAAAAACCCACCTTTTTGTAATCTGTATCAGGAAGAAAAACAGGTCTCTTGTTGTCAGTTGAGTCTCTGTCCTGGTTTGGGCCAGGATAAAAGTAATTTTATGTCTTGTAATTTTGCTTTCAGCTAAGTCCCTTTGTAAGTAGCTGCACTTGCTGAAATTAACAGCAAGTTTCTCAGACAGTGTCTGCTTCTGGGACTGATAGCACTCGATGTTTATAGTTACAGCCAGAGACTGGTCTGCAGAACCAAGGCCACTGCTTAGTTCTGAGGAAGGAGAAAAGGAGTAAAAAGGTCACACCTGCAGCCCTCCTATATGGATGAGCGGACAAAATAAACGACCAAGATTGACCAGAGTGTTCCATCCCACACACATCATACTCAGTGTAAATTTGAAGGATCATGAGGGTCAAACCCTTTCCTGCTTCCCCTTCTTCCTCTGTCCCTGTTTGCTTCAGCATCCTGGGAGGATTCCATCCATTCCTCTGCCTATGGTCCTGATCTGTGCCAGCCCATATCTGTGTGTTCCTGCCTCCAGCTCCTGACTGCTGCTCACTCCAGGAGTCCAGCCTGGACTTTCCCAGGGCTGCCCTGCAGCCTCGGTGGTGACGTGAGAGTTACTGGGGGGAAGGGGTGAGGAATGTGGTATCAATTTTCCTGTATATTTGTATATACTTAGTAATTTTCCCTATTTATCATTATTGTTTCATTAAAGCTGTGTAGTTTAGTTTCCAATCCATAAGTCTCTCTCTCCCTTATTCTCTCTTCTTTCTTTATGAGGGAGGGGGATTAATAAGGAGTATCTGTTATTTGGTTTAATTGCTGTGCCAGTGTTAAACCATGACAGTCTCTCTTACCTGTAAGAAATTGAATAGATCAAACTAAATTTCAAGTGAGTGAGCAGGCTGAGGGGAATAATACCTGTTTAAATACAACCCCAAAAGTTGTAATAGAGGTAAACCTCTCTCCCATTATTACTGTATGTAAACAAATACGGCAGTGATGGACTAGTGCATAATTCATATCTGCCTTGTTGAGAGCACTTGAAAGAAGGCACAGTGAACTGTGTGAAGGTGACAGATTTGTAAAGATTGCACTTAAAAGAGCAATACTAGGAATTTGTGGAAAGGACCTTTGTTTATAGGAAATGGAGCTGGAAAAGCAGAGGCAGGAAATAAAAGAGAGTCCCATCCCATGTTATGGAATTAGTACTTATATTCATTAAGAGACTGGCTGAAAGCCCCATCTTTTGTGAAAGTTAACTGCTCTAGCAACCCCAAACAGGTGACCCTTCTCACATGACCAGACCTTTCAGTAGCTTTCTACAATGTGGTTACTTTTTCTTTCTTTTCAGTATTACTTTGTGGCAGGAGAGCTGGAGCTTTGTGGAAATTTGCTTTGGAACAGCCCCATTTTTAAACATTTAAGTTTAAAATGCCTACAGTGGAGCATAGTGAAACACAGTGTTAATTATTTTTCTTGTAGGAAACGGTGAATATGTACCCCTTTCAGATGCACAGCATTGCACTGTCAACATTTGCCTCATTAATTGGGCCCTTTGGAGGATTCTTTGCCAGTGGATTTAAAAGAGCTTTCAAAATCAAGGTGTGTAATGACTCCTGTAAGCCTCCTTTTTTTTTGTTTGCACTTTCAATTACAAAAATTGGTGGGTTGGGTTTGTTTGGGATGGGCTTTTTTTATCGCTCATTGTATTACCTGGTGTTTCTACTCAGGTGGGGTGCTGTTTGAGCTGGTTTTTTAGCATCAGCACTTTGTTTTGTCAGCTTATGTGTTGTTACTTGCGTGTTATTACACGAGACTTTAGTACTAGGGATAATTTGGTTTCAAATTTTGATTGATAATTTGTCTTCCAAGTTGTGTTAAAGAAGTGGTTTAGGCTAGCAGGATGTGAGGTGTTACACTTGACATGAAAGGCAATCTGTTGATGTCCCAGGAGCACTGACAGTCATTTGCCCTTTGGATCGTGGCTGGCTCTGTTTTACCAATAGCATTTTTGTCCTAGCAGATGGTGTCAGGCTCACCAAAGCATGAGATGTTTGGCTGCCTTTGCCAATACTGTGCTGCCTTGTAACAAGAGTGTGTATTGGCAAAGGATGTGACCTGCTAACCTCTGTTTATTGCAAGGTGTGCGCTGTCGCTTGTGGCAGTCTTGTCCCTGGCTGGTATTAAGTGGCAGCAGGAGTGTGGGAAGAGGGCAGCCCCAAATTTTCTCCCGACCTTCTTTATGTCTTGGTAGGACTGCTGTAATTATTATCCTGTTGCTTGTTGTTGTTCTTGTTGTTGTTCCCTATGTCCACCAGTCTGGCATGTGCTTTGCACAGGAGCGTATCAACCTCTCTGTTTATGCTGAACTCCCACACATGTCCCTGTACTTACCCCTCTTTCCTGCGCCGGTCTGAGCAGCTTGGCTGGCACTTTGCTAGTTCTGCAGCCTTGTGTGCTGTCCTACCTGTCCCTCCAGGTTGCACTTTTTGTGTGGAGAAGGACACTTGAGGGGGAAAAAATGCTTCTGAAAAACAGTGCTTATTCTTGAAGCAGAACATTAGAAATGAGTTGTTGGTGGGCTTTTTTTAATACTTTTGGGCCCTGCAGGGTGGCAACCACCAGACTGCCTGTCAGACAGGAGTATTGTGGAACTGTTAGTGAAGGCAGCACATAGGTTAAACTGGACACTCCATGCCTGTCCAGCACTGGAGTGGCATTAGCACGCAGCTGGTTTAACTCGCTGGCAGTAGTTACCCCACCTGACTAAGGTCACGATTTTCACCCACTGTGTACACAAGTGGATGACAAAAAGGATGTACGAGGGTAATTTGTCTGATAAAGCTGTTCTACAGACAAGACTGGGTAACACAAAGGTAGTGTATTTATTAAGCTTAGCTTGCATCAGAATTTTTTTTTTAAGTAGTGATAATTTTTTCACTACAGGGATTTTTGATTTTGTTAAATATATTTATGTTGTATGAACACATGATTTTTAGCTATGGCTACCAATAGCCCACTGAAGTAAGCAGCTGGTAGGATGACTTGCAAAGTTAGTGTTAGTAGAAAGAATCCTGGGGTTATTGCTTCTCTTGTAGCAAATGTGTGTTTCCTGGTAACAAGTGCTTCAGCAGCAGCTGCCAGTAGAGAGAGATAAAGCAATAGAAGTATTAAGGAGGAGAAGTAGATTCTGCAGAAGAAAGAAATTACATCCCTTAGCATCAGAGGCTTGCTGCAAAATGAAGTAGACAGAGGCATGCAAGTGTAATCAGTACTGGCAAACCCATCCCTGACCTATTGCTGTCCTCTTGTGTGATACTGCCAACCAGTTGTTTCATCTCTTCTTTTTCTTCTCACTCCCTGACTCACCTTTGCAACTAAAAACTCCTTTAGCAAAGGAGGCTCTTGCTAACTTCTGGCTCAGTGCAGTGAAACCATAGCTTATCTGCAGCCTTCCTGTGCTGCTGTCAAGTGAGACATCATGTGTGTGTTTCAGCAGGATCACTGACCACGAGTTTTTTTTGTTTCCCCTCCTCATCCTCCACAACCAAAAGGATTTTGCAGACACAATCCCTGGCCATGGTGGGATAATGGATCGCTTTGATTGTCAGTACCTGATGGCCACTTTTGTTCATGTCTATATCACCAGTTTCATAAGGTATGGGCTTTTTACAGTATCAACTACTTAAGTTTACATAGGAACTGTACCATTGCTACTCCATACAAAGTATGTTCTGCACTGTCAGTGTAGCAGAGATTGCAGGTTTCTGAATCTGATTTATGCAATGTTTTCAAATACAGAAATTAAGAAATTAAGAAAACGTGTCACTGCCTAGGATTTGTGTCAGATTCAAGCTATGCCTTAGTGTATCTGTGACTGCTGTTAAAGTAACATGTTCCCTAAGCACCAGAAAGTTTTGTGTAGCAGCCTCTTGGGAGTCTTACTAGAATTTACTGATTACAGAGAAGTATGAGGATGGCATTTTGAGGAGAAGGTTTGCTGTGGCATCTGTTTTCCCTGACTAGTGCCTGAAGAGCCTTTGGGTTGTTAGACTGTGAGTTCTTTCTGAAAGTTTCAGTATTTCTCAAGTCACTTGAGTTGGAATATTCTATTTGAGATTAAAACACTATAGTTAAATAGAAGAGACAGCTTCTTAAAAATACTGCACATCTTCCTTGAGCCACACCAGCTTCCAAGGAGGAGTCATGGAAATGACAATTCTCTTGCAATCAGTCATTTTAGTTCCTGGGGCAGGGAGCTATCAAGAGGTGTCCAAACTGATACATGTCCTGAATCCTATAAATGCATCTGCCTAAATAATTGTTAGATACCTAATCAGCAACAGATTCTTTGCCTCGTATTCAGTCCATCTTAACAGTGGACTGTAAGTAAATTACTACCAAAAACCAAGGATTTTGTTGAAGAAAGTTTGGTTTTATTTGTGGTTTTCTTTACTGACTTTGCCAACTTGCCCTTTAATTCAATAGTACACAGCTTATAAGGCAACAGATAGTGAACTAAAAAGATCTGTTGATGCAAATTGTTGATTACAGTGATTAAGGATGAATTTGTGACCCTTATTTGTCATAAGCTTTCTTAATATCCCCTTTTGACAGCAAATACAAGAAATGCTTTTTGGTTTGTGTTTGGATTGAGCTGAGGTGTATGCTGTGCCTGTAATGTTCAGTCAGGCACCCTGAGGAGACACAAAGAAATCCATAACTTGGTGTCTACAAAAAAGGGAAGGCATTGTTTGTGCAGCAAGAGGAAAACAGAAAGCTGTCAAAGTTTTTTCCAGAGCTACTGCTCACAAAAAAAATTTTCTGCTTTTATTGACAGGGGTCCAAATCCCAGCAAATTACTGAAACAGCTGTTGATACTTCAGCCTGAGCAACAACTGAGTGTGTATAAAACCCTGAAATCTCACCTTGTCGAAAAAGGGATCTTGGAGCCATCTCTGAGAGGGTAGCTTGGTAAAACAGAGGACCAGGAGAAACCTCCATTTACAAGAAGCCTGTGGAAAAGCATTGCAAATCTGCACATAGATAATACTAAAGGAAGAGCAGTTTGGTCTGGAAGATGTGAATGTTTCCTGAAATTAATGTGAATGCTATGACTGTATTTTACTCCCAAAGTAACTAAAATGCTTACAGAGTAACAGAAGTAACTTCTGCTGAATGTTTTAGTTTCTCAAGTGGATGGCAGCAGTCTTCCTTCAACACCCAGCCTGTTAGGCTTTGTATTTGAAAAACTCCAAAACATTCACTATTATTTTTCATGAGTTATTTAATACTGTAAATCCTAGCAACACTTTTCTGGCCTCCAGTAGTTACTGAAGCATAAACAGATGAGGCAGGTCACTTTTACATAGCCCAGTGCTGAAATTACAGTTGGCCAAACAATACTTGTTAGCCTGGTCAAAGGGGTACTTACATCCTGCTATATCAAACTACCTGCATTTACTAAATTGCTATGAAGATTAAACTTTGCTCTGTTTTTAGTTAAATACCTTTTGTATGAAACTATTTCTTGCTTTCAAGAGAAAAATATTTTTCTTGAAATGTAGCTGGACTGTTTAGGCTGGGGAGCTGCTGTTCTTTTTATGTCAATGTTAGGGATTTTAAAAAAGCATCTATGTCCAATAGTAGAGATTACTTGAGAAAATGTGATTCTCCAACCCAGTGAATAGATGGAGGAGAACCTAGAGTTTAAGCCCTTGTTTTCCATGGCCTGGTCAGTGTCTGAAGACAGTAATGCAAGTCTTACTCCTTGTACCTCTTCCTTCTTTTTCCATCTTTTTAAAAGCACTTTGAGGTCCTGAGTGAAAGTGAAGTTTAAGTGCTGTTTTATAATGTGCTACTCAGTGAAGGCAGAATCTTTTGTCTCATTAATGTGCACAGTGCAAAGCAGGATGTGTGGTTCATGAGCTGAGTGCTATTATCTATTAAGACGGTCCTCAAGCAAGCTGGGGTAACCACATAGGTGTTTGAATGGAGAAATTGTAGAAAACAGCTATTCTATAGACTTAGTGGGGCATATGAGGAAAGCCAGTGCTCTGGAGTTCTCAGTCCTAGTTGTTTTTTAACTTTTTTCATCATGTGACATGTCTTGATGCAAATAAAAATACAAACTTATTTTTTAATTACAAAAATTACTCCTGTACAAGCAGAAAGCACAAATGCCAGCTTTGTACTGGTCTGCTGTAACTTGATACAACTCAATTTTTCCAAATAATTGTAAATAAGTTTCTCTCACAGTCAAGATACTGATGCCACATGTGAGTCTGTGTATAAAATATTGAAAGGTATGTGTGTGTTTGTGTGTATATATATATATATATGTGTGTGTATATATATATATATATATATACAAGGTGAAATTTTGAAATGGTTGGTGCTACTTGAGGATAAAACCATTGAGAAAATCACTAGGGTGGGTGACAAGATGTCTCTGTAAAAATTCAGACTGCTTTTTGTTGAACACCAGGTAGCTGAGGCCCCTATGCACTCTAATTCCTGTGATGGAATGTATTTGACAGAATTCAATTATGTCTGACCTGGAGACTGCTAAGAGGTGAAAAGATGTCTCCAGTTGCTTGTGTGTCAGTGTGACTTTGCTTATTAATTAGAGGGGACTGAATTTCAGCCCTTGCACTGGAGGACAGCATAGCCTGAGGTTAAAAGGTAGCACAGCCAGGGAATGGGACATGTGGAAAAGTGCTTTAAAAAGAAGGGGAAATGAAAGGACAACCAAAGCAGCATACCTGGAAAAGTAGCTTTTAAGTGTGGATTTGGTTACATACAGGACTTTAATAGGTGCTTATGAAAAAAAACAGCTGTATGGGAGTTGATATATCTTTATTGGGTATTTTAAAAAATATTAACAAATTTTAAAAATATAGAATATATATAAGGTAATTGTTACTTCAGAAAATTGAACTTTTTAGTGTAATTTTATAGCGTGTATAATAAGGAATTTAAAATATATTTTAGCATTTAATACAACAGAGCATTTGAAACTAATTGCTATATATTTGCACAATAGAAAGTTCAACACTGTGATTCTGCTGTTTAATGTTAAAATGAAGAAGGGATCACTTAAGAACTCACTCATCAGTTTTCTGGATAGAATAATAGCTTCCTGCTGGTGTAGGCTTGGTGTAAACAAAGCTCAGCAGGACCTGCCACTGAGAAGTGACAGCTATGCTTGCTTACTATGAAGTGCATTTACCCCACTTGTTAATTCTGTTTGTTCAAGCATTGCAAGATAATCAACAAGGAAGTTTCTTTTTACACTAGTGATTCTTTCCACTTGCACTTTTGTTCCAAGTTGCTATAATGACCCATTGAGCAAAAAAAAATGTATATTATGTAAATATTGTAAATGGTACACACATATAATATCTGTTTTAGTCTGTTTCAATCCTTCAGTGAAGCAGGAATTGTAAAAAAAAAAAATAAACCAAGACAGAAGTCTTCCTGTCCCGTATTTCCTATAGCATGCACAGTGGATATTTATATTCCTTTCTGTTATTCCTTAAAGTTGTGTTCTTAATAGCAAAGCCTGTTGTTTAATTACTACCTTTTGAACCCCCAAAACTACAGCCCCCCCTTTACTGTTGCTGCAAGCCATGTGGATGATGTTACCTCCTCTCGGGAGACATGCAGAATTTTCATCTTTTCCAAAAGGTGGTCACTTCAGTCGTTTTCTTTCCCCTGGGTGGGTGGTGCAGTGGGGTGCAAGGCAACACAGCTACTGCAGTGACCTGGGGCTGACAGGATGGAAAACAGAATTGAAGACTGGTTGGAGGGCCAGGCCCAGAGAGCTGCAGTGACTGGAGTTTAATCCAGTTGGTGCCCGGTCACCCGTGTTGTCCCCCAGGGCTCTGTTCAATATCTTTATCAATGATCTAGATGAAGGGATTGAACACTTCCTCAGCAAGTCTGCAGACCGCATCAAGTTGGCTGGGAGCCTTGAGCTGCTTGAGGCTAGAAAGGCTCTGGACAGGTTGGATTGATGGGCCAAGGCCAGTTGTATGAGGTTCAACAAAACCAAGTGCCTTGTTGATAACGGGGTGGCAGATGCCTCTTCTCTTCTTTACTGTTCCTTCCCTTTATGTCTTGGATCCAAGGCTCTTCACCTCCTTCACCCTCAAGCTGCATAACAAAGGCATCTCATTTTTAAATTACAAAGGAAACTGTAACCTCTGTTAGGCACTCACCATCAGCAAATCATCTCCGCCTTGGGCACATCCTCCTACCCTAGAAAACTACTGGAGAAGCAGCAGATCAGAGCTAATTCCACCGGCAGCTTTCAGAGCAAGATGACCGGTCTTAAATTCTGCTGCTAAGATTCTACTCTTTGATCACAAAATGTAAATACTTGTGCTATCTGTCCGGAACTGTGCACACCTCTAAGGAAAACACCGTGAGAGCTCTTACTGCCCGGCGATGGCTGGTGGTAACTGCACACCCCCCGCGGCCCATCACTGCGGTTTCTATGTACTTTAAGGGCATGAGTACTTCTGCGTACCTTGACCTCGCTTCTGGTGTGACAAACCAAATGCTCCAGTCCAGAGAGGGTGAGAAGCGATCTCTGCCAGACCCCACGCTGGGCCGTGTCCGAGCTGCGCTGCACGGAGCCTCCCCCGGCGCGGGAAGGGCGAGCACCGGGCCAGGGGCGGCCCGGGCGGAGCAGAGCGTTGGCGGCGCTGCCAGCCCCGCGCACCCTCTAACAGTGGTCATGTCGGTGAAGTCACTGAGGGAGGAGAGGGGCTCCGGAGCGGGCGTCGCGTCTGGCGACCCTTCCATTAACAGCAAAAAAACTCCAAGAACCCGGCGAGAACGTAAGGAGAGAGCGGGTGCCCCAGTCCTCCCAAACCCCCGAGGGGGAAGAGCGAGCTCCTGGCGAGAGGCGGCCTCAGCACAGCCGCCATTTCAGTGCAGTCACTGAGGGCTCTGCCCGGGGCCGGGGGGTGTCCTGCCGGGGGCCCCTTCCTTTAGAACTGTGACCAGTTTGGGACCCTTCACTACCAGAAGAACATTGAGGTTCTGGAATGTGTCAGGAGATGGGCAACCAAGCTGGGTAAGGGTCTGGAGCACGAGTCCTGTGAGGAGCAGCTGAAGGAACTTCAGCTGAACAGTCTATAGAACAGGAGGTAATGCCCTCAAGTTGCACCTGGGGAGGCTTAGATTGGATATTAGGAAAAATTTTTTAACTGAAAGACTTGCCAGGCAGTGGCACAGGCTGCCCAGGGAGGTGGTTGAGCACTGGAGGGGTTTAAAAGATGTGTACATGTAGTGCCTGGGGACATGGATTAGTGGTGGACTTGGCAGGGTTAGGGTTATGGTTGGACTCAGTGATCTTAAAGGTCTTTTCCATCTTAATGATTCTGTGATTTTATTATTAGATAAGACAGGACTGCCAACTCAGCTAAAATACTAATGTGGTCACAGTTCTGAAAAAGAACTGGCAAGACTTGCCTATGGAGCAGCTTTGGTGTGAGACACTGCAGCTGTGAGGCAGAGCCCCACGGGGTACAGTGACACTACACGAGGGCTTCAGTGGATGGGTACTGAAAGGACTGCTCATGTTCACACAAAGGGATGTTTATGAAGTTTGTTACCCCAATTGTTTGAGTCCTTCAGGAAAAAGACATATTTGACTTCACAGGGATTAAATGCAGAGGTTATTAAAGTAAATGTGAATATTTCAGAAACCAAAGTCCTTCTACTAATATACCCCGTTATTTTACAAGGCCACAGAATTGTACCTCTGCAGGTAACTCTGGCAGTGACTTACAAAAGCAATACTACACTCTGCCATGCTTCCAGTCTTCTGTTTCTTCTCCATCTCCATATGTCTCCTCAGCTTCCATCTCCAGCTTCCTGCAAACAGACACACTTGAAAGGACCAACTCTGCAGACACCTGCAGAGAGCACCTTCCTGCCCAGATACCAGTGTGCTCATCAGGGTGTAAAAATCCACATTTCTAGTAGGTTATGGTCACAGAAAAGGCAACTTATTGCACTGAGGTTTCACCAGCTCTCAGATATCAATGAAAGCAAGCAGCAGGTGGTGAATGCTGTCAAAAACGCTGACATGATCCAAAAACTTTTTATTGAGAGAGATGTAAGTAAAGCAGCGTGCTGCAGCACGCTGGGCGGCCGGGGAGGCCGCAGCCCCACCACCGGCTCGCACCTTCAATAAGGTGAAGCCGGCCCTTTATACTTTTCACAAAGCCCTTCCCCTCAGTCTCCCATCAGTTCATCATTGGTTCCCAAACCATGGGCTCTCCCAGAACTGGTTCGTGCTTCGCGGGCTTCTCTCTGTTGTCGATGGGAACGGTTTCACATTTCGCGGGCTTCGCTCTGCTGCTGAGGGGAATGGTTTCATGTTACGTCCGTTTCGCGGGCCCCTGCAGTCGGCCACTCCTCCTGTTTGTCTGGCTTTTGTTCCTTAAACATACACTTAAAAATACACCCCAAAACAACAGGACACAACAAACTGTCTCAACAAACTGACCAAACAAACACTACCAAACTGAAAGATACACTCAACAAAACAATAACCTACAATTTTAAGCCCATATTTTTCACAAATGCCAGGAAACACCAGGGAGAATGTGCCAGGTGTGATCCAGTGCTGCAGTTTCCAGCCAGACACAGGGCCCTCCCCTGCCAAAGGACATGGAAATGTGAGAGCTGTAACTGTACCACTAAGGGTGTCCTTAAGAGAGGTGCTACAGCCTCCTGCTCCTCAGTGCTGGGGAGAAAGCTACAGCCCTTTAGCTGAAGCAGTCTTAAGTTATGATCACCCTGATGGAAAAATCCCTCGTATAACAGGTTAAAAATAGAGAAGTTGTAACCGTCTGGAGAGTTGTGGCATCTGCCATCTCAGCCTGTCTCCTATTAATACCAACAGGACCACACAGTGGCTTGCTGACCACTCAGCCAAATTTCATAGTGCATGAACAAGTGCTCTTTTTGATGGTGCTGGGTGCTGCCCATTGCAAAGCTTGCCCTGGGAAACCTGTGATTTTGTTTTCCTCTACATTTTCTTATTACCTTGATTTAAGAGCTAAGATTGAACCAGCTTGCAACATCATGGCTGGTTTGTTTTTGGTTTTTTTTTTTTTTTTTGGGGTGGGGGGAAGTGAGCTTCAGAAAAAACAGAAGAGGAGAAGATACACTGTTGAAATAGGCAGTATTCTGGAAAACCTAATTCAGTAGTGCAGAGTAATCCACTAAAAGCTACTCAGCAGTTTCTGTCATTAGAATCCATTTCCATGACCTGAAAAGAGGTGACACTGACAGTCTGTACATTAGCAGATATCCTTAGACTGACATTTCTGTTGGAACTGCAGTTTGTCTTCCTCATGCCCTTCTCCTGCACACCATGTGCTGGAGCCACTGACTGCCAGCCCTAGGACCCTCAGCCAACTTTTGTCAGTGCTGTGCTGTTGAGTTTGAAGAACTTGCTCCTGGCTTAGCTGCCTTTTGACCCTGAGACCTGAGCAGAACAAAGTTTCAACCAGAATTTTTCCCATTACATTTTTGTAGTTGCCCATGAGGTGTTTGCCTTGCTTAAGCAAAGGAAAAGGTGCAAAAAGACTGGTGAAAGAGGACTTGCTGACAGGAATTGCCCATTTAACTGCTCACTGCCCTCTGGGCATGCAGTCCTGCAGTGCACAGCCTGCTCTAAGGCCTGGAGAGTCTGCACTGCGCTGCACTGCACTGCACTTTTCTGTGGTGCTCAGACCTTTCCTTGCTTCCCCTGTGGTGTCTTCACACAACTGTAGCCTATGGTGCAAGCTGTGGTGAGTATAGGGTCACCTGCAAGACTGGACAGGAAGACCAAACCAGAAGAGTGTGGCTGTGGTTGGGGGAATGCAGGAGGTGGGTGTTAGTGAGTGGAGGTAACATCTGGTTTCTTTTTCTATAAGGAAAATACTTGTAAGTTTTTGATAGCTTTAAGCCCTTCAGAGTGTCCAGTTTGTGCCTTGATAAAATGTGGGAGTCACCACTGAATGGAGGTGACTTGTTCATAAACCCTCAAGCAGCTTTACTAAGCTGCTGTGATGATTTCTTTTTTGTGAGGCAGTTTTCCAAACCAGATTTGAAGCAATAGTTGCTTGCTGGGCAGAGAACGTGCAGGTGGAGTTGAATAGGCTGAACTCCTTCACAGAAGACACACAAAGCTCCTGGCATTGGATGGTCTCCACCTGAGGCCTGTCAGATGTGAAGTGACCACTCAGCTTTACTTCATTGATGTAAGCAACAAAAAGCACTGGGCTATGCCCTAAAAGAGGAGCTTCCCTTTCACCCCAGTTTGACTGGAAGGTGAGGTGCTAACTCATCGGTCTTTGGGGATTAGGAAGGCTTGTTGCTTCAGGAACTCCAGTCACTAGGATTTCAAAACATTAAGTATGATGGTATTTGAAGCTACAACTCAGTTTGAATTCAAGTCTCTTTCCATAGTTATCCCTCTCTCATAAGAATAAACGCTGTATAAAACTTGCGGCTGCCTCAATTACATGATTGTAATTTTATTCCCAAACCTGATGGGTAACAGCTGCAGACATCAACAAAGTGTCATTTTAATATTTTTTCTTAATGCTCAAAGACTTGAAGACAGGTATTTCAGCAGCAGGAGAAGGGGAAAAAGAGTTCAGTTTCCTGGCAGGGATATAAGCCTTTGTGTCACAGGATCATCTCCACTCCTTTGAGCCATCATTGTACAGTCTTTCCCCAGTATTTTTCTCAAAACAAAAAGGAGAACCTGGGAGCTGAAGAATGGCTGTCCCATGGAGGAAACCCAAACAGATAAAAAGAGCTGACCCTGGGCAAGGATGCTGGCTTCAGCAGACATGCAGACTGTCTGGGCTGGAGGGTCCACACCCAAATCAACCAGCCCTACTCAATTTCAGCATCTTCACCCAGTTTGCCTCCCTGGTGCTCACTTCCCCAGGAGCCCATGAGCCTGGGAGAGAAAAGTGAGAGTGGGCTGCAGGGGATGGCCCCTGGCTCTGGCACAGCTCAGAGGCAGGAAGAACAGCTCCTGCTAGGCAAAGCTGTGCCTCAGACTCCCCAGTCTGAGCAGGGTATGCTGCTTGGGGGACACCAGGATAATGTTGGCATCAGGTAGTTTTTGAAATGTTTGTAAGAACCGTGTGTAGCCAGCTGCAGAAAAGTTTCTTTACTTCCTAGAGACCCTTAGATTTCTTAGCAGAACACTTTTGCTTACTGCCATTTATAGCGAGGTACCTGCTGCTGAAGAGAACAAATTCTTCTGTCTTGAGAGCCAAGCAAGGACCATCATTCCTCCCAGACCCAGGAGAGGGGCAGCAGTGCAGGCATCATCCCTCTGTGTCTACTCCAGCATATAGCAGTGGAAGAGTAGCTGCTTAATTCAGAGGTCAGACTCCTTGCTGTCTTGGAAAGCACCTCTGTGCTATGTCAGGAATGAGACCCTCCTCATCAACCATGGTGGCTGGTTGTAGATGAAATCTTTGATGAGGAGATTGTCTGAGAAGGAAAACACATGTTTAATTATACTTAAGGACAAGACATTCACCTCCATAGCTGGAGCTCTCAGTCCCATCTCCCAGTGCCATTGATGTGCCAAACATATCTTCCCTCTCCCTCCTCCAAAGGTGAGCATTGGCAGATGCTTCATGCCAAGCACCTCCTGAGGAGAGGACATGGAAGGCTGCGTGTACAGACTTGGTGTGTTCAGCATGGCCATGGATCTGGAGCCTAACCCTCAGGCTGAGGTAGACCCATGTTTTGAGTAGTTCCAGAAGCAGAAGTTGGTGAACCTAGAGAGTTTTCATTTGAAAATGTGCAGGCTTTCAAAAACCCTCAAGGTCAGTTAGCAGCCATGCAGGTGTCCTGTAGAGCACAAATCCAGATTTGGGTATTTAAGTCCCCCATAATCTTTCTGTTTGTCTGAGCAAAAGTAACTTCAAATGTATTTCAAGAACAGAGCTTCCTAAACATGCAGCAAAGGCTGCTAACTCTAGCTTTCACCTTAATTGGAATAGGCTTATTCAAAACACATCCTGTTGATCTGAAAGCCTTGTGTTTACTTTGATGGATTTTCTCCTAAGGGCTTTTATACCCAGACACTTGAGCAGAGTGACCATTTTGCCCCCCCCCATGCAATCAGTAATATTTCAAGGATAAATACAGTTAGTAAACAGAAAAGAAAAAATTAGGATTTCATCTTGGGCTTGAAGCATTCTGATGCTTTATTAGAAGAGATTTTCCCATGCTCGAATGACCCTCCTATCTCCAGCAGAGGCACATTTCCAAACCAGTCCCAAGCCAGCTCATTTCAGCCTCAGTTCAGAAACCAGGGAGGCCACTCAGCAAAATGAATGGGGGTGAGGAGAAAGTTTTCCTTCACCTTGCAGCATCCTCACCTCTTTCAATGCCAGCTGTATTTTCAAAGGCAGCAGATAAATTTGACCTTGGCTTGCTCTGTTGTAAACTGACAAATTGCAGTCATTATGCAACCAAATTAATTTCACATGGCAAAAATACATGTTTACAAACACCTCCTATCCAAAGAGCAACAGAAGGCGTAGCTATAAAAGAAATCCAAGGACTGACATTCATTGCAGCTCTTAAGGCCAAGAATGCCTCTTGAGTGTGGACACAAGCCTCCACTGCATTCACCATTAAACCAAAAGGTCTTTTCTAATCTAATGAATCACTGTAAGACTCTGTAAGTAGCCCTGCCTCTGCTAAGGTGGCATCAGAAAGAGTGCTAGTCTGTAGGCACTGCTGTATTTCACTTCACTTCCCACTGAGGATACTGCCCTCTGAAGCTTTGGCTAGAAAACAACCTAGTATTTGTCCTCTATGTTCTTCTAAATAACTTGTCAGTATCAAGGTCATGATATTTATCCCATGTGGTATACAGAAAATCTAATACCACCCCTTTTGAACAGAGACAATAAGGAAAAACTTAGCTTGTGAACTTCTGCTGCTTGTGAGGTTTTTTTCCTGCAAGGACCCATGCACAGCAGGACAACAGAATGGTGTGTCTGCTGTAGGTGGCCTTTCTCTAACCACCAGACCACAAACTGTCAATCACTAGGAGAAAGCTTGAAATGCTCTTTTTTTAAAAAAAATAATATTTACAGCCCATACAAAGTCACATCAAAAGTTCAGAAGAGAGCATTTGTCAGAGTCAAACAAAGTCCTTTTGTGTACTTCATGGTTGCTTTTTAACTTGTACAGAGATCTGGAATGTTGAGGATGTCTAAGGATGACTTATTCACAGTAGTTCAATAACACCAACTTCTAACAAATTCTTCTGGTTCGTGGTTGTTTGGTTCGGTTTTGTGGCTGAAGCATCTATATAGTCCCAGTATGTGGAGAAGAGCCTGATAATTTGGATGCTGCTAGGCTAAAAACTTTGAAAACTTCTTTGTAAAACAGATTTAATTGAAAGCAATTTTTTCTGGCTTCTTCTGCTCCTGCCCCTTTCATTTTTCGAATGAGTCATTTAAAAAAACAAAGAAATGCTGCCCAAGAAATGCAGGTTTTTTCTTAATTGCCTGATGTGGAAGCTGTCTTTAACTGTGATATGCTTCCAATTTACACACTTGAAAACTTGCACAGGCAAACATCTAGACTCAGTTGTAGCTGTGATGCCCAAGCCTGTCTGCTCAGTGGAGACCCAGCCTGCACTTCATGTCCATCAAGGCAGTGAGGACAGCCCTGACCTCCCCTTTAACCTTGCTGCTGTTACAATTGGTAAGTTTGAGGAGGCAGAGACTGCAAATCCCCAGGACACAGTGGAAGGTAGCAACACAGTTCAAGCGTTTGCTAGATTTAAAAGCTCCAGGACTTGCAGTGGCTTGTAAATTCAGTGTGATGAGCCATGAGCAAAGGCACAAAAGAAGGCTGCAGTGATTTTTATTCTGCTGCTATTGCCAGACAAAGGTATTTGGAAGGTGAGGACTTTCAAAACTTCCCTAGAAGAATTTTAAGATGAAGCCAAGCAATGTAACTAAGCAATATTGGGTTTGTTTTTTTGAAGATGTAGACCTTCAGTGTTAAAATTGAAGGCAGGCAGACTCTGCTCTGAGGGTGCAAGAAGAAGGCAGGCTCTGCTGAAAGTGGCAGAAAGATTTAATTCGTTGCTCTTTTCTAAGGGGTCAGATGATGATCTTTACAACAGTACACCAAAGGAAATAATTTAAACATAATTAACTTGAGCTAACACTTAAACTCTTGGGAACATGATGGTGTTCAATGCAAGAGGGGTTTTAACTTTTCTTTGTCAGGGATGCAATATCACTATTTGAATTAAGACAAGTCTTAAGTGAGAGTAAAGTTAGGTTAATGATAGGTTTGCTCAGCTCTAGTATACTTCTGGAGTGGAGAAGAACAAAGCTGTTGCTTTACTAACGCTTAATAAAGCAGTTTATTTTTCTAAATGTTGTGCAGTGTTTCCATTGCTTATGCCTGGTCCTCACTTTTTTTTCAGGAACTTTTTTTTTTTTTGCAAAAGGCATTATAAATCAACCTTATCAGCCTTAAGCTTTTTTCTATCTAACCATTATTAAATGGGCTATTTTATACCTGTATACCTTTTCAGATAGGCTGTAAAGATAGCTGCTTGATGGGTTGTTTATTTTTTCATTATTTATATAGAAATGCACAAAATATTAAAGCAAAAATCCCTAGAATAAGACTTTTGAGAGACAAGTTGAGGAAAAACTTAAGAATTTAGTGCATTCCCGTGGATCCTGAGAGACTGACAGCTGAATGCAATATTTTGAAAAGCAGTACTTTTGCCTGGGACTAACAAATTAGAATATACTTTGATAGATGAGATGAAACCTCTCTCCTTTTGTCTGACTGAAAGTACCAAGCTAGATGCAATACCTCTTCCCAATGTCTTTAGAGTTTATGGCCCTTCATTCCATAAAACCCAGGATATTTTTTTTTAACCCTGCCTGACTGTCAAGCACAAGACAGGAGAGGAGGGTTCTTGCTTGTGTATCTGCCTCCAGAAGAAGCAACTTAGAGCTTTTGAGCAGATGCTGATTCCTTCCTCCTATGTGCAACTTGCAGCCCTGTTGCAGAATCCACCTGCCCAGGTGTGAAGCACAGATTGTGCCAGGTACCTCCTCTGCTAGACTTTGTTAAAAAAGAAAAAAAAAAGCCTCAAACCGAAGCAATTAGTTTGAAAATAGCTTTATCTTTTTAAAAAATGCATTTTAGGGTGTGAAGTGTTGGAGGTGCCACTCTCAAGTTCAAGCTGCCCTAGAAGCAAGCCTGCAGCCCATGGCACAGAGGGTGGCTTTCCTCAGTGCACCCACCTGGTGGTCCCACAGAGCCATGAGCACCCAATCCAACACCCACCCAGTCAATAGGCTGAAATGTAATGTCTAAATTAGCTGTATTCACAGACCAAAACCCCAAGCCTGAGGGAAAGATGATAATTTCCCAGATATAAAACACCAAGTAAATGTCTAACCTATGCCTCATCTAGGTACAACGTGAAAACAAATTGATCTATCCAGACACCATATCTTTTGTACAGCATCAGGCACATGTTTCCTACAGTTCTGGGCAGACCATGTTTATGAATTGGCCATTTCTGCTTCTCAGCTGCTCACTGAGGCAAACAAAAAAAATGGCCCTTTGTGTATTTTTGGGAAAGCGACTGGGGGAGAAGAAGGTGAAGGTTTTTCTATGTGGATTGAGATGACACAGAATTAAAGCTGGTGTGCAAAATAGCCAACTCAGAGATCTGTCCCCCTGACCACATGCAGCAGTATGATGTGTCTGGCCCCAAGAAACAGCACACAGCATTTCCCACTGAAGCTGGCTTGCCCAGCTGGACCTCTTTGAGGACACAAATGACATTCTTTAGGCCACCTCCATTTTTCCTTTTTCTCAATGTGTAAAATATTTCCCTGCCCATAAAGCTTCCTTTGTACCCTTCCCTGCACTTAGCTCTTTCAAGCAGCTCTCCCTCCCCTTGAAACCTACATCTGCAACCTGTTAGACACAATTCCTTTGGCTCTGAATCACTGCTCCCATGAAGACAAAACCATCAGCTGGAGTGCCTGCTGTAGCAGGGAACTCCCATCCCTACATCGCCTGCAGGAGGGCAATGAGGGAAAGTTCCTAGGTGTGGTGTGTGTGATTGTGTGTTGCTGCTGGGTGTGCAGGGCACCAGGAAAGGCCAAATTTGCCCAACTGGCAAAAGGCAGGAAAGCAGGCTGTGACTGCAAATCAGAAACCAGGCAGCTTCATGAAATTAAAGCTAGATGAGTCTGGCCTGAGTTTAGCCTTCTGGTTGGCGGTGTGAAAGTGCTGAACTAGGCTAAACCCAGTGTTTCAGTATGCTGGGTGTACAGGCTGGCTGTGTTGTCCCTGGAAACAGTGAGAAAATCCTGCTCTGAAAGCTGCTAGGGGCAATAGAACATCTGGAAACCACGTGAAAGCTGATGATGGTGGAAATATGGTATGTGGGAAGCATGTGAATTGCTCAGTAAGCCTCTAGAAATGGTGATGGAAACTCATATGTGGTAGAGACCTTCCTTGGGTGCCTTAGGAAGGAGTTTATCATGACAGCACAAGCTAGAGCTTACCCTTATGCAAAAAAAAAATAAAATTCAATGTTATTTCTGGATAGGGAGATTGAGTCACCTTTCAATTTCAGGTAAATCTGATGGGCAGTTTGTGTGACAGAGGAACAGGAATAGAATGGCATTCATAGGGTCACATGATACAGTCCCCTACACCACCAAGTCCTATTTTACTATTGGAAAATTGTCAAAGAAATGTGATTTCTTTCTTAGAGTATTAGGAGGTATGTGAGCCAACATAATTTGAGGTTTTTGTTCTGTCTTGGACTTGATCTTAAAGGCCTTATCCAACCAAAATGATTCTATTTCTCTAGACTTTAGGCAGTCATGGACAAATAGACAAATTCCCTAACTTGAATTTACATTGTGTTTTGGGTTTTTTTTCCCCAAGTAATGTTTCTTCTTTAAAGTTGCATCATTTATAAATGTTAATATCCCTTAAATTAACCCAGTACCGCCAGTCTACCACAGATTCAGTTCTTAGTATGAATTGTGGTGTGACCTTCAGATGTTCTATGTTTTAGTCCTCATACTTGTTTAATTTTGCTTCATTTTTCCTTTGTCCTGGTTGTTCTAGTATAATCTGGGCCAAAAAACTACTTCTACTGGAGTCTTGGCTTCAAACTTGTAAATAGGTATGTTTGAGACCCAGCTGTGATTCCCATGTGGGGGGAATGAGAAGAGAAGCATCTGTAACTGGGGCGTCTGCATCACAGGGGCTGCAGTCCAACACCTTCAGTCTCCTGCAGTCCTTGTCTCTGCCCAAGGTGTCATTTTGGTAATAATTCAATATTGTGTCACTAATCACAGGAAAGGCCAGACTGAAGATCTTTTGGTGTGAGATAACTGAGGCTTTGGGTGGCAACTTCTTTTGGTGGAGCTTCTTCAAGATGCTGGGAGAAGTGAATTACTGCAGCAACACTTTCTGCCAGCATTACCTCTTCAGCTTTGGTAATGCTAAGCAGAGCAGTCCTCTTCTAAAAAGGTGGTTTTGGATTTTCTTCAAACAGGGAAAAAAAATCTCCTTGCACGATCTGTCAGAGGTCATGGAGAAAGAATAGCTGAAGTATTATCTGCAAGGGTTTAGTTCTAAAGCAGCTGAATATAATGCTCATTACTTTCCTTACAGATACCACTCCTTTACCTTGATTTCCTCCTTGTAGCATCTGCTGGAGATTGCAGTGTTTTAGACACATGTAGTGACTAGTCCTATTAATGAGCTAAAAGAGAATTTTCAGCCTCTGTTGGCCATTTCCCAGAACACAGATTTTACAGGATCTGCCTGCTCTTTGCTCAGCTGTGATAGTGTTTTCTCCTGCTGATGCCTTGGCAGGCATATAGCCCCATGCCTTTCTGATCAGTGCCTAAAAGCAGGAACAAAATCAGTTCCAGGGGCTGTCATTTATCTCTGCAGAGGGTACAAGAGGAGATGATGGGGGGACAAAGCTTATCTCTTGAGAGGAAAAAAATTGCACTCCCAATGAGAGAACACAAGCAGGAGAAGTTTGTGAGAAGGGACAGTTGTCCTGAAGCTTTCATGGAATGTTTTGAATTAGGAAGAGAGCTCATGGAGTGAGAGCAAGTGTGCAGTAACACTTAGAACTGCCTTCTGTCAGAGTCCCATCGAACTCCAAAGAGTCCTGCATTTTGTTTCCTACTGATGACAATGTACAAAACTGTCTGACATTTTTAAGGAAGAAAGGCTCACATGATGGAGGTGAAGGAGCCAGGGGAATATAGGAGAGGATTCGAATTAAGCTTGTTTGTGTGCTTGTCATTAGTTGATTTAAGAGGGGGGGGAGAGGGGTAAAGGAAGCTTGAAATATTCAGGGAAACTGCTGCCTTTCATACACAAATCTTATTTTCAGACATTTTCTATTACAAATAAAATAAATCCAGGTGTTAGATACAAATGTCATTGGGATGAGTGCACATCTGGCTAGGTATTCAAACCCTGTCCTGTTTGAGCCACCTGCATGGCTGGCTTGAGCTTCAAAATTGAGTTACAAGTTGCAACCACTCCTGTCTCAGGAGGTGCAGTTATAGACTCTGCTGCTGGGGCTCTAGTTCATTTTTAGAGGCCTGTATTTTATATCTGATAGAGACAACTGGGTCTTGAGAGAAGAATCCATTCTTTTAGGCAGTATTTATGGGTACATAAAGAGCAAAAGGAAGCTGATACTCTGGTGGTTGTTTTGGCATGAAATATTTGCACATGGCTTCTTCTAGAACTGGGTAAGAGTGCATTTTGTCTATCAGAAAAAATTTTGCCAAAGCTAGTTGTCCATAATGATGAAACCACACAAAGCCAGGAATATTTTCTTTCCAATTATGATTCAAGGTAAAGTCTCATTTTTACATGTTTGAAATACCATATATTAATGTACAGATGGACAATATTGCTGGTAGATAATTATCAGTACCAGTCTGCATAAATCAATGAAGAGCTAAGACACATTAAATCTATTGTAATATATAATTGTAATATATAATTGTAATGTATAATTTAAATCTATTAACTCTGTTGGGGCAGGTTGTGAACATTGGATGCAGTGATCTTAGAGGTCTTTTCCAACCAGGACAATTCTGTGATTTCTTAACCCTGTGACAGAGGTTTTGCAATACATGAGTAGGCAGAGGGATGATTGTAGACCAGTAGCTAGAATGGGAAATTAATTGGGGTTGTAAGCACATGAAATGTGGGGGTTTTTTATCCTCGAGACCTTACCTCATCTAGCCTGTGGATTATCTCTGCTACAGTTTTCCCTCTTAGGACACAGGGCATCATGCTTATTTTAACTTGGTGTTTTCCCACTTTTCTCAATAGGCAGACTCCTAAAAAATGGCCCAGTGGAGACGTGGACCTTATATGCTGGGTTTAAGCTTACTGACAAGGCACAGGTTCCTTCTGGTCCTGTTTCACATGGCTTGCTTGGAAGTAGCCCTTAGCCACCTAGCTATCTACTACAGAAAATTCTTATTACCTACTTTTAGAACAGTCAAAAGTTTAGCTAACAAGGTATCTTTTTGGATCACCTAGCTGATGTGATACAATTAGTCTACCTGGAGGACACATGGAGGAACATCTTCATGTCTGAAATGAAATGCCCTTCCCAGAATATGACTTGGAGGGAGACTGACAATGTAAGTTGCTTTTAACAAGGCTGCCACATGCACTGACAAGATTCTTTGTTGTTTTTTAGGACTAGTTTTATATGCCATAGCTAATAATATTATAAATTGCTTGATTTGTTCTTGGGCAAAAACTGTCAAAGAAATTACTCCTTGTCTGCAGTAAGCTACATACACATCTAAAAGCTCCAGACTCCCTCTGTGTACCCACAAGCAATTCTAATGATGTTGAAGAGGTAAGAACTCCAAGTTCTTCTAGAGTCATAGAAGGATCTAGCTCCATTTTGAATGAAAATGTAGGATTTTTTAGGAACAAATGTGTATAAAGTGGCTGTAAGTGTATTAGGAGTAGGAATTAAGCGGAAGAAGTATCTTACCATGGAAACAGGAAGTTTTGGGAACAGCCTTTCAAGATGTTCATCAAGCTTCATATAGCTCATCTGGTAGCTCTTCCTTTCTTCCCCAGAGCTTTAGTAATGTAGCCAAGGGGTTAACCTGGCTTTTTGTTTTCAAAGAGCATGGTAAATAATAATAAACAGCATGCAATTTAAACCAATATTTTCCTTGTTAATTACCTGTTGACTCCTTGAAAAATAGAATTAAAGCATTAATCTAGTGATTTAGGTTGTAAGGGCATTCTAAATTTATTTGATATCATGATTTTGTGTATTTACTGAATGAAGTCTGTGCTATGGGTGTCTGTAGGCATGCATAACAAACTGGTGTGGTGGCAAAGGTCTTGCCTGGTCACAAGTTGTTCACTGGAAGAAAAATTTAGCACTGAATTTGCATCTTTATAAATCAGATACCTTAGCTGGAGTGGTAAAGTACATGTGAAGGCACTTCCCACAATGCCCTTTTAGTTATAGTTTTTAGTTACAATTTTGCAAATTCCTTTGCTTGTTAACATGTTCCTTCTCTTTGCTCTTCAGAGTTGTACAAGAAACCCTTTGTAAGATTCTCTTGTCCTGAGATTATTCCTTTATGTTGAAACTGTTCTTGGATTACAATGTATTCCTGGGAAATCATTGGTGATGTGGGATCTTGCTCATCTGCAAGAATGGATTGCATGCCTGAGGTTTAATGACTGCTTTGTTCCCGAAATGATGTGTTTAAAGGTAAATAAGGCATATTACCCACTTCAGTCAGTTTTCTGCCAGTGGAAAGCTGGCCTGCAGGCCTCAGATTTTTCTCTGCCTTGGTCAAGGAGCAAACACATGTAAGTTCACAGTAAGAATTTTCTGAGAAATTGGAATGTTCCCCCAGGGGAAGTTGAGGAGTCTCCCACTTTGGAGAGTTTTAAGTCTCAGCTTGATGAGGTGCTGGGACATCTCACAGAAACAGTAATATCAGAAGAGTTGGACCAGATGATCCTTGAGGTGCCTTCCAACCTGGCATTCTGTGATAATGTAAAAGAGCTATCTTGATTACTGCTACCTCTAAAATAAAGCCATATACAGGTTTTTATTTGATCTGTCATTTCAACATCTCCAAGCTACCATTATGACTTTCAGTGAAAGCCTGTAAAAATAAAAATATCTTAGACAAAAATAACACTCCCTCATCCTAACACCATGGAAAGTCTCAGTACATACTTGGCACACCCTCTGAGGCTGTATCACCAACAATCCAAAATAGGATGCTGTAAAGGTGAATCATAAAAATAAGAGGTGTTTAGTGTCTGATCCTGTATCCTTTCAGGCTTGTAACATGTACTGACTGAAGTATAATCCACAGTGCTCATGGGATAAACTAATGGACAGTAAAGGTTTTGTGTAGTGACTTTCAAGGTCAGATTTAGTTCTGCAACAGACATGCATTAAATAACTTCATCAAAATAAACAAGGTGGATATTATTCTTGGACCTAAGGGAATTAACTCAAAACTGTCTTTCCTAAAATTACCTGCCTTAAAGACTACACTAATACTTAAAGATATTTCTCTTCTGGGCAGACCACAGTACAATGCTCTTTTTCAGCCTGATTGACTTGAGATTAAATATATGCTTTCAAAGTTAGTCTTCCACGTGTCGTGCAGAACCTTTGAACAACAAAAAGACAACTGGAGGGCTACAGGAGCGAACCAGGCAGCATTGGCACCACTGCAGTTGAAGCATGCCAACAAGGTATGTTTATTTATTTATTTATTCTTAATTTCAAGTTCTTTGGAGGCACCAGATGGCAGCATTTTCCCTCACTCTGAGTGTGGTGATCTCATCCTCTGAGATTCACTCCTGGGATCTTTAGACTTTAAAGCTGCATAAGCCTCAACGACCTTAGTTGAACTGGGCATTCTCTGTTGCCACCTCCTCTTTTTTCCCCTTTGGATGCACAGGGTCACATTCAGGTGGCCTGGATTGCATTTCTTGAAATTGTGGTTTGGCTTTTGCCTGTGCAGGTCTGAGAGTCCATAAGAGTCACTAGGATACAGACTTGTAAAAATGTAGACCTGCCATGAATATGACTCCAAGCTCTAAATTTTACATATGCTCTCAATAGCATGCAGTTTGGTTTTTCTTTTTAACTATGTGCTTTTCCCCATGTACACACATGCACAGTGTAATTCTCATTTACAAGCTCTGCGTGCATCAGCACTTTATTCTTTGAATCCTGTATTTCATTGCACACCAGTGATGTGTGACTGGTTATGTGTGACTAGTTATGTGTGACGAGGTTTGTAACCTCTGTAGCAAGAACTCTGTTCCACACAAGACGTCCAAGGCAGGGCATAGAATTATGCTGTTTGAGAGCTTAACTTTGCAAGCTATGCTTTCTTTTACAGTTACAGATGTGGTCTAAAGCTTCGTGGGCTGAGAATTCTGTCACCACACTGTCCTCCTTTCTCTTATCCTCTTGTTCTTGCTCATAAATTCAGTACTGCTTTTTTACTGGGTTTAGTCACAGAAAAAAGAAAATACCAACAGCATTGTGCTCAGCTGTAACAAACTGCTCCTAACCATCCACTTTTGAACTCTCAACCTGCAGCACTGGGATTCAAGTGTTCATTTACGTGAACTATGTGACTAACATCAACAGAGGCAGAAGAAAGGCCATTTATCCAAAACAGGGTGAAGGAGGAGTAGCCCTGGCTGCTGCTTTCTTCGAGGGTTACTGCATCAGATTGCTGGTGTTCCATTTGGGTAATGGTTTACAAATGCTATGATCTCAACAGTAAGCTATTTGTGGATTGTTGAAAATATTGACTTCTAGCAAGCGTCTTGTTATGGGATTTTTTTATTTATTTATTTTTCATTTTTACATTTACATTTTCAGATTTAAGATCAAATTTAAGGTAAGTGTCACAGGACAGGGATGCTAAATGCTCTACAACTTCAACCATCCTCATGTAATACAAAAATGTGATTATAAACAAGCAGGGAAGAAGGAAGAAAGGGGGGAACAGCACTTCTCAAAGACAGAAAAGTCATAGGAACTTTGTATGATGAAAACATTAGGCTGTGTAAATTTGGAACACAATGCTGTTTTCTTCTGTTAAAAATATGCTAATTAAAAAAGGCTCATTTCTCACTTTCACGTAGCAATTTCTTTACAGTCCTCGATTTACCTGTACTTTGGTATTAGCTAATCTATGCAAAACATAGCAAATGTACCTTTACTGCTCCAGACATGAAATAAATGCAGTGGAAGAATGCTAGCATCTCACCTGAAAACTGAGCACTGCTAAAAAACAATTATGTTGATTTTGCCTAACAAAGGAAGAAAAGAATTTTAAATATATCTCCATGGTTTTCAATGAGTGATGCAATCCCTTGTGCATAGTTGCTTTGCAAAGTGGGAAAAAAATTAACTGTAAATTAACTTTCTTTTGTCTAATTATAGCAGTGTAATTACAAAGTAGCACCTTCTCTGAGAAAGATAAGCAGCTACTCCAGCTTTGCAAGAGAAGAGGAGATGTTGAGAAGGTAAAAAAGGTGTCTGGTGTCGCTCAGTATGGATTGTGACAGCTTGCCATTATTTATTTTGAAGCTGTGACAATTGACTGAAACATAGGGACTATAAATAGGAATGCAATGAGCATTAACTGTGCAAGAAGAAAAAAGCAATATAACTTAGCAGGCAGAAAAACTTGTATCTGATGTACAGCTGTCTGTGCAAGTCCCACTACCATCCTGGAGGATTTTTGTGATTTCCCACTAAATTTACATCTGTTGGTAAAGAATTAGGGATAGCACCATCTCTGTGAGCTTTGATTCTTACTCAGGAGAGCTGGCTAAGACAGATCTTGTTCATCTTTTACATATGAAAGATGCAAGTATCCTCCTACACATAAATTACAGAGAGAAGATTAGTTTGTTTTGTGAAGTGTAACTGCTATGTACCATTCACAGACTGCATCTAGCACAGTAAGTGAAGTAACTGTAGGAACAGGATGATGAAATCAGTGCTTCTACTTGCTGCAGTCCAGAATGAAAACATAGCAAATGGGACCAGTTCTGCCCAGTAGCATGCATAACATTTTTGCTTCTAGACTGGTATGGCAGGAACATACCTGTAGAAATTAAGGTGTACAAAGAAACGTGCATGTTAGCTTTGGGGGGACTGAGAGACAGACCTTGGATGTGTTGTAACACAAACACTCTCCACCGACCTTGAGCTAAGCCTTCATTCTAGGGGCAAATTATTTCAGTAGGTGATACTGTAACTCAACACCCATCCTTTCTTCTGTGTATCCATTACTCTGCATGTATACAAAACATGGTGAGCACCCTCAAAAGACACCCCCTGCAAGAAAATCTATAGTTTCATGTTTTGGCCCTCCTCATTTCCCTTCCTGTTCTTGTAATATTTCCCATTTGGCCTTAGGTGTAACCAACCTACTTTTTTTCCCATGAGCAGTGACAATCTCATGATGTGGGAAGAGGAGACTGTGGAAAATGATTTGTTAAAGGGGTTGGGAGGAGGTTGTTAAAATGTCTCTGTGTCCAAAAAGTGGGGAAAAGGAGGCAATTAATTAGGAGGCACAAAACAAGATACTCCCAGCATAACATTTAAGGATCTTTTTAAGGATACAAGCATAACAACTCTAAGAACTTCTGCCACTAATCAGATTACAGTTGCTGTGACAAACTGTGGCTGATGTCCTGTTCACCATTTCTCTCCCAGTGCCTATTCTTCACGGTTTATCCTGCACAGAAAAAATGATACAGGTGTTGCAAAGGGCCAGATGGTCCCATTCCAACACAAACTAATAGCCCTCACTGTTTGTTGAGTTGGGCTGAATCTTGCTCCTGTTAATACACTAAATTTGGGGACGTCTGGGAGCACCTTTAACAAGTAAAGGCAGCGTTCTATTGTGTAGTCAAGGAGGTTATAAACTTGTCCTTGCTTATTTTATTTTTAAGTTCAGAGAAGTGGAATGGTTTTGTTTGGAGTCACTTAAGTCTTCAGTGAGTGCTCCTGAGCAGCTGAGTTGGAGAGTTGTGCTTTAACCCCAGCAGGAGGCTGAGGACAGAGTTAGGGTCCTGCCAGACAGCAAGGAGTCTTAAGCTGGGGCCTCCTCCAGCTAAACGGGAAAGGAAAGGGATGATTTCCACTGTCAGGTGACCAGAAGGAAATGGCGTGGTAAATAGCACTTACTGAACTCATCCTCAGTACAAAAGAGAACAAATGAGGCAACAATCTTTCTCCCCCTGCTTGTGGTTATTTGCCCGTGATACACAGAGGTCTCTGATGGTTTGTGCATCACTTATTGAAGCTTTTACCCCTGCTGACAGATTCTCTAAACAGCCATTTAGTCTTTCCAGTTAAGACTTCAGAAGGGTTTTGTAAATGAAAGAATTCCCCAAACTAAACTGCTAGGGGGTGAAAAGCTTGTTGGCAGCTGTTTTCTTGAAAGAGGTGAGCTTCTACATGACTGGAAAAAGGCAGAAGGGTATCTGGTCACACCTTTGCACCATTGCCGGGGAGTATCTGAGTGGATGAAGCTTGTCCTGCAACTCCAGTGACCTCCTGCACTCTGTGACTGAATTCTTGTGACTGAAAAAAAAGTTAAAAGGAGTACTTTGGCCGTCCTAATTTTAACTGAACTTCTGGCTTAATCAGGAAGAGAATAACTCTTTCTGTGCTTAAACATTTGAATTGTATGGATGAGTCCGGTTGGCCAGCACAGATGTACAGATCCTCGCTGTGGTCGATCTGAGCAATATCCCATGGACTTTCCTTAGATGCCTCGCTTGATGAGAAGCTGAGGGAAAGCGCCTCAACGTCAACACGAAAGGAGCTTCTTTGCTCCTTCAATGACCCCGCATTTCCCTTCCCTCATCCCATATGCAGGTTCCCGGCTGGGACAACTTCTCTCGGCAGGCTGAGCAGCATGAGGGCTGCCGGGCCTGTGGTGGTAGGCACGAAGGGGAGAAGGCACCGGCTTTTGGTGCTGGAGGAGTAGGATTTCTATTAGGGGAGAAACCAAACCCACCCAGCGCCTGTCTGGGAAACTCACCGCTCTAAAAATAATGTTCCAAAGCCCCAGAGCTAAGAAGGGGGCCCTGTGTGTCTTGTCGAGCCGACTCGCCCTGGACGGAGAGAGCAGCCCCTCGGCGCGCTGCTTTCCCGCTGAGGGGAAAGGGCGGCGGGCTGTAGCTTGAGGGGCTGCCCGCCATTACGGACCGCTTCTCCTCAGGCGGCCTCGCCGGGCCCCGGGAGCGACGGGAGCCAGCCGGGAGGAGGAGGAGGAGGAGGGGAGGAGGGGCGGAGGGAGGAGGCAGCGCTGGCAGCCGGGCGGGGAGGGGGCACACGGCGCCGCGGAGGGCTAAGATGGCCACCAGCAGCCGCGGGGAGCGGCCCCGCTGCCTCACGCCCGCCTCGCGCGGACCCCTCGGCCCGGCCCGGCCTTGATGGGGCCAGAACGACCCCAGCGCCTGGACGCTGCAGCGGCGGCGCCTCCCGCCGGAGCCAGCCCGGGCCGCAGCGGGGGAGCCGCCCTCCCGGCCCGGCCCGCACCGCCCGGCCGCGACCACTCCGTCGCGTAACTCCCCCCGCCCCGTCCCCACTGAGCCGTGCCCACGGAAAGGAGCGGAGAGAGGAGAGGAGACGAGAGACCGCCCGCTGCCCCCTCCCCGGCCCGGCGGGCCAGGCCGGGCCGGGCACAGCGGCACCGGTGGACACCCCCCTCGCCTGCCGGTGAGTGCCTGGCGGCCCTGCCCGCCGCTCCCCCGGCCCCCGCGCTTTGTTGCACCGCCTCCGGGCCCGGCTGCGCCGCGGGGAGACCCGCCGTCGCTCCGCGGGCCCGGTGCGGCGGGCTGCGGCCCCTGTCCCTGCTAGGGTGCCGGCTCCGCTTGGCTCGGCCCGGCCACAGGCCGTGACGGCCGCCCCGCTCCCCGGGGATGTGGTGCGGACGGCCGCCTCCCTCCGCTGCCGGGCTGGAGAAGGGGGCGGCGGCGCAGGTGCCTCGGTGGCGGATCATTGTCACTGCGCGGGCAGCCCCCCCCCCCCTTTGTTTTTCAGTTTTATTTCAGCGGCCTCTGCCTGGCCGCGGCCCCCGTGGTGGGGCTGCCTGTGGGGCGAGAGACGCAGTCCCACCGAGCTGAGAGGGACTGTGCCGGGGCCCCAGCCTGGCGTGGCCTCCGCGGCCAGGGGGAAGGGGCGAGCAAAGCCGGGAGGGGACGGCCGAGCACCGTGGGCGCTGCGGTGCCGCTGGGCCGCTCCGGCGGCCTTTGTTGTGGCCAGGAGGGGCAGGCTTCTCGCCGGCCCTGGCCCTTGAGGGGACCCCAGCTGGAGGCAGACAGGCCGGTCGCCCTTTCCCCGCAATTCCGTTTTTTTTGTTTTGTTTTGGTTTACTTTTTTTAATGCAGAACATAGTTAGTTATTTTTGCGGCAGTCCCGACCCCGGGTCATTCAAGTTAAGTCCCCGGCGGGTTTCTCTCCGGGGGTCAGGGGGCGTTCGCTCCAGAAGCAGGGTGCGGGGGGCTGTGCGGAGGTGCTGCGGTATCTGCTGCTTGTCACCTGCTGCGGGTGTGTGCTGGGAGGGGGCTGCAGGGACGAAGAGGTTTGCACAGAAGCCGGTCAGCACTGAGACCGTGCGTGGTGTTCACCTTGAAAGATCAGCGCCACGATTCCTACCTGCATAGCGAGAGACTTGTGGAAGAAATCGTGTGGCTAGGACTAGATGTACGTGTTCCGTGCTGGAGTTCAATGGATAATCGAACTGAAATTTCTTGGCCGACCAGAGTAACTCCCACGATTCCAGTGCAGACCTGCAAGTCCAGGCCTTATTTCAACGTCTGAATTTTGGTTACTTGGCACCGTAGGTTTGTGACATGATACATGCATGTCTGTATATCGGACCATGGAATGTTACAATGGAAAACAAGTAATGGGTTTCCTGTCAAGAAAGGTGATTTTTGTGTGTTGTGGCAGATAGAAATGTTAATCCAAATAATAAATTGCATAGGAACTGTGTTGCTACCTGGTGGCTGTGCCCATTTACAGCTATATAGGTATATGATGTGCCTGAGCTTACAGACTCCTATGGATCCAGACTCGTTCTGCAGAGGGCTAGCTAGATAGCATCCTTGGCATGTTTGGGTGCCAACTCGTGGTTATCTTGAAGTAGGCTACATAAACAGGCGTGGACAGCCAGCCATGGACAGGCTTTTGTGCAGTGTTTGCCAGTCCTGTGTGGTGTTGGTGCAGCATTTGCAGATGTGAAACTGCTGTGTAAATTGGTTGGTTGCAGTACACCACCCAAATCCTTCTGTATGCTTTTAGGTTATAGCAGGCATGTTTAGGAAGTAGGCTGCATTGGGTTCTGGAAACATGCTTCCATGTTCATGTGGCATGGTGCCTTTGCTCCATGGTCCTGGTCAGAAAAGTGCTCATAATCTAACTTTGGCTGCATATTTGGATTACAAGTGAGTGTCTTCCTCACTATGTTGTGTGGGTCTGTTGAGCTCAATTGGAGCCAGCTTTGGAATACTCAACACTATTGATAGCAATGTATTTTGACTAGAATAATGCTTTAGATATCAGTGGTGGCAGACTAGAAATCAGTGAATGTCATTCCTCAGTTTGGTATGTGTTTGCTTGGAACTGAACAAATTTGTTTTTTTTTTTTTGATTTCTGGTCAGTTTTAGGCTGCTAGTCTTGGAATGTAAATGTTTGGTTATATGGTTACAATTATATTTTAGCTCATAGCCAGCTTTTTATCTATTTGATTCAAATAGAAGCAAGTTAAACACAATTCTGCTGTGTTTTTTCAGTATTTCTGCATTTAAAAAGGTATTACAACATTTCTGTATCTAGGCTTAAGTAAGGGTATTTCCAATCAGTTGTTTACTTGCAGTTCAATTCATAAATTTCAACTACTTCATAGTTCTTATACATAGTATCAGTACTGTGGGAAAGGAACTCTCTTTCAAACGATAATAGAAAGATGCTAAATAACAAAATTCTTATAATTCTTGATATTTTCAACCTGGAAATAACAGTAGTAGTTCAGAAGGCTCCATGTGAAGGTATGCTAATGACTATCTGGGCGAGTATGAAAACCTTGGCATTTAAAGCTCTGGTTTACTGAAGTTAAGCTGCCAGAAGTATCCAAGGCAAGCAGGCCTTCAGGTACTGATACAAAACTGCTGTTAGAGGAATTCAGCAACGTTTCACATGTGCCAGTCTTGCTTTAACTGTGTTGTAGTTTTCTGCAAGAGTTCAGTTGGGTTTTCTAGACTACAGAGAACTTGCAGGATGTTTCATGTGCAGAGTATGGGGTGAGTGTGGACAGATGTTTTGCTTACCCTTTGAAATGCTCAGGACTTGTCATGAGATTGTTTGGAAACTTTGGTGTTGGAACATGGTGTTTCACTTCCCAAATGTTGACGTTAACTGTTCTGTAGTGTTGGGTTTCTGAAGAATGTACTAAGTTGAAGAATGTAAGGAGAAGGCAGTAGTTCCCTCTCAGATGGTTGTCACCTTATTGCAAAATTGTGAAAATACTGTTTCAGCAGTGGCCTTTGGCTTGCAGGACTTCCTGCTCTGAGGAAGTCTTGTATCATTTGTCCAAAATAAACAGATTTTTGGAGAGGGCGGATGTGGTATTCTGTGAGAAACCATGCATCTTGCTCACAATTTACCCCCTAGTGCTTGCCTTGTTGATAATTAGAGCTGTGGAACTCTGTTCTTATGAGATATGTTATTGGAGTGAAACTTGCATCTTAAAATGGGAAATCTTTTGTTGACCCATACTGCAATTTTTGGGTATGTGTGTAGGGGCAGAAAACAAATTATTTATTCATGGCTTTAATACTGAAGGCTTTAATTTCATTGTTTCCTCCACGAATCTTTGTTGGTAGTGATGTTGCTAGTTGCAAAAGTCCAGATTGTGACAAATACTTACACCATTAGTTTCTTTGAGTTATTGGCAATGCTCATTGTTTTTAAAAATACTTTTGTGGTGACTTACAAGTCCTGAGGGACCTACAGCTTCAGTTAGAGCTGTAAGCCTTTACACACCCTTCAGTGCTGAGGGGACTGAGATGCTCTGACATCACATTCTCAGGTCTGGTGAAGCAGCTCACTTCTTTAACTTCGTAATTTGGTTTACAGTTTCCATTTTGTAATAAACAGTTTTGCTTCTGTATAGCCCCTGTTATCTTCTTATGGAGTACTACATGCATTTTGTGATGCAGCAGTGCAAACTTTTGCTTGAGGGTTGCATCCCCTGTTCTTCTGTGGTATTACAGGTGAGTGGGCACAGCACTTTACATTTTTGACAGTGAAAGGTAACACAGTTTTCAGAGACTCTTTGTGTTTGGGTCACTTGTCAGATGATGGGGATGATTACTTAAGCAAATTTCAATGATCTGTAGCAGAGTTGTGTATCTTGCTCCATCTTTATGGCAATACTTTGTCAGAGCTTAACAGGTGAAGGAGGAATAGGAAATTCTGTGTAAAACTGTTGAGATAGAGTTGTGTGGCGTTTTCTGACTTAAAGTGGCTTGTTTAAACCCTCTGATTTGATACTCACCTGTAATCAAAAGGAATTTTGTATTAATCACAAAGGGGGAGCAATCTTTAGCTAATTCAGTTGTAATATACCTGCCTATAAAGCATTTAAATCTGTAGCTGTGAGGGTTAAATATATAACTCTGCTTTCTTTGCTTGGTCTTTAAGGTAGCTGAAGGGTATTGGGGAGTGCTGGTTATTCCCCATGCCCCTGGCCCAGCTCACCATACTTTGTTTTTCACCAGGGTTGGTCAGAAGGTACCAAAGATTGGTACTCAACTGAAATAGGATTTCAGACACTGGGCATTTTTTTTTTTTTTTAAATCTCTCTCTAGAAACTACTGCAAAATGACTTAATGACTGCCATGAGGATTATATAGCAGCAGCCTGGTGTAAAGGCCATGACTTATGTCTCAGGTGCTGGTGTCACTGTTTGGTGACAGCTTACACCTGCTAGAAGCTCCTGGCCAGTACCAGGGTTTTCACAACAGGTGCAAAGTGCATTCTTGTCCAGTAGCTGCAAAGAAGGCAGAATAGGTCTTGTTCCTTTTCTGTTTGCTTTGCTCTAAATGTGCAGAATGTATTTTTTTCCCTTTCCCGTAAGCCTTTTGTGAGTGAAGATGACATGCATCTTTTGTTTTTTTCCCATTAACAGCACTGGGACAAAATTTTCTGATTTCTGTTCTGTGTGGGAATGTTCAAATGACATAATTATTGACCACTGGGCTGATGTTTTTGGAATTTTGAATAGTAGGAGGGAATCTGTTTGGCTTCTTTGATGGTGTGTGAGTGGTTTTTTTTCTTTTTTTTCTTCACACCTGTTGATCAAAACAGTGTGGAAGTAGAACTGTCTGTACTGAGATTTGAGTAAATAATTGTTTGTTTCTTTGGAGCTGGATTATTCCAGTAAGAGTTACATGTCATCTTTTGGGATCTTTCACTTTTCAGGGAAAATTATTTTGAGTGCTTTGCTGGCTCTGGTGTTTCATCAATATCTGGTGATGGATTTCTGCCTATCTTAAGCATATGACTTTGAATGCTTCTGCCATTCTGCAGAATGGGAACAGATTTGCAGAACTTGCTATAGCACATGCTAAAAAAATATCTTCTAACAGTTTGGAAGTGATAGAATAATGTTATGCTATGAAAGAGTGAACTGAGTAGAAGAAATGGACAGTAAAGGATGGTGAATGATATGAAGGCATGTAACTTCATAATTTGGGTAAACATCAAGAAATATAGGAGAAAGACAAGATGGATACATCTGAGTAACAGTCAGATATGCATTAAAATAAGGTTTAGTTCTTAGGTACCTTCACAAATACTGTTATTTCATGTTACGAATTTTCCTACAGTAAAAAAAAAAAAGCTTTGAGCAAGTTGCCTGATGTAGTGTACAGTCAATAATAAGTTTGAAAGCACATGGAAGAAGTGCATTCCTCAGATGGCTTATCTCATCCATTTCTCTCTTGCTGAAGAGAAATTTTTACACTGAAAGTACGTGAGAGTTGTACTTTTTCAGCTTGGGTGGATATCCATCAGGTATGTAACTTAAGCTGCTCAGTCCCTATTCTGAGACACCTGTCTTGGAGAAATCAGGCATTTTGTAGTTGGCTTTTGCCTACTTTTTGTCCAGCAGCTTTTTCTTTGAGCTTTCTAGTTGGTGAAATAAGTTAACCCCCTCTTGAATCATTACTTGTCTTTCTATTGGCCATCTTGGTTTTGGTTTGGGATGTGCCTTGGGGACTTTCTAGGAAGTGTTTCAGAATAGGAGGGAAGTTAACAAAATCAGTGCTTAACTTAAAGCAGCTGTGTCAAATAAGGAAGTGGAGAAAAAGCAAAACCTTCAGAGCATCACTGGTACTGGTGTGTGGTAGACACATGGCAAGAAAGAAATGGAAGATATTCCAGTGTGTTCTTTAGATATTTTTTAGGGTCTTTCATTTTTGGAAGAAAGTGTGACTTCAGTGAGAATGTGTATCAGGAGCTCTTAAGAGAAATGATAATCTGGCTTTTTATTTCACTGGTGGTTTGGTCAGACAAATGGCCATGCATTAGTATTAGAGAGTAGCTCTACCTGGATTGTCTTGCTGTTGCTTTTCTCAACATCATTCTTCCAGGTGGAGTGTGGGTGCAAGTGAATTGTGGTTTGTGTTTGTTCTTAAATTAACACATGATTTATTATTTTCAAATGAAGACATGGTAAAAATCTCAGTATAATTCAAAGCAATGTTGTTTGATTCGTTTGAACTAGTAGCTGGGCTGCTGCTTCAGAAAGTGCACTGTACTTGAATGCCAGGGGGCTAAGTAGTGTTGCTTGCTGCCTCTAACCTTTGCCGAGAACCAGAATCTTAACTCACAGATTACAGGTGTAATAGAAAGAGGGGTTTTGTACATCAGAGGTTTCATAAAGTTTGTGTTTGATTACTTTGCTCCATAAGTATATCCTTTTTTGTAGAGCTTGAAATGAAAGGAGTAGAAATTGCAGGGCTATAAAAATACTCAGGGTGTCCAGAAGGTAGGAGGTAAAAATAAAAATTCTTGCATGCAGAGTGCATGCATGTGCTTTCCATTAAAAAGATGACAAAATATCCACTTGGCTAGGTAAAAAATTTTAGAAGAGTTTTCAGGTGCTTGGATGGTGAATGATCCCAGAAGGGAGAAAGGCTGTTGAGAACTCCTTAAGCAGGGTAAAGATTGTTAAGAATGTTAATCAGATAGAAGTGTACTGAGTAAAAATCAGCCTCAGCTTTTGTCTGAAGTTTGTTAGACTTGCATGGAGTATTGACCTTTGAATTGTCATAGCAGGTGGACTGTACCAGTGGAAGTTTGTGTGTGGGATTTTTTTTTGTTTTGTTTTGTTTTTTTGTTTGTTGTTTGATTTGTTTGTTGTGCTTTGGCTGGATGATGTGGAGGTTTCAGTGGCAGCCACAGATAAAGCAGTTCCTGGACCCAAACTGTGAAGAGCAGGAGTCAAATGTTGCATGAAATTACTTCAGCAAGCTCAGAAATTATCTTATGTTTAACAAAAAAAAGGAACAGAAGAGTTGTCTGAGGACAGCCAAAGGAGTAATGGGAACCGTGAGCTGGAATTCCCATCTCCTTCAGGTTTAATTCTGAAAGCCTGTATATCTGTCAAAGTTGTCTTGTTGAACCAGGACCTTACTGTTCTGACAGTGAAAGAAACTCCCAGGACTTTGGGTTTTCCTGTGTGCATTTTTGAATTCCTGTTGAACAGGAGATGGTGGTCTTTAGTGCTCAAGCTTTGAACAGGAGAGGAGTGCTTTTCCTGCAGGCTGATGGTTACAGAACTGCTATCTACTGCATCAGCACTAAGATTCACCACCTCACTGAGTGCCATTGATGGTCTTAGAACTTGTCTCTGCAGTTGTATTCTTGGCAAGACTTCCCTACTTCTAATGGGGCTTTATGGAGGTCTTAATGTGAGAGCCAGGAACAAAATCAAGGCCTTGTTTTGTATTTGCCTGAGTGCAGGGAGTACAGAATGTATGCTGTGGTAGTAGGACAGAAAAAGCAGGTAATGAGTGTATTTCTTAATGCAAAAGTTGAGCCTTTTCCTGTGCTTAGGGTTGATAACCTGAGAGTTGAAATGTTGTGTACAGATTCAGTTGTGAGGCTGGCTCAAGTTGTGGCTTTTAAAGTATTAAAATCACAAAATAAATTGATTTCCATTTTTATGTTTTAAGATTTGAGCATGCACTTGTCAAATTTTTCCCGGAGCACTGAGGGCTACAACATTTTTGGAAACTCCACATGGCAAAATGTGTGGAGTTGGGATACCATAAATATGATGAGACTGGGAATGATATGGTCAGAGCTGGCAGTTCTCATGTCATCACTGGCTTCCTGTCACAAATGGGTTGAAGGGGAGTGAAATTTGGCTTACTTAGGAGTTTTTTGACACTTGCAGAAGAACGGATGCGTCTCTGAACAGGCAGAAGTAAATTTTTTTTATAATCGGTCACATGAAATAGACACAGAAAGAGTTTTGGAATTGCATCACAAAGTAAATGCTAATGCTTGAGTCCGTAACAGTTGAGCAGTGAGCTGCAGTAGAAATGTAAAAACGAAGTCTCTGTGGATGTGATCTAAGAGGATGCTAATTTGTTAATTAGGTTTGGTAAAGCATCTTTTTTCACAGTTCTGAGCGGTGACGATAAGCTGGTGAAGAATATTTAATTTAGGTTTTGAGTAGGTCAGGAAGTAACCAGGGAGTATCTCTCCAAGCTTTTCATTATCAGTGTAAAGGCAGGGTAGGAGCAGCCTTTACTTTGACTGTAACAGCTTCTGGGATCAGAAATATTTTGCTTTCAGTTTCTTGCCAGGATGATAACCATGTTCTTAGCAGTGTTGATTTAGTGGTGGTGGTGGGGAAGCTTCCTTGCTCTGTGTTTAAAATCGCTTGCAATTTCACTATGTTGTCCCTGCACATAGGGAGACAGGAATCTGCATATGCTATGCTAGTAGCTAGTATTATTTTTTAAAAGATTTTTTTCCTAATTTCTTGTACAGTTTCTTGGTGTGAATTGGAATAGCCTGCTGATTAATTACACCACGGTGAAGCTACAAGCTCTTTGTTGCAGTGAAGCACATGTGTGTGTATATATGTACTTTACACAAGGTGATCTGAATGCTTGGTTTTTTTGGTTTGTTTTCTTTGTTTGTGGGTGTTGGTATTTTTAAAAATAAATGGAAGGAGAGGAGATGTGTATTGCAAATAATGTATGTGGAAAAATGTTTATAGTCTAGCTCTGCTTTAATTTGTGATCTTTCTTTATAAAAGAAGATCAGCATAGTTGATGTCTCTCTGACGTAGCTCAGATTGAGTAAACATATCAAGGTGAGGGTTTAGCTTTCTTTTGCACAAGCAGAATAAATTTGAAAGATAAAAACTCTCCTCTTTCCTGTCCATCCACTTTTCCCTCATTCTTTGAGGAATGAAGTTGAATTTGCAGCCTGAGTAAGGATGGGCATTTCAAATGAAGATCTAATAGTGCCACATGCAAGAATAAGCTTATTTAAATTGTTTAGGAAAAAAAAAGAAGGGATATCATTATTAGTAAGCACTCATGTTGTGTTCTGTGACAGTTCAGGTCTGTTTTGTTGCATTAAGCTGAGGGTTGTGGTGGTGGGGATCCTTAGAACATCTGCTTGTTGGCTGCCTTCTGTGGTATTCCTCTCAATGCTGCCTTTGGTAAGGAAAGTGGGGCACCTCAAACACTTCAGGGTCCTGGTCGACTGAAATAATTTCCCAGTAGCTCCATATCAAGTTACCAGAGATGCTGACCAGCCTGTTAGTCTGTAGGATGGAGGGCTGAATGTTCTGTGTCCAGAAAAGAATACTCTTTTTTTGCTCTCTGTTGTTCATAAGTGAATGAAGGTTACTTCTTGGAGCTCTCTTGAATTACAGTGTCTTTATAACTATTTCTGTGAAATGCTGTACAAAGTCACACAGGGCTCAGCTACAGTTTGAGAATATTCTGGTGTGTTTGCATTGAGAGAGAGAGGGGAGGGATAGATTGATGTCAGGATTTTGTTTCACTTCCACAGCCTACATCTGCATACTTGCCCTTGAAAAATAACTTAAAAGAGGCATAGTCAACTTTCTGCCACTTGAAAAATTAATTTAAAAATTATTTTGTCTTGAACCTTGTCCAAATGCCCAACAAACCCAGATGTTTTCTGCAGTCCTGTTTTATCATGTATTATAAAATTCAGTTCTCTGATGCACTGTGGCTGCCAGGATCATGTTGAAGGGTTTATTCTAGCATTAATGATGGGGCAAGACTCGGTTCAGCACACAAGTGCTGCTCTCTTTGAATGCTTATCATTTTTAGGTATGGGGAGGAAGCGCTCATCTTTAAATTTAGGTTCACCTGGAACAATTTGAACACAGCAGATAAATTTTGGTTGGAAGGGACATCTAATCCTACTTGAAGTAGGAATTTTAATTTGATGTTTTAGTTGAGAGCGTGGGTTTTGGAGGCCAGACTTTTTACAGGAAAAGATCAGAGGTGCAGTGGGTGTGGGGTGAGCTTTTGATGTGTTTTAAGGAGCAAATGAAAAGATGAGAATCTTTCAGGTACACTGGAGCACTGTGGGAGCTAGGCAGAAGTAGATGTTTTTATCTTCTTTTTCTTGATGCAGTACTGTAAGGTCGTTTGTTATTTGATGGGGTGTGGAAGTGCTGGATATTTAACTGGTTTTCACCATTGGGCTTTTATAACTGGACTATTTTTCAGACTTCTGCTGCATTTGCTCCTGGAGCAGTGGGCAATTGTATATTGTCTTCATGCCATTGCTTATTTCTCTCTTAGAGAAAAAAGGTGATGTTTTTAGCCTCCCTTTCCTTTTTCATTGTTGTGCTTAAATATTTTGATGTTAGTAGGTGAGCCTCTCATTCTTCTTTGAACCACTGGTAATGAGTACTCCTGAGCTGGGTTTCCTAAGACCTAGCTGAGTATTATGAACAGGGCTGGGAAGAAGAGGGCAAAACTTCATGACGTTGAGGCATGTGCTAAAAATACAGTGATATCCCAAAATGTGCACCTCCTAATAAGTTACTTATTTTCTTCTGTTTGTTGCCCAAAATCTTGTTGATTCCTCGTGAAGAAAAGCTAATCCAGCCTAATTTTTTTTTCACTAAAAGAGGAGGAGAGAAAGACTGAGAACAAGGACTTTTCAGAGCAGGATATGAAAAACCTGTGTGCTGGAGCAGTATAATGCCTTGTCTTTTCATTCTCTATGGTGTCCTTTCTTAGTTAAAAACTTAAGAAATTGTCTTCTGAACAATCTGGTACTTCAGTGATGATCTTTGGATGACTGCAGTGGTTTTTACAGTGAGAAATGAAGCAGTGACAGGTCACTCCATTGGTTGCAACATGTAGGTGAAAGAAGTGTCTCTTTTAGAAAGAACTCCCGTGTAATGAATGTCTCTGAGTTAGGGGGAAATCTTATATGGTTAGCAATCTGTACTCCTGGCCAATTATCACTCTCCTAAGAGATTGATTTCCAAACTGAAAGTGAGTTTGCTCCCTTGCATTGTGTGTTGTAATACCATTATCCACTAGGTCGGAGAGCCCTGTGCTGTGTGAAAATTATCTGCATACAGAGAGGATGGTCCAGTGTCTTTTTAACTTTCTCTTGACCTTTGGTAATAAATGTAACTTTCAGTGATAGCAAAATACATTGAAGTGATTGGTAGTTATTATTTGTGTTCTAGTTGCACTCTTGAGCTTAAGATCCTTTAAGAGGGAACTTCAGAAGTCCCGGGGTAATCTGTTGCCATTCTGGTATGTGGAGCAGTATTTCTTGCCTGCCTTGGAGCCTTCCTCAATCATCTTCCTCAACTCAGAGGTGCCTCCTGCTCCAATCAGTTGTCATGTAACTCACTGCTGTGGGCTTGTTGGTTGTCCTTTTGGAATCTGTGCTTTATGTGCTCCAATACCATCTTCTCATTCTGGTTCCTAGCACGTAACTGTGCCTTTGACTGTGCTGAAATGGATGACATTAGGAAGTGCCTTGTCCACAGAGATCCAAATAATGGTGTCAGCAGTAACCACATATCCCCCTGTGTGTTCATCCAGGTACAGGAATCATAGAATCATAGAGTGGCTTAGGTTGGAAGGGACCTTTAGAGATCATCTACTCCTACCTCCCTGCCAAGGGCAGGGATGCCTCTCACCCAGACAATGTTGCTCCAACCCCCATCCAGCCTGGCCTGGAACACCTCCAGGGAGGGGACAGCCGCAGCTTCTCTGTGCAATCTGTTCCAGACTCTCACCATTCTCCTACTGAAGAACTTCCTAAGATCCAGTCTAAACATCTTCTCCTTCAGTTTAAAGCCATTTCTCCTTGTCCTATTGGTGGATACTATTATGAAAAGTCCCTCTCCTGCCTTCCTGTATGGTCCCTTCAGGTAGAGGAAGGCAGCTATAATTATTTGCTTTTGTTAGTATATTGGTTTTATTACCTAGTGTCCCTATAATGTGATTAAAGCAAAGTTGCTGAGCTGGAGGTGGCTCTGCTGTTTAATTATGGTGAGTGGCACATGCCTGCTTAGGCAGTGAATGAGCATATTCATGTGAAAAGACCTCAAAATGTTCAATGTAATGATGTGGTTGAGAGAGGAAATAAAAATGTCTTTGAGACATGATCGTAATCACTTAGCATGTCCTTCCTGATCTGCCATTGAAAGAAATTTCTTTCAAAACTGTTTTGTGGGCTTTCTACAGGTCCATTGCTGCTGGAGTCTGCTGGGCTTCAATTTTAAAATTTTGGATTTGTGCCAAAATATTGCTTGGAAGAAATTTGCTGTGAAGAATTTCTCCACTGTTCTCATGGAAATGCTTCAGAGCAAGGGAGAAACCACAGGCAGCAGCATGGGTTCTACACACTGAGACACTTCTCAAAATTTGACTGTTGTGGCTGCCTTTTTTTCCTTAAATATGGAGATCTTGTTGATTATCACTAAAAATCACTAAAAATCAAATACACTGAAGACAAAATATATTCTTCTTTTTCCTTTGTTGCTTTTGATAACTTCAGTTTAAATCCAGGATTTGGATGCTGACATTCCAAAAAACATTGCTTTTTCAGATTTACATCTTTTGCTGTTTTGCTTTCAGGACATGTGCAGCCACAAAACTGTAGTAGCATTGGAAGCTTAGCTGTGGGTTTTCTGACTAGCTTAGTTTTCAGCATTTAGGTTTCTGTCTCATACGTAAATTTATGAATAGTGCCAGATTTTGCATGCTGGAGTCCTGGAGAACTTTACATTGTGGCTTTTGTCCTTTGCCAACTTCCTTAGCACCAAACCCAGAAAGAACAGGGCTGGGTGGGATTGTCAGGCCTTGTCTTCTCCACAAGGGCATCACTCTCTTGATCCACAGTAGCTGTTCCACTTGTCCTTGGATTAGTGTGCACAGTGGTGTCTTGAGACTGGGCTGGAGTTGCTTTACTGTTTGAACAGGTAAGATGGCTCTCCTGGCTCATGCCTGAGTCCTGAACATGGTAATTGTTCATGGCTTTTCCCAGAGAGCCAGGAGGGGAGTGAGGAGACTGCTGATGAAGTTGGTGGAAGAGGCACCTGGTGCAGAGCAAGTCATTAATAAAAATTCTGACTTGTTGCAGAACCATTAGCAAAAGTAAGTGGCTTATTTGATTCAAAGCTGAGACATTGTGGGTGAAGCTGTGATGCTTTGTAGCGTATTCCCAGCTTTAGGGATTGAAGTATTGCCATCTGCAGCAATCCTTAGATGAAAAAAAAGCAAAAAAAGCAGAGATTGAAATGTGCTGCTTTTCTGTTCTGATGGTTGCTAGTGAAATGCTGCTGTGACCTGCCCATGGCTTCTGAAAGTCTAGGTGGTCAGGAGTCTGCTGCAGACTGTGTATGGTGACAGCAAGAGGCTGGTGTGGCAGAACAGTGTGGCTGATAAGTTAAGCTGAGAGGGGTGGGCTTTTCCATAGTTACTGGTCCCTGAAGATTTTGGATAGATAGCATCACTGTGTGTTGTGACCAGCATGTTCATTTGTGCAGGCTTCCAGTTTAGCAGCTTATTTCTTTCCCTTGACTAGAGATGGGTCCATTCACTACTTACCAAGGAGCTGACAGCGTGGAGTGGTGGTTTATGAGTCTCTTCTTACATTGACCTGTGGCTTCCACTGCAGTACAGATTCTGGTATTTTTGCTTCTCTTCAAGGGGAGCTTCTGGTTCCTGCAATTATTGCTGGCAGTGGTCTGTACAGGGGGTAATGCTGGGACTTGTAGGGGTGAGCAGAAGAGTGAATATTTGTTCAATCTTTGCACAATCAGTGAGTTTTGCAATATTCTGTCTATTAGCTAGCAAATCAAGCCAGCATAGAAGAGCCAATATGGCCATCTTAGTGCCATTGTTGTGTTTTTTGATTTTTTCTGAAGTGCCATGCGGCCTCGATGAGTTTTCTCTGGATGGCTTTCAGGGTTTGGCAGCAATGCATCCAAAGGAATGTCAGCAGGATGGCTGCATCCTGTATCGCTGACTCTGCAGGGCAGCAGCACTGGGATGTGAGCCCAGAGCATGGTGGGAAGATAACAGATCTTCTGGCCCAGAGGTAAGAACCACCAAATGCACAAGACTTCCAGCAGAAGAGAGATAATCACAGAGAAATGCAAATTTTAGATAAAGAGATAAAAATTTTGGTCCACGTCCTTAAAGAGAGGGCTGTAAATTATCACTGAAATAATCACTAGATGATCACTAAAATTATCACTGGAATTATCCTCGTGGCTTCAGTGCTGGCAAGCTGAAATTCAGCTGCCTCTTTATCAGCAGGCAGGATCTTTGTGGTCTTTCACACTTGAGTCAAGTGAAACCAAATCAAGTAACCAAGTCAAATTGCACTTTCACTCGTTGTGCAATGCCACAGCAGAGGGGTCTGCACAGTACAGTGCTACCTGCGTGGTTACACTGGTTACACTCCGGAAAACCTCTTTCCTGCTCCTGTGTGTCATTCATTGCAGGTTGCTTTGGCTTCCTTTCTCGTGCAAATATTTTGCCAGTTCTGCTGTAAGCACCTGCAAAATACTCAGTTTTAGAATGAGGATTATGCTAGTCTTTGGGACTTTTTTTTTGGCAGTTTATAAGTCCAGTACAGATGCTGTGATAGCCACAGGATTTACAAAGTTCTGCAGCTACAGGAAAGGCCACATTTCATGCAGCTGAGCCTTAGAGACAGCTCTGCTCCAACGCAGTCATTTCTCAGAGCAGGGCTGGAAAAGCCAGGTGGTAAATTCTTGTGGCTTGGCACTGGCATTAGGACATGGTGCTTTTAGTAATCAGTAAGATGGTTTTGGTAGAGGTTAACATAAAATTTAATGCTTTATTTTCCAGTAATCTAAAAAATATTTTTGAAGTTACAGAGGGCCTTCTCTTGAGTAGGTTTTTACATCTAGTAGTTAATTTCTTAGCTGCTGTGTGCTAAAAGGGCTTTTTAATTGTTTATTTTTTTTCCTAAAGAGGAGAAGGGTGGACACTGTAACTTCTCAGGCAACAGTGATTGTGCAACTGATCCTGTTATTGTGGAGCCCAGGTCCTTCCTATTCCCTGAGCTCCAGCTGCTTGTGCTGCTTTTTTCCTTTATTTTTTTCCTTTCCCCCCCCCCCCTCTTTCACTTGTGAACAAGTTGTTTTCTTTCCTGGATTGCTCTCTCTCTCCAATGGCAGTGAGGCAGTGGCTCATTTGGGTTTATTCTTCCATTTCAGTATGATGGAAAATCCAGTTGCCCTCATGTATCATGCAGGGTATGGAATGCATAGAGAAATGAATTTTTTCATGAGGAGTAGAAGTGCTTGCTACTTTGTGGGTACATAAGAAAAGGCATTTCCTTGGATGTAAAAGAAATGTGACTGCAAATGGCCTTTGTTGAAGCTAAGGTCAGAAGTTATGACTTCATGTTCTCATGGTACTAGAAGCATGTGAAAAGATGTCTGGATGTTTGTTTTGGATTGGATGTTTGTTTGGGTCTTATTTTCCTTCCTCCAAAGGGTGGGCCTGAGAGAAATTTTAATTCTCCTCCCCCCTTTTTCCCCTGGGTCACCAAATAAAATATAGTACTCCTGTGCAGAACATGAGGTAGTTGTAAATCTCATGCTTTTACAGCCAAGTGATCTCATTGCAGTGTAATGAAAGCAGTTGATATATTATAAAAATGTTGTACAGCTTACCCCAGTCACTCTTCATTTTCAGTTTTATGTCATGCTGTTCCCATTTCAGGTTACACAGCCTCCCGTGACCACAGACAGCCTGTTTGGGTCCATGATAAACATTCAGTAGCCAGTAGATGGTAGATGTTCAGATTTCAGTGTGTTCTCTGCTTACAGATGCACCAAACCTACCACAGACAAATCTCAAGAGAGGAGAAATAATATCTGGTCTGTGATACCACACTGCTTGTGTTTCCACAGCAAATATGATTTGTGTCAGTCATAAATAAGCTCTATGTTTGGTGACCTGTGGCAGGAAGTGGTAGGCAAGGGCTTAAGGTCCTTACTTGGTTTGTAAGTCTTGTACTTTAAAAGTTCAAGGGAATGCAGAGTATGCATTTTTTTGCTTGAGGTGTCTGTACAGTCATGAAATATTCGGGAATATGCCAAGTTGATGTAGGTTTTAGCAAAGTGCTGTAATTTGTAGGAAGCTGTGGTCTTTCACTCTGCTTTGGACAGACCTGGTATACAGAGGATTTTCTCCTTTTCATGCAAAAGACTGAATGTGCAACCTGTGTCCAGTCTGTCCGTATGCTTCTTGGATGGCTGCTTTGGAGAAAAGATTTATTTTGTTTTGGTGTGGTGTTTGTTTTTTTTTTAACCTGGTAGTTTCTTTTCCAAGTTGCAGTCGCCTAAATCTCCCCTTTTATTTTTGAGCCTTAGTGCACTGTTAAGTTGGGTTATTGGAGGGTGTATTTTCTATTGAAGACAATGGAAAATGATAATTCTTCATGTGCTTCTATCATGTTGCAGCTAAGGGTTGGTATCAATTTACAGTCGTGTTAGAAATTCACCCTGGAACTAACAGCAGCTCAGGTTCAGTAATGTTCTTTCTTGATCAGTCTGTAATAGCTCTCCTAGTAAATGCTGTTTGTATTTTCTGTATAACTAAGGACATAACCATGAAATGTTAATTCTCTTAACAGAGAGTTCATACTAATCAGTCTGTCCATTGCACCTTTACTCTTAGAAGAGTAAATCTCAGCTATTGAGTAAATCTCAATTATGTTGACTGCTGAGGAGAGACTTCAGAAGAATTTTAATCAACAGTGATACTTGATCACACTATTTAAAGGCTTTTTGCCCTTCAAATCTTATCAGGGAGAGAAGCAAGGTGGGGATGTTTCATTGCAAAGAAGGCAAAATGTTATTGCCAAAGTTGTGTCTCTTTAAAGAAACTAATTCCCACTTGAGCTCTCCTGACAGACATGGGCTGTGATACAAAAATCTGTCATCTTTGGAAGTTGAAAAGCATACAAGTCTTGTGTGTTGATTAAGCTTATTACTATTATTATTATTAAAAAATAAAAATTAAGTCCTAAACTAGGAAGAAGGTGACAACAATGAGCTTAATGATTTGTCTTATGTTATGTTTCCTGATTCTGTGATACCTTTCTTGAGCACTTTTTAATCAAATCTTGGCTGTTGACATGATTATTATGGTACCTTGCAGTGTTCAGCAATGTTTTATGTATCTTCATAGCAAATATAAAGACTTCTGTGATGTGAAAAGCCTCATTCCTTCAAGCTAACACTGCACACTTTGGTTAAGTATGATTATTTTAATGATGTAGGCAGCAAGCCAAATGTGACATTTCTTTACAGAATTTGTAGGAATCTAGTCATCCAATCAGGATTGGTTGGTGTCTTAAGTGATATTTTTTTCAAGCCAACTGTATGGACACTTTTTTCCATGAAAAACAAAACTGAACAGAAATAACAGTTTGAAGAGTGTTAACAGACAGCTTTTATACATCACCAGCTTTTACTTTCTTTCTATTTAATGTTCAGCTATTCCTTCTGTAATAGAATGGTAATGAAATGTTATTGTATTGGGTTGTTTTTGAATTTTCTTTTTCCATTATGGATATTTTTTTAAATGCTGTTTGGTTACAGCACAAATAATTTTAACCAGAATAATGTATTTTCTTTTCTGCTCTTGACATTTCTGCTGCAGAAGTGTCAAGTAGTTTTAACTTCACAGTAGGAAAAATATTTGTGACCAACTTAGATTGCATTTATATAAGAGTAGGAGGGTTTTTTTCCTTTGATAAATAGTCAAGATGGATAGAAATTGTAAAAGAATTCTACTGTTGGTGGCTCACAGGCAGAGGAAAAAAGAGATTCTTCAAATTATCTTTGAAGGGAGTTGAGTAAGGATGTGTAGAGGGGAGTGAAGAATCAACTGTATCATCAAGTAGCCACTATATTCCTTGTCATAAATGTTGTCCCATCTCCCTCCGTCAGCAAAAACCCAAAATCAAACAAAAAAAAGAACAACCAAAGAAACTAACGTAAAATTAATGCAAATGCAGTAGCTACAGATCTGATAGAAATACTAGTATTATTCTGTGGCTGTTGTAACAGGGACAATTTGATTACTGTAGAAAATTAACTAAAATTATGATCTGTTAATACTTTTCAGGTATTTCTTCATGGTTAACTGTACAGACCATTCCATTACTGAGGTTACTGGATGACTGAAGAGTAATATTGCAGTTTCATGGTGACAAGTGATATGTCATTCAAAGTCCATTTAGACACTTCTTTTATTTCTTTTTTAGGATTTGATATCAAGTACCTTAATATCCCTTTGCTTCAAGAAAAAAAAAAAGAGCTTTTTACACTAAGTGCCAGCGATGAGCTGCTTGAAAAGGTCTGAAGCCCTGAATGGCTGTGGGAGATTTCTGTTCAGCTGGGGGGTCACTAAATGGAAAGATCACTTTTACTTTGGACACCCTTTGATGTCACATAACAGTCTGAAACAATTACTGGGATATTCAGGATTGGTTTAGTCAGTTGTTGTTTTGTTGGGACTTTTAAATATTTTGTTGCCAGCATATTAAGGTAGTCAAGACAGGAAGAGTTTGGTTCCAAATGAGTGCCTGGAAGGCAGAACCCAAAGCTGCCAGGACTTTGTAGTCAGTCTGCAGGTCTCACAGGAACATGGTAGACAAATAATCTTGGATAATACCAGAAGGTCTCCTTTCAGGATGGAAGTAGTAGTTCCACAGATGTCTTTATTGTCAGGTAGGTACTGAAATAAGGCATCATCTCATTTACCATCAGAAGCTGGTGGACCGTGCAATAAAATAGGCATTTGTGGAAACTGTTAGCTTAGCCTTCCTTTTCTAATATGCTTTCAGTTAATTTAGAAATGACTTGGACTGGGGGAGAGATCTCTTGAGTCTATGTTAGCCTTGCAAACTCAGAGTATGAACACCTGGTTATGGATGGGAGTTTGAGGAGATGAATCAAAGTACTTGTCTGAGAGTCAAAAGTCTGCAGCATTTTCCTGAGAGGTGAAGGCTGGCAAATTTCAGTGGCATTGTGAGCAGGACAACAGCTACAGAAATACTTTGTAGCTGCACATGTGCTTTGGAAACAGGCTCTGGGAGCTGAAGATTGCTGGTGTGGTGTGTGATAGAATAAATAAAGAAATCTTTATTACTAGGGTTTATGTGTATCATCACTTCTAACTTCTTCAGTTGCAGTGTTGAACAGAAACTTCAGGGTATTCATAAACATTTCAGTATATACTGATCCATACTTTTCCTGGTCAGGCTTCTTACTGCCTTAACTTTCTGAGCTGGCAAAAGAGAACAAGAACATTTACTTTAGCAGAGGTGGAACAATTTCTTGGAATAAATGCCCTTCAAGCCTTGGAGGCCAAGGTCACTGACCAGAAAAAGTTCTTGTAGAACAGAAATAGCTAGCTGGAAACTTCAGAAATGAAATCTCCTCTACAAACTGTTTCTTCTGATCCCTGGGGATACCTGCTCACTGGCTGTGCAGCACACAGCCTAAAACCAGTATCCTTAGCCCCTGGAACCAGGACTGCTGGAAGATGTGTAAGAAATTGAGAAAGTGTCTTGATGCTGCACATGTTGTGAAGTCTTTTACTGGGCTTCTGGCTGAGAACACTGTTGAGGAAATGTGTGTAGGCTGGAGCTGTTGGCCTGGAAGCACTGCTGCTTCTCCAGGGCAATTTCTTCATCTTGCAGATGGACAAAACCCACAGGGTCCCAGATGCAAGAGCTAACTTGGAGCAAGATCAGCTCTTGCCCTTATGAAGAGCTCTGGGCCCTGTCCAGAAGGAAAGAGGAGACCTGGTCAGGTGGGATATCAGCAGTAAGCTGACAAACTTTGCACATTACTTGTTAGAATGGGATGCTGGGATTATAACTCACTGTATATGTGACAGTGGGAGTGGGGAAAAGAACCTCTCAGGATCTCTCCGGTTGGAAGAAGCCTCAGCAGGACTGTAGTCCAACCTCCTGCTCACATCTGGACCCATCTGTGAGACAGGACAGAGCTGTGCTGGGCTTGGTCCTGTTGTGTCTTAAACCTCCAAGGCTGGACACAGCACAGCCTCTCTGGGCTCTGCTCTGGGGCCTTTCTGTCCTCACTGGGGGAAAAAGCTTTTGTGTGCAGTCTGAACCTCTCTCCTATCAATTTGTGCCTCTTGTTGGCTCTTGTCCTCCTGCCATGGAGTGCTGTGAAAAGCCTGACTTTGTCTCTGGTGTGCCAGTAGCCTGTGGCACCTTTTAATATAGGTCAGCCTTCAGTCCATGTTAGGAAATTGTAACTTTGCGATTAATTAAATTAAATAAAAATTAATATGAGCTTGGAATTAATGGGAGGGATAGCACAGTGATATATTGATCACATTATGCAATACAGCATTAGTCAGTGTAACTGTATTGAGCAAGCTGGCATGCAGACACTAATTTAGAAGGAAAAATCTTTATTTACGCTGGAGTGTGCTATTTGGAGAAACGTACACACTTCTTCCTCAAACAAATAACCATTCCTCCTTCCTCAGCAGGGCATTGAATACAGTGCTTAAAATCCTGTTGCAGGCCTGCAAGTATTGTCAAGGTAGCTGAACATTTCTTAATGCCAGAGCATCTGTTCTCCAGGGAGATATCTGAACTTTGGGTTTGAGAATTTTGGATACCAATGATTTAGATAATCAGGGATTGTCTCTATATCCAAAGGCCTTTACTCATTCCTGTTGAGAACTAAAGGATTAGCAAGGCATTAGCTTCCTGAAATAAGCAGGGAACCTCTCTCTGTTATTCTAGTTTTTGTTTCCAGTTTGATGAAGGGAAATGTTACCTGTGTTCATGATGGTTTATTTTATGCATTTGTAAATGAATAGCTTGTATAAACAATAGGTTCTTACTGTTTGATTGTGTATTTGACTGATCTGATTAAGGTCCTTGTCTTTTGATATTTAATCAACTTATAAAGAATGTCCATCATCACTGATCTTTATTTTTGAAGAGATGACCACTGTAGAAAGCTTGATTGTTCTCTTGGAGCTGCACAGGGATAAGGCAAAGAGGCACTGGACCCAAGCAGAAGCAAGGTAAATTACAACTAGGGTAAATATTTACACCATGAAGGTTAAATGCTGGAGTTGGTTTCTCAAAGAAGTAATGGGATTTCCACCCTTGGAGATGCTCAGAACTCACCTAGACCTCTGAGCAGCCTAATCTGAGTCAAACCTATGCTGAGCAAAGCCTTCCAGCCTATGTTATTCTGGATTTACTGTTAATACCATCCAATATTTCCAGGACAGAAATCACAGTGCTGTAGCATTGAAGACCCAGTTACTTCATTTGAAAACCTTTGTATAAAAGAATAATGCTTCTTATCAAGCAGTTTAATTATTTAAATTCTGTGTCACAGGTGACCTGCAGATAAGTTCACCATATCTATGTAGGCAGCATTTTGATTTCAATGTAGACAGATTGTCATTTATTTCTAGAAGAAGTGCATTTCTGTGCTGCTAAGGGTGTTTGTGGGTTAACACGCCCTTGACAAAGACTTCTGTAAATTGAGGACTGAGTAAAGTAGATGAGAATGTTCTGAAGAGAACTTGAAATAAATTTTACTAATCTATTTAAATGTACATAGTTTTGATGGTTCATTTGGAGGGGGAATTAGCATTTATTTCCATTTGAAGCATCAACTTAAAATAGTAGATATTATCAAAGCACGCAAATTTAATTAGGAAGTAATTAAACATTGAAGTAACATCAAGCATGTGCAACAATTTTCTTGTTCCTTTTTCAGTCTAATTTTGGCCTTGACTTAACCTAAATGCAGTTCATAGAGCATTTGTTTCCAGTGGCATTACAAGACGGGTTGCATGACTTGGTAACACTGAAGCAAGACTTGGGCTTTAGCAGAGCTTGCCTACAGTAAATGAGACTGGATTTATTTCCTTGACTTTGTCTTGCTCTAAATGAGCTTGAGTTGTTGGTGTTAAGCTTTCCTTGCTTTTAAATTCTGTCCAGTGCTAAATTGTTGAAGTTCTTTTTGGTGCTCTGCCTCTCTGTGTCTAGGGTGTCTCTGGAGATCTGAAAGTGGCTGCAGCTCAAGCTGTTTCTCTAGGGAAATGTCTACTTCCTTTTTTGCACCTGGTTGGTACTTTGCTCATCTGTCTTCTCAGCACTTTGCTGTGTTGAGAAGAGTCTGGATGAATTGCAGCCCAAGGAAGGTGACTGAAACTTGTTTTCTGAATGAGACTGGGTTTCTGGAAAATAAATAGGTAAAATAAATAAACAGTGGTGGGTCATGAAAATGGAGTGACTGGGAGCAACAGCCATGGCTGGTTCTGAGCTGTGCTGGCGTCTGCTGAATCCTGTGCTGCCTGGATGGACATCAGAGCAGATGTCTTCTGGTGGATGAGAAATCACAAAGGTATTTGATCAGCACACCAAATGGGAAACATGGTAACTCTTTGTTATATTGCTTATTTGTCATTTATTTTTTCATGAGGTAGCTTCCGCTTGCTACGCTTTTTGAAATGGTCATGAAAAGACACCCAATATGAAATGGGTAGTTTGGTTGGGTTTTTTTTTTTGCCATGCTTCTCTCCCAGCTTGGGTTTCAGCAGGTTCTGGATAGTATGGGATCTACAAATGGGAGAGCCATTAGCCAGAGAGCAAGTTGCTGTGTGTCTGCTTGCTGCCTGTCTGGAAAGGTGCTGTCAGATTTAGGGTGAACTTAGGTGCCTTTCTGCACCTTTTCATTGGACAGAGAATCCTGTAGGCAGCATAGCCATGGAGTCCCTTTTTGTGCCTGTGTGCAGAGCGTCAGGAACCTTATTTCAATGGAGAGAGTGAATGCCCTAAGAAATCTTCTAGGAGAGAGAAATTTGTGTCTTGGTTATTTGGAAAAAACACCTGGTTTCCTCAAGGAGGGAAGAGGAAGGGTTTTGATTTCAGTATTTAACATGCTGAATTCCCAAATATTTCCCTAAAGCATTTCTCCTGTGTAGCAAACCTGATTAAGGGGGAGGTAATCAAGCTATGTTGCCACCTTGGCACTGACCCAGAAGGGGTTCTCCTTTCTCAGAACCTGCAGGAGGGGTTGTGTCTGGGTTAAATCTGGTTGGAGAACAGAACATTAGCTACCATGTCTGTTTGGGATGCTTCTGAGCCTCCAACAGGCTAGGGGATGGGAGCAGACTGGCCTTGCATGAGCTGTCTTGGGTCCTTCCAGAGCTTTGTTCTATGTGACCAGGGGGTTAAAAACGAAGCTATTTTGTTACTTAGTGTAGTTAGGTATCTTTGGAAGATGACAGTCTTTTGGGATATTCAAGGTTGAAAACTACCTCCTTTTTCTCGTCGCTGTAGAATAAATGCAGCACAGCTGTAGCTGCTGTTGGTAACTTGGCTGATGACCACAAGGAGAGTTTAAGCTTGGACAATATTAAAGATTGGTTGATCTAGGTAAAGTAGGAGTAATTTATTTTTGTCACCAAGGAAGGCATTTAGTTCTAGTTAACCATATTTAAACAGCACCTCCTGCCCCCCCTCCAACCTCCCCTTAATTGGTTTTGAGACTGCAAGTCAAAACAACTCACTTTGTGCTTTTGTGCTTTTGATGAAGTATTTCTCATTGTGACCCTAACAAACTTAAAATAGGTAAGTAGGATAAATTTAAGGGAATCAAGGCATTCCAAGTGTACTGTGGGAGTATGAACTAGGTGGTTCAGGTTTCCAAAGACCCAGTTGGAGGCATGGCTCTTAGGTGATACCATAACTTTTTCTTTTTACTGCACCTGGTTACTGTTAGACCAAACAGATAATGCATGTGAAAGATGGTTGCAAGTTGTCTTCTGGATTTTATTTCCTAATGGTGTTAGGTCCAGTATTAGCTGGAGAAGAGGCTTGATTTCTGCTCGAGTAAGCTTGTGAGTTTTGAGTACTTGTAGTGTAACTACTAACTAATTTGAGCTTTGCAAACATAGTAAGTGGTTATGTCTGGCTTAATAGCTGTACAGTTTGCTTTGGAGCTCATACCTGAGGCTTCCGTTGTCTGTATTTAAAAATAAAAATACATCATTTTCAACCTGAGATGTTGTGAGTGATACAAGAAAGCACACAATACAATAGAATGAAATGCAGTTGAAGGTAGCAGAAACTAAAGTTCCCTATTTGTACTGAGGTTTACTGCCAAGCTAGTCCCAGTAACTGTCCTGTGACAAAAGGAGCATTTGTTTATCCTCTTAGTCTAAATATTTACTTGCTTCAAGAGAAGTAAAAATGAAAGGGCTCACCCTGTTACTTGTATTGAGCTTCACAGTCCAATTTCCCCTGTTTCACATGCTGCCCACCCGTGCAGTATTTGATCCTGCCTGCTGACTCCTTATTTTTCCTCACAAATTAATGCGTGACAATGAGATGAAAGTAAGGGAAGACAGACAGTACCAGTGGAGGGTGGAAGCCTTCCACAAGCACATTATGTTGAATCACACAGAGAATCAGGTGATTCTCTGGGCTTGATGGTTATGTGTGGCAACACATGCCTATGGTATGTTGCCCAGGCCTGGTATGAATTTGATTTTGGCACTGGAAGAGCAGCATCTTAAGATGCTACATAAGTCATGGGCATGGATGCAGTGTCACACATGAGGTTGGATTCTAGGATATCTGCTGGCCTCAGTTTATCTAGTTTGTTTTAGTATGGTGACCACTGCAGATGGGTTGCTGGAGTTAATCTTTTGAGAAGATCATTTTAAGTGGATGCTGTGTGGCCTGTGAGTAGGAGAGGTAGGTCAAAGTAGCAATGATGCTATCAAGAATGCTGGTGAGGTGAGTGCATCAAGTGCCTGAGTGAATGGATCCCTCTGGGAATGGAACTTGTGAGCCCATCATCCTGTGTACTGGGGGGGAGGCATTAGAATATTTTTCTAGTTTCTTGCTCAGATGCCTTTGCCAATTTCCTAGGAGTATTCTTTCTAAAAGCAGACTGTGTTCAACAAGCAATGACCCTTAATCTTACAATGAAATAAATGCAGTTTAAAATCTCCCAAGAGTCTCAGAAAGTGTAATTTGTTAATTGGCTTCCCTCCCTTCTCCAAGGAGTAGCAGAGGATTTTATGGTCATTGACTATGGAGTAAGAAGAGAACAGCTTGGCTGTTAATGCTGAACTCTTGCACTTGCCAGGTTACTTACCTTTTTAGTGCAAACACTGTTGTGCAAAATGTTTTATTGTTCTTAAACACAGCAGCATCTCTCTGAGCATGTTTGTCACCTTAGTGCCATCTGTCACAGAGCTTTTCTAATGTACTTGATACTGGTTCACTTTTTTGACCTGTGCTCATTCACCCATACTAAAATTTTCCCTGCCTCTTTTAAGGTGCCAAATTATAAAAAAAACAAATTATGTGAATTGAATTATAAGGTTTCCCTGGTTGCTGTACTGTGTGGTATACTGCATTGTGCAGGTGGTCCTACAAATTGTGGATGCTCCCTCCCTGGCAGTGCTCAAGGCCGAGTTGGATGGGGTTTTGAGCAACCTGGTCTGGTGTCCCTGTCCCTGTCTGTGCAGGGGGGGTGGAACTGCATCATCTTTAAGGTCTCTTCCAACCCAAACCAGTCTATGACTCTATGAATAAGGCTGACTGGGAATAAGTGGTAAAATAATGTTGTGCCATCTCCCAGCTAATGAACTGAGGTGCAGCATTTCATTGATGCCCTGGGTGGGTTTGCCAGGTCCAACAGGAATTAGTGCTGGTTTTGCTGCCTTTGGTTAGTTGTAGAACCTCTTTGTAGTGGGTTTCTGTAGTGATGCTGAAGTGAGCTCAGACTCAGTGCCCCTTGTTGGCTTGTTTGTGTCCACTTGCAAATTCTAAGGTAAGCATTATACATCTCTGGATAGAAGAGGCAGAAAACCTGAAGAGAGTCCAGGGGGAGAACATTCATTATCTTCAGAGTTGCTCAGCTGGGTTGGGGTCAGTGCAGCTTGGTTCTTACTGCTCTGCCATAATGATGGTGAGAAATCACTTAGTTCCTTGCTCTTCCTCATCACAGGCTGCCAGTGCATTAATTACTGGGCTTTTGTTTTATAGCAAGTCTCTTCTTAGCAGTTCATGTGCTCTGATTGGGTATCATATAGTTGGGAAGATACCACTTTTTTAAGTGTAATGCTGTGTGTTGATGACTAGTTTGCTACTGTTCCTTTTCCCAGCAGCTATTTAAAAGAATTTTAGGTTTGTGAAAGCCCAGTTGTTATATGTCAAAGCTCTATGATTTTATGGTCACATTTATATTCTAACCTTTTTCCTTTCTCTATTGAAAGAACAGCCTTGGTCTTGAAGAGAAACCTTCAGAAAGGAATGGGCCGTGTCCTCTTGAAGCTGTTTGCCCTGATCCCAGGAATGCTGTAGAGGTGAGTGATGTGAATGGTTAAGAGCTTTTGTAGAAATTGCCTTTTGATTTGTAATTGGCACACTCTTCAGTAAACTCTGTGTGAAGCAGTTTATTTGCCTGTCACTGAAAGAGAGTTAATTCAGGCACTGTCAGAAAACAGTTCAGAATTGCTCTACCCAAAAAACCTCTTTGGGTTTTGTTTATCTGTGCAGATGTTGTAGAAATACATAGCTCAGTGGTCACAAAAAGTTGTGTGGTGCAGTGCATGCTCAGTGTCAAGCTGTGTTAAGCTTCGATGTTCTAATTGATAGGTTTAAACCAAAAAAGGTGAGAATTATCACAACACCTGAGATCATCATTCATGATTATTTTTCAAGTTTTTCAAGTCTCTCATTTTTACTTTGAGAGAAGAACTTTTAACTGTTCTTTAGGAGAGTGACAATCTGGGACAGGTCCATTCTGTATCTACCCAAAGGTAACATTAACTGCACTTTTGCTTCCAGTGACATGTATTCTAGTTTTCTATCCTACTTTCTTTGGATTATGTGCAAACTGGGTAGACTGCTTGCTGTGAGTTTTTTTCCCAATATAGTCCTGCCATAAATATTATGGCCTACAAGACTCTCTCTTGCAAGTAAATTCAGTCTAGTTTATTGTCATATTTTTTAAAGCTAAAGATGATTAAGTGGATATATCACCTGATGGATTTTTTTCTTAACTGGTGAAGTAAAAAAAAATAAAATCTCATATAACTGTCAAATTCTGTCATGCTTTGTTCTGCTGATGAAAAATTATTGTAGCAAGTAAAATTTGATGCAGAAGAGAGGGAGAGGTAAGCATGTTGAGGTGCTCCTAAGCAAAGAAGTAAATTCCCAGAGAGGCAGTTGAGTTAAAAACGATTAAACCTGTCTGGTTACTGTGAAGGATTTCTAATCTTTATCATCTTACTTTAAAAGCATAGGTGTGTGTGGTGTGGATTCTGAAGAGTTATGTCCTGGCTTTGCTAGGACATCCTTTGACCATTTTGGAGCAAGAGGGAGAAAACACAGTGGAAAGGATACTGTAGTATGTCACAGACACAGAAATTAATGAGGTGACCTGGTGGGTAAAGACCCATTAATACAACAAAATGCATTTATCTTTGAGGCATGTAGAGCCTAGCAACCTCTTGTAAGTGGTGCCACTTCTTATGGATAATTTCAGTTATTTCTGTGTCCTCACCATCTTTATCTTATCTGGTATAAAACTGAGAGTTGTAGAATGTTCAAGGCAAGGTGTTAATTCTAATTTAACAAAAGCACACAGAAAGACAGAAACCTCAAAACACATCCTTCATTATGGAATCCTGCATTTCAACATCAGTGCTTTCATTCTAGTTCTGTGCTGCTGCTTCAGTTGCCAATATTTTATTCATTAGCAACAAAAAGAAATCATGAGCTGCTGTTCAGATACTTATGTAGGAAATCCTTCCTTGGCACTGTTTACATCCTGTTCTTCCAGTTCTGAGGACATGCAAGAACTGGCAGAGCTTATTAGGCTGGGTTTAGATGCTTTTCAGACCTGAGCCTGCTGTATTTGATTCTGTCAGGCTCTTGGTGGGACCCTGTTGAGTTTTCTTTCCAGCTGTGGCATGACTTATGCAGCTACATGGATAATAGCAAAAGTTATGATGCAGTTTACAAACACACAGAAGAGATGAGGAAAGACAGATAACCGTGTGAATTTGTCAGGGATAAAATCATATCAGGCTCTGTTTAGCTTACTTCCTTGACAGATGAATTGGATTACTGCATAAGGAGAGACTTTGCCCTAATGTTTGTTCCTTGTAGTTGTTCCTGTTCTGCCACAGAGAGCAGGAATGGTTGTGGTTTTTAAGAGCTTTCTTTAATAAGGTGTGAAATTGTGGATATGATTGTCATCTGGGATATGGTGGTGGAGAAGTCTGACACACTGCTTTGTTTTAAGCTCCCTGTGTTGGAAAGAAAGGGATGTTTGTGTGCTGTGCTTCTGCATATACAATGCACTTCCTACAGTTGTCAGGTTCTCATGAAAGATCAATTTGCTGTCTCCCTGAGTAAGCACCAATATTTCCACACTAGGTCAGTAATTTTTGCTGGTGATAGTTTAATGCTTGAAACTCCCTTTGACATGTGCCCATCTCTTGGTGATGTTACCATCTTTTGGTCTCTTATGGATGTGAAATGTAGTGAAGGAAAAAAAATATCTCTCTAAGAGGTTAAATCTGTGGAAATGCTGCTCTCTGGGTCTGTAATCCCAACTGCACACAGAGTACACTCCTGGCTGTTGTTACCTGGATGGGGTGTGGGAATGTTTGTCTGTGTTTTATGCAATAGGTACCATCACCTTTACTTCAGGTGCATGAATATTGCTACCCCCCTGAGCTCTGTGTAAATTTCTCAGCTTTTAGAGCATCCTTTCTTTGTTCAGGGAACAGCTACTATCAGGCAAATTGATAAAAGTTGTAAAAGCCAAACACCTTCTATCCCTCCTTGCTCCAAGATTGAGAAGCCTGAAGTGCGTACTTGAGGGGACACCTGACTACAAATCCTGACAGAGAAGTAAAACCAAACAATAGAATGGATTGTATGGTAGAAATGTGAAGGATTTTTATACAGGGATGTATGAGAGCAAAAGCCTTTGTTCTGGGACTATCATTGTAATTAAATCCACTTAGTTACCCAATTTTTTTACCCAGCTGTTGTCTATTGTATTGTCCTGTGCATGAAAATAACATGGCAAGCTATGATAGTAAACACTGTTAAGGCAGAAGATTTGAAGCTAAAAGCAGGAAAACCCACATTGTATCTGATCTAGATATATGATGATATAAGCTGGTAAGAAGTATCTCTTGTACTCTTTTCATTATTCCAGAATAATTAGTTCTGCGGTTACTGAAATTTTAAACAAATTCCCTTTTCTGTGAGAGAAGTAAAGCAGGAAGAAATGTATTCCTATTTGTAAGCTGTGATCTGTCCTCATTTGTGCTGCCTTTGCAGTCTGGATGTCCTTTTACTCCCAGCATACAGTTTTTCACCTTGTTCTGCTGCTTGTGTGGCTTTGGTTTTATTTGTTTTTGTAAAGCAGCCGTAGCAGTTACTGTGGCCTGGCTGTTGTAAGACAGAAGGAGGAATCCCCTTCCCTTCAGCTTCACAGCTCCTCCCTTCCCAGATCCCCAGCTGGGCTCCACAATCAAACCAGCCTGAGCACTGGTACAGGCTCTGCTGGGGGATGGTGGTGCAAAGCTGGGCAGGGCTGCCTGGCTGCCAGAAGGATGTTTACTAACGAAGGGCTGGCAGCTGCTTGTAGGCAGAGGAGCTTGCCTTCTCCTATTAGTGATATCTTACAGGGAAAGGATTTGAAAACTAAGATGCTTGCGCTGAAATTCAAGAATTCAAGGTAGGACGAGACCTAAGTGAATATAAACTACTTTTATTTCTTAGCTTGATACTTTTCCCCCTTAAGTTAATATTTAATTGCATGAATACCCTCTGTAAAGTGTTACTTCTTGTTGTCAGACAACTCAGGAGCTATACGTGCTGTTACAAAGAGAAATGGAGCCAAATGACAAGCTGAGATTTAGAGTGATATCTTGAATAATGCAAGTGACGTAACTGTGCATAATATTCTGTCTTTTGGATGTTGTCTGTACAAAAATAAGTGAAAACCAGGGAGATTATGCTTGTTGTTCCACCTAAGGAAGAAGGTATTGGTTTTAGTTTGTCATGTGTGTAGTTTTCAAAATAGATCCTGTTCCCAAGCATAGTGGTTCTGCTGTGAAGTAAGCTCCTTACTGACTTAGATTAGGCAATTTTGGAAATGTAACCAAGTTGGAGAAGAACCTATCATACTAAAATAGTAATTTGCCTGTGAGTGCTACAGGCTTCATTTTTTTCCTCTTTGAGCAGGAGAAGATTATTTGGATTTCTAGCAGTCCTGTTAATCTTGCGGTATGCTGCAAAAGCTTCTGTTGAGAAAGTATTTATTCACTCTGAAATACAACTTTCCTTTTGACATTGCCAAGCAGGGGCAGAACATGGGGAATGGCAAGGAAAACAAAAATAGTTTTGAAAGTATTTATAGTAAATAATACATACTACAATTCCATTACTGGATATAAAATATAAGCTAGCTAAGCAGGCATTTGTGAAGATGTTGCAGCTTTGCCCTGTGCTATTGGCACCAACTTTAATGTCAAAGAGGTGTCTGAGAGGCTAGTGAACTCTAGACAAAAAATTCAGCAGTGCTAAATACTGGATTTGAACTGGAAAAATTCATTTACTGGGGTGATTGATATTGCTTTAAAAGTCTGCAGTTTTAGTCTGCTTTTCAGGTTTGTTTGAAGTGTTTTGTTTGTTTAGAGGTTTGTTTGGTGTAGGGTGTGGGATCTTGTGGCTCTGATGGGGTACTTCGAAGTCAGAAGAACTGAATTCTGCCATAGTTCTGTCGTAGTCTGCAAGCCTGGTAGCCCTCTTGGCAGGCTCTGGGAGTAGCAGTCTCTTGAATGTGAGTGGGGAGCTGAAGCTGTTTCCTGTAGGAATATGTTCACAATTAGCTATTTTGTGTTTCCTCTTCAGTCTGGGCAAGGCTGCAGAGGAGTATCTCCGTGTAAAATGTGGTGAGACAGTTTCCAAAGGCAGGGCTGGGAGCTCAAGGTGAAGTCTAGCTCTGCCTGAAGTCCTCAGGGCACCATGTGGTGTTGGTAGGCTGAGAAATGTAGAGCTGTTTTGATTTGCAATTTGTAACTACCATCCCCAGGAGACTTTCTGTCACCTAGCAGAGAGGGAAAAAGAGGAGCAGAAGAGAGGGAAGGTGAGGCAAGAAGGCAGTGCTTATCCCCTGTTGTTACAACACTTCATTAGTTTTATGAAACTTAAAAATCTCTACTGTTTTTCCCAGTGGTAATGCAAGACCGGGGAAGTGATTGCCCCAGTACTTGGCACTGGTGGGGCCATATCTCAGATCCTGTGCTCAGTTTTGGGCCCCTCATTACAAGAAGGACATGGAGGTGCTGGAGTGTGTCCAGAGATGGGCAATGAAGCTGGTCTGGAGCACGAGTCCTGTGAGGAGCAGCAGAAGGAACTTAGAGTTGTTGAGTCTGGAGAGAGGGATCTGAGGGGAGACCTTACTGCTTCTCTGCAGCTGCCTGAAAGGAGGATGGAGTGAGGGGGGGTTGGTCTCTTCTCCCAAGTAACAGTCCATAGAACAGGAGGTAATGGCCTCAAGTTGTACCAGGGGAGGCTTAGGTTGGATATTAGGAAAACTTTGTTAACTGAAAGGCTTTCCAGGCAGTGGCACGGGCTGCCCAGGGAAGTGGTTGAGCCACCATCCCTGGAGGGGTTTAAAAGATGTGTACATGTGGTGCCTGGGGACATGGATTAGTGGTGGACTTGGCAGGGTTAGGGTTATGGTTGTTCTCAAATTATCTTTAAAGGGTTTTTCCAGTCTGGATGATTCTGTGGTTCTGTGCTGTACAGTATGCAGCACTTGTTTCCAGTGCAGCACGTTGGATGTATCTGAAACGTCCAAGTCTCAGGGTAGGTGAACCTCATCCAAAAAAAAGTCAGTTCCAGAGCAGTCCGTTCAGTGCCAGTGTCCAGCTTCCCCATGGTGTTTATGGAGGGGCATTTGCCCAGGCATGTGTAGGGGTAGTCAAGTTCAGCAGCTTCCTCTCCGGTGCAGCCACAAAATGGAATAATGTGCAATAGTTGGAAGAGATCCATTATGATCTAAAAGACAGCAGTGATGTGTATACAAGTATTTCTACTGCTTTTCCATCTCTGGTCTGAATTGCTAATCTTAAGGTCTTGGGCTGTTTTATTTTCCACTTCAGAACACTATAAAAGTGCAACTTGAAACTGGTGGTGATTATTCCCCCTTATTTGCTTCCTATTGCTTCAGAAGTAAGCAAGCAGTTGTTCCCAGGGTTTAATGCTGCTTTTAGTGGTGATACACTGCTGTTTCTGTTGCACATTTCCTGGCTAGATGGTAGCAGAGAGATGAAATATATTACTCAGCCAAGGCTGTGCTGGTAGAATTATTTTGTTGGGTTTTGTATCCAGGTTGTTAGAAAGAAGGGGAGCTTCATGAGACAAATCTTACAGGAACTGGGCTTCTACTTACAGCTCTTTCAGATAGCAATTTCCTAAAGGTTGAAGAATGTTTTTCTTTTGGGAATATAAATGGCTGTATTACATGGCTGGAGGAAGTTAATAGAAGAAAAATCACTTCAACAAAAAAATATTTTAAAAATCTGGTGTCTTTCTTTAGCTGAGTATCAGAACCATGCTCACAGTCACTATTGTCATTGCTGACCATGCTGTTTGGGACAGCATATTGTGTTAGTGCATGGGCTTTCTGCTTAAAATCTAGCACCCTTTTCCAAGTTCACAGATTTCCTTCCCATCTATCCTTGCTAACCCCCTGGTACTTGGAAAAGCAAAGAGACAAATTCCTAATAACAACAGCTCATTGCTGACTCCAGTAGCTTAACTTTTGTAGGAAGTTTGTTTTTTTTTTTCTTGTTTCCTGCTAACTCAAGAGCACCCTCTGGAGCAGTTTATTTTCCCCTAGGCCTTTGATGATGTCTTCATTGCCAGTCAAGCACACATTTACCTTCAGGTCCCCATTACTTTGCTTTTAGTTTGCTATTTTGTGTGTGTCCCTCTCACCATGCCTGCAAACCACCCCCTTTTTAAAATGTATTTTATTATACCATGGAACATAGCAAGCACTTGTTAATTAGAATTTGCTTTAAAAACACTATGCTTTTGAGGAATAGCCCTTTTGTGTTTGTTGTGTGTGTGGGTTTTGTTTTGGTTTAGTTTTTTGTATGTTTTCATTTTGTGTTGGTTTTGGGTTTTTGTTTGTTTTTCTTTTGTTTTTAAGCCGTTGTTACCTATTTTTTGTAGTCCTCAGCAAACTTTTCCTGACAGGGCATAGATTAGGTGTTTTATAAGCATTTGGTGTAATGTTCTGATATTGGAGAATCTTATCGATTCCTCCATTTGAGATTATTTTACTGAGATGCAAATTTTTTTGAAATCTCTTCATTCTTCTGGCCTGTGTCAATACCAGAATGGTGTTTCAGTACCGTCCTCCAACGTGTATTTCAACTGTAGGTGTTAATAGCAGAACCGAGGTTTGCCAGGTAATTTGTTTGCTTTTCTGTCTTGCCAGTTAGCAAGTGTGAACAGGGATGATTCACACCTGTGAGGGGCCCTTTACAAACTTCCAGGTTAACACTAATCTAGTAAATTCAAGTTTCCAGAGGTAATCTGCTGTGTTTATAATATATGCAGACTGGGAACACTGAAAGGCAGAATTGTTATTATCTTAGTCTTAAACGTGTTAACTTAATGGGCACCATTTTCCTGTAAGAGTGTTACAAAAATACATATCATTGGAGGCATTTCTCTTATTTTTGTCATTATTTTATGTGGCTGTGCCCCAGCCAACTTGCACTTTGCATCTGCCTGTCAGGATTTTTTGCGTTGCCCACATATTTGTCTCCTCAGGACCCACATTTCTTTGGTAAATAGTGTCCCTTATGTTCCTTAAAGGAGAGAAGGAATTACCTGCCCAGAACTAGCTCAGACCTTGTTGCAAGACCACATAGGAGCAGGTCAAAGGAGTGGATAAAATTCTGTAGTGGTGTGGTTGCACAAGCAGGAGCAAATAGTTTCTTGGAGCCTGAATGTCTGTGAACAAACCACCTGAACAGAGCTAACAGAGCTAACAGAGCTGTGCTAACAGAGCTCTTTGCTTTCTAATATAATACCTCTTTAGAGCCATAGCTTTGATCTTTGCTTTAGCCAGTGATTAAGGTAAGATTAATTTTTTTTGAATTTTATTTTATTTTTATAGACCAACCTATCCTCATCTCCTAAAGCAGAAAAGTCTTCTTTTATGCATGAAGAGCTCTATTTTATCCTCAGTCCTTAAATCACAATATATATTGCCTTGCCCAGATGACTTAAAACTTCTGGCATAAATAATTTTATTTTTCCAAATCTAAGGAGATTCTACAGAGCAAATAGTTTGGGGTGTATGGAATTTCAGTCCTCCCTCATGAATGGCAAATCCTAACTGGTTTTTGGAGATCAGATCTGTGTTTATAGGCAGATGGGTGATTAAAGACTTTTCATTGAAATTCACAGGTGATGAACCCAGGAGTTTGGTTTTGATTTTGGGTAGCCTGTAGCCTCAGGGATGGGCTGTTTCCTTGGCCTTGTTTTGTGAAGAGGTTAGGGACTGTCTGTTCTGCTATAGGTACCTCAGAGATGAGGTTTTCTTCTCCTATTATTTGGACACTGGTGCAATGTTTTTACATGCTATTTGGCTTCAGAAATGTGACAGTTATTCAGGAAATATCCCTGACCTTTTTCCAAAGCCAGTTTTAAACAAGTGGTGGATGTATCTGTTCAAGTACTTAAAAAAACAGAAGTACCTTTTGGTTCTTGAGGGGGTGTGTGGTAGTTCAAAACAATGAGAATTTGTCTTTCATTTTAGCTGAAAAAGATGCTGAGGGAAAAATGCAAAGGAAGGAACCCTAAATGAATACATGTGGTCAGTCTAAATAGCCTATATTTGAGCTTTCTGGCCATTTGCTTTGTGGGTATTTGCAATTCTCCAGTTCCATTACCAGTTTATTACTGAGCTGAATTTAGGAGTCCTTCAGTCTTAAAGGCCTGCTTAAAAGCAGGACTGAGAATTGTGCTTGTGCTGGTGACAGATCCAAATGTGTGCTGAATAAAGAGGCAGGAAGCAATTTTATCAGCATCTAGCCAAAAATCACATTCTAGAGTCTGTGTGGACTTACTTTCTCCTGCTAGGAGAAGGCAGCACATGTGCTTACTTCCTTGTGTGCCCTCTCTTCTTTGCTCTCCTGTAGCTCCTTCCCGTTTGATAAAGCTGTGAGTGTTGAGCACCACCACCAGATACCTATGAACAGTGTTTTTAATGACATCCTTCACCTCCATGTGTGTGTCAGCATCCTTCATATTAGGAAACTGTTGTGCTGTGCTACCACACTAAAAAAATTTGAAGTAGGCTCTTCAGTTGCCAGGGCATCATGGATGGTGGATCTGTACTTGAGATCTTAAAGCTGTCTGTGCTCCTTGTGTACAGCAATAGAAGCAAATTAAATGGATGCCACCTGAACTGTAGAAGTACTACCTATTATTTTCAGCTGTGGTAGGACTTAATACTTTGGTTTACTGGCTTTATGATTTGGAGGTGGCCGCAGAAATGTTTGTGGGTTGGGAATATACTGGCAGTACTGGAAGTAATTTTGGAAAAGAAGATTTTGGGGATACTAAATAAAGAACTAGGAAATGCAACGATAAGGTTGTCTTCTAGACACAACACTTCTATACACTATGAAGTGAGGAGAAAAAAAGTAGGCTATATGCAGTAGTCAAAATTACTTGATTTTCTTATTTGAACAAAATGAAGTGCAAAAATTTGGTATAAATGAAGTTTATTTTCAAGTTAATACTAACGAAGAAATACATGCATTATTATTTTTCAGCAAGACAGCTTTCTTACATCCCTGCAGCACAGGTCAAAAGTATCACTTATTTAATTGTTGTCCTTGCTTTTATACTGAACGCAAAACATTAACCTTCAAGAAGGTACAAACCACAGGAAATCTACACTATCAGCACTTGCTATTATGTGTCATTATCATGAATAATTTGTGGGAAATGGACCTTGAAAGAAGACAGATAGTCCATGTTTTATATCTGTGTCCTTCTCACTAACCAGTGAAGTTCTTCATATTTGTTAAGTATTAAGAATTTTTGTTTGTAGTGATGTCAAAGCATTAAGATCAGACTGAGCATAAGAAGAGCATTTGTAACATTGCAAAAAGCAAAGGGATTGTATCACTAAGTATTCATCTGATTTGAGTTCAGAGAACAGGAAAAATATATTCTGAATTAGGATAGCAATGCTCTCCCTTTTCTCTTTTCCCCCCAAAATAACTGCATTGAATTCTCTGGTGTAGTCACTAGCAGTGACCAGAGAGACTTCTGTAGCTATTTCTTCAGACTGTAGAAACAGAACAATATTTCATTAGCTTGGCCTCTGCATTTACATTGACCTAAAAAGAAAAGGTTAAGCTTACAGGTGATAGCAGGAGGTTCCTTGACCTAACTTTTGAAATACTGTAGTGCAAAGGAAAAAAAACCCAAACCCACAAACCCCACAACCTGAAATAATAGTGTGGCCTGGCAAATCCTTGGCTGCACACCTTCCTTAATTATACTTCTAGATACACAAAAGTTGGAGTGGGGTGTTGATAGTGTTTTCCTCTTGGGGGGATTTCTCAATGAAATAGTTCCTGTTTTAACCTGATGACTAGCTGTTTAAACAAGAGGGAAATTTAGTACAGGAATAGGCACTTTTCTTACTGAGTCAGCACCCTGGCTTTGCTCCAGACCCTGTTGTACAGGGACCAGGCAATATTCCCCAGAAACACAGATTTCTTGTTGGTGATTTACTGTGTGTCAGTAGTTGGGTTTTTTGTTTGGTGGTAGGAGAACAAGAGGAAGTATCTGTGTGCCTCACTTCCCCTACTGCTGCTGTTTTTGTCTACAAAGAGAATTTATTATTCCTGTTCAGTTTTAAGGACAAATGGATGTGTATCTAGCCTGTAACAGCTCTTTATTGTTTCTTCTGAAGGCCACAGAAAGACCCCTTTTGATAGTCCACATGATCATCTGTGGAAGGTTAGTATTAGTTATGTGGGTTGAGAATCTTAAAACCAGGGAAGAAACAAGAGGTGTGTGGAGGAAAATAACAGCTGTGAAATCTACTGATTGTAATGGACTTCTGTGATGCATTGTAGCAATAAGACTTACCTTAAAGTTTAATTTTCCTTGGGTAATTGGCATGTCCCAATTATAATATGCACAGAAATAAATTGATTCCTGTTTCACTGCTAAGCTGCTGATGTAATACCAGTAAAGTGCCTGGAGAAACACTTGTGACTGTAATTACAAAACAGATAATTACATAGCTGCTTATTTAAATAATACCCTTTTGGAACTAGATACACAGCTTGGACCTATAGGAGCTATTGTGAAAATAAGTGTGTCTCATGGATCTTCTGTCTACTCTTTTTTTTTTTTCCACTAATGTTTTGATAGCTCTAGTAGTATTACATTATCATATTCTAACTTGTATTAATGTTTATGTGTGCATCTCAGGTTTTTCTTAGTGTGTCTGTCTTTGAGGTTTGTAAGTTATTGCCATTCTCTATAATTTATAATCAGTTGTCCAACAGCTTCCACTAACAGTAGAAAACACTGTAAAACATTAGAGTAGAAGTTAGCTCTTGCATTAACTGCAGTGAAACTTCTTGAGAATCCAGTGGGTTCATCTTATAGGATTACCATACAAAATTAAAAGAAAGTTGAGGATCTTGAGGATTGGTTTTAATATCAGAGCTGCTCAAATGAGTCATCTCCATGGATGCTTATGTGAAAATGTGTGGCCACCTGACAGCCAGTGGGAGAAAATGAAGGGGTTGTTGGAGAATGTGCATGCTGTGCGCTACATGTCTTTTCACATGGAGACTTTTTGACTTCTGCCACATCTCTTTGTCAGGTTTCTTATTTTGGTTTTGGTCTGTACAGAGCATGGTGCTATGCAGCTGACATGAACTCACTTTTTTAGGTCAAGTGACAGAAGATGAGTGCAGTGGGTTTAACTGCTTCAACCCTCCTGATAAACCATGTGCCTGTAACTGTGAGGCTGTGTTATAGAGCATCTGCTTTGTTAATTAGCTGTTTCAAAATAACTTCTAAAGTCTTTGCTTAAAGAATACTTGACACCTGGACTGAGCCAACTCAAAATTTCCATAGAAAGGAATGTGCCTTCTTGGCTGGGGCAGATAACTCATCAGGGCCATAAAGTGGAGAACATGAGGCTGCACCAGGCTGTAAGTAGAATTGTAGAATCACAGAATTTTCAGGCTTGGAAGAGACCTGTAAGATCATCTAGGTCCAACCTCTCTGCCATGGATACCTCCCACCAGATCAGGTTGCTCAGAGCCCTATCCAGCCTGGCCTTAAAAACTTCCAGGGCTGGGGCTTCCACCACCTCTCTGGGCAACCTGTGCCAGTGTCTCACCACCCTCACGGTGAAGAACTTCTTCCTAACATCCAATCTAAATCTCCCCTCCTCTAGTTTGAATCCATTCCCCCATGTCCTATCACTACCTGACATCCTAGAAAGTCCCTCAGCAGCTTTCTTGTAGGTCCCTTCAGATACTGGAAGGCTCCAGTAAGGTCTCCTTGGAGCCTTCTGGTCTCCACGCTGAATAACCCCAACTCTCTCAGTCTGTCTTCACAGGAGAGATGCTGCAGCCCTGATCATCCTCTTGGTCCTTCTCTGGACTCACTGCAGCACATCTGTGTCCCTCCTGTAAAAGGGCTCCAGAACTGGAGTACTCCAGGTGGGGTCTCAGGAGAGCAGAGTCACCTCCCTTGACCTGCTGGCTACATGCAGGAAGAGGAAACATGAGGAACCACTCCTCTCCTGAGAACCAGCTTCTGTCCTTGCCTCTTCCACAAAACTCCTTGGAATTTTTGGAGTTGCTCCCTAATTGCATCCTTTATGTACTAAGCATCTACCTTAAGATGACAAGCTGACAGGGAAGAGAGCTGGCATCAGGGTATGACACAACCAAGCAGAAAGATTTGAGCATAACAAGATGCCACCTAGGATTAGCTTCTCTCCAATGTTTCTTAAATTACTATCTCCAGATTATTAGACATCAGCAATGTTAGTGTAAGATATATATGTCTGTTTGTTGTGTAGACACTGAGCGTTGTGAGGACACTTCCCATACTCTGGGGCAGATTTGATCAAACAAGTTGATTTGATAGCTGTGAGACATTCTGCTCTGGCAGTGATGGACGGGAGAGAAGAACCCCTGAGGAAATGCCTCACTGGGTGTGCTCAGCAGTCTTGCAGTCCAGGCAGCAGTATCCCATCTGGAGGGATGAAACAACAATTACAGGAGAGGGGTTTCCTAATTCGGGTGTTTGCTTCTCTAAGTTCTTTTCCTGTAAGCTTTTGCAGTGCAGGGTGGTTGACTGTCATGTGCTCTCGGCAAGCAGTTATGAAGAAGTGACTTGGGCTGTTACTGAAAATACTGGAGTCCTTTCATTTTTGGCACTAAGGAGGCACTGCCAGGCTTCAATTCTGAATTCGAGTCATGTGCGGTGGCCACAGCTGACAGTGAAGAAAGTACAGATGCTTTCACTTAGTAGAATAGGAAGGCCCTTTGTTGTAGATTTTTCCATTTGTTTGTAGTAGGCAGTTTAAGTGTACTGCTTTCTCTTTTGCAGGCTTAAGCCTAAACAAAAAAAACAGCAGTCAAAATATTTATACAGTGTATAGTAGCAACATACTGCTGTCCTTTCATTCATTGAACATGTGTCATGTTCTGGTGTAGTGTTTCTAATGTATCATTCCTCTAGAGGTGGGGTATTTAATTTATTGAGATGAGCTCCAAGATCTTAATGTTTTCTTTGATAAGTTGTACCGATAGTCACAGTAAGGAAACTTTTGCCTGCTGTAAAAACAAATAATGTGTCTTGCAGGTCAAAAGATTGGAGCCTCAGTGCTGGAGCTCCGAGAGCCCACAGCTGTCTTCTTCATATTTCCATAGATAATCTATGCTATGGTGATTAAAAAAAACAAACAAACAAACAAAACAAAACACCCAACCAAAAAACCCCACAAACAAAAAAAACCAAAACAAAAGGACCCACTGTATTTGGACTGGCAGAAACAAATTACTTCAGATTTCATGTATCGTACATGTTTGGTTTTCATGTTACTTATTTCAAGTACATTTTTAGTCTTCTCTGACTAAGAAAATTTACAGGTCTAGAACTGTGTGGTTCTGTCAGTGCAAATTCTTGTTCTAGGTGTGTGCTTAGGCTGATTGAAGCAATGGAATTTAAAAGAATATCTACAGATTTTGCTGCTTGAGCAGGGATGTTTTGGTTCACTGAGCTCAGATGTAGTATTCTGGTTTGTGTTGGTTAGTTTACATGGTATTAGATCCAGAGACAAGTTTCCAAACAGAAGTGTTTTGGAAAAGGTGTGTGTTTCGGGAGGAAACACCTCCAGGAACACTGCTGTTTCAGCTTTACCTGTGTGATTTGAATCTGTTACCTGTGTTACTTCTCAGGGATAAAACTGAAACAAGACATCCAGTTCTGTCTCATTTTTCTTAAACATGAAATGCTAGTGCAAACTTCCAGCATGAGCTGACAGTTGTTTGTACATTAGCTTAGATCTTTTGATGATGACTCATTTCATAAATTGATTTTTTTCATTGTACCAAAACATTTATTAGCATCGGTTCCTAATTTTACATCACCTGTAAGTAAGATGCTGTTTTATGAACATGTTCCAGGAGGGTATTTTGTTGTTAGGGAGAGAATGTTTGTTTTTATTATGCTTTTTGGTGGCTATATTCAGTTTTTAAAGCATAGCCCTTGTTTGTAGCTGATGTTATTTTCCTGGCTTTAGCACTCAACTGCTGTCTTCCCTCATAACATTAATACCTGAGTTTGAGTTATTCAGTAAGGGGTTATTCCCTCCGTCACTCTCATCTCAAGACCTTTGGAGCTATCACTTTTCCTTGTAATAATTGACCTTTCATTTTAACCTCTCCTTCTGAGAATTTAAGTAACTCAGTTCTCTAAGTTTCTTGCTGCCAAGCATTTTCTGCCCTTGAATAACATCACTTTAAGCAATGAGAGGTAGACATTACAATTCCGTGGGGTCCTTCATTGTTGGTGGTCTTAACTTTCTGTATGGATCTGAAACTGTTTCCCTCTTACTCCTTCCATTACTTGAATGTGCTTGTCAGAATATTCCCTTTTTCACAGTGTCCAGTTGGGTACATCTCTTGAGGGATTTATCTGCTCTGATCTTCTCAACCCTTGTGCAAGGTCCTGTTTGATAGACTGCAGTCTCATGTTCAGAAGATTTGCTCCATGTTCCTTTGAAGATGTCCATGAGATGTTTTAAAACATGGGCACTGATGGCATGATAAAAGTAGAACCTGGGCAAAATCAAGCAGGACTTCAGAGCCCTGGAGTCACAAATGAAGAGAACAGGAGCCCAAATGGTCTTCTACTTTTTTTTTGGCCAGAGGTAGGGGTGCAGGCAGAGGTTGACACAAATGCATCTCCACACTTGAGTTCATGGCTGGTGTCATCACCAGGGCTTTAGATTCTGTGAACATGGGACATTCTTTCACAAACACAGATTACTGGGGAGAGATGGGATCAACCTCCCTTGAGGAGGAAAGAGACTCTCTAGGGGCAGATTGGTTGATGTTGTGAATCACACTTCCAACTAATGAGCTTGTGGGATGGGCTCCAGAGGCAGGACACTCGTGTGCTCATCGGGGTGGGTGAGTGCCCTGCTAGAGTAGTGATGAACCTGCCTCAACCCCCCCAAAAAAAGGTTCCACCAAAAAGATGAGGGAGTTGACACGCAAATGCTTCTACACCAATTCATGTAGCACAGGGAGTAAGCAGGAGGGGCTGTAGAGCTGACATCGGGCCAGTATCTCTGAAGCTTCATGGGATGAATCGTGTGACCAGAGCACTGCACTTGATGGCTAGAATCTGTTCAATAGGGACAGGCAAGGAAAGAAGGGTGGGAGTGTTTCCTTTTTTGTTTTTCTGGAAAAACAGCAATGCACAGGTTGAGAGTACATGAGTGAAAGTCAGAGGCAAAGCCACCAAAGGAAATGTAGTGGATGGTATTCACTACAGGCTGCATATTAAAGGGAGGATATTGGTGAAACATTCTGTAGCCAGCTAAAGGAAGCATCACACTAGCAGGCCTTGAGTCTAGATGACATCAGCCACACTGACATCTGCTGGAAAATATGATCTTTAAAGGTCCTTTCCAACTCAAACCATTCTGTGACTCTAAAATGAGTTTCCTGTACTTCAGGAGGGAGAAGACTGAGGTGTTTTTCTGCAGACCTGACAGCTGAGGTGTGATATGAACAAAGACTCTGTTGGGTAGCCTTGTCTATTTGCTATAAGGGAGTCAGAAGAAATTTTAAGCATGCCTCTGTGTGATAAACGCAATGTCTAGGAGAATTTGAAGGTCTTGCTTGATTAGATTTTAAAGTACTTAACTGGTACTGATTTTATTCTAGGATTATTGTGAGAATATTTTGCTATATGTAGATAACACTGCTGTAAATGCTTTGGAATGGGCACCAAAGAATCATAAAAACAATCCAATAAAAATTTCCAAAGCATTTTGCAATGTCTGAAGCCTAGTCTGTCATGCTTTGTGCTGAAGAGTATTGGATGTTTTCCTGTTTCAAGCTGTTGGCTTGCAGTTCTCCATGCCCATACTAATCGATGCCTAGCGTATGAAATGAGCAAATGCTCTTCTCTGCAGCGGGGAATGTATCGTGAGAGAGAGTGCGCTGTATTTATAGGCTTTGATTGAATAGTGCCTCAGTCTGTTGTGCTCAGTAAGGTTGTTTTCCTTTCTGAACAGGATCCCAGGGAGCTTCCAGAAGTCAGTCAAGATGAATATGGTGAAGAGGATCATGGGCCGGCCCCGGCAGGAGGAGTGCAGTCCCCAGGATAACGCGCTGGGCTTGATGCATCTGCGTCGCCTCTTCACAGAGCTCTGCCATCCTCCACGGCACATGACTCAGAAAGAACAAGAAGAAAAACTTTACATGATGTTGCCAGTGTTTAACAGGGTAAGCTAGAGAATCTGCAAGAAGCATTTTCTTTATTTGAATTGACTGTTCAGAATTTGTATTCCCAAGACTTCTGGTTCTAGCGCAACAGAAATTTTTCTTCCAATGACATCCTTTCCATTTTTCCCTTCTCCTCATATAGTGTTGTGTTAGTTGACAAACCTGCCAGTGGAGATTTTCCTTCTGTTACTGCTTTTTTTGAAGTGCAATCCACAGTTCTATCACAGAATTATTGTGGTTGGCAAGGACCTCTGAGATCCCGAGTCCAACTGTACACAAGCAAAAAACCAAACCCCCTACAATCTGGGCCACTGGAGCATGCCATGAAGTGCCTCATCTACATGGTTTTTGACTACCTCCAAGGATGGTGACTCCATCACCTCCCTTGGGAGACTGTACCAGTGCCTGACCCCTCTTTTAGTAAAGAAATCCTTTCTAGTATCTCATCTAAACTTCCCCTGCTGATATTTCAGGCCATTTCCTGTGCATTATTGACTGAGGAAAAGAGGCCAACACCCACCTCCCTACGACCTCCTTCCAGGTAGTTAGAGAGGGCAATGAGGTCTCCCCTCAGCCTCCTCTTCTCCAAATTGACCATGCCCATTTCCCTCAGCTGCTCCATGTAGACTGTTACAGAGCTTTTCTTCAGAGCTTGCTGTTATTGCAGTCATCTGATTTCCAACCTACACTTAGTCGTAGCAAGTTAAATACTCACCCACTTGTTTTTGTGATAGCATTGCCCTTGAGTCTCACTCTTCTCTGTTCTTCACATCTATTGTACTGATGCATATTTAGAGATACCAATTGTAATATCTCCTGTCAGACTTGGTATTGCTAAGCTACCCAAACTGAAAAATTGTAATCTCCCCTTTTGATAAATGCTCTATTCTAATTGGCCCTGTAGCCCTTTTCATGTGTTGAGTCTGAATCCCTCTTAGACAAGGGGGATTTTGATCAAGCAATGTGTAGGTAAGATGTGGCAGCCACTTGGAGAGTGCCATTCATATTTCACTATTCCCATGTTCTCAGGCACTGAGATTGTATTTGGACCTAGGACTGTGATGACTGTCTCTGGAATAAAGAGGAGCTAAAACCTCCTGCTGTCCCACACTGCTCAGTTACTGTGCCACTTGTTTGTGAATAATAGCTTTGATAGTAGTTTTAGGGTCTTGAAAGAGCAGTAGGTACAGATGTAGCTTTCCTGGTTTTGTGTTTTGTTTTTTTGTTTTGTTTTTTCCTGCTGTGGCCCGAACTCCTGTCTCTGAGCCTCTTCTGAGGTGAAGGATTTGTGCTTACTTATGCTACCATGGAGAATTGGAATAATCTGAAAACTAAAATGCAAAAGCTTGATGGGAAAATCATAGAATCATAGAATTGGCTGGGTTGGAAGGGACCTCAGAGATCAAGTCCAACCCTTGATCCACTACCACTGCAGTTACCAGCCCATGGCACTGAGTGCCACATCCAGTCTCTTTTTAAATATCTCCAGGGACGGAGAATCCACTACTTCCCTGGGCAGCCCATTCCAATGCCTGATCACCCTCTCTGTAAAGAAATTCTTTCTAATATCCAACCTAAACCTCCCCTGGCACAACTTAAGACCCTGCCCTCTTGTCTTGTTGAAAGTCATCTGGGAAAAGAGACCAACCCCCGCCTGGCTCCAACCTCCTTTCAAGGAGTTGTAGAGAGCGATGAGGTCTCCCCTGAGCCTCCTCTTCTCCAGGCTGAACAGCCCCAGCTCCCTCAGCCTCTCCTCATAGGGTCTGTGCTCGAGTCCCTTCACCAGCCTGGTTGCCCTCCTTTGGACCTGCTCCACGACCTCAATCTCCTTCCTGAACTGAGGGGCCCAGAACTGGACACAGAACTCGAGGTGTGGCCTCACCAGGGCTGAGTACAGGGGCAGAATCCCTTCCCTGGACCTGCTGGCCACACTGTTCCTGATCCAGGCCAGGATGCCATTGGCCTTCTTGGCCACCTGGGCACACTGCTGGCTCATGTTCAGCTTCCTGTCGATCCAGACTCCCAGGTCCCTCTCTGCCTGGCTGCTCTCCAGCCACTCTGTCCCCAGCCTGTAGCACTGCATGGGGTTGTGGCCAAAGTGCAGGACCCGGCACTTGGCCGTGTTGAACCTCATCCCATTGGAATCAGCCCAACTCTCCAGTCTGTCCAGGTCCCTCTGCAGAGCCCTCCTGCCTTCCAGCTGATCCACAGTCCCCCCCCAGCTTAGGTTGAAAAAATGATTGAAATCTAAAATTAGATTTCTCTTTTTTTGATGGATGTTTTGTTGAAAGCATGGCTTATGATGATCTTAAACATTTTACTGTTTCCATGCTGTGTAGAACAATTAATTCCACTCAAGGCATAGTATTAAAAGGATTTTCAGTCTATGAGTTAGCATGCTTTAGTGGATAGATCCCCTAAATGTCATTCCATTGCCCTAGGTCTTATTCCTAGTTCTACTGGTAACCTGAGGTGTGAGTCTGTGACAAGTAAGCAGTTCGTCTGCTTCCTCTTTAACTTATCTGCTTGGATTGTATGCCCTTTAGTTATGGACTTTATTAATTCACTCTTTTACAAATTAGCACAATAGAATCTTAAACTTGGCTTGAGCCCACGAATGTTAGCTTGATGCAGTTCTGGTTGGAATCTCCCTCTGGTGGTTACAGGTTGCTAATGCTTCTGAAAAATTCTTTCCTAGCCCTTGCAGTAGCATTGTATCTATGGAGATTGCAATTGGTGATACAGCTGGGTTTGAGAAAAACGAGTGCAGCAATGTGTGCCCCATGGCTAGGCCACAGCCTTTCCTTTAAAAACTTTATTAAGACTTCAGAGACAAAAAAAGAACATTTAAGTTTTAAATTATCTGTTGGTTTTTTTCCCTTTTCTCCCCCACTTTTTCTTTCTTGTTACGTTCTTTTTTTTTTTCTCCTTTACTGCTTTCTGGCTTTGTCCATTTGCTGTCTCTTACTGTCCTTTATTCAGCTTGTGTATTGAAGCATTCTGAAAAAACAATCAGTAGCTCCAGGTTTTCTTCTTACTCTGTTGTTATTAGCTCTTGCTTAACTAGTCTCAGGTACTATTTTGATTTTATGAAAAGATGGTTTCTGTGATTTCTATCTGTGTTAATATATCTTGGCTATTCTTTTCTCATAGATTCCAGCTTTTTTCCTTGCTTATAATAGGTTTTTCCTCCCCCAACCCCCCTTGTCTGTTTTCTTTACAGAATCCATCTAATTTTGTGGCTGGGGTCTTTTTTCTTCTCTAAATTTTAGACACTCTTTTCTTCCCTTCTTACTGAGGTGAACTTGATACTCAAGACACAACACCTTCTGTGCTTGCCAGGTGTTTTGGTTTTGGATCCTACCTGTTTCTTCCTCTTCCCTCTTGTTTCCTTGTTTGTTTTTAACATCACCTTTGGCAGTCTGTAATGCTTGACAAGTTCTTGGAGTTGTCCTTGACACAATTACTGCCACTTCAGTTTCCAACTTTATGTAAAATCTGAATTGTATTCTGACAGCTGAGGAAAGCATGTATTGTCTGTACTTTTTTTACTTCCTTTTTCACAGCCCTTGTAACACTTACAAGGTTCAGTTGTCTCTGAACCCTTAGTGCAGCACAAACAAAACTGGTATCTCTTGGTGAGGTTTCATCAGTCCCTATTAGGGGGTTGTTTTTTTCCTTGCATTTCATGTACATGCATTCTGTCTTCCTGTGTTGGAGAGGATGAGCAGTTGTGATGTCATCTGTTTTTATGTACTTGCACAGTTTACCTTTTTAGGTTCCTGATTAATAGCACCTTCTTCTTTTTGGGCTTATGTATAGAGTATGCTGTGGCTTCCTTTGCTTATCTAGTTTTCTGTCTTGTGGAGTGTCAGCTGTCTGCAGTACAGCTTTTTTTTGGATCAGTCCTGCTGGTTTAGTAACACTGTGAGTCGGAGTAAGACAAACTCAAACTGATTGGAATAAAAAATAGAGCAGGAGAAATATGTCATTTTCTGAGGAGTCCCTTATGGGATTTTCAATGGGAGAGATGGTAAAACTTGGTGCACTCACAATTCTGAGATTAATTTCCTCTGAGACCTCCTTTTGCTGACTGGAAACACTAAAACATTACCAAAAGTTCCTTTTCAATTTTTTTTCTTTTTTCTCAAACCTAGTCCTTAGCTGCAAATGTATTAAGGCATCAGTGAATAACTTGATTCAAATTCATACTGAATCCCTCAGTTACTTTGTCTAGTTATCTGTATTCTGTTGAACAGGCTTAACTTCAAAACTTTTTTCTTGAGAAGTACATGAAGTTTTGTGTGAAATGCAGTTCCACATTCTTCCTGATATCTTAGGGTTATTAACCAGTAAATCTAGAGGAGCTGAAGCATTCTTAACTTTGGTTTATAGGTGCAGCATGGATCAAATGTTCTATAGTTTAAACCATCTTGCTAGTTCCTGTAACAAATTAATGGGTTTACAGACCATTTGTTTCTTCGTTTTTCAGGGAGGCTTATGAAATGATGAATCACATAGTAATGAAATGCCAATTCAGTGTCTAATTAACAAAAGATTTGCCCTCTGGAAGAATACTCAAAAAGCTCCTTTCAGAGGTCAGTGTGTTCACAGAAGCATTGCTGTACAGACACAGTAGTAAGGCTTTGCAATATATGAAAAAAGTGTGTGGAATGATGAAGAGTCTGTTTTTGAGTAAGGGATACATTGTTTACATTTTCTTGAAAGAGCCATGCTTTTCTTTATGAACAAGGTGATTTACTGGTAAAATGTAATATTCCTGAGTTTTACTACCCCCTTTAGTCAAAAAGTATATCAATATCCAATGCAGATGCTTGTTCTGCATAGTGCATACTTGGTTATGGGGCAACTAATTCAACACCAGTTCATGTCAGTCAGCCTTTTCCTGTAACTTTGAGCTCTCTGCATTTCCTGGGATCTGCTGAAAACTCTGGGCAAGCTCAGGACACCTAACAGGGCCATTAGGTTTTCCTCTTTCTATGGTCTGATTGAAAGAGCTTTAAACAGTCAATGGTGAGAAGCTACTCTGCCAGTGTGTATTCTAGTCTAGATAATCTTGGTTAGGTTGTAGCAGTGAACACGCAACTCTTGAGGATCTCTTCACTTCTTGTGGCAGTTTGAGGTTCTTGGTGGAACTGGGACCTAATGCAGTCAACTGCAAAAGGAGTTCTTGTGAAAGGTTTTAGGAAATTTGGATTGTCTGTACTAGGAATGTTATAAATCCTGTAACCCAGGTGAGGGGTCTACTGGAAAAAGTCCTCTGCCTGTAATGTCTGGGCTCCTGATTGCTTTCTTTATTGGTAGTGGTGGTTGAAATGTCCTATATGAGAAGTAGAATTGTTTTGGTTGGAAAAGACCTGTAAGATCATCAAGTCCTACCCTTAGCCTAGAACGGCCAACTCCACCACTAATCCATCTCCCTAAGCACCACATGTATACATCTTTTAAATACTTCTAGGGCTAGTGACTTAACCAGTTCCCTGGGCAGCCTGTTCTACTGCCTGACAACCCTTCCAGTAAAGAATTTTTTTCCTGCTATCCAATCTAGATCTCCCTTGGTGCAACTTGAGGCCATTTCCTCTGGTTCTATGGGCTGTTACTTGGGAGAACAGACTGACCCCCACCTTGCTCCATCCTCCTTTCAGACACTTGTGATAAGGTCTCCCTTGAGCCTTCCTTTCTCCAGACTAAACAACCCCAAGTTTCTTCAACTTCTCCTTGTAAAACTTGTGCTCTAGGCCTTGGTAGCCTTTCTTTGGATATGCTCCAGCACTTCCATGTCCTTCTTGTGATGAGGGGCCCAAAACTGAGCACAGGATCTGAGATATGGCCTCACCAGTGCCAAGTACAGGGGGACAATCACTTCCCTAGTGCTGCTGTCCATGCCGTTTCTGATACACACCAGGATATTGTTGTCTTTCTTGGCCACCTGGCACATATCTGGTGCTGTGTGTCTAAGTGGTATAGCAGGACACTGACAGTTTCTCCTTGAATCCTGGGGGCTTCATTCTTCTCCCCATCCCTGTCTTCCAGCTCAATGGGCTGAGTACCCAGAGAATGACTGATCTTAATGCTAAAGACTGAAGCAGGGACCTCAGCTTTTTCCCTGAGCATCCAGTCAAGGACTGGGTTTCTCCTTAGCCCCCCTTTTATTGTGAATGTTATTATAGAAACATTTTTAAGTTTTCTCCAATAGCCAGATTACATTGTAGTTGGGCTTTGATGCTTCTAAATTTCTCCCTACATAACTTGGTGACATCTCTGTAATCCCCCTGAGTTGCTTGCTGCTTTTTCAAAGGCCATAAACTCACTTTTTCCCCCCCGAGTTCCAGCCAAAGCTCTCTGTTCAGCCAGTCCAATCTTCTTTCCCACCAGCCCATCTGCAGCACACAGAGATGTCCTGCTCCTGTGCCTTTATGATTTCCTTCCTAAAGAGTTGTCCAGCCTTCCTGGACTCCTTTGCCCTTCAGGACTGGTTCCCAAGAGACTCTGTTAACCAGATGCTTAAAGTTTTGGTAAAAAAAAATACTTTAATTGTGAGGAAACTGAGTGTTCAGTTTTAATACTGTATTTCTGGTTCCATTTCATCATGACTTTGCAATGTGAGTAGACAGGAAAAATATTTTTGGCTGTTCTGTAATGTGCCAGAGCAACTGATACTAGGGGATGTAAGAAGTTAAATTTAAGCAAAGGTTATTCTGTCTTTTGCCTTAGAAGTTTTCTTCAGTATCTCTAGGGCTCCAAGGTAAGTTAGTACCACAATTATCCAGGATCTCTATTGGCTGTAATATTGTGGATCTCACAGAATGTCCCCAGAATTAAGAGCGGCCTGAGCCAAGTAGGTCAGTGGCTCAGCAGTAGGTAGGGAAAGGAGATGTGGGTGAAGCAGCTGTTGAGTCCAGATCAGTTGTACTGCTGCTGCAGATCACATGCTCCTTCTGCAAGGCAAATACAGCATGTTGAGCTAAAGTTTTGTTAGAATAATCCTGGGATCTCTTAGGCTTTCTGGGTCACCGGTAGCACTCCTGCAGATTCTGTTAGTAGAATCTTAGATTATGTTGAGTTGGAAGAGATCCATAAGGATCATCAAGTCCAACTCCTGTCCCTGTATAGAGCACCCTCAGGACCACACCACGTGCCTGAGAGCATCATCCAAACCCTTCTTAAACTCAGGCAGGTTTGGTGCTGTGACCACTTCCCTGGGGAGCATTGCTCAGCTGCCCTCTGGGTGAAAAACCTTTTCCTGATCCCTAACCTAAACCTTCCCTAATTCACTTGAAATAGCCACAAGGGAGGAAAATGTAAATAAGCAGAGAAAAAGTGAGACTAATCAGGTGTTTAACAGCCTATTCTGTTTTTTCAGCACAGACATGGGTGATGATACTAGAGTCTGTATTGCATGCTTTGATAATGGATATTGTGATTTGCACTGACCATTTTAGTAGAAGGGTTGTATCAGATGCATGGATGAAGATTCTGGTTTGTGTGCAGTCTTGAATGAAAAGTGAATTATCTGAGCAACTAGCTAATCCATTTTGAGTTAATGTCCATGTTCCATACCTTACTGCAGTACTGCAGAGTTAACACATTTTCCCTGCTCAAAGTGATTCAATAAATGATTTAATACCCAAATAAATGTTAATCATGAGGAACAAAAAAATTCCCTAGTAATTCCCTACAGTTGTGATATTCAGGAGGATCTTGAGAGAGCAGAGTGAGGCCTTGAGATGCCAGCAAAGCAGGAGGCTTCTTGGTATTCGTTTATCAAGGAAAGACTTAACAGGATAGTTTTACTTTCTGATCCCTTCTAGAAGATTTTACACATATTTTTCTGTACATGCAGTTCACACCTGTGGGATGTTTAGGTCCAGCAGATAGTAAAGGAGCTGCTTTTAAAAACAGAACTTCTGTTGAAGATTTTGCTCTGGTATCTAGTCTTGAGCCCATGACTTGAAATCTCAGTTTTTTGGGGCTCTGTGGATATTTCATTGTGCAAGAAAATTCATTAGTCTGTTTTTCCTCTTCATTCATCAGATCTTACATCTTTGAATGATGACTTAATTCCACCTATGAGTATGTCTTAGAGCATGCACTGTGAAAACCACTATGGATGAATGCTGCAGCAGGAAAACAAAAACTCGTATCCTCTGTAATAATACTCATTTAAAAAGGAAGATGGTAGTTTGTAGTGATCCTTGTAAACTCACTTTTTGATGCATCCGTTTTTCTCTTGTTTTAGGTGTTTGGAAATGCTCCTCCAAGTACAATGACAGAAAAATTTTCTGACCTCCTGCAGTTTACTACTCAAGTGTCACGATTGATGGTGACCGAAATTCGACGGAGAGCATCAAATAAGTCCACAGGTATTGCATGGGGCACAGGTTTGGGCTTTGTGAGATGTGCATCAGGAATTTCAGATCAGAGTATTACGAGCTCCAGAGCAAATGTGCAGGCTCAGAAATTCCCTGTCTTTGGGCTGAGAGATAAGAGGAGAAGACTAGAATTTTCCTCCCTGGATTATAGAGGAAGCTGAGTCTGACAAACTTTACAACACATGAGAGAGGAGTGAGTTAAGCTGTGTTACCTACTAGTTGAAGGAGACCAAGAACATGCATGCTGACAGCTGTTATATCTTACCAGAGGTGCCTGGTGGTGGTTTCATCCCTCAGCTATGTTAAAATTCTAAAGCCATACATTTTTAAATTAGCTGTTGGCCAGGAAGCTAGAAGATGTGAAATTACAGCATGTCGCACTAGGACCAAGGCCACAAACCTTAGAGAAATGTCAGTTATCCCCTCTTTGGCTGTTAAATGCCAGGGTGAGATTTGGGTCTGAAACCTAAATATGAAAGAATCTGACCACATATTGGGAGCTGTATAAATGAGGACAATGTGCCAAGAAGGCATGTTTCATTAGCTCTCTGTTTTGATTTCCTCTTGCAAAGAGGAACACTTGACAAGATGTCAAGTTTTTGTCTACTAGCTAATTTTTAGATCTGTGGTGGCATCTCAGTTTATATTTGGTAGTAAATAAGGAAATAGGAGGCTGGAAAAGGCTGTGCAAATTATTAAACATGAAGTTGGGAGGCACAAACTGTGCCAATTACAGTTTTGTTCCATTTTAAGTAGAGTTGCTAAGAGTGAAACATTCCAGATGGCTAAACATATATCATAGGCAAAACCTGTTTTCTATGGGTAAACAGTCACAAAGTGTCTTTTCTTTGGGTATTTGGGGGAAATGAATGTCCAACAGCCGTGCTGGCAGAATGGTGGTGTTTGTTTGACCTTTCTTTTTTTTTGTGAGGAACATCTGTTATGCCTGCTAGCCAGATGGATTCTACTAAGAATGATTTGGTTTGTGTGTTTGTTACTTAAGCCATACTTCTGTTTGTTGATCCAAGATAATCTGTTAGTCATCCTTGAAACCTCCCAAGAGGTAGATTTGTAGATTTATTTTGTTTTATTATTCTAATATTTTTTGGTGGTAGTTGCTTTTTAGGATTTTATTGGTTTCAGCCCCTCATACAAAATTAACCACAGTGACTTAAAAGATAGTTAGGTACTCTTCTAAGCTTTAATGTAAGAGTACCCGTGTTTTTGTTAAAATAGAAAGCAGTCCTTTTTCCTCAGTTACAAAGATTTGATAATACTTCAGCCAGTAGACCCTTTTCAGACCCCACATAAGAAGGCCTGAGAGGTCTGATTTCTGCAGTTGCAGAAATCTTTAACAGGGATTTGCAATTTGTTCTCCTAATCTAACCAGTGAAAAAGCTCTTAAAACTTGCAGAATTCTGTGTTAAACTGCCTAGAGGCAGATACACATTTCCTGCAAAAATGAAAAAAAAAAATTTTTGAGCTTTTTAGAATATGCTTTATGGTAAAAATACCATATGGCATCTGCGGATTGTGAAGGCTCTTGCATAATTTTTTTACTTCCATGCTTTTTTGTGTACCAAACAAAACATTACAGCATGTTGCAATAGCTGTTATCAGGTAGCTGTGAAAACCTTCAGCTATATATGCAGGAAATGTCTCTGGTTATATCCAAGTGCAAATTCCTGATGGTGTGAAGTGGTCAGTTTAAGCAAACAAAATTGCTGAGCTTGTTCTAGAGGCAAGGTATGCATAAAAACATTATCAAAATCAACCTTAGAACCTTACATAGCTGATGAAGGGGAAGAAATTTTAGAAGAACTTGCGTTCTACCCATAACAAGATAATTGGGGGGGGGGGAGTGTTTTACATTGGGAATGTGGTATGAGTGAATCTCATCTGTTGGCATGTTGGAGTGGTTTTTTGTTTGTTTTTGTTGTTTTGGCTTTGTTTTTTTTGTGCTGGTTTTTTTTTTTTTAAATTCCATGTCCTGATGCTGCACAGGGCATTTTCTTTCATCAGGCCTTTGAATATTTATGTGAATATTATGTGAGTAATGCCTGCCATCATGGTGGAGGCACATCTCAGTTATTCTTGGCAGCCTGTAGTAGTTTTGTTTCATGATTCAGTGCTAACTGTGCCAGCACTCCATCTTGTCTAGGAACATTGCCACTGTAGTTACATGTTCAACTACAATTTCAGCTCTCTTGTTTCTCTAGTATGGGTGTCAACCTTGGAGTGAGAAAAATGAAGCAGTTAGAATGGACATAAATTGTCTTGCATGTTTAAGTCCTTTTATGTACAGCAGGGATAATTTGCAGGCAACAACAGTAACCAGATCTATGAGGATCAGTGCAGAGTTTGCCTTGGCCTGAGTTTTCTGGTCATTTTAGGAAGGTTGGGGGAAGGGGAGGGTTATGGTTGAGAGAGCACTGTGTACTTGAGATTTTTAGCTGTAGATTTTCTATAAATAAATCCGATTTCATGTCTGAATTGGTCAAAAAGCTGTGGTAGTACTGTGCTAGAATACATGTTCAAACATCTGTTTCTAGCACAGTCTCAGTACAGAAATGAACCTTTTGGGATTAATTATGGCTAGCTGAGGACTGGAAAACACTTCTTAAAAAAAGGTACAGGGACAGCTGGAATCTTGGTAGAATAAATGTAGCTACTAATGGGTATTTTGACCACTGGATCTGGAGGGAAAGCAACACTTATTTAATGGATTTTTCAAAAGACATCCCCTGGATGCAATTGGTTCCTCTGTGATTTTGCAAATATTTCAGCAGCATATTCAAGAGTGTTTGCCACATCATCAGAATGTAGGCCCAGTGCAGAGTTAAGCATCCAGCAGGGGAAGGTTCGTTCAGGCAGTCTCTCTGGTACAGGGGGACTTGGGTGTCATTTTGAGGTGTCTATCTGGGCTGATGCATGGTGGAATGTGGTCTCCCAGGTCCCCTGTGGCTGGTGTGCAGGTACACAGGAGTGCTTCTCCCTCCATGCCACAGCTGCTGTGAGCTGAATAGCTTGGGACTTTTTGATTTAGCATTTCTCTGGGTCCCTGTACCTTGCACATGAGAAATCCCAAATATATTAAATAGTTTCATTTTGCACTTGCATGTTACTTAAAGGTAAGTGCTTACAGCTGTCCACCCCAGAGAAAACTGTGAGCTTGTGTTTAACTGAGCAGTGAGTTCCCAGCTGCAGAATCACAGAATGTCAGGGGTTGGAAGAGACCTCTGAAGATCATTGGGTGCAGCCCCTGTGCCAGAACAGGACCAGAACTAGAGCAGTCACTAACAAACAGAAAGCAAGACACAGGGCAAGTACAGAGTATACTTTTCTCTTCCATCCTTAACAGCTTCCCACATTTCAGCAGTTACAGGTGTGCAGACCTGTGATTTGATACCTCATAGTGGTTATTCCATCTTTACTAAAATTGCTTTCTAACTCAGTCCTAAGTTGTCTGTTTCTGGAACACACCAGATAACACACTGACAGTTCCCATTATTTAGTTAATTGAGATATGTAAACACTTGACATCACAGGGAGGTTCAGAATGTTTCCCTGTCCATCCCCTGTCCAGTGGGCAGTCCTACAACCTGGAAGGTCCTTCCCCAGTCAGAATGTGAATAAGTGGAGACAATTGGTGAAATTCTGTGTAGAAGGGTAGAAAATTGAAGAATGAGAAAGCAAAATGGTTCTGCACAGGGCTGGAACATTTTAACCTCCTTTCAATGTGAATTTCAAATGTTTGGTTTTGGTTTGCTGAGGTTTAGATTTTTAGTTGTGGGGGTTTTTTTGTTAGGTTTTGTTTTTCTCTTGCTTTTGTTCTTTGTTTTTTTGTGGTGTTTGTTTTCTAATGCTTTCCCATATGCTACTCTGTGTACATCACTCTTTTATGCACTTTAAAAACTCAATTGAGTTGTGCATTGCTTTGTTTACTTCTGTCAATATTTCATTCCGTATCTGCAACATTCTTTGTATGTACTATTTAAAGCTAAATTTATTTTTATCATGTCTCTAGACTATTCAGATAATCTGTCCTACCTCCAGACACAATATTTGCAGTGATTATTTACACCCTCTGAATGTTGTGGTGGTTTGTTTTGGGGGCATTTTTTTTCCTTTCCCCCTTACTTCCTCCTAATTTCATTGTTTACTCAAACTGTTTCACCAGTGAAAATGCTTGTAACCTCTTAGGCATTTCTCTAAGAGATTTGCTGAAAGACTCTCATTATCTCATCTTCAGATCACTTGGGGAGACCAGACTGATAAATTCCTCATCATAATGTTTAACCACGGCAGAAAACCACACCAGTGGTTTGTGTTTGGCCTCTGACAATGCCTGCCATTATTCTTTTTGAAAATTCACTGATCTGCAAGCTCTGCTTGGTTTTGTTCATTTTTATTGCAGTTTACATCAGTCAGTTCTGGTTGACAACTGCTCTATCTTGTTAGTTTTGGTTAACCTTCAACTTATTTTTGGTGCTCGTTTATCAGATCTTATGCAAGGCAAGTGTAGTGCAATACAGCGCCTTTCCAAGAGATCCCTAGAAAGCCTCCTCTTTTTATCAGCTGGCTTAGTGAGGTTAAATTCTGGCACAGTTGAGGTATTTGTCTCTGAATGAGCAGCTCTCTGCTTCTGCACACTCTAAGGATGTCAGCCACTTCATATCTGGGGCTGCACTACACTCTTCTGATGACTGAAGGGAGGCTTTTTGCTATTTATTTGGGTTGCTACTTACTGTTGCTCTCTTACTGTCTAAGAAGTTAGAACAATTCTTACTCTTTAACTCCAGGTGTCTGATTGTGTTTCCAGGCATTCATTGTGAGTAGTAGAGACTTCTTGAAGGCACAGTTAGAGAAGGGATCCCTGACTTGAGCTTACTCCTCACTACCCCACTGACACACCTACCCCTTCCTCCCACTCCCTCCCTGGCCCCCTTGGCACACTTACAGGTATTTTTTCACTAATATTCCACTCTAGGATAAGAATAAGCTATACAAAAGTCTGATGGCACTGTTAGCTTGCACAGTTGTCAATTTATGTCTTCACATATTGTTATAGAGATTTTTCTCTTTTCCCATTTTTTACTGGTTAGCATATCCAACTCCTAGATTCTGTAGTTCCTCTGCAGGAATTGAAGGGCTAAGGACATCTGGGTGCAGCATGTAGAGGATGTTCTGTTTAAAAAGATGACTTGAGCACTTGGAAACTGGGGAAAGGATATAAGAAATAAATTAAGACTAGTGCTGATGGTAGAAATTAATCTTAAATGATGGTGCTATCAAATCTGCTCAGGGCAGATGACAAGAGAACTTCCTGCACTTAAAATGCTGCCTTTTTTTTTTAGGTAGTGTTTAATTAAGAATGACAGTTTTGAAACTGCTATTTATAGTGTTCAACTGCCATGCCATTTAGGATGCCAGCAGCATAACAACTTATTCAGAAGCATATACTTAACCCCTGAATCTCTTTTTAAAAGATGACTAAAAGAGCTTGTGATCCATAAGTGGCTTTGAGAGGCTATACCCAAAGGAGTCTGTGCACACCTGGGTTGGTACCAGCTGTATCTGCTTACTGATTGCCCAGCTCTGTCTGTGATCAGGTGAAAAGAGAATGCTAAATCTCACCTAATGCTGGGCTGATGGGGTGCTGTTATTGTAGAAGTAGTGTGTGCTTGACATGCTTGACAGTCTTTAGGAAAGTGGCTTTTACCAGGAATTCTGGCATTTTGGGTGTGCCTCTAGTGCCTTTGTCTGTGACATGGCTTGCTGTGCTGTTAGCCTGCTTATACACCCAACCACACAGATTATGTTTTGCACTGATGGTTTTGGAAAATAAAGGTCAGGTATTTCAGGTCAGCATGCTGGCAGGTTGCTGCATGTCTGCATTTCTGTGAATTTTAAAAATTGCCATACCTTCTACCATGGTACTTCAGGCTTTATCTCAATCAGTTTAATGCAGAGATTTGGCAAGTGCCTCTCCTTGCTTCAGCACCAGAATTGGAAAAGGCAGTGGTTTATACAAAAACCACTTGTGGAAATAAGACTGCAGAAAAAAACCACAGGAAAATAGCTTGTTGCTGTTTTTACCTTAAATCTATCTGTCTGTTTTCTAGGATTATGACTATAGAAGGGTTTCTGAGCTCTAGGGAAGAATACATCCTCTTTGCACTGGAAGGGAATGAAACTGCCCTCAGCATGGGTGCCATCAAGTCCCCCCGAGTGAGACATCATACAGACCTTTCTCCATGGAAGAGGAAGTTGTAGAATTAGAGGTCTCTTGTTTGACCTTCTCAAACCAACTGTGAGATAGGATCAGGCTGAGCAGGGCTCAATCCTGTTGTGTCTCAAAAACCTCCAGCAGTGAAAACAGCACAACCTCTCTGGGTTTCAGTGCATCTCTGTCCTTAGGGTGCAGGGAAATTTCTCCTGATCTGCAGCCTGAACCTCTCTTGATTCAAGCCTGTTACCTCAGTTCTGACTTCTTGACAGCTCCCCTCCACTGTGGGAGTTGTAGCTGCTGTTCAGGGCCCCTGGGGCTGCCTCACTGTCTCCTCACAGGGTTGGTGATCCAGCCACCAAACATCTTGGTGGCCCTTGGCTCGTTAATCATTGTCTTCCCTATACTGAGTTGGGACCAAATCTGGATGCAGAGTTCCACATGTGATGTATTGAGTATTGTGCAGTAGGGAGTATTCACTTGTTTTCATTTACTAGTTTACCTCTTGTTGATAAAGATGTGTCTTTACACCTTGATTTTTGTTATGTTGATTTACCAGCACACATAGTGATTGATGACTTCAGCTCTGTGGGAAAAAGTGTTAGGAATGTAAAGCAAACAACTGTAGACATCTTTCTTGGATCATCTACTGTGCAGGATTACTAGCCCAGCTCAAATTATTCAGAAGTTTTTTTTCAGTACTTTTTCATGATTCAGAAGTGGTTTGCCATACAAAATATTTGTAGTTTAGAACAAACTCCTTCACAGGTGTGTGGTAGGGAATATTGACAGCAGATGAAGCAAACAAACCAAGATTAAAATTGGATTTTTTCTTCAGTTGGCAATTTCTTCCTCTGCTAGTAATTCCTTTGTAATTTCTTTGTTAAGCAATATTATGCACCTTTCTTTTCTGTCCTAGTTGGCACTGAAAGCACCGAAGATGATCAATGTACACTTATTAATGAAAAATGGTTTCAGGTTTCCCTTAGGTGGACAGTCAGCATGACTGGCATTACAGATCTCATAGCCTAAGTGTACATTCAGACAGGAGTGAAATAGGATTGCATTTTCTATTGACTTATGTATTGAAGCTGCTAACTTTTTTACCAGACTAAATATTTATCTTTCTCTCTGACTGATATGGACTGGCATCTAGTTTCAGAGGTAATTGCTGTGTCATAAGAATTAACCAAATGTTGTTCACATTTTCATTTTCCAAAAATAGGATGAGGATGTTGATCCTTGGATAAGTATGCTGAGCACAGCCATAATTTTTGTTCCTGTTTTTTTATTTCTTTTGTCTGTCTTCACCTCTCCTTCCCTCCAGTCTTCTCCCATTGTTGTCTGTACTGTTGTTTCAGTGCAGTGGGTTTTTTTTCAGAAAGTTTTATCAGCTTTTCCCACCGAGTTTCAATGCTGGGAACTTCATGTCTCTGGAAAAGGTTGTGTTGTATTTGATATAGCCAGAATACTCAAACAAAAGTCACTGCATATTAATGAGATCTGTCTGCTGGTTTAAAGGATGACGCATGAGCTAGAAACATATTTTTTGCAGCCTTGCTGGTGTCAAAGCCAAGTGTGTGGGGGGGACTGGAACGTGTGTCTGGAGAATCTAGGCCTAACCCTAGTCCTTTTTTCAAGCACTGCTGTGGAGGTGAATTCATGCTCAGCACTCAGAACCGATGAGAGGATGTGTTCCTTTCTGCAGGCTATCAGACTGAATTCTTATTGCATTTTTTTTACCTGCTCCCCTGCAGAGGCTGCAAGTCGTGCCATAGTCCAGTTTCTGGAGGTCAATCAAAGTGAAGAAGCAAGTAGAGGTTGGATGCTGCTCACTACAATCAATTTACTAGCTTCATCAGGACAGGTTAGTCTTAAACAGAAAGATGAAAAACTGTGGAATGAGAGAGAGAAAAGAATTGGGTTTTTTTCATTATTTAATTGAAATAATGAGCTGCATGAACACACATTAAAAGATGCTGTAACTGTATTATTCTTTTCTATGCTAAGATGCTTTTTCTCTTACACTGCCACAGAACTTCTGCCTTAGCTCCTTGTGGTTTCAGTCACTACTGCTACAAAGAATAGATAGCTAATGAGGGCTTGGCTGAAGGCCTTGGAATTAGCTTCTAAGTTTCTGTTGGCAGAGACTGTTAGTTTTTGTTTCTGTCCTCTGTGGTGACTGCTTGGAAGTGTGGCTGTGAAATGCTATTGTCATGTAAATAAATTATGGACCTACTTTTAAGATTGGTTTTTAAGTAGGCATTCAGGAACTAGATGGTAGATCTTGTACAGCCATGTGGACATGTCACCAAAGGTGTGTGAAGGGAAAGCCACCATTTGAGTCAACTGCTGTACAGGAGCATGATTTCCCGAATATAGTAATATCTGAAAATAGTAATGTACTTTTTTTTTTCTTTTTCCCCCAGAAAACTGTGGACTGCATGACTACAATGTCAGTGCCTTCCACACTTGTTAAATGTTTATATCTGTTTTTTGACCTTCCACATGTGCCTGAGGTAGTTGGAGGAGCACAGAATGAACTACCTCTCGCAGAGCGCCGAGCGCTACTACAGAAAGTCTTTGTACAGGTAAGCAAGATAAAATAGGTAATGGAATTTGCAAGAGGAATGGAAATGTGAGAAAAGTCCAGAAACTTTTTGATTGAACCAAATTTTGCTCTTCTTTGATTCTTCACAAGATGATGGCTCAGAGTAAGAAGGATTTTTCTGCAGTCACTGTGAAGTTTCGATTTCCTCTGTGGTTTTTGTTCTTGGCAAATATTTCCTCCACAAAAATGCCCTCAGCTCTTCTGTGCAGCTGCTTAAAAGGAGCAACATGTTGACTGTTACTCTGTTTTAAACTGTCTGGCCCTAGTCTTTGGTATCTTTGGCTGTTACTGCCTGTTACTGAAACAGACACAGTAAAAAACATTAGCATTGATAATAATCTGTGAATTAATTTAGCCTAGGCTGTTTTCCCTTTATTTATGGAAATAAACCATGAATTGGAAACAATTTAAATATGGGGATGAACAATCTGAACTTGCTGTTACTATTGCACTTGTCCCTCAGATTTCACAGGAAGGCCAGGAGCTCCATCTGACCTGCCCCTGCTTTCTGAAGTTGAAGATCTTGTTAAGAAATTTCTGTATGTGTGCCTGACAAAACTTTTAGAAAGAGCTGACAGTTCCTGTTAAAAAGGGATTGATAGTCAAACTACCAGTTTCCATGTGGATACCTATCAGGAATCACATCCTTCAGGGATTTGAAGCCACTGTTAAGACTTCTAAGTAGAACGTTTTGGAGGCATTTTGGTACCTGCACTACAAAAATGAAGATGATAGCCATGTTCCCACAATGATTGGCCACAGTGTCTGCCCACTTACAGTCATTGTATGAGAACATAACCATTTGTCTCTCTCTTCTTTGTACTACAGACTGTCTTCCAGAGCAGAAACCACAGCGTGCTGTGAGCTGTCTTTCAGAAAATGCTTTGCTGTGTTTCAAGCAGCAGAGTTAATAAATGGTGAATGTTATCATATAGAGTCCCTCCCAACAAACAGTTCCCCACAATAAAGTGGGGGGAACTCACTCTCAATGAGCTGTCTGGAATGGGTGAGGTTTCAGAATGCTTCCATGTCTCTGGATGGAGGCAGCCTTGCAAAAGGCTTCCTGCAGTTTTCTGAGAGGCAGCTTCAGCTTTTCCTGCACAAGACACAAAATGGACATCAGATGTCCTCAAAACATGCAGATAAGGGTGTGCAATGGAGTAACTTTAGTCCTGTGGCTGCATTTTGTCTTGTTTAAGGTACCCTGGAAATTCAGATCCAGGAGTCAGTTATCCAGGTGATCTCCAGTGTTGCTGTATCCTTGCCTGCCATACTACTTTGGCTGTTTACATTTGGCCAAGAGAGCATGGATACTGCAGTGCTGACAACACATCCATAGCCACCTTCCTGCATTAGGAAGGGATACAACAGTTTGCTTTGCAGGGCCTGTGTTCCACTACAGAATTTATACCTGGAAATTAGGTAATGGTCAGATTCTCTAAGAAGGGTATAACTTGGTATCCATACAAGTATTCTCTGTCAGCCTAGGAGATTTAAACTCTGCTGCTAATCTTTTGCTAGTCATTTTAAACTGAGCTGGACTTGAAATAACTGTGTTGAATAACCTTGTCTTTGAATTATAGCAACAACATGCAAAGGGAAAACAGCAAATAGGTTGTGTTTTTTAATGTGTTTGCTAAATGGAAGAATGTGTTGCATTTATTGTCTAGGCAAAAATAGCAGTGATCAGGGTCATTCATGCTAGATATGTAATGACTGTTTCAGATCCTAGTAAAATTGTGCAGTTTTGTGTCCCCGGCGGAAGAACTGGCTCAGAAGGATGATCTCCAGCTTCTATTTAGTGCAATAACCTCATGGTGCCCTCCCTATAATCTGCCTTGGAGGAAGAGTGCAGGAGAAGTACTAATGACCATATCACGTCACGGCCTTAGTGTCAATGTAGTGAAATACATTCATGGTATGTGTCTTTATTCATTATTATTTATTGATTTTTAAAATTTTCTGTTCTTCTTTGATAGTTTTCTTAGTTAGGAAATAGTTATGAAAATAATAGATCAAGGAAAGTTTACAGGCTCTTGATTTTTCTGGGGGGAGAGGGGATATGTAGGCATTTACATACAGGCAAAGTTTCAGAGCACTTGTGTAGTGAGAGAGAGGTTTGAAGCTGAGTCTGCCTCACTCATATTTCATGTTAATGTTGGAAGAGAGTTTTCTTTCATGCTTTGTCACAGAGTTTATGCTAACCAAAAGGAAAGTCTCTAGGAACTTCAGTATCTGCCTGTGTTGAAAAGCAGTCCCTGAGAAGATGCAGAGATTGGTCATTTCTGCTGCAAGCATTAGTTCTTAATAGGAATTAGTCCTTTTCTCTCCTGTGTTGGAGTTAGCAGCAGCAGCTCCTTGCAGAGGCAGAATGGAAGATAATGCTGTCCTGTGCACAGCTTCTTGGGAACCACTCTAGCTGGCAATAAAAGTGTGGAGACATCTGAGGAAGCAGCAGGTTGAGGAACCAGCTCCATGTGTTCTGCTGACACAATTTGAGCTATTAGAAGCCCACACAGTAAATCCTGGTGAATTCTGTAAACCAGGGAAAGCTAATTTGGGTATGGTGGGAGAAAGTTTTTTCACCTAGACATCTTGCTTATGCAGGAAGAGCCTGGGTCAGACTGTTGCAACCACCACTGACTGCAGTGTACTTTCCATTATCCTGTGCATGAGGCCTGGCAGAACCTGGGCTAATACAGCACTAGGAAATCCTCAAGAGAGCAGAGTAGGTGGACACAGAAACACTTGAGTATGAACCTCCAAGTGCTTATTAATGGCACCTTGGAACAGACAGTTGGCTTCCTCTGTGGTCCAGTCCAAGTTTCCTGAGGGTCCCCAGCCCAAGGATATTGTCCCTAGGCAAAGGAAGCTCTCCTTCCCTTGGCTGAGACCCAAGCCTCTGCCCAAAGGTGATCTCTCAGTAGTGGTGCTCCTAGGAAGCTTACATGTAGCCTGTCTTAAAACCTGGTGTCACAACCTGTGGAGCTTTTGGGAAACATCTGGAAAGAGCCTGTCTGCTGGATGGCTTTGTAGCACCTGACTAGATGGTTCAGCCAGCCTGCATTTCTTATGCTGATCCCTTCTCTTCCTCTGCCATACAGCTTACAGATGGCAGATTTTGTGCATCCTGAAGACCCAAATAAAATCATCTCCTGGGCTTAATTCAGCCTGCAAGCCAACAAATTACTGAAGCAGACTGATAAATTCTATTTTTATCTCCTGTCCTTTTTTGAGACAAATAGCATTCTGACTGTTTTAAACATGGAAACAGCACACAAGGGTTTTCTGTAGCTGGTTACAGATTTTGGTAGCTAGGATAAGAAGTCTTTTATTCTTCATGTATCCTTACAAGGGACTGGTCCCAGCCTGCTTGGCAAGGGCAGCTGCCAAACTGGTTCATGACAAAGAGTTTGTGAGAGCAAAGCAAGATGAAAATTGGTGTTGGAGAGTGTATTAGCTGCCTTGGAGCAGCTCTGCAAATGAAATACTTGTGTTGCATTAATTTAAAAGTGCATAGGTATTTAGGTACATGGAGCTTGGGGTAGGAAATTTGGTAGAATGCTTCTAATACTATATTTATGGCTTTTAGACTATAGGTCTACTCAGAAGTATTTCTTTTTTTTATATTGAAAAGACTGGTGAGTGAACTAACATCCTTATACATTTTAGTAATATACACCTACTTGAGAAGAGAAACCCATAGTTTCCTCACACTAGCAACTAGTTACAAGGCTCCACAAAACCATTTTGACAGTTTATGAAATATGTCACCCTGCTCCTACACATTTCACAGAAAATTTCAGTCTGTGTTTTTTCTTGTGCTAGCAGCATGTTTCCAAATCCAATCAGAAATGTGTGTGCAGTGTATTACTTGGAAGCACAGAGTAGTCATCAGATAAGTATTTTGAGATAGGACTTCAAAGGTGATAGGTATTTTGTGTAGATCTGTAATAGCCTTTTGGTGGGTTTTTGGTGAGTGTAGGAAGGTGGTTGTGAATATGTGAAAATGCTATGGAGTACAACGAAAATAACCCAGGTTTGGCTGTGTTATTTGGCATATTGCAATTACTGCCATTATTGCTTCTGTATTGGCTTGATCTATAGAGGAGTGAGGCTGGCAGATAAAAATGAACCTGACTTAATGAACCTGTCAAGATGCTCATCTCACAGGGAAAAACTTAAAAACATTTTATCATATACAAAGGAGCATCCTTTCACTATCTCGTGCTTTGATTTGATCTCTGCAAAATTTTGTTAACTACCTAGAAAGGTTTGCATTTGTCTCTTGCATGCTGCAAAAGCAGATAATTGAAGGGAGCATCTTTAAAACAGGACTACAACCTAGTAACTGTAGATTTGGGAAAGCTTTTTGCAACTGACCAATGAACTGAAGGAGTGTGTGTTATGCAGCATGAGACAAGCTGTCTCTCTTTGATCAAGATTTATTGAGCAAGCAAATATGCCAGCCAAAGAAATGCTAACCAGAGTAGCAGTAGAAAGACATGGTGTAGGGTTTTACCTAACATCAGTAGCAGTTTGTCAGTGCTTTGAATAACTATTATTTATAGTTTCCATATTTGTCTTTTTATTCTGCTGAGTTTATACAGCAGATACTTATACTTATTAGGCAAAAAAAAATTCTGTCTATACAGTCTCCTCCTTAAAAGAATAAAGATTATAAAAGGGAGGAAGGGATTGGTGAAAAATTTTTGGGTTCAGATCCAAAGCCACTTGAGAATCCTACTCATCTTCAAGTGCTCTGTGATATTAAATGATTGGATTAAGTAATATAAATGATGAATGAAATAACGGGTACCTTAATGCCATGATTCTTGTACTAGTTGTTCTTCTTACTGTGATTAATATCAGTAAAATCCTAATTTTTTTAAATTGTGATTCTTTTCAGAAAAAGAATGTTTGTCCACATGTGTTCAGAACATGCAACAGTCTGATGACCTTTCTCCCCTAGAAATAGTTGAGATGTTTGCTGGACTTTCTTGTTTTCTCAAAGACTCCAGTGATGTATCCCAAACACTGTTGGATGATTTTAGGATATGGCAAGGTTACAACTTCCTCTGTGACCTCCTCCTCAGGTATGTACCTCTCTCCCTCCCTCTCTTTTGCTTTCTTGGTTTCTTGCTTTTCTCAAGCAGCAAATCAGTGGTGCTGCACCAGTTGTGTAAAATCTATGGCTAGTTTATGTTGCTTTATTTGGACATGAAGTTCTGAAGGGGCATGCTTGGCTGTTGAAATATTTGTGTTTTACAAATCCAAGACAGAACTGGGAAATGGTGTCTATGAACATATACCTTACAACCTATATTTGGATCAAAGATGCTTAGAAACAGTGCTGTCACAGCCATTCATTAGAAGTTTTGATGCTGTCATCTCCCTCTTTCAAGCCATTAATTTTGCAGGCTGCTAAGTTTTGCCACCTTGACCTATTTTTTCTACTGCATAGGGTTTTGTGGGGTTTGTTTCTTTGTTTGAAATGGATGCCAGGCATAGACGTGGTATTTCTTACTCATTCTTAATCATGGTTAAAATTATTCCTAAATTGTCTTCAGTGCCATAAAAGCTCAAACACCTGTTAAGGAATTGTTACTGTTCTTGTGGTATAGAAGGTGTTCATGTTATATTTACTAATGCATTTGTTCAGAGTAGTGTAATTCAAAGTCAGCTGCTTCCCAGAAGCTGTCAGCTAGAAATTAAATGGAATTTGAGGGGATCACACCTCAAATCATCAGCATTTCATTTTCAGGTAGAAAAGTGATGCTGTGTATATCAAGTATTGTAAGCATACTCCTGAGCTTGCTCATCCTTTAAATCAAGGAAAAGGTGGGATCTCTGACTGAGGTAGAGGAGTACTAGAGGGTGTGTGATTGAAGAAGGGAGAGCCTGAGTTCTTCAGTGGACATCAGTGTAGCTTGGAAGTGTAGAAATTATCCTCACTTCTTCCTGGGGTGGGCCTGGAACAGTTACTAAGACTGATGCAAAAAAACTTGTGGTAAGGTGAACAGTACACACAAACACGTGGTGTATTTGCTGGCAATTTGTGTATTGTAGAGGTGATGGAAGATGGGTCAGAACATGACTTGTGTTTGTTATAAGATGGAGGTTTTTTCATCTTCACATCAAAATATGTTTTGTTTCAAAAAATCACCATCTTGGACAAGCCTCTGTATTAGTGACACAGAGTGATGAAAAACAGTAATATCTTTTCCCTGGACATGATTTGGCTCAGACCTGCTGACAGAGACTCCTTCAGCTCAGTGGCACCATGGTGAAGATGACTTTCATGTGAGGCTATGAAATCTGGACACTGGGCATCAAGCTGCAAAGAAAATGGCTTTGGAGCTGGTAATGCAGAGGGATATATGAAGAAGGTGACTTAGTAAGAAATTGCAGGAGGTCTGTGAGAGCCAAAGGAGTGAATATGTGATTTTACCTCAATGCTGTGAGAGGCCTGGGCATGTGGAGAATGGCAATAGATGATCTAAGTGCTTCTGTCACAGCTGTTTGAAGGAGCTTTAGTGACATTTCTGACTGAGAAGAAGGTAGAGGATGCAGAATGAGTTGCTTTTAAGGGTTCTCACAGTCACTTGTTAGCAAGAAGAAAAGTAGATCTTGAATTGCAAGAATAAATAGGAGAAGATGGTCCCCAGCTTTCTCCTGAGATCTACAGAGACTATAGAGTTAGTAATTAAACATGGTTTAAGTTTGGGTGAAGCTGAAAGAGAAGCAGTGTTGCTCTTGGTGTTGGAGTTAGTTTTTAGGGTTTGGTCTGATGGCCTGTTGCTGGTGGGAAAGAATGGTTGGAATGGGATGTTAGAATTTCCATCCTCTTGGGTTCAAAGGTAAGGATCTGTAGTTCTCATGAAGATTCTTCATTGTGTGCTTCTGAGTGTTAGGCTTCTATGAAGATACCATTTCATGATGACAGAATACTAACTCTCAAAGTGGCAGGTTCATCTAGCAAGTTAATTACAGATTTCTTTAATGACAGACTGTCCAGGTATTCTCCTATCTAGTAGCCTCATGTTTGCAAGAGGATTTTGAAAGTAGTTTTCATCTCTGGGAGGATTTTTTTTTCAGATTGTTATGGTCAAGGAGAGATTTATGGGGTGAATTTCCAGGGCAAATGAATGGATGCTCTCATAAGTCCAATAATGTTAACTCATTTAATGGTATGAAATATGAGCAGAGAACATATAAAATACTGCAGGAATGGGGCAATAGAAGTGTGTTCGCTAAATCAGTAGAGTAAAAGGAGGAGATATTGAAGTGATTTGAGTGCTGCTAACTTGATTTATTCTGTTTTCTTTAGATTAGAACAGGCAAAAGAGGCAGAATCTAAGGATGCATTGAAGGACTTGGTTAATTTGATAACTTCCTTAACAACATACGGTGTCAATGAATTAAAGCCAGCTGGAGTTACCACTGGAGTCCCTTTCCTACTGCCAGGATTTGCAGTCCCCCAGCCTGCAGGCAAAGGTGAGTCTGCTTTCTTTATCCCTCAGTTTGGTTTTGTTTGTTTGTTTTGAAATATAAACAACTGAGTGTAGGTTCTTTTACCAAAACTTCATAGCAAACACTTAGTTCTGTTGGTCTCAAAGGTTCTATTTTGAGGTTGTGACTTGAAGAAAAAAGTGTAGGGCATTGTCAACAAGACAAGAGGGCATGGTCTTAAGTTGTGCCAGGGGAAATTTAGGTTAGATATTAGAAAGAATTTCTTTACGGAGAGAGTGATCAAGCATTGGAATGGGCTGCCCAGGGAAGTGGTGGATTCTCCGTCCCTGGAGATATTTAAAAAGAGACTGGATGTGGCACTCAGTGCCATGGTCTAGCAACCGCAACGGTGGTAAAAGGGTTGGACTCGATGATCTCTGAGGTCCCTTCCAACCCAGCCAATTCTATGATTCTATGATTTATTTGTGAGCCTTAAAATCTAACATCTCTCACTGCAAAGCAGAGACTTTTTGTGTGGACGTTTTGAGATTATCATAAATGGAAAAATTTAGTGATTTGATTTATGGTGCTTTAAACTAACTGATGGGAGAAGCTGATGTGCTGGTTGGTTTGTTGATTGTTTTGGTTGTGTTTTGTTTTTTTTTGTGGAGGAGGCTTCTTTTTGACCTTTTAGTTAGCTTTTGTCAGCTTGGGCAAGAGTAACTTGTGAGCTGAAATCTGGTGTTTCATCACCAAGTACTCAGAGTGGTGAAATGTGTCATATGCTTGCAGCCACTATGAATTATGGTATGGAGATAATGTTGAGGAAGTCTAAAAGGGGAAAGGCTTTTATAAAACAACTTATTTTTCACATCCTGTGCATGAACTTAAAATTTAATGAAGTCTTGTATTGTAACTAAGGAGTTTGGAATTTAATAGTGACTGGAGCTAGTTTGTTACTTGGACTTCTTTTTTTTTTGATTTACTAATACCAGGAATACAAGAAAAAAGATTGTGATAGAGTTGATTTCATAGATTATAGGCAAATGGATTTACTTTGACTGTTTCTCTTGTGAATTTAGGTTCTGTGGACAATTATTTCCTTTCTCTGGTATTGAGAGAGTTCATTGCTCATGGGAATTGTTTCCCCTTTGCACTAAGTAGAGAAGGAAGGTGATGGTCACATTCAGAGCTTGATTTCTCCTTGTTTTATAAAAACATACTAATCATGACCTATTGCAATCTCCAAAGGAATTGTTTTATTTAATTTTCTGATATTTATCATGACATCTCTTAGATCTTCAGATCCTGCTTCTCATTATGTTGGCAAGTTGTCTTTTTATAAAGACCAAATTAGCTCATTTTTATAATTGCTTTTGTTTAAGTCCTTTTAATTCTTGAATTCCAAAAAGCTCATTAAGATTTGGTTTCTTCAAGGTCCTAAAGAATAAGGAAATAATTAAAGATAATTTAATAATCTGCTTGACTGCCTGGAACAACTGTTGATACTCAGAGTGTAAATAGTTGTGTCTGTCACAGCTTGTGTTCCTGTCACATATAGTAAGATCTGAATCCCCTTTTCAACATATTTCATTATAAAGAAAGCATGTAAAAAAATACACTTTTAGAAAAAATGAGTGGGACTTAAAATGTAACATTAATATTCTCCCAGTATGTGAAATAGTTCCATCTTAGTTTCCAAGGAATTTTCGTGTTTCCTTCTGGAGAAATACTGGCAGCAAACATGGTGAAGCCAGACATGAAGATAACTGAATTTACTTTTAAGCTGGACAACTTAGTTTATAAACAGCAAAGAGAGAAGCATTCCACAAAGCATATGTAAGACATTTGGTTTATTTATGAAAGGGATTTAGAATCAGGTTAATGGGTTGCTTATAGTTTATTTGATAATAAAATTTGTTAGAGCATCCTAAATCCTTTGGTTAGAATGTGTTTTGAGTTGTCACTCTGGATTGTTTTTTGAGTTTTTTAATAACTTTTACCATTGGTTTTCTGTATCTTGGGATTTGTCCACCCTGCGTTGTACTGTTCCTAAAGATGTTCCAGAAGTTGGCTTTGAGGCATCTTTTTAGTAGAGTAATATGTGCCCATAGAAAATTCTGGGGGCTACAGAGAACACTCATAAATGATACATTCTTGAGCTAAATGGGTGAGATTTTATTCAACTTGAAAGTACTTATAAGAAGAAATTAGACTGAGCTTTTAAAGATGGGAAGTCTTTATGTGCTAATGTTATGGCTACCTTAAGCTTAACATCTCTTTGTTTTAATTCCCCAATCATGAGCAGTACTTGACCCTGACAAAGTTCTTTTATAACCAGGCCTAATTCTCAAAGGCAGTCCTGTGCCAGCTTCTGATAATGGTGTGATCCTTCACACCACTTAGTCATAGAATCACAGAATTTTCAGGGTTGGAAGGGACCTTTAAGATCATCAGTTCCAACTCCCCTGCCATGGGCGGGGACACCTCCCATCAGATCAGGTTGCTCCAATCTAAATCTCCCCTCCTCTAGTTTGAATCCATTTCCCCATGTCCTTTCTCTCCCTGACACTCTAAAAAGTCCCTCAGCAGCTTTCTTGTAGGCCCCTTTAGATGCTGGAAGGCCATAATAAGGTGTCCTTGGAGCCTTCTGCTCTCCAGGCTGAATAACCCCAACTCTCTCAGACTGTCTTCACAGGAGAGGTGCTGCAGCCCTGATCATCCTCATGGTCCTTCTCTGGACACACTGCAGCACATCTGTGTCCCTCCTGTAAAAGGGGCTCCAGAACTAGACACAAGACCTGAGCAAGAGCATCCTCTCTGTGGAAGGCAAAAGAGTTGTGTTCTGCATTAGGGAATACAGAACATGTTCCTGTTTCTTTAACAAGTTTTCTTGTGGCCTGGGTAGATGACAGGCAAGCTTGGTTTTGTCTCCAGCACTGACTCTCATTGCACATTTTAACAATAGGTCAGTTTACTTAATCTGTTTCAAAGAAAAGATCTTTTGTTGAGCTGCTTATGTAAGCACCTTCAAAGATGAAGATGCCATCTTAAAGAGCTTTAGATTGTAGGATTTGCAGTGTAAGGAATCATGCAGAGAATTTTGATGAGTCCGTTTTAATAACATGAATGTAACGTATAATATTTAAGTTTTATTCACACTTATTAAAATGCGTGTATCATTATTAAGAAGTGTACATGATGATTGTTCATGATGATTAAAAACTTTCTCTTTCCTTTTTCCTCCCATCCCACTTTCTGTTCTGATTTAGGTCACAGTGTGAGGAATATTCAAGCGTTTTCAGTCCTCCAGAATGCATTTTTGAGAGCAAAAACCAGCTATCTAGCACAAATCATCCTTGATGCAATCATGAGCATTTATATGGCAGACAATGCCAACTACTTCATCTTGGAATCGCAGCACACGTTGTCTCAGTTTGCAGAGAAAATTCCTAAACTTCCAGAAGTGCAGACCAAATACTTTGAGATGCTGGAATTTGTCGTCTTCAGCTTGAATTACATACCCTGTAAAGAACTGATCAGTGTGAGCATCCTTTTAAAATCCAGCACTTCTTTTCAGTGTAGCATCGTTGCCATGAAGACACTCCTAAAGTTCACCCGTCATGACTACATCTTTAAGGATGTCTTCAGGGAAGTGGGACTTCTGGAGGTGATGGTCAGTCTTCTTCATAAGTATGCAGCCCTTCTGAAAGATCCCACTCAGGCACTAAATGATCAAGGTAGTGTGCACTCTTCCATTTTACTAATCCCTGTCTTTTTTTGGTTGGAAATGTCTCGTTTTGGCTGAAACTTAAGAGGAGGAATGGGAAAGTCTGAACTCCTGTCTCAAAGGCTGAATTCTTACTGGAGGCAGCTGTGCAATCTTAAAGGCTCATTGGATTTGCTTCTCTCTTAACATCCTACCAGAAGCTCAAGGCAAGCTTCAATGAAAGATGTTGTGTGAATGTGAGAAAGGAGGAGGTCATGTTTTCTTTTTTAATCTTTTTTTTCTTTTTTCTATCTATTGGTTTAATAAGCGCTACTTAGCACGACAAGAGCAAGTGAAGGAGCAATACGTGGTGTCTGTTGTCTCCCTCACAAAAGGCATTTAGTTGGGTTTAGCCTTAGTTTTGAAGAATACTATGGTATCATATTTGAAAAATACTATTAAAAATACTGAGCTCTTAATGGTAGTATGTATTCAAGTTTACAGTCCATTTTTATGAGTTGGGGGTCTCTGTTTTTCCAAGAGTATTTAAAATACAACCAAAAATTAGTTATCTCCAGAACTGAACATCTCAGAAACAGCAAGCTGCAAAGCTGCTTAGCCTGCAAAGCATGTGCTGCTGTTCTTTATTCCAGCTGCAGTCGAGTTAGTGTGCAACAGTGACACATAATTTTTAGTCAGAATTGTTGGGTGTTTAACCTGGATTTATTATCTGGAGCTTCATTAGTGAGTGGTACCAGTTTAGAGTTAGAAAGCTTTGTTGCCAGCAACTCCGTTGAAAAACAAGTCAGTTCTTGTGTTGTTGTAAGTAATTGGACCAAGCTGTCATCTGATCAGGGTGTCCCTGGGTGCACATGCCCTCATGAGGTGGCTTTCTTCTTTATAGGGTCACTTAAAAAAAAAAGTAATTTTCTGGAATGTTGCTCTGTGTTTAAGATGTCTTTTACAGTGTTGGTTTTCTGCTTCACCTGTTTAATCATTAGCACACTGCTGTAGTTATGTGAATATACTTTTGTGCTTTTCAGTGGAATTTCTCTTTTCAAGTAATGGATACTAAATAAGAACAGATCCTATTAGTCTTCAACTATGGAATGGTTGGAGATATGAAACTACACATACAGCTGCTATGTCAGCTAATGAGGTCTCCTCAAGCTTCTGTTGAAGTTCTTGTCTTTGTAGATTAACTTTTCAAACGATTCAGGAATGCAGATTTCCCAGGAATGGACGTGTAGACTAAATCTTTATTTAGTTAGGAAAATGGTTAGGCTGTGTGTTCTCTGGGGAAGCAAAGAAAATGAAAATGTTGGTGGAAAGTACCAAGAAGCATTCTAAGAAAAGAGTGACTTTTTCTATGACCTTGGCTTCTGACATTATTTTTAGGGGATGCAAGAAACAGTTTATTTGAGGACCAAAAGCAGCTGGCTTTATTGGTTATGGAGACCTTGACAGTACTACTACAAGGATCAAACACGAATGCAGGTAAGTAGAGAGACCACTGACAAAACATTTATAAAAAGGTAATTCAGAAAATCCTGCCTGCAAGCCAAAATAGTCTCGATTTCCTCTCTTCAGCAAGTAATCAAGCATACTGAAATATACTTTTTCTCTTGCCATTTTTTTCCAGAAGAGAGAACATGAAATGTTAACCAGAGTACGTAAAATAAAGGAGTACAAGATAGTATTTTTTTTTTTTTTAAATCTTGAGGGGTTTTTGCCGTTGCTTACCTGGAGGCAGCCACCACCACCCATCACTATGCAATAATTTGTAGTAGGGCTTGTAACATGGATTGTATATTGGAAAATTTAAGGATATAGTTAGACATGTAGTTTGTTGACAGTATTGTGTCTACTTAAGTGTCGTTAAAAATGCTTCCATTTTCAGTTAAATGTGGCTTTTAATTTTTGAAGGCATAATCCCAGTTGGTATGGAAATGAGGCTCTGTTATGGGTGTCATTTTCTCAATCAAGCAGCCTTGTATTATACTTCATTAGCCAGGACTTGAGAAACCAGAAGTTTCTAGCCTTGAAGGCCATGAAAAATCCTTATTTCAGCAGTTTGTTATTTGGGTTTTTTTATCCTTTTTCTCAGTTCCCACTGGTGTGTTCTTTCTCACTTCTGATTTAGGAGACAATATAATCTGTGGCATATGCTTAAGAATGAAATGTTGCAAATTGTCTAGCTTGGTTGATACCTCACTATTTACATCATTAGCACAGGAGCTCATGTTTAAAATCTGTAGCTTTCTTTTTCTCCTGCTTTTGCCTGGACTAACTTTTAAAACTAAATTCAGGCCCCGAGCTTGAGTAACTTCCAGTGTTGCCTGTATCATTTCATTACTGCACTTGTTTTCAAGTTCTGTTGCATTTCAGCTTGTAGTTTCAAACTACTTTTAAAGATTGTCTTTGAGTTCCTCCTGCTGAGCATTTACAGTATTTGCCAGCTCAGCTTTGCGTCTGTACTTGGTAAATGAGTTCTTTATTCCATCAGGAATTGCATTATTCACAGCACTGGAGATAAACCCCAGTGGCATGTCCTTGGTGAAAACAGAAAGGCATTTCAGCACAGCAGAGTTTACTCCAAGCTGATGTTTGAGTTAGTTATTCATTCAGGCATCATGATCATGTTTAGACCATTTGATCAGGTTGGTTATGAGAAAGCTGTGGGTGACACTGCAAGAAGCTTTAATGAAGCTTTCCTTTAGTCCACCAATTACTTTCCTAGTCATTGGAAAGGAAAAAACCATGATTTTTGATTTACTGGGTGAATCTGTTTAGTGATAAACCAAGAACCAAGTGAATTGGGCTGAAATAAAGAGGTTTTAGAGAGAAATAAGTATAGATTACAGATTGATTGCATGTATCAATAAAGCACTTGTGATTTATCACTTAGGTTTGGTTTTGCCATGCAAGAAAGGGCAGAATTGGAAATCAGTCAGAAAGGAGTGGCAGAAAAAGTACATGGAAGTGGGGGCTTCCATATAAGGAGAAATTTGGAATAAAACAATTCTCAACCCTCCAAAATCTCAGGATTGTTTGTTTTCTAATGTTGAGTGAGAAGTGGTGCAAGTATGTGATGATAACTTCTCTGAAGGACTGGAACTGCCTCATATTTTAGAAGTGCCAGGTCTTGGTTCTCAGGTACCTGCCTGGCATCAGAATCTGTGGTACCTGAGCCCTGCTCCTGTGAGGTTTGCTTTGTGATCTGATCATGGTAGCATCCACCCACCTTGTGACAAATCCTCGGCTGCTGTTGAATGGCATTTCTGACCTCACCTGGGAAACCTGAGCAGCCGTCAGTACCTCCTTGATACTGAGGTTATCTCCTGAGTACCCATCAGAGAATAATCAGAGAGTGGCATAAAATGCATCAGGACTGTGGGATGACACCACAGCTGATGTTTCTGAAGACTCCTGGAGAGGTCAGGGACCTCATTTCATCAGTAGTTCTCCAAGTTCAGAAGTATGAGAGCAGGAAGAGTTAAGAAACCATTTCCCAAAGCCGTGGTGGCTGTCTGTGCAGCACATCTGGGATGGGAGCACACCACTGGCACTCTGTCCAAAGGCCTGCAGAGGTTTTAAGTCATGACAGAGAGGCATAAACAGACATCTGTCCTTGTATACAACACTCCAAGATTGGTTGCTGATCTTAAACCAGTAGCTCTGATATTTCCTGAATATAGCATAACTAAAAACCAAACTTCAAAGAAGACATTTGAGTGTCCAGACAGATACACTGGATAGCAGAGAATCTATGCTGAAAGTGAGGGAGGTATGAAGTGTTAACCTCAGACTCTGAAAACAAGAGACCCAACCACAGAGGAAATGCACTTTGCCTTTAAAAGGATGGAATCCACCTCACTGTCCCGGGGTCTGAGGCCTCTCTTGTGCCTTGTCCAAGTCCATGTCTCATCCAAAGAATATCAGAGAAAGCAAGAGGCAAGAAATCTGCAATGAATAGTGTGACTAAGATTTGTAGATGTACATTAGGGGGGAAAAAACAGTGTCCTGATTTGCTTGTTAATCCTGAACATGGTAAGTTAAATTGCTTTTTGAGTTTCTGCCACAGGGAATATTTTCCCTTTTGATTCAGAACTGCAGCATTGATCCATTATCTACTCTGTTTTTATCTTCAGTAAATAACATAGGGCAGAACTCTATGTGATCACTCTGTACTAAACACACATTATATGTGCCATAAATATATATATTGGTTTGGTTTTTATGAAGTTTTCAGAATCACGTGTCATTTACTTGTCAGTTAATATTGCACATGCTTTCATCTGGGTGTTCAGGAAGCTTCAGAACCATTTTTTGACTTAAGCTTTATCTCTGCAGAGAGGTCTTGCCACAAGAATCTTAAAAATTTGGTGGATAGGTGGAATCACTTCTCAACCAGTGCACCTAGTTTGCTTGTCTTGTACAAAAGCAGTCTATTAATATTTTTGGAAATTAACTAAATGTGGTATAAACACCGCCCTTAACCAAAACAGCATGTAGTCTACACTAAAGATGGGGGGTTTGCTATATGTTTTTCTTTGTTCCTGTGACTCTTCAAACTCTAGCATGGGAAGAATACCTACTGCTGGAGTAACAGAATTGTTTTGGAAATTCTTAGAACCGTCCTGCATCATTGTACTTAAAAATGAACCTTACATGTAGTAAAACATACCTGTCAGAAGAGTAGTGTCTAAGTTCCTTTTTTGATTTGTGGTAGGAGAGGAAAAGTAGTAGTAAGTTACTAAACATGCATTGGGCTAAAACCCTGCCATTCATAGAAGTGAAAATAAACACCTTTCATGTTTTGTTGTCGTCCTTATTTGTTTCTGATTGTGTTTTTCATACTTCTCGTGTTTGTCCCCACCTTCTCCCTTTCTGAGTAGGTATTTTCAGGGAGTTTGGTGGTGCGAGGTGCGTGCACAACATAGTGAAGTATCCGCAGTGCCGGCAGCATGCCCTGATGATCATCCAGCAGCTGGTGTTGTCCCCTAGTGGAGAAGATGATATGGGCACTTTGTTGGGACTGATGCACTCGGCTCCCCCTACAGAACTGCAGCTGAAAACGGACATCTTAAGGGTAAATGAAGTCTTGCTCCTAAGCCTCTATATTAAAACAAAACAAAACCGAACCCAAAACACTGAGAAGGGGATTGGATTGGGTTGGACGGTTGCTGCTGAATGTACATTATCTCTGGAGTTGAGATGTGTGCATTTGATGCATGGGTTTTATTTTATTCCATCTATCCATGGCAGGTTTCAGAATCAGAGATGAAGGCTCCAGTGAGTGAGTATGTGTTTTTGGCATCATTAGTTGTAATTGGCCTCAGTGGATAGGAACTGAGGTCCTACAGTTATGATAATCTTCTATGGTGGGGTATTGTTCAGCTGAAAAAAAGGAGAATAATGGGGGAGGGAAGCAAGCATGTGATTATTTTCAGAGTTGGCTTGTGTTTTTTTGTGGCAGTCTTAATTTAGTTTACCAGTTTGTTAGTTATAAATGCTGAATCAGTTAGTATAAATTGTGTAACCATAGTTGAAGGTAAAGCTGAAGAACTTGCTTAAACAAAGTATTGGAAAGGTAGGAACATAGGGCTGTGACTGGAGGAGAAAGAGAGAAGATTCTCATCTATTTTCCCTCATATTTGGGGTTTTTTGCTGCTTATCTAGACCCATATTTTCTCTCAGAATAGCTAATGCTTTTTCTGTGAATTGGTATAATACTGTGTTTTTAGGGTAGAAAAGCAAAATAATAATCAAATGAGTCCTACTGTAAAGATCTCTGAGACATGTATATTCTTCTCTATTAAAAGGATCTGTAATATTTCTTTGGCAGATGAGCAGCTGCATAATATTGCAGAAGACAGAAACAACAGCTAGTAATATATTGTCAAAAGCATATACTGGCAAGTTCTTAAGTTGTTTCTGACTGCATTTCATTCACAATGCTTAAGGGGAAAGAAGAGATAATGCAGATCCCCATCAAATTTATCAGGGTTTCTGTCCTGTTGTATTTCTCAACCATTGGTGCTGTTGTCAGAAGTTTTGGTTGTGGTTGAGGGCCCAGAATGTGGTAGTGATGTGTCCCTTACTGTTCCTTACTGCCAGGTTTGGCAGGAAGTGAGATATGACCTTCAAAGGAATGACAGTCTATTTCCTTACTCATTTTCTGAGTGCTTAACAAACCTACAAGTATGATTCTGAAGATAGAAGAGCTTGTTTTTCTGCACCAATGAAACGTTCTTCTGTTTGTTATGCTCGTGTAGGGAGACTTTTTCTTCTGTATTTCATAGTCATGTGTGGGTCAAAGTTGTTAGCTGCTTTTTTCTTTGGTTTGCTTTGGTGGGTAGGCTTCCCCACACCCTCATTTCACAAATAAATGAATGTTATTCTGTGGTACCCACTGTTTATACTGTGGGTTTGTATTTGTTCAAGAAGTAAGGTTTTACCTGTTTTGGTTCCTCTCTCTCAGGCTTAATTTTGAACAGCAGCTCGTAAAATGAAGTTGCACTCAGTTCAGAGATTTTCATCATAGAGGAAAACTAAACTAAGTTGGGTTTGGGGGCTAATTCTTTGCTGCTGTTTTTATCTTTGTTTGCTGTTGTGGCTTCCTAGCTGCCAGGTGCTTATGCATTGTAGTTTTCAGTAGATGCTCCAAGATTTAGGTTTCTACCTGCAGTCATTCAACAACTCTGAAAGCATGTGTGAAGTCTGATGGCAGAATAGATTCCTTGCTAATAGCTGTAATCTCTGACTTGTCACTAAGAAAATTACTTGGGGATTTTGTGTTGCATTCTATGCTTGGTCAAGTCTTCTCTGTGGGCAGGTCCACTTATCATCGTAATTTCTTATTTCTAAACTAGGGGCAATATTTTACTTAGCCCTCTTTCTGGTTTTGTTGTTGTTTTTTATTTTGTGAGCCCTTGAGGATGGGGTCTCTTGAAGTGTGAAGTTGATCTTTGGAGTTGTCAGGCATTACCAAATCCTGCCGAATTACAGATATTGATGGTGTATCAAACAAAAGCATTCCTACCTTTTCTCCAGCTTTTTGTAATGCTGCTGCTTTTTTGTTTTTCTTCTTGTTTTGATTGTTTTGTCCATAGGCCCTACTCTTAGTGCTGAGAGAGAGTCACCGCACAAGGACTGTCTTTAGAAAAGTTGGTGGATTTGTGTATGTCACATCTTTGCTTGTTGCTATGGAAAGATCTTTGTGCTCACCGCCCAGGAATGGCTGGGAGAAAGTAAACCAGAATCAAGTGTTTGAACTGCTTCACACTGTGTTCTGCACATTGACTGCAGCAATGCGCTACGAGCCAGCCAACTCTCACTTCTTCAAAACAGAGATCCAGTATGAAAAACTGGCAGATGCTGTTCGGTTGCTTGGCTGCTTCTCAGACTTGAGAAAAATAAGTCCCCTGAATGTCTTCCCTTCAAATACACAACTATTTCAAAGACTTTTGGATGATGACCTAATATCCCTGGAGTCTGTGTCACCTACGCTAAGGCACTGCAGCAAACTTTTTATTTACCTCTACAAGGTAGCCACAGATTCTTTTGACAGGTATGAACTTTGCTTTTTTTTCCCTGTTCTTTCTGCCCTCTTGTTTAAAAACAAACCCAAAAGCCAAGTGCAAAAATTAATTTATTAAATAATTTCAGATAGGGGAAGAAAATGTATATTAATAATGTATTGCATGTACTATTGAAGTTGTAACACTGGCTAACAGTACAGTATAAGGAATCAATGGGGTGAGTAAATCCCATAGTGCTTGTTGCATAAGCTACCTCATTACATTCCTTTTTTTGCTGTCATCTTCAGTGACTGCATTCACCCTTTCTTAAATTCTCTGTCATTCTTTGTAAAGTTTACATAGCTTTAATTTCTTACCCATGTTGGTTATACTTAACTTGCATGGGCTTTACTTTCTCCTCTCACTTTCTGTTTAATATTGAAAGATGTTCTGGTTTGCTACCATGGTCAAATCAGTAAAGCTTCATGGAGCAATGAAACAAGCACTGCAGAGTCATGCCATAAAAGAAGTGCATGCTTTGCATGTCCATGTTTACCTGATGCATGTCACTCAGTAACATCCTTTGTCTTCTGTGTTGTTTCTGGCGAAAGGGACCTGAGTCACAATTTTATTGGTGCTTTTGTGAAACTAACAAGCTTATGGCCTCTGGTTTCTTCTCTAACCTCTCTGTCCTGCCCCTGTCTGTTTTGTCTATAGTCGTGCAGAACAGATCCCTCCCTGCCTGACAAATGAGACTTCTCTCCCCTCTCCCTGGGGTACGCCAGCTTTGTCCAGGAAAAGGTACCAGCCCTTTACAGAGAAGTTTATCTGGCTTCTGATTTCTCTGTTGCTGTTGTGTATCTTGTTTTCCTTTAGTTTGTTTCTCAAGTTGCTTTTTCCTTTTTTTTCTTTTTCTTTTTTCTCCCTAAGGTATGCATTTTCACTGGTGTGTTTACTGGATAAAAAGAAATGTAAAGGTATCTCTCATAATGAATCCAAGGTAGTGATGCTAATGTACTGAGATTAGAGGTGTCTTCAGACTCCTGAGGCACTTAAAACTTTAAGTTTTTAATTCAAAACCAAAGAAGCCTTAGCATAAGAAGTTATCTAAGGGAGGTATAAATGAAACTCAGGAACAGTTCAAGTAAGTTCAGACTAGGCTAGTAGATCAGTTAATACAGCCAGATTTCTTTTTTACTTTACCACTTTTATACAAAATGGTGCTTTCAGTAAGAAGTTGGATGGCTTGTTAAGGTGCTCATTAGTTGGTAATTTCACAGGATAAAAAATAAAGAATGAACTTGTCAATACTTGCCTATCAAATGATGTAGAGGCATGTTAAGTTAAAAGGCTTGGAAACAAAGCACAAAGAGCACAATTCTGAAATCCTAGCACCCACCTTTCCCCTGCCCCCACCCAAACTATTATCTTCTCTTGTGCAAATTAGTGTCTGGTAGATTATTTTACTTTTAAAAGATCCTAGACTTTATTGATTCTGCAGTTTTTGTGACTTACAGACTTGTGCAAATGATGAAAAAGGGATTTTTTCCCAGACCCCTAGGGCGGGGGGGGGGCAGCTGTTAGTTATTTGAAGGTGCAGGTTTGGCAGAGATTTGCGATGGAAGGCTAAAAAGACGTTTTAAAGACAGTGGATTATCTGAGGTGCAGATGTTATGTGGAAAGTTTGGTTATTCTTGTTTAGTGTTCAGTTTAAAATATACCATCAAGTTTCACATTTGGAATGTAAAGTATTTTGCAAAGAGAAGAAAAGCTGCTTTTGGCAACTGCTTTGAAATGAGGTGTTTTTACTTGAGCAGGCAAGTGAGGAGAAGCCTTTTTATAAAGTCTTGCTGAGTGACATTACCCAAGTCATACCTGGGTATTCTGTAGGGTCTGGCTTGGACAAGGCTGCTTCCCTGATCATCCAGAACCTCTCAGACTGTCTTTCCCTATTAACACTGAGGCATTTAGGAACAAATGTAGCTGTTGTGGTTCACTTTAGCTGCCAAACTCCTTTTCACCTCATTTACTCTGAAGAAACTTGAAAGAAAAGTGTGTTTCCTCTGGAGACTTCTTACAGCTTTGGCCCCAGTGTTAACCTCTAGCATAATGATTTGCCCTTCCCTGTACTCCACCGTGCTGTTCTCCCAGGTGTAACTGGCGTGGCTGCTCAGATTTGCTGAATTACTCACATGCACAGGTATGCAGATGCTTGCAGCAGAACAAACACGTGCAGTGCCTGCCAAACAGGAGCTGAATCCGGATGGAATGAATACAGAAATGCCAGATGGGTAGTTGACACAGCCTGGTAATTAAGATATAAATACATGTACATATAAATAGACATGTTAGGCTTCCGTTGGCTTTTGTAGAACTGCTGTTCAAAAATCATGTGTAAGGTGGGGTCAAGGTTGGATAGTTTAAAAAGTCAGTATCCCTGTCAGGTGCTTTGGGCAATTCAGGTAAGGACCAATATTGTAAGGTGGGTACTTGCTGAGGTAAAGAAGTGTTTGGCATGGGTCTTCACAAAGAAAAAAGGCCTTTGGTTGATAACAAGTCATGTAAACCAGTCATGTAAGACTCAAAGCAGAAGTGGACAGGCAGAATCTGTGTGATTTTTCAGATTCATTCTGTAAAAGCATGTTTTCAAGGAGGGGGGGGGGGAAACAGGGCTAGGCTTTTCACATAGTCTGAGCAGCTGTCAGGTTTCTGACAGTTGTGCAGAGTGGTGTTTGTCCTTCCTAGTGAATTCAGTGCCAGTAGCTGGGATCTTCCTCCTTTCAAAAATAAGTGACTTGAGTTTTGTAGTCTAATGCTATTTGATACCTGTGCCTCTTTATAAATATCAGGTATGGTCAGATTCTGCTGAATTGTCTCTTCTGAGAGAAGTGTTTGGTCTTAGTGTTTTTCATTTCCTTTACTTAGCTTCCCCAGGCTCTCCCTTGTTGCTGTCACCTGGTTATCTACCTTTTGGCTTTTGATACAGGTGCTTGAGGAAGAGTCCTGTGTCATATGGCTAAAAAAAGAAGGCAGCACTAAGGACATACATGATTTCTATAAACAAAAATAGTAAACTTCTGGGTACACAGTTCTGGGTACATAGATATGCCAGTACTCTTTCTTAAGTATGTCTGCCATGTTTCAAAGCCATATTTCCTTTTCCCATTGTTATCCTTTCTGTAAACAGAAGGGCTGGAAATAGGTGATCTGTAAGGTCCTGTCCAACCTCAGCCATTCTGTGAAATGGAGCAGATAGGACTTCTGTGGCACATAGCAGTACATAGCTTTGAGACTGACAGAAGTAGAGAATAGAGTGTAACCTTTACTTTAAAATACTTCTACTGGTTGTTTTTAGGAAGTTTAGGTGGTGCTCACTATTGGGAAATGATATGCAGAGTGTTTGTCCTTAAATATATCTTACTTATTTCTTTTCCAGATAGAAATGATGTTGTAATTTTCATCAGGAGTTGTATTTAATGTACCTAATTATATAAGGATGAAACTTTTCAGTTTTATTTTTGTTAATTTAGACAGATCTATGTATCATCTCCAGTAAAATCTTTTTCTGGTTTACACTTCTTCCTTTCTTCTCCTTTAAAGGTATCATGTAAAGAATGTATAAGCATGGCTAAATAAATTTATTGTAGGTTCTGCACTGAGCCCATGGGCCTGTAACATTCATTTAAAACATTAGCAGGATTTTGTAAGATATATTTCCTTTTCCTTGCCTAGAGAAATCTTTTTGAACTGTTTTTTGTTGTTTTGATACAAGTACTCCTTGAATGCAAAAAACTAAATATAAATGGTATTAAAATTATGTGAAATACTTTCAGTGATACAAGATTTAAGAACACTAGAACATTATTAGATGGCTAACAGAAACACAAATCGCCTAGTCTTGACTATATCCCCTTTTCATTTTATTATTTGTAATGTTGAAGCCTAGGCCATTTAAGGCCAGCATCTCATGCTTCTTCATGAGTCATGCTGAGCAGTGGCTGAGATTTTTATTAGGTCTCCCTGTACATCCATGTTATAACCTCACAGACCAGCTGATGAGGTCAGTGAGATAGAGCAGATCACAATGCTTAGATTTGTGCTTAAAAGTGGACAGAAGCTTGTTCTTCAACAAAGTTTTGTGGAGTGGAATTTCATTAAGCTGGAAAGAAACGGATATTTACTTTTTAAACTGTATAGTATGAAGTTTCTATGGAGATGCTCAAGGTGACCTTGAGACAAGGTAGCAGTATCTTTCAGATGAGATGTGCTGCTGTGATGCATGAGAAACAACTACCCGTGTTTCAGTCTCTGTATTAAGACAGATAAAAAAGGTTGAAATAACATCTCTCTATGATAATATTACCAGTTGTTGTGCTGTTCTTAATTCCATTTAATTTTAAGAGACAATAAAGCCTTCCTCTGCCTTCCTCTGCAGACATTTCCATCAGTGAGTCTGCTTGAGAAGTTTAGGAAATTGATGGTGAGAAAGTTTGTAAAACACTAGAAAAATGTATTTTGGCAGAACTTTTACTTAGTGGTTGGTTACAACAGAATAACCAGACTGTTTCATGTTTGCCGAATGAGTAAAAGCATCAGTAGTTTCATCATTCTTCAAAAAGCCTCTTAAAAAGTGCACTTGGATTGTTGCAGATGCCAAGTTGTTTATCTTCCATGAGCCTTTTTGATAGGAACCCTTCTCTTGAAATATTTCTTATCCAGCCCATTTTACAGCTGGCATAAGATTGTGCTTGACTTCTAGTGTTCTTTCTTAGGCTAAATAATCCATTTACTTGCCTTTGTGCACAAATGATGTTTGTTGCTGGGGTGGATATGTACGTTTGAGATGAAACCTTCAAAGTATTTGTTTTCTTTCTTCTTACAAATAAGTATATGTGATCAATACTATGAGAAAATGGTGTGGTTCGGTTGGGGGGTTTTTTTGGTGTATTTGGGGTTTTTTCTGTTGGGTATGAGCCTATCGAGCTATCTTTTACTTCTAAAGTACCATCTTGTAAGGCTGTGTTCAGCAAGCTGCTCATCCCATTCGTGGATTGTGCTGAAAGAACAACACCAAGCTATGGAGCAGGCTGCCCAGGGCAGTGATGGAGTCACCATGCCTGGAGAGGTATCTGAGAGTTGTATAGACATAGTACTTAGGGGTATAGTTTACTTAAGGACTTGTCAGTGTTAGCTTAATGGTTGGACTCAATGATCTTGAAGGTCTTTTCCAACCAAGTTGATTCTGTGTGTGAAGCTGATACTTCTGAGAGCTGCAATGAGAAATATATCTACAGCTCTTGGCTCAAGTGGTTGCTTCTAAACCACTGTGTCAAAACCTCTTTTCCCTGGATCAGGCTAAAGCAGCTTAATGTAAAACTAATTTGTTGTAGCAGTTGTGGAAATGCTGAGAGCCTGTGCACTGCTGGCATCAGTGTACACTGAGACTAATTTTCTGTTTCTTTAGGCTAGTTATAGATTGTTGAGTTTTGTGACACCATGTTTTACAAGCCTTTGTTAATGAAGAGCAAATGTAGAGAAATGCACTCAGAGCTGAACTTGTCCCCAGGAGGAGGAGCAGTGGTAGCTTGCATGCTGCTGGTGCTGTGTGCTGCCACCACAACTAGAATGAAAAGAGGGAGGTGTAAAGGTAACCTTTTAAGTTCTTCAACAGTATAGCACGTGGGGAAAAGACTTCTGAGTTCAAGCATAGTTGAGAAATTAAGACCCTTCTAGTTTGCCTTTGGGCAAAGATGTCCAACAGGTTTCAAAAGAGGAAGGTTCTAGCCTGTCTAACTGAAGGAAGAGGAAGGAGAGGGGAGTAATGTCAGTAGGCCAGTTCAAATTCACAGCTGCTTGAAAAATGGAGCACTCATGATAGATGGGAGTTGTAACCATGGAGTGTTTTCTGTCTTGCAGGCATGCATATCATTCTATTTCAACACCTCCTGTTTGCCCTCAGAAGAGCATAGCTGATGTGAAACTCCAAACAGGGCCCACAGCTGTACAGAGCTCTGATGCAGTCATTATCCACCCTGGTGCTATGCTTGCAATGCTGGATCTTCTGGCTTCTGTTGGGTCAGCTACACACCCAGAGGTAAGGAAAAAACTCTTCTGTCTTCAGCTTTGAGACTGGCAGGGGAAAAAGATAGTTATAAGAAGTAGCAAAGCTGATGATGTCCTCTTGTTTCATCTGAGAAACGAAGACATTTCACAGACTAATTGAGTTGAATGACTGTGGTAACAGATCTGATACAAATGGTTTTATTTCATAGGCTTTGTTTTGTTTGTCTTTTTCAAACTCTTAGCCACAATATAAATTTAAAGAAATGCTGAAGTGGCCATCAAATGAGTTTCCAAGTGTGATGAATTCTTGTTTTCCCTGGTGTATCAGCTGTTATCACATAGTGTAAGGAGGACATGGGATTGGCCATGATAACTTGGTGTATGTGTGCTGTTTGAGTAAGCTGGAATATATTCTAGTTCCAAAATTGTACTGCCTGCTTGGAGCAGTTATCAAATAGAAACCTGTCTTGGTGGTTTATATATTGGAGATTGCTGGACATTTTCTTTGAAGTCACCTAAGTATTTTTCATTTGAGATTTCTTCCCTGAAGAACACTTTATTAAATAGAGTTCTGAAAGCTTACAGCTTTTATTAGACTTGGTTCTTCTTTCTTGTCCTGTGCTGGTGGTGAACATGTCTGCTTTTTGTCTCCAGGACATTAATTCAGCAGTTATCTTGCATATACCTTGTATTTTGCAGAGATCATATTATTAGGAGTAGCTCTGCAATCACACAAATAAAAGTTCAAAGTTCACTCTAAGCATGTAGAACTCCTAAACAGACTGCTTTTCACCAGACTACTGATGAAAAGGAGAGGTTAGTTTAACCATGCTTATCTGAATAACTTCCCTTTATAATGGTGGTGGTAATCCTTCATACAACTTGGTATCCTTTCCCATGAGGAGATGTCTCTTCACTTGCACACACCCCAACATACATGTGGTCACCTATTTAACTAGGGGATATTTTGGTTATTTCTTGCTAATGGTAGTTTCATTTTTATTACTGTGTGTAATGGGCTTCTTTTTATTTACTGTCTGAGTTTGCATCTTTTCAAGTTCCACGGTCTTCTCTTTTCCAGCATGCACTGGATCTCCAGCTGGCAGTGGCCAACATCCTGCAATCTCTAGTACACACAGAGAGAAACCAGCAAGTCATGTGTGAAGCTGGGCTCCATGCACGACTCCTTCAAAGATGCAGTGCTGCTCTGGCTGATGAGGACCACTCCCTGCATCCCCCACTCCAAAGGATGTTTGAAAGGCTGGCCTCCCAGGCACTGCAGCCCATGGTGTTGAGGTCAGGAAGATAGCACTGAAGTCAGGCTGAGCTGAGCCTGGATGGTTTTAAAAGGCTCCTCTTGGTAGAGAGTACAGAGATCTTGTGTGGCAGTGATCCTGTTTTATTTCCCATCAGACAGACTGGATTGCTTCTGTTAATCAGCATGTAGCCCTGGAGACACTGGGAATTGGAGGGAGGAGGAGGGAGAAGTGTGGAGCAGGAAAAACTGTTCAGTGTTTTTCACAGACATAAATATAAGGAAAAACAGGCTGCCCAGGGAGGCTGTGGAGTCTCCTTCTCTGGAGACATACAAAACCCTTCTGGATGTGTTCCTGTGTTTAGGCTGGGCAGGGAGAGATTTTTAAAAGGTTGTTTTAGACAGACGGTTAGAGAAGTTGTGTATGCTCCATCACTGGAAGTGTTAAAGGCCAGGTTAGATGGGACTTTGAGCAGCCTGATATGGTGAAAGATCTCCTGCCCACAGCAGAGGAGTTAGACTTTTGAGATTCCAGCTCAAACCATCCTGTTCAGCTTGCAGAATGTGCATCAGGAGTGTTCTGATGTTCTCCTATGGGATGTGGCAGACTCCTGCCAAGTTTTTTGAATTAAAAGAAGGCAATTTTGAGCTTTATCAAAATTGTTTGAATAGTTAAAATAATGCCAAATTTTGAGAGCATGTGTTCAAAACTTAAATAGTTTCAAATGGATCAGAGGTGTTTCTTGTAGTTATGCATCATTCTTCTTAGTTTAAAGTTATGTGCATTACAAATAATTATTGTCTTTTTTTAAAAAATGGTATTAGAGTTTGTGCTGTTCTAGGAAAACAAATAGATGAAATTATTTGTAATTTTTTGTTGCCCCAGGGAATTTTTACGCTTGGGAAATCCTTTGAACTGTGGTGCTTGGGACAAAAAGCTGTTGAAGCAATACCGAGTGCATAAACCCAGCTCACTGAGTTTTGAACCAGAAATGAGAAGTAAGTCCTGAAGTGCTGGAAATTTGCATAAAGAATGCTTCATTGACATCCCCCAGTTGCATACTTATGTAAAAATTGTAGATAAGCATGCAGAAAAACCTGACTTTGTCCTGGGAAATTAACAGAACAGTTTGATCAGAAGCAGTTCTAAAAGTAGAGGCAATGTAGTACTTGTATTTAATATGTATCCACTGAGGTTATTATAAGTTTTTATTTTAGGAAAAGTAACTAGTAAATATGATGGTAGTTTGCTTTTAAGTCTTGAGTAAATCCTGTGTTTCTCTTTATTTAACAATAAAAAGAAAAATACTTTTCTCAGATACTTCCATGTGCACATCACATGTCATTAAATCTATGTGGTGTGTCTCATGGGTTCATTAAGGTGTCAGATAAAATAATTGATTTTCCTACACTTAAGCATTAATTCCATTTATTTTAGCTAGGCTCAAGTATCTGGCTCATCATTAGTAATGAGGAGAAACAGAATTAGAAAGAAATAAAAAGTACAATTTACCTAATCTGGCAGAACAGTTGTTTCTCTTGTAAGTAGGATTTGGGGCTGGTACACCCACTGTCAAGTCTTTAAAGTTCAGCAGTCCCTTTTTAGCCATTCAATTTTTAGTGCTAAATACTTATAGTGGTTGTACCTGCTGCTCACTTTCAATATATCTACTTTACTAGTATATTAGAAGTGAAATATTTAATAGTATGTGGTAAGTGTGTGTTGAGTACGAGTACCTTAAAAATTCTCAAGAAAAAGGACATACTTTCATCAACTTTAAAAAAATAAATGGGAGGGCAGGGATGGGATGTCATTACACCATGACAATTAATTTTCACTTTTCGTCCTGCAATTATGAATGTGGGAAGCTATTCACAAAGTATTTTGATAGGATATTCACCAATACAAGTTTCCAGAGCACACTATTTTTATTTCTAGGTGTCAATTCGGCCAATGCACATATGAAGATGTTTAGATTATTTAAAAGGACTGGAAAGTATCTTGGATGGTACTGAAATACAAGCGTTAAACGATAAAATAAATAGATTAAATAAAACAGCTGAACTAATGTTATGTCTTCAGGTTCAGTAAATTTAAAAAGAGGAGAGAGATTCAGCTTACCTCTCAGTCATCTCTTTTAGTTAGTTAGTTCGGGTTTTTTGAATAGGGTATTGTCATGAGGGAAGTAAAAAATAAAGACTAAAAATGTGAGCAAAGTTTTTAACCTAGGAAAGAGAAGACAAAGGTAGCTTTTGAATACCACAAGTTATGTTGAGTTTCCCAAGCTAAGCTTCCTGAGCCTTTTTTCTTATTGAGGACTCAGACTTGAGCTCAGAGTTATTGCACCTGAAAAACATAAAGCAGAGCTTTTCCTGCATGTTAAGTCAGGTAGCAGGAATGCTCCTGAAATGAAGCCTCTGCCAAAGGCTCCTGAGGTTAGGCAACAGGATGGCCTCTTGGCTTGGTGTTTTGGCTTTTCCACATTTTCCATGATACCTTGCACAAGATGCTCATCTCTCTGCCTCAGCTGCACCTTTCTATGATGACAATAATTCCCGACGTGTAATCTTCTAGCTGAGAGGATGAACCTAGTAGTTGATGGTGGTTGACATTTCAGCTTTTCTACTGGAAGCAGAACCAAATAAACAGCCTGACAATGCCTGTTTTTCAAAAGTGAATTGGTTTTTTTGGCTTCTACTGCAGCTAGCATGGTGACCTCAATGGAAGGCCTGGGTTCTGACAACGTCTTCAGTTTGCATGAAGACAGCCACTACCGGATAAGCAAGAGCCTGCTGAAGCCAGCAGAAGGGAGCACAGTGCCCCTGACCAGAGTGAAGTGTTTGGTCTCCATGACAACCCCACATGACATCAGACTTCACGGGTCATCGGTGACACCAGCGTTCATTGAGTTTGACACCTCTCTTGAAGGCTTTGGGTAAGGAATCTACAGTGCTTTCAGATGGCATGGGGTGTAGTGCAATGTCTTCTTACTGCCCTCTTTCCAGGATATGCTTGTAATTTTTAGTGGTCTGTTTACAAACCAGAGACAAGAAAGGAATATTTCTCTTTAAGGTCCCTTCCAACTCTAGTCATTCTGTGATGAATTTCCACTCTGTCATTAAGACCAGAACCAAATGCTTGCTTGCTGTATGTGGAAGTGTAGTTGGTGTGTAGCTACACCTGCGTTTCATGTGCCTGGGTTTCATGTCCCTATTAAAAAGGAAGGAATGGCAACATGCCCATGCAGAAACTCATGACTTGCTAGGCTTTATTTGCAACATGTGGATGGCCCAAATGCTGTTTAAATCGCTTAAAATTGCTGAAGAACTTGGAAAGGAGGCAGGTGGCAAAGTGGAAGTACAAATAAAACAGCAGAAAGTTACTGAGCCCGAATAACTGGAAAAAGATGATTGTTAAACTGAAGGGGTAACATGAGTATAACACTTAACTCATTTTGTCTTTTAGCACCCAATATCACCTCCATGTGCTGAATTTTATTTTTTTTCTCTCTCTAAACACCTGCTGAGTAAGACACTTTGAAGATCATGTAATACAGTTTAACTTGACTGTGCAGAAGATGAAAACATTACACCATTCTCAGTAGCTGTTGAAGGAAAAAGTTTTATCCCTTTGGTTATGGAACAGAAAAATGTTGTAACATTTTGTTGTAATTTTGTCCTGTACTCTAAAGGGTAAATATTATCAAAAATTACTATAGAAATTCAGACTAATAATATAAGGAACAGGTATTCCTTAACTGCCTATGGACTGGTCCAGCTTGCGAACAGGCTGAAAAACAGTATCTCAGAGAGGGCAGTGTTGTGAGTTACAGGCAAGTAGGATGATTGTGTGTGACACCTTGAATTATAAGTAATTGTACAGAACCTGTCACAGAACCTGTACACAACCTGACACCCTGGAGACATGTGAGCTTCTGCACCAAAGACCCACACTGACAAAGCTCTTTACATGGAAAATAATTTAGCCTCACAAGGAGAGATCTTGAGAATTAATTTCTGCTTTTCATTAATGCATGCAGTCAAGGAGAGTGATTGTGTTCTTATGGTGTGTTTTCCTAGGCTATATTTTTTTGTATTGAATGCCAGATATATTAACTCTCATCAACTTTCTTCCTGGTCCTCTGTTTAACAGCTGCCTGTTCTTGCCAAGCTTGGCTCCCCATAATGCACCTACAAACAATGCTGTTACAACAGGACTTATTGATGGTGCAGTTGTCAGTGGAATTGGAACAGGTAAGTGCTGAAGTCTGACTGCTAGCAATGTTTTCTAGTGCTCTCTAGTGCTCTTACATTTCTTTGTCACTGGTGAAGTATTAGTATGGTGTTGTACATCGTGCACCTGTACTTGAGAACTTCTTGTGCCTTTGTGTATGTGTTCCTGTTGCTTTTTACCTCCAGCTCAATGGAAAGCAATATAAGACAGCAGTGTGTGATTGCTTTAAAATACAAGGCTTTCAGCATAAAGTTGTTATCTAGAGAAGTGTGTGAATAAGGAACCTGGATGCATTGAGAACAAGTTGAGGAAGTAGTGTGAAGAGCATAGGAAGAATGGAAGGAATTGTAGTGCTGTACTCGTGGCCTACCTCTGCTGAAATTCATGACTGAATTTATTACAGGTGTAGTGACAACATCACAAAAATCCTGTTTAAATTGTTTGCTTTTCCTCATACTTGTTCATCCTACAGGCTGTCCACCTCGTGTGCTTTGGGACTAATTGAAGTGATCACTTGGTTAAAAAGAGGTGTGAAGTCTAAAATCTAAGCTGAAGGTTTGCCACAGTAAGATGGAATTAGTGTTAGACAGTACTTGAAGTCTGAGCATTTTGTTGTTCTGGGGGAGCATCCAAGGAGATGAAATGGAGTCAGCTGTATGTGATGGAGGCATCTTCTTCAAAAAAAGGCTTCAGTGTGTCACACCTGTTGAAGAAGCCTCTCACAATGATATTAGCAGTTTCTGAGGGCCTGATCTATTTCCATTTTTTTTCTCTGGGTAACTAAAACCACATTGATCAGAACAAGCACAGCTTCAGAGCTGTGTTTTACTTTTAGAACAAGAGGGAATAGTGTAAAAATCTTGCTTTACTTGGTTTTTATGTGGCTTTTCCTCCAAGCTTGAGTCAGAAATGAATGAAGTAACACTGAAGTTCATGAAAGGAAAGTTTGAAAAAGCACTGATGATACCAAATGAGCTGATAGGAAAACAGGAGCAGGCACAAGTAGATATCCTATGTGCTAGGCTATACCACCTATATAACGGACTTTCATTTTTGGTTTTAGGTGAAAGATTTTTCCCACCTCCGTCTGGTTTAAGCTACTCAACTTGGTTTTGTATTGAACATTTTAGCACACCTCCAAATAACCATCCTGTGAGACTTCTTACTGTAGTGCGGCGTGCGAACTCCTCAGAGCAGCACTATGTCTGCCTTGCCATTGTCCTCTCAGCAAAAGATCGGTCACTGATTGTTTCAACTAAAGAAGAATTGCTTCAAAATTATGGTAGGAGTTCTGTCATGGCATCAGTTAATCCTGACAATACTATGGGGGTGCAACAGCAAGGTTGTTTTGAACCTAGTATTTAGAAGAGTTGTGTGTGATGAAAGTTTAGGTGCAGCTTCACCAGCTCCCAGTGGGTTTTGACAATGGAAAAGTGTAAACATTTGTGCAGAAATTAAGGAGCTTTTATAATTTCTAAAGAATATTCGATACCTGCATACAAAGAAACCCCATGCATTCTAGATTTGAAAGAGGGATTCATAGAATTGTAGAATGGTCTGGGTTGGAAAGGACTTTTCAGACCATCTAGTTCCAGTGCCCCTGCCTTAGGCTGAGATATTTCCCACTAGAGCAGGTTGCTCAAAGCCCCATCCAACTTGTCGTGGAGCATTTCTAGGGGTGAGGCATTCATGGTCTCCCTGAGCAACCTGTTGCAGTGTCTCACCACCCTCATAGTGAAGAATTTCTTCCTAATGCCTAACCTCAGTCTACCCATTTCCAGTTTAAAGCCATTATGCCTTGTCCTGTTGCTACATGTGCTTGTCAAAAGTCTGTCCCCAGCTTTCCTGTAGCCCCCTTCAGGTACTAGAAGGCTGCTATAAGGTCTCACTGGAGCCTTCTCTTCTCCAGGCTGATCATCTTAGTAGCTCTCCTTTGGACTCACCCCAAGAGTTTCTTAGAAGATTTTTGCTTCAGGCTTAGCTGTTTCAGGCTATGCTCTTTATTATACCAAAACACTGGGTAACAAGTGGCTATCAAAAATCTTTTCCTGCTTCTGTTTTCACCTTTTGAGTAGTAGCAGGCACTTATAAATAACTAATACAACTGTTATTATTATTAAAAAAAAGCCTACGACAAAGTAGGCCTATGTAGAACATTCTTTATCTTCACACTAAGTGGACATCCACATCATGAATCTCCTAGTAGAAATCAGGTTCAAAACCTAAAGCTATATTAAGACCCATAGTATAAGGAGGGAACTAAACCTCTTGTAAGGATATTGACAGCATTTTCTGTCTCAGAGGCCCAAATTCCTATGAGAGAATTAAATAAGTTGATCTTAATTGCTTTAGCCTGCACTGGAACATTAGATCATATATTTTTACTTTATAAGCCCTCGTTATTTAGCTCTTAAGAGAGGTTGGATTTGAAGAGGCTTTGTCAGAGAAGATCTAGAGCTCTCTGACTGCAAAAGCTGTTTTTTAATTGAACTGGGATACTTTGCTTTCCTGGAGTCATAGTTGGTGGTGTTACCATCAAGTGCTGAGCAGGTAAGTTCCTGAAGAACTGAGATGGCAGGCCACAGGTGTGGGAACTGGAAGTGCTGATGGTCTGTTGTAAGAATAGAAGGGGAGGTTTAATGATCTTTCTTGAGAGGGAGAATTTGCACAGATGTTTGATTGAGAAAACAACCTTGAGATTATTTTTTAATTTTAAGTTAGTTCCAGGTACTCTGTTTTTATTATTTTCTTCATGCTATTTCTAAAGAAATGAGTGTTCTCCCTGTGCAGGCAGCTGTTGAGGTAAGAAGATTAGTGGTTTGTTTTTCTTCAACATGAAAGAGTGATCTGAAAAGCACCTTTTTTTTCTTGAATCATTCCCTGCTATAGAATTTGAGCTCTCTTTTTTATCTTGAGGGGTGTGTGTGCTTTCAAGTAGAGAGTGGGTTATTTTGTTTTGTGATGGAGAAGCTTATGCACCTGCAAACTGATCATGCCTTCTGATATGAAGTCAAAGGATGCCTCTGAGAAAAAAAATAAATTAAAAGGTGTTCTGAAAACTAAATTGTATTTCAACAATTACTGGAAGGTAGTGTGTGAATTGGGGTGGTGGTCAGCAGCTTGTGGTTTGCAGCTCCTGCAGAGAGGCTGATGACATTCAGCCTATAAAATTCTCTCAATTTGGTTTGAATACGTGCTCAAAAATTCTGATTTCACTCTCTGAGTTCTTGCATTTGAAAGTGTAAAGTTGTATCTTGTCAATCATATAGCATTGTTCATATTTTCTGGATTGTATTTTGGTCATGTTAATTATGTGTGTTCTAGTATTTTGGCTTTAATGTATTGTTGTAGATTGCTTCATATAAAGCCTAATAACATGAGAAGCTTGAAACAGACAAATAAGGTTTCACTAGTACCCACTAACTGATACTTTCCCTCTAGTTGATGACTTCAGTGAGGAATCATCATTTTATGAAATTCTTCCTTGTTGTGCCCGTTTTCGCTGTGGTGACCTCATTGTGGAAGGCCAGTGGCACCACCTAGTTCTGGTCATGAGTAAAGGCATGCTAAAGAACAGCACAGCTGCACTCTACCTTGATGGACAGCTTGTTAACACTGTTAAGGTAAAATAAATCTTTAAAGCCTTGTTTTTATTGCCTGTAGTAATTTTTTTCTCTCTCTGCATATACGTGTGATAGAAAAAAATCCAAAAACCTGCAACAGAACAAGGACAAAAAAACCCAAAACACCATACACAAAAAGAAAACCCAACACTTCAGAAAAACCCAAACCCAAAAAAGGGTCTTTGCTTTTCAGACCCAGTCCTGGTGCTGTTAAGGAGGAGATCACAAATACTTTCTTAGACATGAGAGAACAGTAATGCTGAAGTGGACATTTTGTATTGACTGTGATGCAAGCATGGCATGGCTATGCTGCTGACAATAATTGGAACAGTGATAAAAGCTGAAGTAGTCTTATCCCAGTACCCTGTAACAGGTAATTTTGAGTAATAGGGTGATTATAGGGTAAAACATCTTAGGAAATTTATCTGTGGTTTTCTTTTCCAAACTGTCTTACCCCTCAAGAAATATTATCCCCTTGTCAGGGACAGCTACTGAGGTGTCCAGCATTGATATTATTTGAATGCAGATGAAACACGTGGAGTTGTAAAAGTCAGTATCTTGTTGTTGGGTGGAAGGAACAAGAACACCAAATGCAGAGAGCAGTGAGGAATGCTGTGAACCTGTCCACTGAGCACAGAGTGTTCCTGACCTGTAACTGCCAACCAAAGAGCATTTGGCACCTGGCAGGTGTAGGCCTGAAGGCAGTAACACTCCTGGTGTGGGCTACACATTTGCTATTGTTACTGTACTGCTATAGGTAAAACAGTATTTTGACTTCTGAAGTTTACCTCTCAATAAAACCCTTTGCAGAAAGAGGACTATAGTAATTTTACTTATTATGGTAGCAGCTGTGATACATGAGTGTGTATCTCGCCAAGTGTGACTGCATTCAGTTACTGGTAACAGAATTTTTACAAGGTAGATAGAAAATGCCTGTGACATTGTTACTGCCATTATGTATAGACCAGCATCTTCTTGATGTATTCATTTTATCAAATTGAGTTCATCATGTTTGCACTTTAGCTCAAAGCAGTATAATTACCAAAGGATTGCTTTCACCAGATGAAGAAGGATGAGAAAGAACACAAGGTTATGAGATGGTCATTGCTTTTTGCAAAATCAGTAGGACTGTGGTAAAGCTCCATGTTTTTAGAAGCAAGATACATCCATGTTCTTTTGAATTTTTAAACACAGAACTTGAATGTTGTCAGTCAGCATTTCCATATCTATTGAAAGCCATTAACTTCTGATCTTTGCCTTTACCTTCTTGTTAATGTTCTTCACTCGCTTGCTATATGATGTCAGAATAGTGTCCATTATATAGCAGTTATTTGGTACACCACTTAATTTGCAATTCACTTCCCTGCATTTTCAATCTGTCTGCTTCCTCTTCACAGCACCCATGTTATCTCAGTAACTTCACTATTTTTTTTCTCCCTTTCAGCTTCACTACATTCATAGTAGCCCTAGTGGGTCTGGTTCTGCCAATCCCCCTGTAGTCAGCACAGTTTATGCCTACATTGGCACACCACCTGCACAGCGCCAGCTCTCATCCTTGGTGTGGCGTTTGGGCCCGACACATTTCCTGGAGGAAGTTTTGCCTGCCCCTGGTGTCAGCAGCATTTATGAGCTGGGACCAAATTACGTCGGAAGCTTTCAAGCAGTATATGTGCCCTGTAAGTACAATTCAAGTGGCAACTAGTAGCTTGGCTTGGCTCCAGTGGAATCTTTCCTGTGCATATTGGCAGAAGATGTCAGAAAGGAGGGTGTGTGGCTGTTCGTAGGAAGAAGAGGAGTAGCTGCTGGTGAAGAGGATGACAGAAACCCAGATTACTGTTCTAACATACTTCTGATAGTCCTTGAGATATGATAGAAGAGCCTTGTGTTTCTCACTTTGATTTTAAACCAGTTAGAAATGCTAAAAGCTGTTATTATTCATACCTTGTATTATATTTATCTGTAGAAAGTGAAATTGGGAAGGCAATTTAACTTCACAGATTTAACAATAACACTCATTTGCAAATCTGCAGCGTATTTGTTACCTTAAATACAGCTATCTTGAATTTTCAATGTTTTCATTGTTTCAAATAAGTCAAAACAGGAGAAAAAAAGCCAGATCAAGAGGGACTGCAGTGCAGCAGATAGTCTTTAAGCACTCATTGAAAACAAATATGGGCAATTCTGTTACATTTTTTTGTCTCCTTGTGTGAAACTGACAGGAGTCCAACACAAAAATATGTGAATAACCTTGTTAAAGAGGTGTGTCCATGACTCTGCTTTTAACTGTTGATACAACAGGTTCATTAGCTCTGGTAAGGCGAATTGTTACGAGTAAGATTTTCCTGTTCTGTAGAGCTCCCTATTTATCTGTGCAGTTAGAATACCTCCTCACTAACATCAGTATTACACCAGAAGTTGCTCATTTTACCTGGCTGTCACAGGCTTCTCAGTGAAACATAAAGAAAAATGGGGATTGCATCAAGTTGTCTTCTCCTTGCATTGCCTTTCCCCGTGAGGATTATAATCCTCTCCAGCTCTTTTGGAGAGAAACTGTCACCAGCTAAGGAAGAAGGCAGTGACTGAGCATGGCAGGGAAACAAGGTCCACAGGGAGTACACAGAGTCTTATTTTGGCACTTCTGTGAGTGGTAGGCAGCTGTCAATCATAGTGTTTGCAGTGCCTCACAAGAAGCATCCACTTCCAGAGCAGTGGATACAAAATATTAAAAGAACTGTTTTATGTATTTTCCTTTGATGTCTGGGCCTTTTGGTCTTTATTCAGTGCTGCCTCTCTTGTACCATTCTCTAAGGTGGTTTTCTTAGCAATCCATGGTAAAAGCCTGTTGTCACAGGCAAAGATGTACCAAATCCTTCTCTATTTCTTGTTTACTTTGTCTTATTTTGCTTGGCAAAGGGAAGTAAACAGCCCTTACGCTGAATGCAAAATGATTTCAGAAGTGATTCTGCTTTCCAAAAATTCAGATGAGGGAGCACCACATCTTCTGTCACTTGAACAAACCAGTCTGTCATTTGCCATTATGGGTTAATATTGTAGACCTTGAAAAGAAATGTTTGCTGCACCTTGCCTTTTCTCTTAAATAGTAGATCTATTCTATGACTTGTGTTCTCAAGCTACTCTTCAGTGCAAGAAAACAAGTATGCAAAGACAATATCAAATCTCAGCTATTTGTGCAATCTTTCTGTTATACGTAATTTGCTTATGATGTTACTCTTAAAGCTGAAAAGAATAACAGTCCTATTAGTGAAATTAGCTTTTATTTTATCTTTAAGGCAAAGATTCAAAGTCTGAAGGAATCAACCCATCTCCAGTATCTTTGGTACCAGAAGAAAAGGTCTCTTTTGGTCTCTATGCACTGTCAGTTTCTTCATTTACAGTGGCAAGAATAAGGAAAGTTTACAACAAGTTGGATAGTAAAGCTATTGCCAAACAGGTATGTTGGTAAATGAGTTGGCTAATATGCACTTCTTGTTTGCTTTTTTCTTTTAGCTACTTTTAAGGCAGTTAGTTCAATGCAACCAGGAGCAATAATGACAATAGTTGACAGAAGAGTTGCCCATAATAAATTTCATGCTTTTTAAGAAAAATTTTAAAGTTGAGGGAGATTTTATTTGTGTTCTTGAAATGACATGTAGGTATGTATCTTAGTATCTTACGTAGATATTTTGGCTTTTTAATGTAGATGCTGGTTGTAGTCCTGTTGTAAAACAAAGATAGTTCCACAGTAGTTCAACAGTATTTCTACTGTTGCTGATAGCTTAGTCCTCTGACTGTGATTCAGATTTGGAAAGCAGAATATGAGTTTTCATTTTTCTTCAAGTACATCAAAAAACAGTGAATTTTTTGTAGAGTGGACCATATATGAAGAAAGGCTGAGAGAGCTGGGGCTGTTCAGCCTGGAGAAGGCTCTGAGGAGACTTTATTGTGACCTTTCAGTATATGCAGGGGTATTGTGGGAGAGATCTGTTTATCAGGCTGTGTACTGAACAGGACAAGGGGCAGGGAATTTAAACTGAAAGAAGGTGGATTTGGATAGGACATAACTAAGGACTCCTTATGAGGGGGCCTAGAGAAGCTGTGAATGCCCCCTCCCTGGAATTGTTCAAGGTCAGGTTGGATGGTGCTTTGAGCAACCTGGTCTAGAGGAATACGAACCTGCCCACAGGAGTGGGAACTGGGATAGTTGATCTTTAGATACCTTTCAGCCCAAACCATTCTATCATCTAGTGGTATTATTTTTTAAAGTTAGATTTATCTTTAAACTTTGAAGACTGGAGATTTCTCTTTATTTTAGAGGCTGTCCTAATGACTCTAGCATAGTTCTGTTTTGTTACATGTTACTCACTCTTAATAACAGAAGGAAAATACACATGTTCAGGCCGACATAAAAAAGACATCTTCCCTTCAACCCTTGCTTTTTTTCTTGTTTTGTTCAGCTGGCAGTTTCTTCTCATGAAAATGCCACACCTGTGAAGCTGCTACATAACTCAGCAGGGCATTTGAATGGACCAGCACGTTCCATTGGTGCAGCTTTGATAGGATACTTGGGTGAGTTGAGTTCTTGAGAATTACCATATTTAAACGTGATGTAATTACTTGCCAATAAGGATCTATGTCTAGAAGGTAAATAAGGTAATTAATGTAATTAATTGTTGAATGTTGATTGTACATTGAATTTCTTAAACATTTTTATATTTTTAAGAACATACTATTATCTTTTTTCATTTTTGTCAGCATGATATGCTTGTTTGAGTTATCATTATAAAAATAGACTTAATTTTACCTTAGGTCAGAAACTGTTTTCCAGTGCAATATTTTTTTCATCTCCTCTTTTGAAGTGTCATAGTACTTCCAGTGATACTGTTCTCATAATTCAGGCAATACTAGAATGCAGATTACTTGAATGTATTCAAAATTATTTTCTGCAAGAAATAGATTTGATTTTATTTCAATTCATTTTCTCTGCCTATGCTCAGGAGTAAGAACATTTGTCCCCAAGCCTGTTGCCACTACACTGCAGTACATTGGTGGAGCTGCTGCTATTTTGGGACTTGTAGCCATGGCATCAGATGTAGAAGGGCTGTATGCAGCTGTGAAGGCTTTGGTCTGTGTGGTAAAGAGCAATCCACTAGCCAGCAAAGAAATGGAAAGAATCAGAGGTTATCAGGTATGTAAGGAATATCTTAAACAGACCAGGCTGATTGAATTTCACTGTATGTTCTAGCAGTTCCCATGGAAATTCCTTGTTGTGTTGTGGTAACCTGGGTTTCTGCTCTTAAGTTAGCTGAGCTCTTGGTTAGTTAGCATAGATGACTTACTTACAATGCCTCTTAATAGAGAGGGTGGAAAGTGCTGCTCAGCAGTTGTACTTATCTGCTTTGCTGAAACTGTCCCTTCTTCAGAAGTAGCAAAGAGTAGCACAACTGTGGCTCTTGGGAATCCACCTCTGCAAGCCTGGGACCTTTTCTCTCCATGATCTGCCAGCAAGGGAAGAGCTAGACACATGAAGAAAAATGTGAACAAGAAGAATCCTAGAATCAACATTTTTAGGAGACTGCACACACTTTATAGCCAATGATGCTGTTTGGTTTCAGGCTGAATACTTATTAATTTTCCGTTGGGGTGGGGAAAGTGCAATCAGTTATGCAGAAAGATTGACTGACTGACTTGAAAAGATCTCCACGTAGCCAGTGCATTGTATGTTTCTCATAAAGACTGCTTTACTGAAACATCAAGTTTATGCTGTGTTTTGGACAGTGTATTTACAAACCTTCTAATGCTAATGGCTAGTACATGTGTGTCAAAACATACTAATCCATGTAGTCATGGGAGCTGTCCCACCACGTTTCAGTGTAATTGCAGTTACATCATAGCCATGCAACCTAACACAGATCTCCAGCTCCTCCTGCTTTATTCCCCATAATCCGTGCATTGATATATCAGCATTTCAGAGAGGGATTCAGGCAGTTCATTTTCACTTTTGGTATTTGACCATTCACAGAGACTTTCATGGCTGCTAACCTATTAATGAGCCCTGTGGTTTTGTTGTCCCAATATCACCATTTCTTACCTTGAGTGGGACAGCATGCTGAAGGCCATCCTTAGGCTCATCTCTGGTGAGCCTGGCTTTATCCCTTTCCCCCTTCCATCCTAATTAAAAGCCCTCTCAATGAGGACTGCCTTTGCACATGCTGAGGTAGATGTACCTCATCTCTTGCCAGCAGACTCGGTGATGCATACATTTACCATGCTCCATGGTCAAAGAACCCAAAGCCCTGCTGATGACACCAGTCCCTGAGCCATGATTTAACCCTTTGACTCTTCCACAGTGAAAGGCTGTGGAATTCTGTGGCTTAGATGCCAATATCCATTTTCTGTGGGTGCTGGGAGCACAGTCATCCTCCTCCAAGTAGCCACCGTTGCTCCATGAGTAAATAGCAGCTCCTCAGCTACCTGCCCATGCAAACTGTCCCACCTCACCTCCGAGCCCCTCTCCTCACCTCCGAGCCCCTCTCCTCACAGCCGTGCCCCTCTCCTCACATCCGTGCCTCCCTCCTGTTCGCCATGCTCCTCGGGGGCATTGGAATCTCCCACCTTTTCTGTGCCTGATCGGCTGCCGCATTCTTCCCGGTCCCACTGGGGCTGTGGGTGGGGGTGGATCCCTGAGCTTAGAAACCCCTCAGCACAATGGGATCAAACCCTCTCCTCGGGCTCACCTCGAACTTTGTCACCATTGTTGCTGCCTCACTGACACAGATGACCTCATGTCCCCATTGTATTGAACTCTGCGAGTAGCATGGTTTGAGAGGGGTTCCCAGAAATTTATATTCCTTTAGTAATGTTTCAAGGAGAATGGTGAAGCTGAACGGACTGGTATGCTGATGGTTGGAGAAGTTTGCATCAGAAGATGAGAAATAACAGGAATACATCTGTCAACTTGTTTGTTCCCAACCCAGGTTATAAGATGTTAAAGTAGAAATGGGGACTAAAAGGATGACATCTATGGCCATGCCTGCAGCAACAAAGCGTAGCAAGGAAAAAATAAAGTCAGGCTTACTGAGTTTTATGTTGTCACAGCTACTTCAATTCCAGAATACCTCTCACTTCCTCATGCAGTACTTTAGGGATCCTGTCTCTAAGTGTGCCGTGTCCACAGTTGCTGATCTAGGGACACAACTACCTGAGAAGTTATCTTGTGCTGCCTTAAACTGTGTCTGACTGCCAGAGACCAGAGGTATGTCTGTGCATGGCAGATCCTCAGGATGTAGGTACTGGCTGCAGTGTAGAACAGATGTCTTATTGGCTGGAAGTTGTCCTGGATGTGCCCCCTTTCTACTCAACCATAATACCCCTTCCAAACTTTTTCACCAGGAATATCAACTCTCAGAGTGATTTTAAAGACTGTCTCTAAAGGGACATTTCATCCATGCTTCTTTATGTTCAGACAATGTTGCTGTGTGTTCATAGGCCACTAATTCCTCTTGTGTTTCCTTGTTCAAGTTGCTGGCAATGCTATTAAAGAAGAAACGATCCCTTCTGAACAGCCACATACTCCATCTGACCTTTTCCTTGGTGGGAACTGTTGACAGTGGGCACGAGACCTCCATTATTCCCAATTCCGCTGCCTTCCAGGATCTGCTCTGTGATTTTGAAGTATGTAAATCTGCACAGAACAGTGATGATACTGGATAGTGGTTAAGTCAGGGGCTGACAGCATACCTTTAAATATTGAACAACAGCAAACTAGGGTTTTATTCAGAGAACTTACTATTTCATAAATAAGTACAGTAAAGCAGCTGAGTAGCAAGATTATTAGTAACTTGTTCTGCTGAAACAGCTTGAATCACTGTAGAAACAATGACTGAGTACCACAGATGTTTCTGCTTTTTGTTGTTCTGGAAGATAGCTTTTGTAGTTTTCTTTCCCCAGCAATTTCTTTGAACCCATGTGTTCTACTGCAGTAAATATATCAAGGCATGAAAAACCTGCCAAAAATAACAGTAGGGGGTAAACTTTCAACATCTCACATAGAAATCACTTGATCATACATTCCCTGCAAAGTAAATAATAAAGCAGTTAGAATTCTGCCAACACAACCTATGAAATATTTAGGTGGTGTTGTGTTAAACTAAGGAAAGTAGAAAAATTCAGAAAGAAATGCTAGTGTTAGAGAGGCTGATAAACAGTGTTACACAATGTGCAGAACTCATCATTTAGTGTTCAGTCCTTTGGCATTATCTGTACCTGACACAGGCTGAGTAATAAAAGTGTTCTGAGTCCTGTATACTAAAATTAATAAATATACTACTGTTGCTATTAATCCAGTTATAAGATACCAGCTTAATAGCACAAGTTCATCTTGCATAAATGGCTTTATGGAATTATCCATTTCCTTTTCTTAGATGTTTGAGTATTTCAGAGCACTTTATTTTTGGGCCTTGTCTATGAAAAAACTTGTGCTGCTTACTGTAGCCTTTATTTTAATAATATCAAGTGGTCTTTTTAAATTAATTTTTTGGAGACCTTAAAGGTCTTCAGTGCACCCAGCTAGCCCCCTGTCAAGGATCCCCAATACACTATTAACTGTGGTACATAAAAAAGAGGAAATTAAAAAGAAAAACCTGAACCTCTTGGGTTTTTTTTTATTTGAGTGGGGATCTAATACAGAGAAAGTTTGTCACCCATTAAGTTCTGTTTTTTAAAAAATAATAATAAAAAAAAAGTTTGCCACGTCTGTACATAAATTGTGTCATATCATGTAAAAAGTTATTCTTAAACATTTTAAATTAAACTAATACTTCCTGTATGCTTACAAAATTCAGCATAGACTGCATAGAAGTTACTACATCAACCAGGTAATATTTGTAGTAGAGCTCTTAAGGTAGATGAACTTTTTAGCAGAGGAGTGTGAATCACAACCCAGCTCTTTTTACAGGGAAACATGAATTTTTCTGAAAAACAGTCTTTTGGTCTTTTTTTGTTTGTGGAGTTCACAACCTCCCAAAGGAACCAGCTGAGGGATTTCATCAATGGTATTGAGGCATTCAGACAGCAACTGGAGTGCATTTAGGTCATGTCTTACCTTTTTTTCCCTTGAAGACCAAGGACAACTCGAGAGTTAACACACTTAAGAGACAAAAAAATCCTAACACAAAACAAAACCAAAAAATCTGCAAGTAATAGAAGAAACTTTGTAAAAACCCTCAGGTTTTGGCTTTTTAAATTTTTTTTCTGTGTTCAGAAATTGGTGACTCAAACATTGGACTTAAATTGGATAAATTAGTTGTTCTTCCTCTTGTGCTGAACAGGAACATTCTGATCATTTCAGATTGTAAGAATGGAAGAAAAGCAAAAACTATAAAACTATTAATTTAAGCCACTTTTATATGTCAAAGCACAAGTATTAATTATGCTTTGTTCAACAGCAAGTCGATTTTTACATTTGCAGCTATCATTGTGAGCTTTCTGTCTTTTATATCTTTTATTACTTTTATTGATTGAGCAATTGATTTTTTAAAATTTATTTTTGTGGACAATCTAAATAATTTAAAATTATGTGCAGGAAATGCTGTGTGGAGACAAAAAATGGATAATCAAGGAAGACCTTGAGCTCAGTCTTGGCAGAAGACAGTTAATTTTACGGAGATAAAATCTTCACTTGGGCCAAATAACATTACTGCAGCATTTCACATCAGTCTTGTAAGCCCCAGTAACTCCCTTGGAGTCATTGCACTGTGTGTTTAAAAAGAAATTCCAGATAGTGTGTAACTTTTTTTGTCTAGAAAAAACTTGAAAAAGGTTTTCAACATGATATGCTAATAGAGAGTATGTTTGTATCAATGCCTGGGGTATATTTAATACTTACCTGAAGCTGAAGAATAAACAATTGAGAACCTTGCAGTGAGATTTTGAGTGCAATAGCCAAGTAAATAGTCATGTAGATGAACAGTTTTCATCTCTTCAGGCCTTTCATAACCCTTGATATACTAATGTAAATTTTAAATTTTCAAAAGCAAATTTGTGTCCAGATCATTATTGATTATGCTGTGTTTCAGGTCTGGCTTCATGCACCCTATGAACTTCATCTGTCGTTATTTGAGCATTTCATAGAACTTCTCACAGAGTCCAGGTATGAGCTGATGCCAGCCCAGTAATTAGAGCCACTGGATTAGGTAATACATAGAGGATACTCCAGTTTTAATTTGCCATGTCCTTTCTTTTCTTCTTCTAGTGAAGCAGCAAAGAATGCAAAGTTAATGAGGGAATTCCAACTCATCCCAAGACTGCTCTTGACTCTTCGGGATATGTCTCTGTCCCAGCCTACTATTGCTGCAATCAGTAATGTGCTCAGCTTTCTGCTTCAAGGCTTCCCTAGCAGCTATGACTTGCTCAGGTAGCCCACACCTATGATATTTCTGCCTTCTGTGTTTTATTATGTTGGTGATAATACTGGGGAGTAAATAACATGAAATGCTCACACACTGAATATTTTAATCTAGAACTAACTGAACTAGGCACAGGCAATAATTTTGTTAATGTCTTGATTTGCATGTTATATGCAGCTTGTATGTAAAGAGGAATGACTGATTGACTAAACTTCCTTAAAGTCCTGCAGGTGAAAAGTTTAGGTGCTGTATTGCAGTTCCCTTGTTCATGTGAAGCACTAAGAATTTTTCTTAAATACCACTGAATATTACTTAAGATGTAGTGTAGTGATACTTCTAGTTAAAATGCAGCTTTGATTACTTTCCCACATGAAGGGTTTAGTTCTAGGTTTTTTCATAATCAGCTGTGCAGAAAAATATTTAAAGGTGTCAGATATAGTACTATTAATTCTGACTAAAAGTTAAATAATTGCAGTTCAGACATACAGGAGTATTTCAAATGTTTTTTAATAAGTTCAACTCCTTATAAACAGAATTTTTCTTGTCTCCTGTTTCATTATAATGGAAATGGATAAAATATTGCAGAGCTTGGATCTTCTTTGCATACAAGTGGTCATGTTTTCAGTTTCTCACTTTAAATACAGTAAAAGGTGTCAGAAGCATCAAGCTGAACATCTTACTTTTTTAAAATTTCATGGGGCAAAAAATTATTCAGGAATAAGAACTATTAATTTTATGCTTAAATGATTATAGAACAGGTTTTAGAATGCCTCAGTGTTTATTGTTCTCCTTCCTGTAAATAAGACCAAAAAATGTTGTATAGCTAGGGACCATTTCAGGTTAGTTCAGAGGAAAGAGGATCATCTTACACATGCTTTTCTTTAAGTCTCACATCATTGCCTTGTCTCAGAACACCACGACCTTGTGCTACATCACCTCAATTTATAGGCATAAATGTTCTACTGGAGTCAAGTAATCACTGCTTTTTGATGTAATACTTGTTCAGCTGTAGTGGTTTGAGTATTTTGTTCTGCTTTCTTTTGTTTGTGGTGTTCCTTTTACTAGGACTTGAGTGGTATCTTCTGGTTTCCTTTCTTGAAACCTAAAATTTCCAGGGTCCCTTACCTGCAGGCTTGTCTGCAAAGATTCCATTAATTACTGAACATTAATTTTAGGTTTCGGTTAGTAGCTTTAGATGGGGACTTCTTTTCTTAATCTTCAGATATGAGAAAGTTGATGGTTTTGGGTCTCACCCTCTCACTAGTGTTGCACTTTCATATTTAAGGTGAACTACTGATAGATGAGAGTGTGTCTGTCATAAAAATGAATGATGTTTTTCTTTCTGTATACATTAAGGTTTGGACAGTTCATTTCTTCCACTTTACCTACATTTGCAGTCTGTGAGAAGTTTGTGGTCATGGAAGTTAACAATGAAGAAAAGCTTGACAGTGGTAAGTGACAGCATGGCTTAGAAGCAGTGGAAGATACTTAGTGGTGTTTTCTGTGCTTAAATACTGAACAGGTAGAAACCTAGAAATGTTAGCAATATTGTAAGTTTGTTCTATGCTGGCTGCCTCTTAACTGTTTCAGTATTGCATGCAAAGCAGTGCAAACCCCATGTATTCTTGTTTTGTATTCCTTCATTTAACAATGTATGGTATTGTTCTGCTTTCTCCACTTGCTCCTTCAAATCAGCTGTGCATCTCTGCTGCTCTGTGGGGAGAGAAAAAAGACAAAACCGGATTACTAGGTGCATCTGCCCTCCAGGTATGGAGGAAGTTAAAGAATTCGCAAAGACAGAAAAGTTATGTTTTTAGGAAAAAAAAAAGAGTTTCTTTACTATCTTTCAAGAATGTTGATATTGAATTGTTCCGAGACCACTTCTGCCCTAAATTAAAAAGGATTATGCAATTTTGTTTCCTTTCAGTGTGCAGCTTCTTCAACTGATGATGAGTTGGGGAATCTGTTGAAAGAAAAGGAGACAATTTTTCTGTCTTTTTCTTTGATTTGGAGGGAGTTGTGAATTATCAGGACTTTTTATTTGAATTCCCTTTCCTCCACACACACTGGAGTGCATAATGCAGAATGTTTATCCAGCTGCAGTGTTGTGGGGATGGGGCTGGAGTGTGTGTTCGATTGCTTTTATGTCTCTACCTCCAGGAGTGACTAGCTTAGCTAATTTGAGCCACCTCATTTATCTGAAAAGCTGTGGTTCCCTTTCATCCATTCTTCAACTGAACTGACTGAACTCTGTTTTGATGACAATGATGCTCCAAGCATTTCTCAGCAGTGTGTATCAGGCTGCCTGCACTGTAGCACAGCTTCCTTGTGACCTGAATGGGATCAGGTTTCCCGTGCTAATAGACTCATAGAATCATAGAATTGGCTGGGTTGGAAGGGACCTCAGAGATCATCAAGTCCAACCCTTGATCCACTACCACTGCAGTTACCAGACCATGGCACTGAGTGCCACATCCAGTCTCTTTTTAAATATCTCCAGGGATGGAGAATCCACCCTCTCCCTGGGCAGCCCATTCCAATGCCTGATCACCCTGTCTGTAAAGAAATTCTTTCTAATGTCCAACCTAAATCTCCCCTAGCACAACTTAAGACCGTGCCCTCTTGTCTTGTTGAAAGTCATCTGGGAAAAGAGCCCAACCCCCCCCGGCTCCAACCTCCTTTCAAGGAGTTGTAGAGAGTGATGGGGTCTCCTCTGAGCCTCCTCTTCTCCAGGCTGAACACCCCCAACTCCCTCAGCCCCTCCTCATAGGGTCTGTGCTCGAGTCCCTTCACTAGCCTGGTTGCCTCCTTTGGACTTGCTCCAGGACCTCAATATCCTTCCTAAACTGAGGGGCCCAGAACTGGACACAGTACTCGAGGTGTGGCCTCACCAGCGCTGAGTACAGGGGCAGAATCCCTTTCGTGGACCTGCTGGCAATGCTGTTCCTGATCCAGGCCAGGATGCCATTGGCCTTCTTGGCTACCTGGGCACACTGTTGGCTCATGTTCAGCCAATATATGTATATGTAATATACGTAATATATATATATAATATATATATAAAACATATATATATATATATATAAATATATGTAATATATGTAATATGTAATTTATGAATAGCCTTTCAAATGTTTGAATTCCAAAAGCCAAATTTTTCTCGTTTTCTTTCTTTTTTCTTTCGTACTTTCTCTTTAGGAACAGAGGATGACTTTGGAGGACTTGTTTCAGCTAATCTAATTCTGCTACGGAACAGGCTTTTAGATATCCTTCTGAAACTTCTCTATACATCTAAAGAAAAGACAACTGTTAATTTGCAGTAAGTACAAAAGAACTTGAGATAGAGAAAGGTTATGGTTTTGTTTCAAGGTGAAGATTATTCAGCCCCAGTTTGATTCACAAGCTGAATTGCATCGTTTTACAGGAACTACTGAATGATCTATGCAGATGTCACTGATTTAGCTTTGGGTGTGCTGACAGTGATGAAATGTTGATGAAATGACAGTGAGTTGTATGCTGTCAGTTGTGGTATCAAAAATAGGAGTATCAAGATAGTACTAAGTGGATACTGGTGTAGCTAACACATACATTATTGCATTAACTGGGTCTTTTTTCTGAATCATTAAAAACAAAGTTTAAGGCCGTGGTTGACAGCATTAGTAGAAACTTCAAGTTAGGAACAATAGAAGTAAATATAAGCAGGAAAGGAAAAAAGATAATAAATCTCTGGGGGTATTGCTTGCTTCTTATTTTTCCTTCATGGAAGAAAAATAGCTTTTGTAAAATTGATCATTTTAAAGCTTTGAGTGACAGAAGACCACAAGTGAGTAAGATGCAGTGGTAATAAGTGTGAATGTCTGGCTACTTCCATCTTTTAAAGTGTTATCTGGAGAGTTCTTTACTCCTCTCTTCTCCTCATGCTGCTTGGTGCTGTTTTCTCATAACTTTATGCATGGTTCTAGAGAAAATAAAATCTGTCAAAAGGGAAAACTTGTGTCTTTAGAGAAGTGGGACAGTCAACTTCTCGTTTTGTTTGAGACCAAATGGCTTCAGTAGGGGCTATTGTTAGCATCACTGACCCTTGAATACTCCTTAGTTCCTTAAAATTGCATGTGAGGGAACATGATAAATAATCTAATGAGGCACTAGAGTCAGATGGTAAGTTAGAGAGGAGACTTAGACATTTTTTTTAATACCAGTTTATTAAAAAGCCATATGAAAACTCTCTACCTATGTACAGCTCAACAGAAAGAATTTGGAAATTATAATTTGTAGACTAATGTTTGCAGTTCAGCATTATACATCTGTTATCAAAAGCAGCAACTGGAGAAATCTCAGACAATGGAATAGTCCCAGGAGCTGTGTTGAGTTTTTCCTTTCTGATCAAAAATATACTGTAAGGGTTCCATTTAACAAGATTTGGTGAGATACTTGTTTTGTAGCAAACTTGCCTAAGAATTCAGTTAACTCTTCAGTGCATCTGCATTTTCTCTGATATTGAAGTTTGCCCAGTAGTGGAGGACATTGATTGTTGCTATCTAATAGGAAAATAAATACTGTAAAATTTGATTACTTTTTGTTTTTTCTCTCTCTCTTAATTTTAGGGCTTGTGAAGAACTGATCAAGACACTGGGGTTTGATTGGATCATGTTATTTATGGAAGAACATCTGCATTCCACCACAGTGACAGCAGCCATGCGGATTCTTGTGGTGCTGTTGAGTAACCAGTCCATCCTTACCAAGTTTAAGGAGGGTCTCAGTGGGGGAGGCTGGCTCGATCAGACTGATTCTGTCTTGACCAACAAGATTGGTACTGTTCTAGGTATGGCATCTCAGCCCCCCGTAACTGAAGGGTTGAGTGGCAGTGTGTGTGCATGTGTGTCAAGGGGGGATTATTGTCTGAATACTGTCTGTCAGGTGTGTCCTTTGTCACTGCTCCCTGTGCTGCATACAGATGCCACTGTGCTTTGATTTTTTACTACCAGGAGTTAGATTTCCAGGCAAAAGGGAGCAGTTCTAGAAAACGTGTACCAAATTTTTAGTGCAGTTATTGCCTCATTATCTGCATTGATACCTGTGTAGCTAATTAGTTTTTTTCTGTTGCCATCATGGTAAGGTTATGTATGTCCCATGGATAGATGAACCTTGAGCTGGGTGCAAGGGTTGCATCACGTAGCACCTTACCTACAGAGTTACTAAAGATTCAGTAAAATGTACTCGTTTACTGGTACTGGTTAGAGCATCTCATGGAGTTATACCTGAGCTGCTTTGTCCTCTGAGTTCTGCACCAATTAGATTTACCAGTTTGGATTTTGTCTATCTTGGCAGCTTCTGCCACGCTACCATCTAAACCTTTCTTTTCCTCTCTTCTTGCCTTCATCTGCACAGGTGCCTACTCACGCTCTCTCTCTTACTATAGACTTTCTTTGCAGGTTCTTAAAAGCCTTTTTATCAAGGTTATTTGGACCTTTACTCCAAGAGATCTAGAATTCAGTATCCAGGGCTTTAATGCTGCAGTGACTCTTGTGAGCATCTCTAACCTGTATGAAATGCATCACCAAGTATCTGAAATAAGAGATGCAAAATCTGTGTATATAGGTTTAGTGTAGATTTCCCAGACCTCTGTTTGTTGTTTGTCTGGTTTTTTTATCAAAATAAGTGCTTTTCAGATTAATGTCCATTCAGAACCTGGTGCAAATCCATCACCCTTAAGTGGGAGTCTTTCATGACCTTGAGTAAGCATTAGATCAGGAGGGCGGTATTAACAGTTCTGAAATTACTACAGGAGCCACCCCCCTTTGTCTTGCAGCAGTATATGATCTGTTTCTTCTCTAAAAATTGGTTTATTTTAAGGAAACAATTCTTAAGTGTTGTTGAAGTGATCTTCAGGAAGAATGCTTTTTCTGAAAATGAATGAAACCATGAAAATGTAAAGTCAATTTCTTCTCCAGCTTTGTCTCCTTGAAATATATGGAAGTATCTGACACTATCCTGTTGTTTTTAACATTAAAAACTGTCTATTAAGTCTTATCTATTCACTGTGGTTTCCCAAAATATCTCTCTCTGGATATTCAGCTAGGATCATAGGATGCATTATTTATTAATTAGAAAGATTAAGGAAAACAGGTTTTCTGAAACTATATTACATGTGCAAACATTTATTGTTAATATCTTGTATCATCTGAGGTTTGTCTAATTCTGATTAAGGTTCTGTACTCTCTTTAAGAAAAAGCTTTTGCACTTCTCTATGCCTTAAAATTTGGAAACCATTGATATTTTAGGGAAATGATTAATTTACAAATGGATTAAATTAGGTTTATTCAATATCCATTTTAACTGTCCAATAACATGAAGATTTTCTTCAGTCATAAAATCTTTCTAAATAAGATTTTGATTTGTAATTAAGTTTGGAGAGTATTTGTTGTGTTTTCCTATCATTCTTAGTATAAAGTGTCACTTTGATGGAACACAAGCGAGGCTTGGAATCCAAACAGATATTTTTAAACTTGTCTCATCAAATGATAGTGACAGATTGTCTTATTTTCATACCTTGTGCACTCCCTTGAGTACACTGCTTGAGTGAGTTTCACAGCATTTCCCTGCTAACATTGTTGGCTTTTTGTGTTTGCTCTTTTTTCATCTCAGGGTTCAATGTGGGCAGAAGTGCTGGTGGCAGATCGACTGTCCGGGAGATCAACCGGGATGCTTGTCACTTCCCAGGCTTTCCCCTCCTGCAGTCCCTTCTCCCCAAGCACACCAATGTACCTGCACTCTATTTCCTCCTCATGGCCCTTTTCCTGCAGCAGCCAGTCACTGAACTGCCTGAAAACCTGCAGGTCAGTGCACCTGGCAGCAGCAGCAGGTGTAATCAGGGTTGCCAGGTAGGGATTATCTAGTAAGATGTCACTATAATTCTGTCTGTCATGAAAGAAAATAATGGATTAACCACGCCTCCTCCTTCTTCTCTGCAGCTGATACACAGTCACAATGGGATGGTTGGTATGGGCATTGAAAGGAGAAGAATTTTATGCTTGCTTTCTTTGGTGTTGTATTCTTACTGGGTTTGGGGGTTTTGGGTTGGTGCTTTTTTTTTTTGGTTTGTTTTGGTTGGGTTTTTTTAAGAGTGGGGGAGCTGCTGTGTTAAAGAGGGCTCACAAGGTTACAAACAAAAGAAGGTAGCTTTTATTTCAGGAAGTTTCTGTGGTTTTATAGGGAGATATCTCAATCATTCCTGAAAAGCATTCTTACTCTGAAGAGGTTGATTTTGGACTTTACTTTATATGTCTGTAAATGTATGATCTGTAGATACTGTATGGTCTATAGCAGAGTCCAAGGAAACCTTGGTGTAGTGCTCTGTGGATAAAAGCCCCACTTCAGATAGACAAGGTGCCTGTTTAATGCATGCAGAGCTAATACTTATTTGTCAGTGGGAACTGGAAAGTAAAAATTGCAGACAGAAGGGTATTTGTTTTCTTAAGAGGAATACCTGACAGCACATGGTGCACTGTGCTACAGTGAAAGAGAGGCATTAAGCTCACCTCCTGCTTACAGCATTGAAGTACTCACAACATTGAACTAAATTCAACTAGCTAAAAAATGTAGCAGTAGCATCCTTTATGCTAGAGATGAAACTTTGTTGGGTTTTTTGTTAGTTTATTTTTTTTCTGTGGGACACCATGTGATTTTTACTGCTAGATGGGACTGAAGTGAGCAGAGGTGATTGTGCAGCATGTGAGTTGAGATGTCTCCTCTTGTTTCAAAGCCCTTCCAGGAAGGTGAGAGTTGCAGTTACATTTGCCCATGGTTAGGAGGAGTTTTTTTCAGTTACATGAGACCTTCATATGGAACTTCTGGGGATGAAGTTTGGAGAATATGAAGCAATGCATTTTTTAGATGCTGCAAAATGAGTGTATTGTAACTATCATAAAAAGCAGTATCAAAATGCTTTGATTATTAGAGAAAGGGATTATTTCACATAATCTTTCTTTTCTTTCACCTCTTAGTTTGACTTAGACTCTATTTGGACTTTCATATTTGGAGTTCCTGCCTCCTGTGGCACCGTTACCTCTTCAATACACAATGTTTGCACAGAAGCTGCCTTCTTGTTACTGGGGATGCTGAGGAGCATGCTGAATTCTGTAAGCAGAGATGTTTTTGCTGGTATTTGAATATACAGAATTGTTTGAGTTTGCCATGTGGTCAAAAGCCAAATTAGAAAAGTTGACGTTTCACTTGTATCACAACAAGCTCAGCTGTGAATTAGGCTAATAATTCTTGGCATTGTCAGTGGGTTATTCTGTCTTACTTTGTTTTATTTATTTACTCAATATTTCAGTAGAAATAGAAGTGGCCACAAAATCAACGCTTTTTTTTTTTCCCACAAAAAGGCTGGGCTTTGTGTTTTGTTGCAATTAAAACAAGAAAGCAGAAGGATAAGATGCTTTGGCAGAGATCATTGAATTTCTGTCCTGATTAACATTGTGGGGGAACATTTCAGACTGCATATCCCATCTGCTCAGAGCTGTACAAGTTGCTGATTTTGTGCATGAACCTTCCACATGCAGAGAAGTTCCTTGAGTATTTATAGCTACATGCTACAGGAAGTTAATTTACTGCCAGAAAAATGTGTCATCTTCTCATCTTTTAATGCAATTGCAAGAGTAGTGAAAGTTAGTTTCTCAGTGGGAAAGTTCTGTTTTTTCTTGGAGCCCACTATGTTCCATGCTGAAAATTACCTCATTACTTGTTTGAAAAGCAGCATCTATTCAGCTGTCACCTGTTTGTTCATAATGTGTTTATAATACACTCTGAGAAGCTTTGCTTCCACTTCTCTCCCATGTTAATACATTCAGAAATGTGTTCTGGACATGGGTACTGGATATGTGTTCATGCCCTGCTGGGGTACATGTTCCTGTTGTCATGTGTTCAGTCTCTTGATGGTGACCTATTCTGCCATCTGTTTGGTCCTCACCTGTTTGAACACATTAGTGACATGCTAAGAGCCACGTGCTGTCTTGTTGTGTGTCATCAGGTGTATGTTCAAATGTGCCATTGTGTTTTGGCTTGATATGAGTCAAGTCATGTTTACGAATATGTATTTATAAATAGTTTATGATGTGACATGCTGCTGTGTGTTCAATCATGGACACATGTTCTCTTGCCACATACTCTGTTGTCACCTGTTTCAGACTCATGGTTTTGGACATGTGTTTTATGTGTTTGTCAGGTTGGTGGCTAGTTCAGCTGTCACACATCGTGGTGGGAAGATTAGCCATCTGTTAGTGTTTCATCAGGTGTTCCTCATCTGGTGACATGCTAGATGCATGTTTTGTTTGTCACTTGGTGAAGTGACAATGAAAATGTTTTTGATCCCTGTGTTTGATCACAAAAAATGTGTTTGATCCCTGGCAGTGTTGAAGGTCAGGTTGGATGGGGCCTCAAGCAACCTGATCTAGTGGGAGGTGTCCCTCCCCATGCAGGGAGGTTGGAACTGGATCATCTTTAAGGTCCCTTCTAACCCTGAAAATCCTATGATTCTATGATTAGGTGTTAAGTCACATGTTGGTACAATGTGTCTTCAGTCACATGTGTTCTCATGTGTTCTGACAAGTGCTCCAACTTAAGTTCGAAATGTTCTGGATTTATTTCTTAAATTTGGTCATGTGTTTGGCCAGTCACGAAGTATGCTTTGCTTGAACAAGTACTTGTCGATGTGGTTGATCACATTTGGCCACATCTTTGCTAACATGGCACAATCATGTGTTTCACTGCATGTTTGACTATGTGTTTGGTTTCATATTTGACCGTGGAGCTCCCTTCTGAAACGAGCGTTCTGCAGTCACTGCCAGCTCTGCTAACGTGCTCTTTGTTTTCCAACCCAGCCTTGGCAGTCAGAGGAGGAAGGCTCTTGGCTTCGAGAATACCCCGTCACTTTGATGCAGTTCTTTCGATATTTGTATCACAACGTGCCAGACCTCATTTCCTTGTGGATGAGCCCAGAGTTTCTGTGTGCCCTGGCGGCAACTGTGTTTCCTTTCAACATCCGACCCTACTCGGAGATGGTAGGAAATCCAGCTCCTTGGCTGTTTTGCTTTTCCCTTCAGTGTTAGCTGTGAGGATTTATCAATGAACAAAGATAGATATACTCATCTTGCAGAAAGAGGTTGGGCTGGACGTTTTGCATGTGGGTTTTGGAACTGAGAGAAGTGCATGTTCACCTGAAGGGCAGTTGATGTGCAGTGACACCTGAAGCTTTATTCTGGGGGAATGTATGTGGTTTATTTGTGTTTCTCAGTGGATCAATTTCACTTACATGCAAAATATTAGCTTAGATTTTCAAAACAGAGACTGCCTGTGCTTGCAGCCCTCTGCTTCTGAGAGGCTTTACTGCCTCCCACTTCCCATATCTTATTTTGTGGCTTTACCACAAAACCATGTTCTATTATAACCTTGAAACTACTCAGTTCAAGTCAGGGTCTGAATTCAACTTTGCTTGCATTGCCACCTGAAGTAGTCTTTAAGTGTCATTTACAGGTAATATCATTTCTAGAATATGAGCTGAAAGAAAACAAGCATTTATTAGCCAGTGTCTAAAGGTAATTTTACTAAGAACATGGAAGGATAGTTAGGCTACAGATTGGCAAATAAACAAGTAAAGGTATGATAAAATGCTTCAAGAAGTACTTACTGGTGACATGCTATCTTTTTGTGGTCAATAGAAATGGAAGGTCAGTTTTTAAAGGTCTATGCTGATGACTCTCCAAGATATTTTATTTGGCTTTTTAGTTTAACTTGCACTTCAAGTGGATGCTGAGGGTGATCTCCCTCAAAAGAAGTGCCACAAATGGTCACTGATTTGGCATTCACCTGTATAGAATTTTTGGAGGAGCCTTGTGTCTCCAAGCAGATCTTACATCAACTACCAAGTCCCTTGAAATTTCCTGTAGCTGCCTGACAGATTGAGTTCTCTGCTGCTTGAGGTCTCTCCTGACTCCATCAGATTGTTCCTCCAGCACTTCCCTCTGCCCAAATGTGGAAAACAAATGAAAAATCACTTAGCTGAATAACAGCCAGGTTCCCACAACAAAATGCCAGAGCCCAATTTTAGCCAGGAGGGCAAATTCCTGAGTGATCTTTGAGCCTTTCTGAGATTGCCACGAGGATGAGAAGTACTACACATTCAGGCTTCTCTTCATTTCTTGGGAAAACTCTCCTACTGAAGAAAAATGAATATTCAGAACTTCACGTGTGAGCTGATGACCCCATAAGCCTATTGAGGGCAATCATATTGTCTTTCATTAGATTTGGAGCATGGCATTAGAAAAAGACTGTCCACCTTTGGGATTTGACAACTGTTTTTCTGTTTATGCTTTTCTTACTCCTGAAGAGCTGGCCCCTCAGAGGTTTTTGTTCATCAGAAACAGGAAAGATGTAGAGAGCCTTGGGTCTTTTTAGGGAGGGGGTGGAATGCAAAAATAGAATTCAGCTGTTTCTCTGTGTATTACAGAACTGATCCTGAATGTAATGATCTTGTAAAAAGGCTTCTTGAGAAGCAGACTGTGAAGTGACTGGCCTTAGAGTGGAGGAGCACTAGAGGAAATGGCCTGAAGTTGCAGCAGGGAAGGTTTACACTACATATTAGGAAGGATTTAGTTACTGAAAGAGTGATCAGGCACTGGAACAGCCTGCCCAGGGAGGTAGTGGAGTCACCATCTCTAGAGGTAGTAAAAAACTGTGTAGATGAGGCACTTCAGGACATGTTCTGGGGGGTGGTGATTTTTCCTTTCCTGGGTTGACAGTTGGACATGGTGATCTTAGAGGACTTTTGGTGATATTTCTGTGATTCTGTAATTTGCTCATCTCTAGAGTTTTAACATGCTGTTTTTCTCAGGTCACTGATCTTGATGATGAAGTGGGATCCCCAGCTGAAGAGTTTAAAGCCTTTGCAGCTGATTCTGGCATGAACAGGAGCCAGTCAGAATACTGCAATGTTGGCACCAAGACATACCTAACCAACCATCCTGCTAAGAAGTTTGTGTTTGACTTCATGCGTGTACTTATAATTGATAACTTATGTCTCACACCAGCTAGCAAACAGACTCCACTGGTAGACCTTCTACTAGAGGTACAGTTTCTTTGGGGTTTTTTGTTTGTTTTGCTTTTTATTATTTGAATTTATTGGGACACTTTATTCTCTTTTTTTTCCTCTTCTTACTTTTCCAAGTTGGAGAAATTATGGCATATGATTCAATACAATCCTGCAAATTCTCATGAGATAAGTGGGAGGAGGAGGGGAAAGAAGAAACACAAGTGTCTCATGAACAGTGATATGCTAACCAACAGCTTGGAAAAGTTAAGAACACAAATGCAAAGGGTTTCTCTCAGCCTTCCTTTGAGAGTTTTCTGGACTTCTTTTCCCTACCTGTGTGTCTGTGCACCTCTACCCAATTTGTTTATCACAGAATCAGAATGGTTTGGGTTGGAAAGGACCTTAAAGATCATCCAGCTCCAAACCCCCTGCATGGGCAGGGACACCTCCTCTGGACTTGCTTCAACAGCTTCATTCCTTTCTTTACTGGGGACCCCAGAACTGGACACAGTACTCCAGATTGGGTGTTAAGAGAGTGGAGAAGGAGGGTATCACCTCCCTTGACCTGCTGGCCATGCTTCTTTTGATGTGGCTGAGTTCAAGGCCAGGCTGGGCAGGGCTCTGAGCAACCTGGCCTAGAGGGAGGTGTCCCTGCCCATGGCAGAGGGGTTGGAATGGGATGATCTTTCCAACCTAAACCATTTTATGAATCTATGACTTTTTACTCAAGACAGATTGGTAAGAGAAAAAAAGAGCTCACAAGAACTGAGAAAAGAGAAATTTTCCAAGAATACCCTTCCCTCTTTCTTTTTTGAGGGATTTTGCTCTTTATCTTTTATCAGGCTTCCCCTGAAAGATCAACACGGACACAGCAGAAGGAGTTTCAGACGTATGTTTTGGATGGAGTGATGGACCACTTGCTTGCAGCTGATGTTTTACTAGGTAATATAGCAAAGTTCAATTATCAATCTGTTGATTTGAGGAAATGGGTTTATTTTCAGTGTCCTCTTTTGCAACACACAATTGTCTTTATCTTTTTTTCTTGCCTTTTCCTTTCCATTGATGTGTAAATGGTGCTTTCATGATTGCATGTTCCCTCACTGTCTCCATTGTGCTAAAGCTGTAAAATAGGTTATTAAAAATATATATGGGATTAAATTTTTGGATACGTAAGCCAGACAAGTTGCAATCAGAACAAAAAAGAACTGAAACTAGATCTTGCATCCTCTCTCTTACTCTTCTTGTCTTGGTAGAAGATCTGAAACTTTTGTCAATTAATCATGGGTGGGACTTTGGTATTTAAGTTAGCTTTGTTTGCATTTCCTCCTACTGCAGTTTTATTATGAATGCAGCACCACAGAAAAAACCTCTGGGATTAGCACTCCATTTATCCTGTTAATAAGTGGACAGAAGAGAATTAGAAGCTTGTAACCTGGATATCAGTAGAGTAGGCTGTCCCACCAAAGAATGGGTTTAGATGATTATGAACTGGCCTGTATGCTGTTCAAGGGGACAGTCAAGTTTCATAATGGCCTGCTGGACTTCCCAGAAGCTCTCATCCTGGGATGAGAGTCTTATCTCAGTCTTATCTCATCCTGGATGCCATGGGGCAGCATGTGTTTCTGTTTAAACGTTCACTCCCTCTTTTTTGTAAGACCATGATTTGTCTTTATCTGAGTGCAGTGCATTAACAAAAGAAGCTCAGAATTGTGTTACATGAATCTTTGGGACAGGTTCTTGTAAGGCCTGCACAACCTCACAAGTATTTTTGTGCAACCCACATTTCCCCAGGCTTTCCTTCTTCAAGGTTTGCCAGCTTCTTCCTGGTGCCATGCTGTCAGTTGCTTAATGTGCAGATGGGGTAACGAATGAATGTATGTGAACTTACATCAAAATCCCCACCACTGATGTTTTGTTGGTTTGTTTTTCGTTATGGAAGCACTTGCACATTTCAAGCTTAGCAGAGCTGGATTGACCTCTATGTACACACAGACCCATGCAGCTGATGTCCATTGACTTGGAGTTTTATTGAACGAAACCCAGTAGGGGAGAAATGATTCCAGTTGATATCATTTGTCATCTCAGGGTGTTAAAAAAAATTGTTTTCTTTTTGAAAAAGCAAAAGTGTAATTTCAAAAAGCCACAGGTGGTACAGGTAGAGTTTAAAAAAGCTCCATTTGAAAAGAACAGTTCTACATAAATACAATGCCTCTGGATCACAGAAGTACCATTTCTTCTGGATCCTCCCAGTGCCCCCAGTTCTGGTCTTGTTGCTGTTGGTTTCGAACATTCACTAAACATCAAAGTTGATTGTAGGGAAGCCCTGAGATTTTTTTTTTTTTTTTTACTGAGACTTTTTCTCTTTTACAGAAGTCTGGAAAGCACAGACTTATATAAATGTATTTACGCAGATGTGGTTCTTTGATAAATGATGAAAACTGTTTTTTTCTGTTACCAGGTGAAGATGCATCTCTGCCTATAACAAGTGGAGGAAGCTACCAAGTGCTGGTGAACAATGTTTTTTATTTTACACAGCGTGTGGTAGATAAGCTTTGGCAGGGCATGTTCAACAAAGAATCCAAACTTCTTGTGGACTTCATTATCCAGCTCATTGCACAGGTAACAATGTCTCCTGATTAGTTTGCTTTCAAAAATATTTTTGCAGATAATAAAATCCATGGAGTGATGTCACTAAGCACCACACTAGTGATGTGTGTAAGGTCAGCAGAAAAGCATGCTTTTCTTCCTCAGGCTTTCTCTCTTTTTACTGAGCTTGCTTAGCATGTCTTGTCAGTATGGAGTGCTTTAATATGAGGAGAAACAGCTTTCAGAGAGAAAAACTGCTTTGTTTTTAGAAATCCCCCAAAATAATCAACACATCACCTGAATTTTGGGCAGCTTCCTAAATTACCTTGACATTTTTTTGAAGGCTTCCTCATGCACTTGTATTGGAAATTGATAGAAGACTTCTGTTGTTAGAAATCAGCAGCATCTTTATAGATGTTAAAACTTGTGTTTCATCATGTATTAATGTTGTAATGTCCTTGAAATTCATGGAGTTCATACCTTTAGTAGAATACCAGTTTTACTAAAAAGAAGAGCACAGACCAATTCAGTGGAAGATTATATGCCAGTAAATGAATTTTCTGCTGCTGTCTGAGCATGATTTTTTTCTTTCATATCAGTCAAAAAGAAGATCTCAGGGATTATCACTGGATGCTATTTATCACTGCCTGAACAGGACCATCTTGTATCAGTTCTCAAGAGCACACAAAACTGTTCCTCAGCAAGTGGCTCTCCTTGATTCCCTAAGGGTCCTTACTGTGAACAGAAACCTGATTTTGGGACCTGGAAATCATGATCAAGAATTCATCAGTTGCCTCGCTCACTGCTTGCTTAATCTGCATGTGGGAAGGTAAATACCTCAGATGGAACCAGGGCTGTGAAGTATTAAAATCACCTGTTCTCTCTCAGCTGTGACACACACCTTGCAAATAAGTAATGTAATAATTACTTATGCAATAATAACTGTGGATAACTTTCCAACAAGTCCAATGCAAACAGGCTTAAATGATCCATTTTGAATCAGAATTAGGTTTCAAGAGCCCAGGTATTAAAGAGCATTCTTACCTCTTTTGACAGAAGTATTTCCAAATGAGAGTGTCAGTGCTCATTTCAACATTTTATTGCTATGTTTTGATAATTGGAAATACTTTCAAGGTAGAAACACTGGTGCTAAGTAATTGATGATCAAAGGGATATGTCATTAGATTTATTGTGTATTGAATAGTTAGTATAAATTCCATATGATAGTACTTGGATGTATAGCATTGATTATGTCCAGGTAGACATTGAATCAGATGTCCATGATAAATGCTGTAGACACTCACTTTTATGCATTCCTGTAAATGCCTAGCAGGTGTTTTCATTGTTTCTTTGCAAAAAGGTGTGTGACTTGTGTTTCATTCAAGGACACTTGGGAAGCATCATCAGCAGAAACCCCAAGGTTCTTCATTTGAGGCCTTGGCTGGTTTGTGTTTGTTCAGATGTTACCATCTTCCTCCATCAACATCAGGGACCATGGCATGTTATTCTTCATAAACCTTCAGTTCAGTTTATGACCACAGATTAGGAGTACTCACGTGGACAGAAGGGAGAAGTGGAGATACCTTGCTGTACTAGCACATATTAATTAATCTTTGTGATACTATCACAGGGAATCAAATGGTTTAGCTTGTTTGTTTGTTTGTTTTCCTGATTGTTGTTAACTCATTGTATATTTGTAGCAACGTTGATGGGTTTGGATTGGAAGCAGAAGCCAGGATGACAACGTGGCACATTATGATTCCCTCTGATATAGAGCCAGATGGAGTCTACAATCAAGATGTCAGTGAAGGTAATCTGAGTGCCAAAGCCACAGATGTCTGCTAATGCCATTTCTGTATTGTTGTCACTAATACTTTACCCCAGTTACACTCGAGAGGGGAGGGGTATGTGTGTATAAAAATATATTAAAATAGATGAAAAAATATTTATTAGTAGTAAGACATATCCAGGGTAGCTTACTGTTAAAACAGCAAGAGCTCTTTATTTTTTTCTGGGCATTCCCAGAATTAGAAATACTGTTCTACCTGCACCAACTTGAATGCAAGAGAAATGGGTCATTTAAAGTATGCATCATGGTTTTGGCTGTATCTTACACAAGTATAGGCAAGAAATAGGTAAGAAATAATTGGTATAAACAATAAAATTATTATTCAGTGGCACCTTCAGAATCTTAAACTGAAAGGAAGTGAAGGATTCTATGATTTTTATTCTTGTGTGTGTATATATTTAATATTTTTGCAGGTGTGTACTAAAAGTTTTGTGTAAAAATATTAGTGTGATGCCTCAATAGTTACAGATATATATATATAGATGTATACTTCTATAATATGTTTTTGAATGTCATTTTGCTAAAAGGTGGATGTGGGAGAAGAATCACAACTAATAAGAGCCAGAATTTCAGTTGCACAAAAAACAAATTGCCCCAATTAACTGTTACTTTCTGATAGCATATAAATGGCAACAAAAAGACACTCTGGTTAAAGGCATTTCACAGGTCATGCAAGAGGGCAAGAAACTGGAGTATAGTTGCAGAAATTACTCTGTTCTGTAAAAATATCAATTCAGTAAGACCTGTAGAGAGATCACTTGTCATCTTGTACCTATGCAGGTCGCCAGCTTCTTTTAAAAGCCATAAACAGAGTGTGGACGGAGCTGATTCACAGTAAAAAACAGGTTTTAGAAGAAGCTTTCAAAGTGACTCTGCCTGTCAATGATCGTGGCCAAGTGGATATAACCATTGCAAAACCTTATATTGAAGAAGCAAGTTTAAAGTGTTGGCAAAATCATCTGGGTAAGTGTAACTGAGGATTTATCTGTCCTGAGTGATAGATTTCCCTAAAGTGAATCATATTCACTGGGTGTTAGCTTTTGAGTAGGATGAGTGCACTCAGCTGTCACTTTCATTCTGAAACTGTACTGTGCACAGGATATTCTTGCACTGCCCACAGGGCCTTCATTGAACAGTGCCAGTGGGCCCAACAGTGTCATAGAATCATAGAATGATTTGGGTGGGAAGGGAACTCCAAAGCTCATCTAGTCCAACCTCCTGCAGTGAGCAGGGACACCCTCAGCTCCATCAGATTGCTCAGAGCCTCCTCAAGCCTCACTGTGAATCTTCAACCACCTCCCTGGGAAACCTGTTCCATTTTTCTACCACCCTTATGGTAAAGATTTTTTTCCTAACATACAATCTAAATCTGTGCTTCTCCAATTTAAAACCATGGCCCCTCATCCTCTCACTTCAGCCCCTTGCACAGAGGACCTCTCCAGCTTTCCTCTAGGCCCCTCCAGGTACTGGAAAGTCACTATTAAGGTTTCCTGCTTTTGTGAATAAGCATGCACCAAGTAGCATATTGTGGATTGCAGTGATGGAATAATTTAATTCCTTCCCATGAAGATTTGGGTTGAGGTGACCTGTGTTACCATTCTCAGGACTGGATATGCCAGGCAGAGAAGGGAACCCCTCTTGATGATGTCTGGGTGTGCAAGCCTGCAAACTCTGTCTGGTGATGTGATTGGAAATGTGTGACTGAGCAGTCCCAGCAGCAGTGATACTATGACTTCTCATTCTTGGCAGAAATCTGTTGAGTATAGAAAGCAACTTTGCAGGAAAAGGACCTGATAATCCTGGTGGACATTAGCTCTGTGCCCATGTGATGAAGAAGGCCAAGTGCAGGACCGAATCAGCAAGAGTTCAGACATCAGAAAATAAAATTGCATAGACATGACTCTGAAGCTAGGTGATGTTTTTGTTCAGACGTAACTGTTTTTTCATCTCTTTAGATGAGGACTGAATTTGTATCTCATGGAACCTGATTTTGAGAATTAATAAAAGGAGTAACATGCATTTGTCATGCTTCAATTCACAAGGCAAGCACATCACAGATTTCACCTGGGCATCTTGCCTCATACAAGTCATGATTGTTTGGCGTGAATTTGAGGGCTGCTGGGCACTCGTAAAAACAAATAACAACAAAAAAACCCAAAGAAACAAACAAACAAAAAAGACATAAAAAAAAATCCTGGTTACCAAAATATTTGCCTCTTCAAAGCGTCAGAAAAGGTCATTCTCCAGGGAGGTTAGACTTAGATGATCTTTAAGGTCCTTTCCAACCCAAATCATTGTATGATTTAAAAAAACAGCTATAATAAAGGGAGGAGAGAAAAAAACAACCTAGAAAGTGCTCCCAACATTGTCTCTTTGTTTTCCAGCTCATGAGAAGAAATGCATCAGTAGAGGGGAGGCTTTGGTTCCAACCACACAGTCCAAACTCTCACGTGTTAGCAGTGGGTTTGGCCTCTCTAAACTGACAGGTTCCAGGAGAAGCCGCAAGGAGAGTGGGCTCAATAAACACAACCTCTCTACACAGGTACTTTCTATGCATCAGTAATGTGCAAGCTGAAATCCAGCAATGTATGTTCAGAGTTTGTAGTAAATATCCCAATGTAAGGAATTCTGTGAAGTGTGAATTGATACTTGTTGTTTGGTTTTCCCCATATTGAATGTCCAAACTAGCAGCTTGCTTCTGCCTGTCCTAATCTGGTAGGTGCATCTGCATAACTGTAACATTAAGTCAAGCTTTAAGCAATTTGTTGTTGGAAAGACTGCCCAATTGGTCTGGTTCCTTGCATGCTTTATTGCTTTGCTAGTCTGGGTCTTAAATTTGTTCTCTACTACCATTCTGAAGTGGAAACTGTGAGGCAGATCATTGTCTTTTTTCCGTCCTGCTCCCAAGATTACATGGGTTAGGAAAAATCCGTATCTGAATTTGTGTGTGTCATGACTGAAAAATGCTGCTTTGCACTGTTTTTATTGTAGTGCAGAGAAGAGTTCAGCAAAACAATATGTGAAGATAGAACTGGGCAGCTGCTTCACAGAGGTGCTTGCTTAAAAAGAAAAAAATTTTTAAAAATTTTAAAAGTGTTAGACCAGAGTAGCACAACAGTGGTACTCTGGGTATGACAGCACCTGATAGGCAATTGCAGTGATTTGATATAAAGTATTTGAGGCATTTTAAACAAAGGAGAGAGAGAGGTTTGAAAGTTTTGGAGGATTGAGTTCTTATCATATTTAGCACGTGGATTTGATAAAATAAGGAATTCTCAGTGCTCTCAGTCCCTTTCCTGGTGAACAAGGCATGCACATGAAAGGGAAAAGGGAGCTCAAACTGAGCTGGTTGGAACGGTTGCTGGCTTTGTCAGTAGAGGGAGCAGTAAGTGAGAACAGAGATATTCCAGTGTGGAGTGCTGGGTTTCTAGGCTGCATCCACAAACTGTTACTTAAAAGGAAATAGGGAAAAGTAGTAATATTTTCAGTGTTAATTTTCGGCTGTTTGGAAAACCCCTGTCATGTGTATGGAATATTTTCCAACTCTTCTGATTTTTTTTAGAAAATACTTGTATACATGAATTTACTGCATTTAAAAAAAAGGAAAGGAAAAAAAAACATCAAACAAAACAATGTTAAATACTATTAAATATGTTAAATTGTTAAATAAAACAGTAGTTTGAAATTCATCCTCTAAGCGATGCTTTAAAGAAACTAGCCTTTGTGATTAGGTTTAGCCAAGGGGATCCACTCATAGGATTTAATTTTTTTTTTTTTCAAACAAAGCCTGCTTTTGTAAGATGTTCTTCTGTCCTCTCACCTTTCTATTAGGAAATTTCCCAGTGGATGTTTACTCACATTGCAGTGGTTCGGGACCTGGTTGATATGCAGTATAAGGAATACCAAGAGGTATGGTTCAGAGGAATTGTTACCTCACACTCATATTCTGACCTGCTAGGCTTCTCAGTATGGAGCTTGTAAAATATCACATTGTTGTGAATGAAATGCTTGCATGTTTAGATACATGTCATTTTAAAGGGCTTTTGAAATGTAATCAGATAAACTCATTTGGATCTGGTTGTAGGAGGAAACTCCTGTAGCAATATCACATTAGCTAATCTTAATTTTTTTAAGGAAGCTTAACTAGACTTTCCTTAGAAGTGTAAAAGTGTAAAAAAGAAGAAAAAGGAGAGAGATTGGAAATATGCTAGAATATGCTGTCTTTCTAAAACATTTTATAAAAACTTAAGAGTAGAGTGGGAGAAGCATTGTATACAAACAGTACTTATGTAGTAACACAATAATATTTATGGCACCTTTCCCAAATCAGGCAACAATGGAAAGTGGCTGCTCTGTGCTGTCCAGAATGAAGTCATTGCACCTACTGTTTCTTCCAAGCATGAGCTTCATGCTATAGATCTTAAGAAACCAGCCTCCAAGAGAAACCAGTTACTGAAAGCAATTGGTTAAAAAAAACAGCCACCAAACTTTGCTTCATTTAACTTTTTTCTCCAGTGTAAACAGAGACCTCCAAAACAATTTTTGTTTTAATTCTTAAGCTCTTTTTTCAAAATCAGTGCATCAGTGTTATTTTTTTTTATATTTGCCATTTAGAAATGCATTCATTTAAGGATACAAACAAAAAGAAGAGCTTTTACGTTTCTTTTTTCCCCTTCTTTGTTGATTATTACAGTGTCAACCCTGCTTTTAAATCTCACTAAGCCATACTAGGAAATGCTACTAGAAGTCTGAAATATTATACATTTTTCTGTAGTGTACTGTGGTAAAAATTTCTCTGCTCCCATCAGAGACAGGCTTAGAAGTATCATTCCTGATGCATGCACAAATGTCTTTGTGTTCAGCGGCAGCAGAATGCATTAAAATACGTGACAGAAGAGTGGTCTCAGATTGAGTACGAGCTGCTACGTGAGCGAGGTTTGTGGGGTCCCCCCATTGGCTCCCACCTTGACAAGTGGATGTTGGAGATGACTGAGGGGCCCTGCAGAATGAGGAAGAAGATGGTGCGGAACGACATGTTTTATGTTCAGTATCCCTACATGCCTGAAGCTGAGCAAGAAACCAACTTGTTGGTGAGTACTCCAGATTTGTGAGGAGTGATTTGTTGTAAAATCTGTGGGGTTTTTTAAGTTTGGGTTTTGGTTTTATTTTTTTTTTTTTTAAGAAACACATTTTGCTTTGTAGTTATTACCCATTGATATGTGCTAAATGGTTTGTAAGATCCAGTTGTTCCTCTAAATATATTTAGAGAAGGAACTGAATCACTCAGCTCAAAACTAAGTGAACTCAAAGACTAGCAACTATAACATAAGATAAGGTGTGCTTACAGCAGCTAGGTGATCATGCAAGTGAACAGCAGAGGCATCTTCACAAGTCTCTAGAGCTTGAGAAGTACCATTACTCAGGGAGATCTCAATGAGTTCTTGGCCCTGTGGTAGATAACGTGGTCAGCAGTGACCATGTTAAAAAAACAGGCCACAGGCCTTGGTTGGGGTGTGTTTGTGAAATGTACATCCACAAATATGACCACGGGCTGCATAGCAGAAATGCATATGGCCTTTGGAAGCATGGCAATTAGTTCCTGTTAATTTTGGAACATCACTTTCAAGAAACATAGCAGTCTTAGTTGTGTCTTTTCAGGCATGTGTGCATCCATGCAGAACTTTTTCCTCAAGTTAAGCGTGTGAGAGTACTCAAAGAAGAAAAAAATAACACTCATCTGGTTTAAAACCATTATTTAGTTATATTTGTCTCCTTGCAATGTGACACAGAAGAGCTGTAGTAACAGAATTTTCGGAAAGTGGAGAACATGCCATCATACATTGTTCTCAAAAGTGTTCTTTCTCTGATGTTTATATAATTGATGCCCTGTTTTCAGTCTGACTTCTCAAGTAGACTTCCCGAGACATCTGATGATACCGTTCCTCAAAAGGTAAAGAAAATAAGTATGCTGGCTGAAAGAATGTAAAATAAATACAACTTTTTTTCCTCCTGCATGTTAGGCAGTCTTAACCAAGGCTTCTACGTTTGGCTTTCAACTTGCTCTTTCAGTAAATAGCTCCAGGACTAAAGGATTTTTAAGTAATCACCTTAGAAGAAAGTACTGTGCTCTCCTCCACCTTCACCTAATAAAACTTTTTGTAGATCTTCCTTTCTTCCCTGCACACTAACAGGCTTTGTCAGGCTGTGCTGTCACTGTTCTCACTCTGTATTGTGGCTTTGGGATCTGAACTAATGGTCAGTGGAACATGTTTAGTAATGGGCAACGTCATCACTTGGAAGCACTTCCTAGGAAAGTAAGTGTGTAAAGGAGATCTGGTGAGCAGTTTTTCGTCCTTTTGGCTGTAACAGGCCTACTTCTGTTGGAGCCCATGAATTTTGTCTTAGCTCACTCTTCTCCTCATTTTTACTATTAATGAAACATGCATAATCGTTCAAAATGTATGAGTCCTGCCTTGAAAAGAACAGACTTGCTTGGAAGTGGCTTCTCTGTGAGCATTTCACTGTATTCTGCTTCTTTGTTAATTTCAGTCCCAGTCTTGCCCATCACTAAGGATAATGTGTAATGTGTATTCACTTCTTTTTGAATGACATTTAACAGTAAACTAATATCTATAAGTAACTATGTTATACAAAATATCAAATATAATTGTTACTGTTTTCCTTTCTCCACGTTAGCAGTGCTAGTTAGGATTTATCTCAATAGGCTTTACACAAAAGGCTTCCACAGAGGTTTAAAACATCATTTAAGTGGCATTTTTGTGGTGATAAGTGAATACTTCGTTAAACATAAATGAGTCATTTATATCACATTGCCTTAGCTGTTTTATTTTGGGCACAGCCAATATGACCTGAAATAATAAGTCCCTGTGTTGCTGATATTTATTAATCTCTTTGTCATCCCAATGATCCACTGATAATAAAGCTATTTGGACTTCTTGGGTCATTTAGTTTCCCACTATGCAGTCATACAGATAAATTAAAATCCAAAATTAAGAAAAATATAATTTCTAGTTACTACTGCAGAAGTAGACAAGAGAGAATCTTGACTGAAATGGCAGTGATATTCTGTAATTCTGCATAGTGCAAAGCATCCAACTGGATTTATAATAGTATTTTGTAATTATCCCAACTTGATTTTGAAAGTCATGGGAAACAATGCTACGGAACAAATAAAAAAAAAATTTTAGATGGACAACTGAACACACTCACAAAGCTTTCTGGAGCTGGGGCTAAACAGTATTCAGACAGGAAAGTTTTCAGCTGCAATATAAATTCAATGGGCTTTCAGCCATCCAAATATGTCAGTGTGTTAGTTTTGGAAGGGCTCCTGGCTCATTCATACCTGCTTTATCTTCATATGTATCTCCTGTAATAATTGTGACATATTGATTGCCCTCATTTAGTTCTAATTTCTGTTTTGAATGTTATCTCCATAATCAAGTGAGGAACATAAGAATTAGCCTGTGGTGGAGGACAGGAGACAAGAAGGAAAAGAAAACAAACAAACAACAAAAAACAAAATCCCCTTTAACACAACCAACCCAAAGCAAACCAAAATAAACCACCCAAAACAAAAAAATAACCACCACACCACCACCATAATTAAATGTATCATTAACCAAAAGTACAAAAAGTGCTTGAAGAATTATTTGGGTTAAATGGATACTCTTGTGCTGGTCTCTTGCCCACAAACTAAAAATCCTTACTAAAAAAACCACAACTGAATTAATTAAAAATTTCTGAGCCTTTAAGGTAGCCTCTGGGTGCTTTTTGTTCAGATGAATTTCCACATCCCTGTGTCTTTCCTTGAGGCAAATTTTAGTTCAAACTATTGCCCAGCAAAGAAGTTATCTGGCTAACAAGCTGCAAAAGTTGCAGGGCATTAGGAAGGAGAATAAAATGGCCCTCTGATCTATCCATCTTAAGCAGAAGTATCCCAACCTTTTGTGGCATTTCATACCATACTGGCCAGACTTCTCATTTCCCACACTGTAGGTTTTATCTGGAGTGCATTTTCTGAGTGCCTGAACAGCCCTTGCAAAGTAGCTCACTGATTAGGTCTGCTGAAGAGTCTCTGTATGTGTTGGTGTATGACTGAGCACACAAAAAACACTTGATGGGCATGCACTGGGCTGCACATGGTGTTCCTGAAATGTGTTCCCTCGAGTGAGGAGTTGACTGACCAAGTGATCTCTTCAATTATTTCTAAGAAACCTGCTCGCTACCGGAGAGCTGTGAGTTATGACAGCAAGGAGTACTACATGCGTCTGGCTTCTGGGAACCCTGCAGTCTTTCAGGATGCTATAGAAGAGAATACAGTGGGTGAAACAACTCAGCAGGAGCCAGAACATGGGGAAGACACTATTGCAAAAGTCAAAGGTTTGATCATTTATTTCATTCAGAACTATTCTCTGTAAAATTATCTGCCTTTGTATCTTCTCATACATTTGCCTTAAAATAAATGTAAGTATCCTGTAGGATTTTTTCTCTGGTTTAGCATTATCGGTAGTTTCCAAGTTCCATAGGTTTTGCAAAGGGAATTTTCGTGTCAGGTTTTCATTTATCTATCTCTGTTCTTCTTCTCCAGGCCTGGTGAAGCCTCCCCTGAAACGATCTCGCTCTGCTCCTGATGGAGGAGAAGATGAGAACCAGGACCAATCTCAGGATCAAATTGTTGAGGGGAGTTCGATTGATGAAGAGGAGAAGACTGATAATACAACTCTCCTTAGACTTCTGGAGGAAGGAGAGAAGGTGCTGTGTACTTCAAACACCTAAGCACTTACTGTACTGCAATTTCTGCGTTACATGTTGCAAGCATGAATAAATGTTCTAAATGCCTTCCCTGACCAACAGCTGAATTATCAACCCCCTCCTGATACCAAATGTATGCTTAGGTTTAAAGAGGTTCAAAATGCCTGAACTGGAAACATTCTTCTTTCCTTCTGCCTGCTAGAGACAAAAAAAAACCTGTCTTGAAATTAAAGCTGCCAGCTATCCCATGCTCGGATTATTATCCTCTTGGCTTTAAGGTGCCGAGACAGAAAAGATACATTTAAAATATAAATATTGAATATGGCAGACTGTCTTTAATTTGCTGTTCCCTTCATTAGAATGAAACTCCTTAGTAACCACAAGAAGAGTGTTGAATGAACATGCTGTGTATTTGTTGTTTCAGACTTTGTCCCTCTGAATATACTATAAATACATTTGTGATCATAGTCGAGTAGAATACAGGTTCTAAGATAAGATGTGAGTTGGGACTTTGTCAGATACATTATGTTACACAGAAGTTATTGAAGTCCCTTCCCAGTTACTAATCACAGGCTTTAGCAACATCTCTGATAAAGGGGGAAAAATAGTAGAATTGTTGGTGTATCCACAAGTGATAAAACAGTGTGTAGGGCTTGTTGTGATGCAGCCAGGGGCTGAGCCCGAGCTCATTGCCCTGCCTGTGCTGCCTTGGCTTTTCATTACAGATCCAGCACATGTACCGCTGCGCTCGGGTGCAGGGCCTTGACACCAGCGAGGGGCTGCTCCTCTTTGGGAAGGAGCACTTCTATGTTATTGATGGTTTTACCATGACAGCCACCAGAGAAATTCGGGATATTGAGACACTGCCTCCGAAGTGAGTAGATTAATACAGAGTTTCCTCAGTCTTTTTATTCCTCAGTTTCCTTGCTGAACAGAAAGTAATGAGAGTTTTGAGGAGCCAGCTCCAAAATAATGTCCAGTTCAGAAGGACCTCAGAAGCAGTTTGCTCTGTGCTCACAAATTGTTCAGAGTAGTGTGGTCTGTTGTGAAAATCAGCTGATTCTATAACTGGGCTCACGTGTGAGAGTACCTGGAGTACTATGTCAAGTTCTGCAGCCCCTTTTACAGCAGGGACACAGATGTGCTGCAGTTCGTCCAGAGAAGGACCACAAAGATAATCAGAGGGCTGGAGCATCTCTCCTGTGAAGACAGACTGAAAGAGTTGGGGTTATTCAGCCTGGAGAGGAGAAGGCTCCAAGGACACCTTATTATGGCCTTCCAGTATCTGCAGGAGGCCTACAAGAAAGCTGCTGAGGGACTTTTTAGGATGTCAGGTAGTGATAGGACATGGGGGAATGGATTTAAACTAGAGGAGGGGAGATTTAGAATGGATGTTTGGAAGAAGTTCTTCACCATGAGGGTGGTGAGACACTGGCACAGGTTGCCCAGAGAGGTGGTGGAAGCTTTTAAGGCCAGGCTGGACAGGGCTCTGAGCAACCTGATCTGGTGGGAGGGGTCCCTGCCTATGACAGGGGGGTTGGAACTGAATGATCTTAAAGGTATCTTCCAACCCTGAAAATTCCATGAATTAGAAGAATAATTATCTTATTTTATCATCTTTTTAATCACTTTTCACTTGCCTGCTTATGCTCTTTTACAGGATGCATGAGCCAATCATACCTCGGGGAGCAAGGCAAGGTCCAAGTCAACTCAAGAGAACATGCAGCATTTTTGCATATGAAGATATCAAGGAAGTACATAAAAGGAGATATCTTTTGCAGGTACCTTAGATACCATATTTGCATTGAGGAACCAAGTCTGGAATTTTTTTATAATGTTTTAATTTTTAAAAGGTTGAATAAACACATAACTGATCAGTATTTGGAAATGAAGTTATTTAACTGTGTTGAAATTGAAGTGCTTAAGTCAGGCATTCTTGTTTGAATGTTGAGTTTATCATGGTGTAATTTATTTGATGTGTTAGTGAAATTCAGTGTTCTGAAAATGAAACATCTGGCCACGCTAAGCAAAGGCTGCTTCATCATAATTTGTTGTCAGATACAGTACAGTCTAACTTCAAGTGGTCTGTGCCTGAACTCCAGAGGTGAAGAGTAAATTGTGTGTTGACATGGGTTTTGTCCTCTTTGTTTTCAGCCAATTGCAATTGAAGTTTTCTCAGGAGACGGACGGAACTATCTTCTAGCTTTCCAAAAAGGGGTTAGAAACAAAGTTTATCAAAGGTATTGTAAAATAAGTTAGAGCATTTAATCTGAATTTTTGCAAGTATTTGTGTTGGGCCATATTTGAGCCTACAGGGCCCTAACAACCATCTGCTCAAAATGAAGTCTGTAACTGTACTAAATGCACTGTGTTTCTAAGGAGAAGACATACTGAGGAGAGAAACACTAATCCTCATCTCCCTTTCAACTGCTGATGCAGGTTTTTGGCTGTGGTGCCATCTCTGACTGACAGTTCAGAGTCAGTGTCTGGGCAGAGACCGAACACCAGCGTAGAGCAAGGGTAGGTGGTTCTGTTCCTCACCAGCTCTATGTAGCTTGTCAGTTTCAAATAAATTATGCTTGCATTATGGTCAGGATTCAGTGGAGAGTACTGCAACCTCAAATTAAAATTGGGCATTGCCAAAATAAATAACTAATAATGTGCTCCTTTTGTTTTAAATGGCCTAATATCATTGGTAACATTCTTCTTACTGCTTGGTATATGGTATCAGGATTAATGTTACTGGTATACAAATACATCCTGAAAGGAATAGGAGTGCCAAGGCCATTAGGTTTATCCAAGCTGTTGATGATATTTTCCTCTTGGGCAGCCTGTTGGATACATCTGTACTTCCACTGATTTGTGTAATTAACATGCATAATCTTATCACAGTCTGGGTTTGGAAAAATAAAAAGGTACTGCTAAAGCGAAAAGCTTGTTTTTCTCTAGTTGTTAAAATTTAAAAGCTTTCATCTTAGAACTTGAGATTGTCTTGTGAAGATGTAACCCAGATATCAGTGCAAAGTAAGAAAATACACTTCCTTCTTCCCATTAGGTCTGGATTGCTTAGCACTCTAGTGGGAGAAAAATCTGTTACTCAGAGATGGGAAGTAAGTATGAAAATTTTGGGATCTTTTTTATATGAAATTCCACATTTTGTGCTTACACATGATAAATCAGTGCATAGAATTCTCATTCTCTTATTCATACAGGTGGAATGTACTACTGTAGAAAGTGTATTCCAGCATTTTAGTTTGTAGTATTCATGATGTCATCATCAAATAGGAAATGGTTCTACTGTTGAAAATGTAAGGGTGTGGGGAAACTGTAGTAGAAGTAGACTGAGCATTGTAATACTGAATTTTGGTATGTTTGGGGAGAGCTGAACATTTTGAGAGTCTGGCAGCGTGGACATTTGATTGTTGTAAAGCAAAGACTTGACAGTGCTGTTATTTGTCTTCCTTAAGAGAGGAGAAATCAGTAACTTCCAGTACCTGATGCACTTGAACACTCTGGCGGGCAGATCTTATAATGATCTCATGCAGTACCCTGTGTTTCCCTGGATCCTTGCAGACTATGACTCAGAGGTAAATAAAATACCTTGTCAGTAATCTTTTGTATGTTGGAGATTTTGCAAATATTACAGCTTGCTTGTACTGCCTTGGTAAAACGAAACCTTACCTTTGTTGCCAGTTATTTGATGTCATCTATTTTGTAATGTTCCTTCCACTTATCAGTCAGGAGGATATTAGAGATCCATGGCTGTCCCATGCAGGCAGGCCCTTGGCTATGCTGATTTCACTGGATTGTCCACAGCTGAGGGCCTTAGTTTTTTCTATGGAAGTTGCCTTTCTGTGTTGCAGCAGTTCTTGTAAGACTTTGTATTAGTTTTATTCTGAAAATCCTGAAGGATGTTATGCCCACAGAGAAAGCATGCCTGTCTAGAAGACTGGTATGGGTTGTTATCAAATCTGGCTCCACAGCATAGAATCTGCTTTTGAAAAAGATGAAACATCCTGTTGGTGCTTTTGTAGGCAGCTGTTGCTACCAGCCAGACCATAACACAAAATATTTTTAAGGGTGCGTGTCAAGTGTTCAGGAACAGAATTAGAGGGATCTGGAGAAACAGGATGAGAAGAGCAGGGAAGAAGTTATCTGAAGCCCAGATGAGTCTTAAAATAAAAAAGTGACTCTCTTAGATGAGATGGAAGGACCTTTTTTTAACGTTCATTACTAAACATTGTATCTGCTGTGTGTGCAGAAACACAGTTTGAGGACAGTTTGAAGTGGTATGTGATGTTAAATATGGTAATCAGCAGTGTTGAAAGGGGTGTTTGGTTTGGTTTTCTTTGTTTACTTTCTATAAAGTTGGTGGCTGGTTTATTTTTAAAGGAACTGGATCTTACAAATCCCAAGACATTCAGAAATCTGGCCAAGCCCATGGGAGCTCAAACAGAAGACAGGTTAGCTCAGTACAAGAAGAGATACAAAGACTGGGAAGATCCCAATGGTAAGTGATGATATGTCATGAAGGAAGAGCAGAGGGACTTGTGCCTGTCACATGGTGGGAGGGAGTCACAGATTTTTATATTATGGGTCAAAAAGTCTGGAAGGGGGTGTGCAGTACTCTGTTGTGGCTTTTAGTTTTCTGATTTTTTTTTAATTAGAGCAAAGTTGTGCTTGTTTTCTTACTGTATTGTTTCTTTTAAATTCAACCGAAAGCTTTTGTTTAGGTGTAAATATATATATATATATATATATGTGACAAAACATTCACAACAGTTCAAAACAGTTCAACAACAGCTGTTGAGCCAGCAGTGTGCCCAGGTGGCCAAGAAAGCCAATGGCATCCTGGCCTGTATCCGGAACAGCATTGCCAGCAGGTCCAAGGAAGTGATTCTGCCCCTGTACTCAGCCCTCGTGAGGCCACACCTTGAGTACTGTGTCCAGTTCTGGGCCCCCCAGTTCAGGAAGGATATCGAGGTCCTGGAGCAGGTCCAAAGGAGGGCAACCAGGCTGGTGAAGGGACTCGAGCATAGACCCTACGAGGAGAGGCTGAGAGAACTGGGGTTGTTCAGCCTAAAGAAGAGGCGGCTCAGGGGAGACCTCATCGCTCTCTACAACTACCTGAAAGGAGGGTGTAGCCAGGTGGGGGTTGGGCTCTTTTACCAAACGACTTTCAACAAGACAAGAGGGCATGGACTTAAGTTGTGCCAGGGGAAGTTTAGGTTAGATATTAGAAAGAATTTCTTTACAGAAAGAGTGATCCGTCATTGGAATGGGCTGCCCACTGAAGTGGTGGATTCTCCGTCCCTGGAGATATTTAAAAAGAGACTGGATGTGGCACTCAGTGCCATGGTCTAGCAACCGCAACGGTGGTTCAAGGGTTGGACTCGATGATCTCTGAGGTCCCTTCCAACCCAGCCAATTCTATGATTCTATGATTCTATGATTCTATGAAAAGCTAGAGTGAGGCACATAAGGCACACCACCAGCTGTCTCTGCTAATATAGTTGGAGTGCTGCTGAGAGAAAGTAAGTTGTACAAAGGAGTAGAAACACTTCTGCATTAGCAGTACTCTAGCTTTTTCATTTAAGATTAATGCATTTTTTTCTGAAGAAACAACACTTTCCTAGCTAAAAAAAAAAAAAAAAAAAAAAAAGTTTGAGACAAGTTTGTTTAACTACTGTGGTGCTGTACCAAACAACAGCAGGTAGCAAAGACGTTTATTTCCATAACTGACTGTTCTAAGTGTATTTATGCAGACTTTTTGCTAGGAAATGAAGAAAGTAAAGGCTGTACAATATCTGTAGCAAACAGTTCTGAGACTTCTTTCTACCCAAGCCTTTAATTCCACAGAAACCATTGAGACTAAAAGTTTAAAAAAAAAAAAAAGTAAAATCTTCCATCAGAAGAAAACCTGCTCTCTAACATTTCAATTAGTTATAATAAAAAAATTACTAACCATTCAGTGTTGCACTGCAGAAGCCTGCTGAATTAGCACTACTGGTCTGTGGCCCAAACTCAAGTGGTAGCTGTGACAAAAACTAAAGCTTTCATATTCCTGAGAATGAAAACAAAGAATTCCAATTTTAAATGTGTCTAAGGTCACATATTAGTTAAAATGCAAAGCTAAATAATTTTTTTTTCAGTTAGTACTGCTTCTATCATGTAACTACGTTAATCTGTGTATGATTTTTAATCTTCTGCAGGGGAAACTCCAGCTTATCACTATGGGACCCACTATTCATCAGCCATGATAGTGGCTTCCTATCTCGTCCGGATGGAGCCTTTTACTCAGATTTTCTTACGTTTACAGGTAAAAGTTACATCACCTCACTTTGTGTTTCCTTCCTTCTGTACTTTTGAGAGCTAAGTGAAAAATACAATCAGTCAGCTTTGTTTTCATCAAATATGGCAGAAGAAATATTTTTAGCAGTTTATGTTACCTGGAGATTTTTGATGTTGCTTTGCAGAAGATGTAATGGAATTCACATTTTTTTCCTTGGAGTTTTAACATTTTCCTAAATATATGCAGAACAAAATACCAGTGGACAAAAAAAAACTATAAAAGCAAGTTTTATAGTGAAAAATACTTGCCCGTCAGGCTTTATTTTTTGTTGTTGAAACAATCATATGCCAGTTGTTTAGTTCTGTGCTAAAAGAAGAGACTAAACTTTGAAATGGGATTAGATGACTCTCTCCTTGAAATTCTGTATATCTGTTTCTCAATTCTTTATGTTTGCTGTTGTTATGTACCAAAAAGTGATGCAGCTGTTTACATCCCCTATATCTCTATTAGGCAGAGGATGCTCTGATTTGCCTTTTTGGCCAAATCTGCTGTGCTGAGAGGTGTTGTGATGCTGACATGCTTCTGGCTCTGTCCCACAGGGAGGTCACTTTGACCTGGCTGACCGGATGTTTCACAGTGTGCGGGAGGCTTGGTATTCAGCCTCCAAGCACAACATGGCAGATGTGAAGGAGCTCATCCCTGAGTTTTTTTACCTCCCGGAGTTCCTGCTCAATTCTAACAACTTTGACCTAGGTAGGCAGAAAGACTGTGGTAGCATTGCTATGGGTGTGGGAGCAAGTGCCAGACAGAGGTGATAGCTTCAGGCTGGAGGTGATTACTCCAGCAATGAGTGCTCACTGTAAGCATTTAATGCAGAGTTTGTTCTGAGAATTGCTGAACAAGACAGTGAAATAGCCAAAAATGCTCTTTATTTGAAGTGGCATGTTTTAGTTGATTTTTTGCTTTTTACCAGTTTGATAAAATAATCATTATATTCTTGGGAGGTTTTCTGGTTTGTGTTTTCCTCCATATAGTTTTCTGTTCCATTATGGGTTTTTCTTTGCTTTTTTTTTTTTTTTAAGTTTTGCAAAATCTGTTTGGCAGTCTTCACTTTCTAGAATTTTGGCTTAAAGTACTCTTTAAAGGTTTAGTTGAAATGCCACAGTTGGCTTTTGTGAGAGTGATGATTCAACAGGAGTCAAATTTCACACCTGTTTTTCCTGAGGATGTGTGTCACTTATTGCTGGCATTAAACCCTTATTTTCTGGTCTCTATGCTATGAATCTAATAGCAATAGTAAAGATTAATCAACTAATGTATTTTAATGGCCTCAAATACTTAATTCAAAATGTATTGTAAGAGATTGGAGGCACAACCAAAAGAACAGCACGCAAAGACCTCTTCAAAGTGTGTTTTACACAGAAGTGTGTGGCCATTATTGGAAAAACATTGAAGTCCTGTCCACTTAACCCCACATCTGATAATTTTTCACTGTGACCATTGGAGTCCTAGAAATTCTCCACTGAGCATTTGGAACAGCAATAGGAAATGTTTTGTTGTGAACAACTGTCAAAGATTCTGTGATACCTTTGTGTTAATTTGTAGTAATCCCTCTCTCCCTCCCTGGAGAGAGGAAGATTCAGTCAGGAGAGGCAAGCTATGTCTCTGTTGGAGCAAAGTACTTAGTCCTGTACCCCTGTAAACTCTGAAATCTGCTGGCTGTTCCTCTGAACTAATAGGAACTTTGGAATTGTCTCTTGGCAGCAAGCAACAAAGCAAGAATATAACTGGGAAGTCTTAAGAAATACAGTTTTTAGTAATCTCCACGTGCCAGCATTAATGTTCAAGAGTGGGAAGGGAATTGTCTGGAACCCAAATGAACGTATGTGGCCAGACCATGCCCAGGGGAATCACCAAGGACTTTGGGAATGAAGCTTGTGTGAACCTCTTAACTCTTCACCGTTAGGAAATTAATATTTAACATGTACTGCTGTAATGGGCAGTCATTCTCCTGGGCAGAACAATCATTCTATTCTTTGATACAGAAACAGAATGCTTGTATTCTGGAGAAAATTAATCCTGGGATGAAATACTGTTCCACCAAGGCTTCTCAGTACAGTTTTCTGTTACACTGTTCAGTACTGGAATTTATTTCAAAATATATTCAACTGGCCATTGCTGTATCTATACTAAACAGATGCCAAGTACAGGAAATTGTCCTCTCTTAATTTGGGCCACCACTTCTGTTCCAGTTTTCCTTATAGTAGAACAAGAAGGTAAAAAAAGGGATCAGAAAATTAACCTAGTTGTGCAGATTCCTCTGGAAAATTCCACTGCTTCTGTGGAAGCAGTTGGCTGCTTAGGTTCATGCTAAACTAACAGAACAAGATCCTGATGGTGCGGTGGTTGCAGAAGACTCTTTTTACTGGCTGTTGTTTTCATTATCTTTCATGCAGTGCAGTGCATCTTTCCCATGATGGTGAGAGAAAAGCAGAAAATTGCTTAATAGAAAAATAAAAAAATAAACATGTTCCAAGTGCAATTGATGCGGAAACAAATGTTTTGAGTGCAGACTGTACATTATGAAGTTGTGAAGGTTGAGGAGGAGTCATTTAATAAGCGTCTCTAAGCTATAATAGTGTTTGTTTTGAAGAGCATATGCTGAAACACTGCCCTAAGCTTCAGAAGTCTTAGCAAGAAGTATTTGAATTCCTCCTCCTGCGACCAATCTCATGTGAAGACTTTTTCATGTTTTATTGCCTGACATTTAAATGTGACACAGTATTTTAAAGACAAGTGTGAAATTGGTTGCTTTGTAAAGAAAAGTTGTTAGAATTTGATTATTTTTAATACTTTTTTTTACCATTGCTGTTGCAGTGCAATTTCAGTGCTTCTCTACAATTTTTTTCTCTATTTTATAGGATGCAAACAGAATGGCACTAAACTTGGTGATGTAATCCTCCCCCCATGGGCAAAAGGAGATCCTCGAGAATTCATCAGAGTTCATCGGGAGGTAATTAGCACTTCAATAATGACAATAGGAAATGTGAGCTGGGACTTTTGACTGCACATTCATCTAAGATCAGTTTTGGCAGTCAAAGCTATCAGCCAGTCCATGAGTTCTGGGTTGATGGCTAATTGTTGCACAAGTTTGTAGAGCTGGTGTTTTCCTCCCCTTCCTTTTAGCTTAAATCTGTCACAGTTTAACACTGGCCCAGCAATTAAACCAAATAATAGATGGTCTCTATCATTCCTCCTCTCCTCCCTGATAAACTACACAGCTTTAATGAGACAGCAGGGCAGCCCTGGGAAAGTCCAGGCTGGACTCCTGGGGTGAGCAACAGGCAGAAGCTGGAAGCAGGAACACACGGACTCAGACTGGCACAGATCAGGACCACAGGCAGAGGAACGGACGGAATCCTCCCAGGATGCTGAAGCAAACAGGGACAGGCAAAGAAGGGGAAGCAGGAAGGGGTTTGACCCTCATGATCCCTCAAATTTATACTGAGTATGACGTGTATGGGATGGAATACTCTGGTCAGTTTTGGTCTTGTTTTTTCCTCCCTAAGGGGTGTGACCTTTTTACTCCTTTTCTCTTTATGGACTGTAAGATGTTCCTCAGAACTGAGCCATGTCCTTGGTTCTGCACACCATTCTCTGGCTGTAACTATAAACATTGAGCATTATCAGTCCCAGAAGCAGACACTGTCTGAGAAACTTGCTGTTTATTTCAGCAAGTGCAGCTACTTACAAGAGACTTAGCTGAAAGCAAGGCAGAAAATTACCTTTATCCTGGCCCAAACCAGGACAGCTAGGGAGTGAGTCGAGGCAAGACCTGCTTCAATGAAAAGCTTTATCAAAAGGTAACAAATCTGTTAAAATATACTTGCTTTCTGGCAGGTGAATGGACTCAACTGATGACCACATCAGCTGGCATTAACACGTGCTCTCTGAATTGCAGGCTCTGGAATGTGACTTTGTGAGTGCACATCTGCATGAGTGGATTGACTTGGTCTTTGGGTATAAACAGCAAGGTCCTGCTGCAGTAGAAGCTGTAAATGTCTTTCACCATCTCTTCTATGAGGGGCAAGTGGACATATATAACATCAATGATCCATTGAAAGAGACAGCTACCATAGGATTCATTAATAACTTTGGGCAGATACCAAAGCAGGTACACCCTTTGTGGAATTCTTACTTGCCTAATGACATTCAAATGTAATTGTATTAACATAAAATGATAAAGTCCATTAGTGTTTTTCCAGAAATACTCTTCCAGTCATGTGAAATAATTTACATTTCCATCATAAATGCCATGAAAATCAACCTTGGGCTTTGCTTTTGAGATTATAAATTTTTTATTTTGTTTTCTTCTCCCCTTTGCACCCTTAAAATAATGAAAAAATGAATTCTAAGTGCCAACTCTAAAAATCAGACTAAAAAAAAAAAGTATGTTTCTGCTGCAGAGTCACAGGGGAGCAATGAAAGTGCCACTTCAAAGTAAGGCCTATTGTTGAGATATTTTAAGCTATCCTGTAATAAAATGTTTTATATATTTTTAAATACATTTTATAATATATTAAAATATTTTCTATAACCTATGCTGCTTTATTTTTTTTTTATACCAGTTTATTAGTGTTCTTTAGGGTTTGGCCACATCTGTTTTTTGAGGAATCTGTTGAAAAAACACCTCAAATTTTAAATTAAGAAGATTGACTCCTGTAGGACATCTATAGATAAGATGCTACATAGACATGTTTTTGATGCAGCTTTAAAGTTTGTGTTCTCTTTAAGAGATCACTTCAAATACTTAGATCTAAAGTTTTACTGTCTGTGTTTTTTAGGGGTTAAGGTTTCTTTTTCTCTTTGTGTTTTTTGTGTGGGTTTTTTTTTAATAGGCATTTCTTCAGGGTTTTTTGCTCTCTGGTGAAACTTCTGTAGTTTCAGCGTTGAGAAAGAAGGCTTAGAGGGATCTTGTGAATGTCTATAAATATCTGAGGGGTGGGTGTCAAGAGGATGAGGCCAGTCTCTTTTCAGTGGTGCCCAGCAATAGGACAGGGAATAATGGGTTGAAGGTAGAACATAGGAAGCTCCACCTCAACATGAGGAGAAACTTCTTGACTGTGAGGGTGAAGGAGCCCTGGCTGAGGCTGCCCAGGGAGGCTGTGAAGTCTCCTTCTCTGGAAAGTTTCCAAACCCATCCTGGCTGTGTCCCTGTGACCCTGCTCTGGCAGGGGGTTGGACTGGATGATCTTCAGAGGTCCCTTCCAACACAAACCATTCTGATTCTATGATGTTTCTTGTGTGATTGTCATCTGTGGTCCAGATACATGCCCAGCCATGCTGTTACTCTGTTCTTGGTTAGCCTGGCCACCAGATGTACTGATGGTCTTTTTAAGCTTGTGCTCTAGTAAACCTTTAATTTTTGATAAAATCTATTTTCCTGATGAATTTCAGCTTTTCAAAAAGCCTCACCCACCCAAGCGTGTTAGAAGCCGGCTGAACGGAGAGCCCATAGGAACCTCTCTGCCCCCTGGTTCCACAGGGGACAAGATTTTTTTCCATCATTTGGACAACCTGCGGCCATCCCTTGCCCCAGTGAAAGGTACAGTGTAAAACAACAGTTAATTGTTACTGTTACTCTGCCAGACTATTCAGAATTTCAGAAAGATGATCCTTTTCCATGTTTTGCCTAGTTATGTTCCCAATGTCTGTTCTTTTGTTTGAAGGACAAATTTAAAAAATCCTAATGCTGTAATATTACGTTCTTAGCTGTCTGAAAGCAGACATGGGAAGCACAAAATCTGTGCCAGTTTAATACAACTTTTTTTTAAATAGAGAGATAAAATTGGTCCCAAGCACCTCTTTAAAATTTTAATTTAACAAGCAGCATTATGGGTACATAATGGACCTGCAGAAGCCTCACTTTTGGGGATTTCTATAGCAGAAGGATTCTCTATTGCAGTGCCAAGATACATGGAGAAATGTTGGCAGGAATGGGTTGTGTTTAGTAACTGCACTGAGACCAAAAAAAGGTGACTTTTTTACTTCATACCTGACATAAAACAGAGTAAAAGTTAATTGGTCTATGAGGCAGGTAAATGCTATATAGTGATATGACACCATGGGTTGTATTCAGGAATGGAGCCTGTGGGAATGCTTGGCCAAGATGTTGGAATCAATACTGAAAACTTTGTACTCGTTCTTCTTGATGATGTCCAATGACTGGACAAGGGGCATTGGGTGCAAGCTGGAGCTTAGGAGGTTCCACATAAATACGAGGAAAAACTTTTTCACTGTGAGGCTGACAGAGCCCTGGCACAGACTGCTCAGGGAGCCTGTGGAGTCTCCTTCCCTGGAGACATTCAAAACCCACCTGGATGTGTTCCTGTGTGACCTGATGTAGGTGACCCTGCTCTGGCAGGGGGGTTGGACTCAGTGATCTCTAGAGGTGCCTTCCAACCCCTGACAGTTCTGTGATTCTCTATTGAAAATGCTGCAATGGCTTTTAACAACCACAGGCATCCTGTTTGAAGAATGCCTTGTGCAACATCACAGGTGGGATCAAAGTTATTGGCAGTCATTTGGCATCTTCTCAACACTACTGATGGTGCTTAGCCCTGCGTTTCTTAGGAAGGTAGCAAAAGTTGCCATTGTTGCAGTTGAAACAAGGATTTGTAAAACATAGCCAGCACAGGAACCCCACTTTTATGGAGCATTGGTCACAACCACCCCAGGCAATACTGGAGGCATGGGGAGAAGTGGCTGGAAAGGTGCCCAGAGGAAAAGGCCCTGGGGGTGCTGGTATACAGTCGGCTCAACATGAGCCAGCAGTGTGCCCAGGTGACCAAGAAGGCCATCAGCATCCTGGCCTGTATCAGGAATGGTGTGTCCAGCAGAAGGGCAGTGATGGTGCCTCTGTACTCAGCTCTGATGAGGCTGCACCTCAAGTGCTGTGTTCAGTTCTGGGCCCCTCACCACAAGAAGGACATTGAGGTGCTGGAGTGAGTTCAGAGAAGGGCAACCAAGGTGGGGAAGGGTCTGGAGAACAAGACTGAGAGGAGAGGCTGAGTGAGTTGGGAATGTTTAGTTTGGAGAAGAGGCTGAGGGGAGACCTTGTTGCTCTTTACAACTCCCTGAAAGAAGGTTGTAGGGAGGTGGGTGTTGGCCTCTTCTCCTCAGTGAATAATGACAGGAGCAGAGGAAATGGCCTGAAGCTGCAGCAGGGGAGGTTTAGATGAGATATTAGGAGGAATTTATTTACTGAAAGAGTGATCACTGGCAGAGGCTGCCCAGGGAGGTGGTGGAGTCACCATCCCTGGAGGTATTTAAGAATGGTGTAGATGTGGCATTTCAGGACATGCTCCAGTGGCCCAGATTGTGGGGGATTTGTTTTTTTGCTTGTTGCCTCTGTGTATGGTTGGGCTCACTGATCTCAGAGGTCCTTTCCAACCATGATTATTCACTGATTCTGTAATTAGTGGGGTCATTTGGCATTTGTCTGTGCTAGCAATAAAATGTAACGCCATCTTCTTTTTCAGAGCTCAAGGAGCCTGTGGGACAGATTGTGTGTACTGATAAAGGCATCCTGGCAGTAGAACAGAACAAGGTTCTCATCCCACCAACATGGAATAAAACCTTTGCTTGGGGCTATGCAGACCTTAGCTGTAGGCTGGGTACCTACGAGTCAGACAAGGTTTGTAATCTAAATTTGTTTCAATGCAGAATGTGCCAAAAGCAATTAGTACTCAATAGTGCAAAAATTCTAACAGTGGTAATTTATATCACATGTGAAGGAAATAATCTCGTACTGCCTATGGTTTATTGTTTTCTATCTGAAGGTCTTCATCAGAATGCTGGCAGAATGACTGACATAAACCAACTAATAATTTTTTGTCAGATCTGCAAAGCATGAGTGAATTGCATCTATGCGTACATCTCTTTTTTTGTTTTGGTGGAGTGGGGTAGTGTGCATCTTATGGCAAAGGCTGGAATTGCTTCAGGTTGAGGAAGAGCTGCCTGGGGGGTAGTAGCAGTATCTGAGTTACTTCATGGTCCAGTTTGCAGGGTGCCACTCAGTTTTTCATTCTTAACCTAACAAAGACTAATCCTGCAAGTAATTCTTTGGTTTTGTTATTTTTAGGCAGTAATTGTTTATGAATGTTTGTCAGAATGGGGTCAGATACTGTGTGCCATTTGCCCCAATCCCAAACTAGTCATCACTGGAGGAACAAGTACAGCTGTGTGTGTCTGGGAAATGGGCATCTCCAAAGAAAAAGCTAAAGCCCTTACACTGAAACAGGTAAGATACAATAAAGGTGCATTTTACGTAAATTATAAAATCAAAGGAATTATGAAAAGAATATTGCTCACACAGGAAGCTTTGAAACCATGAGTCTGTCACTCCTCTAAAGAACTGAGTAGTCTAGGTACTGACCTGCTCTGAAAGTGGGCAAAATTGTGTCTTTCAAATTGCATTGTTGAAAAGGATAGTTGATCTTCAGGAGCTTTTCGGACAGATGGGGAATTTGGTAGCAATGTTAACAAAATTATACAGGTGTGTTTTTTGTGAAATCCTCTGTTTATTGTAGTGTTATAAAATACCCCCGTGCCAAAACTGTGTCAGGGAAGACAGTGAAGGAGATTGACTTAAAAGGTTCATTTTCCTATTTTAATTTTTCTCTTTTTAAAAATGTATCTATTTAAATTACCACAGCCAGAAAGAGCAGAGTTTTGCACAGAAGTGTATTTGTGGAAGCAGAGTGTACTTGTTCAGGACCACCTTAAGTTGTTCTTGCTTTATTAATTCAAAACACTTAACTTTTAATCTAACAAAGGAGTGCCTGTACTTAAAGGTCAGTTGCACCTATTTGCAGAGCAAGTTTTGTGGGTTTACTAAACAAACAAAAAAACAAACACAAAAATAAACCCAACAACTATCAAACCCACGTAACCCATCCACAAACAAAACAACCCGCCCCCCAAAAAACCCTATTACTCCTGTCATCTCCAATTATGAAAATAGTTGCCAACTGAATGCCAGTAACTCAGCTGCATCTTATGAAAAGGATATTCAGTATTGCAGTACCTGAATCTTCTCATACAAGTGGTTTTAATGTAGTAATTTTTGTGCTCTCTCCTGATTATAGCTTGTTCATCCTGGTTTTTTGTTCTGCAGGCATTACTGGGTCATACTGACACTGTCACCTGCTTAACAGCATCACTGGCTTATCACATCATTGTGAGTGGGTCCCGGGATCGCACCTGCATCATCTGGGATTTGAACAAACTCTCTTTTTTAACACAGCTTCGGGGGCACAGAGCTCCAGTTTCAGCTCTCTGTATCAATGAATTAACGGTAAGAACCCACCACCAGTCACCAGCATGCACTGGGAGCAGGAGCAAGAGTCAGAATTTGTTAAACTGAAGAAAAACAAACTGAGCTCTTTTGTTAGCTAGGCAAAACTTTTGTAACCCATCTGAAAACAAACCACCTGGCTTAGGGAGTGATTCCTGTCTTCTCTCCAGCAACACATGTGGGTTTTCTGCAAGCAGAGCAGCTTGAGCTTGGAAGGGCTCATTAACAATGCTGGCAGCAGTATAGCTGGTGTGGCTTTCAAAGTGGGTTATCAAACCTTCCATGGGAGATACAAAAACATTTTTTAGTGTTATCTTGGTTGACTTATGTTAATATAAAGGAAGCAGAAGACACCTTGGACAAATCTGCAGTGACAGTTTGTAGCAGAAACAGACATATCCTCAAGCTTGTCTCCCTGGTGGTCTTATAAATTAGAGGTTGCCACTTACCCAGATCCCATGGAGATCAAAGAATATGCCTGAGTTGAAACTTAATGTAGCTATTGGGGCTGGATGGGCCATGTTGCAACTAGAGCAGATGTAGTGGTTGAAATCCAGACAAAATGGGGCTGTAATGCAAGAGGCAAAGTTTATGAGCTGTAGGTAGTCTGGTGGTTGTGGTGTTGCCAGTATTGGAGACTGCAGCACCCATTTCTCCTCTGCACTAGTTTGTACCATGTTTTGCTCTTTTCCTAATAAGAAAGCAAATTAAGTTGGAACTTATGTTTGTTAAAAAGAATAGGGTCAATATGAGCAAAGTCTTTGAAAACTGAGCAGGGAGAGTGCTGAAAATCTGCTGTTGGATTGTTATGCTGTGAAAAATGCAGTAATTGGCCTACTGATTGTATGTTGTAAATACAACAAATAGGTTGCTACTAATTACAATTAAAAAATAAACCAACAACATACTTTCCTAAAGATTTGTTTAGGTGGCCAAACTCAGCTTGAATAGAAGATCCTGAAAGTGCAAGCCTTAGTGGCTGAACTTGACTTATACATGAGACTGACTTCTGTTTTTACTGAAGAAAACCTGAGACTGAAATATCATAGAATCATAAAATAGGGCTGGAAGGGACTTTCAAGATCATCTAGTTCCAACAGAGGTGTTATTTGTCTTTGCAGGGGGATATTGTATCATGTGCTGGCACTTATATTCATGTATGGAGCATTAATGGCAGCCCTACTGCAAGTGTAAACACTTTCACTGGCCGAAGCCAGCAAATAATGTGTTGCTTTGTGTCAGAGATGAATGAATGGGACACCCAGAATGTCATAGTAACGGGACATTCAGATGGAGTAGTCCGGGTAAGTACTTGGAAAGTCCAGGAGTACTTGGAAAAATAAGATTATGCCTTTGTAGTGTAGTGGTAGTTGAAGTCATATCATGCACAATGTCCTGGCCATTACCAGAAGCAGTCCTGCTATACTTGGGTGCTCCAGCTGGATAAAATAGTCCTTCAGGAAAGAGAGAGTCCAGGCTGGGTGGACAATGGGGACTCCTTCAGGTACTGGAACAGCTGTGCCATTCCTGCACAGGGCAGTGCACTGTGTCCTGTCCACAAGTGAGATGGATGTTGAAGATTTGTGGAAAACTCTTTCAGTGAACTGACATTCCTATGCAATGTTTCAGTTTTCTTACTCTTTTTTGCTGCATTCATTACAATGTGGTACCTAGTAGGAGTCAGCAACATAGATTTTTTTTTCCTGCTCTGTTGTGGACACTTTTTGGTCTCCAGCATCTATGCCTGGAGATTGTAGTTTTTGTTCTATACACCTTGAAACAATTCATTTTGCTGTGTAGAAAGAAAGAGGAAGTTGATGGCAACTCTGATGACTGTGAGTCTAAGTCAGTTTTCAGTACTTTGCTCTGTGCAGTCCTAGGTCTGCCTTAACCAAAGTCTGCTGCTCAGGTTGCTGTACAGGGTGGGTCTTTTTATTCAAACAGCTAGGATGTTAAACAACAGCACAAGACTTGTTCACATGTGGTTCAAGCATGAACACAGGTGTCCTCTTACAGTATTTAGCCCCCAAACACAGGGCTTAGTACATCACATGGTGATGTGATCTGCCTCTCATGCTGCCAGTTGCAAATCCACAATTCTAACCAACTATCTTAAATCAGCTATCTTAACCTAGAAGTAGCTCAAAAGAAAGCTAAGAGCTTGTGTGCCACTTTGCTTATCCCCTGCCCTTCCAGTTCTGGCGGATGGAGTTTTTGCAAGTACCAGAAACACCAGCTCCTGAGCCTGTGGAGGTGCTGGAAATGCAAGAGGATTGTCAGGAAGCACAAATAGGTATGTGTCCTGATGAGGGGGTTGTATTTGGTTTTTGTCTGATCTTCAGTATACGCAGGTAAAATCCTGTGGTTACAGAATGCAGAATGGACAATGGGGATTTTGTCAGAAGGCAATAGACATGTCTTAGTTCACCACCTGGTTTATAGTAGTTTCACACTGCTATGAGTAAGAAAGAAATCATGCTCATCAGGGTTTTTTTCTGTGAAGATGGAACATTCCTGTGGGTGATGGTTTCTGCTGTCAGTGAATGCAATGGCTGCTACCATAGCCAAAAGCTACATTTGTTTGTTTGTTTGTTAAATGGAATTATAGAATAACAGCAGAGTTTAAAAAAAACCTCCTGATGAAACAGCGTTCTGTTTAGACAGCCAGTGCTGGCCAAATCATTTGTCCTGTCAAAGATTTTGGTCCATGCTTGATGGGTGTGTCTTTTAGCCATCTTACCTTCCTTTTGCCCTCTTCATATTGAATACATGATCTGGTTTTGGTTCTGGACTGGATTATACTCGTTAGTAATTATTATATAATACAGCTCATTAATAATTATTATAAATACAGCTTGCTTTAATTTTAGTTCCACTAGGAATATAAATATCTTCTGCAGTTACTTTTGTATGTTAACAAAACATGCTATTAATAAATCTGCATCATGTTTCTCAGTCAACCAGAGTTTCAGCACAGCTGACTGTGCTTACTTGTCTAAGTTTTGCTTAAAGGCAGCAAGATTTGGTTTTGTGAACTTGAGCACTCTTGAAAATTTTATTCATTGTGTCTGTCATAGCCAGTCTCAGACTACTGCATGAAACAGCTTCAGTTCATGAGTGCACTTTTCTGACAGACCAGTGGAAAAAAGACTAACAGTGATTCCTGGTGAGAGCTGAATCACTGCAAAGGCTGCATGAAGTTTCCCTCTCTTCATGCTGGGTTCTTGGTAGTGCAGCAGCAGAAGAGGGAAAAAGCTCGGGCTCCAAGCAGCCTTACTAACAACAACATCTCTCCTCTTGGGTGAATCCAGGGCAGGAGGCCCACGAAGAGGACAGCAGTGACTCCGAGGCAGATGATCCATGCACAGGCCAGGACACAAAACTGCAGGAGAACCAGAGTCAGCCAGGCAGCACCAACCACAGGCCTAGGTCATCATCCAACAGAGCAGCAGCTGCGTGGTCAGCAGACAGTGGCTCTGATGACTCCAGGCGTTGGTCAGACCAGCTCAGCTTGGATGAGAAAGATGGCTTTATCTTTGTGAATTACTCTGAGGGACAAGCAAAAATGCATCCCCATGCTCAGGTTAACCACCCCCACCCCAGCTATGCTGAAGCACGGCACTACAGCAAGCTTAAACCAGGTAAAAGAAGTTGGGTGTACTTTCTGTTTCAGATAAATGTACTGTCAGCACTGACCCATGAGGCAGTCTCTGTGCAGCTTTGAGCAGAGCTGGCTGATAATTCCAAAATGGTCAGTGAACAGAAAACTATGTATGAAGGTTGCATGTTGAAAAGATTTCTTGAGATGCTTGTGGTCAGCTTGCCCTGGCCGGTAGCTAAGCTGCTCACTCACTACCACCACCACAACTCCCTTCAGCAGGGTGGTGTAGAGAATAGGAAGAACAAAAGGAAGGGAACTCATGAGCCAAGTCTAATAAGTGAAGGAAAGAGGAAGACAAAACAAGTGATGGAAACAGTCACTAGACACCTCCTGCAAGCAGAATGATGGCCAGAGAGTCTCTGAGCAAATGACTGCCTTCCCCAAAAAACATCCTCTCAGTTTTATGGCTGAGCATGATGTTCTGTGGTGTGTAGTATCTCTTTGGTCAGTTCAAATCACCTGTCTAGATGGGTCTCCTCCCAACTTATTGCACACCTCCAAAGTTCTGTTGTGTGGGGGTGTTGGAGCAGAGTGGGAAAAAGGAGAAAACCTTAGCACTCTGCAAGTACTGCTGAGCAACAGCCAGAACACTGGTGTGTCATCAGAACTGTCACCTACCCAAAACACAGCATCGTATGAGCTTTTATGAAGAACATTAATGATAGTTGGAAATCTGAGTCTTGACTTCAAAAATAAAATAAAAAATAAAAAATTAAGCTCTACTAGTCCTGTCAGGTTTTGGTACTGGGATTCCCTGTTTGCCACCATTCTCTGCAGTTCCCAACTGGATTTAGAGAAACTGGAGGCTCTGTACATCGTTTTGTATCTTCTCCTTTCTTACATGCATTGGGCAGTAGCTGAAAAATGTGTTTTCTCTCAGAGAACCTGGAGTCACAGAGTTACCTACCTCAGTGAGGAGACTTTTTTTTTTTTTTTTTTCTGTCTTTCTACAAAGTCACACATTCATATATGTTGAGGGGCAAGGGAACAAAAATGAGTACATGCGAATTTGCTCTTTCCCCTCCTATTTCCCACTCATTTGCAGGATACAGATGGGAGCGTCAGTTGGTTTTTAGAAGCAAACTAACTATGCACACGGCATTCGATCGCAAAGACAACGCACATCCAGCAGAGATCACTGCACTTGGCATCTCAAAGTGAGTAGCTTGCAAGCAGTTGCTGCAAATGTTTTGGTTTTTCATCGTTGTCAGCGGGAAGCAGTGCAAAGCAGCTGTTGCTTTGTGGTCCTTTGTTCAGGGCAGTCTTGTTCAAGGACTGAGGTTACACAATAAGTAGAGTTACTCAGCCACATAACGTTACACAGGGTGTTGTTACAGCTCAGTTTCTCAGTCAGACCAGGCTAATTTGTGCGTTAGTCACTGTCCTGGTAGTTTGACCTCTATACAGCATCATGGAATTACTGAGTCTGGGAAAGATCTCCAAGCTCATCAAGTCCAGCCTATTTATATTACATATTCTGACATAGAAAATCAGTTGTTGATGTCTGCGTTTGACTGTGCCGGAGCTGTTTCAGGAATGCTTTTGCTTTTTTTTCTTTTTTCTTGCAGGGATCACAGCAGAATTCTCATTGGGGATGGTCGAGGCAGAGTCTTCAGCTGGTCAGTGAGCGATCAGCCGGGCCGATCCGCAGCCGATCACTGGGTGAAGGACGAGGGTGTGGACAGCTGCTCCGGCTGTGCCGTCCGGTTCTCACTCACTGAGAGGAGGCACCACTGCAGGAACTGTGGGCAGCTCTTCTGCCAGAAGTAAGCCAGCCAACACATCTCCTCTTGCTTCTTTTCCTTACAGAATTTTAGGCTGGGTATAGCTGTTGCACACCACAAAAAACTGCTGGAAGATTAAGGTTTCCCCTACCAAACCAGAAATGATGAGGAAAAAAGCATTGCACCCTTAAAAGTTCCAGGGAGGAATTAGAAAAGACAGAGCAGCCCCTTTATAAATCCCTTTAGCAAGACAGATATCAGGAAAGAAGTCACAGAATCGTAGAATGATTTGGTTTGAGGGGAACATTAAGGATCATCCAGTTCCAACCCCCATGCATGGACACCTCCAACCAGACCAGGTTGCCCTGTCCCACATGGCCTTCAACACTGCTAGGGAGGGGGCAGCCACAACTTCCCTGGGCAGCCTGCTCCTGTGTCTCATCATCCTCATAGCGAAGAATTTCTTCCTAAAGTCTAACCTAAATTTCCAGCACAAGTCTTGTGAGGAGAGGCTGAGGGAGCTGGGGGTGTTCAGGCTGGTGAAGAAGAGGCTCAGGGGAGACCTCATCACTCTCTACAAATCCTTGAAAGGAGGTTGGAGCCAGGGGGGGGGTCAGGCTCTTCTCCCAAGTAGCTACCAGTAAGACAAGAGGGCATGGGCTTAAACTCTGCTAGAGGACATTTAGGTTGGATATTAGGAAGAAATTCTTTACAGAGAGGGTGATCAGGCATTGGAATGGTCTGCCCAGGGAGGGGGTGGATTCTCCATCCCTGGAGGTTTTTAAGAACAGCCCGGCCATGGTCTTGTAACCACAATAGTAGTGGATCAAGGGTTGGACTTGATCCCAGAGGTCCTTTCCAACCTGGATGATTCTTTGGTTCTGTGTGATTCTGTGATTCTCCCCTCTTCAAGCTCAAGGCTCTTATCTGCATGCAGCTTTGAAAACCTCCCTGTTGCTCATCAGGGCAAAGCTCTAGACAAATGAAGATGGCAAAGGAAAAAAACACACAGACGTCTTTTTCAGAAACTAGTTTTCTTGTCAGTCTACAAGCAACCTGGTCAAAATGTAAATTATGTGCAGCACTGGAAGGATGCTGGTTTGGGAGCCAGTATGACACACAGAAAAGTGTGTGAGCTCCTCTTACCCAGGAACTGAGGTGGGAGGCTCTTCTCTGGTCCACTGGGTCAGAGATGGTATTCCCAGTCTCATCTGGATGCAAGTTACATCAGGAGAGGTTTAGGCTGGATATTAGGAAAGATTTTTTCACTGAATGGGTTGTCAAACATTGGAATAGTCTGCTCAGGGCAGTGGTGGAGTCACCATCCCTGAAGGTATTTAAACATCCTGTGGACCTGGTCATGGTTTAGGGGTGAGCTTACAGTGTTGGCAAAAGGTTGAACTGGATGATCTTGGAGATCTCTTCCAACCAAAGACATCCTGTGATCTCTGTAGCTGTACTTTGAGCTTAAACTGGTAACAACAGCTGTTTTAAAGCTACCTCTTTAGAGTCATCTCACTTATTCTGTGGTGATCACAGCAGTTAAATTCTCCTGCCATGCTGCATTGCATTTCTCTGTGGAGATAAGTTTGGACAGTTTTCTGATGTTTGAAGTCATGATGATAATTCCACCCCTGGACAGAAAATGGCCAGGTCAAGAGAGGCCCTGTGTTCACAGCAATGTGTGTTTTTCCCTACAGGTGCAGTAGGTTTCAGTCTGAAATCAAACGTCTGAAGATTTCCTCACCAGTCAGAGTCTGCCAGAACTGCTTCTACAACCTGCAGCACGAGCGGGTCTTAGAGGAGGGGTCCAGAAATTGATGGGGTCCTGGCAAAGTGGAGACCCCATCCAGCCCCACCATCACTCCAAGAACTAGGGAAAGTATCGTGCAGTGAGTGGGAGGGATTAGAATCTTGTCTGTTTACACTTAAGTTTATACTGAGTTTTAAGCACTAAAAGTAAAAAAAAAAGGGATCATTGAATTGATTTGTGTGGACGGAAGGTAAATGAGGCTAACAGCATCATGAGGTGAAGAGCAAGGCCCAGGAAGACATGATTACTGAACTGTCAACCCCTAACCCTGTGCTGACATTGCTATTGAGAAAATCCTCATCCTAAACACCCGTTCTTGTCTTGTTTTTGTAGAGGTAGTCATCTTTATTGGGGGGAGGGGAAGGCTTTTTAGAAGATAGTTGTAAATCTGCCTTCTTCGCAAGTAACTGTATATTGTAAATAGGTATAATGGCCTTTTTATCTAAATATGAACTTAACTGCCTGTTACATGGGACTTCAGATTAACCACTATGCTTCGTGTGGCATCTTTCTCTCATCTCTCGATTTAAATACGGATGTTTAAAAGAGAAAATTTGAAGGCATTATGTGTATTTCTGTTGAAAATCCAGTCTGTGCATGTTTGTTCTTTCAGTTGCCCACAGTATCTTCATTTAAGTAAGGCTATTCATAGAATTACATGGATTTTTTCAAAAGAAAACATTTTTGCAAATAGGACTTGGAGTATTTTATTCTTGCTGTAAGATAACCAGAAACTAAATTGTACACTTGTGTTGCATTTTATACCAAACTATTGACCACCTCAGTGTTGTTCATATTTAATAAGGCCTCTTTTATACATACGTCAGAGCTGCAGTTTTGTTACTTAATGTTCATTAGCAGCTGATTCATGCAGTGCAAGAACCAGCTTTTATCTTCCTTATTCTAGAGCAGTTGGCTTGCACATAGGTAAAGAATGAATTCCTTGTGCATAAAATTTAACTGCTGTTGTCCTGTAGCTTGTTTGCAAAAAAACTTTTGAACAATAGGCATTGCTCTACAACAGGGTGATAGTAGTCATGTCAGAAGTGCTTCTGAGAGCCAGCTTTGTGGTTCAGCACACGGCATCAACTTGACAGCAGAAGATGATGTTTTTTAAGTTTCAATATGAATTTAATTGCAGTATTTTTTTACTACTCTTTGTCATTTATTTTGCACTACATGTGGGATGAAGTAGAGACAGTGACATCCACTGGGACTGGAAGGTGTGCATCGGGTAGGCCCATGGACTTAACTTTCAAATGAGATCTTGCCAGTGGGTTTCAGGGGGGGCTGGGGTGGTGGGGGGGTGGGGGCAGGCAGGCATTTGGTTTGATTTTGGTTTTTAATGTCTGTGTATATATTTTATAAATGGGTGACAAACTAATCTAGATTTAGGTATATTCACAATGAATTCTTTTTTAATAGTGGTAAGAATATGACCCAAACCAACAGAAGACAGGTGGCCCTGCTTTTGGCCTGTTAGTGCTTCAGGGAGCATCTTCACCTGAGGCTATGAGATTATCCTTCACATGGAATGATTTGGGCAGACTCTGGGACAGCAAACCAGCAGTGTCCTCGGAATTGCACCATCAAAAATGCCAGAACATTTGTGTTGGTGAGGGCTCCTTCCAGAAGGTCCTTGGCACTGCAGTGGGCTCACCTGTCTTCTCTCGATTTGAGCTTCTAGTGGTGAACATTTGTTAATCCTCACCACTTGCAATTTACCCTGGTATCACATGTTTATGCACTGAAGGTTAAATATGTATTTTGATACATGTTTGTTTATTTTATGTATGTGCTGGTCTGTAAAATTAGATATGTTCCTGTTTTGGTATGTGTACTAGGTCCCCAAATGAGCAGAAAGGCTTCTCTAGAGCCCTTGCACACTGTTGAGTAAATGCAGGTTTGTTGAGATTAGCTGACCCAAATAGATCCCTTTGGCTGCAAGTTCAATTAGCCACACTACAGGGCTACCCTGACAGATTTGCCCTAAACCAAGAAGAGGTTCTCAGCAAGCATGTGGAGCACTGGTATGTCAATGTTCAGCTCTTCTCTCTAACGTTGCCTTCACCCTTCCCAAAATGATGCAAAACCAGCATAGTTCAGAAGACAGGCTAGTGGCCTTAACATTTTCAATTTGAAGAAAAGGCTATTTTAATAACTCTTAAATGTCACTGAGTCCACAGAGTTTTCTTCTCCTTGCCTCCAGATTTCAAATCAAAACCAAATTGAAGGAAGTCTTCTTTTCCACACACTGGAATTTGTACAGCCACGTAGTTAAGCCCTAATGAAAACAAGGTTTATTACAGTAACACTGAAATAACCTCAACACTAAAGCAAGCAGTTGGCATATAGTACTAACGTGGGCTCATGGAGGTAGTGGGGCACCAAGGAAGAGTTGTGTTTGGCTGCATAAGCACTTTGTATGGGTTGGATGGTGTTGTACGCTTTTGGTGTTTGGCAGTGTACTAAAAAAAAAAAGATCATTATTCTTTACAAATCATGTAGCGTAGAGATTGGTCCCAATTTACGTTTTGCCAACAAAGCACCACAGCCCTCTGAGTTAATTCTTTTGTTGTGCTGTTCCACATGTCCCATCCTTGCTTTTGTAGGAGGTGGAGGGGAGAAAAAACCCACACCTGCTCAGATTTCCTCTGGCACCTGGTGCTGTGGGCAGATGTTTTGTTCAATTGGAATTGGGTTTCTTTTCCATTTCTTTCAAGCTTCTAATGCAGCTGTTTGCTTTGTTTTCCATGTAAAATCTGTTAAGCAACAATATACTCATGTACACTAACATTAGTAGACTGTATTCTCTGCAAGTACCTCACGTCTTTTCCTGCCTTGTTCTTTGTAGTATACTTATTCATGTACTCCTAACAGTCGTATGTAGTGTGCAACTGTAATGTCATGCTTATGAGAGGGGGTTGGCTGCCTCCAGCTGACATTCATCAGTTCAATAGCAGAACACTTTAGGTAAGTTATTTTGCACTTTCTTATGTATAAAATTGGTAGAAACTTATATTTGCTTTGTATCATCTAAAGACTCCTTTTGTTTCAGTAAATGAACTGTGTATAAAATATTTATGCAGTTGAAACTGTTTTTAGAAAGTATTTTTAATTTCAGCAAGTTTGGTTACTTGTTGCATGACTATTAACACAGCTGACTTTTTGTGTCAGTGCAATGTATATTTTTTTTGTCCTGTTATTAACTTGTAAGCCCTAGTTAAATGGCCATTTATTTGTACAGCATCGGGAGTAAATTGAAGATAACTGGCTAAGACTGGAGTGTGGAATTTTGTACTATATTGCAGAATCCAATATCTGTTTTTTGGTGGTTATGTAAAAGGCCTGACAATTTACTATCTAGTGTGCAATCTGTGATATCTGAATGTTCATTGTATATTTGTCTCCAATGCAAAAAGGTAGAGTAACACAATTACAACAATACATGATTAAATGCAATAGTTCAGGTACTGAAGTATTTTTTTTTTCATTTCAAATAAATACCTGCTATTTACCACCAAAAAGCTGTTTTGCATTTGTTGGAAAGACATTTGCAACTGAATAGTTTTTAACCATGGGGGTGTCAACTAACAAGTAACATGTTTCTGTATGGACAAAAGGACTGAAAATTAATGATTTTGCTTTCTGAACATGAGGACAGTCCTCCACTACAATGCAGTGTGAAACTGTCATTGTTTATTCCTTTTTATAAGTGTCAGTGTAGAGTGTGAAGCCAGATTGACTGACAGTGTACAACAGGCTGTACCAATAGAGAGCAGATAGAAAAGGGTGATTTAATGCGTGCTCAGTAAGAACAGTGGAAGAGAGGGAAGTATCAAAAACCAATTTAAATCATCTTCCCCATGAAGAGAGTGCCTCTGAGCATGACCTCACCTTATCTGCTGAGAAACAGCCTAAGAATCTCAAACATTGACATATTTCAGTAATTCTTCAATCCATTTGGCAACGCTAACAAATGTGGGTTCTGATGGTGGTGATGAATTATGTGCCAGTGCTGGTGGTTAACAGGTTTCCTCTAACTAAAAAATAGGGTTTGGTGCATTCAGCCTACCACATTCCCTGGCTGATGAGCACTGCAGTTGGCACTGCATTCTTGGTATTTGGCAGTCAGTGACTTGTTTGGTTGTAAAAGAACAGGAACTTCTACTGATGAACACAGCTTACAGCATTGAGCTCCTTCTGTGAACTCTCTGGGGGTTTTACTTAAACTGAAATGTGCTCTGAAGCAGTAATTACAGAAGGGCTTCTCATGCCCCTCGTAAGCCTTGTTAAGCTTCCTAAGCTTGATTATGTAGCATTGGTAATGTCCACTCTTCACAGGTGTTTTGTTTTTCTCATGGGGGGATTTCCATACTTTAAATCTTTTCATACTCTGGAGAAAATGTTTCCCTTTTAACAGTTACTGGGGAATTTTCTGGAAGTCTTTCCTGTGAGGGTGGTGAGACACAGGCCCAGGTTGCCCAGGGAAGTTGTGGCTGCTCCATCCCTGGCAGTGTCTCAGGTCAGGTTGAATGGGGCCTTAAGCAACCTGGGCTGGTGGGAGGTGTCCCTTCCCATGCAGGGGGTTGGAACTGGATGAGCTTTAAGGTCCCAGCCATTCCGTGATCCTGTGATTTCTGTACTCCTCAGCATACCTGCAGACACTGGCAGCTGTCCTGCTGTCAGGGAGCAGGTCATGAATTAATTTCATGACAGTGTTTTGAAGCAGTGAACCAGCTGACTGCAAGGTGTAGGTCCTGGTGTTGCTGCTCAGACCCTGAGGGTAGAAGTTCTCACAGTAGCTCCAGGCTGGTCTCTGACCCTTCAGAGCCTGCAAAGGCAGCCTCTGGGCAAGAGTGTGTTAGAAATGTAAATGATGATGGATGGATGGTTTGTGTGTGTGTGTGCAGCAGCACTGATTACAACCTTGGGTAATCAGCCACAATCCCACCCTGGGCAGGTAGCTGGTAGGTTTTGGGGGGGCGGGAGAGACGTGTTGAGACAAGCTGCCCTCAGCAGCTGTGTCAGGGAAAAGCTTCCAGCCCTTCCCAGGGATGCAGCTTCTGTGAGCACCCCATGTTGGCAGCAAGGACTGCTGTTCCTCAGGCTTTTCTCCCAAGTGCCCCTGAACAGGGAGCCAGCGAGGAGGTGCTGGGGCTTGGCACCCTTCTCTCCTGAGGGCACACAGGAACCAGCAGCTTAGGGACACTGGGGACAGGAGAACCATGCTGGCTGCAGAGTTAACTGGGAGCCATTTCCTAACTCCTGTGGAAGCACAGGTGGAAGGGCAAAGATGTATGGTGGGTTCCTGTACGAGTGCCCCTGTACTCAGCCCTGGTGAGGCCACACCTCGAGTCCTGTGTCCAGTTCTGGGCCCCTCAGTTTAGGAAGGATATCGAGGTCCTGGAGCAGGTCCAAAGGAGGGCAACCAGGCTGGTGAAGGGACTTGAGCACAGATCCTATGAGGAGAGGCTGAGGGAGCTGGGGCTGTTCAGCCTGGAGAAGAGGAGGCTCAGAGGAGACCTCATCACTCTCTACAACTACCTGAAAGGAGGGCCGGGGGGGGGGGGGGGGGGCTCTTTTCCCAGGCAACTATCAGCAAGACAAGAGGGCACGGTCTCACGTTGTGCCAAGGGAGGTTTAGGTTGGACATTAGAAAGAATTTCTTTACTGAGAGGGTGATCAGACATTGGAATGGGCTGCCCAGGGAAGTAGTGGATTCTCCATCCCTGGGATATTTAAAAAGAGACTGGATGTGGCACTCGGTGCCATGGGCTGGTAACCGCAGCAGTAGTGGATCAACTTGATGATCTCTGAGGTCCCTTCCAACCCAGCCAGTTCTATGATTCTATGAATCTATGATTCCCTGGCACAGAACCCAAGCTCTTTAAATTTACCTACCAGCCAACCCGCCTACAAATGGCCACAAAAGTGATCAGAGGGCAGGAGCACCTCACCTATGAAGACAGTCTGAGAGCTGGGGCTGTTCAGCCTGGAGAAGAGAAGGCTCCAGAGCAATTTTATAGCATCTTCAGTACCAAGGGACCTACAAGAAAGCTGGAGAGGGACTTTGTATAAGGGTGTGTAGCTACATGACAAGAGTTAATGGCTTTGAATTGGAAAAGGGTAGATTTAGACCCTTCCGAGGGAGTAAAACTAGGTTTGAGTTCAGCTCTACAAGCAGTAGTAATTAAAAATAATAGTCATCTCAGGGTTACTTGTGTGTGTGAGTGAAAGCCCTAAGCTGCTGTTTTCTCCTTATCACTTCTCTTCGCATAACTGGAAAGTCTTGAATCCACGCAGAAGCCAAAATACATTATTATATTGAGGAGGCCCAATTTGCTTCTTTCCACTGTGTCATAGGATGATATAGCTCACCATGACAACTACCTGGGGTGGTTTTCTACTTCATAAAATAATACTTCTTTTAAAGATGCATTTGCTTTAGACAGAAGGCATTCCTATTTCTTGATATTACAATAAATCAAAATATAAAAGACAAAATCAGCAAGGTAGAACCATGCAGCAAAGCCCATGGATGCTGATGGAGCACAGACAGATGGTAATTTGCTCTGGTTACCTCTGGGGAATAAATGTCTTTGTAGGCAAAGCCTTGGCTGTCAAAAGCTTTTTATGGCAGGGGCTGAGGCCCAGGCCTAGCAGGACAGTCACAATCCAGCTTAAGGAGTAGAAACTTTTCTGGTAGTTTGAAATACAGTTGAAGAAGAAAAATCCATTTGTAATGACAGAACTCTAGAAGCCAAGTTTTTATTGGCATTCCATTTATTTTCAACATTTCAGTACAGAGTTATCTGCTCCTCTGAAGCTTTGAGTTAATGAAAATTAACAAACATTTAGAAAAAAAAAAAAAAGGCAAAATGGATACCTTTATAAAATTAAGAAGTAGGTTACTTATGGACACTGATTACATCAAACAGAAACATCAAACCATAGGAATTACACACAGTCCTAAGGCAGACTTTGTAACAAAGTACACAATTGCACTTACATCTGTAGAAAGTTATGACACACACACTGCTGCTCAGTCATTTGATATCCAGGTTGAAGAGGACACCCCCCTGGATATCTCCACTTTGAGAACAGCAGCTTCAGAACCGAGCAATACCTGGAGTGTTGCTATCCCAATACATTCAGCTGGTTGGGTGATTGATCAATGGACCTAGCAGTGCCCAACTCAATTTATCTAAGAAAAAAATAATACTAAACCAGTTCCACTGGTATCTCTTGTTTTGAGCTTCTCCCTTAGCTTGAAATCCCAGTGCCTTTGACCACAGCATGTCTGCCTGCTGAAACAGAAGAGGTGATCTGACACCCTGATCCTGTGGAAGTTGGGGGAAATTCTGCGGTGAGTCCAAGCTCCTCACATTTTTCATTTCTAGCAAGTGTGCAAACAGCAGTTACGTTGCTGATTTTTCTCCAAAACCCCATTCTCAACCACAAACTGTGCTCCACAATTATTCTCCAGCATTGACCTTTTCAACCCAAAGGGACTGATTGTACTGAGGACTTTGTGTTAAACAAACTCTTGGATCTCATCCCCCTTTCAGTCTCTTGCACTGTGCTCACCTTCCAGATATGTCAGCTCTCTTAAATCAAGGCTGCAGGTGACATTTCTGTGCCTTCCTGTTCCAAAGCACGAAATGCCTCTTTCCACATGGCAGAAAGGCTGAACTCCACTGCAGTCTCAGCACCTCTCCTAATAAATCCTGTAGCAACACGAGGCTCTCTGGGCTGTCCACATCCTCACAGTAAAAAATAGTACCCAGCAGGGCAGCATTTTTTGCCTTTCTGCACCCACAGCCCATCCTCCTGCCAGTGCCTGTGAGAGAGACCACTGATCCACGGCCAGTGTTCAGGCCAAAAGATACTCTTACCAGAGATAATGGAATTCTGAATCCATCCCTAAAAGGCAGGGAAAAAAAGCAAATACTTGCCACAGTTTGCTCAGTGGTTCACCCTTAAGAGTTTAGTTCAGTCTGTAAGAAATAAAAAGTATTGTTCTTTTCATTGAAATAAATGCACGGGAAAGAGAGGGAGCAAACTGAGATTCTGTTAAACTTCATTCAAACTGAAAGCTACTTCAAGTGATCCCTCAGTAATAAACCTCTCCGGTAGGCAACTGCTGTTAGGACAGTTTGTTCTCTGTTGAGCAAGAGAATTTTGGCTGGTCCCCAGGGGGTAAACTCTGCTCTAAGCAGCAGGAGGCTTATTGACTGGATAGAAAACCCTACAGAGTTTCATCACAGGTAAGCAGTACCCAGCTCTGGTGGAGAACCCTATGTCAAGAGTTTTGCTGGCTGGACCTTGAAGTGTCACTGCTGATTTGAGCCCCTGGTACCACTATGACATTTTCCCTAACAATGCTTTACTCCACTGGCTCCAAATTTACTCTGTGTACTCCAAATTCAGTGGCATACACCTGTCTCCCACTCAGTGCATCAATGTGTTAGCAAAGCACACTCTGCCAACATGGTATCAAGTGTTAAAACAGCCCCAAAAGGGAAATGCAAGGGCAGAGACTTGATCTAATTACTGCAGTCAGTAGTGTCAAATGATGAAAAAAACATCCCATAGGAAATTGAAGTTTTTTCCCAACTTATAAAAGAAAAACAGTCAGTGTTTGTGTAGTTGCCACTAAATCTTAGTGGAGTCAGCCTGGTAGGAAAAAGCAGTGTTGTGGTTCAGGAGACTGAGACCATTGGTCCTGGCAATGGAGAGTTTCTACAAAATGCTTTTCAAGCTGACAGTTTTGCCATGTGCAGCATGAAGTAAGGAACCCACACAAATGAGTGTGAAGGTTCCTCTGTTCTTAAAGGGAGGAAGAACAGGCAGAACATCGGGCCACTTGGCAAAGCATTTCATCTTCATCAGTTGCTCATGTACTGCAGAACTGGATGCAGAAACCAGAGGGAACAGGCAGGGAATAACTTGTGCCTAAGAAATGCATCTCTATAATCTGTCAGTTGTTCCTTCATCTTTGCTTAGAGCATAATGGCTCACATTTTAATTTTATGGATGTGCTCATTTATTTGTGAGATGTATTGGTAGCTATACAAAGTGCCTACTGGTACATTTTCAACTTCAGTACCTTTAAGTGGTTCCATGGATGAACTGTGCTGCACGTCAAGTTCTTTCTCCCATCCATTTCCAGGGACTGCATTCCCACTGAAATCCAGGTATACCTGTCACAGGCATCCCCAGCACTCTTGATATTTTCTCTCTGACTGTGACCACCAGTTCTGCCCTGAGCTGGAGTCTGAACTCCAGCTCTGAGGAAAATTATTCTTGTAAACCAGTGATGCACTTGTGAGAGAGGCCTGGGCATGAGCCCAGCACCACACAGATGTACACAGACTGACTCACAGGGTCCTTCTGCTTCTAAACTGAATATACACATACACACCATGTCATACCCCAAGTAAGGAAACAAAACCTGAGTGCTCTCTCAGCACCTGGAATTTAATGCTGTCAGTACAACACTGGGCTCTGCTGGGTGTTGCCAGGCCTTTGACCAGAGGCAAGGAAACACACGTGGAATCACTGCCTAAGGTTTTACCCTGGACTAAACCACAAGGACTAAAAGCAATGAAGATGTGTACTTTGCACTGGAAAAATGAGAATCAGGCTAGGCACTTCAGAAATATTTTTCCTTATTGCAAGGTGATTTGGTATCAGGCACCTTTTCTTTCACTTTTTTTTTCTGTTCAGCTTTGGTTTTTACAATTGTGCTGTTGGAAGCACAATTCACAGAATGAAAAATACTGCAGGGAGCCTGAGAACAGCCTAATTCCTTGCCTGTATTTCATTGCAACAAGGTGACCCAGAGGCCACAAAAGCTGCATGCATGCCTGGTGTGAAGCAGAGTAAGAAGGAGGTCTGACCACAGCACACTGGGACAGATCTTCACCTGCAGTCCTTGTCACAGCAGTGATTCAGGGCTCTGCTCCCCACCCCATTCCTCACTGGATGCAGATTCCCTCCAGAAACAGAAGTGGAAACTCTCCCTTCAAGTATAAAAGAGCCTTCTGGTGTCTGAATATCTGACACCTACTGGAAAGAATACCCAAAACTTACAAAAATTATCTTCTGTTAGTACAATGCTCTCTCCTAACTTGCTTGCTTTGGGCATTTTACAGCTCCCTGCATGCCATGAACAGATACAGGAGATCATGACTGAAAGAAATCCTTCAGCAGAGGATGTCAGCAGAAAACCCTCATATATATCTGAAGAAAAAACCTCTCCAGTATTTACATCCAAAGACCCCTAGTGAATAAACTCATTGAAATTAGCTGGTTTTCTTAAAAAAAAAAAAATTTTAAAAATTCAAGTTGATGAGCATCTCTGGATATCAAAGATGTGCAGCTTTTTCCTTCTGTAGTCCTGCCAAGCACTGGCACACCAAAGGGAAGAGAGTGTAAGGAGCTGCTATGTGGTCCACAGATACCACACAGGCTTTGGACCCAGTGGAGAACCATTCCCATCTGTCCAACAGCACATGGCCCCAGCCTGCTCTGCCTCCCTGGAGCTAGAGGATCATGGATGATGGAAGAGAGAGCATAAAGCCCTGCAAAGCAGCACTGTCTCAGGAAATTGTTCAGCTACACCAAATGCCACTGGCATCAGAATTTAAACAGTTGTGAAACTTGTTCCTTATTTCCCACCTAACTCTCGTGAAGCACAGGGGAGTTTTGGGTGGCTACACAGCAGAGGAAGACAACAAACCTGCTTTTTGCCTACCTAAGAACCCTGTGCATTTGTTTCCCTGTGTATGAATGTACAAGTAAGCAAGCGTGTGGCTCAGATATTCAGACTTACACAGCTGCCAGGTACCTAAGGGACCTGGGTAATATAAGTAAGTATGAAACAGTTGTGCAGCTCCTCCAGTCTTAAGTGAAAGCTCAGAGCCTTCTCTGTGTGAACAAAGTGATATGCAGAGCTGCTGGGCCTACAAACCCAAAGAAGTAGCTGCCTCAATGCCAACTGGAATAAATAACTGCAGCAAAATGCAAGCAGCCATAAGCAACAATGGGGCACTATGCACCGAGGGAGCAGTGGCATCCTCTACAGCAATGGGAACTGAAGAGATGGACAAGACACTGAGTCAGCCTCCAAACAGATGGCAGTGCACTCCTGTAGCACACTGAGTCCAGATTAATGCAGGAGAAGATGGGAGTGGAAGTCCTCACGCCCACCTCCCGCTGGAAGCAAAACTGCGGCTGAAGGAGAAGTTGATCTCACTGGTTTTGTACTTTCCCCATGCTCCAAAGGGCACTATAACAACTGTGCTGTTGTCTTCAGTGCCAAACTGCACTGCCTGAGAGAAGAAACAACGTGTCAGCATCATCACCTTTCTTGGAAAATGAAGCCAGTGTCTGGCTGCACATGGAACAACAGCATGTCCTGAGGCTCCAGATTTCCTTCCCCCTTCCCATCCCTGACACTACACACTGATATGCCCCAGAGCTTTCCATAGGATATGCCACCATCCAGAACCCTGGAGAGAAACTGGACCTTTCTGTCTATGCTGATGACATCTTCAGCACAGGAATAAACTGCAGTCACACTCCCAGGCAGTGCAGAGGCTCATGAGCTGAGTTAATTGAAATGTGTGGCAATACCCAGGGGAAGGCAAGGGCTGGCCAGTGAATGTCTCAAGCAGACTATTTAAATTCATTTGAATATGTGGTTGTTTGTTGCTGTGTTTTGTTTTGTTATGTTTTGGTTTTGAAACAATACCAAGCATTTGGTGGCAAGCAAAGGGCTGGCATTACCTGCTCAATAACAACGTGGGCAGCTTCAGCAGGATCATGGCACTGGTTAATGAAATCACAGATCTCCTGACTGTTCACTATGAAGTTAATCCCATCTGTAGTAAGGACCAGGAAGCTGTCATCTGCGTGGTGCAACTGCAGTGAAGGCACAGAGCACACACAAGGAATGGAGCAAGCCATGCAAGGCAAAGTTGGTGTTTTTAACACTCTTTCAAAGCAGTTTTCCTGTTGGTGCTGTCTGCTCCCCTGCTTTCTGTGCAAGGACTATCTGGATCCCCAAAACCTCAGCTGACCAAAGACTGCCCCTTGAAACCTCCAGCACATCCATCAGCCACACAGACTGTGTTCCCTGTACTGCAGGAGAACATCTTCAAGGCAGCCCTCTGAATGCACAGTGGCCAAAAGACCAGATCCATGCATTACCCAGTAAACAAAATGCTTCCTTCAGCTGAGGATTTCAAAGAAGACATGATGGCACTGTGGCCACCTCTCTAAAACCCCCAGGCCTAGTAGGTGGCATTTAATTAGGACCCAGGGCCCTGGGAAGTGCATTGGGGAGCAAGTATCAAGCAGAGCATGAGCTGAGAGGAGACTCTTCCTGCAAAACTGAAGGCAACTGTGATGATTACTCCCTAGGTGGTTCATTTGTTTCCTGGACAACTACACAGCTCTGGCAAAACACATGCCAACTGCCCTGTCCTCCCATCCTCCCAAGTGTGCATTTTTCAATGACAGCCCATCCATATCCCACCTGGTTCTCAGTTTTATATCAGCATTAACCTCAAAAGTATTCATTTGATCACAAGCCCCAAACAGACTAACACCTCTGTATTTCAGTAATGGATCTCAGGTGTTGGCTTTCTTCCCTCATCCTATATTGTACTGTGACAACTGGGATTTAGAAGTTGATCTGGTTGAATCTAATAGTAGGGCCAGATTCCTTTTTTTTTTTTTTTTTTTTTGGTCCTGTTAGTTTTAATCTAAAATGGCTTAACTAGACTTAGTCTCCAGTTACCTCACCACAAATAAAAAAGAGTGTTTGGCCATCAGGCTTCACCTGGGCACGTGGCATGTGGGCACCACCACCTGCATCAGGTGATGCCTCTTAGTCCCAGTGTTGCTGTTGCTGTTAACAAATCCTTCTTTTACCTGAACCCTTTTTGTTTCTGGCTCAGCTATCACACCACTGGCTTTAAGTTCCAGATCTCCTATGCTCCGTGTCATTGCAAGTCTACCATTGACATGAGGTTGTCCCAGACTGTTCCAGGTAACAAAGCCACCACACTTCCTAATCCTGTCCAGAGACACAAAAGAAAAAGCAAACATGAGTTAGTGCTTCATACCATTACACCATCTCTAGCTGCAGTTTCTGTCACTAGCTCCTGATGCAGAATGGGGTACAGAGGACATCAGCTGGGAGACTGAGGGTCAGCTTGTGCTTTTTGAAGGGCTCCACAGAAGGGATGTGGCTTGGTGGGTTGAGTCCTGACCTGGAAACCACAGTGCTTTGCTTCAGGTCTTGGCTCTAACTGGACAGTCTTGGACCAGTCTGAGCAATGTGGTTACAGCTCTGTACCAAGTCCTAGCTATGCTGATCTTAATGTCGAAGCACTTTATCTTTACATGGGCCTTTCTACATTCCTGGAGCCAAATTAATTAAGTGGGGCTGTACTGCTTTTTGCCAGCTCAGAGGTTGTCTTGCAGTGTTATGTTCAATTCTCTGCTTTCTTCCAGGCCCAACCCAGCAGCAGAACACAAGCAGGCCATGACGAAGGCCATCCCATGGGGAGCCACATCATCAGCTGACAGGTACCTTTCCTTCTCCTCCTTTCTTTCTGGGGTGTGGTCAGTGGTGAGTTTCATGGCTTTCCCCTTTCGGCACAGCAGAGCACGACTGTCTCCCACACTTGCCACCACCAGCTCGATGCCATCCCGGAGCAGAGCCACTGTTGCAGTGGTGCCAGAGCTCATCAAAGTTGCTAAAAATGTCACATCAGAGAGAGAAGTTTTAGCACTGCCTTGAAGCATGGGTTCATTTACAACAGCAACAATTTCAATGGGTAAAATGATGACAACTTGTATGCTACATTACCAAGAACTAACTACTTCTAAGTTTAAATATACATATATATATATATAAAAAAAATAGATACAGCAAACACACATGCATGTAGAGGAGAGGGGGAGAGAGGGAGAGTCGAAAGGACAAATATTTCTGTGCAACAGCATGGCTCCATGCAAAGAGGGCAAGTAGAATAAAAGCAATCCAAGCTACTGTGACTTCCTTTCAGCTGGAAGCAAATGTTTTTTCTGTCTCACTATCTCACCTCAAGTTACAGAATTATGGGTCTTGCTGGAGCCCCCAGAGCAAAGCTGAAGCTACATTCTGCAAACCAATGCACTCAGCTGGCAGTGTCTCTCCAGGCAATCTGCCCTGGGCACTGGTGGGATCACTTGACAGGGGTGTACAGTGACTGCCCTGGCCACAACAAAGCCTGCCCTAGCTGCTGTCTTCCTCCTCCTACAGGGTAAAGCTGAGCTGACTGATTGTGTTCAGGAATCTGGTTGGATTAACTTGTCCAAGTTTGAGTTTCTACAGTGCTCTGGAAAAAGGTGCTTGAAATGGAGAAATGTGAGTCTGCTTGTTTCAGAAAAGAGCTGCTGTTTTATCTATGCCGAAGGACACGCCAGACTTCTCCAGCTTCCTTTTCTGTGTTGGCTTTTTGAAAGGAGCAGTCCCATTTTACAGTTAATACCTTCCCATCCTGCAAAATATGCCCAGGTAACCCAGTGAGGGTGCCTGGAAGCAAACTTGAGCTGTTACAATCAAACATCTGTCTAGGACAAGCTATTGCCCAGAACACATTTGCATTCACAGTCAAAGCAAATCCCCTTGAGAGGCCCTCTGTAGGTCTCCTGCATTCTGGCATTTTTCAGTTTTTCCAGGTTTTAAAAGCACATGAATTCGGGAGGTGTTTTGGGCTAACTCGGGAATGAGAATCTGCAGTTCTGTTCCTGTTCTCAGGTAACTGCCAGGTAAAGATCTTTGCAACACTGCTTTCGCAGAGCTCAGCTCAAACTACACACACTCCTACCCTGGCCCTGCAGCCCTGGCTCCAGGGAGGCAGAATGGATCTGCAGCAGAACTGTCAGAGCCAGAGGAATGCCAAGCAGCCCCATCGCTGACCCGCTGCCAGCAAACAGCAGCACAACCCCCTGTGTACTATGGAAAGAGAAATGTGAGTCCTCTGGGATCCTGGTTGGCTCTTTCCCCAACCCTGTGAGGCTTCAGCACCCCAGAAGTCAAGCAGGGTTGGGAGTAAATTGAAGTGCACAAAGCCCTGAAAGATGCATTGAGCCTTGCTGTGCAGTGGAAGCAGTTAGGAGGAGGGGGAATATGCATAACCACAAAACAGCTTAAACTAAGCTTGTGTTATTGTTTAAAACAGGTATTATTACTGCAGTGAGGACCTTGTTTAGCTATGCACTTAAACAGGATGTCAATGGTGAACATCAGCCATGGTGACCTAGGTCAGATCTTGGACTATGTTAGGGTTGCCATGCAGGCTCCCTTATACAAAGTTATCCAGATGCTGGTAGCTGCTGACTGCTCAGGTAAGAACTGACAGCCTGGTTGTAATTTGAAGCACAGGCTTGGCCAGTGTAGGCTCCCTTTGAGGCACATTAATAAAGTAAGATGCTAGCAACTACCAGTGTGATTAGAAATTTTAGTAAGACCAGTAAAATACCTGTTTTAACCAGCAGTTAAAAGAAGTGAAACTAAGAACCTATGTCAAACTATCTTTTTATTTCATAGAAAATACATTTTATTTAGACGTTAGAATTAATTCAGAACTGCCACTGCTCTCCCATTTCATTCCTTGGTTTTGGAACTATGCTGACAAACACAAGCAGTTTCTGAAAAAGTTCTGTGGCCTTTAGTTAATAAATAACTGAAAAGGTTTGGACATCCAGATGAATTTGCATCTTTCAAGGCAAAAGAGTCACTATCATGAAACCAGGGGACGGTTCTAAAGACCAAGACAACATATGGTCCAGATTTGTGGAACTGGTCATAGTGACTTGAACTTTAGAAGAGTTTATTAGTTAAGTAGCACTCCTAGAAAAATAGATGCTTCTGACTCTCTCTTTTTTGGAACCAGCTCATGATCTGGGGAGGGGTGCAAGAACACACACTAGGCTACAGGCATGATGTGATTTCTAGCACAGCTCAAAAACACAGGAATGATGATGGGATAACATTTCTAATGCTTTACTACAAATGCTTCTTGGTTATTTAGTAATATCAAAATACAATTTAGCATCACAGATACTGGTTTTAACAATTAAAGAGTTTATTTTTTTTCCTAACTATATCACTATAAAACTAAGATCTTTCAATAGGTTCTTAACACTCACTGGACAACTTCTACTGCAAGTCATCTCAACTAATGTGACAAAGAGGATGTGGGAACCTTCCAGTAGTCCAGGCTACGAACCGCCGGACTCCTTCACCTGGGACAAAATTAAGCAGATCTCTCTTTTTCACTGAAGCCCAGCATAAAGTGTCCAGGGCCTCCAGTTCTAGAGCTGCTGACCAGGTACAGTGTCTGCCACAAATAACACGCACACAGAGGCAAATAGGAAATTCACCCAGAGGCTTTGTGCAAACACAATAAACCTGCAACACTGGAGGTGAAAGGATAAGGACTGCAGAACAGGGCAGTAAACAAGCAGAGCAGTAAGCACACCAGATTCTTTGGTTTGCCTGCACTGGCTTTTGCAGCTCATATAGGAATTAACTGAGGCTTATGCATGCATCTTTGCCATAGATAAATCAGTTGTGGTATTTTGGGGCATTGTCAGCATTCTCAGTCTCTCACTAAAACTATGAGAAACCTGTGGAAAACCCAGTTTAAATTCAGCCAAAACAAAAGAAACTTTTTGGGGTTTGCTTTTGGTTTCTGTGGAGATAAGAAACCAACCAATGAATCAACCGAAGATTTGTATCAATGCTAGAGAGCCATTTATGGCAAGAGTGGCCATGCTGAAGAACATCTTCAGCATTGAATATGGCCTGATCCCTTTCCTCAAGGTAATTTCTTTATTTATATACATGTATTTGTATTTAACACAAAAATAGGGAGTTCAAATTAAATTAAGTCAATTAAAATGGGGACACCTTAGAGGCACTGAATGTAAGTATATGAATTGTTCTGACCCATGGCAAACTATGTAAAAGAAATGCCCCTTTAATACTGTAATTAGTATCTCCTAACCTTATTAGGTAATAACCAGGGCCCTTAGATAAAAAGTCTGCCTTTGTAATGCAGATGGGCTTCTGAAATATTGAAGTACAATTTCAGCAGCTCTCCCTTTTCCTCAGTGTTGCAGGTTAACATAAAAATCATCCATTTGTATGGTAAATTAAAAAAACCCAAAAAACAAAAAACCCCACAACAAAACCAAAAGCCCATTACGTTTAAAATTCTGTTATTTTCAAATAACCTGTGCTGTTTGCTCAGCATAGTAAGGCTCCAGGAGTGCCTTTCAAATACAGATATACCAGTTAATACCTGGCTATGTTTTAATAGGATGGCTATTCCAGAAGTGAGTGGCTAATGTGATTAGAGCTGAGTGCACTGAACATGGAGGTTGGTGGAAAGACTCCTTCTTATTTTCTCTGAGTAGGGGACCCCAGTTAACAGTAGCAGGACTGCATTATACCAGGACAATGTTTCTCTTACATTTTCCAGAGAGATGCTCAAATTTCCTCAACCATGTGATTCACTTCCTTATTTCTGTCCTTGCTGAGCACAGCTGGGCAGCCTTTACATTTCAGATTTTATAGCTGGTGAAAAGTATCAGAAAATTCTGCCCACCTGTGTTAACAGTTGTCCAGCTGATAATGATTTTTTGTTGGATGTGAGCTTCCTTACTGTGTCCTATATTTATGTTTAGGAGTGACTTAAAAGTGACTGGATATATTTAAACATGTGGAAGTGAATGAAAATGCATTTTAAGAGCTATCAAACACCATGCTGCAGTGTTCAAGCCTGTCTCCAAGCTGCTAATGATTAAGAAGAATTTAGATAGACAGACTATCCCAGATCTGCCTGTCCCAGGTTTCTTAGGCTTTTGTGTGAAACAACAGATGCAGATCACTATCAGAGAGGATACTGGAACAGTCTCCAAAAGCACTAATGAACTGCACAGCAGACACAGTAGAAGTACCTGGGACACATACATGTATCTTTTGTTTTTACTGACAGCTCACAGGAAACCATTAGGCAGGCTATGTATTTTCTATCTGTAATTTCAAGTATTCTGACCTACAAAGGGCCATGCCCTTGAAGGCAAAGCTAGGTGGTCCAACAAGGAGCAGAAAGCACCTCTAGACTTGTTAAATTTGTGTCATTCTATGAAGTTTTGACCCCTTAAATAGTATTAGAAACATGTAAAAAAAAAATCCATGCAACTTTGGCTGTAAGGATTTGTCCCGGGACTTAGGTTCCTTCAAACACCTAGGCACACACTTTCAAAGCTGGTCAACATCCAGCTCATCATGAGCCAGAAGTGTGCCCAGGTGGCCCAGAAGGCCAACAGGACACCACTTCCAGAAGTGGTGTGGCCAGCAGGACTGGGGAAGTGATTGTACCTCTGTACTCCGCACAGGTGAGGCTGCTCCCAAATCCTGTGCTGGGCCCCTCACTACCAGAAGAGCATTGAGGTGCTGGAGTGTATCCAGAGAAGAGCAACAAAGCTGATGGAGGGTTTTGATAACAAGTCGTGTGAGGAGCAGCTGAAGGAACTGTGGTTGTTGAGTCTGGAGAAAAGGAGTCTGAGGGGAGAGCTTACTGCTCTCTGCAGCTGCCTGAAAGGAGGATGGAGTGAGGAGGGGTCGGTCTCTTCTACCAAGTAAATAACAAATGGAGCAGAGGTGTTGTGCCTGGGGAGTTTTAGACTGGATACTGGGAAGAATTTCTTTATTGAAAGAGATCTCGGACACTGGAACAGCCTGCCCAGGGGGTGGTGGAGTCATCATTCCTGGAGGTATTCCACAAATGTGTAGATGGACACTTCAGGACTTCCTCTAGTGGGCATGGTGGGGTTTTATTCTATGTTGAAGGTTGGACTTGGTGATCTTGGAGGTCTGTACATCCTATACATGCACTGGGCTTTTTTTGCAGATACAGTGAAGGAAGTGAACTCTGGCAGGGTCATCTACTGTAAAATAACTAACCTATAATCAATCTTCCACTTTGTCAGCTACAGCCAGATTTCAAAAGGAGCTCAGTCTTGGGGAGCATCCAGTTTGTCCCCAGTACTCAGTATTACACAACCAGCCACCATGTTCAAGGTTCTTTAGCAATAGTCCTGATCATCACATCTAGATTAGCCAAGATTTATCAGAAATTTTGGGGGGAAAATGAGTAAGTTTGGAAGTAGACTTCTAACGAGGATAACATGCCAAGCACTGAAATTTTATGTAACTTTCAAAATAACAACAAAAAATACCCACCCTAAGCAGTCAACAGCATTGAATTATTCTAACCACAAATATGCAATTTAATTTATTCAGAAATCCACACTTGGTTTTGCACCCTATTACCCCACTTTTTGTTTGCCCTGTAGCTTGATTTTCAGCTGGACAACCAGTCAAGAGCAGGGGGCACTTTTAGGTCCCACTGGCTCCTGCAAGAGGCCACTTCAATGGGCAAAACCAAGAGGGGACAGGCAGGGGACAACTATAGCAGATCTTCATCAGTGAAAATTAAAGGTCCTGATCCAAGGAAGTTCATAAGCCTGTATGCAGAAGCTTTCTTCAGTTTGAGCTTTTAAGAAAATGTATTTTGCAAGGAGACCCTCAGATAAAAAACTTGTCTGGTCTACTCATAAACTCAGTTAAAACTCACCCTGCAGGTCAAAAATTACTCCAGGCTTTTTTATCAAATCATTGTTTTTTTACAGGATTTCTATATAGAAAATAAATAAAATGGGATACAATGGGGAAATGATCTTTATAGCTTGAATCCCCCCTTTTAAAAGTCTACATTTTAGGAGGGTTTTTTGCTGATTACCCCCACACCTTAGTTTGTACCAGGTAATGAGAAAAGTGTGCATGTCTCACAGTGCTGCAACAGCCAGGCTGCCTCTCCAGACAGGAAATATTTGAGTCTGCCTAGATTCAGCTAGCAGCTAAAGTGCAGGAAGCTCTATTACTTGACTGTACTCATTAATTGCTTTAAAAAAAAAATACATGTATATGGCTTGAAAATAGTGTACCACTTAAATCTTTAAGAGCTTCTGGGTTTCAAGTCCTTCCTGGAAAGAAATCTTTAAGAGTCTCTCTTCTAAAATGACCTCGGTCATTTTTCCAGCCCCTGCATCTAGCAGGCTAGAACAGGATTTCAGGATTTTTTTTCTATTTGTTGGGGTTTTTTGGTTTGTTGGTTTGGTTTTTTGGGTGTTTTGGTTTGTTGGATTTTTTTTTTTTTTTTTGGTGGATTTGTTTGTGTTTGGGTTTTTTGGTTGTGTTTTTTTTTTTGTTTGTTTTGTTAGCTTTTTGTTTTGGTTTTATTTGTTGGTTTTTTTTTCAGTTTGTTTGGGTTTTGTTGGCGTCTTGGTTTGGGGGCTTGGGGTTTTTTTTTGTGTTTTGGTTTGATTTTTTTTGATGTTTGTTTTTTTAAGTCTGCTTAAGCTAATTTAAGATTGTACCTCATGCCTGAGGAAACTCCTGTGACAAAACTGGGGTAGAGACCTTTATCTCCCTTCCCAAGTTTCCCTGTATAAGCTTCAGTTTCCAAAACTAGAATTGCACATGTACTTAATCTCTAGATACTCATATGAGGACCTGACTTAGCCAAGGCTAAGGAGTCTAAAAGGGCTGGTGCCAGCTTTACCACAGCCTTACCACAGCCAACCTTGTTTTCCTCTTCACTGCTTTTGTTTTTCCCTTTCACACTCAGCCATTCCTGTGAATCTATTTGTACAGAAGCAATGTCAACTGCAGTAATTTCCTGTTTTAATTAATTAAATTAATTTCTTAATTAATGAAATAAATTCTCTGAGTTATTTTAAAAGCCAGGTAGATGAGGCACTTGAGAACATGCTCTAGTGGACACAGTGATACAGATATATTTATTTTATTTTATTTTAATTTATTTTATTTTATTTTATTGGGGGGATGTTGACAGATGGACATGGTGATCTTAGAGGTCTTTTCCAACCATGACAATTCTGTGATTCTGTGATTTTGGCTTATGTTCAGTAGCCAAATTAGAAAGGAGAACTTTTGACTATGTTTTTCTTAACTGACAGGAACAGCTTTTAAGAACAAACAAACAGGAAGTGCCCAACAAACAAACACACACAAACCAAAAACCCCAACAACAACAACAAAAAACAACCCCAAAACAAAATTAAAACCCCCTTTCAGGTTTCTTGCACAGTAAAGTCATGCTCCTTGCAAATTTCAATCACTCTGTTAACTTGACAAACACTTCCTTTGGCAATATCATACTAAGAGAAATTCACTGATGGTTATTCTAACATAGAAATTAATAACTTCCCAGTAAATCTGATTTAGACTTATTATAGCTTTCATTTTAAGGAGGTAAAGCATAATTTTTTCCATTTGCAATAAGTGACCAGAGCAAAACCCTATGCTAAGTAAAACTGTTTTCAGGCATTTTTCTGCATGTTACTACAAAATACTGAGCAAATAAGAAAAACTTTATTCTCTACACCAATACAACTAGAGTATTTTTTTACCTACCATCAGCAGACTGATGAACGTGCCTTTCATATGCGATGTGTATTTCCAGAAAAGCTTTGTTCAAAACATTTTCCAAGTTCTCCTCCTGAGCAAGAAATTCTCTGGAAAGGAACAAACAAAAAATTAAATTTCTTTCCAAGGAATATACACCTTGATCAATCTCTTCCATGGCCTTATCTCTTCCCTGTATGCATTGAATAACACTGGATTTCAGTAAAAAGGCAGTAAGATTTTTCTAATGATCTGCTACTTATTACTCATCTTAAAACTCTGGAAAGTTTTAAGCCTCTGCTCGATGAGGTGCTGAGACATCTCATCCAATCATATTAGAAGAGTTGGACCAGATGATCCTTGAGGTCCCTTCCAACCTGACAGTCTATAAGTCTACAATACTAATCACATAATTCTGTAGACATCTAAAAGTTCTTCTTCCAACACTCAGGGATGTGCCACACAAATACAGAAGAGTGTAAGCAAGCCATAGGTCAGCAGTCACAGTGACCCCATCTGTGAGCAGTCAGTGCACACTGTTCCCATTCTCTGTGTTCCCGTTCCTTTCCTGGAAGGTGGGTACAGTTGTACTTTCCTCTCTTTTCTTTGCAGGCTTGCTCAGTGGGGCAGGCATCACAGAGAATACATATTTTACTGCAAGCCTGTTGTAATGGGCTGCTCCAGTCCACTATTCTGCTGTCCCCTGGGGCTAGGTGGCTGTATAACCTAGGAGGAATAACAGCTCTGCACAACCCACTGGCTCCCTTTCAGTCCTAAGGAGGGAATCTCTAATTCACTTGACATGCCCAATGCACACTTACTTAATATATTTTTCCATGTATTTATTACAGAAGTCTGCTGCTGCCGCCCCCCCGTGTCCATCATACACTGCAAAGCAGAGGACATCCTGGGTCAGCTGGGCATAATCGAACCGGTCTTCGTTTTCCCTACGCTTCCCGATGTGGCTAGCACAGCCCACCTTGTCCAGGCTGACTTTGGGAATCGGCTTCCCGTACTTTATGCTTGGTGGGAGGAGAATGGGTTCGTCGATGCGATTGTCCCAGATGCCGAAGGTGTCCCATGTGGTCGGTCTCCCGCTGCCCTCGGGATCGAAGCGGGAAGCGCGGTGCTCGGAGGTGGAGCTGTATCCCGCGGCTGCCGGGCGCTTCTCCTCTTGCAGGAGGCGGGAGGTCAGCACGGCTCTCTGTCTCACCTGACACCCTCCCTTTCGTACCAGATTAATTAAAGTAGCTGTTGACATAACTTGTCTTCACGGAGATTCACAGGAATAAAACAGAGGCGGCTGCAGGGACTCCTTTGAGAGGAGAGAGGAAAACTGGTCAGGAGACAAGAAGCACAGGACGGGGAATTTTCAGCAACATCGTTCAGGAAACATTACCCCCAGAGCCTGCTGACTGCATGGCATAGCCCTGGCCTGGAAAAAACTACAGAGCCACCTGCATGAAGCAGTCCAACAGAGAGCAGCCCACACCTACTGGGGAATAAGGCAGAGGGATCAAGGTACTGCATTTCTGCTCGGCACCTACCCAACAATATCCTGAATTTTTCAAAGGATATCGGAGATATCAGCTTGCTTGTGATGCAGCAGATGAGGGTGGAAATTACTTGGCTCTGTGACAGCTAAAATATTTGTGAAAATATCAGGCAAGGTCACAAAAAATGAGCTTATGGTGTATGCTCTTCAGACAATTGCTGAAACATCCACACTGTGGCTCCCAGGGGCAGAAAGGAGGGAGTAATATACTTGCTTAGAGTTTTCAAGAGTTTTTTTCCATCTGCTCCTGATATTCAGTTCTGTCACCTTTATTGAGGACTTGAACAATACTTTTCAACACAGGCCCATGAAATGATCTGAGACTTTCCTAGGCTGTCTTAGAACAACCACTTACAGTGTCTCCATGGACATAGACACCTGCATACACAAACTACCCCAAAGAAAACCCTGTGCAAACTCTTTGCTGTTCTGTTCAACATGAAGTTCTTTGCCACCTAACCCTGAAATGGGCTAACCCTGGGTTAACACAGGCAAGCAAGATCTGCTGGCTCCTCAGATCTCTATCCCAGCCCAGAAAAATTAAACACAACACTTGTCTCAGCAAAGGTAAAAATTTGCTAATGATGATTCATTTATCATGCTGTAAAATGTAGGGAGATTGAGTTGTTTAACCTTTTGTAGAGTAACACCTGAACTGATGAAAGTCCAACAGGCTGGGATGCAGTTTGTAGTAAGTAGCAGTTGTTGCACTGCAGTAATCTGAACTGGACCATCAGATCACTAACTCACCACATGAAGTTTTAAGTGAAGTACTGCTAACCATCTTTCTCAAAACTTGCTGAGAGCTAAATTATGAGTGAAATTATGAGAGCTAAATTATGATTTAATTATGAGGCATTAAATGGCATAAAAATGGGGTTAAAAATATGCAAGCTCACAGTGACTACCAAAAAAACTCAAACCCAAATCCACAGCCAGGTAATGTGATCTAATCAAACAGCAAAGAACAACATCTACCCCAGAAATGCTGTAATTCTGCCCTGGAGTGCCTTACCATTGTAATTTCCCCATGCCAATCACAATTGCATCTGTATGTCAGAAATATTTGTTAATTTTTTTTTTTTTTTTTACTGGAAGAAATCTGGGTGCTTGAAAAAAAAGTCAGAGCAAACATAGTAACTGGTTGGTTTAGCTGAAAATGGCTGTGATGAGCTTTCTGGGGGCCTCATTGAACTTGTTCACAGCTCAAAGCACATTGTTTTAGATGCTCTTGGTTTATCTTTCATGCAATTCTTAGATGATGAAAGGTTTCTTTACTGAGCACTTAGAAAGTAACTGTCAACTTGATAAAAAGCCAAGTGTGGTGGCAATCACTGCTGTTGCACCAGACATATGAGGGCTAGGCAACCACATAACCACTGGAACTGACCCCTTGGAATTTTAAGATTTTCCACTTTATTGTGGGGTGACAGCCCCATCACTTCCTTGTTTCGGTATACTTACAGGCATTTAAACACTGATTTACTTGCTTGAGTTGCTTTTTCTTTTGTTATCCTTGACTCATAACAACAGTATGTTCACTTCCTTCTGTGAAACGTAGCAAGACCTCATTGAAAGCCTGCCAACTAGCAAAACCCACTCTTGGTTTTACTTCTGTCAGCTTGGAAGGAGAACATGAAATGCTAGCTATATTTAGATTACTCAGTTTCCACAGCATCAATCAGAAAATTTAACCCAAAATCCCAAGCTATTTGAATTTGTTCCCTATCAAATTCAGCTCTCAAAAGACCTTTTATTTTTTTTTTTTTTACCCAGGAAATTATAAATACTGAAAACAGTTTTGCTTTTTAAATGTCTTTGTACGTGAGGAGCAGGAACCTGGTCTTTGGTTTCTGTGAGGTAAAGTTGTGCTTTCAGTTGGACAAATAGAAAAGCACAGCCTGTTAAGTGATAGGTTTGCAAACACAGGGCAAGCCTATCCGGACAAAACAAGACCAAGGTATTAGGAAGGGGGGCACTGTGGTGAAGCCAAACTCCAAGACAGGCAGTTGTAGGTGGAAATCTGTTTCCAGGTGCTCCACCTGATCCTATTTACCTGTACACCCTTAAGAAAATAACTCCTACAGGCAGACATGGAAATAAAACGCTAAATGCAAATGAAGTGAGCAATTAAACGGGAGCTCAACGTGCATGGTGCCCTTTGTCCCGGCACCAAGCAAGGCTGGATGCTTCTTGGTAGATGGAAATGTTCCAGACAGAAAGAAAGAGGGGGGGAAAAGTAAGAAACCCGGAAGACAGAAGGCATGCCTGCTGCCCCAGGGCCTTGATCGTGTTTTAAAAGGAATTTAAATTTCTGAACACGAAGAAAGGCCCTTGTCTGGTATGTTTGGCAGACCCAACAGATGTGGGAACTTCTGTAGATTACTTGTGGTAAACTCGTCTTAAATAAGTGGAGATTTTGATTTTAATCTGTGGCAATATAACCTCGCCCCTTGTCTGGATAATAAACCGCACAGGCAGCAGCTGTATTGTATTTGAGAGCTAGGAATTACGCGAACGGTGGAGGGAGCTGTGCTGGGTTTATTCGCTGTACCGCAGATCCCTACGTTCGCAGCGCCTCCGGGGCCCCTGAGGCGGGGCCGATGTGGCCGGCACAGCTATCCCCGTGCAGCGCCTTCTCCTCCGGGCTACCGGGAAGGGGCGGGCAGGGCCGGGGCCGCTGCTCGCTCCTGGCTCCTCCGCCTTTCTGCGAGGCTGGAGGGGCAGAGCGGGGGCCGGGTGTCGGGCCGGCAGAGCAGACACCCCCCGCAGCAGATGGAGAACCAGGACACGCAGAGAGGCCAGGGCGGGGGGGCTGGACGAGCTCTCGAGGTCCCTTCCAAGCCCGAACTTTCAGTGATTTCTGGGAGCCCCCGCCCCGCGAAGGGGCCCGCGGCGCAGCCCCGGCGGCCGCTGCCCCCGAGACCGGCGGTGCCCATTTGTCTTCTCCCTCCCTCCCGCCGTCTCCCCCGCAGCCGGGGCTCTGCTCTCCAGCCGCTCGCTTCCCCTGCTCAGGAGCCGGTATCTGTCGCCGCCGGAGAGCAGCTCTGCCAACAAGCGGGCTCGACTCACGCCTCCGCCCCAGGGCGGGCTCCCCGCTCTTCCCTGCTCCCAGCCACAGTCGTGAGCCCCGCGCTCCGCCCAGCCTAATCCCTTCGGAGACCTTTCCGAGCCCCGGCTCCCTGCTCCGCTCCCCCCGGCGGCCGGGAGCTCCGTGCCCTCCCTTACCCTCCCCCCAGGGCAGACGGGGCAGTGAAAGGGCCTCCCTCGGCGCTGACCATCGGCGAGGCCGCCGGGCTGCCTGAGGCAGTGGCACTTACCTCCTTCCGCGCCCGGTCAGCCGGCGGCGGGGAGCTCCGTCCCAGCGGTGCGAGAAGCGGCGCTTCCCCCGATCAGGGCTGCAGAGGCGCGGGGCCGCCTGCCACCCGCGGCCTTTTCCCCGGCCCCGCCCCGCTGTCCGGCCGCGGCCCTCCGGGCCAATCGGGGGATGCGGGGACGGTGAGGCCCAGCCCTGCCCCCCGCCGCCCCAATGGCGACCGCCGGGACGGCCGAGCCTCCCCCACCGCCCCTGCCCCGCCCGGTCGCTGGCCTTGAGCTGCCCCCCTGAGGCCCTGAGGGGAGGGGATGAGAGGAAGGAATGCTGCTCTCTGGCGGCTGTTGCTATGAAAAAAAAAAAACAAACAAAAAAACCCAAACCTAAAAAACTGCTTTCTCATTTGACCCGTGTCCAGACGTCTGTTTAAAGAGATCATTTGCCAGGGCGCTGTGCTACTGGCAGAGTCTGTGACCTTTGAGCAATTAGGCAGAGCGGGTGGCTCTGAATTTCGAAAGCCTTTGGAACACACCTTCCCACTGACCTCACGCTGTGCACCAGAGACAAAACTGCTTGAAAACGGAAGCCTGAAGAGAAAAATGCGAGCTGATGTGTTTCCCTGGGAACTTAGGGAAGTCACTGTCAAGTTTATCCCACATATTTGTGAGGTAACAAAGATTTTGGTTTTAAGTTTCAAGAGCATTGTATTCTCTTTTCTTTGTAGTTGACATTACCTTATGAAAAGCCTCTTAAAACATGAGCTGTTTGGACCTGCAGATTTACAGACTGACAGGTTATTTCAGCTTCCCAACTAGGGACCTCACAAAGGCCTCAGTATTTCAGGGAATCACGTTCTTTAGTCTCCTGACTAAAAGTACAGATTCTTAAAAACTTGGTTCTCAATGACATCTTTGCATCAGTCTTTGGCAAGTCCTCTAGCCTCATTACAAGGGCCACAGAAGCTGAAAGGAGCAGCTGGGAAAATAAATTACCCACCCATTGTAGGAAAATAGGTTCATGTTCATCTAAAGAACTTGAAGGTGTACAAGTCTATGGGACCTGATAGGGTCCATCCATGGATCCTGAGGGAGTTGGAGAATCTGTCCATCATATTTGAGAGGTCATGGTGGTCTGGTGAAGTTCCCACCCATCATGGTGTCCCGGTTTGAGAGGACCAGGATAGAAAACCCCTGCCTGGTCCCCACCAGCAGGTGCCAAGCTGTGGATGTGGCAGTGAGAATGGGGAGCAGCTGAGCTCATGGGAAGAGAGGATGGGTCAGGAGACCCAAATGGATCAATCACAGTGTTCCTGCCCATGGTGCTCAGTATAAAATGGTTCCCAAGAGAGTCCTTTGGGGGTTGGCTTCTCTGGCTGGTGTGCTAGCTGGGGTAAGGCTTCTCTGCTGTTTCTCTCACCTTGCTGCTCCTTGTTTCCTTGCTGGAGAAGACCCTCATTCCCAACAGGTCACCTTCTGCCTCCCCAGGCAGGACCAGCTTGGTTGCTTCAAGTCTGTTGTGAGCTGTCCCTGAGACCCTGGGCTTGGGCATCCCCATCTGCTGCTACAGTGCAGGACATGGTACTTTTAGCAGCCTCTGACAGCACTTGGAGGGCCTGAAGCAAAACAGTTCAGGAACAGGAAGAGCAGGAACTTGCACCATGCTTTTATTTTCAACTGCAGTTAATCTGGACTTTGCCCTTGCATATTTTCCCCTTAAAGGATGAATTAAGTTTCCTAGATTCCATCTCTCCCAACAAGGAATTTCTGCTCCTGCAAGATTACATTTCTCATTCTTTTCTGGCTTATTGTTTCTGGTTTTGCTTCTCCATCATGTTCCTGACCTTTCCATCCCCCAGCTAGCCATTCTGCTTGGTTTTCTTGTCCTTCCACAATTTGCTCATATTTTTCTGTGACTCTCTCCCTTCTTATTTTCTGATTGCTTATATCTTTGTGTTTTAAAAGCCTAATAGATTGGCTCATATGATTGGAAAACAAAACAAACAGCTGGGGGCAGGGGAGGTGGGTTGCCTATGTGCTAGCATGCTGCCCTGCTCAGCACTGTAACTGAACACACAACATCTGTGATTCTTGGGTGGGTGGAAAATAAATTGTCCATTGTAATCTCTGTATTAGCTCTCTGATGAAGCTGGGTATGCAGAGCAACCTGATTCTGAACACCATGCTTTTCTCACTAGTGTGCCTCAATGCCTGCCATTGCAAGTGGGAGAGCTTGTTTTTTCACCATGCTTTCTATCCTTATAAGTGAAGAATTGTATCCTATGGTACATTCCTAGCTAATTCTCTTTCTGTGCTGTCTAGGTTTGCTAGCAGATAGAACAGACTAGAAAACATCCCATGGCTGTGGTGAAGGGAAGTAGCCACCCTCTCTTAACACTGACCTTCATATCATTGGCAACAGCTATCACTTTTTAGGGCACTTTTTGAAGGTGACCCTTCAATGTGAGCTCACATGGGAAAGATGTGCATGGCTGCTGCCAGACTAAATGTTCTGGGAAGCTCCACAAGCTTCCCTGCCCTGGGCATTTGGCTGCCTACTCTCATGTCCAGCCCTTGCATGGCGCAGCTGCCAGCATGGACCTTGGCACTGGGGGAAAACTTACTTGGAATCTCTGTCCCTTGGCCTGGGAGCCAAATTTAAGATCAGGCTGTTGCCCAAACTATGCTGTGAGTATGCTCATGCTTGGCTGTGCTCCTCTCTGATCCTGTGCCTCCATGGCTGATGTAACCTCCTGGCTTGACCTTCAGCCTGTGATGTCTCTGTCATCAGGCTTGGTGATCCTTGGACTGTGGCTGACCCCTGTTGCTGCCACCAGCTGACCTGGTTCTCCTTGTTCAGCTGCTGTGGGGTTGTCAGTGAGGTCCCTGCCTGCCTTCACCCTTATCCCTTGCCTGCCCTGGTGGGGCAGACATGCTTCCCCTTGCTGAGAAGGACTACCCACTGCCCTCAGGGTGCAGGTGAAAAGCTGCTTCCTTCTTCTGAGGAAGGAATACTCTTGCCAGCTATTGCCCTTGAATAAATAATACTACTGTTAACACAGAAACATGACTAAGAAATCTAATAAGCACTGTGATTAGAGAGAAGAAATAGGAAAGTGAAATCATGTTTTTGTCACTGTTCAAATGTCCTGCAATGCCAGAATCTCAAGCTTGTGCTCTGTATTTTTACGGGTGATGTGACATCCCTTGTGTGCTTAGACCTCAGGATATGATAGACTTATTTCTTCTGGTTATCTTACTCAGCAAATTTGTCTTTTAGGATCTATGACTTACAGAGAGACAGAAGGCATCCTGGAACAGGACTGTTACAGTGCAACTTGAACAGACTCATGGAAGCACCCAGATCAAACCCCTGGCTCTAAACTGGTTCTCATTTGTAGGAAAGATGGGAATCAGCTGCCCTTCTGCTGCCACAGAACTCCTCTCAGTTCAGTTAACGTGGTTTGTTTCTGTCCTGGTAAAGACAGAAAATCAACTGGGGTATCTAAACACTTTCTGGGAAGGTCATATTGAAAGCATGCCTGGAGGATTAGCTGTAGTCATCAAAGCAGAAGTCAGGTTTTCCTACTTAGTGATCCCAGCTGTGGTGGGTTAATCTTGGCTGGTTGTCAGGTGCCCACCAAGATGTCCTATCCCTCCCCCTCCCCAGCCAGCAGAGCCAGAACTGGTCAGCAGTAGTGGAAACACTGGTGTGTTATCAACACTGCTCTAGCTACAAATACAAAGCACAGTGCTGTGAGGGCTGCTGTGGGGAAAGACAACATCACAGCCACACCCAATACACCGTCTTTTCAGAAAAGATAATGCATCTTTTAAAAAACTTAAACAATTGGGGTTTTATCCTGAAACTTTAAATGACCTGACTATCAAAGCAGTTTATTTGGAAACAAAATATATTTTGCTGAGATTTTTGTGCCCCTACTGAAGAATTTGTCTCCTTAAGTGCAGGGAAAAGTGAGTTAAAATGGTCCCTCACACCATACCCTTGGCATTCCTCGTGTATAGTGTTTTATCTGTGCAAACTGAGTATTCCTGAACCATTATCAAGTATTGCAAGTTAGAAGCTGTGATGCTTCAAAGCATTAGGATGTTAAACATGGTAACTGTGTTTGAAAGGTGTAGTTGAAAAGAACGATTTCTGGAATGGCTGCGCAGTAGCACAGGTGATTTTGTTTCAGTGATGGGACTTCAGTTTTACAAAGGTGATATCCCAGATTATGCCAAAGGTAATACCAGAATTCAGTCCTCTGTTTGCTGAGAGGAACCACAAGAATATTTGTCTTAATGGTTAAAGAATATTCCTAATCACCTTTGAAGAGCTGCTGTAATTCAACAGCAGGAAATTATTCTGGCTCTTGAATATGGAGCAAATATTTTAAAGCAGGTTTTTAAGTGGTTTCTGTAGAAACTGCTCTTCATTAGAGATTGACACTGCTATTAAGCCTCATGCCGGGTTCAGATCAGCTTTGCAATACTAAAGACACTTGACTAAAACTCTGCCAGGTCATGCGCAGTTCCTTGCTGTCCAAGGGCCCCGGGGCGCAGGGAGCAGCTCGCTGCCAGCCAGGCTCCTTTCCAGCCCTGTACGGACACTCCTCTCGGGGCTGAGCGATCATAGGTGCCCCGATGGGTGGAGGAGCTGGCCCAGCTCGTTATTGGCTGCTCTCTCATCCACCAACTCTGGGGAATGAAGGGTTTATTTCTCACTCGTTTACCCTTCTGGTCCCAGAAAATGATAGTGACTCGATTCCCTTTTAAAGTGGCATCAGTAGCAGCTCTTAGCTGAGCACAGCTGGTGTTCTTTTGTGTTTTATCTCAGCTGTCTGGGGCATCAGATCATTTATCCTTCAATCCCATATTCAGTGTTCATAATCAAGAGGAAGGTGAAGCCATTAGCAGGGTTAATGATGGAGAATCCAGGAGATGGCATTAATATCAAACACCACCTCTTCTGCACTCCAAGGCTTTACTGTTGTTTATTCGTTCTGATTTGTATTGCTTTCCCTGTTTGCTGTGGACATCTGGGATTTAAGGCAGCTTTAGCAGAACTGACCTGAAAATCTTAGAGAAAGCTAAGATTTCTCTGAGTAGCTAAGTGCTGCTCAGGGGAAACATGTTTAACAGTGATCCAAACAGAGAGCGTTCCCTTGGCATTTATCATCAGCCTGAGCAGATGCCCCAGCAGCACTGTAGTCTCTGGGGCCAGACCTCTCTCTGTTTCTGGCTGGAAAGTCAGAGCTTTTTCCTGCTGCCATGGAGTAAGGAGGAGTGAGAGTAATTTTCTTCTGATGCCTTCTTACTTTGTGCCTTTGTTACCTGTGGGATCTGCAAAGGCTCTACATGAGGCTTCTCTCTACATGTGCCCAGAGGTGCAGAGGCAGACCTAGCTGAGCATGACAAAACTGCTCACCATGCCCTCAGCACATACAGTGCTGAGTACAGGGAGTTCTTCCCCTCTGCCCTGACACTCATGGTGGGAACTGCCAAGTCCTACAAAAAGGCTCCTAGAAGTTTTATTCAGGGTGGCACCTGGGGAGACAGCTACTCTGCCTTCTGTGCCTGAGTTAAAATTGGAGCAGGTATTCAAGAAGGAAGAAGAAGGACTGCCAGTGCTTGTGTCTCTGACAGTCACTGCATTGTTGGTCTGAAATAGCCCATGTTTGTTGCACCAGGCTGTGGTGGCCTTTCTCAGGTAATTTGAAAAACAGGATGGTCTGAGGTAGTCCCTGCCAAGCATCCTTTTAGAATTTTCTGATACTTATGTTTCTCTAAGTGAGCCTGCTCTGTAAGTCTATCTTCATGCCTGGCTATGCATTTCTTTCTGTAACTCTCAAGAGAAAAGGTTTTCTAGGTCTTCCACAGAGTGCTTTTTGAAAATGGTTGCTAATTTGTACTTGTGCTTTGGAAGGCAGAATTCAGCAGAAATGTCTGAAGGCAGAAATCATGCAGAGGTTAGCTCATAAATGACCTGGTCTGTGGTATTACTGTGCTTAATAGCAGTTTTTATTTCCTCCTGATGCTGTACAAATGTTTGCTTAGTTCTTAATACAGCCACTGCCTGGTGAATGAGTTTCTACTTCATCTGAAGAGAAAATAGAAAGAATAGGGTAGTAGGCATTCAGCATTATAAATCCATGCCTCTTCTGCAAGACAAAAGCTGAGGCAATATTAGAGTTGAAGTAAATATTTGTAAAAAACCCAAAACAAATCCACCCTAAAACACAGGCCTTGCATGCAAAATAAAACCCTGTAGCGTAATTTTGTAATGTAGGTGATTGAATGAAATCTTGTGTTTAGAAATGAACCTTTGAGCTTATAGGGTCTGACCCAAAGCAGATGGAAACTTCTTAGAATCCTCTTGTTGACTTAGCTTGGGCTGCATTGGGTCTGCAGGAAGATGGATGTGTTCAGAATCACATCCGGTACTGAATGAAATCTCCAGCAGTGCAATCTTTGTGTTTTGACGTGAGAGGGTCATGTAGAGATAACCTGTGTAAACACCCCTGCACTCAATGTGTGATCTTTGCCTTCTTTGCCACCTACATTCTTTACAGGCCCATTACAGTTAGTGGGAATCAGAGGTGTGGAGTAGTTTCTGAGATTCTGCACTTCCAAATTATCTGCTGCTGATGTCTTCGGCCATTCCTCATTATTTTAAAACTCAGTGTGGGAATCTGATCATTAATCCTGGAGACAGGGTGGATGGCAGGGACAGACAGCTGGATGCACAGACAATAAGGATGCTGAGAACAACCAGAACTGAGTCTATGACTGAAAGAATACTTGTGGGCAACTGCACTTTTTACTCATTAAGATAAGATGCATAAACTGGATGTTTTTCAGGTCATTTGCAATGACAACCTCTTTTTCTAGAGTACCAGAGGTGTGAGGCATAACCTTGAAGCTCTTTCAGTGGGATGACACAAGCCTGTTGCAGAGTCCTTGCTTTACATCATAGTCATGGCTTTATCTCAGCTTCTCATCTGCAAAGTGGGGGCAAGAAGACTTCTTGGTGTCAGTGTGAGTGTTGCCAGGGTGCTTATAGGAGCAGTTGTGATGAGTTCAGCAGAGTCTGGGCTGGTTGTTGAGGAGGATACTGGTCCACAAGCTGAGCAGCCAGCTTGTTACTGCAACACACCCAGCCCTGTGTATTATCAGTATTGTGCATGGCTAATAAGAAGCTTTCTGGAAATGTGAGGGCATCTTCCTTGCTACTGTTGCTTTCCTTCATGAACTGAGGAGGATTATTAGGAATGCCCTGTCTGATGTGTATGGCTGCCCTCTGTTTGAGCTGCCAGGAGCACCAACATGTTTGCTGATCCGTCACTGATGCCCACTGGCACAAAATTGTCCCAGTCTTCTCCAGATGTGGACAGACAGATGATCCTTTCCAGCTGGAAAGGCAGAATGTCACTTGTCAATAACTGACAAAACCAAGCTGCTCTCATCCCAGTGGAAGGCAGTGAGCAGGCATTAGCTTGGAATTTATTCTGCATGGTCTTCTGTGCAGTACCACAGTCAATAGTCCTACAGGTCTTCAAGGTGCTAGTGTTACATTAGTTGTAGTGGTAACAATGATTGTTTATGGGCAAGTAAATTCCTGGAAATGTTTTGCCACTGGAAGGATTTGCTGATGGCTAAGCCAACCCATCAAGCTCCATGCAGTGAGTTACTTTTTTATGGAAAAGTTTTACCCTTTTCAGAAGATGACTTTGGTTTTCATAAATGCATCTTCACGTTCAGGTTCATATCTCCCACTGATGCAAGAGAGCACACAGCTCAGCTGAAATCAACAGGACTCCTGCCCTTTCCTCAGTGTTAAATTAATCCTGCTTCTGCCTTTTCACCTAAGCACTTCAGCACAAAGCATTATTGTCAGCATTTCAAAGAAAAAGCTTGTTTAGTTTTCAGGGCAATAGAATACAGGGAGAGGAAAGGTAATATTTGTGCTTAGCCTGGAGGAGTGGAGGTGCCACAGTTACAATGTTGAATGTCACACTGTGCTTACTCCACTTGCTTCTATTCACCTGAGCAGGATTATTAACTGTCTAGGACAATATTTAGGAATATTACTTTAATAGTTTCAAAGCCAAATGGAGGGTAATTTAAAAAGCATTTTTTAAGAGAGTTGCACATACAATAGTATTAGTGAAAACAAAAATGAAGAATGGCCTCATAACTCTTGGCTCTACTGTGACAAGAGGTGGCAAAGCTGACTTGTTTTGCATCTATCTAAGGATGCAGTAATTTCAAGGACATAAGTGTGTCCTAGTTCAGTCACCTATTGTATTCAGAATCTGGGCAGCCCTGGCCCAGATATAGTCCTGGGTGAATACCAAAATGCCAAGGTTAGCCAAGCAGTTGAGAGACAACCCGGGTAAGCAAGTTTCCTTTGTTGGTTCTTACAGGTCCTAGCTCCACACACCTTAAGTCTCTCCTCCTGGAGATCTTTTTGAGCTCTTCAGCCCATTTTGTCCTTGCCTTCCAGGTGAGTAATTTTGTGCATCTGCACATGATTTTGTTCTTTCATTTGGAGTTTTAAGTTGCCTTCAGTGCATATTTAAGATCTCATCTTTTTCTACATCCCTGTGAAACAGCTGGTTTCCTAATATTGCTCAAGTCATGTATTGAGACAAGCAAAGCCATGTTTTATGCTTGGTGCCACAAATAAGAAAATGCATGAATGGGTTGTCCTACAATCAGCTAAGGTCTTGGAGAGGTGCAGGACATAGGGAAGTGCAACCACTCTTAAGGTACAGAGTACTTCCAGACACACCCAGTGTATCATGCTGGCATGGAAGTATGGGGGGTTTATTTAATGGCTGAGTGACAAACCATGACTTTTGGTGGTAAAGAGCCTGATAGTTGGTGGTGTTGTGGATTGGGTCCCATGGGAGGGTGAGGGCCAGCAGGGATTTTCAGTAGTCACTCTTTGTGTTTGGGAGCCAGGTCATGATGTTTGGAATTTTGGAGGAGAAATTGGCAAGAATGGAAGAGATAGTCAGCCAGGTGACATCAAACCTACTCTGTGAGAAAATGAGGTGCAAAGTGAAATGGAGAGAATACCCATGGAGCTGGACACCTCCCTGTCCTTACTCATTATTAGGGGAAACACTGGTACCCAAAATCAGTGCCAAAGAGGGAAATGGGTGGGATGAGAGGTCTTTGGTGCTTGGTGGGGTTCTCAGCTACCCCTGGAATGAGTTGGGATTTCCCCATTTCACCCACCCAACTGAGGTATGATTTGGAGTTTTCCATCTGGGTACCAAATTCCCACAGGATGAGCTGGGGAATCACACCCACCCTGAGATGAGATGGGATTCCCCAAGATGAGACAGGGTCCCCCATTGAAATCCCCACCCTGGGATGAAGTGGGGTCTCCTGGGATGTTGTGGGGGTCCCCCATTGCAACCCCCCAACTCTGGGATAATTTAGATCTTCTGGGATGATTTGGGTGTTCTGAGTCATGGTCCCTGGCCTAAGGATGATTTGGGTGTCCCCTATTGCAGCCCCCCAGCCCCAGGATGACTTGGATGTTCCTTATCAGAGCATCCTACTCCTGGGATGAGTCCCCCAGGGTGATCTGATGATGCCCAGGAGCAGCCCCCACCCTGGCATGAGTTCTGTTTGCCCCAGATAAGTTGGGGTTCCCCACTGCAGCCTCCCACTCTCTGGATCTGTTGGGGTCCCTTGGGATGAGTTGTGGGGACATCAAATGACAGCTCCTCTACTCAGAACATCCTAAGGGAAAAAAGTTTTTCAGTTAATGGGCATAATTCCACATTTGTGTCCCATTTTCCATGAAAATCCCTTCACAAGATCACCCTAAGATACTCCACATGGGTGGTCCACCCTCAAAAAAATAGGGGAGTCACATCCTACTACAACCCTTGTGGAGGGTGTCACCATGATAAAGAGTTTTTGTTTTGCCTTATTTGGTAAAAAAACCCTAAAGAAGCATAAATAAATATTAAAATTAAAATATTGAATGGGAAACAAAGTGGTTCCCAAGCTGGTGCAATTTTAATGTCTATGAGAAGATGAAGAAAGCACCATTGATGCAACAGAGCTTGAGTGTGCCCCTTCATTTTTGGTGATGACTGAGGTGGGTTTGATGATGAGGGATGAGATCACAGCTCAGGTAAAAACTCTTCTGACACGGGGAGCAGCTTTAGGGCCGTTCACCCGACAGGAGCCACGGATGGGTTAACAAGGCAGAGCTGACTGAGGCTCATCCAGCAGTGGGGACACGTGTAGGGTTTCTCTCCATGTGGATGGCTGGTGAGCCTTTGCTCACACATGCGTCGCACGAATTCAAAAAATAACAGGTTTTACGACTTAAGCAAAAGACAATGATTTATTTCAAGAAAAAAAAATGACACTGGGTTTGAAAGAGAGGTTTGTACTGGAAGGCAAATTTGTAAGAGGGAGAGGTTTTTACATGAATTAGTCATTCTAGGGAAAGAGTCGTTAAGAAAAGAAAAGGAAGGCAATTGAGGCTTTTCACCCTTCTTCATAGCCCAGGGGCTGCTTGGTTACTGGCGAGGTCCCGGACTGCTCCGCAGCATTGCTCCTGGGCTCTGGATGTGCTGTTGCTCCTGATGTGTTGATGAGGTCACTTCGGCTTTTCCTCATTAGCTACAGCCCGTGCTGCTCTTCGTTCCCGACAGCTTGCCACCTCCACTAGGGTGTTGTGTGTATATATATACACATATATAACTATATGTGTTTGTATTCTTTGCTACCTTACCCTTTATGTTATCGCCCTTTCTGATTCTGCCCACCCGTGGTGTTCAGGACCTAAGCCTCAGTCACCAAAATTCCATACGATTAGGGTTAGGGTTAAGGTTCAGAAAATCATAAAGCCTACAGTTCCACAGACACTGGGGATGGAAAAATCATGTCAAGGCTATTGTGACACTGCATCAGGTTTGCACCTTCCACACCTTTCTGATTTTGGCTGCCCATGGTGCAGGGCACGCCTCAGACTACAAAAATCCATACTATTATGCTCTGATCCTTTCCCCCAACTCACTCTTGGAATATCTGATGTACTCTAGTGAACATTTTCCTGTCTTCTCTGTGTCCTGGGTGTTTTTGCAGCTGTGGGCAGGGGCAGGGATAGGATAGAGTGTGGTGTTCTCTGATGGGCTGCATGTGGGGCTGAGGCAGCCCAGGTGGGGCAGTCAGGGGGAGGAAGAGGAGTCTTTCCCAGGGAGTGTGGGGAGGTGGTGGGGCAGGACCCAGGGCATATAAACCTCCACTTCTGCTCAGGGGCTGAGTCTGCCCTGGGAGTGGGATGGGGGCTTTTGTCTAAGTGGTTTTAAAACTCTTGGTGTTTTAGGTTCTCAATGTGATAATGGCTGCAGAGTTCAGTTCTAGAGAGAGCAGGTGAGTGGAACACCATCTGGATCTTCAAAGATGTAAGGTGTTCTGGAGGGGCTGGTGTTGACTGTTGTGGGAACAACTGTGGGCGTTCAGAGATTTGTCCTTCTGTTTGGGAGCCCAATGTGGACGTTTGCATTTTTGGAGCTGAAAATGGCCAGAGATAGCCCAGAGAGCCCTTGCTAAATGAACACTGATTTTTGCAGATTACCTATTTACAGATTAGATTATGTGAATTGATTTCCACTGTCTGGAGGTCACTCATAAACATTCTGCCAACTCCACACAGACATCAATATTTGGCACTTATTATATATGTAGAAAAGCAGCTACCTGATGAGGCTTTCTGCCCTGTTTTGTAAATTGCTTGTGTGCACATTCTCCAAAGAGAGGAGCTCCATCTAACATTAATGCATATTTCTCATTAAGCAGCTGAAGACCCACTGTGCAAACCTGTGGGCCAGGAGAAAAAAAAAAGTATTTTTCTCACTTTAGAAGACTTACTCTTAAGGTTGTCTGTTATCAGCACAAGCACATACAGTTACTCTTCAGGGTCTGCAAGAAGGAAATTCCTCTAACTACAAAAAAAAAAATCTATCCATCACAGCAGGAAGCAAAAAGCAGAAGTGTACTGTACTGTAATTATCAAATGCATCAAGTGTGTGATCTTTACACAAAGAGGTCACATTCCAGTGACAGAGAGAACTTTTACATTGCTATAAACATCAGCTAATGCTTCAAAATCAATTCAAAAGCAAAGCCTAAACACTGAGTACAATTTTATCAGTCTGTACTTGGAACTGAGTTAGTCATTCAGTTAACTCCTGGTCTTCATTTGAAGTCCATTAGTTCTTCCAGTCATAAGACAAATCCTGTTACACTGCTTTCAAAAAGAGGACATAATGCATTATAATAATTTGCAGTATCTTTGGTGTCAGCAGCTGTTCATCTGAATTTCTGGTTTCTAGTACACAAAAAAGGCTCAAATATTATTCTTGGTGGAGGTGGGGAGGTGAGGAGGGGGGTGGCATGAGGGGGCTCTCTGTGTGTTCAGGGGTCGTGGGGTGTCTCCCCAGGGGCATCCTGAGGGTGTTCCCCACCCCAAATTTTGGTGCCCCCACCGTAGCACACAGTGCACACAGGCACACAGTCTTGTGTGCAGCCAGGGGGGTCCTGCAGAGGGGCAGTCAGGGCTGTAGTTGCTGTCCTGCAGCCACTGCAGGTAGGACTGGATGATGCACTGGGGGAAGGGGGACACAAAATGGTGGGGTCAGGGAGATCCCAGTCCCACATTCCCCCCCCCTCTAAACCCACAATTCTCCCCCAAGAGCCACATTTGTCCACTGAAAACTCCTGAGGTTTTGTGGTGGTGCTGTGGATAGGGATCTATGGGTGGGTGAGGGCCAGCTGGAGTTTCCAGTGTCACTCCTTGTGTTTGGGAGCCAGGTCTGGATGTTTGGAATTTTGGAGCTGAAATTGGTCAGAATGGGAGAGTGACCAAGAGGATGCTTCAACAATATACTTCCATGAGGAATTTATCTCTTTCAGTACCTCCTTTTTTCCAAAGACGTTTATTATTATTATTATTATTATTATTATTATTATTATTATATGGGTGAAAGGAGTAATAGCAAAATAAAAAATAAAAAACAAAAACAACCCCCTCCCCAAATGGTGGAAATTTTCTTATTGATACTAGTAAAGTTTTTACTGTAGGGCAGAACCAGCCAAGATGTTTCATGAAAGTACCCTGAACTTCTACCATATCTTCCCCCTCTCTGGTCCCATGAGAGTAAAAAATCAAGACATGAGACACTGTTTGCAGGTGGCCCAGCTCCTTGTTGGGCACTTTCACAACATGTATAAACCAGGGATGGGGAGTGATGGTATCAGTTTCAGGTTGACAATCCAGCTGACAGGACAGACCTCCAGGCACTCTGAAGGCAAACAGAATGAGTGGCTTTAACACATCTCATAGCTTTGTGTCTGTGCACACACAGAACCATAGAATCACAGAATGTCAGGTTGGAAGGGACCTCCAGGATCATCTGCTCCAACACTTCTAATATTGTCTATGTGAGATGTCTCAGCATCCTGTTGAGCTAAGACTTAAAACTGAAAAGTGGGGGAATCCACCCCTTCTCCTGGGAGACCATTCCAGTGTCTGACTGCCCTCAGAGTGAAAATTTTTCCTCTTGTGTCCAATTGGAATCTCCCCAGGAGCAAATTGTGCCCATTGCCCCTTGTCTTGTCCATGGGACTCCTTGTAAACAGGGAGTCTCTGTCTTTGTAGCTGCCTTTTAAGTGCTGGAACACTGTAATAAGGTCTCCCCTAAGTCTTCCCAAGGCTGAACAAGCCCAGTTTTCTCAGCTTCTCCTCATGTGGCAGGTGCTCCAGTTCTCTGATCATCCTTGTGTCTCTTCTCTGGACCTTCTCCAGCCTGTCCACATCTTTTTTGTACAATGGGGACCAAAACATCTACATAATAATAACAATATGAAAAGCCAAACCAAACAGCACAAACAGCTTCAAGAAGTGTTCACAATATTATTTTCAAGATTTTAAGATTCATCCATACACATTAATTCCATTTCTGACATGCTGTTTGACAAATCCAGAAGACCATACTCCAGATGGATCCGATGTTAGTAAACTTTAGAGAAGAAAGAGGGAAACATAACCTCCAGTAATGTTTTATGATAATGATTTGTAAGCTGGTGATTTATGATTTATACCTTGATAGACATTTAATTGCATGACATCAAAAAAACCTGTCTGTCATGCTGTGCAGGTGTTAATCTGGACTGACTAGATAACCATGGAGATTTTCAGGTGGCTTATCTATTTGGTTGTATTTGCAGGCTTGATGGGTGAAGATGTTGCTGTTTTGTTCTGACATTGTGTCTCTTCTCAGGTGCTCCAGAGAGCAGGTTTGGTTAGGACACTGCAGTTAGGGGACCTCCTTGCACCTTCTGCCTAAGACTTGGGGCCTTTTATGGAGTCAGGAGTAGAATTACAAGTACAGGACCACTGTGGCATCAAGTCAGCTTTTCGTCACATGCCTGTTCATCTCCAAGGCTAATCTGAAGACTGGGTCTAGTCTCTGGCACTTTGCCAAAATGAGACTGGTTTACCTGTGGTCTGAGAGCAAAGCAGTGCTACAGCCACCCATTCCATGCCTTTGGAAAACACCATCTCACTGTCCACCTCTTTAAATGCTTTGCAATCCAAATTGCGGTTTCTGGGAAGAATTTGGGAAGACTGAAGATAAAATTGTCTAGCCAGGAAGAAAGCAAAAACACCCACCAAAGGCCACACTAAGAGGTATCTAAGAATATTTGCAGCTCAAACACACACCAGACAATAGCAAAAGCTGGATGTGAGATGGCACATGGGCTGCAAAGTTATTCTAGTGCCCTTTCCCTGAATCAACACATCAGCAATAGTCTGTGTCCCCACAGAGCTTTCCTCCTTTGTGCTGTTGTCTGGAGAGGGAAATAATCTGCTGCTCTGTTGGAGATGCAGTATTTTTGGAAATGAATTTCTCACTGACAAAAATACTTTTTTGTCTTGTTGCTAGTCATCAAGACCAGCACTGAAAACAGTGGTTGTGATCAATAGCACAGAGTCAGTTTGGAGGCCTGTGGCCAGTGACATTCTCCAGGGCTCAGTGTTGGGTCTGGTTTTGTTCAGTCTCCTCATCAATGACCTGGATGAGGGGATGGAGTGTACTCTTAGCAAGATCACTGATGATACAAAGGTGGGAGGGGTGGCTGACACACCAGAAGGCTGTGCTGCTATCCAGTACGATCTGGACAGGCTGGAGAGCTAGGCAAAAGTGTGGAGTCCTGCACCTGGGGTGGAATAACACCAAACACCAGCACAGATTAGGGGATGTCCTGCTGGAAAGCAGTTCCATGGAGAAGGATGCTGGGGTCCTGGTGGGCAGTAAATTCTCCATGGATCAACAATGTGCCTTTGTGGCCAAGAGGGCCAATGGTGCATCAGAGAAAGTGTGAAAAGAGATAGAGAAGAGATAGAGAAGATATCAACACCCTTGGATCTAGAGATGATCTTGGTAGGAAGTTCAGGTCCTTGGATGGTGGGCACACATCCAGCATTTTGAGCGTGCTCTTTTATGCAGCCTGACCCCACCATTTCAGGGGGGCCTTTGGCATATCTTGCAAAGCCAGGTGTTCACTTGGACCCCTCCAGATGGTCTGACACAGCAATAACCCTTATTTCTGTGCGTGTGCCCTCTCCAGTGTCTTTACCCGGGGCACACACAGGATGTCACTCTGTCTCCACAGGGTGCAGGGTGCCTGCTCCTGCCTCTTCTCGAATAAGGGCAGTGTCCTGCCTGTCAGGGTGGCCATCAAACAGAGCTCCCTTTGCCAAGACAGTGTTCAGCTTATCAGGATGGGCACTAAAGGAGGGGCTGCTCTTGCAAGAATAGGGCTCTGTTTATCAGGGTGGTTACCCAATTGAGGGTCTCTCCTTGAGAGAACAGAGTCCAGACGGCTCATGAATGAGGCCTCCACCCGAGCACAGTGTCCACTGTGTCAGGGCAGCTGTTTTGAGACAAATATTCTTTTGTGGGATTCTACACAGGGGACCTGTTGGCCACTCTGTTCCTGATACAGGCCAGGATGCCATTGGCCTTCTTGGCCACCTGGGCACACTGCTGGCTCATGTTCAGCTTCCTGGCAGTCCAGACTCCCAGGTCCCTTTCTGCCACTTTGTGCCCAGCCTGGAGCTCCCCATGGGTTTGTTGTGGCCAAAGTGCACGACCCGGCACTTGGCCGTGTTGAACCTCATCCCATTGGAATCAGCCCAACTCTCCAGTCTGTCCAGGTCCCTCTGCAGAGCCCTCCTGATCGACACTCCCCCTCTGTCCAGCAGATCTAGGGACTTCCCACATCTAGGGAGTCCCGTGCAGGTGCCAGGACCGGGGGCTGCCCATGACCAGCGGGGTCGAGGGGGCCGCCGGCTCTGGTACCGCGTCCCGGGGAACGTCCCGAGGAGGGCGTCGGGGGAAAGGGAGCGATGTCCCGGCCGGGAAGGCTGCCGGGAGCCGTAGTCCCGTTGCGCTGAGCGGCCACGGCGGCCACGGCGCTGCGAAGCGGGCCGGGGGCTGCGGTTTTCTGACAGTGGGTTGCGGGGTGCAGTGTTTGGTACCGGCTCGGCCCCGAGGCGGTTTCCCTGCTGGTTTTGGGTGGGTCTCCCCGGGCTCCGGCTTGCCGCCGGGACACCGGGACGCGGTACCGAGGGGTCCAGCGCCGCGCATACGCATTGCCGCCCTTGCCTCCCAAGCTCTGCCTGGCAGGTACCGGACTGCGGGACTGCGGGGGCTCCGTTCCGCCCGAACCGCGGTGCCGGCCCGCCGGAGCCCAAGGGAAGGCCGAGCAGTGGGTGCTCGCTGCTGTCGCCGCCTGGTGGCCAGGAAGCATCACTGCGGCCCCGGGACTCTGCGGCTCCCTGCCCGAGTTTCGGTGCGTGGAGTCACGGAATCGCTTAGGTTGGAAAAGAACTCCAACTGTCAACCTGGCACTGCCAAGCCCATCATTAAACCCTGTCCCAAAGCGTCACGTCTACACATCTTCTAAATACCTCCAGGGATGGTAACTTCATTGCTTCCCTGGGCAGCTGTTCCAGTACCTGACAACACCTTCCATGAAAAAATTTTTCCTAGTACCCAGACTAAACTTCTTGGTGCAGCTTCAGGCCATTTCAGACCAACACCCACCTTGCTACAGCCTCCTTTCAGGCAGCTGTATGAAAATGTTTCCTTGCAATTCCCTCAGCTGTCCCTTGTAGGACTTGTGCTCCAGACCCTTCACTGGCTTCACTGCCCTTCTCTGGACACCCCCCAGCACCTCCATGTCCTTCTTGTAGGATAAAAATTGAACACAGCACTCGAGGTGCAGCCTCACCAGTGCAGAATACAGGGGTCCATCATTTCCCTTCTCCTGCTGGCCACACTATTTCTGATACAAGCCAGGATGCTGTTGGCCTTCTTGGCCACCTGGGCACACTCAGCACATCTTCAGCTGGCTGTTGAAAAATGTCCACAGGTCCTTTTCCTCTGGGCAGCTTCTCAGACACTCTTCCCTAAGCCTGTAGCATTGCATGGGGTTGTGACCCATGGGCAGGGCCTGTCACTTGGTCTCATTGAACTTCATACAATTGGCCTCGGTCCATTGATCCAGCCTGTCCAGCTCATCTGGGGACTTTTCTACCCCCAAGCAGATGAAAACTCCTGCCTTAACTTGGAGTCATCTGCAAACTTACAGAGGGTGCACTTGCTCACCATGTCCATGTCATTGATGTATACCTCCTGCTATGTCTTGTCACCTGTTGCTTTTAAAATTTTCTTTCAGCTTCTTTATGTTGTTCATTGCTCCCTATATTTTAATTCTTGCCTATGTTTATTGTACCCTCTCACTTTTAAAATTATCTTTCTGTATCAGATTGATGTGTCAAGGTAGTGGTGGTGCTGCAGGAATTGCTTCTGTGGGAAGACATCTGGATCTGCCTCCTTGGTGGATGAAGCCAGTTCCAGCCAGCTGCAAGAGGGACTTGCCACTGGCCAAAATTGAACCTGTTCTCCAGGTGTTACCTCACCAGTGATGAGTAGAGGGGAAGGATTATTAGACTTTGCTGCCACCTCAAGAAATGTGGCCTGTAAGAAGCAGACAAATTTCTGTCCACTGTCCCATCAGAGTGACCCATGAGGGAGATGCCTGGCATCACGAGACAGAAGAGGAGGTGAGCTGTGCAGTACAGTTGTCATGTCTACCATGTAAAAGGATGTATTTTCCTATGGGCACAACTGATAATGAAAGATGTGTCACCCTCTGTACTAGAACAGGGTTTGAAGGATATGTGGAAAGAAGCTCTCAGTTTAATTATGAAGGTCTAGCATCTCCATGTGTAGTGGGAAGGCTCTGGGGGAGAAGGGAGCATTTGCCTCTGCAGAAGGGCTTGCAACCTCCTCCTAGAAATACATGTGGTTTCATAATTCAAAAGCCAGGACATTTTAGGTAGCTCCCTGTATATCTTTGGAAACATAGAGGAACCAGGAACCCTTGTCCTGGAGCTTTCTCTATCACCCAGGAAACTGCTTAATGTTTTGAGAGGACCAGGATAGAAAACCCCTGCCTGGTCCCCACCAGCAGGTGCCAGGCTGTGGATGTGGCAGTGAGAATGGGGAGCAGCTGAGCTCATGGGAAGAGAGGATGGGTCAGGAGACCCAAATGGATCAATCACAGTGTTCCTGCCCATGGTGCTCACTATAAAATGGCTCCCAAGAGAGTCCTTTGGGGGCTGGCTTCTCTGGCTGGTGTGCTAGCTGGGGTAAGGCCTCTCTGCTGTTTCTCTCACCTTGCTGCTCCTTGTTTCCTTGCTGGAGAAGACCCTCATTCCCAACAGGTCACCTTTTGCCTCCCTAGGCAGGACCAGCTTGGTTGCTCCAAGTCTGTTGTGAGCTGTCCCTGAGATCCTGGGCTTGGGCATTTGCATCTGCTGCCCAGTCCAGTGTGGGACTGTTCTGGTCGGGCAGTAATGACATCTGAGGAGGGCAAGCTCCACATTTACATATTTGTAAATATGTGACATTTGTGATTTGCTGTTGTTACCTCATTAAACCTACCTGAATTTTTTCTTCCAACCTTTAAGAATCTCTGCCTTATTCCATTCTCCATCTTCCCCTGGGATGTTGGTGGGAAATATCAGAGAACATCTCAAAATGAAGGGTTTTGTAGTACCTTTTTCTACTAATTCTTACATACATTAAGGACAACTTAGTTATCACAAACTTGCCTGTTCTCAGCTTCCCTAAATCAAATCAGTCCCAAAGAGCTTTCTGTAGGCTAGAAGAAAGGGGAGGTTACAGTCCTTATTGTACAGTGCAGATGAAGCCAAGGGCACCTCTAAAGTCAAGGAGAGCTATCAGTCTGCAGCTCAGTCAACACTTCAGGGTAGGATTATTTGTATTTAAAAAAGAAAGGCAAATGAGGGTCCTATTTGGTCTTGTCCTTTCAGGCTTTCAGTCCAACCAAAACAGATGTGTATTAATTCTATTTAAATGATCATCCTTCTAATAACACTTTCCTCCTATTACAGTGTCAGACTTTTTTTTAAATGTTTCTAAGAAATTTAACCTTGCAGTACCTTTATTTTTTTAAAACCACAAGTTCATACCAAAACAGACACTCTATAGAAACTTACAATTTATTTATACACAAGACTGTAGTGAAATGAGGCAGCCAGGTGCCACTAATTCCCAGGGAGTGGCATGAGCTTGTGTTAAACCCACCTGTGCCTGATTAAGGCAGGCCCTAACTGTGCACGAGCAGGATTAGGGGGCCAATAAAAGGTGAGGCTCAAACCCACAGGCTCAGCTCAGTCCTGAGCTAGTCAGCAGGGAGGTCTGTTGCTTTTGGAGCAACAGCACCGATCCAGACTGGTCAACCCTGAGGGCTACAGGCTTAGAGCGCTACTTGTGAGTCTCTGCTGGAACACCTGGTTGGACCTTGAAGCGATGTGCCCTAAAAGAGGTTCGTCTTGCTACACAAGACCATAGAAACTATTATCAGGTAATCAACAGAAACCATACTTTGTTTAACATACACTTTTTAACCCACCAGAATAATGCCAGGAAACTTTATCCAAAAATCTGCTGTAGTGCTGGGATTTTCTTTTATTGGAAGATCTATGCAGTTAATTTATTTAAACATGTTTAACATAGACATAAATTATTTTTAAGTATCCAAGATAAACTACTGATTTATTTAAAATTGTAAGAGAGTTGAGAGACCTTGCTGGCTTTTGTTGCTTTCTGAAACTGAGATTTCCCAGTATTTATGAATAAACAGGAATACCTACTTAGTTATGTGGTATAACTTATTTATGTACTCATGTTTTGGAAGGAATGGTCATCATTTTACTTTGTGTCTAAATCAGGAAAACAATTCTTTCTAAATGGAAAAAAAAGCAATCTTCCCTTTTATTTAGCTGTGATAAAACATGTGCACTATCCCCAAATTTCCCTTTTCTTCTACCTTGCAAACAAAGTAAAACAGCTCTTTTTTTGACATTCCTCTCTCCTCTTCCCAGATAACTCCTACAACTGTTTTTGCACTTCTGTTTTAGTAAATCTTACAGACAAGGTAAATCTACAGAAATTAATTGCAGAGCAAAAAAGCAAAGCCAGCTCTCTCAGCACAGCAAGCAGGGAACCTGGTGGCCATGGGAAATTCACCTAAGTTAAATATATACATAAAGGACTCTAATTTGGGAAAAATACTTAGGTTTGTTCTGTATAGATCTTTTGCCCACAACAAGCAGATATTAAGGAACAGATTAAGCATTTGGGGTAACATTAGCTGATAGTTCAGGTGTAATTTAGGCAGGGTCTGAGTGCTTTGCCAGGCAGTGTTCATTCTGGGTGAGTACATGCTTCTTCATAGCATTCTTACAGCCTACTTAATGTTCTGCTTTTGATTTTGCTTAAAATTTATATTATTTAGCTAGCCCTAAGTATTTACATGGCAATGGAAGCCTGCATGCAGGCAGCCTTTTGCCTCATTGACCATATTTTTCTCAGAGTCCTAATTGGCATGAGAGGTTCTGTGCTCTCCTCATTCCTTGAACAAACAGCTTCCTTCCTTTGGGGGTCCTCAACTGAAAATACAGTGAGAAGTTTGAGTCCCACTGTAGCAAAACATTACAGCAAAACATCAATTATGAAGGAAAACTTATTGCCAGCCTAGATTGCTTCCCAGCATTCATAAGAACAGGGCAGCACACTGCACTTCAGCCCCTCTCACCTGCTGTAGTCAGACTTCTGCTGCAGCTTTCCCCCTGCCCCAGCACAGGGGGATGAGTAGGGAAGGGGGGGGCTGCCAATAGCCATATCTGCCCCCCCCTCTTCTTGGAAATCAGTATTCTATCTCTTGCTGCTTTGGAGAGTGGATTGGAGAAAAGAGCAGAGCCAGGATTCTGAGGGCTGGAGGTTTTCAAAGAGCAGAAAGCTGTTGAGACAAGAAGGATGGTGTCTCAGCGTAAATACAATTAAATCTGGTCTCTGTAGGGAACAAAGACCAGATGTTATATTCTGCCTCTTAATATCTTACTAATGCAAATTAAACAGGTTTGGGGGACAGATAGTGCCTGCACTGCATAATCTTTTGACCTTTTCAATTACACTTCAGTGGATTATTCAGATTTACCCATTCTAGGTCATTTCTGTCTAAAGTATTAGCATTGTACAAAATCTGGTGGGGTTTTTTTCCCTAAACAACTACTTGATGAACAAGATTTTATTCATCTGTGGTTTTGAACTCTGATATTTTTAAAATATTGTTTCATAGAACAGTGTAAAATTTATCCATAAAACTGGTAATTTTCTAACTAGGGAATTTTCCTGAAACTGGGATGTCATGCATTTTTTATACAAGCTTCTTATCTTATTATGCTTTTCTTAAAGCTCAGATTTTTCTACAAAATATTATTTTGCCAAGGTAAGGTGACTGAGCATTTTCTTTGTCAGTTATTTCCTACCCAATTTGCCTATGGTGCAGGTTCAAGTCTCTCTCCCTCTGCTGCCAACACCTCTTTAGTTAATTATGCAATTTGCCTGGTGATAATTTATTTCAACTAATGATTCATCAGATGTAAAAAGCCCGAAAGAGGAGTTTTGGGGGATCTGAAATTGGGAGAGAAGAAATTCCCAAAACAAACCTCCTCACCCTTTTTCCTTGCAAACTCAGCACATCTTATGCTGAAATTACTGAGACACCATTTTTTTTTTTTTTTTTTTTTTTTTTTTTTACAGTCTCTTGGTGGTGGAATCACACTAACTCATTCTGCAAAAGCATGACTTAGTTAACACTTCATTATACAAGATTTCCACTGTGCTGTAGTTGTCAGGAAAATCTGACTTTCCTCAGGCATTTTATCTATCACCTGCTTCAAATTAAGAAAATGTGACTTTAAAAGCCTTTTGTCTGAAAGGCAAATGGCTGAATGTCTATTTAGTCAATCATCAGTTGTACTAGAGGGATATGAAAAGTCAAGGTAATTAAGGTATTTTGTTTTATTTTTTCTTTCAAGGAATAAATATTGTACAGCATTATTTGAAGAGTAACATGTTGCATCTCAAGGATCATGAATGGCTTGCAGTCTCATTTTACAATGTGGCCAGTTAAATGAATTTAGCAAGTGGAAAACATGGTTATTTGGTCACATAAGTGTAGTGAGACAGGACCAGGTGCCCTGAGTTATTGATGAGTGGGTGTGGGTTCACCTGTGTCTGGCCTCCCTCCTGAGCATGTGCAGGAGCAGGGGGCCAATAAGAGAGCAGCTGACACCCACAGAGACAGCTCTCACTCTTCAGTGAGCATGGAGAAGCCCACAGCTCGAGGAGCCCCAGGAGCAGGCAAGAAGGGGTAGATCCCGGAGCCCCAGGAACAGCCCTAGGACATCGTCCAGGAATGGGCTAAGCCCCGAGGCCTCAGGATCAGCCCTAGGAGCAAGAAGGGCTCCTCCCGCTTCATCTGGTGGAGAATGCGGGCAGCCTGCAGAAAACCTAGCTGGCACAGAAACTGCAAGAACGTTCTCCCTGTAAGGTATGATCAACAAGCTCTCTGGACAGGAAACCCCAGAGCAGAGGGGAAAATCCCATGAGGAAGGGTTAAATCCCGACGCCCATGAGGAAAGAAACCCCGGAACAGAGGGAAACCAAGCCAGAAGAGCAGATACAGGAGGGAGAATAATAACTAGAAGAACAACTTGCAGAGACTCTGTGAAAAGTGCCTGATGCAACTTGCAGAGACTTTGTGAAATATGCCTAGGCTAAGCCCTTGAGCAGAGGGAAATCCCATGAGGAAGGGTTAAATCCTGAGGCCCATGAGGAAAGAAACCCCGGAACAGAGGGCAAGTGCCTGGGACAATTTGCAGAGACTTTGTGAAGAGTGCTCAGACAGCTTGCGGAGACTTTGCCAGAAAGGGGCTGACATCGAGCGAATATATGGGTATGCTTAATTCCCCTTAAAGAAGGTTGAAAGAAAGAAGGTTGAGAATTCTCCCTAAAAATATATGTAAAATAAGTTATATGTTATATGTAAGTTATATGTTTAAATCTTGTAAGTTATATTTTTGTGTAAAAATCCTCTAACCTCTCGGCGCCTCCTCGATGCTCTTAGTTGAGTGTCCCGCGGGGCCCGAAGAAAAATCCTGTAAGTGTATTCTTGTGTATAAAAAATCGTGCTATGTAAATATGTAAATGTCTATGTAAATGTCTGTGTAAAAAAAAAAAAAAAAAAAAAAGGGGGGGAAATGTAGTGAGACAGGACCAGGTGCCCTGAGTTATTGATGAGTGGGTGTGGGTTCACCTGTGTCTGGCCTCCCTCCTGAGCATGTGCAGGAGCAGGGGGCCAATAAGAGAGCAGCTGACACCCACAGAGACAGCTCTCACTCTTCAGTGAGCATGGAGAAGCCCACAGCTCGAGGAGCCCCAGGAGCAGGCAAGAAGGGGTAGATCCCGGAGCCCCAGGAACAGCCCTAGGACATCGTCCAGGAATGGGCTAAGCCCCGAGGCCTCAGGATCAGCCCTAGGAGCAAGAAGGGCTCCTCCCGCTTCACATAAGGGTTTTCAGATTGTGATCTTCAGACTACCACCTGTCTAAAGTGTCAGAGGCACTGGCACATGCTTAATCCCATGGCCAAATGATCCCTGTTACAACTTGTATTCAGATGATGGAAGCCTCCAAAATATTTGAGGGGAGTAAGTGGCATAGGAAATCTGGCAGTCATAATAGTGGAAAATTCTTCTTAAAAGAGCAGAAAATTGGCTTATTACTAGAATAATACCACATCCACTACTCAGTGATAGTCACACTCCTGTGACACTCTCATTTGAGCCTCTAAAAGTGAGTGGGTACTTAATGGTGTATTCTACAGCTAAAGCCTAAAGTATTTATTCAATTTTTACTCCTTTCTTTAAGCAAGAATCAAATTTGCAATATTTATAAATTCAAACTGTGCTAATATGCAAGTGAATGATAAAATCTATTGTAGTTTTGTATCCTTTTAAGTTCTAAACTTCACTTTAAAAAAGATACTTCTGAAATGGATAAATACCCTTGCCGTTCTACTAAAAGAAAAGCAAAGGGGAAAAAAAAAGTTCAAAATGAGAATTTTTAAACAATATCCTGAAGTACTTCTCATTTCAAAACATTGCACTATACTTCTAGAAACTGCCTATAAACAAAGAGACAATCAAAAGGTAGCCTCTGGTCTGTGTTTATTTAGAAAAAAAAAAGCCTACCTTAAATTTGTCTGTTAATTAATTCTGCCTTTAAAATCTTCACAACAATGCAAATTTTGCTTTGAAAATGAACACCCTCTCCAAGAGAGAAATCTACATAGTGGTACAAAAATTTCATACAATTTGAAAAGAAAGACTGCTAGAAATGAAGCCGTAAGAATTAAGTTTAAGTTAGGATCAATTCATATGTCTAAGTTAAAATTGCAAGTGGCCTTTCTGTAGAGATAGTAGGAACTCAGGGGGACAGTGCCCTGAGCAAACTGGGCTGGCCTGGCCTGTAAGACTCTTGATTCTACAAAGACTACAGAGCCATTGAGTAATTTAGGTTGGAAAGGACCTCAGGAGGTCATCTGCTTCAGCTTCCTGCTCCAAGCAGGTTTGGTTTCAAAAATCCAAGTTGTTTAGGGGTTTTATGCATTCAAGTTTTAAATTTTCAAGGTGAGGGACTCCACAGCCTCTCTGGGCAAGATGTAACAGACTGGAACACGGTCCCTGCACATCCACAATACTTCTATTATTCCAATTGCACAGCCCATCCCCTCTTCCAGCCTCATACACACTTCCTCTTCACATTTGAACTCTGGTAGGAGTTTCCTGTTCAGCCAGTCTTGCTGCCTGCTATTTCACTCTTTTTCCCCTGCCCTAAGGATGGATTGTCCTTGTGCTTTCAGGAGGCTGACCACCTCTCTGTGGCCCTTTGCCCTCTCTTGAGATCCTATCTGTTAGCTGCCTGGGCAAGATCAAGTTCAGAGGTTTAAATCTGCTACTGCTATGAGTAGCTCCCTTTGTTTTGGGGAGGAAAAAAAAAAAAAAAGGAATAAAAATTGTAAGGCAAAAGCCAGGAAAAGAGATCTGAGACTGTACAAAGCCACTCGGCTTTTAAATTTGCCAGCACTGAATTAGAATTTTGGTTGCTGTGTGGTATTAATCAGTTGCCTCCAGTCTGTGAGGGCATAAGCTTGCTGGTTTTCAAAGTATCAGTTTTCATCTAGGGGAGAAACAGCTGATGAAGCAGTTGCCACTTGATGTCTGTGACTCTGCTTATGAACCTAGGGAAGAGGAAGAAAGGGCCAGCCAGACTGGGGAAGAAATTTGCCCTTCTGTCTCTGTGCTAGAGACAAGGTTATAGGTATTCATTTTTTACCTGAATATTTTTAGGCTGCCTTTGAATTTCTAATGCCATGAGACCTGCCAGGAGATGTGTTGGCCACTACCTGAGTTTTAATACTCCCCAATTGATTCCTCCACAGCATTTCAGTGAGAATAGAGCAGATCCCACTTCCTTCTTCCTAACAGAGCACCCCAAAAGTTGTTGCCTGCTTTCTCTCAGATGATGTGTCCCCACAGAAGTCCAACTGCTTGCTTTCGTTGTACCCTCACTCCACCTGCATATGATGTAGAATTGTCTTGCTTTCTTCACTGTGCATTTGTGTGTTGCCTGTCTCTCCAGCAACCTCTAAAGAGGGAGATTCCACATAGAATGTGAAGTATAATTTCACATTTAGAGGGAAGATTTCACATACAATGGAGACAGTTGGTTCTCAAACTGAGTACTCCTCTAAGAAATGTGCTTTTCATTGCCATTGAACGGTTTTTACAAAAAAATTCTCCATATCCTAAATCTACTCATCTCAGGATTTGAGGACACCTATTTTATTTTAAATGAAAAAATTGAGCAATAAGATTATATAGATCATGAAATTGGCAGTGATGAAACTGGCATTTTTTTTTTCAAATACAACCTATTTGGAGTTTATCTAAGTGACAGTACATTTAAAACATATTCAGTATTTCAGCTATTATAAACTCTGACTGCATAATATAGGAGACCTTCTTTTGTGGTTCCCAGATATAGCAGTTATTTGAATTAATTCCTTGGGCAGTTCTTCAAAGGGTTGGTTTATAGTAGTTTCCCCATTACTGATAAAATCTGAAGGTCCTGAAGAAATCAGTCAAGGTAGCTGACGACATTGCATCAGAAGTGATGCAACTTTACTGACAGACTCTGGCAAGAGAGCAAAGCTCTGGTCCCTGCAATAAAGGAAAAATATTGGGGAGGAAAGGTCAGAGACAAACTCCAGATATTTCTGCTTAGGAGAATCAGTTGCTTCAACTCTGCACTTTAAACCTGAACTCAGTAATATTCTACCCGACATTGTGGGTTTTCCTTGGGGATCTCCCACTTTGCTGGAGGAATAACCAGGCTTGAGAGGGAATGGCTGAAGGTGGTAGAGCAACATGTCAGACCCCTTTTTTCCACATTATAAATTCAACTGCCTAGGAGGAAACCACCTCATGACTTGGAGCACTTTAGGACAAACATTAATAATAACAAATTCTAATTGGTCATTATTGCTTGGACAGAAAATATCAGATTTCATTTGCACCAGGAGGAAATGAAAATGTCATGTACTGTAACATGGCAAGCATGGAATTTACAGTAGTGAGATGCATTTGTAATTACCTTTATATGTGTAAATGCACACAAAGCAGAACACCAGGGAGGCTGTTTTACAACAGATTTAATCAAGAGAACATCTACGTCTGCTCATAAACTTACTCAACCAACTTTGAAAAAAGAATGGGGTTGATTGGACAGGTTAATGGAGTGATGTCTTTATAAATGACAGATGGCCATGTTAGAACAGAAAGTTGTTCACTCTCCATTTTTTATTTTATTTTACTTATGAGACTATTTTACTATTTTTTAGTTATGAAAGCATTGCTCATACATTTCTGATTAGCAGTGGTTCACTGAAAAAAAAAAAAAAAGCAATATCCAGTGAAACTAAACTTTTAACTGAATGGATATTGTTATTATGCTTAAGTGGCAATAAGCAAGACTAAAATACAAAAAGTGTTTTTTTTTTAATTCTAGGACTTTATAAACATCCTGACCTCCCCGCACTGGCCTACAAATGGAGAAAAGTGCTTACAGATTTGCAAGCTCATAAGAATGTAACAAAGAAATGGAAATGTGAAGAAGAAAGTTAGCTTTTTTATGACAAAGAGAACCCTGTAATGGTGAATTTAGCAAGCTAAGTAAAAAAATAGATTAAAAAAAAAAAGATGAGTTTTAATTAAGAATGAAAAAAAGTATTATAGTGCAATATTAGCTAGACTCAGACCAAAAATTCACCTTGGGCAAGCTCAGAATTATCGAAGTGTAGAATGTGGGATAGCCTTGTTAATCTTCCCTCAGAGCTATGAGGTACCTAGAAGTGGATCACACACAGCGTTAACTGAAAGAGGATTTGTTAAGTACCAAAAAAAGACCCTGGTAGTGTGCTCTGGGGACCCTGACCAGGCCTAAAGAGGAAGAAGCGCAAGAGCTGCAGGGGCTGTTGGAAGCCACCACTGCAGCTGTGGCAGCTCTTGGTTCTGTCTTGGCAGTGGTCTGTGTGCCACCAGTGGCATGTGCCATGATTTGTGAAGCTCTGTCTAAAGATTTCCAGTGCCTACTCAGCTATTAGATAATTAAAACTCTGCAGGTTTTTTTTTTCCCTGCAACATTCTCCCAACTCATTTATTCTACTGTAAGAAAAATTATCATTCCTAATTGGACTAGAATTAAGGAAAATTAGCTGTGCATTACTAACCCTCTACTCTTGTTTTCCTCTTTCTCTGATTCACTGATTCGAAGTGTACAGCTTCATCCTAATCAAATCCTTGGTTAGAACAACAGAATCTCTCTCCAGCCTTCCAGACATGAATTTGGAAATCGAAGTCTTCCAGGAATGTTTTATTTTAAAGACTTTGGTGTGAATTTAGGATTTATGAGGAACATGAGACTAAGTTTTGAAGAAAATACTTTTTGCTTGTATTAGGATTGTAGTACCAGTGCAGTGAAACATTCCTTGAGTACATACACCTCTGTTTAGAGCACTATAGTGAAAGATAGTTCTGGATACACAGTCAGGACAATGTGGCTGGCTGCAGTGAATCAAAGCCTGGCTCAGAATCTCAGCAAGCTTTCCAAGTGCTAGTGTACTGCTGACTTATTTAAAAAAGAAAAAAAAAGCTACAATAGCATATCAGAAGTTTAATTACATTGAGCTGTATATATGCAAATCAATAGTTTCCATAAGGGTGGATAATCCTCATTGACAAACCTACTTGTAGGTGAGTAGGTGGCTGGCAGCTGCAGAGATGCAGTGGTCTATCATACTGGTAGTATGATAATCAACAATTTTGGGTGATAATTTGACATCCTATTAAGTCACAAGTCAATTGACTTGTCCCACAATTACTATGAAGAAAATAAATTTCATGTGAAGAACTCATCTCTGTAATAGCTGTGACCAGCTTTGTGTTCCATATTGGCATTTACAGCAGATTGATTGCTATAATGTCAGTAGCACTCCTTATCCACATGTTACTATCTGGCCAAGTGTTGCCAGACCAAGGTGGACCTAATGACATGCAGATGTTTAAATATACCTTTGCTTAATTAGCAATTGAGTAATTAATTTCCTAACTTCAGTCAAAATTTGACCACAAACGAATTCCACATCCAGCCCTGGCTTCTAGATTCCAGATTTTCTCTGGAGCTCCTGTTTTCCCCAGCTTCAGGTAGATGTTCAGAGCATTTTGAGGTGGAGATTTTCTTTTTTTAATTTTGTTTGGTGCTAACTGGAGTAACTGGATCAGTGCTGGATTGCTGGTTTCATAAATTTAGTGGTATCCCCATGTGGGGGATAATGTAGATGGGATTATGCAAAAGATTGGTATCTTCAGGAAATACTGACTTCCACAGTGTAATCTTACAGTACGTAACTGTAAGAGACTGTCTTCCAGCACCTGGCTGACTTGTACAGTAGTACATTTGAGTGCCCTGGTCTGCAAAGTAACCACAGTTAATCTATTCAGACAACCCTTGATCACTTTGATTTATTAAAGTAAATGCATAATAGCTGTGTATCAAGAAATATTATTTTATAGCATTCTAATGAAAGATACTGCAGTTTGAAAGAGGTCGGTAAATGCTGCAGCCTTCTAAATCTTTTGTTGGTTTCATTCTGTTCCTAAACCACCGATTCCCTTGATTCTTTATTGCTCTGTGTGGACATCCTCCTGTACATCTCCCTGCCATTGATCCCTGTTTCTGTTACAACAATCTTTTAGTACCCATCTCTTTCTCTTTCTGCTCCTCTGTTTTCTGTTTCATTCACATCACTGTTGTCTTACAGTCCCTTTCCTTCCTACCAAAACATGAAGATCACATCCTCTTCCTTGTCCTGCTCATGTTCCTACACACAGACTCATGAAATTTTCTCCAGCAGAGCCTCCGGTATCTGAATCCTATGCAAGCATCTCATCAGGAGGAGCTACATAGAAAAGAAAATTATATAACAAAAAATATGTGAGACAGAATGAAAGTTAATTACTTAGCAGGTATACAAGTTTCAGGTGAGCCAACATTATCATAGAACCCAAAATATATAAACCCAAGAAAAACAAACAACATGAATTCCTGAGAGACAGTCTCATCCTGCCTCCCCTCTTTCCCCTTTTTCATGTAGTTGCCAGATCCTGTGCAGTCTCTGGGAAACAATGACTTGGTCAAAATCCCCAGATTTGTCTGTTCTCTTCTGGCTTTACTTCATTGTTGTGACTCAGAGAAATAGTAAAAGCCAGAGGGAGATTATGTAGCTTATGTGTTCATTGCAGGAGCATTTCTAATCTCTGTAGATGTAACTATGCTTTGAGTCTTTCAGCTCTGTTCTAACAGAATACATACCAACAGTGAGCTGGTCCCATAATGATATCTCAAGTTTTTGTTGCTCATTCCTTTCTGTGATACAGCAAAGGCTCCAAATGGCATTTATTTCACAGATCTTAATCCTGCTTCTGTGAGAAGCAATTTGCTGGGGATTTCAAAACATTCTCTGAGATCATACTAGAGTTTGACACAGCAAACCTCTCATAATCCCTCTCAAAACTCTCGTATGGAGCTATTTCTAGGTCTTTTGCTTCTTTTGGACTCTGCATTAAATTGTTGCCTTTTAAATCACAAAGCCAGGTTTGGCTGAAGAGCTTGAGTGGCACAGAAAGAGGACTGCAGTGCCAGTAGGTGTGTAGGGCTGCTGGCAGCTTACACACTGTGTGCATAACCACACAAGTTCACTGTAGCTTCATGGAGGCTGAATGTGTCAGCATTACAGTTCTAAACATTTCTAATTCCAAGGAACAAACTGCAGATGTTTGCTACTTGAATTAGAGATTACCATCTCTTCCTAATAATGTGACTATGTAACTAAGGGAACGGGGGGAAAAGAGAGCTTACTCCTTTCTAAGGACTTGGAAATTCAAACAGGAAAGCAGCTCTGAAATATTCAGTTTTTCACATACATTATGTAGATAAATGTAACAATGTAAGAAATAATGTAGAAAGGGAATGGAGCAAGCATTATCTTAGAAAACATTCCAGAGTGTCTTTTTGTCAATAAAACACAGGAAATCTGATACCAACACATAAACTATGGCCTTCCCAAATCAGGCCAAAGACAAGTTAAAATACTATTTAGTAATATATGCAGTTAGAGTAACATTTAATAATCACAATTTTCTTTAGCATGCTTATCAGGAACATTGCATGTCACTTCAGAAAGCTGCTTTCCAGAAAAACTGGGGTTTGATTTTATTTGTACTTTTTTGTGTAAACATAAAACATTGTTTTGTGTAAACATAAACATTCAAGGATGCATACATGAAAATATTTGTTCTAAAATCATGATGCTATATCAAGAATAAGGTGCAATTATTTCCCATGAAAAACACTTGTTGGGCTCTTTGGAATTGCACTAGAGTCAGATTTCAAGACATAAAAAATGTTCCTGATGTAAAGATTTATTCCCTTTCCTTGCATAGCATTAAATAAATGAAAGCTTTTTATACTACAGAGAATGTCAAGCACATTTGTGATGCATTAAAATGTACACATATTTTTCTATCTGTAACTTACACCCATATTCCTAAATTGATTCTTCATTTGGAAATCCTTGATGCTGTCATGTTGCTGTGGTATTGTGTTAACAGAGCTCATATAAATGCCAGTCTGTTAAACAGCAGGTAAAAGGTCCTGCAGTCCTTACAAATGTGTATAATCCTTATCAACACAAGAAGTCTTGTGAAAGTGCAGAGATGAAGACTTCTTGAATGAAGAGTCTGGGGGAGCAGACCCTCAATTCTTTAATACCAAATACTGGATACACAGGTTTAAAAAGTCATGTAACTTAAAAGGTCACACAAAAAAATTCCCTGCATCTGACATAGTGTACAGGCATATTTGTAGCTCCAGTCACCTCAAAAGGACGCACAGAAAGGGCACAAATTCTCATGCTTCACTGCTACCAGGAAGCAGGACTCACAGTTTCACACGGACGCTACCAATGGGGTATGGAGCAAACAATTTATGTATGCAAACATATGCATGCAGTGGCAGGTCCATTTACTACACCTGTGACTGGTACCCACGTTAAAAAAACCCGGGACCCTCCTTCTTTCGTAGCGTACATCCAACCCACTGGAGGCTGCGATTTGCTCGGCGTTCGCCTTCCCGTCAGGTGAAGCAGAAGCGGGACGGAGCGGCAGGGGAAGGGAGGGGCTTTGAGTTGCCTTGGACGCCATCCCGAAACAACCGGCGTTGGCTTCTCAAAGCCCTTGTAACCTAGAGGAAGAAAGGGAGTTTTCCTCCCTCCTCTTGCACCCCCTTTGCCTCAGCTGGTCAGATCTGGGCGGGGGTCTCTCAGGACCTATATTTGCCTCCTCCTGCGCTCCTCAGGCAGTAGCAACTGGAGGGGGAGAAAGGACACCCACCCCCCCAGGCTGGAAGTTAGGGTGGGAAAGTAACTCTCCCACCCCCCCAGGATGGCTACGCACCGGGGAGAGAGGAGAGGAGAGGCGAGGGGTGGGGTGAGATGGGGTGGGGTGAGATGGGGTGGGCGGCTGCCCCACTCTCCCCGGCGCGGCAGGGGCTGGAGCCGGGAGGCTTCAGGCGTCCTCTGCCCCTCCCTGCGGAGGCGCTACCTTCCTTACCGCCCGCTTGCGGTTTCCTCCGGTTTGGCGCCCTGAACGCCAGTTATTATTAAAAAAAAAACAAACACAAAACAACAACAACCCCACCCCGCCCAGCAGCAGAAAAATCGCTTCAGGAGCGGTAGACCTCAAAGTTACCGAACAGAGCCATAAAGCTGGGGGAAGGTTGAACCGCAGCGTTCGGACCAGCCGGGTCCTGCCAAGCACTCAGGTGCAGCCTCACCCCAAGGCGCTACCGCAGGGGGTGGGAGTGTTAAGGAGCGGCGGGGCCGAAGCGCTCAGGTGGGCGCAGGGCAGGGCAGGGTTCGGTTCGGCCAGGTTCGGGTCTCTCCCGCTTCCCCCTCCTCCCCCCGCGCGCTTCCCTCACCTGGCGCACCTGGGCGTGCGCGAGCCCGCAGCTCCCTCCCCGCGTGGCCACCGCCTCCTCCCGCCCCTCCCGCGCGGGGCCGCGCAGGCGCAGGGCTCCTCGCCCGGCGGCGCTCCGGGGGCTGCGCGCTGTCATGGCGGCAGAGAGCGGCAGCGTCGGCAGGAAGCGATGGGGCTGACCGAGGCGGCGGCGTGAAGCGGCACAAGGCGGAAACTTCAGGCGCCTTCAGGAGAGAGGGGCGGACGGCGCTCCGCGGCCCTCCCTCCGCAGCCTCGCGAGCGGGACAGAGCAGCGCAGCCGCCTCCCGGGCAGCGAGCCGGGCGCCGGGGCAGCCCTCGCCCCCTCCGCGGCGGCGCCGGGCAGAGAGCGGTGAGTGCGAAGTTGCTGAGCGGCGGGGTGGCTGCACCTGTCCGCGGCGGCGGTACGAGGGCAGGAGCCGGAGGCGCGGCACATAAGGAGCCGGGCGGGAAGGAGGAGCGTATGCCATTAAAAAAAAAAATTAAAACAGAAAAGCCCTCTCGACGGGTCTCACCGTGCGGCGGGGCTTGGGGGGGCGGCGGGCGCTTCCGCGGTGGGGAGAGCCGTGAGCGCTCCTGCGGCGACCGATGCCGCCTGCCCGGTGCGGGGCGGGGGCAGCTGGCCGGAGGTGGGGACCCTCGGGTTGTGGGGCTCCGCGACCTGAAAAATATGTCGGGTTGTCCTTCAGGGCTGTAAATACCTGCCCGAGGGCAGCGAGCTGCTGACAGACGCCTCCTGCTGAGGGGAGAGCTGGGACTCCGAGGGCGCGTCCTCTCTGCCTGCCCGGCTGCCTCTCCCCCGCCCGCCCGCCCCCGCCGGACGCGGTTTCCCTCAGGAGCCGGAGCCTCCGGGAGGAAGAAGCGGGTCGCCGGTTGCCTTCCCGGGAGCCTGGGTCGCTCGTTCTTCCCGGAGCGCCGAGCGTGCCGCTGGCGTTTCAAGTCGTAACCTGAAGTGAACTCGCCATGGCGAGTGAAGGCAAACAAGTTGTTCAGCCAACAGGTGATGATGGAGAAGGAGGAGCGGGAAAAGAAGGAAAAGCTGCTGAAGGGGGAAGTGTGGTGCAGCCTTTGAATCCAGGACTCCCCATCCGAGGGATAAGGATGAAATTTGCGGTGCTGACAGGGCTGGTGGAAGTTGGCGAAGTGTCCAACAGAGACATAGTCGACACTGTGTTTAATCTGGTAAGTTGGTAGTCTTTTGGGGTATGAGAGGGGGGGGGGAAAAAACAAACCAACAACATACGCCTGCAGAAGAATCTCATGCTTTTTGATGTTGTATTTCTATCAGTGTTTTTTTTAACATGTCTGCACTTTTAACCATACTAGTTTTAAGCTAGGTTCTTTTTGCTTCAGTATGTCAAAAGCTGAAAATAAAATACATGATTCTCTCTGTATACATTTAAACTTGAAACATATCATCATAACATATCAGCATCCTCTATAGTCTGGCTTAGAGAAGTTGTTGCTTTATTTAGAACAGAGAAGCGTATTGTTATATTTAAACATTCAACAGGTATACACAACATGAAAGTTAAATGTTTGATTAAGTAACTTAGACTGTCTTCAAAACACAAACATTGTTGTTTCTAGCCAAAACAACTTTTCAATGAGATGTTTACCTCCCTTTTTGCTTTGGAAGTGGGCAGAACTTCCTGTCTACAGGGGGTGGGAGCAATTCACATGCTTTACTTGGCTTACTGGGAAGAGTTAGAAGGTGGTTTCAGTGTCCTTTTCTTCTTAATGAAATTTTTAGTCAGCTGCTGTTTTTTTGAATACAGTATGGATGTATTTACGTCTTCATAGCAGATCTCACTAAAAACTGAGGATGCAGCTGTTCCTGTTGAGGCTGTAAATACAGTACCTACCCTGTACCTTCACCATGCACATTGAACAACGATTAGACTGGTGGTTAATGTTTGCCTGCTGAAGGAGACCAATCATTAGGAAAAAAACTTCCTGCAGGTTTATAGAAACACTCTGCTATTATCAGAGGTCTCAAAACATCTTTAAAAATACTCATTGTTCCTCCTCCTTCCGTTTAGTGAGCACCTTTGGCTTTAAAACAGCGTGGTTTCTGACAAACCAGGAAGTGAGAGCATGTAATAGTACAAAGCTCACTAGCAAGGCAAGTTGATGCAAAAGACAGTGTTGTTAAGATGGTATTTGCATTCCAGGTGTTTTGTTAGCAGTATTCTTTGCTACTTCCAAGTTTTCATGGTTACTATGTGTGTGTACTGTGTCTGTTAACTGGATTTTGATGTTACCTCTTGGGTAACGATAAACGTTTATTATTGCAATATTTTTGTATTGTCAGATGTAGTGCTTGAAACGTCCAACTGCATGGATGAAAGTCTCAGTACAGAGGAACTGCAGTACTGGCAAAAATGAAGTGCAGATCAGGGGTTTCTTGGATGCCTCAAGTATGCAAAAGTCATACAAATTACTTAGACTCTGCTTGAAAATTGTCCCTGACAAAACCTGTTGCTCAGAAATATGGACATGAGGTTCAAAAGGAAATTCTGATAAACAGTTTACAATTTAGGACGTTTGTGTTAGGGGAAACCATTGATGGGACTGTTGAATTTTACTTGGTTTCTAGCGAGGTCTTTTGAGTAGTGTACTGGAGGTGTATTTTACAGCAGCAGTGGAAAGAGGCTCAACAGAATAATTAAAAGTGTAAAAGTTCCTCGGTCCAGGAATTCCTTTTTTGATTTGTTTTGAATAAAAGAGGTATGAAAAATTCAGCTAGATTCAGAGAAACCGTAATTTTAGATTTAAGAGGCCTGGAAATTTGACCTGTGGATTGCATTCACCTCAATCTTCACTTCCCAGGTAGAACTAGGGGAGAGTTTCTGGCTCTGAAAATTTTTGAAACTGTTTTCCTGTTTTCTGCAAGTGAAAAAACATCCCTGACCTCTCTGAGAAGACTTCCTTCACCATTCCAGAACACCTGCCTACTGTGTGGGAGGCTAAAGTTCATGCTTGGGAGCCAGGTTATTATCAGAACAGAAGTAGTTGGTTGATGAAAAGCAGCTGTCATGAAAGAACAAAAATTTGGTACTGAGGATGTCTTACTTGAATTAAATGAGAACAGCATAAAAGATTGTGGGCAATATATATATATACATATATAAAGTAGGTCCCTTGCATTCTCTGAGTCCTGGGAAAACAGGCCAGCTACTGGTGACTAATTTGGAGTGAGAAGTTGTCTCAGTGTGCTGTGATTTTATTAAAACTGGAGTGCTTAACAATCAAATGAGCCAACAGACTCATAGCTTTGTGTTACAGAAAGCATCTGTCTTCTGTTTTATTTATAAAAAACGCAAGCAGAAGAGTGAAGCTACTTTTTAATATAGCTCCCTGTGATGTGAGGTCTCCCTATAAAGCAATACTCATCAGTCATTTAGTTCTGCTTCTGTTCAGTTGTTAGCTGTGACCTCTTTGTTTTGTTGATTAATACCTCTGAAATCACACAGATCAGAATTTAAGGCATGTGAAGTGTTGGTTAGCAGTGGCATGCTTGCTTTTCTGTGCAGAAAAGATGGAACTTTTGTATGAAAAAGTGACTCCTAGCCATGGCTTTCATGTTAGATTGTTTCCCAATGGCTTTTGGAGTGAGTTTACTCATATGTGCATAGGTTCAGTTGGGGGGATGAAAAATCATACTGTGATCTGTTGTTACTAATGGGGTTAAGCCTGACGTGTCCTCTCCTATTAGGTTTCATTCCCTTTGGTGTCTCCTGACTGCACTACCTCAGCAGTGTTAGCAGAAATCAGCTAACTCCCTTTTTGTACTTTGAAAGCAGGAGACAGGCACTAGTTAGGGGATTTTAATCACTAAGTGAGTGATGTCTTTAGACCAGAGTAGTAAGGGAGGGCTGGGCAAATATCTGCCCAAGTGTTTTTATGTACTTAGTCTTCATAGCAGAGCTACCCTCAAATGTGAAGAGTTTATTTTTTTTTTTTAAAGGGGGAGGTTAGCTGGCTCATTTTTTATTTCTTGAGCAAATGTGTTGCTCCTAATTATGCTCTTGAAGTTCGCTGTAGCATATGGAGGTTATGGTGCATTTCGTAGTGATGGAGATTTGAGAAGGCCAAAGTGCTGCTTTGATGTTTCCCATCTTCAGGGATTTAAGAGATGGTCATGCTGTGTAAGTGAAAGATTCTGAAGTGCATGTTAACTGACCTGCTACTTATTAAAGACATTTAAGCTTCTGTAGTGCTAATTACTTGAGTAATAACTTGTTCAGTCCCGTGGTTCTGGATCTTGGAGCTGAGAACCACCTATAATATTTTCTCTGTCCAGCAGTATAACGGAGTACCTAGTGAGCTTACTTCTAGCATGCATCAAAACCCTACTAGTTTTATTTTATTGTTTTTGGGAATTTTCTTAAAAATAATAAAATTAATTAGCTCAGTTTTGGTTATTATTCTGTGAGAACCTAGTGTTCCAGCCCATTTTAGCTATGGCTATGTGTAGCACTTGATAAAACTGAGAAGGAAAAAACTGGCTTTCACAGAAAATAAGTTGCTTTAGAAACTTTGATAGCACATTCTTGTTTAAGTTTTGAGCTGTTGTGTTACTTTTCTGACAGATAGTAAGCTAAACTATGGATATATATTGTTCATGTGTTGTGAATTATATTTTTAATTGACTTTGGGCAGCAACATCTCCTTGAATTTAGTTTGAATACAGATCGGGTGAATTCCTGTTCATTATTTCATACATGCTCCACCGCCCCTCAAGCTTAGTAAAATAAAAAAACTCTTGGTTGGACAAGATGGTAGATTGGAAAGATAAATTATTTACAGTGGGATCTGTTACTAACTTAAAATAGCTATGTGTATTACTTAGTAGAACACAAGAAAGACAAGTTGACCTATTAATGAGGAAACTTGGATGGAGTAGAAATAATTCATCAGTTGGCAAAACTTGAGAACACATAAAAATTTACTTACAGTACTGTGCTACTGGCATCACATTAGATTTTTAGGATATGAAGTTTTCAGGTGTAGAGAAGTAATTCTGAAGGCTATATAACATGCAGTGGAATGTAGGAGGTTCTGCAAAATCTTTTTTCTACATGAACATTCTGAGTGGAGCTCCTGGTCTAATCTGTTCTTCTGTCATGTTGTCTTTGTTGCCAAGTTATTGCAACTTGCTTATGTATAAAACTCATGTTAGTGGATGTCACTGACAGGATAACTCACTGAGATGTGCTTTGTTCATACTGAATGCTGTATGTGCATGGGTTAACTGTGCTGAACTGTTAAATAAGGAATGGATATTCTGGCACCATTCCACTTTGCTTCAAGCAGGTGATTGTGCAGATGTGGTCTTCCTCTGTGGTGTTGATAAAATTCAGCTTGGGGACTTCATGCCAGAATTTACTTGGGTCTCAAGTCACTAGTGGATAGAGGCAATGGATACAGACCTTCTGCTCTTCTGTAAAAGAAATAAAGCTATGCCTTGTTCTAAGCCAATTTTGTTTTAAAAAGCCTTAGCACTTGTAATCTACGCCATAATTAATAGGACAATTAATTTACTTGCTTCAGGTCCATTTTTTTCTTCTCAGTCTGTGTTGCAAAAACCTTTTTTTTAATGTTCTGCCTCACTGGTGAGGAGAATGTGCTGTTCTGTATGATTCTGCTCATGCATTATGAAGTCCTTATCAAGAGCCTCCTAGGGCTGAAGTGCAAATGACAAAGAAGTCTTAATTTTTATCACCTTTGGAGATAAAATAATGGGATCTGAGGAGGAAGGACTAAAATGACTTTAAAAAATTTACTTGTCATCCTTCTTTTCTGCCAGACTTTACTAAAACTCAGCCTAACTTGAAAAAATTCTTTCTGTTTATTTTCCTTATCTAATTTTATAAAAAGTAATGTTCTTCCCCAACCCCACTTGGCTTCTTCTACAAATCTGAGGTAAGTGCCAGGACTGCCACTTGTTTGCCTTCTGCTCCTGTGTCCTCAGCTTTTTTTTTGTTAAGGTATCTATTTGTTAAGTCTCTATTGCTATGGTTTCTGGACCATTAACTATCATTGTTCATATTGAAAGCTAATAGCATCACTTGCTGGTACAACAGGTTTCTAAATTGGTATGAATACTTCTGAAACAGTAGCATATTGCATTTTCCAAATGACAAATTCTCCTTTTTTTCACCTGTGGTCACAGACTTCCATTGCAGGTACTTTCTTGTAGAAAACCCCCAAAGCTAATGCTGATAGAAATGATTGTATTACAGTAGTAATAAAAATGCACCATAATGTCGTGCTATCAATGCAGTATTTTCAATACCTTACTTTGTTTTATTGTATTTTTTAGAAATGTACATTTCTGCATTACAAATGTAGAAATACATTTAGAAATGTATTTTTCTATTTTCTACATTCTAGAAATGTAGAATGTATTTTTTAGAAAATGGATTTATTTCTATAAAATCTTTTCAGTGATGATGACGAGTGGGTGTAACCAATTAGTTTGTAGAGCATCACTGAATATTGTGCATTTCTTAATACATGCAGTCCTTCCTAGTAGGTTCCCAGTAAATACAACCCTGTCTCCATTTACCCTAGTTTAGTCACTTCTGTCCCTTTAGAGTATAGATGATAAGGTAAGTCTGTGGCTGCAGCTAGCTTGTAGTGTTGCTTTTTTTTTTGTTTGTTTGCTTGGTTGTTTTTTAAAAAAATGTAGTAAGCTAGACAGGTACCTATCTGAATGATCATGCATGGTTTTACTCTGGTTGAATGAGTGGAATTCTGCAAAAGATCTGTAACACTTCCAAATCTGTCTCAATAATTCTTTTATAAAATAAGTCAGATGCAAACTTACTTCTTGCTGGTCCCTTCACAGTGGGAGCCTTGTTCCCAGTTTGGTAAATGAATGAAGCCTTCTGGATTCCAAGGTGTCTTCTTGGTTTTGAAGACATCTAATTTGGGATCCGCTAGCAGTAGAAGATGGCTTTGGGAAGTTTAGCTGACGAAATGAGGCTGAGAGATGTCTTTTACCTGACTGGACTTAGCTCAGAATCATTAAGTAATGGGAGTTACTTCTCTTAAAATAAGAATTATGCTCCTCCATCTTGTCAGAATGCAGTCTGAGTAGTTATGGATGCACTTATTGTTGAAGTGATGTTTATTGGTGTTTTTCTTAAGTATTGGTGCAATTTGGACATTACTTTGTTGTTAGTGGAAATATAGGCATGGAAGGGAGTCAGTGAGATGGGAATGACAGCCTTGAATTAGACATGCAGAGGATTTGCAAGAAAATTGCCTAGAGTCTCAAGAGGAGCTGATTTTTACTTAGGCTGTGATGTATCATCTCACTTCTGTGACTGCAACTTAAACACAAGGTAAGATACAATACTGAGGACAAAATTTTAAGATCACACTGGAAAATGATCATGTTTTTTTACTCTTTAACTAGCCAATTTTTATAGCTTCTCATGATCAATCTGAAGTTTCAAGTGTCTGGGAAAGCTTGTGGATGACATGTGGTTTTCCAGAAGTGTTGATATCCCGTAGTGCTCTGAGCAGGCTCTATACAAACCTAAAATAAAGCAAGGCTGAATCAGGCATTTACCCTTATCTTAATAATGCAATATTTGATAGGCAGTTTTTAATTATCAGTCTGCTCTACAAGTGAGCCAGTTTAAAATGTGTTCATAGGATACTTTAGCATTCTCCTTCAGAGGGGAATGTATCAGTTCAATGACAGATTTTTCTGCTGGGTGTAGTGTAACAAAGGAGGGTCAGGTATCTGGTGTGGCTGCTTTCCCCTCTCTCCAAGGTATTTTATATCACCTCTGTCAGACAATACTGGGCTAGATGGACCATTGACCTGAGGCACTAGTGCAGATAGCACAGTAATGAAGTGGCCATATGGACTGGCTCAGGAAAAGCATTTGTGGATTAGGGAGTAGAGTGAAATCAGTCAGAAACATCAGGGAAATAGGTGGATGGCATGTGGAGGTTGCTACTAAGGTTGGACACTGCAGAGTGAGATTAAAATAGATAATTGTTCATGTCCATTGGAAAAGATTGCTAGAGGGGTGAACCAAAGTGTGCAGATTCAAGTGGAGTGTGAGTAAAGTGAAGTTCTTTAAGGTGGCTGTGTTGGGTGTATGCTGGAGGCTGAGGAAAAGCAGAGATGAGAGAGTTGCCTAATTCTTTTTTAAGGCCATATTGGTTCAGTACAGTGTTCATTATTCAGGGGCTTGTCAATTGTATGTTCAGATGCTAAAGGTTGCTGAGAAGTCCCAGTTTTCTGGATGTCATCAAGTGTGATTTTTGTTTTTTTGTGTATCAAGATTCCCAGTCTGATGAAAGATAAAAATCAGTTTTCTCTCTGGTTTCTTTCACTGTCTGCATTTTTGTTTTGCCACCATGAACCTGCACTCATTCTGAACTGTGTCTCATTTCACAGGGTGTTCTGGCTTTGGTTTTTTCTTTTTGATTGTTTGTTTTTTAAACTAGAAAAGTCAGTAAATTAAAGCATTTGTAGTTTCTGTCTTTGTGTGGTCATGAAACTTTTTATGAACCTTAGGAAGGAAGCTTGAATCTGCTCTACAGATTAAATTAACTTTGCAGCATACTCATTGGATGGGAAATAACTACTTGATACCTTCAGTTTTTCTGAGTATGAAAGTCTTTAAGAATCTTTTCTGTCAGATTCAGTCTTGCATGCATTAAATTTATGCATATCTTTTTAAAGAACTTCTATTTATTTTAAATGGGTCAATCGGGAAGAAAGTTTTTATTCATAATCACTAATTACAGTTAGCTAACTTTCTGCCATTCAAGTGTCTTCTCCAGCCCATAGAGGCCTTGCTGGCCTCTTCGTAGCATTTTGCATGATGGTTTTTGGGATCAGTTTGACCTAATTCCTGATGTCCTAATTTAGATGATGTTTCTGCTTTAATATAACTCTCAATTTTTTTCTTTTAGACTTGGTATTATACTAGAGAATGCTATTGCTTGTCCAAAAACTAGTATGGTCATTTCATTTCCTTCATTTTTTTTCCTCTGAGAAACCTTTGGACTTTTGTCTGGGAGCTCTGGCCATTTGGCCATTTGCCAGGAATCTGAGTGCTCTCATTAATTTGCATAAAACAGGATACTGTTGCCACCTGCTTTTTTAATACCACGTGTGGCCAGTGGAGACCCTAGTTTCCAGTGTGCACTGCTCAATCTTTAAAGCAGATAGCAATCGAGGCATCCTTGCACAGCTGCTGTAATCACATTTTCTAAATAACGATGCTGGATGAGTTGCAATTGTACTTTTTCCTGAGACACTGTAGACTTTGTGCCGATACCAGAAGCCTGTTGTAATTCGTGAAGAGCTTGCATTGCTACAATGCTTTAGATTCCAAAGCTTTACAAATAGGAATAGGTAGTTTCTGAACAGAAATTAATTGGTGGAGAAGATGACCTAATGCCTTCAGTTGCACTGGATTCCCCCAGTAATAACTGGGCAGCTGGGAGCAGCTACATCCCAGGCATGGTTTTCTTGTTAATAGCTTCCTTGAGAGGATATTTAAATGAAAACAGCTAGTGGGAATAGGATGTGCTCTGTTGCCTTTTTTAAAGTGCTCTGCTACTTTGAGCTGCAAGTTTTTTTTTGCTGCAGCCTGTATATGAGCAGTTCTGTTGATGTTTTTTATATTCTGTGTGCCCCTAGCAAAAAAAGCAAAAACATTTTGGATGAGCTATACAGCAAGTTCAGATTATATTTCATGTGGCTGACAAGCTGGAAGTTCAGGCAAAAACCTATCCTGTGTTGTTGATGCAACTGAAGAAAGCAGCACTTTAAGATCTACTGGTGTAGCTTTCCTTTGCAGCTGAAAATCAAAACCACTTTGGACTCATCTGTTCTACACAAGTGTGTCACATGTGTTCATGTCAGACCTTCCCCTGCCTTCCCCCTCTGCCATCAGCAGTGGCTCTCTGGGATGTGGACAGTAGAAAATTAATGCAACAAAGTGCTCTATTTACTCCACTTAGATGCTCCAGATTTCTAGTTTTATACTGGACTAGCACTGTGGGACAGTAACTGTATCAGTGCACAGGGTGAGTGCTGAAAGGGCAGGGGCACCAGTGAGCTGCAGCTAAGATGGTCATGGCAGCAGGAGAGCAATTTCTCTTATAGAAAGAGCAACAAGAGAACCTACAGTATTTTGCAGAGGGCTGGGAAGTATGTGGTCCAGGATGCTGAATGTTTGCTTGATAAACCTGTGACAAATTGGTTATTTTATCAAAATGTGCAGGTTTGGGTGGGAATTGTATTGGTTGTTTTCACAGAATATGATTTGGATATATGGGGGTGGGTTGGGAAGCTGATTGGTAGAATAAGGTAAATCCTGTTGCTGTGGAATTGCTGAAAAAAGGCTTAGCAGATCCTGCAACATTTAAGTTTTAGTAGTCTATTATCAGAGAAGTCTTTAAGTTTTGCTGTGTGCTTTTGGAATGAAAACTGTGTTTCTAAGGACAATTGGTTTTTTGCAGGATAATTAATAATTCAGATCATGGAATCAAGTACTGCTTAAAAAGTTAAACCAAAAAACAAGAAAAAAAATTCCAAAAAGGTTCTTTGGGCAGTATCATAGACATAAGTTTAAAACAAACAAAAAAAATTTGCAGAAGTAGAATTGCTGATAAACCTTAACACAATGGAATCTGCAGCAGAATAAGAGCCAAATGACTAATGTTGGTTATGGTGTGTGACTGTCTTAAGCAAACAAATGGAAACTCAGTCCCCTCAGCATCTGCCTCTTGCTAATGTTTTTGTTGAATCTAAGCATGTGATTTGCCTATACTTTTGGCTGTGAACTTCACTAAGAAGAACCTGCAAGCTTCCCCTCCAACCCCACCCCTAGTGAGAGCTTAGTTGTGCTGTAAGGTTTGGTTCCAGGGTATAGTTTAGGTGCTGTAACTCCTGACTTTTAGGTGTCCGCTATGGAGTGATTAAACTGAGTAGTTGTGACTGCATTTTTAGGATGTGCTTTAAAATAGCTCCTATGAGATGGGGAACTATGTATGTTTAATATATTGCTGATATTATAGAATGGGGGAACACTGAGATGCTGGGAAATAGTATTTCAATTGGGCTTGCAAAAAGTTCTCTGTTCACTTCCTAATCTACAGCCAAGGGTCACCTTCTGAAGCCATGATGTTCTTAACATTTCATATTTCCCTGATTTAAATGAGGTAGGAGTGCTGCCCAACTCAAAAAGAAAGTGCTGTGAGAAGAGGTCTTGGGCACAGAAACTGTACCAGCAGCTTCCTGTTTTCATGGAAACCAGTAAATGGTCATGGGAAAAGGATTGCCTTGTTTTCGTGCCCATTTCTTCAAGAGGAAGATCTCAACCTTGTGCTATGCCAGATTATCTGCTGTTCAACCTCACACTCAACTACAAGCTTACCAGGACACTGCTCTGTCCTTTCTGTGCTCCCCTCCTCTCTTTCATGACCTGGCGTCTCCTGCTTTCCTCTTGGGCTGCAGAGATGAGTCCTGGGCACTGAGTTCTGCAGTGGGCTGGGGAGCTGGGGATGCTGCTGTGTGCTGCAGGTGCTGTGGATCAGTGGCCTGGCAGGGCTGTTCCCTTTGGGGAGATGTTTATTCCATGACTCATCTGAGACCTGGCACTGGAGGTTTGTGCCCTTCCTGTGTCACTGCCTTGAAAGTGAAATGTATATTGCTCTTTGGGAATTATGCTGGCTTAGGAAAGTCTCACCTCTGTAGGGAACGAAAGCCACCCCGATTCCTGCCCTTAGAAGGAAGGTTCAGATTGCCATTTGTCAGGAGAGCATAGCAGTGGGGTTTTAAAAGAACTTGTGAGGGGACGTTTCTAACACCTGTTCAGCCAAAGCAAGGCTCATAGGCAGGGAGGAATGACAGATGTGTGGGTAAGGAGAGAAAGCACAGAAATAAACAAGTCTCAGACCTTCTAGTTAAGGTGTTTGAATAAAGTTGTTCAGTCCCTCATATGCGACAGGAGATGCTTGGAGCTGGAAGAGGGTGTATTTCTTGCCTACATGTTAGGGTTTTAGTGAAGTTTTCTTTATGGTGTACAGAATCCAGAATCCTGGAAGGTGGATTATCACAGAATCTCTTTGGTTGGAAGAGACCTTCAAGATCATCCATTCCAACCTTTGACCAACACTGTAAGCTCACCCCTAAACCATGTCCCTAAGGACCAGGTCCACAGGATGTTTAAATACCTCCAGATTGGAGATTCCACCACTGCCCTGGGCAGACTATTCCAATGTCTGAGAACCCTTTCAGAGAAAAAAATATTTCCTAATCTCCAGCCTAAACCTCCCCTGGAGAGTAGCTTGCATCCATTTCCTCTGGATCTGGTCAGATGCCACCAGGGAGAAGGGGCTGTCTCCTCCTCACTCCATGCTCCTCTGAGGAAGTTGAAGAGAGTGATGAGGTCTCCTCAGCCTTCTCTCCAGACAATTATCAGGTAGGGGGATTTGTACAGTGGTTGGTTTGACATATCTCTAAAAGATAGAATTTAGATTGTAGAAGCATGGGTTTCTTGCTTCTGGATGATGCTATGATTTTGCAGAAAAGTGTTTTCCCTATTTCCTGCTTGGAATAGGTGTTGTTTTAGAAGTGTGCTTTAGTACTTCTGTTTGAAGATGAAAAAAAATGGCAAGCACCGCTCCTAGATACAAGTTAGCATTGTGTCTCTTCTCCTTTCTCTCCCACCCTTCCACCCACACACAAAAAAACCCCAAAACCAAAAAACAAAACAAAACCCAAAACCAAATCAAACAAAAAAACCCCACCAAAAGACAGAAACAAAACCCCCAAGAGGTGGGGGAGAAAATAATTTTCACCATCAGACAGTGTGGATTACTATAACAAGGAAAGCTGTCAGATCAGGCTTTCCCTTAGCTAGGGTTTGTGTGGCAAATTGAGAAGCCTTGAAAATGGGATGCAAAGTGGAATTGAGTGCTAACTTATCTTTCAGCCATTGAAAGATGGATGTGCACATAGGCTTTTTAACTAGATATACAAAGAGTTGTTTGGATCTCTTTCAATTCCAGGAATAGAGTTAGAGGCAAAATTTTCGTGGACCAACCTAACTTTGCTCAAAGCAATTGTCTTAATATAACTTGGTTATAAATTGGTTTGAATTTAAACTTTTGAATTAAAATCCTGACTGTCTAAACATAAAATATTTATACATATATATATATATCTATATTTAAAAAGGGAAAAAAAAAACCAACAAAATTTAGTTTTTAAGGAATGTAATTTACTATACAGTAAATAGGTATTTTCAGCTGTCACAACTGCAATTTAAGCTCTTCAGAAAAGTATTATGTAGCTGAATCAGCAACAATCTCAAACCAGAAATGGAGGTGTAGCTACAGAAGCTCTAGTGTGGGTGGTATCATTTATCAGCCTTTGATAGTGCAACATGAAGCTGTGGTGTTCTCACTGCAGCAAATTTGTAAACTGGTAGACTTGGGGCTGAGGAGCTACAACTTTTTTGTTTTTCTTAACTCCATTGGAAGGTTGACAAACTTCTGTGTTTTGTTGAAACAGTCTCTTTTCCCTTAAAGTCAAAATTCTTCCAGCTGCAGTAAGGGGAGGATTTTAGCATTGCCGCTGCGTTATGTGGTTGGAAAGTACTGAAGCAGAGTGCCCTAAAACCTGGAGTCTGTTCATACTGGAACTTCAGTGCAATACTTGCTTCAAACCAAATACCAATAACACTTGCATGAATGCAAAATATTTCTTTTATTAAAAAAAAAGAAAGTAGAAGCAACAGTAATTATTTTTTACATGGAAAGAGCAACTACAGAAAGCATGTTGAGAATACTGAGGTGGTTCTATTCGCTAGGGCCTAAAAGTTAATTCTTTTTTTTACTTTATCTGCTGGTTCGCTGGAATGCATGTACTGAAAAAAGCTTTAGAAAGAGGAAGATCTCAAGATTGAAATAAAAATTCTCATGTTTTCAAATCCAAATCATAAATGTGTCATTATTTTCAGCTTAACCCTTTGGAGTTCCTACACATTACCTGGGGCAGAGTTAGATCTGTCCACAGAGGATTAGATGCCTGGTCTTGTGCAGCAAGCTCCCAGATGTGTAAGATGATGTCTGAGGAAGCACACGTGTTATAATTTGAAGTATCTGGCTTGCTTTGTTGTGGGTTCAGCTGTTGTCACTGCAGATGGTGATGACCATGGTTCCTGCCAGCAATCATTTGATGCTAGAAACCAGAGCTTTTACATTATGTACTCTCAGTGTGTGAAACTCCTTCAGCTGCTAACTGGACTAGTGCTGAAAAAAACTGAAAAAAATTAAGAACTCTTGTCCCCTAGGAGGATGATCTTAAATTTGTAGGAATCTACTTGTGGATTTGAAGGAAAGAATTAATGCTAGTAAAGTGGTTCATGGACTTAAATGCATGTTAAATGTTGAAATACATAAACTGGATGATTTCATAAATGTAACCTTCCTATGCAGTGTGAATAAAAACATATTACCTGCTTTTCTGATTTAATAGGATGCATAAGCAGAGAAATTTACTCCTGTCTCCTCACCAGCCTCTAAAATTCTCCCATATACAAACTGAGAAATGCATCCATTTTTCACAGTCTTAATAAATATTGATTTTTTTTTTTTAATGACTAACTTCATAAATGTATTTTTTGGTTCAGAAAATGTTACAGCTCTGAGATTAGTTTTGTATTAAGCACAGTGAGAAATGAGACTGGAACATAAGAAAAAAATCTAATTTTATCACTTCTTAAATGTTATCATTGCACATGAGCATTCTTCTGATTACCTGGAGTCATTCAGCACCATCTGTAGTGCCATGTGTAACACAGCTGAAGTAGTATAATAGGTGCTGGGGATAAACACAGTTTGCTCACAGTTAGTGAGCAAATGAGTATGTGATATTTTAGGAATTTAAAAGCCTTCCATGGGGAGGGGTTTTTATCTCTCACTTCGTTTTCCAGAACCCACTGCTTTCATCTTTGGCTCTCTCAGTGCAGAGCTATGGTGTCCATGAAGTGATTGCCACTGGTGAATTTCCTCTGAAAGAATGTTGCTCATGTCCCTTTCATCTGCATCTTCTGCTCAGTAAAGAACTGTGTCACTACTTTAGCTGTCCCATGCTGCAGCCTCTCAGTCTCAAGTGTCTGCATACAGGAGAGAGAACTGTGATGGTTGTTCTGTGCTCCTGTGGTGTCAGGAGTTGTATCAGTCTCTGGAGTTGAACAGCTTCAAACCTTTGCAAGCAGCACGTGGGCTTTTTAAGAACCCAGGTGACGAATGTAGCAGCTAGCACTCTGGTGTGCTGTGTCAATGAGAAATGTTTAAAACAAAAAGAGAACCTTGCTCAATGCTACATTTTGAGTTTGAAGGGTAGGGACAGTGAGCAAGGAATTTATGCTGCAGTAATGGAGTAGATTGGCAGTTATGTTTAAAGTAATTTTAATTTCCTCGTGGAGCTTTGTTTTTCTTATTTTAAAAAAGGAATTTTTCAGGTGATACAAACCTGAAATTTACTGGTGTTTTTGTTTTTTTTTATTTGTTTGTTTGTTTGTTTGTTTGTTTTTGGTCAGTGTTGCTGTTAGATGCTTATTAGAATTATTCAAGATGCTGAAACCTGTTTTGTGGCTTGCCTGTAATTTGCAAACTGAGGTTGACAGGCTTGATGTCCATATGGAGACCAGCAATGATGAGTTCTTCAAAGGTTAGTACTGGGCCTGGTGCTGTTTAACATCTTAGTCAGGGACATGGGCACTGTAATCGAGTGTACCCTCAGCAAGTTTGCTGATGATACCAAACTGTGTGGTGTGGCTGACATGCTGGAAGGAGGGGATGAGAGGCTGGAGAGTTGGGCTCATCTGAACAGCATGAAGTTCAACAAGGCCAAGTGCAAGATCCTGCATCTGGGTTGGGGAAATCCCAAGCATAAATATAGGTTGGGTGGAGACTGGATTGAGAATAAACCTGAGGGGAAGGACTTGGGGCTGTTGGTTGTTGAGAAGTTCAACACGAGCCAGCAGAGTGTTCTTGCAGCCCAGAAAGCCAACTATGTCCTGGGCTGCATCAAAAGAAGCATGGCCAGCAGGTCAAGTAGATTCCCTCCCTCTCCTCTGCTCTTGTGAGACCCCACCTGGAGTACTGTGTCCAGTTCTGGAGCCCCCAACACAGAAAGGCCATGGATCTGTTGTAGTGAGTCCAGAGGAGGGCCAGGAAGATGACAGGAGGGCTGAAGCACCTCTCTACAGGGACAGGCTGAGAGAGTTGGGGTTGCTCGATCTGGACTTTAGAAGCCTCAGGGGAGACCTTATAGCATCCCTCCAAGTACCTAAGTGGGGCTACAGGAAAGCTGAGGAGGGACTTTTTTCATGAAGGAATGTAGTGATAGGGCAAGGGGTAAGAGTTTTAAACTGGAAGAGGGTAGACTTAGGTTGGACATTAGGAATAAATTCTTTAATTTGAAGGTGGTGGGTGAAGGGAAGTTGTGGCTGCCCCCTCTCTGGCAGTGTCTCAGGCTATGTGGGATGGGGCTTGGAGCAGCCTGGGCTGGTGGGAGGTGTCCCTGCCCATGCAAGGGGGTTGGAACTTGATGATCTCTAAGGGCCCTTCCAACCCAACCCATTTTATGGCAGGATTTGTCAGAGTATGATTGACACTAGCTTTACACTTAGATAAGATTAGAAGTAAGTGTAACTTGTTTTTCTTCTTTCTATAACTCTTACTTTCCTTTCTGAACATTTCCTTGAATGTTTCATTAGGGTGTGGTTGTATGGAACATACCTGTGTTCCACAAGTCCCTTTTCTGTCTCTTGTCTGGAAATTTGCATGCAAAGAAGGGAAGAAGGAAGAGTTAATTTTTTTGGTACTGAAGTACTTCTCTAATGATGAATAATGGTGTCTATATTTGTACCACAGCAGCATTTCATATTCTAGATCTGACACTGATCAGATGTGTTTGGGTGAAAGTGTTGCCCAAGACAGCATTGCACATAAAAGAAAACAGGTGAATGGCAAGAATGATGAAGGAAATTTTAGGTTCTTTTTGAAATAAGAACAAGTTTCTTAAGCAAGTGCTGCATCCTGTGCTGAATGTTTTGCAGAAGGAGACCAGTGATAAAAGATAATCCAAATTTATTCAGCATTTTACTTTACAGATGTTGAAAAAAAACCCAAACAAAACAAAGCGACCTGATTTTTTTGAAAGTAAGTGTGTAATGTGACAATTTCACAGTACAAATATATTCAAGTAGTGATGTCAAGGTATAAAATAATAATGCTGCAATTTTATGCCTGAGTAGTCTTACAGAGGGCTTAATGTGGATAAAATGTTAATCTGCTTCACTCATACTGCATAATTCAGTCTTAAGTAAATAGTAACTAGGAAAAAGTGAGCTACATTGGACATTTCAGAAGGCAAACTGAGACTTTGCTAGGCAGAAAATACCTTTGTTTCCAGAGATCTTAAGGGTATTGCAGAAAACTTTGATTTTATAAGTTTAATAGGATTTTCAAGACCTTGTTGCACTTACTGCAAGTGTTTTGAGTAAACAGAGGCAGAATTTATTTCATGCTGGTTTTAACTTAGAAATTGATGGAGCTGAAATAATGGGGTGGTTGTGCCAAAACCTCTGTTTGGGTTTCTTGCTTGATTTTTCAGTTACAAAAATGAAATGTTCTGTAACACAAATTGTGTGCTCACCTGTAAGGCAGTGGGAGGACATGAGAGGTTTACTTTGTGTTTTTATAGTAACTGACTCTGGAAAACACAATGGAGATGTTTACTTGAGAGACCAACCCGAGCTGTGTTTGCAGTGAAGTGGGTAAAGGCTCCATGCAACATACTTAGTGTGCATTAAATAAAAAAAGTTAAAAACATACAGAGTAAGTTTTACAGACACATTTTGGCTTTTCTACTTAAGTTCACGTTAGCGAAAGTTCACAGTTGGGTCTGGGAGGCCTATACTGTAAAGCTGTAAGGCTGCAGAACTACAGACCTTTAAGATCTATTTCTCTTACAATATCTAATTCTAATCTAAGAATACCTAAGCTCAAATGATTTTTCATGGGTTATTGCTGGGCTTCTTGTTCATCTTGCCTCAGGTGTATATATCTTTTACTTACAGCTTCTGTTTTATTACACTTTTCTTTAGTGTCATCTTATTTCTGTTTTTCTTATTTCTTTGATTCACATCTCAGTTTTTGGTCTTTAAAATGCTGTTCTTGCCTATGATTTGTCTTACTCCATGTAGTGTTGCACACATACTGTCTGTGGACATGCTTATGGATTTTTAGAATTTGTGTTCTGACATAGAAGTATAAGAGAACCATCATATTGTGTAACAAAAACAGTGACTAGAATTCCACTGAAGCAGTATGGTGCAAGTTAAAAGTGTAGTATTTTGTGACAGTAGTTAAGATCAACAGATAAGAGGCAAAGAGTTGTGTTGCAATAGTGGAACAATCAAATATGTAAGTGTTAGAAACCAAGGTATAAATGTATCATGGAGAGAAGAGCAATGTTCTGCAAAATCTCAGATTCTGGAAGGCTTATCTAGGAATAGTGCTTAAAAATTTACAGTTGTCAATAAAGCTTTCTTTGCAAGACTGTCAAGTGCAGATTATAAGACCAAGCAATCATGGTCTTAGTGTGGCCTTTCCTGCTTAACGTGAGCCATGAGGTCAACTAATATTTTATACAGTTAGTACACAGACTAAGTGCAAATAATAAATCTTCACAAAGCAGATTAGGGGGCAGCAGAACAACTGCCAATAAGCCCACAGTCACTTAAGTTTGAGTATCTTTAACAGTGTAAATAGCAAAGCATTTCTTGTATGAGGTGTTCTGCTAGAGATTTGAAGATGGTACCATGACTCTCACAAAATGCAGCTTGTAGACTAAAAAAGCTGCTTTTTGTGAAATATTGCAGTAAGTGGTGCATAATAAACTTTGATTGCAAAGGGAGGAGAATTCGGAGCTCTAATGAAAGCCCAACCAATGATGCCAAGATTGACTTGATACATTCGATGGAACTTTCATGTTTGGCCTTACAGGAACCTTTTATCTTTGCTAGAGAAAGGTAGAAACTTGGGTAAGGTGTTATTTGACCTGGTAATTACCTGACTGGGTCAGGAATGGAAAGATATTGGAAGATGTCTTGGGTGTGATAATCATATTCTTCTTCATAGAAAGTATTTCTCACCCTAGTATTAACTTTTCTGTGTGAGATGTGGATCTTGGAATGAAGCTGAAGTATTTGTTGCCAGAGAGATAACCCGGGTTGATAGGCAGGATTAGTGACCAAAAGTAGTTTTCTCTGGGGTGATTTCCTCCAGGTGCAATGTCTTGGCTGCTATCATAGCTAAGAGGATTATTTCAGCTAATGGAGAGTTTATGCACATGTCTGGGTTGAAGTTAACTTGGGGAGAAGCACCTGTTTTGATCCTGATAGTTTCACAGAGATTCACATGGTGACAAGCCAAATTGGGTAACAGGAATTTATAACATATTATCCTCCTTTGTATCAACTCCAGGGGATTTCGACTGACTGATTTACTAATACACTGTGAGTGGGAGCTGGCTGAGCTTCTGTGCTGTGCATAGAGATGATTGTAGAGAGCCCTGGAAGGAAGCCAGGGAAGCAGGGTAGGGGTTTCTCAGAAGGATTACACAGAGTCATTCTGATCTGCATCTGAAATACTGGATCTGGTTTGAGCCTCGTTTGCTGTGGTGCAAAGGTGGTGCAGAGAAGTGACATGTTGCAGTGTTACGTTTGGAGAGTTGTGGCCTCCCCTCCCAGATGCAAACCATGCTGTTGTAATGAATGCCTTTCCCAGAGGTAGATGAAGTTGTGTTCAGGGCAGGGACACAGCAGTATTTTATGTCTTGCAAAAAATGATGTTGCTCTAGAATTAACCGTCTAGTTTTTGTAGTGGGGTAGTTCGCCAGGAACAACTTTGGATGTGCTAGGAGAAACTCTAATTTTGTTTCTGAAGTGATGCTGAAAATGCTTTGATTAATCTTTTGTTTTGCTTTGGTTCTCTTTGTAAGTGGTACTTGAAAGAGTAAAGCTAGCTTGTCTGAGTATTACAAGATGTTTTACTAATAAACATTACAGAAGCCAAAATGATCAAACTTCTAGTTATCAGAAATGTGCTTAATGAGGTTAGTTTTGGTTTTATACTTAATCAGCTGAAGAAAGATCAAAATGTTATGTGCTACAACAGGAGGATCTTTGTAACCTGAACTTGTAGACAAGTGAAAGGGGATGTTCTCTCTGAGGTACTGCTATTGCTGGGTAAAATTTCAGGTCACAGAAGAACTGTGTTGTCAAATGTCAAGTACTTGAAGTAATATGGTCCCTAAGGCTGTTCTTAAGGAGTCGTGTTTTAGTTGTCACAGGAATGGATGTAAGAAAATCTGTTAGAATCTCATTGTTAGAATCTCATCTCATTCATCTCTATGAAGTTGAAAAGAAAATATACACATGTACTATCATGCATTTCAAATTATTATTATTTTTTAATTACATGCTGGCTTGAAAGGGAAAATAAGAGTTCTGCTGGTAGCAATCTTATTTTTAAACACTTACCTTAGAGTCCCTGTGCACGCAAGTGGATTCTTTGGGATAGGGGCAATTGTATATACATAACTTCATAAATACTTATTTCAGGTGTCTAAATACTCAAAATTGTTCGGGTGTGGATGCGACAGTGTTCCTGGCAGGTATGTTTGCAATGGCTCATTTTTAGGAAAATCCTTAACTTGTGCCATTACTTCACATCTAAGCATCTGGAACTTTGAAATTCTGCTCGCATATCTTTCAATTTCAATGCATTTATCTTGAAAGACAGATGCAAATACTGGGGAATCCACAGTTATTTTTTCTCTTCACAATCTGTTACCTGAAATGCCCATGAGATGGTGCTGATCAGTCTTGGCTTTGTGTAGCAGCAGATCTGTGCACTGTTCTGACTTACTCATAAGGATGCAGTGGCTGGCACTGCTGTCTTTCTAAGAGAAGGAAAAAGGCCAGAAAACAACTGGCAACGTCTTGAATTAATATACACAATACCTATTGCTATACTGCTTTGAATTTTGCCTAAAACCAGTGTTAATATCCTTGCTTATCTTTGAGGAGACTGATTTGATGTTAGTTTATAGAAACTCTAGAGCGTCACTTCATTTCTCTTTTATTTTCTTAAAAATGAGTTTCTAAATAGCCAAAGGATAACAAAGTTTTTAGAAATCTGTCCTTACTGTGCTTCTGTTTCCTTCTCTTTTTCTCGAAGATCTACAAAAGTTTTCTATAAAGAAAATACTCTGTTACTAATCCACACGAGTGTGATCTGTTCTGTAGTGCTTTTCTGTGGGTGTTTTGTTGTTTTTTTTGTTTTCCCCTTGACTTCTGCAGACAGTTTATAACAACAAACACTGAACCCTGGGGCTTACTGCTAAGGTAAGGAGGAGACTGTTTTTGATCTGGACTTGGTGTTAGACGCTCCAGTGATGTTTTTCAAGAGTGTTGAAAGGAGAGGAAGAGATTAGGGAATGATGTCTTCTGTAATGTCTTCTTTCTGAAGTAAATTAATACTTACAGTGGGCTCCAACACAGGATTTTACATTGTTTCACTGATATTTTGAGAGTAGTCACCTTGAACAGTGTGTGTGTGAGGAGGTCTGTAAAAGGACACAACTCCCAGGGAAGGACTTAGCAGTGTTGATAGCTGGATATGGAAACAGGAGCTGGTTATATGAAAACTGGAATGAAGTGTCTAGCACCACTTCTGTATTTGTCTAAGTAAAGGCAATGCTCAAAGAAAGCACCTGTAAGTATTATTAGCGTAGATTACAGGACTCTAAAAATGAGGACAGCTTTGAACTTGAGGAGTTGATCTCGTGGAGGTATCCAAAGAAGGATTTTGTGCAAAGATTGTCTTTGTACAGGCTCCTCCAGTTAGATCAGACCAAGAGGACCGAAGAAAATCTGTATCATCAGGAAACTACTTTCCCAGTTCTTTAAATGGTGCTGTGATCATTGGGTTTTTTGTGTCTTAGACTTTATAAACTTTTTGAAAATTTTTTCTTTTTCAAATTGCTATAGCTTTTTCCAAATAAAAAACCTTTTATTATAATTGCTCTGTTCTGTCAGTGACTGTTGAAAACAGTATTAGGACAACAGAGAACAGAAGCTAGTGAAGTGCTTGGGTGGAGCACTTGACAGAAGATGGAGGCAAAACTAGAAGAGGAAACTAAAGACAAGTTTAGTTGTCTATCAGAAAAGCAGGATTTCTTCCTTTTTAAAGGGAAAAAGACTAATAATAAATTAAAGTTCTGACCTAATTACCTCTTGGGAAAAATGGATTTAAAAGATGTAATTTTGGAGTGTTTAAGTTCACCTGGAGCAGAAAGATTTGCATGTGTTCTGGAGATGCTGAAGTGAGTGGGACAAAGAGGTTAGAATAATGCCAAATACAGTCCAGGATGATGCACTGCACAGTAGTTCCTGGAGAGAAATGAGTGAGGAGGATTCTGAAAGTCCTTCTGGTTATTTTCAACTTGACAATAATGTTGACTGTGAAAAAAGTTGTGTCATTGTGTCTTGATGCTGAATCACCTTTGTTTGGGTGGTAATGTGTGTGAATGCAGATAGGTTAACATTTAAAGGTAAAAATGGGGGTAAGAATGAATGGTTTTCTACCCTTATTCACTGAGTAAACAAACCCATAGAAAAGAGATATTTATGGACAAGCTGAATGAAGCTAAGGAGTAGTCAGTACCAGTGTATGCAGGAGAGGAAACCAGAGAGAGGTGCAAACAGAATATAACTCTCCAGGAAAGTAGTCTTGGTTACTTTTCTTGAGATTTGTGCAGTGCTCCCTTGAAACCCATTGTTTCCTGCAAACTTAACCTTCTCTCTGAGGAATTTAGGGAAATTACTTTCAGAATTCCTTTTCTCAACGTGCAGTCTCACTGAGATGAAAGTCTGTAATTCTCATTCAATTTATTCTCCCTGAAATATAGTTCCTTTTTCTTCATGTCTTCACATTTGTTATTTTCTCCCTCACTTCTTTACATGTATTCCTGTGTACCCGATCTTCAGGCTTGTATATCTTAATTCTTTAAGTGAAAATATACTTTGTTATGGAATTACTTCACCTTTTATTTGCAGCAAGCTGTGCCAGTCCTAGGTCAGACAATTTCAACTGGCGGAAAGAAATTCATATGAAAGGAAGTTAAGGAAATTTCTCATTGACTTTTCACTTGGAAAAACTGAACTGAACGATTTTGTTTGGAAATGTTTAATTTAACATGAAATATATGAAAAAATCTTAGCTGGAGGTAGGGCCAGTGAAGAAAATGTGGGCCTACTTCTTGTATGGAAAAACCACCAATATTGAACCTAGACCACTGTGACGTTTTTTAAAATGACATTTATAAGAATTGCTTTTATACCAAAAAGTATTTTTATTTCATGATGCAGAAAAACCTCCATCTGATTCTGCTGTCTCAGCAAGAGTACAAATCTCATCTGGAATAATTCCAAGAAAGTAATTTTCGGCAAATGAAGTTTAAATGCAGTTTTTCAGGAATCACTATTTTCATTCTGATAGGAGAATGTGAAGAGAGCTGGAGGTGCTGCCAGAATAATTCTAAAAAGACAGCAGTTGTATTTCTGAGGAAATTAATGCTTTATAGGTTGGAATACCACACATTTAGAATGCAAAATATTAACACAGAATGGCTCACATGGACATTTCCATGCGAGTGGAAAAAAGACAGAAAAATGTGGAAAAACGCAAGATAAAGCTTCCTATAGTTAAACTTGTAGGTTGGTAATCAATAAGCAGCTTACCTAGAAATCACTGTTTACTGAACTGATGATGAGTTTTAAATGCATTAAGAATAAAACTTAGGACTTCAGTTTTCTGGGAATGCAGATACCCGATTTGCACTTTTATTTGTTGTATATTAAGAGGAAGACTGCACTGACATGATTGCTCAAGTACCGTGTGGGAGTTTGCTTTACACTTAAAACTTTTTTTTTCCACCATTCAAACATTTGAAAGAAATAATGCATCCTATGTGTTGGAGTTGGGATGAAAGTAGATTTTGGAATAAACATCCTATTCACCAGTTGTGAAACAGTGCTATCTGAGCTACAAGTGATTATTCTTTCCTTGATCAACTATCTAAAATTAATTAGTACCTTACTAAAATTAATTTTGAAGGCAACATTCTGACATTTAGTATTTTATTGCTCCTTGAAATGGCAGCTCATCTGCTATTCCAACCACTGTGCCTGTCCTCAGCTGTCAGCATTAATTGTTTCTGTATTTGAGTAGCAGAGAAGGAATCTGACCTATGTTTGATTTCAAGCCTGTTTAGTTTTTGAAGGGATTTGGGAGTTTAAGCAGGTGTAGAATAAGTTATTAGGAAGTTTTCACTACCAATCAAATAATGTTTTTTCAAATATGAAAACCTCTAATGGCAGAATATTGTGACTGTTCTGAACGCATCAGGGAACATGAGTGACTGACTTAAGAAATATGTGATGTTGGCATGTGTGCTTTTTGTTAGCCCACTGCAAAAGTGTTTTCATGTTAAAGTGTGAATAAATTAGAGGGAAAAAATCATGAGTATAAAGTAAAGAGGTTCATGAGTATAAAGTAAAGAGAGTCATGAGTATAAAGTAAAGAGGTTCATGAGATGCTGGTAGTATCTGCTTTGCAGGTACTCCATCCTGATCATGACTTTTTTTTCCCCCTCCTCTTAGGAAACCTGTTCAAAAACCTTGTAGCTTTCCCTACAGCTCAAACAGTGTGTAAAAGCAAAACAGTTTTATATATGCTTCTTTCTGCAATGTCCATTGCTCTCTGCTGGTACAACCTTGATAGTTTGTTTTTTTTTTTTTTAAAGAAAAGGGCTCTTTGTGGATTTGACCATATGTGGCTACTAAGAATTCTAGTGATACCCACTTTTATTTTTCTTATTTGCAGTTATTAAATGAGTACAATGTCAAGAAACTGTGAAAGCTGTAAGACAGACATGAAAAAAATAAGAGGAACTGCATAGTAAAATGCACGAACTTTGTATGGGGAATAGAAGTTTGAAGTGCAGTGGAACTTGAAGAGGAATTTGGATACAAGATGAAGCTTCTTACTGTTACTGGTTAAATAAAAAGGGGAGCATACTCTACAATTTGATAATTTCCTCTTAACTCTTTACAGTACAAAGTGATTATTTTTTCAGTAACTCAGGCTGCTCTTTGTTTAACTGCACAAATAGAAGCTTGATTAATCACTTGTACAGAAGAACTAGAACAGGTAGCAGAGCTGGATAGCAGTAATTTCATTTGAGTTTATTTTGTGTACAGAATCTGAGGTTTGTCCATTTAACTATTTTAACTTCCTTTATAAAAAAAATGCTTTTGGTAAAATCTCCCTACAACAGATTGCTGTGTAGCTTGAAAAAAAAAAGATTGGTTGCTTGCAATAGTTGATTTCTGCTCTACCTACTTAATTTTTTTTTTTAGTAGTTGAGATGAGACTCTTGATTTTTCCACTTTTTAAAGTATAGAAACCAAGATTTAAATGCACAACAGACTTTTATGAGCTATTTTCACTGTTGCACTTCAGAATTTTATAATGAAGCAAGCCATTGATGGGTTGACCTTTTGGGCAATAAGAAACATTTCTGTTGAGAAAAAATGTGTGCTGATAGTCTGACATGTATCTGTGTGATGACATTACCACTGTAATCAAATACTTCTGTGATTTCTGTGCCAGCTTATCTGGTAGATCACTAGTGACTTAAAAGCATTAAAACTTCTGCAGTTACTTATTTTTCCAGAGCTTTTTATTCCCTTATGTGAGAGATTGGGTGCAGAGAGACTGCAGCTCTGAACTCTGGGTTTCAGAGTAGTTGGTTGGCCTGTTGATTTGGAAGTCCTAAGGGCTGCAGTTTCATTGCATCTCTTGCAGCCCTTTCAGAGCAAATTCTGACAGCTTTGTAGGTCCTCAGGTGTCTCCTGGGTAATATGGTGGGAAATCAGGACTCTTATCTTGGACAAGTTTATAATTCAGTCAGCGATGAGCAGCAGAAATGTGGTAATCATGGTATCAGTTTCAGTCAGCAACATTCTTTTCCCTACCTGTAATTGTTTTTTGTTTTTTTTAAGCTGGTGAGAAAAGATTGTGGAATCACAAGTTTCAGCGAAGTTCTTTTTGTATTTGTCTTGGCTTTAGGAAGAATTTTCTGAATTCCAAAATTGCAACAGAATAATACTAATCTAATGGCTACATTTTTCTTTCCTCTTTCCTCTTTCCTCTTTCCTCTTTCCTCTTCCTCTTTCCTCTTTCCTCTTTCCTCTTTCCTCTTTCCTCTTTCCTCTTTCCTCTCTCCTCCTCCTCTCTCCTCTCCTCTCTCCTCTCTCCTCTCCCTCCCTCTCCCTCTCCCTCTCCCCTCTCCCCTCTCCCCTCTCCCCTCTCCCCTCTCCCCTCTCCCTCTCCCCTCTCCCTCTCCCCCTCTCCCTCTCCCCTCTCCCTCTCCCCTCTCCCCTCTCCCCTCTCCCCTCTCCCCTCTCCCCTCTCCCTGCCCCTCTCCCCTCTGCCCCTCTGCCCCTCTGCCCCTCTGCCCCTCTGCCCCTCTGCCCCTCTGCCCCTCTGCCCCTCTGCCCCTCTGCCCCTCTGCCCCTCTGCCCCTCTGCCCCTCTGCCCCTCTGCCCCTCAAATTTACATTCTCTCTGCAGAACCATGGGAGTGGAAAATTTGCAGTACTTTGCTGCAAAACTAAGGGGAGTAGAGAAGTGTGTTTTAGGTTGGATGAACAAGTGGTAGGATAGAAATTGGTGGATTTGGGTATCCAATATCCCCTACACAGAAGTACACACTGTAACAACTCTGAAGTTTTGGAACAGTGCCGTATGTCTTGATATTTGACAAAATCACCAATGCACTAAAGATAAATAAAGATTAGTAGATAATTTTGGAATAACATCAATGGTAATCTAATCTCCTGAATTCACAGGTACCACTTCAAAGTTACTTTTCTACTTGGAAAAGTATGGGGAATTATGCAGATGAGTGCACGTGTACCCAGTTGTGTACAAATGCACTTTGCTAGGGCTTTGTTCTCCAAAGTTACACTGGAACAAAAAGTAATGAGTCGACTGATGGAAATGAGAAGGGAACTTTAAGAATAAAGGCTTTTGTTCAGATATTTTTTATAATTTCTCTTTTTTTCTCCTCTTAAAGGCACTTGCATTCGCTGGTAGTTGCAGTGAGATAATGAAGATACTAGTGCCAATCTTTGCCTTCACAGCTCAGAGATCACTGTTTGTGCTGTCATCAGGTTGCTGTCTTGAAACTTGTTTCTATTTTCATGGGTTTTTTGGTAATTCCTTTTTTGTTGTATTGGGAAATCTCTTTTTCTTGTAAGTAAATATTTACTTGTGTAAATTAAATTCTGTAGTTACCCTTGCTGTCCCAGAATCCCTGACAGTGATAGGTGTTACATCTTTTATTTGAAACTTGTTTTAGTAAATAAGTATAATTCCAGTATAGGAAGGGCATATTTTAAGAAAGCAGCAAGAAGGTTACTTGTTCTTTGGTTAGTGTGGGTTTTTACTGCATATAGAATTTGAAGGAAATTATGTAGGACTGCAGGGGGTAAAGAAAAAAGGGAAAATAATTTGGATATGGAATGAAATAGTAGTTTTTGCTGAAAGCATTATACTGTTCTTTATTTTGATGGTATTAACCTCCTTTTATAATGATACTTTCTTTGTTCTCAAGCTAAGTAGCTTTTCATAGTGGCAGATGTTCTTTCCTTCACCGTTTCAGTGAAGGAAAATTTATTCTGTTATTTTTCACAGAGAAAAGAGCATTCTAAGAAACACCATTTCACACACTCCTACATAATTTGAATGTAGACTTTTTTCAGATTATTTGTATTGTCAGGCACGGATAAAAATTTAGTTTTGATTCATAGATTTGTGTGTAGGAAAGGTGTTAAAGCATCCTTCTAAATTCTTAAATGCTTCTGAGTGTAGCTGTTCCAGAGCAAGCTTTTTACCTGAGGTGGCAGTGTTAATGAAGGAATGGTGAGAACTCCAGGAGTGCCCTGGTTTTGTCAGAACTTTGGACAAGTCTGTTGAATGAACTGTTTGAATGGGTTGTTTTTAAGTTCAGAATATCAGATGGAGACCACACCCCAGCAATTCCAACTTTACTGGCTAAAGGCTTGTTTCAGTCTGTCATTCAAACCCATTCTGTCTCACACTTGTTGCTGCCCTCCAGTCGAAACTGCAGTCAGGGACAGGAGTGGGAGTCCTGCCGTGTTTGCTGAAGAATATTTATGTGCCTTGCAGAGACTCAGGTTTCTCTTGGTAGTATTAAAAAAAACCAAACAATCAGGACTTAGTTTGCAATTTATTAATTGAGGATGTGTTTGTCTTCTTGGTCTGTCTCCCATTTGTAGCTCTGGTCAGCAGTTCCCATGAGCTCGGTCTGTGCATGTTGTGGGAGTTTGTTCAGTGACTGGGAGGAGGTGGCTCACCCAGAGGAAATGGGAAACTGGATGGTTAATGCTAAATGTTCAGGCAGATACTGGACAGCTAAGTCTGAATTTTACTGGTTTCTATGAAAATGGAAACGGTGACGAGAGAAAAGAGTTGTCATACGGGGTGACTGAGACTTTAGAAGAAGAATGGGGACATTACAAACAGGGCAGTATATTTGTAGGTGACAGTGGTGACAAATGCAACTCTAGTACTGTTTGTCTTTGCGTGTGTTGTGGTTTCTTTTCCTCTCTCCTTCGCTGTGGTAACTATTCCTTGGAGACAATTTCCATGTATTCATTGCCTGTTTGCTGAGAGAAGAGACAAAGACAAATTAAGGCAGGGGAGAACCTTAAAGGCAATGGTAGTAGGTTGTGCACTAGGAAGGGGAAAAACAAATCAACAGAAAACAGTGTTGTGGCAAATCAGGGGAGAGGAAAAAGCTTTAAAATCGTTTTGCAAACACAGAAATCTCATCTACTTGTAACAAACCTTAAATGGCAAGTCACCCTTTTCTGTCCCCACTTTCAGTATTGCTTTCTGTCAACTGAAAGAAATAAAAGAAAAACAGAGGCTAGTCATGGGGATATAATGAATGTGTCTGTTCTCAGGAAGGCACATTCTTCGGGTGTAGTTAGAAGAAATCATGGGGCTAGCAATGACAGTCTTGCTGTTGTAAAATCTGAGGTGGATGGAGGGCATCAGAGCTCAGCTGTGACTCCTGGGGTCGCTGCTTCCCTCTTGCCCCTGGTGTCTTCACAGGGCATAGATCACGAGAGGAAATGATCCCCAGTGCTAGTACTGAATCCCTGATCTCACCCAAGTATCACTGATTTGTTCTTTGTCAAGAAAAGGAATCTCTGAATCCTTTCCATTGCCCGCTTGAGTCTTGTGCTTTCCTTCTTTAAGATTCTTACTCCTTCAATACACTTAATTACTCACTAAGAAGATGTGAAGGGCTGTTCTTTATTCTAGGCACCCTTCTGTTCCAGCCAGCATCATCCACATGGTTCTCATGTTGATCAAAGCTGCAGGAAACCAAAAAATTGGAACTTTGAGGAGTCTCGATCCCACAGCCCTCAGCATTGCTCGGGGTGTGTAGCGACATGCTTAGCTGGCTGCGCCACTCAAGCCTCACCCTGCTGGCGATGAGCTCTAGTGGAGCAATAAAGGTAGTGCAGTGCTGAAAGAAGCACTTAAAGCCAAGCATGCTGAGACTGTGAGTTCCAGTGTGAGCTGAGCCTGTGTCTTAGGTCTTACCTTTTATTGGCCCCCTGGTCCTGCTCATGTGCAGTGGGGGCCCACCCTAATTAGGCACAGGTGGGCTTGACACAAGCTCATGCTCACTCCCTGGCAATTAGTGGCACCTGGTTGCCTCATTTCACTACAGCTTCCTTCCCCCCATCCCCAATCCACTGTTTAATATCAGGCAAATGTGTTGTTTTTGAAGAAAAATAGCAGGATATATTGTCCTCTCTCAGCTAGGGCAGTGGTCCTCAAACCTTTTTCGTTTCATACCCTATCAGTAAAAATCTTCGAGCATGCACCCCTAATAAATGCATAACTTTTAGAAGAAATTGTGTACATGTAATGCTGTATTTGTACATCAATTTACAAACCATACAAAAATAGAAAGTAAAGTGAGATAAAATAGGAAGTATTTTTAATTTTTAATTTTTATTGATTATAGATACAAAAACCTAGGTTATAGTACATTACTGTGACTTTTAACTTATTTTTCTAGCTTCTGTGTAGTTTTAAGTGTTTGTAAACTTAAAGTTATATTTGCTCAGGCTTGGTCTCAGTGGGATGTAGTTGGGGTGTTTTTTTCTGATTTGGCCTATGGGCAGAATGAATTTTTCTCTGCCTGCAGCATGGAGTGTGAGAGTTCTGCCTGAGCACAAGCAGGGAATTCTTCCACGTGTTCCTCTCTGGATTGTTCCCCACTCTGGCCTTGTTGCTTCATATGATATTAGAAATCTTGACTTTTGGGCTTCTTCCTTGAGCAGAATGATTAAGATGGAAGGGGATGCAGACCTGTTCAGCCTAGTTGTAGGTGACTGGGCTGTGGTTAATCTGTTTTTCTCAGCCTTCAGCAGAACGTTTTTGTTTGCTGATGAGTGATAGTTCCAGACTTGACAGAAAGTTATGTGCTCGATGAAATCTGAAGTATCTGGATCCTGGGAAAAAAAATAATCTATTTTCATATTCTTGTAAATCTAAATAAAGCTATTTCATAACTTTTGTAAGTGTAGCTAGGGAAGGAAGTTCTGCAGTAATGAAAGGGACAATATGGTACAGTGTTAGGTACTATGTGTGCTATGTACATAGTGCTGTGGTACTATGTGTGTTTCATGTATTTGAGTTGAAATTCAGAGTGATGTAACTCAAACTGTCTTTCTACTGGATGTCATAAAATGACAGATTTCTGATTTTTAAAATGTCAAAACCGTAAATCATAAGTTTGCTAAGATTGCACTAGCAAGCTATTAAAGAACATGGCAGTATTTACTGTAGATAAATGCAAATTTAAAAAGGTTCTCTGTATCGTGGTTTAAATGATTTATTTGCTTTCAATGCACACAGGAATCTGTGATGTAAAGATTTAGGATATTTCATTTCCTGTATGGAGCTACAAATTTGCATATTATTAAACCATCTCTTAGAGTCATATCTTTTCTGTATGTCCTAAAAAGCATCACAGGTTAAGGTACACTGAAAAAAAAGTATAACAAAAGCAGAATTTACTGCTATTAATGCAGAAAGTGTAAAGATACAGATTTCACCTGGACTTAGATATAGTCTATGTTAATAACTGCTGAGATCTATATTATGAGCTACACTTGGAAAACTGATGGGTTTTGTAAATACACCTTTACCTAATACATGGAGTGTGTTAAGATTTTGACTTGTCAGGTCTTTGTTTCCCCAAAGATTTCCTCTTGTGCTCCTCAGGAGCAAAGGGGCTCCATGCCCAGGGTTGTGCTTGATGGTTTAAACCTGGTGGATTATGGTGCCTCTTGTTCTCTTTTCCCAACTCATCCAGTGGCCTGCAGGTCTGCTGGGTATACCCGCCCTCTGTTCTGTCCCAGGGTGGTTCCCTGGACCTCTTGGCAATCCAGTTTATCTCTGCTGTCCCACCTCTTGATGGGTCAGTAATCATTGGGAGGAGGGTAAAATTCCAATATTGGTCTTGTCTGTGCCTTCCACTTCTGGAATCTGGCGCTGAGTTTCCAGAGAGGCAGACAGAAGCCCAGTGAACCCATGCTTTGGGGTGCTGTAATGGTTTTGAATTTGAACGTGGTATTTTTTTTTTATTCCAACTTTGAAATTTCAGCTTGTTCATATTGAGGTAGATTTTTGCCTGGATACCAAACTGTTAAAAAATAAATGTAGGACTTTTTGGTCTTTTTTTGTGTGTAGTGTGAAATCACATTTCGCTGCTCATGTCACATAAAACTGGGATGGTTCCCCTTATAAGGTGGAGATGAATCTTCAGGTTTTGGTACCTACTTTAAAGGCAAAAAAAATTCCAAAAGCTTTTTCAAAAATAAATTAAAGCCCAGAGTGTATAATATTTGGAATTCATAGTGCCATTGCTCCTGCCCCTGTGTTTAAAAACATTGTGGTGCTAATTCTCCTTGTGTTGCTCTACTTGCACTGGGGCTTCAGTTGCACACTAGAAACTGAACTAATTGTGTTAGTGAACTAATTCAATTTAAAAATGCTTGCAAGCAGGGCAAAAATAAGGGATTAATAGCTGGGATTAATATAGCATCATGGATTGCAGCATAATTATATTTTAATGCTGTTTTTATTCCCTTCTGTTGGAAAGGAGAAGCTCACAGGTGAATGTCACTCTCACAAGGATGCTTCAGATATATTGTATCTACCTGAACAAGAATTTTGCTTTTTTTGTCATTTGATGTTTTGGCTGAGAGAAGAATTTTAATATATACATAGATACAGCTCAGTACCTCTTAAAGAAAAGTTTTTATGAACTCCTTTATGTCTCAGATGAACTGGCAAGCAGGAGATGCTTGCTCCTGTTTCCATTGTAAATGTGTTGCCTTCTATAATCACCAGTTGCAAAGCTGAAGAAACTCTGCTTTTATAGAAACCAATGTCAACTTTTTCTGCTAATCTGAAACCTTACCTGGTTTTATTTCCTGGAGGTGCAGTTTGCTTCGGTGTGGCAGAGCATGAGGTGTCAGCAGCTGATACAAAGCTGTTTGGGGAGGAAGAGAATGTCAGCATGCTGAGAACATTGAGCTCGCGTAATGCTGGGCTCTGGGTTTCTAATACAACATTAGGTGGCAGCAGCAGACTCTTTAACACCTTGTGCCTGCTTGGTTCTGTGATTTTGCTTCCTTTGCTACCTGTTCCATGAGCGAAAACGCAGCCTGTCCTTAGTGAGTCTTCCCTATCGCGGCAGCAGGAGGCTGTGCTGATACAAGCACTGACCTTTTCTTAGTGCCTCTGCCTGCCGTTTCCAGAATTCCCAGTGGATGGAATAAGGATTGACACAAAAATCTCCATTGGCCATCACAGCACTGGAAGTTGGGCTAAATTCTGTGCATGGAATCAGCAGAACAGTCATTTAAATGGAAAGTTAGATTTTCACATGATTGGAAGTTTTACAGCATAACTTAGTTGCATGACATAATTCTCGGTTTTGAGCTGTTGCTATGGAATAAACCTTCATGCCCTCTTCTAGCCTAAAGATGTTTTATTCCCATCAGCCACAAGCAGTTTTGAAGCTCATGATGAGGTGCATTGCAGGTATCCTAGGGAAGACTTAAATTCATTTCTAGACCTCTCGTTTTGTGGAAGTTAACATCCTTTTGTCTAAGATACCATGACAGATTTTGAGTCAGTCTTTGCCATGTCACATGAAGCACATCCTCTCCCCCCAACTTTACAAATATGGTTCAGTTCCCTGAGTGGAAGATCAGATTTGCAAGGTCTCACAGTTCACTAAACCAGTTCAGCCTAAATCTAAATCTTCCTGTGATTCTGTGCTTGCTGAATGTAGCTGTAGCCAGGTTTTCAAAAAAGAGACACACTTGAAGAAATTTAATTGTGATACAGAACACGCATATTACATCACTGTGAAGGGATACACTGGGCATGAGTTTTACTGAATGATCCAGCTGGGATCACAGTTAATGACAGGACTGAACACATGACTGAATCACACGAAAGCATCAAGGTTATAGTGGGTGCAATGCTGTTCCACAATGCCACTTTTAACATGCCTGGTTTAAAAAACCTGTCTTATTTGCCAAGTAAATGAAGGTGAAGGCTTATTCAGCAACTTAGCAACAGGAAAGAAAGCCTCTAAATAGAGAAGATAATGTAGTTTTCCTTGTCCTCCCCTCCTTTTTTTTTTTTTTTAATCATCCTTTTTACCTAGAAAGCAGGGGAGCTGAGTATTATTGGCGTTATTTTTGTAGTCTGCTGCTAATGTTGGATGGGGGAAAGTGGCAACTACAGCTTGAGAAAGTTTGTGGTTTTCTGCTGAAGAAATACCTGTTTGTTCTTTGTCTGTTTGGTTTGAGGATTTTGGGGTTTTTGGCTTTCTGTTTTGGTTTGTTTGTTTGTTTTGTTGTTTTTTTGTTTTGTCTTTTTTACCATGAAAGAAAACAATACCAAAGTTTGAGCAAGGTTGAAGAGGATGATTACAGAAGAGGCTGGAGCAGGATCTTTCCTTCTGTGAAGGAGTCAGTGGTTACTTGCATTTCATGGTCTCACATTGCTTCGAGCTACTGCTAACACCACAAACATCAGCATGTTTCTGGGAGGGTGTTAACTTGCCTTTAGTGAGTGAGCCTTCTGACAGTTCTTTGGGCTTCACTTAGTTTTTCTGGTTGCATTAAGGTTGATAAAGTGATGATATATTGAAGGAAAAAGGGTTGAGATCCAGGCTTTTTGTCACAGCCAGGATGCAGCTGTTGACTTGAGCTGTTTATTGTGTGGCTGTTTGACTGCCTTGGGGTAACCCATGGTCTTGTGGAATCCTTGCCCTAAAGGGTTTTTATTTCTTATACTTCCCAAATGCTTCATGTGTGTTTTTAGTGATCATTATCTTTGTTTTCAGTTTCTGAATACATAAAAAGGGATGGAGTCCAGGAAGGGGGCTTTTACTTTGGTGGAAGACATGAGTAAATGTAGACAGAGAATCTTACTATTACTTGGAAGCATAATGGCTAAGATGAAACCATCTAGTTTTGATTTTGCTCTTCATGAGCTGCATTCAGATGTCATTATCAAGGGTTGAAAAATAGAGGTGTCTTTTTTTGTGTTTTGATGTATATTTGATGTATGATGTTTTTGTGTTATGATTTAAAATTGCAGTAAGAACAGAATGGTTTTGGCTGATCTAGCGATTTTCTGAAGAGAAGAAGGATGTAGGGTGTATACCAGAACTTGGGTTGAAATAGCAATTGGCTTAGCTTCAGCACAATTTTCTTGATATTTATTGTGAATAAATACCTTACTCTTATAAGTAGAAGACTTTTGGCACTTACCAGCTGTGTCTGCACAGCTTTGGGGGTTCTTAGGAAGCATCAATTTTTAATATTTCCACTGAGATAGGACTGACCTATTTGTTTGCAGTTCATGGGATAGACATTTTCCACTGGATGGGCTTGTCCATACATCTGTTTTGGACTGCTAGTAAAACAATTCTGAGATTACAAAATCAACACCTTGTGGAAAAGGGAGGTCTCAGTTGGCTTGGTTAATAGCTCTTTCTCCTGGCTTTAGGTTACAAAACAAGTAATTTTACTTGATGTGTACGTTATCTAGGAACCAGTTTGAGGGAAACCTGCATATCCAGCCCTGTAGTAATCCCAAGTATAGCCAATACAGCTTTTCCAGGAGAAACACTGTGTGGTCTTGGCCTTTATTTCTTTTTTTCTGTTCTAGTTCATGGAAATACACATATGCTTACAAGCTCTTGAAATATTTTATATCTGTCACTGGGAGAAAGGACTTTCGATTAATTAATAATCTAGGTCTTTTAGGACAGTGGAGTTGACTGTGTTTATTCTGAGCTATTTTCTACATACTGGTTGCTCACCCAAAGACAGCACCATTTCTTTTATGTCTCAGATGATTTCTCCAATTTTATGGCAGATGAAAGTTTCATTGCAAAGAGAGGTTTTGTATGTTTAAATTGGCTTCTTGTTTCTATTTAGAAAGTGATGTTGTGCTATTTTGTACTTAAAATTAGTGCTATTATGTTGACTTCTTCTTAGTTTGGCTCTGTAAGGGAAAAAACCACCATTGAATGTGTAGTTAAAAATTGTTGTAAAGTATTATCCCTGTTCTCAGTCAGCTACATGTAGAAACATTTTACCAAAAAACGTGAGGTATGGGCTTGTTTTATATATAGTTTTTGAATATAAGGTAAATATGAAGTAAATGTAACTGGCAGAATGTAAAATTTGTGAGAATGTATTTGAATACTGTGAATACTTCACTTTAAAACCATTCCTGTAAGCTTATGCTTACATGCTGAAGAAAGAAAACGTTATGCCACCCTGTAGGTTGCTATAAAAATTGTTTATGCAGCTCAGCATAGGACTTAAAATACGTTGGATTGGAGAATTTTGAAAAATGTACTGTGCGACATGGGAGACCAAATCATGCTAAAGTGCAAGGAAAGACTATACATCAGTTCAAAGGCTGCATTATTCAAAAAAATACAACCATAAAAAAGGTAATAAGATTACATTCTCACACTTCATGGCTGGTAAGGTGCATTAAGCTGCTCAGATATTCATAACTTACTGTGACATTTGGGAAGATTACATTTTGCTGTGCACAGACATTACCACAGCTCAGATAATAACTAGCCAATGCATGGACCTGGATTATGATCCCTGTCATTGGAAACAAATTTGTGTTTTGAAGGTTGATCAGTTTCAAATCACCATTAGAAAGGGTTAATATGAAATACTGGGGGGTGTGTGTGTGTATGTCCTTATGTGTGTCTAATGGGTATGCATACATATAGTACATCAACTGCACTGTGCCTTTGGTATATTGCTTTCTCTGGCAGTTTGTTGGGTTTTTTTTTGTCCTCACTTCCCTTAAAGGAAATGTTAAAATGGTAATTATTTTGACCATAGCATATTATTCCTAGGATGTGGTTGCTGAAATGCTTATGTTTGCAGATGAGGTTGGAGACCTAATTTGACAGCTTCCCGGATGGGTGGTTACTGATAATAGTGTATCTAGCCAAAAATGAAAGATGGGTGGTGTAGACTATAGGGTGAAGGTAAGGTCACCTCTAGTTGCAGAATATGGTTTTGGTGTGATAATTGATGGTTGGCTGATAGTTAAAGCCAATTGTGTAAAGAGTTGAATTCTTTGTTAAGAATTAGCAGGTGTTTGGGGCTGCAGTTACACCTTCAGATAGAATAGCTCTACATGTAATGCAGTATTTTCTTTGTTTCTTACTCTGATGGTGACATAGAGAGTGGCCTCCGAGGAATGTAGTGGCCTCAGTTCTGTAGGGGAGGGTAAATTCAGTGTCTTTTACATTTCCAAATGTTTTGCTAAATGTTTTTTTAAGGGGAGGTGCTTTTTTTTTTTTATAGTTTTGTTTTAATCTGTTCTCCTCAGCATTCCCCCTTGAATTCTACCTTAGAGTTTTCTTAAGGTAGACCTCTGCTCCACCTTATGGATGGGGAAAACTGAGGCTTGGAGAATGATAGTGACTGGATAGATTTGTTTGAGCTTACAGTGTGAGTTGATATAAAGAAGCTGCGAGTCTAATGCAAGTCTTCCCATTCAGTTCCTGCAGTATCCCTAGATAGTAAGGAAACATCTGATAGTAAATTGCATAATTATTTTTCATGACCAAGAAGGGAGAAAATAGAAAAGTATAAATTACTGTTTAGAAGTGGTTGCCAGGTGTCGTTGTCTATTCTGTCATGAAAGCAGTGACTTCCTCTGCTTCTTGTGGAGTTGGATGTTACTGATTTATGCCCAGAAGGCCAAAGATTGCTTCTTCAAAGTGACAAGATTTAGACACCTGGGAAAAATGTATGGTAATTTTAGTGGTTAATGAAGAGCATATATATTCTGTCCTGTTGGGTAAGTTATTTTCAGGTCCTGACTAGCTGAGAGAAGCTAATATGGAAGCAAGTTGGTATATGGTCAAAGCCCATGAGAGCAGCACCATGTAGGACAGCAATCAATTATTAGACAAACTCTGAAAGTGTGAATGAGCTGAAATACTGAAAGCATGAGTCCATTTTGATGATTTGAATTCCTCTTTCCAAATTCTTATTTGTGTGGTGGTATGCAATGGGTATTTTGGCAAGCATGGCAAGCATTAAGTTTAATATAGTTCTGCAGTCCAAGAGAAGCTTAAAAAATGGAGGGAGCAGCAGGTAATTGGGGTAGAGGAGTCAAATTAGTACAGTCCATCTTTCCTTCAATTGGAACTTTCACTGACTATACAAATGAGAATGAAGTAGATGATTTCCTTCCCCATCTCTGCCTCCTTGGTGTGTGTGTGTATGGTCAGCTACTCTGTGTATGTTCAAAGCCTGCATTTAGGAGACCTGACATACTACAGGGTTTAAGTGCCTAAGCCAAAGCACAGTCAGAGGCTTCAGAAGAGTTCATATCCATGCAAACACAGCAAGCCTTTGCTTCCTGTCAGTACCTGTGGCTGCTAGTGACACTGGCAGTTAAGTATTAACCAGCTTTATTCAGTATTCAGGAGTGACTCCTAGCTGTTTGCTGTTTGTAAGCGGAAATATTTCTGATGTGCATCGGCTCCTTTTGGCTAGAATGGCATCTGTCTTTGAGGAGTATTAAGCACAGGAGAAGGAAAGCTTTTAGGGCCACTCCAGACCACTTATGATATCTTAGCTGACTTGACTCTCTCATCTGGTTTGGAACAATTAGAATCATAGAAGTGTTTTGGTTGGAAAAGACCTTTAAAAGAATTGAGTCCAACCACTAACCTAACTCTACAGAGTCTGTGGCTACACCATGTCCTTAAGCACCACATCTACATGTCTTCTACACACTTCCAGAGATGATGATTTCACCATCTCCCTGGGCAGAAAGTCTTCAATAACACTTTCAGTGAAGAAACTTTTCCTAATACCCACTCTAAACCTCCTCTGGTGCAACTTGAGGCCAACAAGGCTTTGCTCTTATCACTTGTTACTTGGTGGAAGAGACTGACCCCACCTCCCTAGTTTCAGGCAGTTTTACAGAGCAATAAGGTCTCCTCTCAGCCTCCTTCTTCTCCAACAACCCCAGTTCCCTCAGCTGCTCTTCATAAGACTTTTGTTTTTCAGACCCTTCACCAGCTTGGTTGCCCTTCTGTGGGCTCACTTCAGCACCTCAGTGTCTTTCATGTTTTGGGGGACCCCCTATTGGTCTCCTCACTTTTTAGCTTTATGAGGCAGCTCAGGATATCTGAAGCTTAAAGCACCCAAATTTTCTGCAATGATTTTCTGAGAGGAGGTGGCACCATAGGAGCACCTTATTTGAAGCTGCTTTAGCAGAATATGTAACAGGAAGAATTAGACTTGAATGATATTGGCCTCATGATGGCTTTTCTTAGCTTTCACATGTCTTTGATGTCTGGCTTCTTGTAGAATTAGTAGCTTCAGACACAGAATGCTACCTTCATACAACTATTTTAAGGTTTTGCTTTTAATCTTGTGTCTGAAAGCTTGTTGGGGGCCAATTTGACTTGGAAATGAACTTCATCATCCAAGAAGGAGAGGGAATCACCTGTATGGTAGACTTGCTGGACAAGTGTGACATCACCTGCCAGGCTGAGGTGTGGAGCATGTTTACAGCAATCTTGAAGAAAAGCATCCGAAATCTGCAGGCATGCACAGAAGTGGGGCTGGTGGAACAAGTGCTCAAGAGGATTGATAGAACTGACAGCATGATTGCAGGTACAGTTTCACTTTGTGTGTGACTCAGACCATAATCCTCCTATGTCAAGCCTCATGGAAGTGTTTATTAATTGCAAGAAATTTGTTGTGGCATTTTAATAAGCATTTATTTTTACTGTTCTTTTTCTTTTCAGATCTCTTAGTGGATATGCTTGGTGTGCTGGCTAGCTATAACTTGACAGTTCGAGAGCTCAAGTTATTCTTCAGCAAGCTCCAAGGAGAAAAAGGGAAATGGGTAAAAGATAAAGGCAAAACTGAAAGCATTTTTGTAGTCTTGCTTGTACTTTTACTAATATTCACAGGTTAAAAGGCTGAGGGCTGGTTGGTAACCTTTCTAATAAACATATTTTAAATGTACCAAGAAATACAGGATGTTTTCTGGTATTATATCAATGAATCTGCAATTAAAATGCAGAGACTAGAACAGTCATGGAAATAAATTTCCTCCTGCATCTATGAACTGGATTGATCCTTTTGAACACCAGGGAATAATAATATGGTGACTCTAAGCAAGTGCTTTTATGCATGCTTTTATCTGTATGTAATTCCAGGTATGTGACATGGAAAAAAAAAAAAAGGATTTTTCTGGTCTTAAAAAAAAAAACAAAACACAAAAAACTCTACACAGGCAGTTCAAGATGCTCCTGTCTTGGTATTGTTCTTTTATTACTTGAGGACTGAAAAAATTTATCTAGTTAGGAAAGTGAGAATTTGTGGCAGAATTGAAATAATGGAAATAAATTCCAGCATAAAAAAATCCTGCTATGAGTTTTCTCCTGTTCCATGTGAACTAAAAGGGGAGAAGAGGCTCTCCTTTTATTGCTAAGAACTTCCTTTCCTAAAGTGAAAATCTGTAGGTTGTAGAGGCTGCACAAAAATTATTGTTTTGCTGGAAATGGGAATTATTTAAATTCAGCTTAATTTAATTATTTTAATTCAGCTCCTGCTATCTCTAAATACTCTGCCTAGTGTAGAGAAAAGGTAGCACAATGTCTCTGACTTCAAATAAATAAAAAAATAGATTCAATGTAAAAGGGAGAATGCACAAATAACACAGAAAATTTTAAAATATCTTTTGGAATAAATAAATTTGGAGATCTTAACTTGTGCAAATAAAACCACACTAAATTTAACAGATGGTTTAAACTTAATAATTGAACATGCAGAGTATATTTAACCACAGATGAATTAAAGTTGTCTCTGTAACATTAACTTTTTCATTTCCTGTCTCTCTGCTATTTGCATTTAATTTCCTTTCTTTATGACAGACTAAATATAGAGGAAAGGAAGAGAAAAAAAGCCACAATTGCATTGCTAAGGAGTTGCACAGCTCCATAAATCATAAAATCAGTAGTGCTGTAAAGATGCAAGGTATTTGGCTACAACACAAACAACCTTGTTGAATTCTGCAGTGCTGAAGGCTTCCAAGCCATGCTCAGTGTTCCCTCCTCAATTTTAATTCAGCTTCATGAAGCACTGGTTATCTGACTCTCATTTTGATACACTTGTCAGGGCTCACACAGTGCTTAGTTTTTGGAGGGTGGATGCTTACAGGAGGAGACTCAGGATGCTTTAAGGAAAAAATCCAGTTTAAAATGGTAGAAAATAGATCTACTCGAAGGTCAGCAAGTGGTAAAAGAAGATGCACAACGTTGTTCTGTCACTGTAAACAATATTTACTCTTTTTCTGTTGTGAGCTCCTGTACTTGATTTGGAGTTGCTGAGACTTACAAGAAAGTCAGTGCAGCATTAGGGTGGTGGTGGGGAAGTGTGAAGTGTTCACAGTAACTGAGCACTCAGTGTAGGTACTCCAGACTGCCCTCAAGGCTTGAATCTTGCTCCACAGACTTAGATGAAGTAATGCATGTTACCAAAGACACTCTGATCTAGTATACTACTGTATTCCTGATGTAAATAGCCCTGTCTGCTGATTCTGCCTCTCCCTTTAGCCAAGTATTCCCCATCTCCCTTGTACTTGCAGCCACAGTCCAAACTGCTGTAACCGAACATGGGTTTGTGGGTTTTTTCCCTAAAATCAGCTGTATCAGCTAATTTTCTTTAGCCCACTGAAAATCCAAACAAACAGCAGCACTGTTGGGAATGAGCAAGTAAAAAGAGGAACTAAGATCAGTTTAGTTTATGCTGAATGAAAGAGGCTCAGGCGACTCCTTGTTAATATTGTTTCTTGAAAGTGCAAAGTGTCTTAGAGTATTACTCACCTAGGTGCAAAGCTTTGAAGGTGGTAAAATTATTTTTTTTCTGTGTGCAGTCTTCTTCTTTCTTATAGGCTTGTTTTATTTATTTACAAGTGTAATAATTCTCTTTGTCAGCCACCACATGCTGGAAAGTTATTGTCTGTGTTGAAACACATGCCTCAGAAGTATGGACCTGATGCCTTCTTCAACTTCCCAGGAAAAAGTGCTGCGGTAGGGAGTTATTTTAAGTCTCATTTGTCTTACCAGCCCGTGTCACAGATGTAGAGTTTTAACCAAATTTTCTTTGCCTAACACCTACATTATACCTAAATAAATCATACTTAAAATAGGTATGCATTATTATTATTATTGTTGTTACTGTTGTTACTACCACTACAAATAGTGCTACATAAAGAATAGATACAAAGGAGGCTTTGCTTTTTTTTTTTTCTCCATACTGTTTTAGTTAAATCCTGTTGCAAGGAGAATCTGCCTGCTTTTCACTCCCACATTTCTGTGGGGATGGTGCTTGTGTTTTAGTACTCAGTATGTGTGGCTTTAGGGTGGCTTGACCTTGGCTGGGCACCAGGTACCCACCAATCTGTTTTGTCACTCCTTCTTTTAAGCTGGGAGAGAATACATGAGACTTGTGGGTTGAGATAAGGACAAGCAGATCGCTTGCCAGTTATCATCAAAAGCAAAACAGACTTGGGAAAATGGATTTAATTCACCATCAATCAAATCAGAGTTGGGTAATGAAAAAAACCCACCAAATCTTAAAACACCTTCCCTTCACACTTGCCTTTTTCTCAGGCTCAACTTCACTGCCTTCTTCACCTTCTGCTCCTTCCTCCTCTCACTCTTTCCCTGCTCCCGTGTAGCATCCTACCCATTGGAGATGGTCTTTTATGAGCTTCTCCAATGTGGGTCCTTCCCTTAGGTGCAGTCCTTCAGGAACAGACTGCTCCAGCATGGTCTTCCCACAGAGGGCCTGCTTCAGGTTCAGTCATCTCTGGAGTGGGCTCCTCCACATTTGCAGCTCCAGATCTGCTCCACTGTGGGTCCTCCGTGGGCTACAGGGGAACCTCTGCCCCAGCACACCTCCTCCTCCTCTTTCTTCACTGATCTTGGTGTCTGCAGGGGTGTTTCTTTCACATCTCACTCTTCTCTCTGCTGCAGGTCTTCCAGCACTTTTTTTTTTTTCACCTGCCTGAATGTTACCACACAGGTGTTCTCACCATGGATGATGGGCTCAGCCTCAGCAAGAGGCAAGTCTGATTTGGAGCTGGGGAAGCTTCTCACAGGAGCCACCACTCTGGGTCCTCCCCTGTGACCAAAGCCCCAACCCACACTGTCCCAGTATGATTCTGTGCAGAATATTCTGTAGGAATTTAAGCATTTCAACACTTTAGCTTCTAAAATTAAGGGATGAAACAGTATGTTTGAGATTTTGTGCTTAATTCAGAATAAGATTTATCAGATGGTTGCAGTTTTCATTGCACAGGTATGTTGGTTACCTTTCTGCTTCAGCATCTTAGATTAAATTTGGAATGAAAACTTGAGACTGAAAAATGCAGATGGCTAGAAAAATGCTTCTGCAGTTGTATGTTTATCACATGCAAAAACAGACATGGCAACAGGCAAGCTTTTGTTCCTTCTGGCTATTCATATATTGGTTTTGTCTTCAGCTTCTAATAATTGTGATGGATTCTAGAACTGTTTGCTACTGGGATGCCTCAGTAACCTTAATGTGAATATTCCCATGTATTTTTAAATTAATTAATCTTAAGAATTTAGTGTTTAATATAATAACTCCAAGGTCCACTGTGGGCTAAACAAAATGATGATTGCTACAAGTTACCAACAGATGGTCTCAGAGACATGCAGATAGTTGGCTGGTATAGAAATTTTATAGCATTTTGTTTGGACGGGGATATGGAATGGAGTCTGGTGACACTTGGGTTCTTTGGTTTGGTTTTCTTTTTTTTTTCATTGGTATTGATCATCTGGACAGCATCAGAGGTTATCAGAGGTTATGGCAGTAATAGTTGAAGTGTGTATTGCAGATCTGTTCAGCTTAGCAGTGGAAGGCTAGTAAAAATATTAAAAATAACCAGCCAACCAACAAAAAAACCTCACAGAATAAAATCCAACTGTTTGAAACAAAGGGCCCTGCCACACAGTTTTTAACTTCAGAGCTTTTGAGCTAACATAAGGAGAGTGCTTGATATGAAGAATTTGGCTGATGGAAATTGTCTCTTAGGGAAGTCTACAAACCTGTCATTTTAACTAGAACATTTAACTACATAGACTTGAGTCTGAAAAAAGAGAAGAATCTGCTAAGTGAAATGCATATGATTTTCTTTGTGGTCAGCTTTTTTTCATAATGAGTTATTTTCTTGAATGCCAACTCTATGTGAAAAAAAAAGTTTATAAATTGATTATTCTGTCAGATTGCCACAAAACCAAATTGACTTGAGTTTGCATTTTTATGCTGTAGGGCTTCTACTGAAGTATTTAATTTTTGGAATGTGTTTTACTATTGATAATCTTTCTTGGGATATAAAGTTTGCAGATATTTAGATCAATTAAAAATCTTAACACTGGAGTACAAGAAGCAGATAAGTAAGGCCAGACTTTTTTAGACTACAGAAACTGTATGCATTTATAGTGTATGCTTTTGTAGTGTGTATCTGTATATCAGTATACAGTTGTGGTGTATAACTTTAAGGTGTATACTCTTACTTTGGTGATGTTGATCTTTCACATTAATAATTACTTGCTTTTTTTTAGGCTATTGCCTTACCTCCAATAGCCAAGTGGCCATACCAGAATGGATTTACTTTCCACACTTGGCTAAGAATGGATCCTGTAAATAACATCAATGTGGATAAGGATAAGCCTTACTTATATTGGTAAGAATTATGTAAAATCATATTTCTGGTGTTCCCTTTGTATTAATCATTCAAAGATTTCTGCCTCTGTGTATGTGCTGATTTTGTTCTTATTTGTCAGTTTTCGAACAAACAAAGGACTTGGGTATTCTGCTCACTTTGTTGGAGGCTGCTTGATTGTAACATCCATAAAATCAAAAGGAAAAGGTTTCCAGCATTGTGTAAAATTTGATTTCAAGCCACAAAAGGTGAGTAAAAATACTGAAAGCCTTCAAATAGGTTTTATGAATTTAAAAGCCACCTAGAGAGAGTGTTGTAGCTATTGATTAGGCTTATCTTTCTGTATAAGAATATTTACACTGGAATGAACATACATATTTGTGGTCTGAATTCCTATTTGGTTTTATTATACTTATGAAATGCATTAGAACAAGAAAAAAGCAGTTTATTGGAAGTTTTATGAAACTGTTAGACTTGTTGGAGTTCTCAGAGAACTCGTAGTACATAACAACAATTAGCAGTTGAACGTCATGATCTTAAAGGTCTTTCTCAGCCACAGTGATTCTATGCCATTTATCAGCTTGGTCTGGCATGTAAGGTATCTTAGAATTGATTGCAAAGTTTCAGAAGCTGAATTCTCATAGAACCCTTCATGCTGGGTTTTGAGAATGTTGGCACACTTCTGTGTCACTCTAAAAATGTTCTTACTGTGTAATCGTTTCACAGCTTGAAATCTACAAGGCTTGTGATTTTTTTTTTTCTTTTCTTTTTTTCTTCCTTCTCTGTTTATACATTTTCTCCCACCTCCTGACATTCCCTTCTTCTTTTCCTTGTGGGTTTTCCGAAGGCTCTCATATAGGTCATTAAATAACAGGGGCAAATGCAGTGTTATTTTAAGAAATCATAATTACTAATCCACATTTAATTTTCCTAATCAAGCTAGAACATTAATAGGAGTTTGATCTTATTGCATGTGGGAGAACAACAGCTTTATTCTTCAAAGAATGTTATACTTCATGTTCATTCAGGTTGTCCAGAAAAAAGTCTCCATGATTTGATTGCTTGCTTTATTCTATGTGGTTTTTTGAAATGTAACAATTAAAATACGAGCTGATTTTATTCTTCATGCTCAGGCTTTATTAAGTAATATTATGCTATGTTGAAAATGTTTCCTTTTTCAATCAAATACTCTGCTAAATGCTTCTGGAGCAACTGGGATAAACATTTTGTGGAAGGACAGGCCTCCTTTGGAATTTCTTACAGTAATCCCTTGCTGTAAATGTGAATTCTGTTGGTGATAATATGACATGCTCAGCTTTTGAAAGTCTTTAGTCTAGAGCTATCCCTGCTCTTTGGAATGACATTTGCAGTAGTCCATTATGCTAAGAGTAGCCCAACTTAAAACTTACTTGCGTAGTGGTTTAGGTGTAAATTTGTTTCAGGGTTGCTATGAAGATTTCTTGAGTTTTGTGCTGTAATATATTTTCAGCTTCTGTGGAAAAAGATGGCATAATGTCCTTTGCCATGGCTATGCAAGAAGAATCACCTTTTTGCCTTTAATCTTTCAACCTTTATTTGCTACTCATATATAGCTGAATTTGTTCAACTACGCCCTGCTTTACTGCAGAAGCTACTTGAAATGTCTGTGGAATTGCATCTCTTGTTTTCCTCTTGTGCAGTGGTACATGGTCACCATAGTGCACATCTACAACCGCTGGAAGAACAGCGAGCTCCGATGTTATGTGAATGGGGAGCTGGCATCTTATGGAGAAATAACATGGTTTGTCAACACCAGTGATGTGAGTAAGCCCTTTATACCAACAGCTGTTGTTGATAATCTTGATGGATAATCTGCTTTTAGAACTTCAAATTTGTTTCTGCTGAGGCACTCAAACACTTGTTTATGTAAAAATAATAATAATCCTTGATAATATGTATGTTATTTGCATAATTTGCTTCTGTAGCATAGATTAAACCCTTTTACTGGGCTCTGTTTCATTTTCAGACATTTGACAAATGTTTCCTGGGTTCTTCAGAAACAGCCGATGCCAATCGAGTGTTTTGTGGACAAATGACATCTGTTTACCTTTTCAGTGAGGCTCTCAATGCTGCTCAGATCTTTGCCATTTATCAGCTTGGTCTGGGATATAAGGTATCTGAGAATTGATTGCAAAGTTTCAGAAGCTGAATAAAACCCTTCATGCTGGGTTTTTAGAATGTTGGGACACTTCTGTGTCACTCTAAAAATGTTCTTACTGTGTAATCTTTTCAGTAAATTCTTGCTTGTTACTTCCATAAGCTTGTGTGTTCCCTTACATTAAGCATTAATTGAATTATTTAGTTTCTTATAAAAAAAATTGTACCCTTTTTACTTGCAAAAATTTCCATGTTGTTTGGGACAGGGAGAACACCACTGTTGTCTCTGGATAGGTTCATGTTTTCATTGAGGCTGAAAATTATAGATCAAAGATGATGTGTATTGTTTTAGAAATATACCTTTATAGCTGACTGTACTAATCAGTTTTTTTTTAATGTGGGAAATTAGTGCTAAGGATTAGTTTCACTGCAGTGATTTATTATTTGTTTTGTCATAGCCTGAGGGATGCTAAATCAAGATTTCCCTAGCAGCTGTAAAAATATATGCTAAAAACCATGTCTCTTATTCTATCTGCTCCTCAATTATTAGTTCCTTCTGAGTGAACATTGCTGACTGTCATTCTGTTTCCCAGTTAATGTGTTTATTTTTACAGTAATCACGATTTGGGCAATGTCACTCTTCAGAGCTCAAAAAAAATTCTGCCGTTCTAACTCTAAAATTGACTTTGAGTCAATGATCTTATGAGACCCCTCCTTTCTGTAATACTGCTAGCTTGCAGAAGCAATCTTTTAGTCATTTTTTGGCAATGTTTGTGTTCTGAACTTCATTCTTAATGTGTGTAAGCTCATTTTTTTTCTTTTTCCTTCCTCAACCCTGCTCCCCAATCCAGGGAACATTCAAATTCAAGGCAGAAAGTGATCTCTTCCTTGATGAACATCACAAGTTGTTGCTGTATGATGGCAAACTCTCCAGTGCTGTTGCATTTATGTACAATCCAAGGGCTACAGATGCACAACTGTGTCTCGAGTCATCTCCTAAGGAAAACCCTTCTATTTTTGTTCATTCACCACATGCCCTGATGCTGCAGGTATTTCAATGTTTTCATAGATTTGGAGGATACAAATTATTTCTGTTTGAAAACCTAACAGTCAAATTTCATAGAGATTTGGACAAGATAGGGAACTGTTGATAGGTGGGAGTTTATTGCCTTTTCCCTATTTCCACCTCCCCTCTTTGTTGAATTAATGTGGATGTACAAGAATCCTAAGAAAAAAGTACAACCTGTCACCATTACAAAGACTGTGTTAGACTGATACTACCTATCTGCTGTCCTCTGCAGACATCCTGGTGAGATGTTGCCCTTTTCTTCTCTGCACTTTGAATGCCTTAATCTTGTGTCAGAAACTCTTTGGGGTCTCTTTTAAAAGTTTTCTCTAAAGGCTTGTTTTAGAATTATCAAGCAACCTTCTGTATATTCAACCCAGGATCTATACTGTAGGTCATATATAAATACAGATATAAAAATATATCTATACAAAAATATAAAAATTTTTATAAAACATAAACATATATAAATACACACACACACACACACATATATACATAAAGCAGTAGATCAGCCAGGCTGGGCACTTAGCGTGGCTGTGAAAGTCATTTTGTACTCATTGCTGTTTCTTTCTATTTGGTAATAACACAAATTGTTATATTTAAGAAATTTCAAACTATTTTTTTTAAAGAAAGCTTTTTAACACTTTCTGAAGGAGATTTCAATTTTGTATTATTTCTTCTTTGTCAGGATGTGAAAGCAGTGTTAACACACTCCATCCAAAGTGCCCTGCACTCCATTGGAGGGGTGCAGGTACTTTTCCCTCTCTTTGCACAGTTGGACTACAGGGAATATTCATCAGACCACATTGACACAACTGTTTGGTGAGTGCATGTTCTTATTGTGTTCTGGTCTTTGTTTCTTTTTAAGTAAAGGAAATTACCTCTTGCTTTATTAAGTGACATGATGGTTTAAATTGTCTTCTGCAACAATGAATTATGTCTAGCAGCAAGAAGGTGGCCTTGTTAACAGGCAGGACTTCAAAGCAGACTCTGTATTTGTACCAAATTTTCTATGAAAGTTGACACATAATCAAAATCTATGCATTTCTGCTTCACATTTTTTTGTGCAACAGAATTACAGACAGTTCTTTTGAGCTCATTCCTGTCGTGGAGAAAATCCACTGGGGAAGGCTTAAAAAGAAATTCCAGGAAGGATAAATTTTTTTACATAAAGTTTTTCATCGTTTTTTCTTCTTGTTTCTTATACTTTCAGGCTTTAGGAAAGACAGTGTTATTCAGTGTTACTGCCAGGATTTCTTTCTGATCTGGGCTCTGTTTCAGCTCAGTCCAACTTCTGTACATTCTGGCACAGAGATGGTGGAGATCCTAAGTTTTAAAAAGTAGTATTAATAGAAATGGGAGTGCTTTGTAGAGTCCTGGTGCAGTTTCCTCTGTTTCATTGCATTTGTATTTTTGTGACTGTTTAAAGATGATCTACATCTATATTGTTGCTAAGAAGCAGTGGACACAATGTTCTGCAGCCCATTTGTACATTTCTGGATCTCTCTTGAGCTGGCTCAGACTTGGGCATCTCTGAGATGAGTCCAGGATGCGATTGAGTTGTGAACTAGCCCAGCTGGCTAAGGTCTTGATTCATAGGCACTAGTAAAAGAGGGGCATAAAGAATACTCTGGCAGCAGCACAGAGCTGAATTAGCTTGGTCTAAAAAGCTGTGTCTAGGAGAGTATTTCATCTGAAAGCAGAAGGAAGTGGGATGGCATTTGCTAATGATAGTGCAGAAGTTTGTAAGTGAAATACAAAGCAGAGAAAAGTCCACTTACCTGTTGCCTTTCTGCAAGCACTTCTTTTGAGAGGATTTCTTCCATTACATACTTATCTTAGAATGCAGAATTTCAAGTTTAAAGTGCATGACTTCTGATCTGAGCATTTATATAACACAATAAATCTGTCTCTGGTCTGTGTGATGGAAGTGTTAAGCTGGAAATACTTTCTACCTCAGTATAACCTTTAAAACTTTGTGGTTTGTTTTGTTTTTTAACTAAAACATTTTATTTTTCAGTTCTACTTTATTGGCTTTCATCATGGAGTTGTTGAAGAATTCCATTGCTATGCAAGAACAGATGCTTTCCTGTAAGGGCTTCCTTGTCATAGGATATAGCCTAGAAAAGGTAAAATCTTCCCAAATGGTTTACATTCATGCTGATTTGTTTGTTTGTTTGTTTTGTTGTTTTGTTTTGGTTTTTTTTTTGGAGAGAAGTAATTTTCCTACATTGTTGCAGAGTGCTTCCTTAAGCAGATATTATTTTACAGTCTTCCAAAGCCCATGTTACCCGAGCTGTACTGGAACTTTGCCTTGCCTTTTCCAAATACCTGAGCAACTTACACAATGGGGTGCCCTTGCTGAAGCAGCTGTGTGATCATGTTCTCCTTAATCCTGCAATATGGATTCATATCCCAGCACAGGTACAATTGCTTATTTGTATGATGCATCTTATGATGTATGGATTTGGCAGTGTTGAGGCAAAGCCTGACCTCCCAAGAATTATAGGTGCTGGTTCTCCAGCAGATCTCTGTTTTCAGACTCTGCTTTTCTGCATGTAGCTGTGAAGTTTGCAGGCTCCCAGGATTTTCAGGGAGTTGGTTAACCTGCAGCATTCTCCTGAACAGAGTTGGACTGAGTTCTGGAGTTCTTGACCCAGTCAGTGTTGTAGTTTGGAAAGGAATTTTGCATGGGGGTTAGTTGGGAAAAAATCTCAGCAATTTTAAAGAGAAGTTATCCTGGATGTCAGATTTGAAATCTTGATTTAAATTGACACATTCTCTGCACAATGTTTTTGTTCTGGTGAATCTGTGTTCCCTTACACTGAAAAACTTTGATGGAAACTTTCCAGTTGGTTCCACTTAAGTTTGTTTTGCATTTAGAAAACTGAGCACTAATATTGCTAATGCTTGAGTATTCACAGAGCACCTTTTTTTGCTAGAGCTAAATGAAGTTTGTATTATTTAAGTAATTATTTCTCAGATGAAGAAAGAGAAGAAATTCAAATAATTAATTTTATAATGAATAGTTGAGCCTATAATAAATAAACACCTCTCTACTTCACATGTGACTGTTCTGAACTGAAAGCTGTCTTTCAGCTCTCTGTGATTGTGTGCATACTGTGCTGTCATGCTCATATGAGAATGGACCAGCTTAAAAAACACATAGCACTCTATAGTTTTATAAATAAAAATTGATTTTTTTCAGTAGTCTGCAGGGGTTTTAAGAGCTTTGTGACTGATTTGTGAAAATCTGTTTCTCTGGGACATGTTAAGAGATGAAATTGAAGAATGTAGTTGTCTGAGATGCTGCAGTTTTGCTGTACTGATTCTTGATCTCCTGCCTGGGTGTTACAGGTTCAGCTGATCCTGTACACTTACCTGTCTACTGAGTTCATTGCCACTGTTAACATTTATGGTGCAATCCGCCGGGTCGGAACCGTCCTTCTGGTCATGCACACCCTGAAGTATTATTACTGGGTAGTGAATCCTCAGGATCGTAGTGGTATAACTCCTAAGGGTGTGGGTATGTATTCATTCCTCTTCTCATGAGTTGATGTTTGTTTGGAAAAAATAAGTGTATTGAAGCTATTGAAAAGAACTGTAATTATCCCAGAAATAATTTTTTTTTAATGTGCTAGGTTCACTGTAACAGCTTGAGCATTTAGGATATTCTTGGAAGCTTTTCTTTTAGGAACTAATTTAAATTTTCTTCAGAAGTCATATCCTCTGTCACTAAAATCGTACATGAATTAATCCCAAATAGCCCTGGTCAGAGAAATGGTAGAATTTTGAAAGTACAGAGCTGTGCCTGGGAATACAGTCTCTTTATGGACCTTGTTCCAGTATTGCATAAGCTTTAAGTCTTTTAAAAATCTATTTATAAAAGCAGGGTAGCTGAAAGCAGGCATACTGACTCTTATCTGACAGGTGCATGGATCTGAACTTGTTGCTTAATAAGTGTGCTTAATGCAGACAGTGAACTCCTGGTGAAAGAAGTAATAAGAAGAAAGTAAAGGAGTAAGAAGAAAGGCTCTGGGAATTTCAGAGAGAGAAGTGGGTGATGAAAGAGAGCTAGATGTATTTGGAGTGCTCCTTAGATCTGTCTAACTGCTGCCACCAGCTTCTCAAAATGATCAGCTGTTCCTGTTAGTGTTGCAAAGAGTGATTTGTAGTGTTTTACAATCTGTAAGGAGCAAAGCATGTGTGTTTTATCCTTTCTTTTTTTAATGAAGACATGGATTTACTTAGTTTCTGAACTGATGTGTTGATCCTGAGGCAAGTGTAGGATAGTCTTACTAATTCTGTTCAATGGCATATTTTGACTAAACTGATCTGTATTGAAAATAACTGTGAATAAACAGAATATGCCTGTGGCCTGTACAGTATAAAACCAGACTTGTATGATCATGTACATGTTAGTTGATTTGCTTCTTCCTGATCATCCTAAGAGCTATGAACCTGGAAGCCAGTGTAAAAATTATCCCTAGAAATGTATTTGCCAACAGTTCATTTGCTTTCTCTACAAAAGCTTTTACTTGGCTGTGACATTTGCTTCCACCTGTTATTTTAACCTTGCCTCTCCTGGGAACCACTCTGAGAATTTAAAATGTTTCAATGAAGGTTTGCTTTACACAGGAAGGGCAGAAGCAGCTCCTTTTGACTTTAACAAACTAAGATGGGGGCTTCAAGATAATCTTGATATATAGCATTGTAAGACTTTTTTTTCTTTTTGTGCACATAGCCAATGTATAATAATGGCATGTGGATCTCCCTCTGAACTTTAGCAGAACTTGAAAAACAATAGTAAACTGAAAAAAAAAGAATTCTGGAAATTCTGATGCAAAGTTCTAATATCAGTCTTGCTTCTTGCATGAAGCAGGTTCTTAGACATTGCAAGGAAATGGTAAAATCATGAAAATAAGCTAAAGGGGTTTAGAAAACTGTGCTTAATAAAAGCTTTAGTAGTACATCACTGGTTGGGCATTGTGCAAATAAACAGTGATTTAATGCATTACTGTTTTGAGTCTGAAGTGAAAGAAAGGAAACTTTTATTTTTATTGGTGTGAAAATGTGTACTATGCTAATAACAGCTGTTGATTTGCATTCCATATGTCCCCTTTTCTTCTTTTGCAGATGGGCCAAGGCCTACTCAGAAAGAGATTTTATCTCTGCGGGCGTTCTTGTTGATGTTCATTAAACAGCTAGTGATGAAGGTGGGATAAATTAGGATAGGATTTCAGTCTTTCTTTCATAAAGGAATGCACTTCAGTATAGCACTTTTTTCTAAGCATGTTGAATTTTTTAAAAATGAGTAAATAGAAATATCATGCAAGGTGCATCTTGTGGCTCTTGCCACAGAGAATAGTGCTAAAGATTACATTTTTCTCCCTTTTAAGCTGTGTTTATCAAAAATGGAGCTGTTAAATCATTAACTTAGAAATATTTACTATGGGGGAAATAAGTGTTACTATATTTTGTTTCTGACAAGAACAGTGTTACCTGCATCAGAAGTGCTTGAGGAGCAGCATTGCACATTATATGCTGTGGACCAGGGACCAGAGTAGAAGGAAAACTCCAATAAGTTTCACGACTGTTTGTTAAACATCAGGAAGATATTGAAATCCAACAGTTTAGTGCTTTTAGAGTCTTCTTAAGCCTTTCCTGTTGTAAGCTCTGATGTTTCTCTGCTCCTCTCCTTTCTGTAGACTGTTTCATTTCTCTGAATCTGTCTCCCTTTTCTCCTCTTAATCTGTGTTGCTGAGGAACCTGTCTGCCCCTTTGCCCCAGCAGGATGCAGGAGTAACTGCCAGAGAAGTTTTGCTTTTGACTCTTGTACTCATTCTTTAGACTGGATGCTCTGCAATCGAAGTGTCAGGGACAATTTAGCTATCAGAATCCAAAAGACTTCTGTTAACTTAGTAATTTCTGTTATTTATGTTATTATTTATTTTTAATTTCTGTCAGATTTATAGCTTGGGCTGTTTTGGATAAAGATTCACAAGTACAGTAAAAAACATGTTCATCACACAGGTTGATCCTTCCTGAAGTTTTCTATTTCTAGGCAGTGGTGCAAAACCTTTTCAGGAAATGAGACTTTAAAAAAAAAAATAAAATCCCTAGAAATGAACAAGATTGCTTTTCCTTCTCCTTATCATGTTCTTGGAGACTGTTGGCTTTTGTTTTTATTTTCATCAAAAAGACCTCGAGGCATATTCCCAACAAAGATGCCATTAATGATTTAAGTTTCTGCAAAATGGATAGCAACTGAAGAAAGGATTTTGTAGTGGAAAAAAGTGTGCTGTTGCTGTCTGTCTTATTTTCATGCCTGTATTGGAGTTTTCTTAATGCACTTCCATAACTTTCAGTGGGCATTTTTTGGGCAGGAAAAAGCTGCCTTCTATCTCTGAAGCTATTATAGTAACAGGAGAAAACCAAATGTGTTTTGTGGAATTTTCTCTGCATGTAGCCATGGCTTGTAGCAATGCTAAATGAAAGTTCAAACCTGATTGTTTTTAAAGGACTTTGGAATAAAAGAAGATGAATTGCAAGCTATCCTCAATTATCTGCTCACTATACATGAGGTAATTTTTAATTTGAGGGTTTCTGGGGGGGGACAGAGGTATTGCTTCTGCTGTTTGTAGCTACCAAATATTTTAATGTCTTCAGATATTACCTTCTTTATGCCACAAGATGGCTCTGTAGAGGAAGCAGCAAACAGTCTAACTCTAGTGTATGTGGTGTGCTGAATTGCCAATATTCTTGCAGTGATTTAAGCACTATGTTAGATTGAAGTTCATTAAGCCAGTAAGTCAAAATGGTTACTTATGCTGTGCTGCAAACCCATTTACTAAGCAGAAAAACAGATGGTGCAACTGACTTTAAAAAAAAAAAAAAAAAAAAAAAAAAAAAAAGGACAATCTTGGGTTTATGCTGCCTAAGTAATATTTTTTTGGTTTGTTTTTCCTTGCTTTTTATTTTGCTTCTTAAATAAAGCAATGAAATGGAAAACATGCATTACAAAATAAAGATGTGTGTTAATGGCATCTTAGAGAAGCATGTAAACTTAATTGGGAGAAAATGTTGGTTACCACTGATACATCTGCATCTTCATATTTTAGCACCAGGAAAAAGCACTTTATGCCAGATGCAACATCAAAGACAAGGGAAATGGGGGCATAAATCTTACTGATCTCATCTCTGTAAGGGTGCTTGAAATTGGTAAAATAAGGAATTAATTGAACTTCAAGCAGTGTGGAATTTTTTTCTGTTTTGTGCTTTGGGTTTTTTTTGTTGTTGCACCTATATTTTCTTTTATTCTCTCTGCTGGTTTTTTATACCTGGTAGTGCCATGGTCAAGCAATTTAAGCCATTCTATTTCATATGGAGACATAAAAGCTCAGACTCTTGGTTACATGTAAAATAAATGAAAATAGCAGAAGCTTTATAAGGCCTTCAGATGAGGAGGTGATTCTTTAACTAAGCAATTTGCATGATCAAGTGTAAAAAAGTTTGAAAGCTCCATGAATACTGAATCCCACAGAATTAGTTGCCTAGTTGCAAATTCTGAAAAATAAATTACAGGGGCTCATTCATCAGTGATTGTGTCTGCAAGGTAAGCCAGTGATACCATCAGGTGAATGTAGTTGTTCAGGTGGTGTAAAACTGATTCTCTAATAGTGAGGGAGTCAGAATATTTGTTGGAAAGTATTTGATTTTTTTAAATATAAAAATAAGTTTTCATTTTAATAACATAAAGAATGGAAAAAGGAAACCTACTTTGAAGGTTATTTTTAGTTATAAATCACTTGGAACAAATTAATAAACTGTAGTTCAGAGTGCTTGAGTCATATGAAAAACTTTATTGAGCAGCTTGAACGAGCCATTTTAAAGGCTGTTTGTGGCAGGTATTTTTTCATCCTGGGCTTGGACTGTTAGTAGAGATTTTGCATTAAACACCACCCTGTGCCCCAGAAAATGTGCAGCAGTTTATTTTGAGCTCCTGTGCTGTAAAAGATGGGGAACTATACATGCAAACAGATGACCATGTGTGTGGGAAATAGCATAGTCCAAGAGTCCATTCCCTGCAAAAGGCTGGTGTCTCAGACACAGATGTATTGGTTTTCATTCTTTATTTTTTAGAGGTTTTTTTGGTATTATTTTCTTCTGTACTTGCCTCTCAGATCTGTAGCTTTTTGATCTTGACCTAGCTGTTTTGGTCCTTGGTGTACTATTACTCTCTGGATCATTTTGAAATATTTTGCAGTGGTTCTTTTAACCAAAACAAGATTCTAGCATACCCACATTTTTAATTCAGATTTGTAACTTTTATTCAACAGGATGACAATCTAATGGATGTCTTGCAGTTGCTTGTTGCTCTGATGTCAGAGCATCCCAGTTCTATGATCCCTGCTTTTGATCAGAGGAATGGATTACAGTAAGTGTGGATTTTGTAAGTGGGCAAAAGGAAATAGTATTTTGACCGTGCTGTTGCTTGCTAGAATTCCTGTGGAATCTGTAATGTCCTCCTAAGTGTACGTGTTGCAATCTTGAAGTGCTCATCTTGTGAGATTGCTGTTTTTTGTGAAGGTGTTCTTCTGACAAGAGGTGATGTTGGATTTATTATCAATGAAGTCTGTCTTGGTTTGTTTCCAAGCTGTCAGCTATGCTTAGACAAGTAGTGATCATTCAGTCTCTAGGTTGATGTTTTTCCTTCATCTACTGGTGCTTAGTCTTTAGCCTCCCATTCTTACTTACCAACTGCAGGTTGGCTGATAAGATTTGATTCAGATATTTACTAACTTTCTTCCCCTCCCCTTTTTTAAGGAATAAAGCACTGTAGGACTTCTGCAGAAAAAAAGCTTTTATTTGTTTAAATTTAGCACTTTATGGTATGGATTGTTCAGTCTCTCTCAACAAACAGAATAATACTGTTTAACATTGTGAGAGAAAGTAGGGAAAGCAGGAAATACTTTTAACAGTAAAAGCACAAGAGAAGATCTGCTAGAAGAAGACTGACCTATGACTCTGATTCTGTTGTGCCTCTCAGAAAGTGCTAAATTTACTGAACTTCTCTAATTTAAAATGAACCTGCCTGGACACAGTGGGCAAGAAATTGGAACAGGCAAGAAATGTAAGAACTCTTCCTAGAAGGGTATGTGCAGTAGTAATTCTCTTGCTGTGTAAAAGCAGAGTCTCATTTCATACATTTGGTTGCACCTGTTGGTTAACCCCTATTTATACATAAATTTTTTTCAGTTGCTCTTTCTCAAGAGACAACATCCAGGCACATTCATAATTCTTTTCTCCCCTTTTAGTACTAGACTTATGGTTTGTTGTTTTTTTTTTTAACCCATTTTCCTCAGCTTTGACTTGATTTGTATGGTAATGTATTATACTATGGGAAAGTAATAAAAGCTCTAAATAATAAAGTGTTTGGATGTCATGTTTGGTCTCCAATGCAATATGTTTGCATTTATTTAAGAACTGGCACTAGACATTTTCTTTTTTATTAACTAGTGTATGGGCAAGTCACTATGAATAGTGAGTCCACAGTGAGAAATCACTTTTCCTGTCTCATTTGTTGTATTCCATGCTCCTATATTGTCTTCAGTCATTAATGAGTTGTTTGTATGCTTCTTGATGCCTCTACTTTTTGCAATTAGAACACAGGGTTCTTGAAATTTAAAAAAAAAATAATTAAATCTTTATAGATATTTGGAGGTTTTATAAAGAAAAATTTTTAAAGTAACAAATCCTCTTAATTAAATACATGTAAGACTATTTATTTTCCTGTGAAATTAGGTAACCCTGGTTCTGTTCTGTTAAAACAAGCAGGGAAATGGATTACATTGCTTGAGTAGACATTGTAACACGGGCTTGCTTGTTTGGTTCTGTATTTGCTGTGGCTGCAGCTTTCTCCAGGATAAATTATTAGTAATAGAATCGCTTTTTTAATAGCTTCTGGGTTCTCATGTAAATTCTAGTATAGAACTAGATTTTTACTGGTTTAGGTATTATTTATAGGTATGTGAAAGTGAGGGCAAGTGTAATAGCTGGTGAATGCTCAGTGATGTATTGGTAAGGCCTAAAAACTTGACTAAAGCTTTTGAACTCAACAACTTGCTGGTCTAAAATACAATATTGTGAGATGGAATCTTTTGGGGAAGACCCAAGAATCACTGAATTATTTTTTTCTTTCCCACCCATAAAATGATGCAAAACTTAGAAAGTATTCACAGTAAAGACTGAGTACTGTGCCTTCTGTTCCAGTCGAATTTCAGGTAGCACTAGGAAATAAATTTTTTTTCCTTTGTGATAGAGAGCCTTCTTTTCCATGTAGGTATAACCTAAATCATAGCTCACAAATTCAAAGGTCTGTCCAATACCATGAGCTGTAGCCCAACTAAAATCAGATAGTGACACAAGCAGATAATGGTCATAAGCACTTCACTGTCTGAAAGGTAAGCAGTGAATGAAATTGAATGTCACTTAAATACTTTGAGATGCTTCATGTTTTTATGAGATGTACAAGAATCAAAACTCTGCATTTGTCACTCTTCACGTTGAGAGAAGGCAAATATTAAAGTTAGTTGAAATTAAAATAATAAAAGTATCAATAAACTTTAATAAATGCTGAAGCTTTAATGTACTGCAATCAGATGTTTGAGAAGTTAAAATTAAATACTAGTCTAATTTCTTTTTTATTTGGGGAAGGCATAGATTTGAGATTTGTGCAGTATTACAGATTGAATTGGTGATGTCAAATGTATTTAAAGTTACTGGGCACTCCCCACTGCAAGATTGTACTTCCAAGTGTTTATTGATTTGCCAGACTTTCATTAGTTATGTTGATGTTTTCCTTGCTGTGTTTATTTCACTCTCATTTTCTTTCCTGGGAAAACTTCAGCTAGAACTTTCCAGATGGTTAAGTCTATTACTTTACTACAGACATCCCCCTTTCTGCCTTTGGCTTTTTTCTTAAACCTTCTTAGTGGAGATTGACCAGCTGGTGTAGAGCACAATCATCAGGATATGAAGAGTAGAAACTGATGTAGGGGAAATGACAAGAATGTCTCCCAACTTGTCTTTGTCTGTCCCTCATGAGGGAGCAACAGCATGCACAGAGGTCAGATCTTAGTGCTAGTAGTAAATTCCCCTCTGCACCACTATTCCTGTCCAGCTGCACTTGTACTGAACTGATTGCTTGCTAAGTTTTCTGAATTCTCTAACATGAAGAGTCTAAGAACAGAACTACAGCTTGTAAGATAAAGTTAGAGTCCTATCTCAATATAGGACTTGCAGCAGCCTTTTAGAGCATGTTTTATGTATTAATATTTGGGAGATGGTTACATTTGATTAAAAACCCCTTAAAGTAATAAGGAAATGTGAAATCACAAACTATTGTTCTGTTAACAAGAATGTCATGCTGGTTTTTTCAGTCTTAATAAGTTAATCATTCTTTGAAATGAGTTTTAGACTCTGCAGTCTACCACAGTTAATTTGTCTTTCCAGAAATTTTTATGTATTTCAACTATTTTAGGAAACCTTCTGTTTTCTCCACTTAGGGTTGTCTACAAGCTTTTAGCATCACAAAGTGAAGGCATCAGAGTGCAAGCTCTGAAAGTGATGGGATATTTCTTAAAGCATCTCTCTCCAAAGTAAGTGCTGGTTTAGGTATTAAAACATACCACCACCACCACAGAAAAATTAAAAGGAAGAAGGATAGGTTGTGAAACATAGATGCCATATATTGTTTGGTGAATGTATTTTTTGGCATATATATATATATATATACATGCATATGTATATATATATATATATATACACACACACATACACATTTCTGGATGCAAGACAAATGATGCTGTGTTGGAAGTTAATCCCTAATGTGCTGCACTGAACAGAACTACTGTTCTTCAAGTATCCTTCAGTTTGTTTGTCATTAGTACATTTCTGATGTGGTGGAATTACTTGTTACTGGCAACTGATGTCCAGGCTTTATCACATCCTTACCAAGGTCATGTAATACTTACAGTATGTCTACCTGCTTTTTAAAGTGGTCTTTTTTCCAAATTCCACTGAAATTGGTAGTAAGAATTAGACTGCTGAGATTGAACCCCATGTTACTGAAAACTGGATGTAATCTGTCTCAAGTTGACCACAGCAGTAGACAACTACTGAGATTGCTGTCCATGCTTGGCTTTTTTTGAGTGAAATGAGGACAAAGATGCCCTTTCCTGAGTGTTCATCAGGAAATCCCAGAGGCTGTGTTTCAGTTTCTTAGGCCCATGGGTGGGTGGACTGCATCTATGGAAGACAAGTAACTCTCTTCTGTCTGCCTTCAGGAAATTACTTGTCCTTGCAGAATTTGTATACTTGCCCCATTTCCTTAAGCAAAAGTGAAAGATTTAAGGAACAAAAAAGGAAAAAAAAATGTTTCCAGTGATTTCATATTTCTTGTGGCACACTTTTTAGAAGTCTTTTTTTCTTTCTAAAGCAAGTTGAATACGTAAGTTTACTTTATCATTTGTACTGTTTTAGGAGAAAAGCTGAAGTCATGCTTGGGCATGGATTGTTCTCTTTGTTGGCTGAAAGGCTGATGCTTCAGACAAGCTTAATCACCATGACCACATACAACGTCCTATTTGAGGTAGTAATACACTGTAGTTACGAGCCAATCTTCTTAATTACGTCTAAAACATTGTTAGAAAATTGCTTACATATTTGTGCTGATATATTCCAGATGACATTAAACCTTAGCATGGTGCAGCTTAGTACTTCTCTTTTTTCTTTTTCAAAGCTCACTGCTTGATTCCTCACTCCCCCCTTAACTTGGTTATGCTCATTATGAATAATTCTAGATAATGAGTAACGTGAGTGTCTCAAGCAGACACTTGTATATATGTGGAATTTTATTATAACAATGATGTTGATTTATGATGATTGTTTTGGTCAGATTCAGTTTTCTTTTCCAGTGTATTTAAAATAATAGCTCGTGCTTAAGAGAAAGTGAAAAGCAAAAATAATTGGGAACAGAATGAAATATATTGTCACGAAAGGCAACAAGTGGGGAACCATGGTGAAATAAGTTTTCTTTTATGAATGAAGTATCCAACTATTTTTCAGTAAATTGTCCATATTAACATTGATCTGGCATCTTCTTTCCTGCTAGATTCTGACTGAACAGATTTGCACTCAAGTGATACATAAACAGCATCCTGACCCAGATTCAACAGTGAAGATACAAAATCCTCGTAAGAATTATATACATTTTTAAGTACTACCATAGGATAAGTCTGCTTGAAAAAAACACAAACACGAGAAAGCTTATTAATTACACCAGCAGCATTAATTCTGATCTCAATTTTACATTCTTTGATGCAAAAAGCAACATAATGTGCATTTGGTTGAAGTTATTTAGGAAGTATATCTCTATAAGTTTTTGAAAGACATTTTGTGTGTCCTAATGTGTATGTAATTCAAAACTCACCCTTTTTGTCTGGGCAGTCAAGTTATGAAATGCTTTTTCAAGACTTGTGTGCACATGATACTTTGATTTAATACATGTTAAGGTCCCAGCAAAATTGTGATTGCATTATTTAGTGATGTCAGACTAAATTACCTGAGATACAGAAACGCCCTTCATCTTCAATTACATTTGGTACCACAATGCTAGATGGGAAGTAGGAAAAATGCATCTGCTCAGTGTTTTGGTTAGCTTACTTTATGGGAAATATCTTGATATGAAACTTTAGATGTCTTTTGAACTAAGGGAAAATAGTGATCTCCTTTCCTGAATTATATGCATTATTAAGTGAATGGACTTAGGATACCTTTGGGAGTTCATTTTTTCTGGAGAAATAATAGATTTTACACTTTCATAGCTGCTTTGTCATTAAATGAAGATCTTAGTTGTGGGTTTGCTTCATGTGGAAAGTGGGGGAAGAGAAAGCAAAGCAAAGGAGATACAGAGGAAAGAAATCTGGTTGCAGCATGCCGTTTGCTTTCTGCTCTGTGTGAAGCAAGAGATATGAGGAGATTTCTGTTACTTTTTCTTACGATTTTTGACGTTGGCAGTCACTGCTATGGTTAATACAGATTATTTATAGTGTGAGGCATGAGACTGGAATTATCCAGTAGAAAGAATGACTTTTAGAGTACCTTTTTAAGATCAGTGCTAATACCATAAAAAAATTTTTAAAAGAAACTGTAAAAGCTGAACTGAAACTATCACAGTGTGCTCAAATTGCACCCTCATTTATCTACAGTGTCAACCTTTCTTGGAGGTAACAAGACCAGACAGTGCCCCACTGCATTAGAAAGTGGAATATACCCACAATTTTGACTCTTTCCTAGAAATACAGAAAATGTTATGTTCATAGGAGATTAAATTTTGTATCAGGAATATTTAGTCCCCTTTCTCTTTTTTTTTTTTCAATAACAGAAATTAAGTATATTCAGTTGTTTACACTTCAAAAATTTCATATTAAGGCAGAGCAAAATCACTGAATTTGTCTCTAATATTGATTTTGTGCCAGATACATTGTATTATGTGAACTTCCTTAGAAGAAGGTTCTGACAAAATCTGTTGATTGTCATTTGTCCTGCAGTAGAACTTGTGTTTTTCAAACCAGCTAGTTAAAAAAAATTTCTTGAGTTCTGTTTTCTTCATGTACATGGGAGTGCAAATCCCCCTGGTGGTGACCATGAATGAGAAGTCTTGGAATAAGGGATTTTTGGTAGCTAAACCTTCAAACAGAAATGTGGTTTTTCTCAGTATAGACTTTATGTTGTGTCTTCTTTTCTTGGAGAAACAGTAATGGAACATGTCCTGTGTTTTATTCTGTGCTTAGTACTAATATTTTATTGCTCATGATCCGTTTTACAGAGATTTTGAAGGTTATTGCAGTCCTGCTACGAAATTCTCCACAGTGTCCAGAAACCCTGGAAGTTCGGAGAGCCTTTCTCTCAGATATGATTAAACTTTTTAATAACAGCAGAGAAAATAGGAGGTAAGTTAGCTTGCTATGTTCACGTGTAACATACAATGTAACGTTAAGGGTTGGACCAGGTGTCCCTTGAGGTCCCTTCCAGCCTAACATTCCATGATTTGATGATTTTCTCTTGGTCAGTTAGACTCATTAGGCAGAAACAGCTTCATTGCTGCTCAGCAAGTTCTGTACTCTGGTATGGTCTTCAATATGTTAAGGAAATTAGAGAAGGTTGGACACAGCAATTGGTTTAAACATGTTGAATTCCTGATCTAGCTGATATATCTTTCTAAGATGTATTTCGAAATTTTCTGAAATAGCACATGTGAATTTTACAGGAGTTTGTTGCAGTGCTCAGTCTGGCAGGAGTGGATGCTTTCCCTTTGCTGTTTCAATCCAAAGAGTTCTGAGGAACAGAAGATCACTGAGATGGTGTATACCATATTTCGGATTTTGCTCTACCACGCAATCAAATACGAGTGGGGTGGCTGGCGTGTCTGGGTGGATACTCTGTCCATCACACACTCCAAGGTGAGTGTTGGAAACAGCTGGGGAGTTTTGTTATGCTCTCTAATTAGATATAGAGCCTTAAGTGCCGTATCACACAGTGATAACACCTGAAAATAGTCTTGAAGTGAAGCTCAGTAGTTAAAAGCCCAGTGTTAGTTACGGGGTGTAGCTTTCAAGTATTTGTCGATTAAGTGTTCATTTTCTTGTTGGAACACTGATGTATCTCTGTTATTGCTCAGATTGTGGTAGTATTATTATATACCCAAAATAGCACAAATTCTTAAATACGAAATTATAAACTTTCAGGAGCATTTCTGAAAACTTTTGGTGCTGCTTGTGGGTTTTAATCATAGTATGAACACAAGGTGGCGCACCGTATCTATTCATAAGCAAATTCACCTTTTTAGTAACAGCAAAAGGCTGTAAAACAAACCAGTAGCAAGCATAGAAATCGAAGTGAAGGCAGGTGCTTCAGCTGTTAAAGGTGAGAACAGAAATCCTTGCAGTCAGAATGAAACTATTAGCCTTTAATATTATTCCATCTGATTTTGTTGTTGATACAACCAGAATTATTTTGTAGAAGGTATTAGTGGATCTTTGAACAAGACACAATAGTTGAAGAGGGAACTGTTCTGCCTTAATCTGAACAAAACAGTAAGGCCAGTGTGGGCCTCTTAGTTATCCTGGTTTATCAGAAATATTTACCTAAGGTGAATGAAAAGATAACTACTATATTTCTAAATGTGTGCACCCTCTCAGTGGGAAAAGGGCATCTGTGAACCCTAAAGGCCACTGTATGATTCTAAGGAACTGGAAGCATTTCTGAGGCCTTTGTAAGTTCATGTGATTTTTTTTTTTTTTTAAACTGAAAAAAAGTTGGTTTTTGCAGACAGCAAAAATAGTGTTATTTTGCAGCTCCATTTGTTCATTGCATTCATAGCTCAATGGTGGGAATACTGGGCTGTGGGGAGACAAATTTAGAAATCTGTATAATAATAGTGTGTGAAATAATATCATTAAATAGTCACGTACCAAATGGAATCCAGCTGCAAAGAATCCAGGGCCAAATTTTAACCCTTACAGAGTTCATGTTTTAGTTGTGGCAATATGCTTAACCATCTTTTGTGCTGGTGCTGCAGTCTTCAGAAAGTATAGAATCACAGAATGGTTGGGGTTGAAAGGGTCCTTAAAGATCATCTTGTTCCAACCCAGTTGGAACTGGGTCAAGAAGGAAGGTCAGTTTTCGACCTCTCTTACAGAGAGCATTGGTGTGCTGAATATAAAAATTACCTAGCACTTTATCTTACAAGCTGTAGTTCTGTTCTTAGACTCTTCATGTTAGAGAATGCAATTTAAACAGCTCCTATGTCAAAATGATTACAGAGATTTTTGGTCATAATCTTCAGTGACTTCAGTGTGGTTAATCAATAGTCTTATTATAATTTTGTTTACTTGGTCTGTGAAATCTTGATGCCACAGCCAAACATTAAGAAAAACCCCATGGATTTAGAAAATACCAAAACAGAACAGGTACAGATAATACAACTTTTTTGGTGTTTGGTGGTTTTTCTGAACAGGTTTTTGTGTGATACCATAGTGAATGAGCAAATGACCAACTATTTCTGTGTTTCTCACTTTTGTTTCCTGGCATGTTGGTACAGGGAGGTATCCTTGGTTGTAGAAGTAATTTCCTGTATCACTTTTCCCAAGTCTGACTTTGTTGGCTTTCCTGTCATTATGTAAGGACTGATTCACTCTTCCAGTCTACATTGGAGGAAGTTGAGCAATAGCAAGGTTAGGAATGTGATGGTGTAGTTTTGACCATAAGGAGTTCAGATTATATAGACATTGGTATGAATATACCAATCCAGTTCCAAAGCCCTAAACAAAAATGATTATAAACAACCACAGCACCCAGGAGCTAACTTAACTGCAGTGGTATGAATGATGATGCAATAATCAAGGATTTTAAAATTGGATTTTTTCACCTTTGTTATGCATTTGCCATTTGAACATTTTTATAAATAATACATGCAATTTATGCAACTAGCAGTGTAAAGCTTGATGATAATTCACATCTATCTTTTAATTACATAAGCATAAATCAGGATAAATAATAAAAAAGCTCTTGGTGGTGAAATCTTATTAATCACTTGAAAGTGTCTCTATAAACTAAAATTAATATCTAATCGTAGTGACCTTAAATCACTCTAATTTTACTTATTTGGAATATTCTTGTGTCCTGTTAGATCAATATTGAGCTTCATACAGATTCACACATAACATAGTGCAGCCATAAGTCAGTGGGCAAATTGTTCGATGCTAAGTGCATCTCAGATGGTTTTGATTTCTAGCATGCTTTCAAGGTAATGTGGGAATTATGGGAAGAAAAATATTTCCTTAACATTACTAGGAGAACAACCAATTTGTGTTTTTATTATTTCATAGCTAATTGTATTGGGTTACTGCTTATTTTTCCTTTTTACAACCCTTTGAGCCATTCTTGCCACTAATTTATAACACCATTCTTTGATAAAGAACTAGTACATAAAGGGCCAGTGTTACAGAACTGGATGGGTTTTGCAGAGCTACACATCAAGATACATGCAGCTGCTATAAAAAGCAAAGAAACTCAATTGCAATTTTATTGTCCAGTTTGATAGATTTCCTGCCACCTTTGTAGCAGGGAAGCTGTTTGTCACTGTAAGCCTCTCCTCCAACAGCTGCACAACGTTTCATAAGCAACAACGGATTTTCTAGCACAATTGCACTGCTTTGGCAGAATTTAGAAGGTGTGAGTAACCTTTTTAAAGCCAAATCTTAGTGTTGCTCATAGATTTTGCTTATTTCCATATTATGTTTTCTTGATTTTTTTTTTTTTTTTGGGTATTAACACAGTGTACGCAAAGGGGTTTAATTTGTGGCTTCTAGTTCAATAAAAATGTTAATGGAAAAATAAAGTCACAATTCTGGTTTGTTTAAATATCCTGAATTTAGAGAAGCACCTGAGAACTTTCTTAAATATAACAATGCTAGCCAGACCTTAGATTTAATCTGTTTAGCCATGTTACTCTGGAAAAAGGACCAGTGATTTTGGGATTAGTAATCAGAAACAAGTAAAGAATCCTGGATAACTTCCCTTTTTGGCCTTTCAGCTTCCTCAAAGAGTATAATGATTTACATAATATAATACACTCCTAAGTTATTTGAATGTTTGAAAATACTGGGAAGAACTAATATTTGTTTATTCAGGCTCATAAATGTATTTTATGACTTTAATTTGCTTCGTGTTACTATGTGATTCAGCTAGAGAAGATATTTGGGTAAATTTTGTGGGTACATTTTTTTTTTTTGCTTTTTTTTGGCAGTAGCTCGATTTTTGTTGAGTAAGACTTAAATGTTAATATGTATAAGCTACAGTTTAATTACTGTATAAGTGAAAATGCCTGTAAAAGTGGAAAAATTTTGTTCACTAATCTGAACATGTTTAAGATTTAAGTATAATCTTAAAACATTAGTACTGTGACTTTAGCATAGAGTGTATTTCTAAATAATTATTTTTCACTCTCAAGAAGTACAGTTGTAATAAACACTGGTGAGAGTTCCCCCACTCAGTTAATACAGGAGGAAAAAAAATAAAAGTTGAGCACAGCATTTACATGTGTGGTGTTTGTTTGATGTTCATCACTGTCAGGTGAAGGAAAACTGGCAAAAGCAGACAAGATTAAGTGGTGGAGGAATTAATTTATGATGGCAATTTAAAAACTAATTTGCAGAGAAGTGAACGTGGCTCAGTCATTTTAGAACGTAAGAGGCTATCAGGATCTCTTGAGTCTAGATCCCATGGGCATTCATAAGATATGGAGGATGGTTGTGGCTCCATTTTTCCCCCTATCTTGAAGAAGGTAGGGTTTTCTACAGTGGTACATGCAGACATTTTAGCTCTAGAACGTTTTTATGTCCTAGATGTTGTCCTTGTTATTCTTGATGTTGTCATTGATGTCCTTCAGATATTCTTCTGTCCTCTGAGAAGTTTGTCTGCATTGCCCTGAGGGGCCAAGAAGGGCCATTGTATCACTGCAGATTTGTGGTTTTCAGTTTTGTCAGTTGAGCCCAAAGTATCAATGAAGAAAAGCTGGGGAAGATGCAAATCAAGTAGCACACTTGAAATGTTTAAATATAGGGGGAGAAGCAACAGGCACCTGAGCTGGAATCTGCAGCCTCCTTTGAAATCTGTGTACACTCAGAGGCTGGTGGTTGTGATAAAAGCCTTCACTTTTTCTAAGTGTTCTTTTGTTACAGCTTCTTTTGTTGTTTGGTGTGGGCAGGCATTTCCTTATTGGTGCTTCTGAGGAGAAGAAAGTAAACCCAGTTGGTGGCCAGTTACCAATGATGTCTCGAGGGCTCAGTTTTGGGGTCAGCCTTATTCATTATCAACAACCTAGATGAAGGTATTGAGTTTACAAATGACACGGAGTTGGGTGGGGGTGTTGATCTTGAGGGTAGGAACACCCTGCAGAGACTTCTGGAGAGGTTGGGTCCAAGGCCAGTAACAAGGTTTAACAAGGTCCTGCACTTTGGCCATAACCCCAGGCTTGGGAAGAGTGGCTGGAAAGCTGCCTGGTAGAAAAGGACCTGGAGGTGTCTGTTGACACCCAACTGAATAGGAGCCAGCAGTGTGCCCAGGTGGTTAGGAAGGCCAAGAGAGAGCATCCTGGCCTGTATCAGGAATGGTGTGTCCAGCAGGAGAAGGGCAGTGATGGTGCCCCTGTACTCAGCTCTGGTGAGGCTGCACCTCCGAGTGCTGTGTTCAGTTCTGGGCCCCTCACCACAGGAAGGACATTGAGGTGCTGGAGTGAGTTCAGAGAAAGGCAACCAAGGTGGGGAAGGGTCTGGAGAGCAAGACTGTGAAGAGAGGCTGAGGGAGTTGGGAATGTTTAGTTTGGAGAAGAGGAGGCTGAGGGGAGGACCTTGCTGCGCTCTACAGGTACCAGAAAGGAGGTTGTAGGGAGGTGGGTGTTGGCCTCTTCTGTCAAGTAAATAATGAAATTAGAGCTAGAGGAAATGGCCTGAAGTTGTGTCATGGGAGATTTAGACTAGATAGTGGGAAGAATTTCTTTATTGTGAGAGAATTCAGGTGCTGGAATGGTCTCTCCAGGGAGGGGGTGGATTCACCATCCCTGGAGTTATTTAAATATGTGTAGAGGCACCTCACACTTCAGGACATGCTCTAGTAGGGTGGTGATTTTTTTTTAGTGTTGGGGTTTTTTTGTTTTGTTTTTTCAAAGGGGTTGACAGTTGCTCTCAGTGATCTTAGAGCTCTTTTCTAACCATGACAGCTCTGTGATTTTCATAGTTCAGCAGGCAAAACAGCTGGGAGAAGGGATCTGTTCCACTGGTGGGCTCTTATGTATGTGGCATGTATGGTTAAAGTGGAGCTACTGCATCCTATTATTTACTCAGTTCAAGCGAGTGCAATATCACAGAGTTGCAGGATGCTGTATTTTGACTGCTTCAAACTGAAAGAAAAGTGAAATAAGCAATAGGAATAAAGTAAAGAAAGGAAACTGAGAGTTCATGAAGCAGGACAGAACAGGATCAGTTGGGTAGAGGAAACCACACAGAAGCCTTAGGAGTATGATAGAGATTTGTTACTGGTTGAGAAGTGCCAGAAGTCTCAAAAGGGAGAAAGGAGGAACCTTTGTAAGGGATAGAACTGACACATAAGAGGCAAACAGCTGTGACTTGAAGAGAGAATGGATTCTCATCTATATAATTCTGTATAAAAGTCACTGGAAGATGAGACTTCATGTGTCTGCAGTCTCAAGAAGTGTTAGTGCCCTTCTTTGCTGTCACTGCAGTTGGAGGCAAACCTCTCCCACACTTGCTGTTGCCTGTGTTGAGCTTGTGGCCTCAGGCACTGAACTGAGACTCTGGGCTATGAGTTTGAATGATGATTGTGGAGGCTCTGCTCCAGGGCTCCCAAGACATGGAGACATGGGAAAAGACAGCCCAAAGAGAAGAGTGCACAAGAGCTATAGCTGGGTGCTACAACAATACAGAGTGGTGAACAGAGTTTAGTTACAACATGGTTAATAGTTAAATATCAACTATGCACGAGGCAGATTTTGACAGTCTATAAACTGTAGGAATGGAGACAGAGAGGAAAATATCTGTCTTGAGAAGAGAAGGTGATGTCCTGCCATTTAAACAAATATAAAACAACAGTTGCATTGGTAAAAACGAGCACATACGTGTTTGGTGTGCTGTCTCTATTTGTTATTGTGTGGTGATAGAACAGTTAAGTTTATGTTGACAATTTGAAAAACACTGCCAGAGCACCTAAAATTCCCTCTCAGATAAGCAAAGACTTTTTCTGAGTTATATTGACTAGTATTTGCTTTCTTATTCTAGAAATTATTTGCATGCATTTTTGTTTTTCAAGCTGAAGAGAAAAAAGGCAAAAGTATTGCTACTTGGATGAAAATGCAGGATGCAGGAACAAGAATGTCTGAATTTTTTTTTTGGTGGAAACTTAGTCTCCTAGAAATGTCTTGTATTCAGTGTCCTGCACAGTTTTTGTGAATTTGGGGTTTTCTTAGCTTTCTTCTGTGAACCACTTGGAAATAACTGAGATTCCTTGGATCAGGGGGTTACAGACTAAGTCAGTGTATGGTCTACACAGTATTTTTCACTTCACTGAATTGAAAGTTATGTTTGGTATCTTTAGTTGTTGGTGCCTTCCAGCTAAACAGACTTGGTTTTGTTTGGACATTACTTTCCATTTGTGGACAGTCAGTGTTGCTAGAGAAGTGGAAAAACACATCAATAAAGTCCTTGTTAAGATTTAAGAAGTTGCAATGGTTTCTGGAATTATGAAGAGTTTATTGATGTTGTCAGCAGCACCGGAGCTGGTTTGCACTGGGCAGGCTCTGGGAGGAAGGAGCAGTGCTGTACAGTTGTCTGACCTGTTGGCAGACATCCCCTTCCTCTCTGCTCTACAAAACACCCACCTGCTAATGAAAAAAAGGACAAAATCTTAACACAGAGTTAAAACATTTTCCCTATGTTCTTTAATGTAAATGTCAATCATCTTAACCTTTTTTGTTGCCGTATGCTAATTTTTCTTCTTGGCAATTAGTAAATGTTGGATGTCAAATTAAGTTAAAATTAATGGCAGAGGCAAATGTTGCAGTTATTAGCTCACAAGTGTCTTTAACTAGTAGTGAGTAGAGATGCATTCCAAGCATTACAAACAGCTATGGATTAACCATCAAATGATGGTGAAGATTAATGATTGGCCTTTTAGCTCACTAATTTAGAACAATTTCTAGTAATTAATTTTGTATTATCAGCATTTACAGTTGCAAATGCCTTAAGGAAAATAAAAAATGACCTGATTTAAGTACATTTCAGATCCTTCAAGCTAACAGTTGTCATGTAAATTATTGCTTGCTTGAGGATTCTAATGTTTAATCTGTAATCCCTTTATATGCTGTCTCTGTCCACTTGTGTTTAGTAATCACAATGTCTGTTTTGTCTTGCTTTTTTGTTGATCGGCTTTTGTTAACCTTGGGTGTTTTCTTTATAGGGTGCATTGTTTGGCTTTGTGAACTTGTGTGCTTGATAAATGCCATGTCATGCAACAGAAGTGTAGGAGAATTGTCCAGTGTCTCCATCATAGTACCACTGTTCTTGGTTTCCTTTCAGACCAAGTTACAAATCAATACAGTGAGCAGAACTGTTTATAGAGGATTGTTTAAAAGTTGGATTTTTATAGAGCATCATGTCTTAAATTTCCTTTCTTTTTTATATAATCAAAAAACCCCAAACTGTAAATGCATGCTTAAAAAATACTGGCTTAGGTAGTCTGTGTGATTTTGTGCACTGCTATTTTAATTTGAGTATTATTTAAAGGACAGTAAAACATTGTGACATGAGTGCTTTTTGATGTTTATGGTGGATGTAGGCATTGCTCTCCTTTTTAAGTGGATTTTTGGCAATTTTTTTTAGTGACGTTCTCCTGCAGTTCTGTACTGTCTAATTTTCTTTACCACTGTGTATGTCCTTGCAGTTTCTTACATTGTTCCCAAATCAGTGTAGATTCTCATCAGATTGTGCTTGGAGTTACTTGCCTGGAAGTTTACCCTGCCCATCTGTAAGGAAAAGTTGTCTGAACTGACCTTCTTGCCAATCTGTTTTCTGGTCTTAATCAGCAGTCAGCAATCTTGAAGAGCACGTTTTGGTTTCCATTGTTGCTCTGTAGTGGCTTCCAAACCATTCTCTATTCCCTCTTTCAGATGAGACTGTGAGATTGCATTGCATCTCCATGCTATACCTGGTATTTTTAACTGTTAACCACAGCTGGGCAAAGACAAACAGTAGAACTTGTAACATGTCTGGAATTCTGGAACAGTCTTAGCTGGAAAACCAAACCTAAGCAGTTTGTAATTAATGATTGACGTGGTAACATTCAAGATTAATATCAATACCTGTGATGCCTTTCTGACTTCAAGATAGCACATGTAGGTTATTAGGAAAAGCAAAGCATTCAAGAGGAAATTCTCCTAAGAGACAACACAGAGTAAGTAGCATGGGAAGATCTTGAAAAAAGAACAAGAGAAGTATATTGCTTATAAATACTGAGGGCTTTTTGCTGAAAGAGGGGCTAGTTTTTTAGATGGAATTTGGTTTTGTGATTATTTGGATTGTACAAATAGGGAACCTATTTGTGATAGTGTAGTGGGCATCTGCTACAGGCTGCCTGACCAGGAAGAACAATCAGATGAGGTCCTCTCTGGAGAGATAGGAGCAACCTCGTGTTTGCAGGCCCTGCAGGTACCTGGAGGGACAACGCAGCAGGAGGGAAAAAACTCAGAAGGTTCCTTGAGTTCACTGACAACTTTTTCCTCCTCCAAGCTGATAGAGGAGCCAACATGGAGAGGTGTTTTGCTGAACCATCATACTCGCCAAGAGCAAGGGTCTTGTTGGGAATGTGAAGGTTGACCATGAGACAGTCAAGGGGAGGGAAGAAAGTAAAAGCAAAATCACTACCCTGGATTTATGAAGCACAGATTTGGGGCTGTTTTCATGCAAGGTAGATATAATGCTGGTAGATGTGGTTGGTAAGAATAAGTCTGAAGCCACAGTAGGTCTTTGTTTAGGGGACTGGCTTGGTAGCACCTTAGAAAAAAAGTCAGCATTACAGAAAAAGAATGCACCACAGGTTCTACAAGCTGAAATATAACTAACTGGTCATTTATCCAAAAGTAGTGGCTAGCACTGTAGAATATGTTTGTGGAATGGAAAGTCAGAAGCCATTAATTAGGTTGCTTTTACTCCTGCATTTGTTTTTAATGAGACTTCGCTAGAATGATGCATGAAATTATGGATGTTCACAATATTAAGGCTTTATGGAGGGCTGGAAAGCTTGCAGAAGGAAGACTACTTCTAGTTCTTCAGGATGAAAGCTCATTCTTGTTAGATGTCTTGTTAGTCCAGTTACTTTTCCATCTTTTGGGCTTTTAAAAGCATTCTTGTAGTATGTTAGAGGGAAAGGGAAAAACAAAACAAAACTAAACAGTCTTTAAAGCATGGTATTTCTTCCTCATTGAAGTATTTCTAATTATTCAGAAATACAGGCATAATTAGTGACTAGAAATTGAGGTGAGACCTCAATTTATAGTTCTCTATTTTTTTTCTTTTTATGGGAGGTTAGATTTGGAACAAATGATCCAGAGGAGGTTGCATCTCTTCATCATGTGATTGGACAACTTTCTTGGGCAACTTTCTTGGTGCTGTATTCCAATCCATGTTACAGTGTTACTGGGCTCAGTGTGTAGGGAAGGGAGTGAAAGGCCTGGCTAGATGATCTGATGCTTGCTGGCCTTAACCTCAGTGAGTCCTTGAGGTTTGCTAGGGGAAAGCCACTGTAACAGATCTGACAATATGTTTTTAGAATGCATTTAAAGCTACATTCTTCGATGCTTAAAATTTACTTAAACCAGGTTGGTAATTTATCAAAGCATTTCAGTAGATAGGGCTGCCAGAATGTGCTACTTAATTTTGTTGTGGTTTTTAGGGTTCAGTGTAAGCATCAATTATTGCTTGATGAAATTCTTGCAACACTGTGAAGGTGCTCTTTTTGCAGGGTGGATTTAGTAGCTGCCAGCCCTTCAACACACTACTGTGATTGGCTCCATTAAGATTGAATTGTTGCTGTTATGGAACATGTTCTGTGAGTCATGTACTACTCTCCATTGCATTCAAGTTTGAGTGCTGAAAAAAAAGAATTTGTTTTAGCAGGCCCCTCTAGCCACTCTTGTGATCATCTTGGTGTCATCTTGCCATCATACCTGTCCATGTTTGTACAGGGGGGAGGTGGTAGCAAGTATTTGACATACATGGCTCCTCATTTGCCCCTTTCCATAAGAAAAACCAAACCCAAAGTGCCATTTTCATCTTCAACATTGTTTTGCCTTGGTTCAGGGGAAGTAATGAAATGAGATGTTAAGGCTAGACCTGAGGCTTGTTCAGCAGTTGTGGAAGCAGTGCCTCATCAGGGTAAAATCCATGTCTTCTACTTGGATGTAGCTTAACAGTGATTAAAAAAAGTACTTACTGTAGCTAAGGCCTGCAAATATTTTTGAGGAGTCATCTTTACTATAATGTTTTAAAATGCATGTTGCAATAACAAGTCTGACACTGAAGATGGAAATGAGTAAGGGGAGCTGTGTTATCCCAGGTTTGTTGCAGCTATACTGGTGCTGTGTAGGTAATGAACATACATATATTGTGGGTGAGTCTGCTTTCTGGGAAGTGCATACAGTAAGTTTGCCAAAATAAACAAATGGTCCTTTTATTTGTTAGATGTCTCTTAAAGATTTGTTGTCACAAAACTTGAGTAGTTTTGGAAATAGAGGAAGCAACAGGGAGAGAGAGAAGACATCAACTCAAGTTGTTGAGATTTCGTGTTCAGTCAAGTAATGATTTGACCCAAAGTAGCAACTTTGCCTAATCATGCTTTTGAAAACAAATTAAAATGCAGGGAGAGCTTATTAGCATGATCTACTTAGGGTTTCTTTTGACATCCTGACTGTTACAGTGTAGGAAGGAAGAACTTCTAAAATACTAATGTCCCTCACACGCTTTACTTAGCAACACCCTATAACAAAGTATTTTACAGATCCATTGTAACACTTGGATGAACTTTCAGTCATTTGTAATCATTTGCATTTTTTTGTTTCTGTGTATCTGGTTTAATATTAGCACAGAAAGACTTTCTTTTTTCTTAACATGAGGAAGAAGATATCCCAGTTGCTAGAGGCTCAAGTTTCGATTAAATCAACTTGAGCAAATAACATGCCTCAGGTCATGTGTTAAATAGTACTCTGATACCACAGTACTTTAATTTATGTTTGATTGATGGAGAAAATACTATGTTAAAAAGCCAATGCTGACAACACAACATGTGAAGAACATTCCTTTTAATCTTTGTGCTTTGCTTCTCTCTGATTTCCTTACTGTAATTTCTAGTACCTTTTTAACTTGTCAGGTTAGGTTTTGTCTTAGATGTATTGTCTTAAGAGAAAATATTCCTACTGACTAATCATCACTTTGTGTATCATGTCAATGGGATTTTTAGATGAGATCCAAATGAATGAGTTTAGTATGAAGAAGATTTGTAAAATGTGAATTCATGTATTTAGTAAAATGTACTGTTGTGCTTTGTCTGTGGAAGATGTTTATGATGAAGAAAATTGTTTAAAAAAAAACCACCCATAGCTGCAGCTTATATGTTGGGGAAATCTTGAGAACAAAGCTTTAACATAAATAAACACTTCTGTTACAGAGATAAATCTGAATCTGAAATAGAAATGTATTGTAAACTAAATTGAATGACAGTGTAATAAAAACTTCAGTTGGTCTAGTAAAATATTTTAACACACAGCTATTCATTTGGGCAAATTAGTTTTATCAGTATACACACAAAGATTTTTTTATCTGGATTTAAAAAATATATACCGAAAAACAGTAATAGTTTTTTTCAGCTCATCCTCAGAAGGTCTTCCTTCTCACTTGAGAACAGCTACAGAATCTGATTCATGTGCCTTTCAGACTGAGGGAACAGCATTCACCAGAGGAGGAGCCTTCTGGAGAATTTCAGATATCATTTGGAGGTCCCCAGAATTTTCATTTGGTTCCATGCTCCTCTCTACCCTGACTGACTTAGTGGGATTTAGGTTTTTTTATGTAAAATTCTTCAAAATCTATCTTTGAATTGTTGATCACACGGAAGGTGCTACAATGTGTGAAAGCTCAGCTGTGGCTGTAGGTAGTCAGCTATCTCAAATGCAGTAATGGTCTGGATACTATGCTGTGGTGTTTTTATCTGTATCCTGTACAATGACATGAATGCAAGTAGCACAGATACCTCTATTTACATTTTATTGTAATTAGGCTAGGAAATAATGCCAGTTAATAACCATTAAACTTGACACATTTTCCCTTCTTTTCCTAGAATTAATTTTTAAAATTCTGAATACTTATATAATTTTCTGTATTTTCTTTCTATTTTTTAATTCTTATTTTTATTTCTTTCTTTTGGCCAGGAATAACAGGTACACTAAAGAAAATCTTGCTCTCAGTTGAAGTTGTCTACAAAGTAAAATTGCTTTTGGCCATGAGGACAGCATGCAGAATAAATTACAGTACAATTTTAGGATTTGAGCAATTAATCTGGCTTTTTTTCCCCCACGGTTATTAATATGTAATTTTTAATGTGCTTTCAACTCTGTTCTTTTAGGTAACTTTTGAAATGCACAAAGAGACCCTTTCTCAAATGTATAGGGAGTACCAAGGGAAAGGAAGTGAAGGGAGTGGAATACAATCTTCAGCTCCTGTTAGAACAATCTCTGGAGTTAGCAAGGAAGCTGAAATCAAGGGACAGCAACAGTGTTTGGAGGTAAAAGAAGATGCTTCTGCTCCTTCCCGTGTTCCTGATGCTGGTATGGAGTGCACTGCTGAAAACCAAGAAACAAATACCTCATCAGATGATGACCCACAAACTCATTCAGTGTCTAACCACAGGGAGCAGTTAGCACGGGAAGAGAGGGAAACCACACAGCATTCCAAAGAAATGTCTTGTGTGGAATTATCTCTGGAATCAGGAGCAGTAGAGCAGGATGCTTCAGAAATCAGTACTGGAATAGCTGAAGCAATTGAAGAATCTGTGAGCAAAGCTGATGAACTTGTGGAAGAATCAGGAGCTGTCAGTGCTGCGTCTTTAGCAATGCAAACTACTTTGGACGGAGAAAGTTGTGAAAGTGCAGAAAGACTGGAAAAAGCAGCAGTAGAGGTGGAAGATGAAGATGACTTTGTTGATTTGAAAGAGGAAAGTAGTATGTCCTTACCTTCAGAAGAATGTGAAGAAGCAAACAAGGAATGTAGCTCTAATGAAAGAGAAGTGACAAAGCAGGAAAAAGCAGTAGAGGAGGAGCCTGAATCTGTGTTTTTAAAACCCAAAGATACTGAGGGTGTGGATGTGACAAAAGATCTGACTTCTTTCCCAGAAACAGTGAGTTCTGCAGTTCAAGAAGCAGTGACTCAAATGGATTCAGAAGGCAAAAAGAAGCTGGTGGAAGAAAAGATTGATTTAAGTGAAATAAAAACAGCTCAAGAAAATGCAAATGCACATGTGTCAGAGCCTGCTGGAGCCTCTGACAAAAGAATTGCCAAGCTTGATGTTTCTAGTGTTGCATCAGATACAGAGAAGCTGGAACTGAGAGCTAACACATGTTTAGAAGCACCTCTGCCCCCCAGATCTGTATCTGAGGTAAACTCTACCTGTCCTTCATCTGTGTAGCTTAAAAATAAAAGGAAGTTCTTATTTTATGAGATTTACAGAACTGTGCTAATGCACATTTTGGGGATTTTAGTGTGTGTATTTTGTGAGTTACCTAAAGAATTCTTTCAATCCTTGATTAAAATAGATGTAATTCTCACTAATATCTGAACTGAGAAGTCTCTTAAGATTCTGTTCTTTGTACATCCACTTGTGGATGCTTATGGATACTTAGTGGCTAGATGGACACTTCAGCTGTGGTGGTACCTCTGTTCTTAAAGTTGGAAGAATTGAAGGAAGCATGCTGAGAGGATTTTAACTAGAGTTTTTTCTGCTTCTTTACTCAACCTCCCTTTTATAAACTCAAATCTTATAATTATTGAGAAGCAAACACTGCAGAAAAAAATATCACAAAGTTTCTTTCATATCCTGGTGGAACTTGTGAAAATATTTTTTATACTAGCTACTCTGTGGGAGATACACACATGCACACAGGAAATATGTTTTAGTAAATATAAAATCTGATTGTGTTGTCATTCCATCATGTCAGCTCACATTTTTTTTGTAGAAGTATAATTTAAAACTGGGCTTCTGTTGCATGCTGCAGTGCTCCACCACTCTAGTCTTTAGTGTCTAACTCAGCTTTTCATGGTTAAATAGTCATGTGTCTTCTGCAGAGGTACCTGCTAATGGATGCCCTTCATTCTGCACCATTCTTCCTTAAAGGAGGAAAACCAGTGCCTACAGCAACATATATTCCCCCTATGGTAAGGCTGGGCTGCTGCTTGTGTATGCCTAGACTGACCCGTGTGGTAGTGCAGTTGTAGACTAGTTTGTAGGTTTGTTATATCCTGTAAGTAGAATTTGTGGAATTATTTTAGCTTGATTTGTTTCCATGCAAAGAGTCTGAACTTCTTGTATATCTTATAAATTTCAAGTCTATTCATGCATATCAGTGTATGCCCTGGCAGCTAATAATCACTTTCTTGTTTCTATTTTTTTTTTGTGTGTGTGTCTGCAAATTTGTGTGTCTGTCTGTGTGTGTTCAGACCACAAGGCAGCAAGATTCTTCAGGACAAGAGCTAGCTGCAGCATCAGAGGGGCAGAGAAGAGACTCTAGGTCAACTGTGTTCAGGATTCCTGAGTTTAAGTGGTCACTGATGCATCAGCGCTTGCTCACAGACTTACTCTTTTCCATAGAAACAGATATACAGATGTGGAGAAGGTAAATTTCTGTGCTTCCCATGGAATGATCTAGACTGCCACTTCAGTTATAATTCCCTGCATCAGAGATGCTCTGTGACTTGGAATTTTGTGCAGCTGCTACTTTACTCATTATTCAGCAGCTTTACTCATTTTGTGACCTATACCTAAGTATTCTCAGATTATTTTAAATATTCTTTACAGTAATAAATGTGTATTGGTTGAAGTCCTGCACATATCTTTTGAATAAAATTCTGGCTATATTGAAGTCAGTGACAGCCTTGCTATTGATTTTTATTAGACCATGATTTTCCACATTCCTAATGTATGTAAGGGCCTTCATCTTTTATTAGTATTTAAATATCGACTAAAAAAGAAAAAGCTATAAATAGTTTTTATTGTTTCTGCATTTAGAATACTCTGTTTCTGCCTTGATAGGGCTCTGTGAAAATGGAGATATCCTATGCATTTAAAAATTAACTTATAGCAGTAATCTGGAATGTAAATCATGAAGATGAATTTAGTAAAAAAAAAAGAAACTTTGTAAATAGTGGTAATTCTGCATCTTAAGATTTAATAGCTTAAATAAGAGTGATGTCTGTTTATTATCTTGAAGTAGTGAATGTAAAATTTAAATAAAGTTCCTGCTGCCTGGAAAAAGGGAAACATAACCCCCAGTTTTAGAAAGGGAAAAAAGGAAGACCCAGGGCACTCCAGGCCAGTCAGTCTCAGCTCTGTGACTGGCAAGACCATGATCCTCCTGAAGTCTCTGCTAAGGCAGAGACTGATGGCGAACAGAGAAGAGATGAGTGACAGCCAACATGGTTTCCACTAAGGGCAAATTGTACCTGATGTACTTGGTGGCCTACAATGGGCTTACAGCACTGGTGAATAAGGGAAGAGCAACTGACATCATCTACCTGGACTTGGGCAAAGCATTTGACACTTGACACATGACATCCTTGTCTCTAAACTGAAAGAGAAAGTAGACCACTTGGTGGATAAGGAATTGGCTGGATGGTTGCACTCAAAGGTCCACAGCTCAATGTTTGGATGGAGACCAGCAATGAGTGCTGTCCTTCAGGGGTTTGTATTGGAACCAATATTATTTAACATGTTTGTCAGTGACATGGATAATGGGATAGTCAAGTTTGTACATAAACACCAAACTGAGTGATTTGGTTGCTGCTCTATAGGGAAGGGATGCCATCCAGCTTGGTTTCACAGGCTGGAGAGATGGGCCCCTGCAAACTGCATGAAGTTCAACAAGACCAAGTGCAAGGTCCTTCATGTGGGCTGGGGCAAGCCCGGGTATCAATACAGACTGGGTATGAGGGGGTTGGGAGCAGCCCTGCAGATGGTGTCTTGAAGGTGTTGGTTGGTGTGAAGCTCAACAGCCAGCAATGTGACCTTGCAGCCCAGATAGCCCATGTCCTGGGCTGCGTCAAAAGAAGTGTGGCCAGCAGGTCCAGGGAGGGGATTCTTCCTCTCTACACTGCTCTTGTGAGACCCCACCTGGAGTACTGTGTCCAATTCTGGAGTCCCCAACACAGGATGGACAGGGCTGTTGGGAGTGAGTCCAGAGGAGGGTCAGGAAGATGTTCAGAGGGCTGGAGCACCTCTCCTGTGAGGAGGGGCTGAGAGAGTTGGGGCTGTTCAGCCTGGAGAAGAGAAGGTTCCATAGAAGACCTGATAGCAACCTTCCAGTACCTGAAGGGGGCTACAGGGAAGCTGGAGAGGGGCTTTTTACATGTCCTAGTGACAGGACAAGAAGTAATGGCTTTAAACTTCAGGAGGCTACATTTAGGTTAGGCATTAGGAAGAAATTCTTCCCTGTGAGGGTGGTGAGACCCTGGCCCGGGCTGCTCAGGGAAGCTATGGCTGCCCCATCCCTGGCAGTCTCTCAGGTCAGGTTGGATGGGGCCTTGAGCAACCTGGGCTGGTGGGAGGTGTTCCTGCCCATGCAGGGGGTTGGAACTGGATGAGCTCTTGGGTCCCTACCAACGCATTCTATGAAATTGAACCCTATTCTATGAACTTGCCCCAAAATAAGGAATGTATGTAGCTAAAATGTATTTTTAGCTTATATTCAGTTTTGAAGTTCTATTTCCACGTTTGAGAGGATTTAGGTTTCTGTGTTTTGTTGATATTTAATTTTTCTGAGAAGCTATTCATATTTGCTTTATTTTTCTACAAGTTTAAGTGTGAATCAAGTTAACACTTCAGGAAACTTATTGTATTGCCTGATACAGTTACTTCTGCTGTCTTAAGTAACCAGCCTACAATGTATCTTTGTCAGAATGATGTTTTGCATGTATTTAGCAAGCTATGGTGTGGAAAGCTTGAAGAACAGAAAGAAATGTAGTTTTATATTTAAATTAAGGTACATTACTTGATGCTAAACCACCACAAAACTAAAACTGTACTCTGATTTTTTTTATTTTTCTTTTGACAGCCATTCTACAAAAACTGTGATGGACTTTGTGAACAGCAGTGACAATGTCATATTTGTGCACAACACAATTCACCTCATCTCTCAAGTGATAGACAATATGATCATGGCTTGTGGTGGTATATTGCCATTGCTTTCTGCTGCCACATCTGCTACTGTAAGAAATTTCATCTCTATTTGAAAATCTGTCTGTTGTGAGAGGATGCCTTTCTTTGTGCAGTGTTATAACTGTTACTACTTAGCAATTATACCTGTCCTTTTGGAAAGGAGGAGTATGTGTGTGATATTTCCACAAGCATTTCTTTCCTCCCTTTACCTTCATGCTTTTCCCTAAGATGAATTTGGTGCCTGCAGTCTTGGCCTGAAGACACAGAAATAATTTGCCCAACTTCATTCTCTCACTGTTTTCTGGAATGGGATTAAATCCTAATACCAGTGGTAGTTCTTAGAATATGTTAAATTATTACTTTTGGATGAAAATAGATTTCCAGCATACCTTTTTCTTCATTTAAGTTGTAGGAATATCACTTGTGGGTAACTAAATGCTATTTTCAATTTTTCTCTGTGTAGCATGAATTGGAGAGTATCGAGCCAACTCAAGGACTTTCAGTAGAAGCATCTTTAGCATTTCTCCAGAGACTAATCAACCTTGTGGACGTGCTGATTTTTGCAAGCTCTCTCGGCTTCACGGAAATTGAGTCTGAGAAAAATATGTCAGCTGGAGGAATTCTGCGCCAGTGTCTTCGTCTGGGTAAGCAAATAAAACCACCTAATGAACATAGGGGCTCACTGTTACTACGTTGCAATTTATTTTGTTACTGATTAGCTTAATTTTTTTCCTGTCCTTTAATTGTTAAATCAAGATTGAATTTAGTCTGAGGAGCATTGGGATCTTGTAGGATTTTACTATTACTGTACTCTGCAATGCATTTAGATACATGGGGTTCTTTCCCTCCTAAGAATTTTAGCTAAAATAAATGAGTAAGCTTGGTAGCCTAGCTTTTGTGGATGCATGGTTTGATTTTATCCATCAAGATACTTTTTTTGCCAATGTTCCCCAAATAGTCAAGGCTGAGAATATATCAGCTTTAGGAAAAAGAGATCTTTTACTATACACAAACCCATGAACCTTTAGGATATGTAGAAGAGAGGTGTGAATCCTGAGGTCAGTAGGTGAAGGTATTGTGAAAACCAGGGATGTAAGTTTCTAAAAAGTAGGGTTCAACTTGGGCAGTAGTTGTACCCAGCATTATAGTGTCTGTGCCATGAATTGAATTTAAAGGAAGTAGCTATTAACTAAAAAACTAATGAGTATCCTGGAAATGAGACCATACAAGGTTCATTTAGCTAATGGAGGAGTAGAGTTTTCATGCTAGTTTCATGCTGGAAGACTTTCTGTAGTGAAAAGTTTAATTTGCATGAGTGCCAGAACAGCTCAGAGCCTCAGCAGTAATTATCCTGCCTCTCCCTTTCTACTAAAAAGTTTCAGGTAAGACTTTGTCCAGGTAGCACAAGATTTATGGGATGGAAGCAGGTATAGATGTGGGGCAGTTCTTTTTTCCTTTGAAAATAGTATTAGAAGATGAAACAGGTACTGTTGTGAAGCTAAAAAACAAATGGTGTAATTTCAGCACATTTATTCCAAGAGCCCCAGAGCACTGTGTAGCACGTGTTGTTTGTTTCACTGCTGTGTCACTTCTCTTCCTTCCCTGCTGGTCTGTGACATTTACCTGTCTTCAGTCTCCCCTCCCTGTGGTCGTATGCATGGTAACATTTCAATGAGGGATGCTCACTTACTCACTTTGAAGTATCCATTAGATATAGCATACGTGTTCTAATAGTTTGATATTCATTATTAGTTATAATTTATTAAAGAATTTTGAGCGTTGTTTTGTGACTATTTAAAATGTATGGAAGCAAAATAGCATTTTACTGACGTGCTTAAACTTTTTAATTTAAGTGATAAACAGAAGTATATTATACATCTCTGCAAGAGCTATAAACAGTACTGTTTCTTGGAGTAACTCAACATTTCTTTTCCCCTTAAGTATGTGCAGTAGCAGTAAGAAATTGCTTGGAGTGTCAGCAGCATGCACAGATGAAGCCTATTGGAGACATTGGGAAGAACCAAAAAACAGTGCAGGGCTTTATAGGAATGGGAAAGTCTGCAGCAAAGGCAAGTTTAAGACCACATTTGGGAACACCTAAGTCAATAATAATTACTTTGTACAGAGGGATAAATTAATAAATTTATGTGTGCACTATGGATGTTTTAATGGACCTGAAGGGCACAAAAATTCCAGAAATCCTGAAGTAGTTTTTTTCCCCAAGATTTGAATTTAACACTTAACCTATTCAACCTTCCTCAGTGAAATAAATCTCTCCCAAGAACTTCCCAGTTCCTTTTTGCCTTTAAAGATGAAATGCATATCTGATTTTTGTGCTCCAGTTATGAAAATATGATGTACAGTAGGTGATTGGTTCTTGGTAGAATGCTTTAGAAAAAAAATATATATGAAACAGTGATGTTTGTTTTTCAACAGAGTCCAGTGGATATTGTGACTGGTGGCATTTCTCCAATACGAGACCACGACAGACTCCTGCAGGATATGGATATTAACAGACTTCGAGCAGTGGTGTTCAGAGATATAGTAAGTAACTGGCAAATGCTTTCTTTGTAGCTGGTTTTCTGCATGTATCTTTTTGCTGAGCAGTTGCTGTAAGTTATGCAGTCTAGCTCTAAAGGGAATTTACAAAAAGCAAGTATTGCTCACAGTAATTAGGAACTCATAATACTCTGCAGCTCTGGTGGTGTTCTGGACTGAGAAGAGGGAAAGGTGAACTCTGCTACCTGCTAATTGATATGTTCCTAAGAGCTGACTTTCTGGAATTCTGCCTATTCTGTATAAAATATGTTGTATTTCATAACAATACCTACTTGCACATGCTGTACATAGACAAACTGTTTATGTATAATATGCATCATAAAGATGTTTATGCTTCTTGAAAAATTATAATCTCCCTAGTTAATTAGAAGTTAGAGGTCATCTCTAATTCCATTCCTTCCCCTCAGAGGAACCAATTTGTGTGCATGTGCTGTAAATATGCATATGTTTTTTAGTCTTGAATTGACTAAAAATATCTTTGCCCTATGTCAGCAGCTTTATAGCTGATATTGAGGAAATTGAGATTGATTGCTCAGAAAAAACACCTCTGTAAGCAAATACAGCAGCTATAATGGCTATGAGTCATTGGTGCCCACAAACTTGGGACACTAGAACTTATTTTACAATAATTGGACTATTTAGCAAGTATAATGATTTACACAGTGGCTTTTGATCTATCCAGAATAGTGAAGGATCTTTTGTTTTTATTTTTCAGCAATTATCAGTTGAAACCAACTTCTGTGAACCCCTTTTTCAGTGTTAATTGTGCAAAAGAGTAACAAAGTGAATCTTCCATAGTGGTTGCAACAAAAATAATCCTAATGATGCAATCTTCAAAAACAGGCACATTTTGTGTACTCATTTTTTCTTTAAAAGATACCCAGTATGCACACACAGCCTCTGCTTTTTTGCATATCTAATCAACCAGGTTTTCTGTTTCACAAATAAATATAACATGAGGCAGTAACTCTGATTTATAGCTACTGGGTTGAGCGGTGGAGAAAAAATAAACATTAAAAGATCTATTTTGGAATAGCTTCTATCTGACCTCCTTATACTTGTATTTAAATATTTTATGTTTGATTTGCATGCAGTTTCTTTATTGTTCAGCATGTAGAATTGTGTTTGTCATGATTTGAACCTGTACACCCTTTCTCTTTCTGGCTGGTCAGCGAGGATCCAAATATTCAGTTCTGTGATCCCAAAGTGTTCGAAGCTTTTCTTACTTTGACAGCCAAAGGTGGCAGGCTTAGGCTGACTCATAGTGTCCAGTCAGATTTGGGATGTGCCTCTTTTCTCTCTTTCACTAGGAGTGACAGAGTACTCTGCAGAGGTACCTGCCATAGTTCCTGTTAGAATTTGTAAGATTTTAAGAAAATATCTTCAAATTTTCTATAATGCAACTGCATGTGTTCATCTGGACAATCTGGTGATAAATAAAACTTTAACACAGGCTCTGGAATTAGAATTTCCTTCATTTACATGTGGGAGTTTCTAAATACTTTTACAGTTTTATTGAGTATGCTTGCCTGCTTACTCACAGCAAATACTATTAATATCTTGGCACATTTGAGGAGGCATCATAGAGGAAACACCTGTAAGTAAGTGAAGGGGAGTCCCTGCATTAATTCAAAGTGTGTAGTCAAAACACACAACCTTAGTCAAAGTTTTCATATTTATATGTAAAAAGATGAAAGGATAGGTGGTACTTGAATAGGGTTGCTGTGCTTTCTAGCTTTATAGGTGAGACAGACTTTGACTAGAGAATATTGCTCTTCCATTGCTGACATATCAGCTTACTCTTAGTCTATTTATCACAGCACTGGGCATACTGTACAGAAAAATAAGCATGCTACTGAAATTGTAATGGAAAAACCTGTTTCTCTCTCTTTTTTGCAGGAGGATAGTAAACAGGCTCAGTTTTTGGCTTTGGCTGTTGTGTATTTTATTTCTGTGCTCATGGTTTCAAAATACAGAGATATACTGGAACCTCAGAATGAAAGACGACCACCAAACCACAGCCAGACACTCAAGGAATCAAAGAATGAAAATTCTGAAACTGCTGCTGCAGGTGAACTGTTAATTGTTTGGTCAAATGTAATAATGGGTCTTACCCATCTTAAAATTCTGTAGAAGTCCATGTGAAATTTTGTAGAAATATGCCCATTGTAACTGCTTAAATGAACAACATCACAGTATTGAGTTTGCCTCAGTATTTCTTTGTACCTTCAGATCTGAGAAGAGCCTGATTGCTTTAGGTTGATTTTGCTGTGTAGAGGTGGTTAATCTCACTGAAGTAGCTCAGTATCCATGAATGCTTGTTGCAGAAACATTACACTTTTATGTAAGGTTAAGTATGCATAAGCATAGACTGGCAGCTTTTTGTTTCCACTATCAGATTTTTTTTCCTCTTTTCCTCTTCTGTTGGGCTATCAATTAATTTTCATTCTTTGACCGCTGAGTCATTATCTTTCATTTCCTTGTCTATGTTTTTTGGATGTTGTAATATTTCAGGCTTCTCAAAAATTAGGAGGAAAATTCTCTAAGTTTCCTACTAAATACCTATAGGCAATATTAAATCTCTAAGGAAGCAAGAGGAAATACTTACAGATGCGTTATTTCGCTTAACCACCTATTGGTGTTACTTCTTTAGGAGCAGTGTGCTGAATGCAGTTCTGCTAATAATGAACTTAAAATGTGTTTTCTGGTTTTGGTATGAACAGATGTGGAAAACCCATCTGCTGCTCTCAATGCTTCAGCCTCCACTGAAGATTCAGAAAGTACAGCATCTATACAAAGAAGAGATTCTGGTCTTGGGGAGGAAGCAGCTTCAGGGCAAACAAACAGTTCTGGTAGAGTTTCTGAAGCAGGACCTCCGAACATCAGTGCAGGTCCAGATGCAGTCAGTGAAGTACTGTGCACACTCTCTTTAGAAATAAATAAGTCTCGGGAGGGCAGAAGTGAGACAGGAACTGAGGACAGTAAGCCTGTAACTTCTGTGCCAGCTGCAAAAAATGTCAATGTAAAAGACATCCTGAGAAGCTTGGTAAGCATGCCAGCTGATGGGACTGCAGTGGATGCTGCTCTTCTGCCGCCAACCTTCCTTGGAGTTCTTGGTGATGGAGCTGCTGAGCAGCCTGTACAGTTCCATTCCTTTGACAGGTAATGTAATTTCTAAAATATCTGGGCTATTTAATGTTGTTTAAGATACGTGTAAGGAACAGAAAAATTTATGCTCCCCAGGTCTCATGAACAGTGTCATCTAGTAGTTAACATAATCAAGATGCTTTGATTTACAAGTAGAACCTTTGATTTCCAAGTCCACCAACATCATACAGATTCACTAGGAAGGTACACTCTGCAATGCATGGGATGCTACATGGTGCTATGTTAAGCTACAAAAGACTGAGGTAATAAAAAATGGCTCATGATGGGGTTATGCTTGAAGCTGTTGGAGCCAGCACCTCTTTATAAGAGGTAACTTCTCTTTCTCCATACATGTTGCAGCTCAGAAGCAATATGGTAAAAAGGCAAAAAAATTGCCTAGAAAGGGCTGCAAGAGTAAAAGAAAAGAAATAGTAAACTGCTCTTTTGTCTTTGCTGTTCCCCTGTTCCTAACTGCAGCAGTAGCAGACAAGAGCTTCTGCATTGTCCATAGCTGGGCAGTTTTAAAGGACCCAGGAAGTAAAATGGACATTAAATAACTTAAAGTAATGATGTGTAGATTGCCTTGTGTACTAATCACAAAGCTATATCTATTTTCTGTTATTGTGGACCTGCAAAAGAATGCTGTTTTAATAATGGTTACAAATGGGTGAAAACCAATGGAGCAATCACCTATGTGTCCTTCTGCCTAAGGACACTCTACTATTCATTTATGAAAATGCATCTGTGTGCTGCCGTCTGGTGCTAAACACTCACTTAAAATCTTTCAGACTTTTTTCAATAGATAAATCCCTAAACTGTTAGATTTGCTTTGTTGTTACAATAGCTTTTAAAATTCTGTTTGATAAATATCTGCCTTTCTTAATGCTCACATGTTGTGGTGGATTTAAAATGGAGCATTCCTGCTTTGTTGCTCACCTCCTTTTATACTGAAGTCCTCTTTCCTGATAGCAATTTTGGTGTCCCCTACACCTCAGTCTCATTAATTCCTCATCTTTTCCCAAGTATTCCCAAGACTAAATTGTCTTGTACTGTGCTTACTGACTTTGACAGCTTTGGAATTCTCAAAAACAGCAAAGAAAACAAAGAACAACAGAAAGAATGGCATAATGCTTGCATCCCTGACTCTAGAAAAGCCTTATTCTTATTTCAGAAATCCTGTAGTTGAGCTGGTGCAGGAAGATCTCTTTACCATATTGGGATCTGATCCTTTGCTTATTCCAGAACTACCTCTGGCTCTGATGTCTTGGCAGTCTAGGGCTGCCTTGCTCAAACTAGCAAAACTTTGATGACCCAAAAAAAGAGTGCAGCTGTCAAAAGGAGGGTCAGGGTGCCACTGTCTTAATGTGCCTTCTCAGCTCAGATAGCTGTATCACTAGAGAGAGAAGAGATGGTGGAGGTTGTCTGCCTAGATTAGAGGCAGATGGTGTATGCTTGCATTTGATCCCCTACCTCTTGTCTCAATGTAAACACTGTCTTCTGCTTGTGATGCTAAGCAGGAGGACTTGTTTTAGGAGCAGATGGAAGATGTAGGTAGAGGTGGAAAATTGGGAGAAAACAGACACTTGCCTCTTTCTTTTCACACATCTTTGCCTGCTGCTGGCCAAATGCTTTTAGCGCTTGCCCATTGAGGCTTGGCAAAGTGGGAGGGAGATTGATGACTAAAACAGCCTGATGTTTTACACTGTGACTGATATTTTTCCTCAGAGAATTCTTTTGTTTGTTGCTGAGTAGTAGAGATTGGAACCACAAAATATGTCTTGAGATCTGCTGCAGAAGTTGGTGTTGCATTTAGGAATTACATTTTTGCTATTGCTAAAACTGAAGGTTTCTGCTACCTGAGCAAATCTGATTTGAGTTGGTGTAAAGCAAGGAAACCTGGGCACTTGAACTCCTGGTATCTAACATAGGTAGATTTATACCTACAAAACCTTCTCAAGAGGAAAATGTGCAACTTAATTTGATAATATGTACACTAATGAATTACTGGACATGGTATCAACCCTTCAGTCACTCTCAGTCTGTGGTCTCTTTTTGTATATTACAAAGTCACTCAAATAATGAAAAGAATGCCTTAAATTGCAGTGTGCTTTGTAAAACAAGTGCCTGAGAAGCTGAACTACTGCCTGGTTTGTGCTTTTGTTTTTCCCTTGGTGCTGTGTCCCAGATGGATTCTTCTCTCCTTTTCCCACTTCACAAGTGCCAGCCATTTGCAACCACAACTCTTAATATTCTCTCACTTTAAGCTTGAGACACAAATACTGTATCAGATACGGAGAGGAAATGTGTCTGGTGAAGGAATATGGACAGAGGAGTGAAAAGGTGCATGAACTGAAGCAGCAGACAGCACCAGGCTTGTGTGTGGAGGAGCAGAGGGCTTTTGGGGTTTTGTGTAGTTCCTTGTACCAATCTGGACTGCTCCACAGTGATACCTTGCAGGTGTTAATTTCCCAGGGCTTTTTGTGTTTAGTGAGTGGGGCTAAATATGTGAAGAAAAGGTTGTGAACTAATATAAAATATTTTGTCCTTCAGCAGTTGCACATGACCTCAGATTGTCAGCAGCTCTGTGTTCCTAGGTGGTTTAATTTTTCATTTCCTTCCTTTTGTGGGTATGTTGGGTAGTCAAAAGTGTACTTAATGGTGTACAAGTCAATTATCATCTGGTAGTGACATGCACAAGCTTGCATATATGGTAAACATGTTAATCTTGGATCAGGCATATTGCTAACTAGCTAATAAATCAATGTATCAAAAATAGAGTGACTGTGCAAATGAAATATTTGTATTTCAAATTACACTGGCAGGAAGGTTTCATGACCTCTTCCAGATGACTGAATCTTTATATTGTGTATCTCTGCTTGAAGTACAAGTTTTATGCTCTGAAATTACACCTACTGACAATAGCAGGAAGGAATTGTAACAAGGAAAGAAAAGCCTTTTCACAAAGAAGTGTAACTACCTGGGAAATAGTAGCTCTTATTTCTGGGCTAGACAAAAAGTAGTAAAGTACATTAGGAAAGTTAGGGAAAACAGACTTTGGGATGCTGTCTTATTTTCCACATCTGGTTTATATTTAATATGTGTTGTTTGGTGGTAAACACAAGTTCTGTGAGTTAACTTTTTTTTCCCTTTTTAAAAAACACTTTGTTAAAACTTGTTCCCAAGTAGCAGCTTACCAGTGGGGTATCTCTGGGAATTTCAAAGCATCTCTCTGATCCTGCATTTATCTCAGGAATGCTGTGTCAGAAATCAAAACTCTCCTCATATCTTAAGGATTATCAACTTCTCAGCCATAGCTGGAGAGTATACAGTAACAGCTACGTGAGTGAAACCTTACTGAAAGGCTGCCAGGTTGCAAGCCTTTGCAAACAACTAGGTGTATGTGTTCATTCCCATGCCAAAAATCTTCCTCTTATCATATGTGAAGATGCAGTCTCATGATTAGTGGGTGCCAGGGGTTTATCATGATAGAAGTTCAAGACTTGCATTGGCTTTTTCCCAAGATTCACAGGGACATGAATTAGTGTTCCAATTTCAATGTGTTCTAACCCAGCAGTTTTCTTATTTACTAGTAATCTTTTAGAATAAGAGGGGAGACTAATGCAAGCAAATTTAAATAAAACAGAAATAAAAGTAACCAAAGCATAGTATTAAAAAAAACCAACCACTATTTCTCTTCAGTTAGTCTAATAAAACCCATAAACTATCACTTGCCATTTTTACTGTGCAATTTGAAAAGAAATCTTAGTCTAACTTCTACTACTTTTTGTAGTCTTATATAAATAATATAATAGCAATTATATTAAAAAAATAATAAAAAAAATTAATCATGCCATTATAGGATGCTGACGCTGAGGGTTCAGAGGAGTATAGATAGGCTCTTAGATCATGGTCTTGTGCCATTGGGCTTAAATCTGCAGCTAAACTGTAACTTACAGAATAAGTTGTTTTTCATTTTGGAACATCATTAAATGATTGAGCAAGCTTGTGTTTGTTCATTTGTCAGTCACTGGAGTGCCTGTGCCTTTGTGATTGTTGATTTCTGGTATCTCAGTTAAATTTAATCCAAGTTTGGGTCTTTTAGGTGGGTTTTTTTTTTGTTTGGGTTTTTGTGTTGTTTTTTTGTATTGTTGTTTTGTTCTGTTTTTAATGGAATTAGTACATTTTAGAGTTCATTGATTTGGGCCTCAAAATTAAAAAGAATAAACTTGTTGACAAGTTTAGGTCTACCAGGTTGTAGAGACAGAATATGAGAATGGAGGATCTGTAGGTGAGAAGCTCAGCTCTTGTGGCAAACCCAACAGTTTGCATTCTTGAGAGGCAAACTACTTGAAGCCTTCTTCCTGCCAAGCTGATTTTAAAGTTCTCTTATGAAAATGAATACATTCCTTCTGTCATCTCTTTTCTCTCCCTGCGCCCTTCTCTGTTCTCTCCTGGTTTTGAGTATCTTATTCTTTTATTCTCCTTGGGTATTTTGAGGAATAATAAGAGAATGGGTATTACCTATAGACAGCAGAGCCCATGGGATGACACTGACATGGCAGGCTGCTTTCCTGACTCATAAAGTAGGGGTAAAAAATAAGTCTCTGATCTTCTTTTTACTCATTGCATGAGAGCCTTGCAGTGAGCGTGGTTCTGGTAGCCTGGCACAAGACTAATTTCTTTTGGTTTTGAATTAAAACCATTATCCCATTGGTAAAACTGTCACCTGTATTGCTGTTCAGTGCTAAAAATGAAATGCTGAGAATTAAATCTGTAAGAATTCCTCTGTGTCAAGAGGAATTAGAGCGCATATAAGTATTTTTAAATTATAGTGAGGTCATGAGTTTGGCCTGGCCCATGATGTATTAGGAATATTTGACTGTCACCCAAGGAAAATTTTTGCCTTGAAATGTATTTAAAATTAATTGCAGACATGCCAACGTGAAAAAAAAAATATTTAGCAAAATGACTCCAAATTTAGGAGATATTTATAGGTATTTTGTCCCTTTATACTAAAACAGAATTGGTGATCTGAAACCAAAGAAATCTTTCAGTGAGCAAATCCTTATAGAATTTGGCAGAATACATCATTATTGTATAAGCCTTTGTCTGGGATGGAAGTGGGTGTTCAGCTCAGTGATTTGTGCTCATTCAGCAGTGAATAATTGTCTGCAACACGAAGGCTTCTTACACTTCATCATAATTGGGACTAATAACACATTGACCTTCAGGCTAAGAGGTATTTATGGTGGCTAGTTCACACCTTTATCAGTTCACATGCTGCAAATTCCTACACTAAAACTTAAATATTTGATTTTAAATTTAAAAAGGCAAACATGTAATAAAGTCATGGAAATGAAGCAACTAAACCATCATTTTTACCATAGTGCTTGAGATCTGCTTGAAATGCACTTTCAGAATACTTTTATGCCATTTCTCTAGTTTGTTTTATTTCTTCTGTATCTCAGTATTATGGTAATGAGTGCTATAATATACAAATGTAACCTAAAAGTAGAGAGTTAACTGAAATGGTATGATAATGTGCTTGTTAAAGAGTAAAATTCATTGATAGTTTTCTTCCATGTGATATTTCTCTCCCCATGGGTGAGGTTGCTTAATATAAGCTCTTACTCTGATGAAACTGGTGCATAATTACAGATTTAAAAAAAAATACCTTGTTTTTATAGATCTAGGGAAATACACTATAAGGCCACTTATTGATGAGTATTTTATTCATATGTGTAGCAATATTGAACTTTTTTACGAAATGCTTATCAGTTTAACCAGAAAAGGGACTGTCTATTCTATGTGCTCTTGAAAGGCAAGTGCCCCATTACTTGAGAGAAGATGAAAGCATATTAATTTTTAAGACATTTCTCTGACAAAGTTATCTATTTAACAATGTGCTAAATGTTCCTTATTTTCTGGTTTATTTTCTACAATATTTAATCTACATTTTCCTTTGTCTGGTACATTCTTTCTGCCGGTTGTGTTCATTTTACTTGTATTAGCATTTAAATAATCTTTTGAAAGAAGAACACAAAGGAATATTGATAGCTAATAGCAAATATTTCTGTTTGAACACAATTGCATTTTCAACTAAATATTCAGAAAGAATATCATCTTACTGCACAAAGAAGGAGAAATGTAGGAATTTCAGAATTTCTGAAATGCAAAATACAGGAACATGACCAGTGTTTATGCTTCAAGTATCTTAATTTGCTTTCCAGTGTGTGGTAAATATAAATATGTATGTGACTGCAAAACCATGCTTGTATAGCTTGAAGAAGGCCTGGAAGTGGAAATTCCTAAAGCAAATCCTGCAAATGCAACATGAGTCAGTTTGCACCATTGAAGGGGAAGACATAGATAGTAAACATTACAGTACAAATAATGCAGCAATACATACCTATCACATATACCTACCTAGATACATACATACCTATCAAGTAATTGTTAAGCTATGTCAATGTTTTGGATTGTTTTTGAATTATTTTAAGGATTTCTTTCAATCAGAAGGTCATGGCTATTGTCCAGGAGACAAAAAGAAATTACACTGAGGGTTTGGGGTTTCTTCACATAACATTTTTTGGACAGTGTGCAGCTCCCTCTCTGGCTGTGTGCTTGAGAATGACACAGCTAAACCTTCTTTCCTCACAAGAAATACTGGTTATTTCGTGTTGACTTGAAAAGGCAGAAATAATTTTGTTTGGCTGTTGAAGATGACTACCTAAAATAAATACAGTACAGAACTAGTCTGCTGCTGGAAAACAGCTTTATGGTGAGTTGTTCAAAGCCTCTGTGTTCTTCATGGTTCTGATTTTTTATGTGAAGCAGCAGTTTTGCCAGGCCCTTTCCTGTTGCCTTTTGTCTTGCTGTGGAGCTCAGTAGAAGTCTTGGGTTGGGGATATCATGAACACTGAATCCTAAAGAAAGCTTGTAAGAAAAGGCACCAAGGACTATGATGACCTTAATGTGTAGGAATTATCAGAGAATTTATGATGATTTTTGTTTGTTTCAGTGAGGTATTACAAGCAACCTCAATTTTATCAGAACACTCTGTTAGTGTCTCTTGCTCAAAGCAGATGTTGACTGTAGCTGGAATACACCTGTGCAGACCTGTCAGGAGTGTTTTGAAGGTGGCAAATGTTCTGCTGTATTTCAGAGTCTGAAACCTGTGCTTCAGTTTTTATTCTTTGCATCCAAGTAAAAGGAGTGATATTGTGTAATTAAAAAAAAAATAAAAAGCCTAACAGCAGTATTAGTGACATATCCCTGATGCCAGTTATCAGAGTATCTTCCTTAAAGTGAATGTCCTGGCTGGGGACTGAAAAATTGAATGAAAGTGTTAGAATTGTTTTTTTATGTGCTTCATGGAAAGTAAGTTAGTGAAGACAAGATTTGCAGCTGTACTTGTATTTCCAAACTTCTACAAAAGGCAAAAGATGGTAGCCATTTACTGCTGTCTGTCACAGCCCAGGGGAAAAAAATAAAGTAATTCCTTTGCTTGACTGCACTCCTTCTTGGGGAGCTGTTGAGAGTCTGGCAGCATGCTGGAAATATTCCCTCAGTGCACCTACACTTAAGCACACTCAAGGTCAGTAGAAGTTTACAGGAAGGAACATAATATATAGGCTTTTGTCAGAAACAGCACAGAAAGTGGAAGACTGCTGGAGCTGGGATTTCTTTTGTGTCCACTCATTGTCAGCTGCAGATGAGCAGTCTCAGGGTAGCAGCTGGAGCTTTCTTGCTCCCATGAAGCTTCAGAGGTATTACTTACCCTTTGAGGAACTTCTTGTAGTAGTGCTAAAAATTACTCCTGTTGTAAAATTCCTCCTTGATCCATTCCAACATATTAATTTCTGTATTTTCACCTGAAAAGAGGTGGCTCTTGTATATAATATCAGTCAAAATTCAGCTATTTATGTATATATTTTTAAGGTTTGGATCTGGCTTGCCCCGTGTTACTTAAAATACCTCTTGTCTGTAGTTCCTGGGGACCTTAGCAGAGTCAGAGTAGGATCTGTAACCTTCATAGGAATTCTGAGGACACAGCTGTTCTGATTTGATGTTTTGAGAGAATTCTTACTGACTCTTTATGCCTTGGAAACGGAAACCTTCTGTAGATTATTTGGTTTTACCCTCAAAGTAGTTCGATGTTTTCCAAGTTAAAATTAGTTACTTAGAAGATGCATTTTGAACAGACACTGTCTGAATGTGTCATCTGCGTGGGCACCAAAATTTGTCACCAAGAATTCTCCCGTGTGACCTTGCATTCGACTTAATTGTGTGTGTGTGTGAGCAGAACATGGGGAATTGTTTCTGTAGCTTTGTGGGTGTGCAGAGGAGTGTTTTGAGCTTGTGCACTGGGACCTCAGAGTCCACTTGAGTAGTCTCATATTTTTATTATATGTCTGTACGATTTAGTATTATTAATGATTTAATATTATTCATCAGTATTTCTTACTTTCGATTGCTATACAGTAAAAGAACTTAAAATCTGTAAAGTAACAGACCCTCAGTGCTGGATCATGAATGCTGGAGATGTGTCTGGAAGTTTACTATGTGTGGGTGTACTCAGTCAACTTAAAAGAATTTCACAGCCCCTTCCAGGTGTTTGGATGTGTATTTTAGAACAGTAGTAACAGTTCCCAGACAGTGTGACAGAATCTTCAGTGAGAAATCCCCTTTGGGTGATGCAAAATTAAATGGTAATGAGGCTGTAATTTAGAAGACATGTAAAATATGATTTTTTTGGTTTTTTGGGTTTTTTTGTTTTGTTTTTGTTTTGTGAATTGTTCATGTTTCAGGGCAACTGACAAATTCATGGTTTAGGCACAGTATCTTGACTTGGGGCTCAGGTGTTACTGCTTCTATTTTTTCAGTGTATAGTTAACATCAGCAGTTACCCTTATAATGATATGACATGTAATGCCTTCAAGTATGGTGCCTGCCTACTCCTGCCATTAAGGAGGGTTGATTTAATCAGTAATGTGGACCAGCTTCTGTGACATCCTTTGGACTGAAAAGGAAGTCAGATACAGTTCTTTTGCCCCATTCTAGAAAGAGCTATTTTGTAAATATTTGACAGAACTTCTTTGTGTGTTATTATCACACCTGACTTTGGGTCCAGTCTCTAAGTTACTTTATTTAGAAAATGAATATTTTAAAGCTATTAAGGGAATACTTTCAGTGCATAGTTATAGTACTGTCAACAAAATGTGATTAAATAAATTGCATGTTGAAGACTTTCTGCTTACTGTTAACACCAGGTAATTAAAAGTAAGCGCTGCTGTGGGAGTGCATTATATATCAGCTGTACTCTTTACCTCATTAGCTGGGTTTTTGCATGTTTATGGAGCTAACTTGCAATTAAAAATGCCTTTAACGTATGCTTAACAAGGCCTTTTAGGTATTTGGAATAAAGTACTACAATTTAATTGAAACTGGGATAGCGGAAATAGATGTCTTAGTAACACATGAAATAAATCTCTGTGCCTAACTTGTCACTTTGCATCTTCTCCTCTTGTGTGATCTTTAATGCTGACTGGAAGGCCTAACATTTAACTTGTATACAAAATGAAGGTCCTCTTCAACTCCAAAGAATGTTTTGGGTTGTTTTTTTTTTTTTAATATAGATAAAAGTTGATAGACAAGGTATGTTCATGCCCAAGACATATTTTTAAGATCTGTGAATGTCTGTGTATGCACATGGATATATGTTAGGACAGTTTCAGCTGTAGTGTATCCTTCTTCAGTTGGTCTTCTGTTCTGCAGTAGAAAACCAGAAGTCATATTGCTGTCAAGGCAACCTTTAGTCTTAGTAATCAGTTTTTTAGTTTTGAACATTGTCGCATCTTTTGCAAAAAGTTGCCTGAAGTTTAAAATGAAGTTGTAAGGAGACTGAGGTGAAAAGTAAAACCTACTTGCAGGTCACTTATCCTGCTGATCTAACTGGGTTCATGTTTGTCAGGGATTTTATGGACCTGGATAAGATATTAAAGTGTACCATAAAAACTAAGTCAGGGTGAGGTGTCCTTCAGGTTAAGGTAGATTGCCAGAGATGATGGACAAAGAAAATAGGGAAGGAGCAGTACTTTTGCAGGACATGAAAGTGTATGTGCTGGCTGTGTAAACAAGGATCATGACCTGTGAACCTTCCTACATTATTTTTTATTCACTTTTTGTCTTTATCTAGGAGTGTCGTTGTACCAACGAAGAAATCAACCATTTCCTCTTCTACAGCTGCTGTGGGTGTTCCTACAAACGCTGTCAGTGTGGTTTCATCTTTAGATTCTGCTCAAGCCCCAGATTTGTCAGGAGACTCACCTGGTGAGTAAGGGTAAATTCAACAGCATAAATCCCAACCCTTCCCTCTTGCTTCTCCCTTCCTCACCATTCACTCTGAATGCAAGTGAACGAATCATTGTGATGTGCTTTCTGTTACATGTTCTGTAAAGATGAGGTCTTTTTCAGTCATTATCCATGTCTCAAAACACTATCAGACATCAAGTCATGAATTACCTTTCACTGTAATACTGCTTAGTATGTATATATACTGTCTGTACATGTCTTACACTAAGAGTACTAATACTTACTGCTGCCTGTATTTGCTTAGGGCAAAAAGGGCCAGCAATCTGGAGAAATGGTGTTTTAGACTTACTTTTTTAAACTACTGGAGTGTACATCCTAAAATGTCCTAAATTACCAATCAAGCAAAAAGACCTTTAAGACCTTTGTACTCTGCACACTGTCTTGTCTGCACCTTTGTGCTTGCATAGCAGGTTGCAGGCCTGTAGCTGGGATCTGTGCCTTGAACAGTGACTATCAGCTACTGTCCAGGAAATTAGATGTCTCTAGGCTAAACTGGACAAATTTTCAGTGGCATTGTATGTGTTCATGAATATGAGAATTCATTCTTTTTTGTATTTTCTGAGAGGTTATTCCCCCGATAATTTTATTAGTCCTAGTTTTGATGTGGCTACACAAATAAAATTAAAAAAGAAGTAACTTTTTTATAAATTAAAAAACCCCGCAGAAGTAGTGTTATATTAAAAAAAAAAAAGCCTTGCTAAACTTGTTGGGGTTCTTTTGCCTTCATCTAGCAAAACAAATGCAAATGTCTGAGCAATATTTGAGCAATATTGCTCAAAACTGAGCAAGTGTAATTACAAAATTTCTCACAGCTTTTAACTCTAACTCTCATTCAGTATAAATATAGCGTATTCTAAAGACATTCTTTCACAGGCTTTTTGTTGTGTCAAATATAAGCTTATTTATAAAGTGTAGGGTGTTAATCCAGAGCTCTTTGTGTTAGTGCTAAGTTGAACTACAAGTGATAGGCAAATGTTTTGAGTAGCTTTAGCCTGAGGTCAGTCAGTGTTGGTGCTCAGCTAATTGCTTTGGACAATTTTTTTTTTCAGTGGGGACAAAACTGAGTAGGTTATTTTTTAGCAAGTGGTCCTTTGAACTCAGTCACTCTGGTCATTCTGTACAAGATAAATGCTGTTGAACTCTATGTGCTGTATCAAAGGCATCCGTTTCTACTGAGCCATGTTGAAGTCTCAAGGCTGTGTAGGATCTCATCATTGTGCCTGTGAAGTTTAATGTCAAGGCTTGGAACTGATTTGCATCTTAATCAAGGAAATCTCATTCTGTGCCTGATAATTGGTGTTTCTTTTCAGCTTTTATGTTTCATGGGTCCTGTTTTTATGAACTTAGATCCCAATTGCAAAGGCTGAGAAAAGAAAGTAATCTACTGCCAGGTCCTCTGGTACTTGTATCTGGAAGATACTTGTTGCCATCTTGGACTGCCCATTGCATTTCTTGGGAAAATTAACAAGATTTTGTTTTAACCATGAAAAAGGAAAGGAAAAGCTATTGAAATTTATTACGTTCTTATTCTTTGCAAAGGGGAAAATCTGTTTTGTCACTGAAATGCAGGAGGTAGCAGTGTACTGGTCTATGAATAGTGGTTGAACAAAGAAGATTGGCTGTCATTATCACAGTTCTTTAGGGAAAATTACTTCTGTGCAGCTAATCTGTGTGTAAAATAATAAACTTCTACCTACATTGAAATTGTTTAAAATAGTTGCTAATTTGTTAACTTTTTCATGATCTATCCATGTTAGATGTGTTCCTAATTATTATAATTCCTAAAGTCAGTATTCATTTGCTTTAATATAAACAAAAGTGAACATTGATTTTCAGATTTAGTCAATCTTTTAGGAACATGTGGAAGAAAAAAAAGGACTCCTATGCCTGTAGAATGTGCAAGAAATCCAGACAATAAACAATCCTAGTGTAGTTGGTGACTTCCAGCATGTCTGGGAGTTTTGGCAAAATTTGGACATGTAATCTGAACTGATATGCATAAAAAGAAACTAATCAGGATAAAAAATAGTAGACATGTTTAGGCTGGCAATCTAATTAATTAAAAGAAAAAAGTAAAGGGATAAATGAAATCATGCCTTACACAGATTAAAACGTGAGACTGTTTCTTTTCTCCCAGTAAAATAATGGCATGGAAACAAAAATTCTGAAGTTGGAGTGGATTACACTTATGTTACTCATGTAATCTGCACATGCTGAAGTTGGAAATGAGTTCTGTATAAGACCTTTAACTTTTTTTATTTGGGTATACAAGTAGCAAGCATCCTATAAACCCAAAATATGATATATATAATTTCCCCTGGGTTCAAATCATCATGTTCTTCCACTAGGTTTTGTTTTAATGCATCAGAGAACAAATACATTGCTCTCATTTTTTTTCAGCTAACATTCATTGTAAGTCCGTTATTTTTTTAATTAAGAAAGTACTTCTTTAAAAATGTACTGAGGCTACGGGTTTATGTAGTGAATATATTTTTTGTCAATTTAAGATTTTATAATACTATCTTTAGTATTTATATATACTATATATAGACATTATATATAGCTGTTTTTTCCGAAATCAAATCATTTTTTTAAAGTGAGTTTTGCATGCATTTGATGTGTTTTAAAAACTGATTAAGCAATCAGAACCTTAATATAATAACATATGATGCTTATTTGTGGAGACCTGAGTGAATTTACTCCTGAAACAGAGATGAAAGGGAGGTACAGACATAGAAAAAGGATTCATCAGCAAATTTCAGTTAATGTGTACATAACTATAGTTTGGAATATATTTTACACAAGCATACTCCATCTGTAGATGTGATGTCAAAATTGCTTGATCATAGTAGGATCCATGCTGAAATGAGTTCAGATACCTCCATTGCCATTTTTTTGTGCTCAGAATTGATCTACCTTCTTTCTGACTTTTTTCCTGAAGTTTGCATCTTGCCTGTAGCTCAAGGTCTGTGACTGTCTCAGATATTTGACCCCTAAGATTGTCCTAAGCTCATATCAAGTGGATGTGACATGTCCTGGTCTACCCAAATACGAAGTGTTGACAGTCAGAAAGATTACCATCTAAGCTCACTCTGTTCCTCTGATACTTTGAAAGAGGGTGAAAACGTTTTGGCTTCAGGCAGCCTGGTCTTTTGGCAGGAGAAGTTTCTTCACCATCAGTCAGCCAAGCTGCAGAGTATTTCACAGCATGAAAAGCCTTTCCTGAATACAGATGTTCCACTTGTGGTCTAAACTGGCCCATCAGGATGTTGACTGATGTTTGGGTTGTTGGTCTGCTGGAATTGCTGCTCCGATTTTTGAAACATCTTGACAATGCAAGGGGAAAATGAAGCCTCTTTGTGGCCCATGTTGAGGCAGTCACTTGTGTCTTCATTCAGCAAAATGAAGAACATATTTACTGGTAGAAAAATGAGGAGGAATTTCCTCTCATTGTTTATTCCAGGGATTGGATCATTGGCTGAAGGTGAGGTTTGCTGTGTCCAGGAAGAGCTTCTGGACAAGCAGGACTAAGATTTAGATAGGCAGGACTTGGCTGAGTTGGCTATGTGTGAGTGCTGATGCTCAGCTTTCCTTTTAATTGCTTGAACTGTAGTTGTCATGTACCAAAAAGGTGTCAAATATTTGGAGCTGTTTTGCAGCCTGGACTCTCTGTTTTTCCTGGAGTTTCTCTGTCCCTATGCATTGTAAGTGCTTCACTCTAAGGAACGTGATATTGAGGCTTTCACTCTTCAGTTTGCAAGCAGTGTTCAAATATAGTTTATATTATAAAGAGGGGGTGTGAAAAGTCTATAAGAAGCAACAAAGAATTCCATCTCGTCCTCCTTGCCACTCTGAGTGTAGAAAACAGTGCTGAGTTCCACTCAATTTCTGTTGCCTGCTTCATTCTCCTCTTACTCGAAGTTACCCTGAGCCACACACAGCTGCCAGCAAGATTTCTCCTGAATAGGGGGCTGTTCTCCAAAGTGTGAAGTCATAAACAAAGCCAAGCCTGAGGGTGGAAAAGGATGCTTGGACAAAACCTGGTAATAAGAAGTAACTGATAAAAAAAGGAATTGTGACTCCTGACTTCTACTCCCACATACAGGCAAATGTAAATTTTGTCCCCCCGTTGGCTTGTTTTGCAAAGAAGAATGGTGTTCAGTCAATGAAAATAACCTTCATGATTATGCAATGGAGATTGCCAAATACTGATTTAGTATAAAGACTATTTTAAAGTACTTCTTTTGAGAGAGTTCACCATTGTTTTGTGAAATCTGTTTTGGTTTAACCTACAGATGTGTTTATGTTAACAGATCCCTTATATTAGCTTGTAAAACCTTTCATTGTAGTCTTGCATTGTACACTTCCAGCCCTGGCAGTGTGTTTTGGAATGAGCTCATTATTTACCAGATACTCATTTCATAAAGAGCATCGGTGTATGCTTTGTATGGTACAGCCATGGTACAAAATTAAGAGGTATGGTTCTTTAATTCAGTGGATTTTGATTTTTTTTTTCTTTTAATTTCTATCCTCACAGAGTCATTATTAAAATTAAAAGTTACTAAAGTTATTGTGCATATATATTAAAGTTAACTGTGCATTGCCAAGCCTGCTTTACAAATGTATATGCAAAAGCAGAAGGATCTTGTACAAGGAGTTTCTTTTACAATATTTTATTGCTGGAGACATTATTTGTTTAGACCCTTGGGGACCTTGAATAAACAATAAGGTTTCACTGTAAAGGTGCTAGACAGATGATCTATTTGCTTTTTCTTTTATGTTCTTGCAAATGTCTGTAAAACTGTCAGTTTGAAGGAGCCAGTTTATCAGTGAAAGGATAAGGAAGAGATAAGTCAGTTTAGTTCCACATGTTTGAAGTAGCTACTGCACTTACCAACATGTGTCTTGTGAATGAAAATATGCTACTGAATTTTTTTTTCTTAGAGTTAGAAAAAGTAGAAAAAAATGCTGCTTCTGAGTTAAAGTGAAAAACAGTACTTCTACAAAACACAATTTAGATGCAAAAATCACTATGCCTGATCCTATCTAAAAACCTCCTGAAATTCTCAGATGTGATAAATCTGAGATTCACCCCTCTTAGTGAGATATATCTTGAGTTTGGAATGTGGATTTAGGTGATGATAAGCATGCAGAAATTCATGCCATAAATATACTTACATAAGCTTCAAAAAGAATATCAATTTATGTAGGAGCCTGCCTTGTGCTGTTGTCAAATACAAATTATCAGTGCTTTTTCTGTTATGTCTATATTTAAAAGTTGATTTTAACTTAAACTTGGTGGAGTTTTGCATTTATACCTGATCTGTTGTGTGCAATTTATTTTGATTTCTAGAAGACAAAAATCATCATGTCCTGTCTGTGTTGCCATTCATTTTCTTTAATTCTCATTCTTGCCATTTCTACCAGTGTGTAAAAACAGAAAACCAAACAAAAAACTCCCCCCATCCCACATAATGAAACACACTCAGTCCAGGCTAACTTGGGTATTTTGTTGCTTATGTCTCCTTCTTAGCCTTGTAAAGGCTGTTGAGGCCTTTATATTGTCCCTGCAAGTGATTCACTTGAATTTTCTTGGCTTTTTCCTCCGTTTTGTTTGTGGCCTAAATGTTACATTGAATTGCTTTTTTCGTATTTAATTGTAAAACTCATGCTGCACTGTTGAAGTCTGATTTATCTCTGATAATGTGATCCTTGGTTTTGCTGTGCATAGACTGTGCTGGGACTGTAGCTCTCTCATGCTTTTGACTTTTTAACATAATAAAAAATTGGTGGATTACTGGTCACAGGTTTTAGATGTAGAAGAAAGCATGCAAGCATTTAGATAACAAGACATTCTGCTTATGCAATCCCAGTGTTGAGAGGATTTGCTTATTTTTAAAGCTTTGGTTGCCATTTCAGGCTTGCATTCTGTGAAGCTACCCAGCTCTGTGTGCTCATTTCCCCGTATGGGCAGTGTATGGGCTTAAATCCACCACTGGGCACCATGCTAAAAATGTTTTCAAGTCAGAGGGACTTTTTAATGAGAATAGGGATGTTGGGCTTTAGGGACAAAGCTGAGAATTCTAGTGAAATTAATGAACTACAAAAGTTAGGGAAATAATTTTTTCCAAGTCTTAATTCAGCGTGCAGCCTATCTTGCACACTGATGTACAAACCTATGTGTGTAAACCAAAAAGATATTCAGTACCCCGCAGACAGCTGGAGTTGAATCATGTGGTTTGTTGCCTTCTGTGGGCTTAGTTTTGTATTTTTCATTCAGGAGATGATGTTTTAATTTTGGCAAATTGTGTTACTGATTTTCATTTGGGAATGCTCAAAGTATTTTTTTATGGTTTGACTGCATAAAACTAGATCTTAAAGAAATGGGAGTATATCCATGAAAATACTGAAATATTTGGAAAACCTAGCCATCATTATTGAAATTTTCAGAAATGTACTTTTGCTTTGCCTTTGTTAGGTAAATTATTTAGGAAATAACACCCAGAAGATTTGGATTCCATCTTCCTTTTTAGCTCTTTGTTGCCCCCTGCCTTGTCCTTCCCTTTCTATGTCTTACTCAAGAGTTCTTTCTGACCTGGTCTTCCCATATGAAAGTCAAAATAAGAGCTTCATGTTGACTTCATGAGAGTGTACGGGAATCACATTCACAAAGATACCTCATACCTATGAAGAAATAAATAAGATCAACAGTTTCCACCATTTTGATGCATTAGTTTGACTTATGAGGTTTTATGTTGTATTTGTAGCAAGATTAGAGAAAACCTTTTTCCCCAAATAGAAAAAAAAAAAAAACAACACAAACCCTCAGTATTTCTGGGGAAAAGCCCTGAGTGCCAGTGTTTTGGAGCAGAAGTTTTCAATTTGACAGGAGAAATAAACTGAATATCTCATGGATATTCAGTCTTTGCCATCTTTTAATAAATCTGTTCCACTCAGTCAAGTAGAACAACTTTGAAAAGTTACTGTTGCTGCATTTTGGTGATCCCTTTCAAGACCTTTGCAGTTTATTTCCATCCCGGCTGCATTTAACTGATCTCACTTCAGTGTAGATGGGGTGATCAGGAATTTTTCTGAAGTTATAGTTCTGAAAAGGATCATGTCTTTGCTAAGGAAGATGTGAGAACTGAAATGATTAAACTCTTTTCTTTCATGTTTTTTTTTTTTCTTCTCCCTTTTCCAGCAGCATTAGAATCTGAAACTGGTGAGGTGAGAGGAAAGAGAATAGGACAGGGTCTAAGGTTGGAAAGAGATAGGATTGCAGATGGACTAGAAGCAGTTATTCTCTTGGGAAATGCACAGTAATCTGTCTGCTAAGATTCATTCCTCTCTGTAGTTTGGAATGCAATGCAAGATTTGTGAGACACCATTCCTATCCTGGCAGCAAATATCTGTGAAATCTCTGGCTGTCTTGCTTTGCCCCCTCTTCATCATTGCTAATACCAATCCATACTGCAGTATCAAGGCTGTATTTCTCCTTATATACTGAACAGCAGAATTTAGAATTTACAGATTCCTACTCTGCTGATGAGAGCCATGTAGTGTCAATTTGACATAACACTATTGGGTTTTTTCTTTTTTAAGGTTCTTATCCTTACCTTTTTTGGTAAGGATAGGATACATAAATGATCCAGTCTTCCCTACCAACCTTTGAATAGTTGATGCAGCAAAGTTAACTCATAAATGAGGTTATACCACTGCCATAATGCTAATGACGCTGGCAGTGCAGTGGAGGATTTGATTGCAGCTGTCTTTGTCACAGTCCCAGTGCTGCAAAAATTTAAGCCAGGCTGAGGAGAACACACAATCATTTTGTAAGCTGTTTCCTTTTGACCCAAATACGTTCTAATTGTAGACAAAAATTCAAGTTTTTTTGTGCAAGTTACTTGAAATTGGGTGAACACTTCCAGTAACCAGGAGAAATTCCATTTGGCTTTATTTGGCTACATTAGTGATTAGTATACATTAGTACACCACAGGAGTATTAAGAGTGTAGGACATAATTTGTATTCACTGCTTCAGGTTGTAAGTGTTCTTCAGTTTGTTCAGAGAGAGTTGTGACTTACAAGGCCAGAAGAGATGACTCTCTGCCTTCCCTGGCAAGGCAAAAGGCAAAGCTACCTTCAGTTACTTTCTGTTGATGCTGAAGGAAAATTAAAAAGCTTGCCATGTCATACTTGGTAAATATGAATGTATGTAAATAGGACACTTATGGCAAGGAAAGGCTGAGGTACAGAGAGGTGAAAAGGTTAAGTCACACACACTTGAAAAACCATGGTTTCTCAGAGGTTGAGTTTGAGGGTTTCATTTCTGGTCCAATTATCTCAACCTCTGGCATGTTTTCTTATATTTTCTTTTATTTATTACTTTCTCTTACAGGGAGGGGATCATCTAATTCCAAATTGCCATCTGTCCCTACAGTCTCTTCAGTGCCTGAGGATTCTGCTTCAAGCATGAGGTAACTTCTCCAGCTGAACATCTGAACAGCTGTTCTGGGGCTCACATTTTTGATACTACAGCTGATACTTTGGTTCCACTTACAGCACTTACAAGTGTTGTTTTGCTAATGTTCAGTATGTAATAAAGGCTTGGGAAAATATGAGTGTTGGAGTATTGATTTCTTCTCATTTACACATATATCACTTAAACATTGCCAGAAACTGTTGTTCTTTCTACAAAATTTCTGCCACTTCCTTCATTTTTTGTTAATCACATATGTCTCTCTCTTAGTATAACAGACAGGCTTGAACATGCTTTGGAAAAAGCTGCCCCACTTCTGAGAGAGATTTTTGTGGATTTTGCTCCCTTTCTTTCTCGGACTCTTTTGGGTAGCCATGGACAGGAGTTGCTGATAGAAGGTACAAGTAAGTTTCCATGTAAAAAAAAAATGCTTTGATGTCTGCTTTGTTCTACCTGGGGGACTTAAAATTTCTGTATTTTTTTCTGCTGGCTCTGCTTTAGAAGTTTTTAATTTTCTGCCTTTCCACATTGCTCACTTAATTTCACTGCCTCCTGTGCCTTCTTTCTTTAGTCCTCTGAAGTCACTGTCATTTCCTCCATCTTTGCCATCTCTGTTGCCTCTTTTTCTCCATCTCATCTCATCTCATTTCATCTCATCGTTTCTTGTATCTCATTATGTGGGACCATCTACTGTTGTTGTTCATTAATTGTTAAACTCTTCCAGGGAATTTTCCCATAGAAGCTGTTACATGAAATGTGAGCCTTAAAGAGAAAACTTGGTATTGGGGTCAACCCTTCAAACCAAAGAATAGGGTACAGTGTAGAAGGTTAAAGACCTTGCATTTTTACTCTGGTGTTGTAATAGAAGGGCTTTTGGGAGCTATGTCAGCAGCACATGTTGTGGTGTGTCTCTTGCATGTGAACCTGCTTCTGGCTTTGTGATTCCTAATTGGAAGGCAATGGTACAGGTAAGAGGATTACATTATCACTATTGAGAAGGGTTCACTGGTACTTCTGAGGTGAAGATCCAGGTGCACAGCAACAGTTGTGGCTTTTTCTGATGTTGGCTTAAAATGATTGAACTTGAGATGATGGTTTTCTTTCTGCTGGTGAGTTTAAAAATGAGGCTCAGTTCTGCATTGCAGAAGTTAATGTTCTCATTTCAGAAAATCATGTTTGGAACACTGAATTCAGAAGTGAATACCAGTTTTTCAGTTGTCTCATAATTTGGTTATATCATATAAGCTGATTTTTGAGCTATATTTGCACTAACAGATCTAGTTGCTTCTGGGGGAATTAAAGTTCTTTTAAAAAACATTTTTGAAAATGCTTGTTTTATGGATTAAACCATGCATGTATTTAGTGCTGAATGTGGTTAGCAGTGCCAGAAACACAGAGTATCAAACACTGATCAGTCTTTTACTGAGGACTGCTGATACAGAATCGAGACTTCATTAAAATTCACTGAAATTAAATTTCTTTAGTTTAGGAATTTAGCTTACCTTCCTTTTGGGGTAGGAAGAAGTGGCAGGAAGTGTTTGCATTGTCCTCTGTAACACTGAAAAAGATGGGATTCTGCTTTTGATTATGTATGTGGGCATCACTTTAGCTGATAAACATTTTAATGGAATGTGCCTTGTGATCAAACTATTTCATTCATTTAGTAGGTATAACAGTAAAGAGATTTTTCTTAAAGCTTTATTTGCCAGAGGTGAATACCCCATTTAGTTATATTTTTTCTTTTCTGAAGATAAAAGATAATCTGGTTTCAAAGTACTTCGACTGTAGTATAGATTAGATATATGGAGAGATGAGTACATCATAGATTGGATAACCAAAAAAAGCCAGGAAACTCACTGCATTTGTATATCTAGACACACACACACACAAAAAAAAAAAACCAAACCCAAACCCAAAACAAACTCACATGAAATAAATTTTTGGACCTAAAAAACAGTTATAGGCAAACTCAAAACATGCCAATACGAATGATAATAATAGTTAAATGAGTTTATAAACAATTGAGAATATATAATAGGTTACTGCTTGCACTTCTGCTAAGGTTTAGTGTGGGGTTAAGGGTCAAAGTACTAATAAGAGTGTTTGGGATGTCTGCTGCCATGAAACAAAATGGAAACTTGATTGATAGCTGGGGGCTGAAAGGAGAAGGCGCAGTGGAGAAAGCAAAGGTCATAAAGCCATTTCCCTTCTCTGCATATATAATGACCCAATCCTTCAAGAAATAGCAAAATGTAGATACAGTGGATTAATATAACATATGTTAACCACACTTCTGATCATTTTGACATACAAACATTTATGAAACTGTGAGTAATAGAGGTAATGTATTATTATTAGCTGCCTCTTTAGATGCGAGGCATGGAATTGATGGTCACCCTCTCATACATACTTTTGTTTCTATGCTGATAAAGTACAGAATTGAACTGGAAGGGGTATGAGAATTTCTGGTTTCTTTTCTCAAAATTGTTTTAATCTGTTGCAGTTTGAAATAGTTTGTGCCAGTTTGAAACAGCTAGTGCCACCTAAACCTGTGTTTATGTGTGCCATTCTTTCCTTCTGTAGGTCTTGTCTGCATGAAATCCAGCAGTTCAGTTGTGGAGCTGGTGATGCTGCTTTGCTCTCAGGTGAGGTTTAAGTAACAACATTGTCTGAAATGTTGTCTTTGAGCACAATGGAAAAATCTACTTCAGATTTGCCTTTAAATTTCAGTTTATGTGTAATAGGTAAAATGATCAAGGCCTTTTGATTTTAAGAAATAATAATAATTCTGTTTCTTCAGTTGGATAGAGAAAATACTAAAGTTTATATATTACCTTACATCTACATAGTGGTGGCATGCCAAAGTAATTCTATGCAGTTATTTTTGTAAGATAAAATAGGATCAATAAAATATTAAGGTTAAAGAAACAGATTGATTTCTGCATCTTGACACACTGAATCCTTTGGGATGAATAGAATTTTTCCTTTTGTGTAGAGGTTATGAAATGAGTGATAAATATTTTTGAAATCCTGTCATTCTTAATTGATTTGACAAGTGCTAAGAATCTGAGAAATATTTAAGCAAGCAACCCTGGTTGTGAGCTTTTTAGAGCATTCTACATTCCCAAAAGCAAAGTGATTTTAGATACTTAAGAACCTGAGAATTACCTATTCCTGTGGTTAAAGGAGAGCCATACCCTGAAGAACTTTCCTAAAATTGTATGTGCTGTATTAACTGGATTTTCTTTTTGGGTTTCTTGCTTCCTTTTTTGTAATGAAGTGAAAGACTGGTTTTATTGAGCCTTTCTTTGGTGCTTTAAAAATGATACCTTTCTGGTAGTAAATTCCCCTACTTAAAACTTTAAAATAGCCTTTTTTAATGGGAATGGTATTGGTCTAGAGGTCAAGGGTTCTGACCCATTTCAAAACCTTTGACCTTCATTTACAGCCCTTATGGTTTGCTTGCCTGACGAATAAGGATAATGCAAAATTAATGTTTCTTCACATCGATTTATTCGTTCTAGTGCCTGTATTGCCAAATTTATTTAGAGTGTGCTGATGGACATTTCATGAATACAAATGAAAGAATCATAGAAGGTGTGAAAAATCGATAGTCTTCATTGTCAATAAAGTGCAATAAGAACAATTACTTCTGGAGATTACACCTAATAGATTTTACAATGAACTAGTGAAGAGTAGTTATGTTTTGTAGTGAGCTTATTAATGAATGTATCAAGAACTTTGCTAATCTAGTTTTTCATCTTCCTCAGGAAATATAATATATTTTTACCCTGAAAGGAATATTCTATTCCTATGGAATCACTTGGGATTTAGAGGTGGTTATTTCCCATGTGGCAGTGTGGACATGGACATTGTTCATGGCTTTTCTAGAGTATGAAATTGCTGCTAATATAAATTAAGAAATACTCTTTGCTACCAAGAAATCCATATACAAGTTTTACTGTTTATTTGTCAATTAAACTAACTGAGTTTAAACTCAGATGAGACCAATCTGAGTATTAAATATATCTCGGACAGCTTTGTATTACCATTCTTAAAACCAGTTTTTGGTATCTGTGCTGTCTGAACCAATAATCAGTTGTTGACCTTTCCTTCTTTTTTGGGGAGGGTAATCTAATCTTTTTAAAAATCATGTTGTGCTCTGTACTGTACGTCACTTGTTTCGTTTTGGGAAGTGGAAAGGATAAGGAACAAATGACGTGCTCTAATGCATCTATTTGTCATGTGTGTCACAATGCCACTTAATGCTAATCTAATCAAATTGAGGATATCGTGATTGCTTAGCAGTGCTAGTTGCAGAGACTGAGGTTGCTCTTTGTGAAATACAGAAATAAACCAATAAAGTCACAAAGACCTCCAAGTCTTTTTAAAGTTACACAGCAGTTGTAATTTTTGGCAGAATATGAAAAATGATGTGAGAAATGAATCTAAAATTAGCTCCAGATGTATACAGATTGTTCTGCGGTGATAATTACATTTTTCACTTTGAATTTTCCTAATTCAAAGAGGTCAGCGTGGCAATCACAGGAGTGATTTATTTTGTTAAGAAGTGAACTGTCTTTTTGCGACATGAAAGCTTGAGAGATATGAAATTGAATTTCAAGCCGACATTTTACAGATACTGGGAGGAGATGGGGTTGAGCTTGATTGATTTTTTTTTTTTTTCCCCTCTTCTTTTTTTTTCTTCTTTCTTTTTTTTGGGGGGGGGCAAGATAGGGTGGGAAGTGAAATGATACCCTATTGCTAAAATTTTAATTAATTTTTAAGAAGAGATGGAGAGGATGAAGTGCCAAAGATCAAAAGATCAGGTCAAAAACTAGTTTTTAATCACATAAATAATGTGGCATAGTTACAAAGTAAGTATCTGCAAATTTGATTTAAAACTTCACAAATTTGTCAGCCATCATTTTATGAAATTGAAAGATTGCTGTGATTAATGTCTTAGCTTTTTTTTATTTTAGCCTCTTTCTGAAAATTTATTTTAAACATTATATATGTGATGTAAGCACTTGGATCCCTTTTCTGAGTTACCTGAAATTTTTGTGACACTTATTTAGATTTGTGGCTGTAATGTATTTTTTCTTTCTCAGAGGTGCCAAATGGTGTAATAACATTTCACTAGTAATTTTTTTCACAGAGTTGTGAAAATAAATCTCTTTCCCAGGTGAAGTGATTTACAAAAATTTCGGAAGATCCCAGTCTGTGAGACTGCTTGTGACACCTGGTTTATTTCTTCTCATCTTTAAAATTCAGATATTTAGGCATATGGAAAAAGATTTGCTTGAGTGTTTCATTTTATGTTTAAATGTTGATCCAATGTCTGGTGTTGAACACGAGGCAAAAGGAGAAACAAGTGGTTTGAGATATAGACAAAAGGCTTTTTCTACGAGAAAAATAGTTGTGTTTTTTGATAGACACCCTACATTTCGGGATGTGTCTCTGTGTATACTTACATTTATATAAATCTATCAAAACATAAAGAAATCCTTCATTTGATATTACTGCAAAGTGTTCCTGCTTATTTGACATTAATATCATTTTTGAAAGAATCGACGTTGCATTCAAGGCCGCTTTATAAAAGCGTTGTGTTGCTCATCCTAATTCAGTCTGACACACATTCCAATAACACTACCTCCCTTCTAGGGCTTAAAACTAAATTTATGGCTGAGCATTGTGAAGTGCATCATTTAAAAATGGTTTCAACCCAAAACATCTAATAAATAAATAATGTGTATGGCTACTCAGCAGCAGACTTTCCAGACTAGAAATCATTCCATCGGATACTCAACAGTCCACTATCGGAGAGGGCTGTCAGATAAATCTTAGAGTAGCTGCATTCATGTCCTGTAAATCACATGTTATTGTCTGAGCCTTCTGCCAGGTCATCTATTCTTTTCCCATTTATCAGAAATGCATACAGTACAGTGAACCTAGAAGCACCATCTAGTCTGGCATAGCATCCTGTCGGGGTAATTAAAGCAGCCAAAAGAGAGAAGTCCTGTGTCTGTTATCCTTTTAAACCAGTGACGTCAGGATGTTCAAGCTGCTCATGTGCAAGGCTTCTGCATGGGGAAGCTGTGGTATCACCCTGAGTCAAGCATTTGCATCTTGCAGGACTCTCATTCTGTGTGTAAAATGCAAAGTGTGAGTTAAGTTTATGCTTATCCATTAAAGCAAATATGCTACTCTGCTTCCTTTCAATTGTCAGATCTTTTCTTGAAACACATTACTAAGTAGGAAAAACTGTGATCTTCCCAACTCTCTCCAGCAGATATTAAAAACATTTATTCATTGTTTACATACAGGAAGCATTTGTCGTATTATTGTAGCTCCAAGGTGAAAAGCTACAAAAATAGATGAAATAATTTCCATAATTTTCCTTGATGCCTTTGAATTTACAGAACTTGCAGCACTTGAAAAATGCTTCTTTCTGTATTGTATTAAATCAAATGAATTGTCAGTGGCATATATGTAGCAGAGCTAATTAGGTGATTCTTGTCAGATCCATCTTTGAGTTAAGAACATTTTTCTTCTGAATCCAAATTTTCTAGACCATAAAATAAACTTAGGCAGACCAAAATAATGTTCAGCTTTAGAAAAATAATTAACTTCGTAGAATCATGCCCAACCTTTCTAAAACATTGCAATGAAGAATTAAGGAATACTGCAGCAACTTTTATGACCCCTCCATCACCACTACCCACCAATATACCCTTGCTGGTTCAAGGTATAAAAGTGTCTTGGTTCTTCCTCCGTCCCCTCTTGTTTCAAAGGGATTAAGGGCAGATTGTTGACAGCTAATGGCATGTGTAAAACCTAACTCAAGATTTTAATACCTTGAATGTTGAGTTACTTTATCTTTGAGATATATGAATATATGTTACAATATTACTACACAGCTGTAGCTGTTAGATTTATTGTGGACCTTGATAAAGTGAATCTTTCATGGGGAGATGGAAGGGGGAAGCATAAACTCTGATACTCCTGAAGCAGCGATGGTGTCTGCTCACATGGACCAATTAGATATGCTTAGGGTTGGATCTTAATGTCCCATGCTCTGCTGAGAGTTTTTGGGGTTATATTTTGGAGAGAAAAGAACGATCCAAGGCAATGCATGTGCACTGTGAAAATACAGTAGAGGTTGATGAGGAGTATTAAACCATCTAGTAGTATTAAAAATGACACTGTGAAAGTTGGTATTCCTGCCCATGGAGGCAAACTTATGAGTTCTTCAGGTTTTTGTTTTTTTCCCCTTTTTAACTCAGCTCACCAAACCACTCATCACTGGTTAAACAGTGAAATGTTTACAAAAGGGTTTTGTATAGCATGGTCTTTCTTTAGCCTGACCTTTCTTTCATTTGCTACTAAATCTCTTTGCGAACAGATTCTGTTGCTCATAAAGAAGCCAATACTCATGTTTTGTAGTATCTCAGTTGCATGGTATCTTTTGCTCTGTCCAGGAGCTTTAATTATTGAAACAATATCAACGTGTGCCATGGAGTCATGCATTGCAGTAACAACAGGCTGGAGTGTTTTTCCTAAGGATAAGCAATAGGGTGGTAGTGAGGATTGTTCAGATTTTTTACATACACACAAACCTCTCTTCCACCCCCAGTGCTTAGATGCTTGTAGAATGCAATGGGATCTTCTTGCTCTTTTGTGTGTCCTGTGCTCAGAAGGCTTTCTATTAATGAGCCAAATTCATGACCTCAGGAATGGATTTCTGCTGTGTATTCTAAAATGCAGTAAGGGTCTGAATTACTGAGACATTCTAGTTGATGTAGAAGATGGCTGGTTCTCAGTGTTTGTTACTTGCAGAGACAACACATTGTATTAATGCTCTGTGATCTGCACTGGTTCCTAATTTACTCTTAAGTGCAATTTGATGTGATTGATAACTGTAGTGATTGCTATGAAGTTTTAATTGAATTGAACATAGGTTGTCTAAAGAGCTATGGCACTATGATACCATGGCAGGTCTAGCAATATCCTGGCTGACATATAAAGAGAATAAATGCTGTCTGAGTACTTTTTATATGATCCAAGCATTAGAAGCTGACATTTTAATCCAGATAATATTTATTTATGTACTCACTTTGTGTCCTAATCGCTGAAAATAAGTTTTAAAAGGATCTAATAATCCTTTAGATCAAAGATCTAAAACGTGTTTGTTTTGGTACAGAGAGTAGATTTTTCAGGGATTTTGTAAGTTGCCAAATTTCTTTCTATCAATTTTAATGCATGATTTAATTTCCTTTTAAAAGCCAGATGATATCAGGAGCTGGAAGTTTTTCTTTTTATAGAGTGCAAATTTCTGCCAATAGCATCTTAGTTTTTGCCAAAGATGAATGTAGCTGTATTTGAGTAAAAAAAACAACAGCAATTCAGTAATAGGTTACTTTCATTATGAAAGGATTAGAATCATAACTTCATTAGGCAAGAGAAAATTATTTTGATCTTAACAAATAAAACAAAAGAAAGGGTTTCTCAAAGTCTAAATTAAGTTCATGGAAAGATATTGCATTCATCGTGCCCATAGTTGGTTTGCTTTGTACTGTGAGCTTCCTTTGTGAGGCTGTTCAGTGTTTCTAGTTGTGTGAAGGCACTGTGTTGAGATGCACAGAAAAAATACTTCAGCTTTAGGTGTGCCAGCGACTTCAGAGTGCATTTTTTTATTAATTTATTGTGCTTCTTTTTTTTAATCTGAAGTTTGGAAGAGTATCTGCCAGCCTAGCTTTTTGTAGAGATGAGGTGGCTGTTGAAAGAAGTGTATTCAAGGCCATCTGACTGTGATGTGAGTTACTTGGGTTCTCAAGCTGCCTCATTTCTCCTTCATACTAAGTGGAGCTAGGCTTGTAAATGAAACTGTAAATATTAACATCTGAAAACATGTGATTCCCAATTGTGTCACAAGCTGTGATGCAGGCAGTAGTGGGTACATTCGTAGTGCAGTTTTGTTACAAATATTGCATGATCATTGTAACTGGTATGCTTATCTTAGTCTTCTAAGCCCCTGTTGGATAGAGAGGAGTTGGGGAATATGTACATATGAGTTTTATGTCCACTGCTACTTCAGAAGATTTTCAGAGAAGCAATTTACATTATAAACTATTTCATCTTCAAAAGCTCCTGTTATTTTTTCCCCCTGCAATATATATTTTCATCAATAGTGACTTAGTTTTGCAGTTTGGAGACTGGTCAAAAGTAGAGAGGGAAAGGCAGATCCCGTGCTACCCAGGGGCCATGCTATCTAAGTGCTTTCTGGAGGCAGAAGAGACTTGTTTTCAATTGATGTTCTGTTACTGTAGACATTGTGACTCATCTCTGTTGTCCTCAGCCACATCTTTCCTCTTTGGTTGTTAATCTGAAGACACAGATTCTTTTCTTGGGGATTAAGTTCAGGGCTTCTGCATTACAAGGCCCTCGGTATCACTGCAGTGATCTGGTCAGTAGCATTAACTCTGGAGAAACTGAATGATAATCCTGAAGATGGGGATGGGCACTGGCTGTGGAACCCAAGCTCCTTAAACACAGTCCTTTGGTGCTTGAATTTGAGACAGTATCTTGTCAGTAAGTTTCCTTCTAGTGATGCAGAAGGTTGAGTTATCAAATCTGTTGTCTAGGTCACTTGGATTCTCCAGTACACTTGATAGATCTGGTTTTTTTTTTTTAAAACACAGTGGAGCTTCTTCCTGAGTGGAACTTTTTCCTCCATCTCTGAGGACTTCATTTTGGGTGCTATAAAAAGATATTGACACCTTTCCTGCTTGGTGTATGTCACTGAGCAGAGGACTTGAAACAATTGCAGATAGATTACTTCTGCCATGGATGTTTTGCTGCTTGCTTCACTGAACTATGTTACATATTCTGTTTGAAAGTGGAGATCAGTTTGGTAGATAACTGTCTGAAGTACAATTCTAATGACACTGAATAAATAGAAACAGCTGGAAAAATTTTTTTTTTTTAACTGGAGTATGTTGAAATTGCATTTTGATTTAGCTGCTTAGATTTTTTTTTTTTTTTTTTTTTGGCCGAAGCAGGGTGTAGATTTTGTCACTCCAAAACTAGATTGTCATATTATATTCTGTGTGAAACTCAAGGATAATGTAAAATTTGTTTGGAACCTTGATTTCCTGTCTCTTTCTAAACTGTTTAGAAGTTTAATTGCCTGTAATTGCCTGCAATATTTAATCTGTTGAATTATACAGAATTACTCTAACATGTTGAAATAGGAGTTTCTTGCAAACTCTCACTAATCTCCATAATAATGACTAAGGTTTACATTTCTCAGATCCTGCTGTAGTTTGCTATGCTAAGATATATTTGAACTATGTTGTTTCCCATAGGTACAGTTGTTGGCTTCAGGAACAATGTTGGTGTGGCCTGCAGATAGGGAGTTTAAAACATCTGTGTCTATCAATTGCTATATTAAATAAATAATAATTCTGATAGAATATTGGTTCTTGAGTGAGTCTGTGCAATGGATGTGTATTGACAGTTTGCTTAGTAGTTAGTAAACAAATAAGATTGTAACTTCATCTTTGCTTTTGCTTTAAGTGTGGAAGAGGTTGGAGTTTATTGGGAGTGATTTGCCAATACCTCATGAATACTGAGTGACCTTTTCTTGATTTCATTTTGGAGTAAGCTCTTTATAGTTACATCCTGACAGGCAGTGGTCACAGTGGGTACAATGTGTGACCTAGTACTTTGTGTTTGTCTTCTAGATATTTCCATAGTTCTTAGTATGAGAGGATGTTCTGAAGGTTTGCTTGCTTCCCAGTTTGGAAATGAAATGTGAAACATGGAATTTTTAAGAGGAGCAAATACTATGATGTCTTGCATTTAGTTAAAAAAAAAAGGAATACTATCCGATGCTATACTTCCATTAAATGGGCATGATGTTTCTTCATATCAAATATAAATAATAATTAAAGCAAAAAAAAAGGCTTTTAATTAAAATTTATTTTATCTAGCCCTACTTTTGATCCACTGGAAAAGGCCTTCTACAAATTGAAGCCACTGTATTTTGAAGTGTTTGAAGTATATAAAAAAAAAAGCTAAAACAAAAGCTACATACTAAAATAAAAGCTACAGCTGCAAACTAAGGGAAGTAGTGTGAAAGATCCAGGGGTTTTGTTGTTGTTGATTTTGGTTTTGTTGTTGTTTTATACTGCCCTTCTGTTTTCTGGAAAGTAATTGTGGGCTTTGTGGTTTTAAACAAAATGTAAAAAAGACATCGATGTAAAGAAACTGGGGGCTGGGGGCTGTATACTAGAGTAAGAAGGTAGAAGAGAGGTGCCAGTGGGTACATGTAGTAAAGCCAGGATATTTTGGTGTGGACTGATGTGAAGCATTCTTTCTTGCAACAAACACACCTGGGAAGGTCTCCATGACTTGCAGAATTTGTACAGAGGAATAAGAGAGGGTTAAAACCCACAAAACTGTTCTTAGAAATAGTTTGCCCCACTGGAGGGAGAGAGGTGACCTTTCCTAAGGTCATCCCACTAAAACGTGTTTGTTGCCTGGGGGGGGAGGAAGGGGGAGGGGGCGATCAGGACTTTTCCTCCCTCATTTTACTTTCTTAAGTACAGTCTTTAGTGGTTGTTCTGTAGGCTTTCAGGTATTATAGGCTCTTACTAAAATAAATTCTCTTATGAAATTAATATTACTTGAATCTGATCAGGAATCCAAGAGATGGTGTTGGTGTGAGTTTAATGGAAAGCATGTCTGCTACAGCTAATAATATCAGCCTTTAAAACTGTGTTGCTGAGAATTTGAATGATTAATGAGTGATTTTATGTTTAGGGAGGAGAGTGGATTGTCTAATGTAAATGTGAATACTCAGGTTGTGATAGGGGAGCAGCTTCCTTTCCATGAATGTATATTGCTGCAGATGTTCAAAACTCAGGGAACATAATTTAGCTACAGAAGCAAGACTTTTCTGAAGAAAAAAGGCATCCTGTTGCTTCACCAGCACACTAGGACTTAAAAAACCACCACCATTTAAGGTGAGTTTTGTGCAGTGAGAGCACACCCTGTGGCTTGGCAGTCTAGTCAGAAGGATGTTACCATGCTGACTTTATAACTGGATCTTTGAACAATATTCTCATGGGTGGTAAATGCAAAACAAAGTAATATCAACTGGCACTTAATTCTGTGAGCTCCCTGCTGCTGGGGCTCTGCACTGCAATGGGACTCTTCCTGCCAGGAAGTCAGCGGCAAAGTGTGGAGACCTCTGAAAATAAAGTGTGCTTTAATTTGACACCCTGCTGGTTTACAGCCAGCCTGTTTAATTTGAGACTTTGGAAAGAGGTTTAGTGGAGGGGAGGAGTAAGAGATTATGGAAAGTTCAGTGAGCAGCAACGCTTGTTGCTGACTTTGTGCTGACTGCAAATATAGGAAGGGTTTTTGTTCATGCTAAGAAACTCTGTCTCTCTCTGTAAGCAAAACTGCTTAAGAAACTCATGATTTGGGGAACAGTGCTGTTACTCAAAGGACTTTCAGGTTTTGCTGTTCAGTTTATTGTTTAACCTTAAGTCTTATTTATACTAATCTGTGCCTTTTTACTTACCTCTGCAACTGGGAAAACATCTGTCACACCAGCCCATCAGATGTTAGTGATGCACTAATACTTCACCAAATATTTGAAAATAACTTATTTAAGTGAAAAAACTTTTAATTAAGATTATGCGGCAATCAATATGATGCTAAAGTGTGTGTCTGTTGGATGTTAGATCCTGTTTCTTGAGTAAAATTTGATTCAGAGGAATCATCTGTGTTTTCTAGTGCCCTCTGAATATTTATGAAGACATTTATTGCTATTTAAAACAGATAGGCATTTCTTTTTCTTTTGGGAAAAATTGCTTGGCGAATGCAGGAGAGGATTTGGAGTGAGAGGAGCAGAAAATTACTTATCATGTTTATTGTAGCAGCATATAGGGACAGATTAGAACAGAGGCTGTTGTTGCTGGGTGTCATGGAACAGTGGAATAATGGATATTTAGAATATTGTCTAAATGAAGACAACAGATGCAGGATGATGGAGGGACTGTAGGGTGCAAGTGGAGTGTAGTGGAGGAGACACATGTTAGTTTTTCTGGTTGGTTTGTTTGTTTTGAATACTTTTCCTCAAAATCTTGTACAGAAAGATCTGCATTAGGATAGGGTTATCTAAGGAAATTATAAGGGACAGTTTTGAATACCCTGTCTTTGAGGTTAAGAGGTTTCCATACTTCAGTCTCATTCCCTCAAAGATACCACGATGGCAGGAATCTTGCTTATTGTTTGCATGCATTCATTCTGAGAGTTTAAATTGAAACTAAGCTACATTTGGACAAAACGGCCTTTTCATTCAAAGAAAAAAAACATTCACTATGTATATTTTTGAACTATTTTTATTAGTTAGCTTTGTTTAGTTAAAGCTTATGAGTCTCTGAGCAGGAAGGTTGCTGCTTTTTGGTCGTGGTGATGAATGTTGCTGTCGGAGGGATGAGCCCATCACTGCTTCAGCAACTGTGCAGCAGTCAATGTGCTGTGATTTTCTTGTCCTTACCATGGGTAGTCTGCCTCCAAAGACCATCTTTTGTATGCAGTGGTTTTACAAAAATTCAAATTCCAATCACAACTAACAAAAAAAGCACTGGAATCAAGAGGCATTTGCTTTTTGCTCCTGCTTGTCCATGATTTGTTTTCCTTTCTCCATGAAAATCATGCTGGCACTGCTGCTTGATTATTTTGCTCACTTCCCTTTGTCTGTCTCACGCTGTCCCGTTTCCTCACTTCTGCTTTTCTGACTCATTTCTGTGGACTTAGTTTCTCGATTGCCATTGCTGCAGTATTTACAGAACTGCTTGTTACTTTGATAATGCTGAAGATTTCTATTGCTCTTATTCCTGAGGCTACTGTCTTTCATCTCAGCATTGAAAATAGCTGATGGTTAAAGAACCTGAGAAGAAACCTGCTGCTGCTACATGAACTCAAACCTGACCCCTAATTTCGGTTCAGGAGGAGTCATGGCAACAGCCCAGTAGTTGGAGAGAGAAAGGAAGAAGCTGCCCAGGGATACTGCTTTCTCAGCAGAAACTGTGTACCTGAAATCAGGGATTCACTCATTCCCTTTCCCCCCATTTTGTACAGTTTGTTGTTGTACTGGAACTAGAGTTTAACATAGAATAACATAAATCTAGAGGAACTAGAGTTTAACATAGACTTAACTGTTTCTTAATGTGACATTGGTTCTAGGGGCAAAATTTTATTCATCAAGTGATAAATTAGATAAGTCATATAATAAGTGGTTTTCATATTTTGTTCATTATTTTGAAACTAGGTGCAAAAATGAAGTTTGAATTTTGAGATGCAGTGATAGGTGCTACTGATAGCATCGTGTTTACGCAGACGTTATATCTATCAACTTTCTGACTTGCAGAGTGAAATTGTCTTAATTTTATATATAATTTCAGATTACACGATTTTAAGTTCTCTGTTATTACTGGAAACTTGTTTTAAGGAATGTTTGGTATAACCATAATTTGATAACAGCAACCTGTGGTGAGATTTTCTGGCTGAGTGTAACTGTCAAGGATTGTTTGTGCTGTAAGATTTTTATGTAGTGTATCTTTCATAATACTGCATCTTTTAGGATAGATTTTTGTGGTTTGTAAAGAAGGTGACATTTGTCACTTTGAGAGTAATCTCATAGCACAAAAGGCATTGTCTGACAAGCAGACAGTTTTGGGTTTTTTTTAGTATTTTACTTAACAATTTAGTATGCAAGCTACTCCAGTACAATTTATTTTCAGAATCTATAAAATACTTATTGTGACTGTAACTCAAATGTTTAAGTATTGAAATTAAACTCTCATTACAAGGTGGTTTTAGGCATTTGCCACTAACAACCAGTTAACAATACCAGTTTATAGGAAGCTCTGTTTACATGGAATATTCCAAACAGTTAAACAGCAGGGGAGTCTTCTGCTTTCAGTTAGAGAACTGCTGTTTCTGTATGTCTTATTTACTGCTTCTTTAATTCTTAATGTAGTGTGCTGTGGAACTGAGCATACAAAAGTCAGCAAAGAGTTCTGTTTTCTGTGTCTGAGGTTATTACTTGCTGTACAATAATAAAGGCACTATTTTATTGGGCTAGTTGTAATTAACTTCAGCACTAGGCATTGATATAAATCATTCCTAATCTGTTTTCTTTACATGTTAATTCTTTTAAACTGGTTCAACATAGCTTCTTTTTGCCATCCTTTTACATACAGATCAGGGCTGTAATTGCTTTTTTGAATTAGGCTGTCGGAAGCTAATGTGCATGTTGATCCAAGAATTGATGAAGGAACACTAATGAATTTCATATAACACTTTTAAAAGATTGGTAATAAATACTGTGTAATATGTGTTCTATAACAGTGGTCTGCTAGAATGTTAAAATTCAGTACAGTGTTGTGCTGTTCAGCTGGAAAAATATTTTTGTAAAATAAACTTTGATTCCATTCCATAGTTAAAATAGTAAATGATGTTGTAGTTATGAATAAAAAACCACGTTCCATCACTTCCCCGGAGTATATTCTATGAAAGTAGTGATCATCACTATTATATTTGTTTCTGTGTGTCATCAGGGGGAAAATGCTTAAGCACTTGCTTTTGTTTTGGTTTTTTTATGTCTGTTCAGTCTTGGTATTTGCTACCAACTGGGCCATGTGGTATTTTGACTGATTTATCAACACACTGGTGTATTGTAGCATTGTCTTTAGTTCCTTAACAGCATAAGTTTGAAACAAGAATGTTCAGTGTTCTTTCAGTGTTCTTTTCAGTAAATTTTGCAACACTGAATATTGTTGTTTTTTGAAACTCTTGTTTTCAGGGGTAGGTAGTGATGTGTGCACAGTCTCAGCCCCTTTGTTCCTTAGTTTGTTATGAGGCTGTTTGGAATGTTTTCCCCCAAGAGCCTGCTTGGTGTTATTCCTCCACATGAGAAACTATCACATCTAGTTGATTTTTTACACATCTTTCTCCTAGAGGATTCATTAAAATTTTTAATACAAAGACCCTAGTTATGTACTGTCACTAGCTGATTTCTGGACAAAAAGCAATGTCCTTTTATTGGAATGCCAGCAGTAAATACTTTTTATTGTAACTGAGTGTGTTTGATAGATTAAAAGTCTTATAAAAATAATTAGCTCTTTTATATAGTTCTAATGGCAGCCTCGCAAGTTTCCCCTGGAGCAGTCTCTAATGAGCAGGCCTTGATTTTTCCAGTTGGGCTTTTAGATTCCCTGAGGACTTGACTTCAGACCTTGAAGGGCAGCAGCTGCCATTTGTCTTAAGACTGGAGTTGCCAAACAGACAGACCATGTACTAATAGGAGACATTTGTACAGCCTGAGTATGTGGAACCCCGATAGAGCCCTAATGATGATCATCTGCTGAGAGCTTGTAGCTGGCCAGGGTTAGAGTAACTTTTATCACCCTTTTTGAAATCAAAACCTCTGTATTGATTAGTGAGATGGCTTGACTTGTTACCTAATGCCATGTTCAAGCTTTCATAGACAAGCCATTGTGTAGTGTGGAATAGTGACCGTGGTTTCAATTTTAATAAATTCAAGCCTGTTTGATAAGTTTTCCCCCTGAAAAGATGCTCTGGATTTTTGGGATGTTATTATGATATTAATCGGTTGTTGCAAGCTGCATATTTGCTCTGTGTCAAGATTCAGCAACACTGATTTTCTTCTGTAGAGAGACAACTGTTGTTGTAATTACCGAATATTTTTTTCTCAATCAGTTTCCTATATTTCTTCCATAATTGATTTATGTTGTTTAAATTTTTATCTGAGGATCCAGGTATGATTTTATATGTACTAAATAGCATCACCTCCAAATGTGTTTTTGTCTTACTGTTCTATTAAAATCTGTCACATCCTTGCTAAGTTTTTCTGGTTTGCACACCACTTAGCATGTGCTTATTTTGATAAGAAATTGCTTCACAGAATTTCTAGATATGATTTCCCATAATTCTATGTGGGTTTCAATTTTTTGCAAAGAAGCTGTGTAGATAAAAATAATTCAGACATGCTCCAGCTCTTTAAAAGTAATTTATATTTGCAGGTATTTTGCTTAACATGCATTCTAACTTTTTAATTATGAAGAACCTGGCTGAGATATAAAATCCTTCTCACTGTATGTTCTTTATTGCTGAGTTCATGCAAGCCTGTAGTGGATGTGGTGCTGAGAGAGTGCTGACACCGAGTGCAAACACTGCTGAAAAGTTCTTGATAGTTTACTTTAGGCACTTAAAGATTAGTATATCTCTCTATGAACAAGTTTTTCATGCAGATTTGACCTTTACTCTAGGATATAATATGTCTCCTAGTCATATGTTAACACATTTTCCCACCCTGTTCCTTAGTGCTCCCTTCACAGTCATCGGTGCCAAAGTCATCCTTCTCCTTTGTTTGATAGCCAAACACAATTATTAAAACTCCACCAGCTCTATGGGAAGGATGGATTAGCAAAGAATGTGCTACTTTCTGCTTGCTTCTTATGAGTGTGTCTTCCAAAGATTAGATAAAATTTTGAATTGTGGCACATGTTAACCTTGTTATAAGGTGGTTTTTTTTTTTAACTTTTTGAGAAAAGTTAATTAAGGAGTATGGATGTGTATGTATACATGAATCAAAACAGTAATGCTGTTTACTGCAAACTGTTAAAAATTGAGCATTTTTCATCTATTGCAAGTGTTTAAATATTCTGTTAAAGACTCATGCTTAATTGTTTAGCCATTCATCAGGCCAGTGGGTGGACTGGTTCTGCAACTGTTCTTCTATATAGCTTTAAGAATATATACTTGGAGTTATATTGAAATATGATTTTATTTCTTTCCTGTAAGTGTACAGATGAGGTGGGATATGTCCATTTGTTGGCCACAGGCAAGCACTTCAAATTGCTAACCAAAAAAAAAAAAATGTTTATCAGAAATTTTCTTGATATTTGTTTTAGTGATCAGAATTTAGGAATGGATACACTGGATTAGATAAAGGCTCAACCTTGCTTCTTGTGTCTCCAACTGAGACACAAAGAGTTGCTGAAGAAGAACAGACTGGTACAAGCATGTGTGATACTCTTTCCACTATCCAGCTTTTTTCAGCTGAGTGAATTTTCTGACTTGGATGTAGTTTCTGTGTATTTAGTTAATTTCAGTGTTTATTATTCAATAGTATAATATCAATGCAATACCAATCCTTGCACATACTACTGCAGTTTCCTCTTGATCCTATTGAACTAATAGCCACAACATCCTTTGGTGGTGCATTCTGCCAGTCTGCAGTGCACTGTGTAAAGAACAAGCTGCATTTCTTCCTTTTGAAGCTTGCTTTGATGAGCTGCTTATTGTAGAAAAGGCTTTTGGACAGGTCAGTTTGGGTAAATAAGAAGCATTAGTAAATAAGAAGTATTAGACCTGAATTAGAGGATATTCAATATTAGTAGGGAGCCAACAACAAATGGAAAAAAAAAGTCTGATAAAGACTTGACACTGGAAAATTCAGGTTGAATGCTTCAAGAACTTCTCCACTAAATCTGATGATGCTGTATGATGACAGAAATGCTTTGTTTTTAAAAAGGGGAATAAGATCAAGTAGTTTAAAAGACACTTCAGTGCATTTGAGGACTGAGATAACTACATGTGCATATGTAGCTGAAATGAAATAACGTGAGACACAGAATTACCAGCAATTGTTTGGCTAGACTGATCTCATTGCTCGTTATGGTCCAATGCCAAATGTGGCATGTGGTCTTTGGCCTGGACTAAGGAAATGTAGTAATTTATGTGAGTTTTATTAGGGCCTTTGGTGCTGTCACACAACTGATCACTAGTTATAATTAATTAAAAAAACCCACTGTAAAATAGTGGTTAAAAAAACCTAACATGATTTAAATGGTACAACAATAGGTCATGATGGAAACCTCGATGGAGATGATTAGTTTCTGAAAGAAGGAATTTAAGACCAGTGCTCTTTATTGTTTTTATATAATGATTTTTTTGCACTCGGTAAAAAATATGTTTGTGAAAACTGTTGATGGTGTGAAATTGGTGCTATAGAGGCCTGGGATATGATTTTGCTCATGGCAGAGTTGTGCTCTAGCTGCAGGAAATGTATTACCCCATACAGAATTACAATCCAGATGAGGTTTGAAGCACCATTTAAGGAAAGAATGTAGTACTTGCATTTTGCCTGCAGTACTTCTAGAAGTGTTTACAGATGCCATTAAGCAAGTAGGTGAAACAATAATGAGCTAGGAAATTTCCACATCAGAGGTAGAATTTGAATAAAATGTGATTTCTTATTTGTCTCCTTGTATGGTTGTTTTTCATTGCAGATATTTGTTACAGTGTTTAGTGCTTCTAGGGATTTTTTGCCTGCTTCATTATTAAGTGCACAGTGACCAAAAGCACTAAAAGTAGCTATGTCTCTCTGTTACTAAACATTTATAGCCATAGGAAATGATGGTCAATTAAGTACAGCTTAGAACAGGTATGAAATTATTGACTTTGTTGATCTTCCCTTACAATCCTTCCTTAGGAAAGTGCTGAAATGTGTTCTGTAGTTATTTAGCTGCATTAGTGGTTGAGTTTGAGGCTTTTAACGTGTTTTTTCCCTAATACCTTTGGGAGATGGATAACTAAGATGTTGATATAATAATGCAATATGCATACTGAGTGTAATTGTTTGAGAGAGAACATATACTGTGGGGAAATATTGAATGGCTCATGAAAGATGATAACTATCAGTCCTCTCTTTCATCTATTAAAATTAGCTTTAGGGTGTGTTCAGCTGTGATTCATGAAATTGTTTAGACTAACACCTTCTTTGGTGATGTCTGATGTAGAGAAAAAGACTGGAAAATATCCTGCTAAATGAACTTTCCTTCCACTTTTGGAAACCTCCATCTTCACCAATTAAATTTTCAAGTTGTAGTGAGCTCTCTTAAGGAGCAGAACAACAGATGGACAGTGTCAGAAATGGGGAAAAAACAATTTTGCTTTTCATGGGGTTTGACACATTTAAGCTAACAGAGAATACTTTCAGTTATCATCACATTAGGCTAAATATTTAGAACTTGATATTTCATTAAAAAGCCCCAAAACTTCACAGGATTCTACTTTGTTTGGAATATTAGCAGCTAAAAGTCATCTTAAGAATGAAAGCTTCCTAAAGGTATTTCAGACAGCTTACAGACAGACTTGAAGCTATGTAATGGTGTCCATGAAAAGACAATAGGGGAGAACTGGAAGAAGGATGGGGGATGAAGCATTAGTAAGATGTGTAGCAATAAGGGCCAATGATGCTATTTAATATAGAATCAAGAAAAACCCACCACACCCCAAAACCCCAAAATCCCCAGACATCATAATATGTCCATGGAATTTAGCTGACACTTAGAATGTTGCTAGCATATTAATGCACACAAACTAACTATAAAAAATAAGGAAATACATTTATAACTCATTATAAATAATAACATCACGAAGTCCAGTTATTATACTCTTAAATCTGGCTATTTGAAAATTGTAACAGACTGTTGCAATTTAAAAATGCTAAAGGAATATGTTGGGCCTGGAAGATGTCGAGCCTGAAGAGATTGGAGTTATAAACTCTCCCCTGTATTTGTAACATGAAAATCTTTCTGCTTTTTGGGAAGGAGGGGCAAAGGGGCATGATTTCAATGGTAAGGAAACAACATTGTCGTACTGGCTTTTGCCTATGTCTTATCAACCCTTTGTGCTACTGACATGGATAATTCTGCATAATTCTGCAAAAAAAAATGTACCCAGGTGGCACTGGGTATTTAATACTCCTACTTAACAAAACTGAAATTTCTTTCACAGATATTTTCAAGTTTTGCACTTTTTGCCTGTTTGGGAACAGCTGAGATTTTTAAAAAGAATAACAGTGATATAAGCAATGACATGAATAATCAGTAGGATTATTATTTCATACAGCAAAGACTGAAAGAAAAGGAAGCTGATGTGGAAGAGCACATGGAACTTAAGAATCTGTATGGTGCAGAATCATTCTGTTGTATTAGGTTTAGAAGAGTTATGGAATTTAAACCAAGCCTTGCATTTGGCTTGTTCTCTCCAAATGCCTCTACAGTTGTCCCAATTTTTAACTCCATCAACATGTTCCTACTGAGTCTAGGATTACAAATCTTAGTATTTCTGTTAACCAATTCTATTTTCTCCTCAGTTTTCAAACGTGAGAAGCAAGCCCTAGTGATCTATTATGTAGTTTGGTTGTTTTCCAATGTCTCCTCTGGGGAGCAGGCAAAACCTGTCTACATGTTTAAGAGGTGTAGAATTTTCCTGTAATTCAGGGTTCAGTTGAATATAAGAAACGTGTGGTGCATTTGTGGCTGCCATTACTGTCACCTCAGCGTGTTAGAAATTCAGAGAGAAAAAAATTAACACATTTTTAACAAACATACTGAGTGTTAATAATGCAATATTTGGATCATAAGCAGATTTTTTTTTTTTTAAGAAATGGCTATGTGATGATGAGGTGAGGATTATTATAAGCATAAATGTTATCTGGACTTTGAGCTGTAGGATAAATTTGTGTCTGATGAACAAGCTTTACATTAGTGTTGAGCAGTTTGTTTCTAGCATTGTCAAGGTTCAATAAGGCAAAAAGCAGCAGGGAACCACATTGAGTTCAGAGTTATGGTATAACACAGCAAAAGAAAATGATGCAGTTGTTTGTGTGTTGCTTTTGTATTTTCTTCTCCCCTGAGTAAATTATACTCCTTCTTCATGCTGGCAATGTTTCCTTCCTGATTAGCACACAATTAATGCTTTGTGTGTTTACTGCTGTTGATGTAAATTGCTAAAATTGAAAAGAAAGGGCATTACTTTGTAGTGGAATTTTTTGGTTTTGTTGGGGTTTTTTGTTTGTTTTTCTTGGTTTTATGTCATGATTTTTTCTCTTGGTTTTGTTTTTGTTTTTTTGCCCAGGAGTGGCAGAACTCTATCCAGAAGAATGCTGGCCTTGCTTTTATTGAGCTTGTCAATGAAGGAAGGTAAGTCACAATACTTAATAGCACCTCTGCCTTAGTCCTCAAGAAGTTGTGTGCCTTGAAACTTATTTAAAAGAATTCTTCTTCTGCCTCTTTTTGTGAAACTTTCTTTGAATTTTGCATGTATCACATTCTTTATTGCTTCAGTTGGGATACTGACTGTGGGATTTTTCAGAATGTGAAGGCTCTTTTGTTTCATTAAGTATTTCACTTATCGGTGTGTCATGGATTTTCTCTCTCCCTGCCCTTGTGCACTGGTTAACATTGAAACTATCATTTGTATTCAGCTAATCTCATGAGGAAAGGAATTGATATTTGGAAGGCGTTATAGCTAGGAAATGTAAGATAAGCCTCTGCCTCAGTTTGCTCATTTATTTCCTAGCTACCCCATAAAATAGAAAGGGAGAGAGTCCCTTTGAGATTAAAAAATAATCTGTTAATATTACCAATTAGTTTAATGTTCCACCTGTAACTATATATGTATATTACTGGGACTTACAGAAAAGGATAGAGCAGGTGATGAAGCCACACGCTTTGACTGTGACTGGTGGCTGGTCAGACCTGTCAATATTTTCTTCATTAGGAATCGATTGTTGAGGCAGACTAAGTGCAACATTTACTTCTTCTAAAGGGTTTTTTAAAAGATGTCTTAATGAGTTAGCTAAGGAGTATTCTAAGAATCACCATTTATCTGAATTTTAATTCTGTTAGTGAGTAACTTGAGCTAGTAAGAATCCCAACAGAAATCTTGTATTATTAGGACAGCTACTGAATTAAAACCAAAATAATTTTCACAGAAATAAAAATACCATATAAATATATTTTTTATCACTTTAGGAATAGAGACTATTTTCTTTTAAAATGTGTAGATGTTGAAAGATAAAGAAAAATAGTGGTATTTGAGTGGTTGCATCTGAGTTTATGGTGAGGGAAACACCATTCTGAGGCACAAAACCCCCCATTTGGCTACTAGTCTTGATCCCAAGGGCCAAGGTAAAGAAACAAGGGTGTTCAGTTACAGTGTTAAGATCTAGCCTGTAGTTGTTTCCTATTATGTGAGGCTGACCTGTCTTGACCTTACTTATAAAGTGCCTGCTATAAATTTGGCCCTTGATTAATGTTTTATTAGCATAGATAACGTAGAGATCCCACACACATGTAAACCCCAGTGTAAGGTTCCTCTGTGTAAGATGGTTATCACAAACAAATGAGTTGCTGAGACTGAGTTGTAAGTAGCAGCTACCTAGTAGTTATTCAGCACGTCCAGGTCAAGCTTTGAGGCAGCATTCTATCAGTGAACTGTTTAGAATTGAATATTTTCTTTAAAAAACCTGCAGTGCCCATCACAAACAGATGGACTCACTCCCCCTCCTCCATAAACAAGGTCCATAACTTACAGTCTGGCTGTAGCAGAGTGGTTTTCTCAGGAACAAATGATCCCTTGAAGGCTGGAAAGGGTGGTTCTAGTTAGCAGAAAATATCTAAGTAATTTTTACTTCATTTCTGACTTACAGCAGTGTTCCTTTTTTTAAAAAGTGGGACCATAACTTTCACTATGGGAAGAGGAGAGGGGGATTAATTTCTTAAAAATGGCTTCTTTTACCTCTGTTTTCCTCATTGGAAAAGTTGTTGATGAATCTGTGGTTGTGGTGCTTTGTAGCTTTTCAGCATTCACTAAAATGAAACTATTATCCCTCATGTGACATGGAAGATATTGCAGAGCTACTTCTCTTTATGGAGGTTACATATTATTTTTCTTGCACATGCACTAACACACCAAAACATTTCAAGAGGTGTATTTTATTGTGTATTTTTATTGTTTTATGTAGATTTGCCATAACATTATAATCTTAAAATCTCCAAAATCTGGTATCTTTGAATGCAAACTTAAAAATAAAATAGCTGAATTATACTGATTTACTTTTAACTGCATAATTCTATAAAAAAAGTTGAATATAAATTTTTTTTTTCTATAAGTACTCATGGAAAAGAGACAAGGAAACTGTACAAAACCCAGAACTGATTACAGGAAGGAAGGATGTCTGTGGGGTACCACTACATGAGGAGTATTAAAATAAAAAAATAAAAAAATTAAGGACTTGAACAACTGTCTAGAATTTGTGGAATCAGTCTGCCACGTTGGTGGAGAAAGTTTTGGTCATCACAACTTTGTAAACCAGGGGTTTATTCCCAGTGTATCTTAGTAATGTTTTTTAAATTAACAATTCTAGAGGACAGAGTTTAAAGTGTGCTCCCCTGTTTTTATTTAACAGACAAATAAGAGCTGAAAAATCTTTCTGAAAGAGAAACAGGTCTAGAAGAAGAGACCTAAATCTCTTCTTATAGTTGATTTCAAATGGCTGGTTTTGTTTTCCTTTTGAGTGAAAAGTATGAATGTACCTCTCCCTCTCCCAGCAGTTGAGAGGTTTGTGTTTAGGCTTGCCATGTTTTGGCTAGGATTCCCTGAGCAGAAATATGTGCAGAAAGTTTGCCTCTGGGACTCATAAGATCTGCAGTGTGTGTACTGCATTCAGAATGTGTTGGTCTGAATTTCATCATGTTCACAAGTAACTAATGTGTTACACATACAGTTGCTCCCAGACTTTTCAGATGTATCAAGTCCACTGCACATATATTGCAGAATTGATTTGTTTATGCCCAGTGAAATTTTGAAACTTGACTTGAAAAAAAAAATCTCTGAACAAGAGACCAGTATATGAAAACATAGAATTGTAAACCTACCTATAAATGAAATATACAACTGAAGTCTTTTGAAGGCCAGGTTACAAGAAAAAAAAAAAAAAAAGAAAACAAACCCAAAAAAAAACCCCCAAACCAACAACTGTGTTAGGAAAACAAGAACTTACAGAAGATCAGTGAAAAGCTGAAGGAACAGACATAGGAAAATAGCCTCTTTCTGTACATAAAAAGAAATATTAGCTACATTGCTCCATTGAACATCAATGTTTTTTTAATAGAAATGACTAAGTATTGCTCCCTGTTACTTTAATGCCCAGGAACACTGTTAATGGTCTTTGAAACCTTGTTAAAAAGGTGCCTATACCCACTGCTTCTCTATATCCTGAGCCATCTGTGAAGCAGAAGTAGAGATTGCAAAACATTTCCCTCAGCCTGCTGAATTTGTGTCAGTCTAGATTTTAGTCTTGATGCTTGTGTTTTATCTTTGGATCCTCCCTTTTGAGAGAACCTGTTTTAGAATCTCAAGCTGAGAACCTACTGATGGAGGGATTTGTACACTGGAAATATTGTTTAGGTGGAATTTGGTTCACTGTCATAGCTCCTTCTGTCCTTTGGAGGCTTACTTCCGAGGTGTCCAGGCAAGATACATTTTTTTTCACCCTGAAACTAATAATGTTTCCTCCTTTTGCAGACAGTCACTTACTTTTGAACTGCAAACACAAATGTCTCTTTTGTTAGGCTCTTAATTCGTCTACTCGATTAGTTAGCAAACAACTCCTTTGCTCTGTGAAGGTTAAAACTCTCTTCTGTGCCTTTGATTCATTAGCACACTTTAGTGTGAAGCATCTCTTATGCTAGACCTTGTTTTCTGTATCAGTCAGGATGCTAACAAACACACTCCAGCCTGAGAGTAGGCATGACAGTTATTATCCCCTTTGGGGTGATAATGGGTTTGGCATGGCAGGGGTTGAGGGATCAGTCTACTAAGCATGCTGCAGCAATTATTCTTTCCTATTTTCAGTTGAAGAGGCTCTTGAAGATGCTTCATTTTCATTTTCTCAAGCATAGTTTTCTTAGTCATCTAAAGAATTAAGTGCTGTGCTCTATACATGTAATTTTCTACCTCTGTAAAGGAATATTCAGACAGCAGTTGCTTTAAAAAGCTGTCACATAATGGTTGAAAGATTACCTCATTAAACTAGCAGAATATATGTATAATTTCCTCTTCTTTGTCTTTGCCCTTTCAAATCCTTAACTAAAACAGAAAAAAACAAAATTAGAGTCAAATGTATTCAGGAGAAGCAAAACTAATGCTGTTCGTTTTTCTGTAGCTTTTAGTCCTTGCTGGATTCTCAGTTGTGCAATAGGGAATGGAATCTAATAAAAATTCTCTTGCCATATCAGTGGATTCTTCTATATTGGATTTTCTATTATCTTCTGTTGAAAGCATTTTTTATTTTAAGGATATTCACAAGGATTTTCATCATCTATTGGATAAAAAAAACTTCTATGAAATTAGTGTTCCTGTGAATCTCTAGCATTATATTAAAAAATCTGTTGAAATCATCCCATGAATTCAGTGTTACTGGGAGAAGGAAGAAGGCATGCAAATTAATATCTAACAGCAAGTAAAAATTCCACCAGTCAACAAAAAAAGACCCAAAGCTCTCCAGAAATAACTAGATTTAGCTGATATTATTCTCCCTGTACACAACATCCAGCAGCTAAATAGTCCAGATAAAATCTGGATTACCATAATCATCAATATTTCTGTAGTATGGGTTTTTTGTTTGTTTCCAGAAGGAACTGTACTAAGAAAACTTCAACATATGTCCTTTGCTGTTCCTTTTCTGATGTTATATATTACTTTTAATAGGGCATAAATGCAAATATTTTTTATTACTGAAATAGTTTGCAGTCAAACTGGTTGGCCAATTATTTGCCCACTTTTCTAATGGAAAATAGGGGACAGATGTAAGCTGCCCCATTGTGTCTTTCACTTGCAGTTAATATCAAGGTATAAGTGTTTGAGAATGTGTTGCCATAGGAGCAACTACTGTGATGGAAAAATAGAAAAACACAGCTATTCATGAAAAAAATGTTTGGTGCCTTTCAGACTTGCACTTTGTCCAAAACTGACCAGAAAAGGCTTAGAAAAAAAAAATAAAATGTAGTCACATCTCACCTAGAATTGATTACTACCAGTCTGCTCCCCTTATTGCAGTCTCCTTGCCCTATGATTCTGGTAACAAACCCTGCACCTTTGTGTTGATTTGTAAGAGAAAGCTTTTTCTTGCTTTTTTTCTTGTTTTTTCTTTAAGCAACCCATTTTGTTTAAGTGGCAGGTTTTGTACAAGAGATTTTTTGTGATTTATTTTCTAAGTTTTCAAGTTACTGTTTTGGTTTCCATAGCAGCAGCAGCTTTTTTAACGTGTGAAGTTGAGCAACAGAAAATCATCAGACTGAACTTTAAGCAACATTTTACATGTGCCGAAAATTAGGAATTGTAGCCTGGATGTGTTTCAGAGATGGTTTTAAGTGACTTGAGGTGGAGTTCTTGATGCCATATTTTTGTGTGGGTGTGCACTAAGGTACAGTGTGACAAGTACAACCGTTTTTAAAACAGTTTTTTATTTCATCTGAGTTTTGTGTTATCATCTGTGTGTGGATTCAAATTGCATCATCATTGAATAGCTGGGAACATATGATCTTTGCTGCAACTTACTCATTAAACTGAAACTTTTTGGGGGAGCTATGCCTTAATGATTATAAATTAATGTAAGCTTGTATTATTTGGGATGCTAGTAGCTATGGAGGGTAGATATGTGACAAACATAGGTTTTTCTCATGAGAATAAGTCATTAATTTTCCTAAAAGAAAAATCATACAGAACGTCGAAGTGCCTAGGAATTCTTCAATGTTTGGTATTTTTTGTTTGTTTGTTTTTTAAAATTTTTAAAGTTTTTAGTAACATCTGCATTTACAAATTGACAACTAGGAAGGTATTTATACTGCATTATGTATAATTTTTTTTCCTCTCTCACCTCTTTTAAGGGGTTAAATATGTTCAAGCCTCTGTCCTTATGACCTTATGGCCTTGTCTGTATTTTTCTTGATGACTGAATAGCATATCTGTAAAGTAGCTGTGTTCCACAAAGCAATTATAAAACTCCTTTGCAGCAGTAATTCCAACACTTAGCACATTGAGCAGATCCCATAAAAGACAGCATGTATCCATCTAGAATGTATCTCTCTTTGAAGTAAGTGAATCTCTTTTATATGCTTCAGTTTATGAGGAGTGCAGCGAGGGAAACTTCCTTCTTGGCTTCTTTCTTGGCTATCTCAGAGTTCTCTGTTGTGGTAGCATCAGGAACATAGATAATCTCTCCCTGTAGTACTTCATGAGAGATTTATGCCTTAGCAGCTGTAAATGTCACCCATAAAGCTTTTTTCCATATATTGGCTGAAATTGATAATTGTAGGACTTCAGTTATACTAATCCAGAATTTATCCATCTCTCGCTTTCTTTACTGGCACAAATTTTTCTGTACTGTATTTTTCCTCTTATACTTTCTGCTTTTTGCTTGTTGTAAGGAAAAGTTGACTTGATCATCTGAGAGTTCATCAGCCAGAAATCAGAGTGAGGATATTTCTTAAATTATGTTACAGTTTTCTCTTCCAGCATAACAATAAAAATTGCAATATCTCCTGTATTTGTCTGGAACTCTTTCGTACTCTCTGTGGTTTAGCACTTTATTCCTGCATGTCCCGGGTCAGTGCAGTGGTGTTTGGGAAGCAGGGGGGTCACAGCGGTGGCTCCTGTGAGAAGCTGCTGAAGCTCCCCCAGTTCCAGTCCCTCAAGGCCGAGCAGATCTGGGAAGCTGGATGTGCCTCTGCCACTGACATGTTCAAGAGAGGGAAAAGGAAACTGCAGAAATATGAAAAAGAGACCTGCAGAGCAGGGGAAGAGGTGAGAGAGAAATGGAGCAGTCCCTGAAGGACCACGGTGGGGTAAATGTGGATTTGCAGCCCCTGAAGTGCCAGAGATGGGCAGAGGTGAAGCTGCTGCAGCCTGTGGGGGATGACAGAGAGGGTCAGCTGTGGATCTGCAGCCCTGGAGGAGCCCGTGGCAGAGGAGGTGACTGTTCCCGCAGCAGCCGTGACTCTGTGGGCAGCCCGGGCTGGAGCAGTTCCTGAGGGAGTGCAGCCCATGGAGGGACTCATGGCCGAGGGGTTCCTGAAGGACTCTCTGGCGTGAGAGGGAGCCCGCGCTGGAGCGGGGGCAGAATGTGAGGAGTCCTCCCCTGAGGAGGAAGGAGCGGCAGAAACCCGTGTGGGGAACTGAGCCTGAACCCCCCCTGCCCGTCCCCTGTGCCCTGAGGGGAGGCGGCAGTGAAGCGATCCGGGCCCGGGGAGAGGGGAGGGCTGGGGGGTAGGTGTTAAGCTCTGGCCCTGTTTTCTCTTTCTCCTTGTCCATGAAATGAGTTCTTTTCCTTCCCAAGCTGAACCTCTCAGGTTTGTGTAACAGGGGAATGCAAAGCTCCCTGTCCTTGTCCGATCAAGGAGCCTTTGGGTGGATTTTCTCCTCCCTGCCCCACAGTGGGATGGGGGCTGAGGGAGCGGAGCCCTGGTTGGTACCGGCTGGGCCCAAACCATGACCCAAGGAAGTATAAAAATATATGTTTAACTTTCAGCATGGAATCCATCCTCTTGCTTGTTTTTACTGGGATATTCATCTTTCCAACTTAATCACATTTTAAAAAATTCCTAAGTCCTGAAAGAAAATGCTTTGGCAAAGGAAGAAAAGTCCATTCCAGACCTTGAATCTGGAGTGCACTGAAAGCAAAAGAGAAAAGAGAAAGTGTGGTATCCAGAGTCCTTACCCACACAGGTATTATGATCTGAGCGCTCCAGAACATGTGCATCATATGCCATCTACATTCTTTTTCTGTGGAAGATCAGAAGAAAAATCAATTCAGTAGCTTCTCATAAATGAAGATAAACCACAAGGGAATCTATTAGGGAACAAGGAGTGTAAATCACCACATTCAACAGCTTTTTGGTGTTTAGTTACACTGAAAAAACCACACAAATACATGAGATAGTGTAGAGCAAACACGGTCCATGGGTCTGCATACAGAGATTATGAAGCATGGCCAAGAAGGTAATTATTAGACTTCAGGTTTTTTTCAGCTGGGTTGTGCTGAAAAAGACAAGAAATTCAATTAATCTGCTTGTTCTGTGGAAGGAATTAAAAGCTGACCTTCTGCTGGGGGGGAAAAAAAAAATAAAAAAAAATTAAGAGATATTTGAGATCGACTTTTTCTTTACCAGAAAAAGAACTACTATAATTAAGTTTGTGGAATAAAAAGCAGAATGAAAGGCAGCAAGGAATAGTTGCTGTTGGTTTGCTCCTTTTTTTTTTGTTTGTATGTTTTTAATTGACAGTCGTTACCTTATTACAAAACTGCTTTATTAGGGGAACATGGTGTAAAGTATCTTGAAGAAAAAAAAAAAAAAGCTGAGGCATCTTTCTGAAAGCTGTGCTGCAGCTCAAGCAGAAGTGTTGTGCTGTATATGTAGATACATATATTCTCACAGATACATATGTTCTCACAAAGTCCAAACTGACCTAAATAATGATGCAACTTGAATTGTTTATTAGAAGAAAGTTGATCTATGTGTATATATATAGATTCATTTTATACACTGCTTGGAAAAGGTGGCTGAATAGAAAGATCAAAATGTAAAGTTCTTGGATGTAAATAATCAACACAGCTGTCATGGCATAAACCAGTAAATTATTTCACATAAGCTTCATTTGTATTAGTAAATAATTTTTATCTTCACCTCATGAAGAACTTTAGTTGCTGAATGAGGCAATTTGCAAGAAGGGAAGAAATTGTGTAATAATTGATACTTAATAATGTGAAACTTTTACTTTTTTCTGAAGACAGTTTGAAGTTACCAGTAGGTTCATACACTAAACTTGGACAATTCTTTAGTTGTTAGCCATAATGATTTTTGCTTTCCAAATGATAAATTCTGCTGGGATTTATCTGCAAAATTATGTGTAACTTTTATCTGGCTAGGCTAGCCCTGCATGGACTAGCATAGAGAAAATAAGAAAAGTGTGTGGGATTAGAAGGACAGGTGGGGGTAACAGAGGTGCCAACTAATCCATAGCAGACCAAGCTCTTTCTGATACTTAAAAGCTGCTTTTCCTAGGTATGCTTCTAGTTTTGAGAATGTTGTTCATATGTGAGAGAATGTAATTCTTGGCTTTGTTTGGAAGAAATGTATCAGCATCAGAACTGTTAAAAAGAATTCTCCTATTGATGCTATAATTCATCTATTGAACAGATGAAAAAAGTGGGACATTTAGAGGATAACTTGTAATTTTCAGTCTGATCAGGTGAGCTGAAGGTTTTGGTGTGGTCAAGCTCAATGGAGGTAATAGGGTACCACCCAGTCGTGTTAAATGTAAATCATGACGTAATAATACATGAATATTTATGAGTCCCGTATTTTTTAGATGGTTCTTAGTTTAATAAATACCTCTGAAATGCTTATGTGACAGACATGAAAATGCTACTGGGGATTTTGGGTAAAGAGGGGACTAAAATACTTGAAATCTTCTGAGTCTATGAAATTGGCTATACAGAGTTTATTCTTTTATCTGAACATTTTTGTAAATTATAAAAAGAAACCCAAAACCTGTTTTTACTGTATGAGCAATGTCTTCCTAACTAGTTTACTTTCCTAATTTTTTTAAGCCACAAAAAATTTCCAAAATTGAAGTTGCACTATGGTAGTAATGCTGGTTCTTTCAGTTTTTGAAAACAAAAGTTGCATGCAGGTAAATTGGCTGAATTGTACATTTGTTGATCAACAGCAACTTCCATTCTACAAGTGATAAAGAATACAATAAAATGTGGAAAGAAAAAAATAATTAGTTCTAAAACTCCTTTACAAGCCTCTTCAAACAGAAATTCAGTCGTGCTTCAAAGAATGAATTGTGCATCTTCCTTTTTTTTGATATTTTGTCCACATGTAGACAGTAATCCACTGATTTAATTGGATCCTGATCACAAGGCCTCTGTGTGGTATGCCTGTGTGTGCCTTGTAGTGGCTGAGGCAATAAACAGAGAGCTTCAGGTGTTGCACTGCATCTGAACTTGTCCTTGGAGTAAGCTTCTGACCTGCAAACCTACTACAGGTCTGGAATTGAACAGGGAAAGAGACAGCAGAACGAGTGATTATACTGTCCAGCATACAGACAGAGACAGGTGCAGCCTTAGAATATTATATATATAGATAAATTCCAGGGAAGAATGTTAATGTTGTATATATGAGAAGGCATCCTGCATGGTAAGTCCTGTCTTTGCAAAGAAAGGCTCTCAGTTGACTCTGAATTTGTAGAAACTTCGTTTAACTTACAAGGTAAAACCAAATGATTTTCTGTTCAATCTTCTGCATTAGCTGGAAACCTTAAAAAAACAAAACAAAACATCAACACCCCCCCCAAAAAGACCCCCACAAAACAAACAAACAAACAAACAAACCCAAAACCAAAAAACAAACCACCACACCAAAACTTTAATAACAGGTGTTTTGAAAAATTAGCCAGTACCTCATGTAATGATTTACCTTTGAGTAATCCTGTGGAACTGTATACCTTCTGAAACAGGGTAGCTTCTGTAAAACCAGTTGTAACTTTATGAATCCCAATGTAACTAATTAAAAAAGGAAATTATTTTAGTAACAATATGTGAACTCACAGAATAATTGGGTTGTAATTCAATCTGTCAGCTCTGCTGCCATTCATAAACCTGGGGTTTATGAAAGCCTCAGAAATCTCAGGTTGAATTACCTCATTTTTCTGTAGTAACGTGGAAAAATGTATATCTTAGCATTTCGTTTGTAAGACTGAGGATGTTTATAACCCTGAAAATATTACTTAAATGTGTACTTACAATGAAATTCCAATTTTACATTTGGAGGAAAAAAGTAAACTGCAGTACAATTCACAGTTTTTTATTTAGAGTTTATATCAGTTAATTAAGGTGTTCACTGTGGGTGTTCATACGCATACGTTGCTTTCTTTTTTTATCTTTTGTGTATGCCAAATATTTTCTTATGTGTCAATATTTCAGGTAAAACAAATTACTGTCTATAGAGCTTGCATTTACTTTAATACTTAGTTTGGTTTACTATTGAAATGCAGTCTTACTAGTTGCCTGAAAATTACCCTTCAACCTCATATATACAATTTTCTTAACATAATAAAAGTCAGTTGTGGAACAGAGATCAAAATATTGGTATATGTACTGTATTTACAAGTTTTTATTATAGGACTTCATTCTCTCAAGGCAGTTCCTAACTATTCTCTTTCCCTCAGGTTGCTGAGTCAAACCATGAAGGACCATTTGGTAAGAGTGGCTAATGAAGCAGAATTTATCTTGAACAGACAGAGAGCAGAAGATATTAACCGGCATGCTGAATTTGAGGTAGGACATTAAATCTTCTTTTTCAAAAAACCAAACCACTGAAATATACCAAGCCATTGTGTTTTAGGGTTCCAATGGGTGATTCAAGCTTCAGGAGGTTTCATCCTGAAAAGTGTCTTGCAGGCACAGGGTGTTTTGATAGTTTTTCACTAACTGATAGAAACATGGGCTGTGCAGAGCAGCTCAGAACTTGTCAGAATCTGCAAACCATAGCTTGTGAAGGAGGGAATTTTGTTATACTGATGCTGCTCTTTTCCATCAAGCAAATATCACTGTATGTGTTGAAGATATTTAGTGTCACAGTGAAGATGCAGATCTGAAAAAAACACCTTCCTGAAAGCAAATAGCAGGCTGTTAAGTGCCAAATGAGAAATTCCTTTTTTTCCTATTTGTATAATTTGCTAAATAGCAGTGAAGTGAAAAAAAAAAAAAAAGTGAAATCACTTAATACATCTCTTAAACTATTTTATGTTTTGCATGCCTTGGTGTGGTTTTGTTATGTTTTTATATTTTCATCCCACTTAAGGGATTATAAAGGGAAGTAATGGTCTTTGTTTTTATAGACTTGTAATAAAAATAAAAACCTTTTTTCTCAATCACTTCAGTCATGCCTCCATTTTGGATCTCAGTTACATCTCGTATCTCCTTTCTCTGTTCTTTAATTATAGGGTTTTCTAAATGAAAATGAAGCTAAATCTCACTAACATTCTGCTTAACGAGTACTTGGGTCTTTCTTCTGACATGTGATACTACTTGTGGTTTTGTTTTTAAAATGAAGCATTAAGAGATTGAAGGCACATTTGTGCTTAAACGTATTTCTAAACTGTTTTTCTCTTAAATCTTTGCTTGAAAAAATACTCCCCAAAGATGAAAGCATATTTGTCTTAGGCAGCGCTTATGTTCTAAAGGTCATCTGTGTTGGCCCCCGGATTCAAGCTGTGCGTTGTTTAATAACATATCTGCACTTCATCTAGAGCTAGTTACCCCCTCCTGCAAACAGAGATGTTGGAAGATATCTGCAGTACCATTTTGCAGTGGTGAAATAGCAGGCATGTTTCATTTATTACCTCAAGGGTTTAGCCACAGTCCTGTGGAGATGAAAAGTGCATCTTTTTACTTTGTTGCCCAATAGTCATTGTTGTAGAACATTCTTGACATCTTTCACTCAGATACATGCATGATATGGCATTACTGATGAGATGAACAGCCTGGTTTTTTCTTTAGATGCAAATTTTTTGCAAAGGGGTGTGTGTGTATGTGGGAAATCTGTGGGAAATAAAGGATTCTGTCCTGTAAATAAGGCTATCAGTGAACACCACTGTTTGGTGACAACCTCTCCATTAGCCTTATTTCAGTCTCAAGACATCTTTTATGATGTCTGGAAGAAATTTACCCTAAGCATCAACTTACACTTTACTATGGCTCTGAGTTTTGCTGTGAGAACTCTCTAGGATAGCAGTTGATTGGTACATTTTTAAGTTGATGCTCATTTGGATCTGTGCTATCTCAGTATGATGGCTCACAGGGTTTAAGTCATCAGGTTGAACTTAAACAGAAAGTAGTGTGCTAAAATAGCAGCAGCCTCTTTATCAAGTTCAGTTTTGTTGTGTTGGAAGCACTTGGATTTAACATCACTTGTACAGGTGTGCATATTGAGGATCTACAACCACTGGATTCTGTTGGGTGCTTAAATATTAAACGCGGTGTCTCATGAAGTTAGTGTTACTGATGCCTGTGGCGGACTTCAGTCAGTTTATGTTTCAGAGGGATCTGTTGCTCACACCTGCTTGAATCTGGAGGTATCACATCAACAAGCAGCAATCCTGTGCATCATGTTCCACCCATGGTATGGTCTGGTTTTCCCATGTCCTGTCAAGTGTGCTTGGCTTGTTTTAGCACAATGGTACTTTTTAGCTATGGTGTTGCTCAAAGCCTTTTAATGTAGTGCTCCAGGCTATAGAAAACTTCCCATTCTTCTGTCGTGCCCAGAGATGGATCTGTCACTTCACTAGACTGGAGCCATTAATGGGGAGGGATCTGTAGTATGCTTTGGTGGGCTGCTGACCTGCTGTGTGTTGCAGTTGGTAGGTATGTTCCCAGTGTAGAAATGGATGTCAGTCATGGTGCCTGGTGTTTTGGTCCCAGCACTCGTGACACACAGCCATGTGACAGGAAAGGCTTGCAAATAAGAGAAAAATGACTTTTTGAATGATTGATAACAACCTTTGATCTGATTAATTTCTCCATCTGGAGGACTTACAAGGAAGCAGAATAGCAGATGATGAGCTACAGAGTTTTTTGGCTAGCCTAACTGATGGGTTTGGTGACCATTTCCTTGATTTGCTGCTTTCCAATTTTTTAAAAAAAAATCTGATGTAGATATCTTGCACCAATAATGTCCTAAGATGAGGAATTTCCCTGCTGTGGTAGTTCAAGAGACTGAGCACATCATGTGTACAGCAAAAACATTGAACAGTTTCTGGGAAAACATTGCAATCCTATAACATTTAGCCTTGAAGAGTGGTATATGCAAATGTGATTTTGGTAACATTTAAAAGCATTTTTGTGACTGTGGTAATTATTAGTTGCAAAGTTGCAACTTTAAAAAAAATGATTGGGATGAGTGTGTGTTCAGAACAAAAGCAAGCTTTGCCAGTCTGAGCTCTGGGTAGAAGGGAGATGAGGCTGCTTGAGTGAGGGATAAAGGTTCAGAGATAGAGGTAAAGGTAGCAAGAACTTCATCTTTATTCAGAGTTGCATTTCTCGTGTTTTAGATCACATATGAAATATTCTAAATTAACATTGGGTCAGCAAAAATCCAGCCCTCAGATATCTTTTTAAAGATCTTTTTAAACCACTACTTGGTTTTATTTCTCCCATTTCTGAAAGTCACGACAAGAATGAGCCTTTCAGTATGAGTGCCAGATTTTGGACAGGTTTGCACCATAGTGACAGAGGCAAAAGGCAAAATATCTTGTCATTATTTAAAATGGAAATCCGGTATTTGGAGCACATGGAAGCAAGAGAAAGCAATGGGAAATTTAGGCAAGCTTCATAATGCAGTGCTGCAGCTACAGCATTTGGTTATAACTGGGGTAAGGATGGTCATTGTAAGAGGAAGGAGAAACCTAGGAAAATAGCAGTGCCATTCCTAGTATTACCTGTGCTGAACAACTGCTCTTCAGAAATGCAATCCAAAGAAGTTACTTGTAATATGACATTTTAAAAGTTGCACAGGGTCTAGAGGGGAAGGTGCCACTCCTATTTGCTTCTTAATTCATTGCAGGTTCAGGACAGATGTTTTCTGCTGTCTGGTGGTACCCTGTGTTGGTCAGAACATTGAGAGGAATGTGGCTATGCCCTTTCTATAAAGTAGGATGACCAGGAAGGTGAGGAAGAGTCTCTAAAGCAAGGGTGGGGTTTTTTTGCACAGTTTCTGTTTGTGCTGTAACTTTAGATATACAGGAGACTCAAGTGCCTAAGTGAGATACATTTAAATTAAAAGGCTTTAAAGAAACCTTTTCTCCCAACATCTTCCAAAGGTAATTTTTTCAGAAATGTCAAATGAAGCATCTTGAACAGCAGCAAAATCTGCATGTGCACTTCTGTCTCTGGAGTCAAGAAAGGGCATCCATCACCTTGTCTACTTTCTGTTCCTTCCTTTTTGTCAGGAGACTCCATCTCCATTTGCATTGCAGACCCCTCCTTTGCCTCTGCAGACCTGCACTCCAGATGCTGCTTCAGCCTAGAGGTATCCACATGCCTCATGGAAGATGCAATCTCCCACCCTCTCTAGAGGGCTCTACCTAGCAATTCAGCAACCTGGTTAAAGTTTTTTTGGTTTTTTGTTTGGTCTTGGTTTTGTTTGGTTCTTTGTTTTTTGTTTTGTTTTTGGTTTTTTTTAGTAGTGGATAACATGAGTTAAGAGAACAAGTTCTGAGCAAACCAGTCTGCTGTCTTTCTTCTAAGATGGCATTGTAAAGAAGGCAGACATTTTTGGAATTGAAGGGTAAATTTTTCTAAGGCTGAATGCAGTAAGAGGTCAACTTTTTTACTTCCTATGTTTTTCCTGATCCATTCTTCACCTGTATTTTCATTGTTACCTCTATAAGTAGTTACATCTACCAATGTAAACGTATGGGGATGTCATAGGATAACCTGAGACATACTTACCCATTTTACAATGTTATTAAGCCTCAAAGAACCCAGATGAAGCAGTGTTCCACTCATTTCTTCAGTCAGGGGGCCATGGAACACAAATTTTTACAGTCAATGTGAAGATGTGAGCAAGCCTAACAGAACTTGTGACCCTTAAATTTTGCCCAGTGTCTTTGGCATTTACATGCACAGATCTCAGGGTAGAGACCTTTCCAAATCTCACCCTGAGTTTTGGGGGAAGCTGAGAACCCTGGAGGGAAAGGCTCTTTATGCCTGAATTCCAATATCAGGTTTCATGGTGCCACCTAGACTGCCATCTAGAAATGACCTTGAAAAATGAGATGATTTTCACTGTCTTAGATTATGTGTACAGAGTGTTGTGGGGTCAGGCCTATGTGAATAATTGGATTTGGTGTGAGGAGGGGGAGGGAGTTTTTTACTCTAATTGACTTTATTTTATAATTTATGACAGAAGTGCCCAGTGTCTTGGATATGTATCCTGTCTTATGTAAATCTCTTCATGTGTTTGTGTCTGAATAGACCTATCTTTGGAATTTTAAATATGTGAACCTCTAAGCAGTTTTGGCCTGGAGTGTTCAAGCATCACCTAACAAAGATTTAATTTGCTCTCAGAAGGCACTACTGAATTTTGATGAAAATCTGTGATGTCACATCTCAGTGCTTGTGTCAAGTGCTTTGATGAATATTCTTACAGCAACGTGGAGGGCATTTGCCTGAATGATTCACATACAGGAATAGGAAGAGAGGGGGAAATGACTGTACAGAACCATTGTAATATTGCATATCATAAAATTGTAGAATAATTTGAGTTGGAAGGGACCTCTAAAGTACCAAATGGACATTGGACTACAATAATTTTCAGAAAACTTCTGAGAACATCTGAGCAAGGAGTCTTCATTCTCAGTTTGTGAGGAAAACAGACACTTCAGTAATTTTTGCAGTAAAATGGAGCTGCTCCTGTAATTGACAAACTGACCTGCCTCACAGAAGTGTCTTTCTTAAACTTTGTGTGGTGTCACTCCCTTCAATTTTGGATCTTATTTTTTTCAAATATTCATCACTTATAAAATATAAATTGCTGGCCCTCTTGTTATTTGCTTTCTGTTGATTAGCTGAGGATTTCACGTGACTTTCCCTTTGCGTTTGTTATAAATCACACTAGGCAGCTAACTTCTCTGCATGATTTCTCTTCAGTAATTAAATCTACCATTTGCAGCTGCTGTAAAATTTGTTGCCCTTTTCTATTCAGTTATGTATTTTCATGCGGAAGACTTGGACTTCCTCACAGGTTTAATTCTTATTCAGCGTCAATTTATAGGCTGTGTGCATTATACAGGATGTTTTACTTCATGGCTCATGCTGAGTAATGAATCTTTATGTTAATACAAGTATTGCCTTGGCAGATAAGATGCAACACTAGGCAAGTTTTCAGTAGTGACTTGGATGTAGCTATTTGCTTTTTGTTTCCTTGGCAGAAAGCAAAATTCAGTGGTTCTGTTGATTGGTAATATTTTGTTTTCTGCACCTTTCCCCCTTTAGTCTAATGTTTGAAGATGTTCTTTGTATCAGAGGAAGTAATGAAAAAGTGCTGGGAATCAGTTGTGGCAAAACACCCATAAGTCAAGGAGAATGTTTCAGAGCCCTTGAAAGAATGATGAAAAGGTTATTTGGTGTCTTTGTAGTTTCTCTAGGTGATTATTACTTCTATATGTAACAAAGAATTACTGTGATACAAGATACTTACTTGACTCCATCTCTATTCTCCCTATAATTTTCCAGTGTTTTTAATAGAAGTAGCTTTATTTTATAACTCATGCACCAACTAATCATTCTGTGACTCTGACAATATCATTTTATATGAAGTGTTATTCATCACACTTAATGGCAGTGACCTTATTTATTAGAACAAAAGATTTTGGCATGCTTTCAGTGGGTGCTGGGTATGGTAGGATGGGTTCTCAGCAATGAATCTTTCCAAAGCATATGAAGATAGTGAATAGTGCAAGATGTGTCCTGTAATAAACAAAAGTTAATGTCCATAACATTGCAAAAAGGCAATGTGGAAACCAAAGGAATTTAGATGTACCCTCACAGAAAAAAATAAGATTTTACACGTTTCATTATTAATGAGCTTAAATGTCTCTCACATTTAGATTCTTAAATAAATGCTACCCTTTTTTGGTAGAAGGAGGAAAAATTTTGGCTTTCATTTCTAAACACATTCTTTGAGGAAATACAAACTTTTCTACAGAGTGCTGAACAGGGAAGAATGTTGTTGTTTCTCAAGTAGAGGACAAGGTAGTTATGTTCTTCTGCAATACGTTGGCAAGTCCAAAACTGGAAAATAAAATTTCTCATATTCCTGTGGTGGCAATTTTTAGAATTCATTTGTTTCACGTGAGTCAAAGGATTCTGAAATGGAGAGGTCCTTTTCCATTTAAACTTTATAACTTTTTCTCTGTGGTCTGGGAAGTGCTGGGAATAAAGTAGTTACTGAATAAGAAAGGAGTGAAAAATTGTTTCTCTTCCACAAGGCATCACTATGCAATGGGAGGAGAAGGAATGAAAACTTGCACTGGAATGCTGAGATATCTCTTCTCATTCTGTCTCAATTTTATATCAAAATACATTACAGTCTGAAAGCTATCAAAGTTTTAATAACATTGTTTCTCTAGCATCTTGAAAGAAAATTAATTTTATAACTATCTCCCATAGACTTTTCTGGTGAAGCAAGAAGTGATATTATCTTCATTACTGTTTCTGGTTAATATTTCTGGCAAATTATGAGACTATGTGAAGAGATAAAGCTAGTAAGCAGCAATGCATTATTGGGCTTTTCAGATCATATTGAATATGAAAGTGAAATAGATTCCTAATTGTAGCTATTTCATAGGAAAAAAGATCCATCTTTTTTCTGATACTAACAAATTTATTACTTTATAATTAATACTTAATGTTGCGGGAGGAGCCCTTCTTGCTCCTAGGGCTGATCCTGAGGCCTTGGGGCTTAGCCCATTCCTGGACGATGTCCTAGGGCTGTTCCTGGGGCTCCAGGATCTACCCCTTCTTGCCTGCTCCTGGGGCTCCTTGAGCTGTGGGCTTCTCCATCCTCACTGAAGAGTGAGAGCTCTCTCTGTGGGTGTCAGCTGCTCTCTTATTGGCCCCGTGCTCCTGCACATGCTCAGGAGGGAGGCCAGACACAGGTGAACCCACACCCACTCATCAGTAACTCAGGGCACCTGGTCCTGTCTCACTACAACTTACTGTTTAGTAGAGTCTTATTGACACTAATCCACATTTTAGAAGCTATGTTCTTGTTCATTAACATACTACATGTAATCTAAAAAAAAATCCAGAGGTGACCTGCAGAGAAGAGTCTCTTCTGCAGAGTGTTTTACAATATTAGCTGTATGAGATTTTACCTTTTTATGGCCCTTTTTCTCTCCTTTTACGTATTTAACACATTGCTTATTCTTCACTTTCTGTGAATGATAAACTTTATTTTAAAAACTGTCACCCCCTCTTGTAAGTGCTGTTACATGTGATTGTTTTCACTAGAGATGATCTATGCATTTTATTAACCTACTCTCCATGGCTTTGGATGTCAGCAAAATATGCTCTGGAGTTGTTATTTTAGCATTTGTAGACCCTGGAAACCTAAAGAAACCTTTTTGCTTGTAGGAGCCAGACTCAATTCCTGCGTCCACTTATGTTTTATAATTGCTCTAATTGCTGAATTGAAACAACAGAGACAAGAAGAAAATGAAGTAATGAGGAGGAGGGAGAGCAGCACTGTATATTTCTGCTGTGATCTGGTGGACTGTGAAAACAGAGTCCTTTTTAAACTTAACTTTTGCCGTGACAATGCATCTTAACTTTTTTGTGTGTGTGTGAAATCCATAATTTTAAGGCTGACAGGGTGGCTTCATTTTTTAAAAAAATTTTTATTTTATTTTTAAAAATAATTTGGCTCAATAATAAATAATTGAGCTCAATATCACACACAATCCAGAATAAAAATTTGTGCATGCTTACAAGATTCATCAACATAGACAATGTAATCTCTGAAGATTGAAAAGGTTTCTGTAGTAATGTTTTTTGTAGTAATTTTTTTTAATTGCTAACCTAGCCAAAACCAGGACAAAGTGAAAATTCTAAGTCTCAAACTTGTTATGTAACTTCTTCGAAAGAATAACTCTGAAAGTAAAACTCTAGAGAGTAAAAGGTGAGTAAAAATCAATAACCAGTAATTTGGAATCTCTCTTGCACACCAATGATTGAGTTCTGTGTTAGGAAAACAAGTACAGAAATATGAATGTCTGGCCTTTAATTAATATGTGTGCAGGAATTATATAGGTAAGTTCCACTGATCACAGATAATTCTTTTTGCATACTGACTTGTGGTGGGAATTACTCAAATACTTAGATGAACATGTCTGATAGAGCCACAGGATCTGCCAGTGTTCTGAAACAGGAGATAATTTAGCAGTAAACATGAATAATTTGAACTTTGTTTAGAGCCTTCAAATTGAAAAATAATTTGTGATGTTAATACAAAATATGGAAATTCCAGCACTTGGAAATTCCATGCCTTTTCTATTCCTCTGTATCAATGATGCTCTTTTGTGTCATAGATGGATGACTTGCTGAGACTCAAGAGCATCTGTACTGAGTTAGACCAAAAATCCATCAAATTCAGTGAGAGTTGAACAGTACATGTGCAGGGACAGCCTAAGAACGGTGCAGTTATAAAGGGGTAGTCCCATGGCACTACCTAGGTGGCAGGGATCACAATTTGGACATAGATTTGCAGTTCTCTTGGAGAATTTCACCTGTTGCTTTATCTCCCAGTCACTACATTAGCATTTTTCATGTTTGAGTGTTGTTTTTGCTATCTTAAATTAGAGCTATCAGTAAAGTTTGACAGCTCTTCCACCTTCAAGTCACTTATAAATACATTTATAGCACAGTGGGTGATTTTCCTCCACTTTGAAGACTTCATTCTTTTTTAAAACTCGTTTCTTTTATTTTATTCAATTTTTATCAACATAAGGATGTTCCTGTATGCCATACTGTGTCCTGCCTTTCTTTAAATATCTTTTTGGCATTCAAACAGTGGACTTCATGAAGCAGATCTTTCTTGTTAGTGTCTCCAGTGACTTGTTGAAAGAAATCCAGTGAATCATGACTTCCCTTGACAAAAGCAATGATGACTCTTGCCAGTGTGTTTATTGCATTGTTTGCTTTTTGTTTGAAACACAGCTACCAATTTGCCTTTGATAAATGAAAGACTTATTGCCATGTCGTTCCCTGCTGTCCTTTGTAGTCTGTTTGCCATGTTTTATTCTTTTGGTACTTGCAGCAGTTTGAAGAACACTGTAGCTACCAGCTCAGCTGCATTCATGCCTGAGTTCTTCTGTATCACCAGAATCCTGTCTGGTTCTAGCAGTTGGTCACTTCTCTGTTCTAAAAGAAACCTTCAGTGCTAGCACTTCTCTGTGCTGGCCTTGTCTTCCAAAAGGTCTTTTTATCCTTTGATCTTCTAGTAGCTCTACCAAGATACCTTAATAGACCCATTTGTTTAAAAAATAATTTATTTTACTGCCTTTTATGCCTTTATGCCAGTGTTCCTCGAACTCTTTTCACCTGCTTCATTCTGTTTTTTTAAACTAACATCCTGCAATTGACATATTTTTCTGTTTTCCTTCTTTGAACAAGCTTCTTGAAGAATGCAATTTTTTTGGTCTTCTTTCTCTGCAGTTTAGCTATTCTAGCTTTTTTTTTGTCTTTTAAAGGCATTTGATGGATGTCACACTATTCCTTTGAACCCCTAATATTGTGGGTTTTTATACAGTTTTGTTGTTTATGAAAACATTTTCCATGTTTTGCTGCATATTTTTATGCTCATAATATGAAAACTAAGCTAGCGAGGCATTAAATTTCTTGCTTGAACTTAGACACTCCCATCAGAAATGTTGTTGTTCTCACCTATTCATGAAAAATAAATTAGCAGTGTTTACCTTGTTTATTATTCATGTACCAACTTTATGGTAGTTCACACTAGGCAGTGAATCTGAAATTCTCTTGACTGAAGTCATACAGTGTACATAGAATGTAAATTTTTAGCATTAACAAAGCAAATATCCTATTATGCTTAATTGGAGATTTTCTACTAAAATTTCTATCTAAAGATCCATGTGTTTACTTACGTGCCTTACAGTGTTAGGAGTCCTTCACCTTTGAAGAACAGACACTGGTGACACTACACATCTCTCTTATGTGCTTTAGTATGGATTAGTTCCATTTAAATGAGAAAGACATCATATTAAAACAATCTGACATTGGTGCTGACAAGGTCAGAAAAGATCTTTAGGGAATACCTGAAGATGTTTTTTTCTCCCTGTTCTTACTGGTAGGTTTTATTGAAATACTCTGTTTAATTGTAAACTTTTAAAAATTTTTAGTACTTGCATTCAACATAGATAGCTGGTATGTACCTGTTGTCTTTTGGATTCATTGGTCTTTTTTCTTTAGTTTTTTCTAATTTTTCCTTTTTTATTACTTATCATATTTCATTTTACTAGGCTAAATGTGTTTTATCATCTAGGGTTTTTTCTTCTAAGAGGTTGTCTGCATGCTCTCGATCATCTTAGTAGCTCTGCTGTGTCTCTTCTAGGAAGACTGATTCCTACTGGCACATGGATGAGCAAGGCTAATCACATTGATAAATCCATTATCAAGCTTATTATCCTCAGACTGTGGATACTTAAGGAAAAGTTTATGAAAAGGAGAAAAAACAGTAACACTCTCTCAGAATGTACTCTTACTCTTCTGCAATTTGAAGTTAAGGGTTTTCTGGTTCTTGCTTGCCAGAAATGAAGGTCATGTGCTTAGTACCCCTTCAGGGATTATTCCCCCATTTGTCCAGTAAAACTTCAAACCCACATAGACTTTCAGTAGGATTTTCACTGAGTTAATTGCAAATTGTAGTGGCATCTTACTTTTATCCTTGTTTTACTTTTCTATACATCCAGGAACCTCAGACTGCTCTTACACACTTTTTTTGGTTTTGCTAAAATTGTTTATGATCAAACAGTTCATAATACCATTAATTTCCAGGTGAAATATATTCAACAATTCTTTATAATTCAAGAATTAGAAGAAACATTTACATCTTTAGATTCTTCCATCAAGGCACAGAGAAGTGAATTATTGAAAAGGTAAAAATAAATTTGTTTGCCTTCTGTCAGGGTTCATATCCACAGCCAACCTTGATAGTAGACTAGAATGATTTAGACAAGTTTGCTTTGGAGATTCATAACATATGCTTGCTGGACAGAATTGAGTTATCTGTGCTCTGGAGAGTAAGTTATTGTAGCAGGAGCTGACAGAGATGAAGATAACTGAGGGAAATTCAATTACCTTTTAGTGTTTTCCTTCTAATAGGATTCTTAATGTGAAAAAGATCCTTAGATGATGCGCCTGTCCTGCTTTATGAGATCTGCTTTGATACCTGCATCCAGAATAAAGTGAACTCTTCAGGCCTTCATTAGGGATGAAATATGCATCTGATTGCTAAATGGGTGTTAACTTCTGATCCAACATATTATCATTTGTAGTGCAGCTGTGTTTGACAGTCTTTTGTCAGTAATCATTTTCAAAACTATAGTTTCTATGTGAGAAGCTTCTTTGTAATAGCAGCTGAAGGAGATCACAAAACTGTAATTTCCTTAAATTCTAACTCTGCTTCTGCATGTTTGTCTTCTCACTTGTCTTTTCCTGGCAAGGGCACCTGAGTTGCAAATTCTGCTTAAAACTGACCCAGGTCCAGGCCGTTGGGCTAGAAGCCCATCCCACTTGACTATAGCTGGATTTCATGTGAAACCTCTGCAGTTCTGAAAAAAACAGAGTTGGGTGGTCCTTATAGGTATTAGGATGCTGTGATGAGTGTTTCTTGTAAAAATTTATATTTTTTCCATAATGGCTGAAATGTAAATTTCTCTGAAGACTGCTCATTCTGCATCTATAAGTGTGAAAACATACTGCATACAATTCTGTGTACCTGTAATATTCTTTCTCACTCAATTACTGCATGTAGACGAATGTGGTTATGTGTATATCCTCCACAAGATTTTTTTTTTTAATTTTGAAATGAGAAATAAACAGAAAACTCATTAAATGGATCTTATCATATATTCTTCTTATGAAATATGTTTCTGTAGTATTCTTTCTTTTTTCTTAATGCTGACAACACAGAAAATTATTCCAGTAGCAACTGCTTGGTGCTACATATTGTACTTGATTTCTCTGAAATATACCTATGGTAGTTACAATACTGACTCTGTAAATTTTGAAGCAAATATGGAACATTTTTAGTCTTTGTTCCATATCTCTCAGAATAAGGATCCAGAGCTTACATGTATGAGTGTTTATAAGTTAAACTGCTGTAATTTAAAGCAGGGAATATTCTCTTCTCACACTGTGAATGGTCAGAATATTTCAAATGTTGTCTCTTTCTGGATAATAAAATCACAGATTTTAGAATAAATTGTTATACTCCTCTACAATTTTTAGAGCAAAAGTCAACCTTTCAAGAGTGATATAACTTTTTCAAAATAAAAAATGTTAATTAAAACCCAAACCCATTCGTACCTATGTCATGCTGTTCTGAAATTCCAAAATTGTTACATTAATGCATAAGAAACAATCACAAAGGAAAAAACTTCCTACAGTATTTCTAATTAAATATGAAACATAGACTACAAAAAAAAGTGAGAGCAGTGGGGAAAAAAAGCTGAAATAATTTTCTTTTCATATTTTGATGCTAGAGGAATTCTGACAAGAGGCTTTAGGTTAAAAGGGATGTTTACTAAAGTGTAGGGATTGTGACTCCTCAACATGTTTCAAAAGTAAGTGGATAGGAGTGATTTTGAAGAGTAGGTGATATAGAAAGCCATATTTTAAGAATCCTTCCCATTTGCTTCTGGATTTTTTTTTAAATCCTTTCCATTTCATCAGCCTCTTATTCAAACTGCCTGACTTTTAAAATGCGTGGTCCTGTAAGGAAGAAGCCTCCTGAGTCTTGAGTCTTCAACCTGAAGTTGAAGAGCAAGTTAGTGACTTGCTAGTAATTTGTGAAACAGCAGAACTGAGTGTGTTATTTTTTAATAAAATCCCATATAATCCTCCTTTTTGTCACAGAATCTCTGATAGGCATTTGAAATTCCTCTGAGAAAAAAAAATTCATAATGCTTTCCCTGAATACAAAATTAAAATGTTTCTGTGGATACAGATGAAGGTGCAGTGGCTTAATGGCAGAAACTAAAGGGGTTTTTTTCTGTGTGGGGGAAGGAAATGCTTTGTCCTTTTTAGCAGTGTTGCTCTAGGATATCTGCCAGTCAAGATGATCATTCTCCATGGTGAGAGGCTGGAAGGGTTCTGAACTGTCAGAGATCAAGTCCACTAAATTATCTCTTGTGGCAAGCATGACAGAAGGTGCTGAAGGACAGATGGGTTACTTTTTAGTTTAGTTTTAGTTTTTAGTTTACCTTCATTTTCATGTCTGAATGTTTCATAGCTGAGATTTCACAAAAGGTTTGCTAAATATGACACAGAATGATTTTAAAGCTCTTGTTACTGGTGCAGAATGATAGGTGATGTCTTCCTACTTTAATTACCATTATGTGTCCCCCTGTATACATTGATCTTACTGTGTGTGCTGATGATATTTTTCCTTTTGTTCTTAATGTCTGGTAAGTAAAAGACTACAGTGTAGAACACTTTCAAAACATGCAATTGATTCTGCTTGTGCAGAACAAAGTTATAGAAAGAGAAAGGCAAACTAAAATATATATTTTTAAAAAGTTGTTGTTTATTAAGCCACATAAGTGACATCTTAAGTAGTTTGGTTAGTTCTAAAACCAACTCGTGGTGTCCAAAGTTCTGAAGCTTGGTAAAGTTGTCCTTGTCATTGGCATGCAGACAGCCATGGCAAGATAGGGAATGATTCTGTTAAATGTCTCACTATCTTAAAGGAATGGGATTTCTCTGTTCATGAGTTTGTATATTTTGATACATCCTGTATTAAAATAAAAGTTGTGCTCTCAAACCAAGACACTAAAGAGGAAAAGCTGAAAATGCTTTAGGGGGAACTATGTGGACAATAGAGATAGAACAGGAGCTAATCCTTCTGTCTTTTGGAAATTGGGAACTTTATATAATCTTGGAACTTTTTAATGTGGAGATTTTGGCTGGAAATATATTTGCTTTGCATGCGTTTTGCAAATTTATAAGAAAATTTAGTGAGTGTGCTATAGCAGGAATATCAAACAATAGGTAACAAAATCAACAGAGGGGTGTTTATTAATTTTTCATTGTATTTTACTTATAATATGAATGAAAATTCTTCATAAAATGAGTCCTATATAGGAATACACATTCCAGGAAGGTAGATGTAGACAATTAGCAGAAGTCCTGTGTTACTAATGTATATATACTACTATATATACTAATTTACTAAATACTAATATACTTGAGTGCTTAGAACTGTGTCTTTGATATCTAGAGAAATTAAACATTTTTAACTCATGCATATGCTATTGCTAGAGGTTGAATCCACCTTTATAGATTAAAGTACAAGGTACAAGGTATTTCGTAATAAGGTTCCAAATTAACTTTTTGGTATATCTGCTTATCATTCATCATTCTCTTCCTGTTCTTTTTGCTCTCTCTTTCAATGAAGTTTGAATTTCTTTAAAGTTAGGTTGGGTTTTTTTTCTCTTGTTTTATAAAAGAAGGTTGACAAAGTGTTTCTGAATTACTCTAAATATTCTAAAAAAACATGCCTTGTTTTTATTGCCTTTCCATATTGTGAGGTGTTAGTTTCATGGCTGTCAGAAATGCACCTTTTTGCCCCTACTATGAAAAAGTATTCAGAATTCATATTACACATCTTGTGAAAAGCTGCTTTTATGTTGTACTTTAAGGGCTTCTTAATTAGTAAGTTGCATTGTTCAAAAATACTCAGTAGTCTCTAACCTGCTCTTAGAGACTTTATGCAGAGTTTATCTGCTCCATCTGAACTCCACGTGACTCTCAGTCTGTTCAGGTGTCTCTCCTGTTCCAAGTCTTGGTGTTGCAAGGAACTATGTTGGCTTCAGGGTGTCCAGAAATCAGAATCCTAGGGAAGGACAGGAAATAATCCTAATTATTTGGCAGCTGAGGCCAGAACTGCTGGACTGTTTTCTACCTACCTGCAGGCAGCAGAGCTCCTTAGTGGAACAAGGCAGCTGGAGACGTGGTGGTCATGGTTGGTGAACGAGGCCACTTCAGAGCTTTAGTTCCTTGGGGTTTCTTGGTCATGTGTTATCTGGCCCTTGGTCATGTGAAGGTTTTCACAAGACCTTAAAGACTGGATTGAAAGCCACAGCAAGGTTTATTTGCCAAATGTGTCCTGAGCTGGCAGCACCCACAGACAGTGGGTAACTACTGCCCCTACCTCCACTAGCTCATCCCAAAGCACAGAGCCACTTGTACAGAACTGTTGAGCTTTATTGCTTCTAAACTGTAGTGGAACTGTACTACACTTATTTCTATCTTGAAAAACGTCTTGTACTCAAATTGAAAGCCCAAGCATAATGTTTTTAGAATCTTGGCCTGTTTTAAACCAAGAGAAGTGTGAAGGGACTCTGGAGACAACCCAGATTTACAGACAGACAGGGAGGAAAGTGTCTATCCTAGTGCATGCTTTGAATGCAAAGCATTCGGGCATATCTAAAGTAAGAACTGGCTTCCTGGATTCAAAAAGAACATTTGTCTCTGCACATTTTTTATGCTAGTGGTTAGCAGAGCGAGATTATTGGAATAGTGTAGCTGTAGGGTAAGTATAGTAAGCCCCAGTTTCCAGCAGGGAGTAAGAGCTCTTGCTTGTGTAGTTTTTTCTCTGACTGTGGTCCAAGGTTGCTACTCTTAACACAATGTAAATGAGAGAAACAGAAAGAAGAATGCTTAAAAAAATAATCTGTGGTACAATGGATGCTGGAGAGTAAATTTGATATTATTTGTCTCATCTCTTTACTGTTTATTCTGTTGGTTGTTTTTATGTACAGTTGAACTCCTGTTAGTTTGTCTCATTTACCTGTGCTGCTCACTTGTGTTCATTTGAAAGGTACAGCCTCAGTAGAAGTGCTGTTGCCTAGTGTTAAGTTGGGTGTACTGAAGCTTAATACTGCAAGACTTAAAGGTAAAAATAAAGCTGTTGACTCAGCACAGATTAAAACCAGATGTCTCTTGAGATCCTTGCATTTCTCTCTAATCACTAAGCCAAATTGACTGTGGTAGGTTTTTTTTCTGGTCATGACCATGGTTTTACCAGTCTGTGTTTGTCGTGATCTAAGTCAACTGTGGTTTTTTTTCCCCTCTTGTGATTTTAAATGCACGCTTTTTCCCCTCCAGGAATGTCTGGTTTACAAAACCACCTTTTTTTTTTTCTTTCCCTGCTCCTCTTTTCCCCCCCATACCACATTTCTATTACAAACAGTTGATTTAGATGCAGATTCTTTTTAATCTTCAAATCAGAGAGAAGACTGGAAAAGTGGATAAATGAGGTTTGGAAAACTATAGGTTGCAGAGATGAGAAGCTATTTCATTGTGTTCAGTCCATTAAAACAAGAAGAAATTGAAGAGATACTTTGATAAGTGTTCTGCTGGTGTTAACCTTGATGGCTATTATCGGGGGGATGATGCTATATCTATTTCATTGGCTTAAGCTTTTTTCATGCTGAGAGAAATCAATACTTTGAGTCGTTGGATGACAGAGGCATCACTTCAGAATTGAGGGTGGCTGTCAGACGTTGTCATTGGTTGACTTTTTGTTCGCTGTTGAGGTTTTAAGCTTTCATTTTTCTAAGTCTTATTCAGGAGTCTTTGTAAGATTTCCCTAGGTAGTATTTTTAGTCTAGACTTTAAAACCTCAGGTCAAAGGTCAAGTGCAGAGATCTGTGAAAGCAGAGCACTGACGACCTCCTTCATTTGCTAAAATATCCTTATTTTAAGGAAATTTGCATTAAGGGCAAGATTATAATGATTTCAGGGATGGCTTTTCCTCTTAAATAGTTCTCTCTGAGACAGGTTGTTCACTAAGCAAGTAGTGCTTAGTCACATTAGACAAAACTGCCATACATAGAAGTGTTCACACATCTCTGAGTTGAAGAATAGAAGTAAAAACGGTGAAATACTGCTTTTTAAAACCCTCCACTAATACACTTTCTCATAGTTTGTTGAAAGTATTAGATGGTAGTTTTGGGTAATCAGAAGTGCACATTACAGATAGTACTTTGCAGAGAAAATACTTTACATGACATTTTTTTAAAGATCAAAGGTAAAATAGTTCTAAAACCAAGTAGATTTAATCCTTCTCTTCACTGAAATATTGACAGGCAGACCAGACTAAGTCACCCTGTCAGTATTTTTGCAATAGTATTTCTGGCAACTTTCCTGCATGCAGAATGTGTTGTATTTTCATATCTATAACTTGCCTTTTGAATGACCTTGTGCTCCTTCAAAATTACTGTGCCATAAATCTTCAGACAACCTACGTGTTCACACATCCTGCAGTCTTCTCCAAGCAGAGTCCAGGAGAGAGGAAAAAACCCTGTTCTGCTCTGTGATAAGAGCAAAGACAAGGTTTCTGTTTCATCCTGGATGAAAGGGTAGTGAACAAGGGTCTTCCCTCTTTTCTGTGCTGGGTCAAGGGCAGATTCTGCTTAATACACTTTCCCTTTTAAAAACTTTTAAGAGCCAGTGAGCTTAAGTCTTTGTAGATAACCCATGCATTGTATATATTAAAATACATTTTTCTTCTTTCAACATTTTCAGTTACATCACGAGTGTGACTGCAGGACTTTTGTGATTGTAATATACAATATTATAATATACAATACTACAATATAATATACATTACAAACTCACCCAACACTAGTGGAAAAGAAGTCAGACAAATTTGTTTGCATGCAGCTGCATATCTAATTGTATGACCATATTTTAGCATGACAGGATGCATATTGTAAGCACAAAAGATCAAACAATAAAGAAATGAAGCTATAAAAATAGATGTTTAACTTCATGCACAGAAATCAAACTGAATTTTTATTTTACAGCAATTTAATGATTGATATTTAGTGCCAAGTATTAATAGGTACCACTCTATATCCTGGTATTGCATCCCTGGAAGTAGTGGAAGTGATGAACCTGAAGGCATCTGGAAAATCAAAAAATGCAGTTGAAAAGCAAACACTTTTTTAGTGCTTTCAGAAAGCCTCTTAGTGGTGATTCCCTGCTTTGGGATGAGTCTCTTCCCATTTCTTTTGGTGGATCCAGTCTCCCTTCACACCTGTATTAACAGGTATCTGTGAGGCAGAGAGGTAGAAATAGCTTCTCTGTTGTGGAATATTTGGCAGATATTGTGGGTAAGAAGCACAGGACAGTTGCTAAGTCACCTTTATAATCAAAGAGATTATTCCTGCAAAACTTTCTTCATGTTAGGAGCTGTGCACGTGTGTGCCAGATACTTGGCAGAACTGTGATTTCTTTCTGTTCTCATTTGTAAAATAGACTGTAAAGAGTGTGCTATGGTTTAGAGTCTCTCCTGCAGTGATGTATTTTATGGGATTTCTGCATGTGGGAGTCTCTGTTTTGGTGGGTAACTGCAAGTTTCTATTCATATTAAACAAGGAATTTGCTAAAAAAATTGAGTCCCATATTTTTTAGTTTTGTAGCAGGCTGATTCTGTTTTCATGGAAGTTGTCAGGATAATAAAATACCATTTTTTCTTTCATTTGTATGTCACAGCTACATTTTAAAAATCTGTTGGTATTTAATGAAAGATGAATTCCAAATCACATCATAAAGAGACTTTTTTTTTTTTTAAAGAAGTACAAGTTCATTATATCTTTTACAAAACATTCTAGTTTGATTTCCATTTTATCATGTTTTAAGGTCAAATGTGACTTTAATGTTCCATAAAGAGACAGAGATTGATAATGGGGAAAGAATAACCCTCTAATGTGATTTATATCTATGGATTTTATGTCAGATATGAAAAGTTGCTGTTCAAATTGTAAAGGAGGATCCATTAAAGAGCACTTTAAAACATTTTACTACTTAGCTTACCTTATACACTTGTTTTTAGAATTCTGCCCTTTCAGGCAACTTAAAAATAACAGCTTAGGCAACATTTACAAAGTGCTGAAAAGAACTCAGCATCATCATGGGTGGAAAATAGATTAATGTCTTGAAAAAGACAGCTGTATTTAAAAAGAGCTAGAAAAATCTTCTTTATTGTTAGTTATGATTTAGCCATCTTACAGTTTTGTGAAGAGGGGTGGCAGAGTGCTTCCTACAGGAGTACAAAAGCCACTTGATGTCTCAGTGACTTGGGAAGTCATCTGCTCATTCTTCACTCCTTCTGGATGTCTGTTCATCAGGTGAGCATTGCTCTAAGGTGTGGGAAAAATTATGAGGAAATTTGTAATCATATTAAAATTGTAAAAACAGCTTTTCCAAATTTGTTCATCTGTTAGTACATTTTTGTTATCTAATGTCTATGAAAATCTACACAATCTCAATTTTTATCTGTATTTCTCTCACTTTATATGGCACACAGAAATTTGTATGTACACACATATACATAACATTGATAGTCTGGATGTTTTTTATTTGCAGCAGGTTTCTAATGCTTATAGCTATATAAACATTATATACATATAGCTAGACTTATATAGAAAGTGTATTGCTACTGGTTTTTAACATAGAAAGCATTTTGATATTGTTCTGCTGTCTAAGTTCTAACAAAAAATTGTACCAGTGTCTGCATCAGCTGCACTTCACAAAGCAAAAGCAATTTTTTGTTGTTGTCAGGCAGATGTTTGTGTCCATTCTACTAACAAGATCATAGAATAATCCAATCATTGACAAAGGCTGAAATGCTTTGTCTGGCATATGTGATCTGTGGAATTGCCAGATGAAAACTGAAATTAGAAACAGGGAGTGCTGAACTGAGGAAAATCTTGTGTTGTTTCTACTGATCTTGTAATTTGTTGTGGGTCTTCATGAGGAGTGGTTTAATGAGAAGGGTGATCTAAATTTGCTGCCTTTTTATGAGTTCTGTGTTAACAGACAAATTTTCAGAAGACCAGCAATACCCCAAATGATAAGAAAATGTTGTAACAAGTTTTGAGTTCTGTTTGTAAGGGTGGCTTTAAATTCTTGCTAGTATTTGGTTCTGAGTATCTCAGTTTATACAACAGGTGTAGTACAGCTAGGAAAATGATTAACTTTCTGTGGTGGCCTGCAAATGTACTCAACTTCAAGAAGCCATCTGGTAAAGATCTTTTCAGTCTTCACATGCATTTTGTCATCTGCAGATTTTTTTCCTTATATATTTTTAGTTATATATTTATATAAACAGCAGCAAATGGTTGGATGCCCAAATCTAACAGAGAGTCACAGGAGAGGGTGGTCAGCTCAGTGGCATTCATCATTCTGAAACTTGCCTCTTGGTTTTGTAATGCTATTCACTTTTTTATGGAATAAAAGTGATTGTGCCTAGGTGTTTTATTATGCATTCATGCCACTAACTTGGTGTTTGCTAAATCTTGCATGTGTATGCTGTGGGCTTAAAGAATTCATGACAAGCCAAGATCCTCTGCTTGGCTCTCTCAGCAGATTTACTGTGGGCAGCTACATGGTGCCTCAGTTACCAAAACTCTAGCATGGGGTTAATTCTTATTTCTCAAGGGTTTTGTATATAAGTGATAAATTATGAAGTGCTTCAAAGTTCCTTTGGGTGATGTCACTAAAATGCAAAGTAACAAACTCTTTATTTTCTTCCTAGTCACTGTGTGCCCAGTATTCTGCAGACAAACGGGAAGAAGAAAAAATGTGTCACCATTTGATAACAGCAGCTAAGTACAGAGACCAGGTGACTGCAACTCAACTAATACAGAAAATTATAAATATTCTGACAGACAAGCATGGAGCCTGGGGAAGCTCTGCACCAAGGTAAGGCATTTTTGGGATAATGTTCAGTCTTTCTGAGAATAGGGCTGTGCTCAGCTATGCTCTGTTGCTTTGAATTAATGTGTCATTGCCAAATTTAAAGTTGTTTTTTTTTTAAACAAAGTAATATAAAAAAGGTAAAATGAATGTATCACTGAGTGTCAGAGAACTAGTGTTCTGTTAGAGCAGTAAAAACCAAAGTGTTCCTCTTGTGACTTTAAACTTTGCTATAACAATGTAATAGAATTTATTTTGAGTGTTCCAATTCCACCTCTATGATTTATTTGAAAAAATTTCTTCAAGGTAAGTATTTTCTTACCACTGGCTTCTTTCAGGGTGTGTTATATGGTTCAAGGTTCAACCACAATTTAGTAGCTTGTCTTTTTCCTGTGAAACTCTAAACAAACATCTTTTTAAATCAGATGGAAATTATTATTTTTATTTTAGGATTCTCCTGGTGAAAACAGTACTGCTGAATTAATTCCTCTTCTGATGATACTTGCCTAACGTCTTTAGCATAAATCACAGCCAAAATTCCACTTGCAAATCTAAACTGCAAGTTCAAGTCCTTGTATTACATCT